>NW_027136327.1:0-1234641 GCF_039906515.1 Pseudorca crassidens | reverse complement strand
AATGCTTTTCCATTGAAAATGATACCTCTCTTTCAGCTCCCCCATTTCTGAGAAGTATAAAATCTTATAATTTATTATTACCAAAGGGGAAAGGTGGGAGGAGGGATAAATTAACAGTTTGGGATTAACACATACACACTGCTATGTATAAAATAGATCATCAACAAGGAACTACTGTATAGCACAGGGAACTACACTCAACATTTTGCAATAACCTATAAGGGGAAATAATCTGAAAAAGAATAGATATTTTTATTGACATCATCTATCAATGACAGTTAAAGTGTAACCTAAGGGAAGCTGGTGGTGAGTGCTTCTGACCCTGAAGACTTCAATCATCTAAAGTTTGGACTCTGCCTACTTCCCAAGGCCCTTAATGAACATATGTGTAGCCGTAGCTTAAAAAATTCCCCAGTTTGGGTTTCGGGGAGACACTGATTTTGAAAAAGCCCTGGTGTTCTCCTTACATGAATGGGACTCTTCCTACTGCTAAAACATGTCTGTCACACCCAGAGGATGGTATACCGTCTGATCGGGAAGAGTTTGGAAAAGGCATCTCATCTCCTCATCTCCTGGTGCTCGGGTTCACCCCTCCAGCGTCTTTACTAACAGTCTCCCCACTTGGAGATGTCAGCACTGTCAACATCCTGTTGCGTACAGTTTGGAATTTGTCCAGAGGATGAAGCGGAAGGATGAGGAACAATGAGAGACAAGTCCTAGGTGTTCAGACAGGCACATGTCACTCTAATTTCCAATCAGGAAGACGAATTGACCAAAGGCTAGGGTTGCCCATGGAAACAGTATAGGGCTTGAGGAAATCCCGCTGCTTTGTGGCCAGTTCCCATAAACACAAGTTGAACAATGGAACTCAGGGGCAGTAAAATTCACAAAACTGCAGAGTTGAAAATATCCATCACTGAAAAATGTCTTGAGGAAAGTCAGAGAAAAGGACTTGTAAGCAAGGGAGAATGGCAGGAAAGGGATTTGAGGAGGTAGAAAGGACTCGCCATTAAGCACAAGAAAAGGAGCTGAACATTGCCAACATTGCAGTTGGCCAAAAAGGGTGTATGCGTTTTTTTCTGTATATATTCAAGAAAAGGGCATACACTTTTTTAGCCAACCAAACAGGTGGGCACTGGAAGTCAATACTACAAAAGATATCACTTCGCATCAGTCAGAAGAGCCATCCTCATAAAGCGTAAACAACAGAAATGCAGGACAGGGCAAGGAGAAGAGGGAGCCCTGTGAGACTTATAGTGGAAATGTATATTGCCAACGGCCATTCTGGAGAAGTGTATTGTGTTTACTAAAGCATCTAAAAAATGAGCTACAGAGCATAGGGCACTTGCACTCATGGGCGTATATCTTGAGAAAAACAAAAATCGAGAGGACACAGGCACCCCAATGTTTACCCCCTCTCTGTTTAAAAGATCCTCAACTAGGATATAACTTAAATGTCTCTGGAGGGAAAAAATGGGTAGAGATGTGGTACTTAGGTAGAGTGGAATATTATTCAGCCTGGAAATCAATGAAATATGGCCAGTTGTAACAACTCCGGAGGAGTTACGTATGATCTTTCTAAGTGACAGAATTCAAAAAGAAAAAGACACATATCATAAGATATCACTTAAAGGTGGAATCCAAAATGGCTACACATGAAATAAATTACAAAACAAAAACATAGTCAAATATGTAGAAAACACGCATAAGGCTGCTAAACGGGAAAGGTGGGGAGGGGTGAGGCATCACCCAGGAGGTTGAAATTAGCAAAGATACCATTCCAAATACCAAACTGATAATCAACAAGGCCTACACGGTAGCTAAAAGAACTGCACTCAGCACACTCAAGTCACCGGAAAAGAATATATACGACTGGTAAGAATCTGAAAAAGAATTTACTGATGTCTCTCTGTACGTGAATCAAGTGGATGTACAGCAGCAAGAAACAGAGCTTTGAAAATCAGCTGTAACCAATATAGTAATAAATTGAAAAAAATAAACGACAGAGAGACAGAGAAAACCTCTTACAACTTTTCCTCAGGGCCGGTGATGCAACATGGATTGAACACATCTAGACCCACAGCAGGATGAGACATAAGGCTGGAAACTGTTTGCGCTAAGAGAAATGTGAGGTTGGGTGAGGAAATGCACACCCTTTAAAGTAATACTACCTGGTACCCATTCAATGGGTCCCAAATATGCAGGTTCAAGGGATCTTCCTACAGCTAAAACATGCATGGAAAACCCAGAGGACTGTACACCATGTGATCAGGAGATGTGTCTAAAATGCAGCTCATTTATCCTCTCCTGGTGCTCCTGTTCACCATTCCAGCCACGTTACTTAGAATCTCCCCACTTGGAGAATCAGCACATTTCAACTTCTGTTTCACACATTTTGCAAATTGTGAGGAGGATGAACGGGGAACCAATGAGAGAATAGTTGTAGGGGTTTGGACGGGCACATATCACTCTAATTTCCCATTAAGAATAAGAATTGAAAAAAGGCTCAGCCCGCCTCGCCCGAGCCAAAATAGGGCCTGAAGCAATCCTGCGGGTTTGAGGCCAGCTCACAAAAGAGCAACTTAAAAAATGGAGCTCAGGGTCACTGCAATTCACAAACCTGCAGAGTTATAAATGAAAACTAACGTCCAAAAATATGTTGAGGTAAGGCAAAGAAGAGGATCTGAATGCAAGACAGAATTGCAAGAAACAGATTTCAAGAGATAGATTGGACTCGTCTTTAAAGCACATGAAAAGCGGCAGAATTTCGACAATGATGCAGTTGGCCCAAAAGGGCGTATGCGTTTTTTCCTGATTATATCCAGGAAAAAACGCATACGCACTTTATGGGCAACGAAGCAAGCAAGCAATGCAAATGTGCACAACAAAGAAGTCTCATTTCCCACTGGTCAAAAGGGCCATCCTAAAAAATTGTAAAAACCAGAAATGCAGGACAGGCCATGGAGAACAGGGAGCCTTTATACGCTGATGGGTAGTGTGTGAACTGCCGAGAGCCACTCTGGAGAAGTGTATGGTGGTTCCTAAATCATCTAAAAAACAGAGCTACAGAGCATAGGACACTTCCAATCATGGGAGTATATCTAGGGAAATCTAAAAATTAACAAGACACAAGCACACCACAGTTTAGGGCTACTCTGTTTACAAGAACCTCAACTTCAGTATACCTTAAATATCCCAGGAAAGAGAACAATGGATAAAGAAGATGTGGTACTTATGTACAATGGAATATCTCTTCACCATGAAATCAATGTAATAAGGCTAGTAGAAGGATAAAGAGTGGATTTAGGTCCGATAATACTACTTGAAATAAGTCAAACAGAAAAAGAAACATATCATAAGATATCACTTATAGAGGGAGGGTAAATATGGCTGCACAAGAAATGAATTACAGAACAGAACAGTGTCTCACATTTAGAAAACACACTTATTTCAGCTTAAGGGGAAAGGAGAGGTGGGGTGATGCATAAAACCAGAGTTTGAAATTAGCACAGATACCGTTCAATAAACCAAATAGATATTAGACAAGATCTACACCTTGCTCAATGAACTGGCCTCAACACACCCTATACACCGCAGAGAAATATATCTGAGTAATAAGAATCTTAAAACCCATGTATTGATATATCTCCATAAGGGAATCAAGTGTGTGCAGAGTGGCACAAACACAGCAGTGAAAATGAGCTAAACCCCATTATAGAAATAAATTTTAAAAACAAAACGCAGAAACAATGAAAGAGAGAAAAATTCTTACAAAATTCGCTCAGGGGCTGTGATGCAACCTGGATTGACCACATATAAACCCACAGCTGGATAAGACATAAGGCTGGACACTTGGGGCTGAGAGGATTGATGAGCTTTGGTGAGCAACTGCCAAAAGTTTAATGCAATACTTCATGCTACTCATTCCAAGGGTCCCAACACTCCAGGTTGAAGGGAATCTTCCTACAGCTAAACCATGCTTGGGAAACCCAGCGACTGGTATACCATATGATCGGGAAAGGTTTCTAAAACGCACCTCATTTTTCCTCTCCTGGGGCTCCGGATCGACATTCCAGCCGCTTTACCAAAAATATCCCCACATGGAGAGTCAATGCCTTTAAGTTCTGGTATCGCACAGTCTGCAGTTAGTGCGGAGGATGAATGGGAAGAGGGGGAACCAGTGAGAAACTAGCTGTAGCGGTTTCAATGGGCACATGTCACTCTAAATTCACATCAGTAAGAAGAATAAACCAAAGGCACAGCAAGGTGCCCCAGAAGAAGAATAGGGCCTGAAGGAATCCTGTGGTTATGAGGCAAGATCACAAAAATAAGAGCTGAAAAATGGAGCTAAGGGCCACTGCAATTCAAAAACTTGCAGAGTTATAAAGGCCAACTATTTTCAAAAAATATATTGAGGTAAGGCTATGAAGAGGCATTGAAAGCAAGGCAGAATTGCAGGAAAACGATTTCAGGAGGTAGACTGGAATTGCATTTAAAGCATAGGAAAAGAGGCAGAACGTCCACAATGATGCACTTGGCCAAAAAGGGTGTATGCCTTTTTTCCTGAATTTATTCAGGAAAAAAGGCATACGCCCTTTTTGGCCAACCAAGCAAGCTTGCAAAGGAAATCTGCACTACAATGAAGTCTCACTTCCCCCTGGTCAAAAGGGCCATCTGAAAAAAGTGTAAAATCCAGAAAGGCAGGACAGGCCATGGAGAACTGGGAGCCTTGTTATGCTGATGGGCGGGATGTGTATGGTGTTTCCTGAAACATCTAAAAAACAAAGCAACAGAGCCTAGGGCACTTCCACTTATGGTCCTATAGCTTAGGGAAATTAAAATCAAAAAGACACAGCCACCCCAAAATTTGGGACGCCTCTGTTTACAAGAACCTCGTTAACCGTACAAGTTCAATATCAAAGAAAGTGAAAAATGGATAAAGAACTTGTGGTACTTACGTACAATGCAGTATCACTCAGTAATGAAATCTATGTCATCAGGCCCGTAGCAGCATAATGAGTGGATTCAGGTACGATGATTCTAACTGAAATAAGACACACAGAAAAAGAAACATCATAAGATATCACTAATACACGGAATGTAAACTTGGCTACACAGGAACTGAATACCAAAACAGAACAGGGTCTCAAATTTAAAAAACCAACTTATGCTTGCTTAAGGGGAAAGGTGAGTTGGGGTGCTGCATAAAACCAGAGATTGAAATGAACACAGATAAAGTTCCTTAAGCCAAATATGGAATAGACAAGAGCTACTCCTTGCTCAACGAAATGGACTCAACACCCCATATTAAACGCCTAAGAATGTACCTGAGTAGTAAGTATCTTAAAACCTATGGATTGCTATGTCTCCAAAAGAGAATCAAGCATGTGTACAGGGGCATAAACGCAGCAGTGATAGGATTGGAGAGGTTCAGTGAGCAAATGAAGACCCTTTGAAGTCATATTGCATGGTACCCATTCCACGGGTCTCAACACTCCAGGTTTAAGGTATTCTTCCTTCAGCTAAAACATGCATGTGGAACCCAGAGTATGATCAACCGTGTGAACGGGAGACATGTTCAAATATGTCTCAGTTTTCCTCCCCTGGTACTCGGGTGCAACATTCCAGACGCTTAACTAACACTCTCCCGACTTCGAGAGTCAGTCCCTTTAACCTCCTGTTTGGCCCAGTTTGCAATTTCTGTGGAAGATGAACAGGAATAGCGAGAACCAATGAGAGACTAGCTGGAGGTGTCTGGACGGGCAAATTTAACTCTCATTTCCCACCAGGAAGAGGAATTAACCAAAGGCTCAGCGTGCCGTGCCGGAACCAGATTAGGGCCTGAAGCCATCCTGCGGTGTTGCGGCCAGCTCAAAAGAAAGCGAGTTGAAGAAAGGAGCTCAGGGGCACTGTAATTCACAAACCTGCAGAGTTATAAATGACAGCAATCGTCCAAAAATATACTGAAGTAAGGCTGCCAAGAGGACTTGAAAGCGGGGCAGAATTGCAGGAAACCGATTTCAGGAGGTAGACTGGAATTGCATTGAAAGCATAGGAAAAGAGGCAGAACGTCCACAATGATGCACTTGGCCAAAAAGGGCGTATGCGTTTTTTCCTGAATATATTCAGGAAAAAAGGCATACGCCCTTTTTGGCCAACCAAGCAAACTTGCAAAGGAAATCTGCACTACAATGAAGTCTCACTTCCCCCCGGTCAAAAGGGCCATCTGAAAAAAGTGTAAAATCCAGAAAGGCAGGACAGGCCATGGAGAACTGGGAGCCTTGTTATGCTGATGGGCGGGATGTAAATTGCCAACAGACACCAGGGAGAAGTGTATGGTGTTTCCTGAAACATCTAAAAAACAAAGCAACAGAGCCTAGGGCACTTCCACTTATGGTCCTATAGCTTAGGGAAATTAAAATCAAAAAGACACAGCCACCCCAAAGTTTGGGACGCCTCTGTTTACAAGAACCTCGTTTAGCGTACAAGTTCAACATCGCAGAAAGTGAAAAATGGATAAAGAAGTTGTGGTATTTACTTACAAAGCAATATCACTCAGCAATGAAATCTATGTCATCAGGCCCTTAGCAGCACAATGAGTGGATTCAGGTATGATGATTCTAACTGAAATAAGTCACACAGAAAAAGAAACATCATAAGATATCAGTAATACACGGAATGTAAACTTGGCTCCACAGGAACTGAATTACAGAACAGAACAGGGTCTCAAATTAAGAAAACCAACTTATGCTTGCTTAAGGGTAAAGGTGAGTTGGGGTGCTGCATAAAACCAGAGATTGAAATGAACACAGATAAAGTTCCTTAAGCCAAATATGGAATAGACAAGAGCTACTCCTTGCTCAACGAAATGGACTCAACACCCCATATTAAACGCCTAAGAATGTACCTGACTAGTAAGTATCTTAAAACCTATGGATTGCTATGTCTCCGAAAGAGAATCAAGCATGTGTACAGGGGTATAAACGCAGCAGTGATAGGATTGGAGAGGTTCGGTGAGCAAATGAAGACCCTTTGAAGTCATATTGCATGGTACCCATTCCACGGGTCTCAACTCTCCAGGTTTAAGGTATTCTTCCTTCAGCTAAAACATGCATGTGGAACCCAGAGTATGATCAACCGTGTGATCGGGAGACATGTTCAAATATGTCTCAGTTTTCGTACCCTGGTACTCGGGTGCAACATTCCAGACGCTTTACTAACAGTCTCCCGACTTCGAGAGTCAGTCCCTTTAACCTCCTGTTTGGCCCAGTTTGCAATTTCTGCGGAAGATGAACAGGAATAGCGAGAACCAATGAGAGACTAGCTGGAGGTGTCTGGACGGGCAAATTTAACTCTCATTTCCCACCAGGAAGAGGAATTAACCAAAGGCTCAGCGTGCCGTGCCGGAACCAGATTAGGGCCTGAAGCCATCCTGCGGTGTTGCGGCCAGCTCAAAAGAAAGCGAGTTGAAGAAAGGAGCTCAGGGGCACTGTAATTCACAAACCTGCAGAGTTATAAATGACAGCTATCGTCCAAAAATATACTGAAGTAAGGCTGCCAAGAGGACTTGAAAGCGGGGCAGAATTGCAGGAAACTGATTTCAGGAGGTAGACTGGAATTGCATTGAAAGCATAGGAAAAGAGGCAGAACGTCCACAATGATGCACTTGGCCAAAAAGGGCGTATGCGTTTTTTCCTGAATATATTCAGGAAAAAACGCATACGCCCTTTTTGGCCAACCAAGCAAGCTTGCAAAGGAAATCTGCACTACAATGAAGTCTCACTTCCCCCCGGTCAAAAGGGCCATCTGAAAAAAGTGTAAAATCCAGAAAGGCAGGACAGGCCATGGAGAACTGGGAGCCTTGTTATGCTGATGGGCGGGATGTAAATTGCCAACAGACACTCGGGAGAAGTGTATGGTGTTTCCTGAAACATCTAAAAAACAAAGCAACAGAGCCTAGGGCACTTCCACTTATGGTCCTATAGCTTAGGGAAATTAAAATCAAAAAGACACAGCCACCCCAAACATTGGGACGCCTCTGTTTACAAGAACCTCGTTTACAGTACAAGTTCAACATCGCAGAAAGTGAAAAATGGATAAAGAAGTTGTGGTATTTACTTACAAAGCAATATCACTCAGCAATGAAATCTATGTCATCAGGCCCTTAGCAGCACAATGAGTGGATTCAGGTATGATGATTCTAACTGAAATAAGTCACACAGAAAAAGAAACATCATAAGATATCAGTAATACACGGAATGTAAACTTGGCTACACAGGAACTGAATTACAGAACAGAACAGGGTCTCAAATTTAGAAAACCAACTTATGCTTGCTTAAGGGGAAAGGTGAGTTGGGGTGCTGCATAAAACCAGAGATTGAAATGAGCACAGATAAAGTTCCTTAAGCTAAATATGGAATAGACAAGAGCTACTCCTTGCTCAACGAAATGGACTCAACACCGCATATTAAATGCCTAAGAATGTACCTGACTAGTAAGTATCTTAAAACCTATGGATTGCTATGTCTCCGAAAGAGAATCAAGCATGTGTACAGGGGCATAAACGCAGCAGTGATAGGATTGGAGAGGTTCGGTGAGCAAATGAAGACCCTTTGAAGTCATATTGCATGGTACCCATTCCACGGGTTTCAACTACCCAGGTTTAAGGTATTCTTCCTTCAGCTAAAACATGCATGTGGAACCTAGAGTATGATCAACCATGTGATCGGGAGACGTGTTCAAATATGTCTCAGTTTTCGTACCCTGGTACTCGGGTGCCACATTCCAGACGCTTTACTAACACCCTCCCGACTTGGAGAGTCAGTCCCTTTAACCTCCTGTTTGGCCCAGTTTGCAATTTCTGCGGAAGATGAACAGGAATAGCGAGAACCAATGAGAGACTAGCTGGAGGTGTCTGGACGGGCAAATTTAACTCTCATTTCCCACCAGGAAGAGGAATTAACCAAAGGCTCAGCGTGCCATGCTGGAACCAGATTAGGGCCTGAAGCCATCCTGCGGTGTTGCGGCCAGCTCAAAAGAAAGCGAGTTGAAGAAAGGAGCTCAGGGGCACTGTAATTCACAAACCTGCAGAGTTATAAATGACAGCTATCGTCCAAAAATATACTGAAGTAAGGCTGCCAAGAGGACTTGAAAGCGGGGCAGAATTGCAGGAAACCGATTTCAGGAGGTAGACTGGAATTGCATTGAAAGCATAGGAAAAGAGGCAGAACGTCCACAATGATGCACTTGGCCAAAAAGGGCGTATGCGTTTTTTCCTGAATATATTCAGGAAAAAACGCATACGCCCTTTTTGGCCAACCAAGCAAGCTTGCAAAGGAAATCTGCACTACAATGAAGTCTCACTTCCCCCCGGTCAAAAGGGCCATCTGAAAAAAGTGTAAAATCCAGAAAGGCAGGACAGGCCATGGAGAACTGGGAGCCTTGTTATGCTGATGGGCGGGATGTAAATTGCCAACAGACACTCGGGAGAAGTGTATGGTGTTTCCTGAAACATCTAAAAAACAAAGCAACAGAGCCTAGGGCACTTCCACTTATGGTCCTATAGCTTAGGGAAATTAAAATCAAAAAGACACAGCCACCCCAAAGTTTGGGACGCCTCTGTTTACAAGAACCTCGTTTACCGTACAAGTTCAACATCGCAGAAAGTGAAAAATGGATAAAGAAGTTGTGGTATTTACTTACAAAGCAATATCACTCAGCAATGAAATCTATGTCATCAGGCCCTTAGCAGCACAATGAGTGGATTCAGGTATGATGATTCTAACTGAAATAAGTCACACAGAAAAAGAAACATCATAAGATATCAGTAATACACGGAATGTAAACTTGGCTACACAGGAACTGAATTACAGAACAGAACAGGGTCTCAAATTTAGAAAACCAACTTATGCTTGCTTAAGGGGAAAGGTGAGTTGGGGTGCTGCATAAAACCAGAGATTGAAATGAGCACAGATAAAGTTCCTTAAGCCAAATACGGAATAGACAAGAGCTACTCCTTGCTCAACGAAATGGCTTCAACACCGCATATTAAACGCCTAAGAATGTACCTGACTACTAAGTATCTTAAAACCTATGGATTGCTATGTCTCCGAAAGAGAATCAAGCATGTGTACAGGGGCATAAACGCAGCAGTGATAGGATTGGAGAGGTTCGGTGAGCAAATGAAGACCCTTTGAAGTCATATTGCATGGTACCCATTCCATGGGTTTCAAGTACCCAGGTTTAAGGTATTCTTCCTTCAGCTAAAACATGCATGTGGAACCTAGAGTATGATCAACCATGTGATTGGGAGACGTGTTCAAATATGTCTCAGTTTTCGTACCCTGGTACTCGGGTGCAACATTCCAGACGCTTTACTAAAACTCTCCCGACTTGGAGAGTCAGCGCCTTTAACCTCTTGTTTGGCCCAGTTTGCAATTTCTGCGGAAGATGAACAGGAATAGGGAGAACCAATGAGAGACTAGCTGGAGGTGTCTGGACGGGCAAATTTAACTCTCATTTCCCACCAGGAAGAGGAATTAACCAAAGGTTCAGCGTGTCGTGCCGGACACAGATTAGGGCCTGAAGACATCCTGTGGTGTTGCGGCTAGCTCACAAGAAAGCGAGGTGAAGAAAGGAGCTCAGGGGCACTGTAATTCACAAACCTGCAGACTTATAAATGACAGCTATCGTCCAAAAATATACTGAAGTAAGGCTGCCAAGAGGACTTGAAAGCGGGGCAGAATTGCAGGAAACCGATTTCAGGAGGTAGACTGGAATTGCATTGAAAGCATAGGAAAAGAGGCAGAACGTCCACAATGATGCACTTGGCCAAAAAGGGCGTATGCGTTTTTTCCTGAATATATTCAGGAAAAAACGCATACGCCCTTTTTGGCCAACCAAGCAAGCTTGCAAAGGAAATCTGCACTACAATGAAGACTCACTTCCCCCCGGTCCAAAGGGCCATCTGAAAAAAGTGTAAAATCCAGAAAGGCAGGACAGGCCATGGAGAACTGGGAGCCTTGTTATGCTGATGGGCGGGATGTAAATTGCCAACAGACACTCGGGAGAAGTGTATGGTGTTTCCTGAAACACCTAAAAAACAAAGCAACAGAGCCTAGGGCACTTCCACTTATGGTCCTATAGCTTAGGGAAATTAAAATCAAAAAGACACAGCCACCCCAAAGTTTGGGACGCCTCTGTTTACAAGAACCTCGTTTACCGTACAAGTTCAATATCACAGAAAGTGAAAAATGGATACAGAACTTGTGGTACTTACGTACAATGCAGTATCACTCAGCAATGAAATCTATGTCATCAGGCCCGTAGCAGCATAATGAGTGGATTCAGGTACGATGATTCTAACTGAAATAAGTCACACAGAAAAAGAAACATCATAAGATATCACTAATAAACGGAATGTAAACTTGGCTACACAGGAACTCAATTCCAAAACAGAACAGGGTCTCAAATTTAGAAAACCAACTTATGCTTGCTTAAGGGGAAAGGTGATTTGGGGTGCTGCATAAAACCAGACATTGAAATGAGCACAGATAAAATTCCTTAAGCCAAATATGGAATAGACAAGAGCTACTCCTTGCTCAACGAAATGGACTCAACACCCCATATTAAACACCTAAGAATGCACCTGACTAGTAAGTATCTTAAAACCTATGGATTGCTATGTCTCCAAAAGAGAATCAAGCGTGTGTACAGGGGCATAAACGCAGCAGTGATAGGATTGGAGAGGTTCGGTGAGGAAATGAAGACCCTTTGAAGTCATATTGCATGGTACCCATTACACGGGTCTCAACTCTCCAGGTTTAAGGAATTCTTCCTTCAGCTAAAACATGCATGTGGAACCCAGAGTATGATCAACCGTGTGAACGGGAGACGTGTTCAAATATGTCTCAGCTTTCGTACCCTGGTACTCGGGTGCAACATTCCAGACGCTTTACTAACACCCTCCCGACTTGGAGAGTCAGTCCCTTTAACCTCCTGTTTGGCCCAGTTTGCAATTTCTGCGGAAGATGAACAGGAATAGCGAGAACCAATGAGAGACTAGCTGGAGGTGTCTGGACGGGCAAATTTAACTCTCATTTCCCACCAGGAAGAGGAATTAACCAAAGGCTCAGCGTGCCGTGCCGGAACCAGATTAGGGCCTGAAGCCATCCTGCGGTGTTGCGGCCAGCTCAAAAGAAAGCGAGTTGAAGAAAGGAGCTCAGGGGCACTGTAATTCACAAACCTGCAGAGTTATAAATGACAGCTATCGTCCAAAAATATACTGAAGTAAGGCTGCCAAGAGGACTTGAAAGCGGGGCAGAATTGCAGGAAACCGATTTCAGGAGGTAGACTGGAATTGCATTGAAAGCATAGGAAAAGAGGCAGAACGTCCACAATGATGCACTTGGCCAAAAAGGGCGTATGCGTTTTTTCCTGAATATATTCAGGAAAAAACGCATACGCCCTTTTTGGCCAACCAAGCAAGCTTGCAAAGGAAATCTGCACTACAATGAAGTCTCACTTCCCCCCGGTCAAAAGGGCCATCTGAAAAAAGTGTAAAATCCAGAAAGGCAGGACAGGCCATGGAGAACTGGGAGCCTTGTTATGCTGATGGGCGGGATGTAAATTGCCAACAGACACTCGGGAGAAGTGTATGGGGTTTCCTGAAACATCTAAAAAACAAAGCAACAGAGCCTAGGGCACTTCCACTTATGGTCCTATAGCTTAGGGAAATTAAAATCAAAAAGACACAGCCACCCCAAAGTTTGGGACGCCTCTGTTTACAAGAACCTCGTTTACAGTACAAGTTCAACATCGCAGAAAGTGAAAAATGGATAAAGAAGTTGTGGTATTTACTTACAAAGCAATATCACTCAGCAATGAAATCTATGTCATCAGGCCCTTAGCAGCACAATGAGTGGATTCAGGTATGATGATTCTAACTGAAATAAGTCACACAGAAAAAGAAACATCATAAGATATCAGTAATACACGGAATGTAAACTTGGCTACACAGGAACTGAATTACAGAACAGAACAGGGTCTCAAATTTAGAAAACCAACTTATGCTTGCTTAAGGGTAAAGGTGAGTTGGGGTGCTGCATAAAACCAGAGATTGAAATGAGCACAGATAAAGTTCCTTAAGCCAAATATGGAATAGACAAGAGCTACTCCTTGCTCAACGAAATGGACTCAACACCGCATATTAAATGCCTAAGAATGTACCTGACTAGTAAGTATCTTAAAACCTATGGATTGCTATGTCTCCGAAAGAGAATCAAGCATGTGTACAGGGGCATAAACGCAGCAGTGATAGGATTGGAGAGGTTCGGTGAGCAAATGAAGACCCTTTGAAGTCATATTGCATGGTACCCATTCCACGGGTTTCAACTACCCAGGTTTAAGGTATTCTTCCTTCAGCTAAAACATGCATGTGGAACCTAGAGTATGATCAACCATGTGATCGGGAGACGTGTTCAAATATGTCTCAGTTTTCGTACCCTGGTACTCGGGTGCAACATTCCAGACGCTTTACTAACACCCTCCCGACTTGGAGAGTCAGTCCCTTTAACCTCCTGTTTGGCCCAGTTTGCAATTTCTGCGGAAGATGAACAGGAATAGCGGGAACCAATGAGAGACTAGCTGGAGGTGTCTGGACGGGCAAATTTAACTCTCATTTCCCACCAGGAAGAGGAATTAACCAAAGGCTCAGCGTGCCGTGCCGGAACCAGATTAGGGCCTGAAGCCATCCTGCGGTGTTGCGGCCAGCTCAAAAGAAAGCGAGTTGAAGAAAGGAGCTCAGGGGCACTGTAATTCACAAACCTGCAGAGTTATAAATGACAGCTATCGTCCAAAAATATACTGAAGTAAGGCTGCCAAGAGGACTTGAAAGCAGGGCAGAATTGCAGGAAACCGATTTCAGGAGGCAGACTGGAATTGCATTGAAAGCATAGGAAAAGAGGCAGAACGTCCACAATGATGCACTTGGCCAAAAAGGGCGTATGCGTTTTTTCCTGAATATATTCAGGAAAAAACGCATACGCCCTTTTTGGCCAACCAAGCAAGCTTGCAAAGGAAATCTGCACTACAATGAAGTCTCACTTCCCCCCGGTCAAAAGGGCCATCTGAAAAAAGTGTAAAATCCAGAAAGGCAGGACAGGCCATGGAGAACTGGGAGCCTTGTTATGCTGATGGGCGGGATGTAAATTGCCAACAGACACTCGGGAGAAGTGTATGGTGTTTCCTGAAACATCTAAAAAACAAAGCAACAGAGCCTAGGGCACTTCCACTTATGGTCCTATAGCTTAGGGAAATTAAAATCAAAAAGACACAGCCACCCCAAAGTTTGGGACGCCTCTGTTTACAAGAACCTCGTTTAGCGTACAAGTTCAACATCGCAGAAAGTGAAAAATGGATAAAGAAGTTGTGGTATTTACTTACAAAGCAATATCACTCAGCAATGAAATCTATGTCATCAGGCCCTTAGCAGCACAATGAGTGGATTCAGGTATGATGATTCTAACTGAAATAAGTCACACAGAAAAAGAAACATCATAAGATATCAGTAATACACGGAATTGTAAACTTGGCTACACAGGAACTGAATTACAGAACAGAACAGGGTCTCAAATTTATAAAACCAACTTATGCTTGCTTAAGGGGAAAGGTGAGTTGGGGTGCTGCATAAAACCAGAGATTGAAATGAGCACAGATAAAGTTCCTTAAGCCAAATATGGAATAGACAAGAGCTACTCCTTGCTCAACGAAATGGACTCAACACCGCATATTAAATGCCTAAGAATGTACCTGACTAGTAAGTATCTTAAAACCTATGGATTGCTATGTCTCCGAAAGAGAATCAAGCATGTGTACAGGGGCATAAACGCAGCAGTGATAGGATTGGAGAGGTTCGGTGAGCAAATGAAGACCCTTTGAAGTCATATTGCATGGTACCCATTCCACGGGTTTCAACTACCCAGGTTTAAGGTATTCTTCCTTCAGCTAAAACATGCATGTGGAACCTAGAGTATGATCAACCATGTGATCGGGAGACGTGTTCAAATATGTCTCAGTTTTCGTACCCTGGTACTCGGGTGCAACATTCCAGACGCTTTACTAACACCCTCCCGACTTGGAGAGTCAGTCCCTTTAACCTCCTGTTTGGCCCAGTTTGCAATTTCTGCGGAAGATGAACAGGAATAGCGAGAACCAATGAGAGACTAGCTGGAGGTGTCTGGACGGGCAAATTTAACTCTCATTTCCCACCAGGAAGAGGAATTAACCAAAGGCTCAGCGTGCCGTGCCGGAACCAGATTAGGGCCTGAAGCCATCCTGCGGTGTTGCGGCCAGCTCAAAAGAAAGCGAGTTGAAGAAAGGAGCTCAGGGGCACTGTAATTCACAAACCTGCAGAGTTATAAATGACAGCTATCGTCCAAAAATATACTGAAGTAAGGCTGCCAAGAGGACTTGAAAGCGGGGCAGAATTGCAGGAAACCGATTTCAGGAGGCAGACTGGAATTGCATTGAAAGCATAGGAAAAGAGGCAGAACGTCCACAATGATGCACTTGGCCAAAAAGGGCGTATGCGTTTTTTCCTGAATATATTCAGGAAAAAATGCATACGCCCTTTTTGGCCAACCAAGCAAGCTTGCAAAGGAAATCTGCACTACAATGAAGTCTCACTTCCCCCCGGTCAAAAGGGCCATCTGAAAAAAGTGTAAAATCCAGAAAGGCAGGACAGGCCATGGAGAACTGGGAGCCTTGTTATGCTGATGGGCGGGATGTAAATTGCCAACAGACACTCGGGAGAAGTGTATGGTGTTTCCTGAAACATCTAAAAAACAAAGCAACAGAGCCTAGGGCACTTCCACTTATGGTCCTATAGCTTAGGGAAATTAAAATCAAAAAGACACAGCCACCCCAAAGTTTGGGACGCCTCTGTTTACAAGAACCTCGTTTACAGTACAAGTTCAACATCGCAGAAAGTGAAAAATGGATAAAGAAGTTGTGGTATTTTCTTACAAAGCAATATCACTCAGCAATGAAATCTATGTCATCAGGCCCTTAGCAGCACAATGAGTGGATTCAGGTATGATGATTCTAACTGAAATAAGTCACACAGAAAAAGAAACATCATAAGATATCAGTAATACACGGAATGTAAACTTGGCTACACAGGAACTGAATTACAGAACAGAACAGGGTCTCAAATTTAGAAAACCAACTTATGCTTGCTTAAGGGGAAAGGTGAGTTGGGGTGCTGCATAAAACCAGAGATTGAAATGAGCACAGATAAAGTTCCTTAAGCCAAATATGGAATAGACAAGAGCTACTCCTTGCTCAACGAAATGGACTCAACACCGCATATTAAATGCCTAAGAATGTACCTGACTAGTAAGTATCTTAAAACCTATGGATTGCTATGTCTCCGAAAGAGAATCAAGCATGTGTACAGGGGCATAAACGCAGCAGTGATAGGATTGGAGAGGTTCGGTGAGCAAATGAAGACCCTTTGAAGTCATATTGCATGGTACCCATTCCACGGGTTTCAACTACCCAGGTTTAAGGTATTCTTCCTTCAGCTAAAACATGCATGTGGAACCTAGAGTATGATCAACCATGTGATCGGGAGACGTGTTCAAATATGTCTCAGTTTTCGTACCCTGGTACTCGGGTGCAACATTCCAGACGCTTTACTAACACCCTCCCGACTTGGAGAGTCAGTCCCTTTAACCTCCTGTTTGGCCCAGTTTGCAATTTCTGCGGAAGATGAACAGGAATAGCGAGAACCAATGAGAGACTAGCTGGAGGTGTCTGGACGGGCAAATTTAACTCTCATTTCCCACCAGGAAGAGGAATTAACCAAAGGCTCAGCGTGCCGTGCCGGAACCAGATTAGGGCCTGAAGCCATCCTGCGGTGTTGCGGCCAGCTCAAAAGAAAGCGAGTTGAAGAAAGGAGCTCAGGGGCACTGTAATTCACAAACCTGCAGAGTTATAAATGACAGCTATCGTCCAAAAATATACTGAAGTAAGGCTGCCAAGAGGACTTGAAAGCGGGGCAGAATTGCAGGAAACCGATTTCAGGAGGCAGACTGGAATTGCATTGAAAGCATAGGAAAAGAGGCAGAACGTCCACAATGATGCACTTGGCCAAAAAGGGCGTATGCGTTTTTTCCTGAATATATTCAGGAAAAAACGCATACGCCCTTTTTGGCCAACCAAGCAAGCTTGCAAAGGAAATCTGCACTACAATGAAGTCTCACTTCCCCCCGGTCAAAAGGGCCATCTGAAAAAAGTGTAAAATCCAGAAAGGCAGGACAGGCCATGGAGAACTGGGAGCCTTGTTATGCTGATGGGCGGGATGTAAATTGCCAACAGACACTCGGGAGAAGTGTATGGTGTTTCCTGAAACATCTAAAAAACAAAGCAACAGAGCCTAGGGCACTTCCACTTATGGTCCTATAGCTTAGGGAAATTAAAATCAAAAAGACACAGCCACCCCAAAGTTTGGGACGCCTCTGTTTACAAGAACCTCGTTTACAGTACAAGTTCAACATCGCAGAAAGTGAAAAATGGATAAAGAAGTTGTGGTATTTACTTACAAAGCAATATCACTCAGCAATGAAATCTATGTCATCAGGCCCTTAGCAGCACAATGAGTGGATTCAGGTATGATGATTCTAACTGAAATAAGTCACACAGAAAAAGAAACATCATAAGATATCAGTAATACACGGAATGTAAACTTGGCTACACAGGAACTGAATTACAGAACAGAACAGGGTCTCAAATTTAGAAAACCAACTTATGCTTGCTTAAGGGTAAAGGTGAGTTGGGGTGCTGCATAAAACCAGAGATTGAAATGAGCACAGATAAAGTTCCTTAAGCCAAATATGGAATAGACAAGAGCTACTCCTTGCTCAACGAAATGGACTCAACACCGCATATTAAATGCCTAAGAATGTACCTGACTAGTAAGTATCTTAAAACCTATGGATTGCTATGTCTCCGAAAGAGAATCAAGCATGTGTACAGGGGCATAAACGCAGCAGTGATAGGATTGGAGAGGTTCGGTGAGCAAATGAAGACCCTTTGAAGTCATATTGCATGGTACCCATTCCACGGGTTTCAACTACCCAGGTTTAAGGTATTCTTCCTTCAGCTAAAACATGCATGTGGAACCTAGAGTATGATCAACCATGTGATCGGGAGATGTGTTCAAATATGTCTCAGTTTTCGTACCCTGGTACTCGGGTGCAACATTCCAGACGCTTTACTAACACCCTCCCGACTTGGAGAGTCAGTCCCTTTAACCTCCTGTTTGGCCCAGTTTGCAATTTCTGCGGAAGATGAACAGGAATAGCGAGAACCAATGAGAGACTAGCTGGAGGTGTCTGGACGGGCAAATTTAACTCTCATTTCCCACCAGGAAGAGGAATTAACCAAAGGCTCAGCGTGCCGTGCCGGAACCAGATTAGGGCCTGAAGCCATCCTGCGGTGTTGCGGCCAGCTCAAAAGAAAGCGAGTTGAAGAAAGGAGCTCAGGGGCACTGTAATTCACAAACCTGCAGAGTTATAAATGACAGCTATCGTCCAAAAATATACTGAAGTAAGGCTGCCAAGAGGACTTGAAAGCGGGGCAGAATTGCAGGAAACCGATTTCAGGAGGCAGACTGGAATTGCATTGAAAGCATAGGAAAAGAGGCAGAACGTCCACAATGATGCACTTGGCCAAAAAGGGCGTATGCGTTTTTTCCTGAATATATTCAGGAAAAAACGCATACGCCCTTTTTGGCCAACCAAGCAAGCTTGCAAAGGAAATCTGCACTACAATGAAGTCTCACTTCCCCCCGGTCAAAAGGGCCATCTGAAAAAAGTGTAAAATCCAGAAAGGCAGGACAGGCCATGGAGAACTGGGAGCCTTGTTATGCTGATGGGCGGGATGTAAATTGCCAACAGACACTCGGGAGAAGTGTATGGTGTTTCCTGAAACATCTAAAAAACAAAGCAACAGAGCCTAGGGCACTTCCACTTATGGTCCTATAGCTTAGGGAAATTAAAATCAAAAAGACACAGCCACCCCAAAGTTTGGGACGCCTCTGTTTACAAGAACCTCGTTTACAGTACAAGTTCAACATCGCAGAAAGTGAAAAATGGATAAAGAAGTTGTGGTATTTTCTTACAAAGCAATATCACTCAGCAATGAAATCTATGTCATCAGGCCCTTAGCAGCACAATGAGTGGATTCAGGTATGATGATTCTAACTGAAATAAGTCACACAGAAAAAGAAACATCATAAGATATCAGTAATACACGGAATGTAAACTTGGCTACACAGGAACTGAATTACAGAACAGAACAGGGTCTCAAATTTAGAAAACCAACTTATGCTTGCTTAAGGGTAAAGGTGAGTTGGGGTGCTGCATAAAACCAGAGATTGAAATGAGCACAGATAAAGTTCCTTAAGCCAAATATGGAATAGACAAGAGCTACTCCTTGCTCAACGAAATGGACTCAACACCGCATATTAAATGCCTAAGAATGTACCTGACTAGTAAGTATCTTAAAACCTATGGATTGCTATGTCTCCGAAAGAGAATCAAGCATGTGTACAGGGGCATAAACGCAGCAGTGATAGGATTGGAGAGGTTCGGTGAGCAAATGAAGACCCTTTGAAGTCATATTGCATGGTACCCATTCCACGGGTTTCAACTACCCAGGTTTAAGGTATTCTTCCTTCAGCTAAAACATGCATGTGGAACCTAGAGTATGATCAACCATGTGATCGGGAGACGTGTTCAAATATGTCTCAGTTTTCGTACCCTGGTACTCGGGTGCAACATTCCAGACGCTTTACTAACACCCTCCCGACTTGGAGAGTCAGTCCCTTTAACCTCCTGTTTGGCCCAGTTTGCAATTTCTGCGGAAGATGAACAGGAATAGCGAGAACCAATGAGAGACTAGCTGGAGGTGTCTGGACGGGCAAATTTAACTCTCATTTCCCACCAGGAAGAGGAATTAACCAAAGGCTCAGCGTGCCGTGCCGGAACCAGATTAGGGCCTGAAGCCATCCTGCGGTGTTGCGGCCAGCTCAAAAGAAAGCGAGTTGAAGAAAGGAGCTCAGGGGCACTGTAATTCACAAACCTGCAGAGTTATAAATGACAGCTATCGTCCAAAAATATACTGAAGTAAGGCTGCCAAGAGGACTTGAAAGCGGGGCAGAATTGCAGGAAACCGATTTCAGGAGGCAGACTGGAATTGCATTGAAAGCATAGGAAAAGAGGCAGAACGTCCACAATGATGCACTTGGCCAAAAAGGGCGTATGCGTTTTTTCCTGAATATATTCAGGAAAAAACGCATACGCCCTTTTTGGCCAACCAAGCAAGCTTGCAAAGGAAATCTGCACTACAATGAAGTCTCACTTCCCCCCGGTCAAAAGGGCCATCTGAAAAAAGTGTAAAATCCAGAAAGGCAGGACAGGCCATGGAGAACTGGGAGCCTTGTTATGCTGATGGGCGGGATGTAAATTGCCAACAGACACTCGGGAGAAGTGTATGGTGTTTCCTGAAACATCTAAAAAACAAAGCAACAGAGCCTAGGGCACTTCCACTTATGGTCCTATAGCTTAGGGAAATTAAAATCAAAAAGACACAGCCACCCCAAAGTTTGGGACGCCTCTGTTTACAAGAACCTCGTTTACAGTACAAGTTCAACATCGCAGAAAGTGAAAAATGGATAAAGAAGTTGTGGTATTTACTTACAAAGCAATATCACTCAGCAATGAAATCTATGTCATCAGGCCCTTAGCAGCACAATGAGTGGATTCAGGTATGATGATTCTAACTGAAATAAGTCACACAGAAAAAGAAACATCATAAGATATCAGTAATACACGGAATGTAAACTTGGCTACACAGGAACTGAATTACAGAACAGAACAGGGTCTCAAATTTAGAAAACCAACTTATGCTTGCTTAAGGGTAAAGGTGAGTTGGGGTGCTGCATAAAACCAGAGATTGAAATGAGCACAGATAAAGTTCCTTAAGCCAAATATGGAATAGACAAGAGCTACTCCTTGCTCAACGAAATGGACTCAACACCGCATATTAAATGCCTAAGAATGTACCTGACTAGTAAGTATCTTAAAACCTATGGATTGCTATGTCTCCGAAAGAGAATCAAGCATGTGTACAGGGGCATAAACGCAGCAGTGATAGGATTGGAGAGGTTCGGTGAGCAAATGAAGACCCTTTGAAGTCATATTGCATGGTACCCATTCCACGGGTTTCAACTACCCAGGTTTAAGGTATTCTTCCTTCAGCTAAAACATGCATGTGGAACCTAGAGTATGATCAACCATGTGATCGGGAGACGTGTTCAAATATGTCTCAGTTTTCGTACCCTGGTACTCGGGTGCAACATTCCAGACGCTTTACTAACACCCTCCCGACTTGGAGAGTCAGTCCCTTTAACCTCCTGTTTGGCCCAGTTTGCAATTTCTGCGGAAGATGAACAGGAATAGCGAGAACCAATGAGAGACTAGCTGGAGGTGTCTGGACGGGCAAATTTAACTCTCATTTCCCACCAGGAAGAGGAATTAACCAAAGGCTCAGCGTGCCGTGCCGGAACCAGATTAGGGCCTGAAGCCATCCTGCGGTGTTGCGGCCAGCTCAAAAGAAAGCGAGTTGAAGAAAGGAGCTCAGGGGCACTGTAATTCACAAACCTGAAGAGTTATAAATGACAGCTATCGTCCAAAAATATACTGAAGTAAGGCTGCCAAGAGGACTTGAAAGCGGGGCAGAATTGCAGGAAACCGATTTCAGGAGGTAGACTGGAATTGCATTGAAAGCATAGGAAAAGAGGCAGAACGTCCACAATGATGCACTTGGCCAAAAAGGGCGTATGCGTTTTTTCCTGAATATATTCAGGAAAAAACGCATACGCCCTTTTTGGCCAACCAAGCAAGCTTGCAAAGGAAATCTGCACTACAATGAAGTCTCACTTCCCCCCGGTCAAAAGGGCCATCTGAAAAAAGTGTAAAATCCAGAAAGACAGGACAGGCCATGGAGAACTGGGAGCCTTGTTATGCTGATGGGCGGGATGTAAATTGCCAACAGACACTCGGGAGAAGTGTATGGTGTTTCCTGAAACATCTAAAAAACAAAGCAACAGAGCCTAGGGCACTTCCACTTATGGTCCTATAGCTTAGGGAAATTAAAATCAAAAAGACACAGCCACCCCAAAGTTTGGGACGCCTCTGTTTACAAGAACCTCGTTTACAGTACAAGTTCAACATCGCAGAAAGTGAAAAATGGATAAAGAAGTTGTGGTATTTACTTACAAAGCAATATCACTCAGCAATGAAATCTATGTCATCAGGCCCTTAGCAGCACAATGAGTGGATTCAGGTATGATGATTCTAACTGAAATAAGTCACACAGAAAAATAAACATCATAAGATATCAGTAATACACGGAATGTAAACTTGGCTACACAGGAACTGAATTACAGAACAGAACAGGGTCTCAAATTTAGAAAACCAACTTATGCTTGCTTAAGGGGAAAGGTGAGTTGGGGTGCTGCATAAAACCAGAGATTGAAATGAGCACAGATAAAGTTCCTTAAGCCAAATATGGAATAGACAAGAGCTACTCCTTGCTCAACGAAATGGACTCAACACCGCATATTAAATGCCTAAGAATGTACCTGACTAGTAAGTATCTTAAAACCTATGGATTGCTATGTCTCCGAAAGAGAATCAAGCATGTGTACAGGGGCATAAACGCAGCAGTGATAGGATTGGAGAGGTTCGGTGAGCAAATGAAGACCCTTTGAAGTCATATTGCATGGTACCCATTCCACGGGTTTCAACTACCCAGGTTTAAGGTATTCTTCCTTCAGCTAAAACATGCATGTGGAACCTAGAGTATGATCAACCATGTGATCGGGAGACGTGTTCAAATATGTCTCAGTTTTCGTACCCTGGTACTCGGGTGCAACATTCCAGACGCTTTACTAACACCCTCCCGACTTGGAGAGTCAGTCCCTTTAACCTCCTGTTTGGCCCAGTTTGCAATTTCTGCGGAAGATGAACAGGAATAGCGAGAACCAATGAGAGACTAGCTGGAGGTGTCTGGACGGGCAAATTTAACTCTCATTTCCCACCAGGAAGAGGAATTAACCAAAGGCTCAGCGTGCCGTGCCGGAACCAGATTAGGGCCTGAAGCCATCCTGCGGTGTTGCGGCCAGCTCAAAAGAAAGCGAGTTGAAGAAAGGAGCTCAGGGGCACTGTAATTCACAAACCTGCAGAGTTATAAATGACAGCTATCGTCCAAAAATATACTGAAGTAAGGCTGCCAAGAGGACTTGAAAGCGGGGCAGAATTGCAGGAAACCGATTTCAGGAGGTAGACTGGAATTGCATTGAAAGCATAGGAAAAGAGGCAGAACGTCCACAATGATGCACTTGGCCAAAAAGGGCGTATGCGTTTTTTCCTGAATATATTCAGGAAAAAACGCATACGCCCTTTTTGGCCAACCAAGCAAGCTTGCAAAGGAAATCTGCACTACAATGAAGTCTCACTTCCCCCCGGTCAAAAGGGCCATCTGAAAAAAGTGTAAAATCCAGAAAGACAGGACAGGCCATGGAGAACTGGGAGCCTTGTTATGCTGATGGGCGGGATGTAAATTGCCAACAGACACTCGGGAGAAGTGTATGGTGTTTCCTGAAACATCTAAAAAACAAAGCAACAGAGCCTAGGGCACTTCCACTTATGGTCCTATAGCTTAGGGAAATTAAAATCAAAAAGACACAGCCACCCCAAAGTTTGGGACGCCTCTGTTTACAAGAACCTCGTTTACAGTACAAGTTCAACATCGCAGAAAGTGAAAAATGGATAAAGAAGTTGTGGTATTTTCTTACAAAGCAATATCACTCAGCAATGAAATCTATGTCATCAGGCCCTTAGCAGCACAATGAGTGGATTCAGGTATGATGATTCTAACTGAAATAAGTCACACAGAAAAAGAAACATCATAAGATATCAGTAATACACGGAATGTAAACTTGGCTACACAGGAACTGAATTACAGAACAGAACAGGGTCTCAAATTTAGAAAACCAACTTATGCTTGCTTAAGGGGAAAGGTGAGTTGGGGTGCTGCATAAAACCAGAGATTGAAATGAGCACAGATAAAGTTCCTTAAGCCAAATATGGAATAGACAAGAGCTACTCCTTGCTCAACGAAATGGACTCAACACCGCATATTAAATGCCTAAGAATGTACCTGACTAGTAAGTATCTTAAAACCTATGGATTGCTATGTCTCCGAAAGAGAATCAAGCATGTGTACAGGGGCATAAACGCAGCAGTGATAGGATTGGAGAGGTTCGGTGAGCAAATGAAGACCCTTTGAAGTCATATTGCATGGTACCCATTCCACGGGTTTCAACTACCCAGGTTTAAGGTATTCTTCCTTCAGCTAAAACATGCATGTGGAACCTAGAGTATGATCAACCATGTGATCGGGAGACGTGTTCAAATATGTCTCAGTTTTCGTACCCTGGTACTCGGGTGCAACATTCCAGACGCTTTACTAACACCCTCCCGACTTGGAGAGTCAGTCCCTTTAACCTCCTGTTTGGCCCAGTTTGCAATTTCTGCGGAAGATGAACAGGAATAGCGAGAACCAATGAGAGACTAGCTGGAGGTGTCTGGACGGGCAAATTTAACTCTCATTTCCCACCAGGAAGAGGAATTAACCAAAGGCTCAGCGTGCCGTGCCGGAACCAGATTAGGGCCTGAAGCCATCCTGCGGTGTTGCGGCCAGCTCAAAAGAAAGCGAGTTGAAGAAAGGAGCTCAGGGGCACTGTAATTCACAAACCTGCAGAGTTATAAATGACAGCTATCGTCCAAAAATATACTGAAGTAAGGCTGCCAAGAGGACTTGAAAGCGGGGCAGAATTGCAGGAAACCGATTTCAGGAGGCAGACTGGAATTGCATTGAAAGCATAGGAAAAGAGGCAGAACGTCCACAATGATGCACTTGGCCAAAAAGGGCGTATGCGTTTTTTCCTGAATATATTCAGGAAAAAACGCATACGCCCTTTTTGGCCAACCAAGCAAGCTTGCAAAGGAAATCTGCACTACAATGAAGTCTCACTTCCCCCCGGTCAAAAGGGCCATCTGAAAAAAGTGTAAAATCCAGAAAGGCAGGACAGGCCATGGAGAACTGGGAGCCTTGTTATGCTGATGGGCGGGATGTAAATTGCCAACAGACACTCGGGAGAAGTGTATGGTGTTTCCTGAAACATCTAAAAAACAAAGCAACAGAGCCTAGGGCACTTCCACTTATGGTCCTATAGCTTAGGGAAATTAAAATCAAAAAGACACAGCCACCCCAAAGTTTGGGACGCCTCTGTTTACAAGAACCTCGTTTACAGTACAAGTTCAACATCGCAGAAAGTGAAAAATGGATAAAGAAGTTGTGGTATTTACTTACAAAGCAATATCACTCAGCAATGAAATCTATGTCATCAGGCCCTTAGCAGCACAATGAGTGGATTCAGGTATGATGATTCTAACTGAAATAAGTCACACAGAAAAAGAAACATCATAAGATATCAGTAATACACGGAATGTAAACTTGGCTACACAGGAACTGAATTACAGAACAGAACAGGGTCTCAAATTTAGAAAACCAACTTATGCTTGCTTAAGGGTAAAGGTGAGTTGGGGTGCTGCATAAAACCAGAGATTGAAATGAGCACAGATAAAGTTCCTTAAGCCAAATATGGAATAGACAAGAGCTACTCCTTGCTCAACGAAATGGACTCAACACCGCATATTAAATGCCTAAGAATGTACCTGACTAGTAAGTATCTTAAAACCTATGGATTGCTATGTCTCCGAAAGAGAATCAAGCATGTGTACAGGGGCATAAACGCAGCAGTGATAGGATTGGAGAGGTTCGGTGAGCAAATGAAGACCCTTTGAAGTCATATTGCATGGTACCCATTCCACGGGTTTCAACTACCCAGGTTTAAGGTATTCTTCCTTCAGGTAAAACATGCATGTGGAACCTAGAGTATGATCAACCATGTGATCGGGAGACGTGTTCAAATATGTCTCAGTTTTCGTACCCTGGTACTCGGGTGCAACATTCCAGACGCTTTACTAACACCCTCCCGACTTGGAGAGTCAGTCCCTTTAACCTCCTGTTTGGCCCAGTTTGCAATTTCTGCAGAAGATGAACAGGAATAGCGAGAACCAATGAGAGACTAGCTGGAGGTGTCTGGACGGGCAAATTTAACTCTCATTTCCCACCAGGAAGAGGAATTAACCAAAGGCTCAGCGTGCCGTGCCGGAACCAGATTAGGGCCTGAAGCCATCCTGCGGTGTTGCGGCCAGCTCAAAAGAAAGCGAGTTGAAGAAAGGAGCTCAGGGGCACTGTAATTCACAAACCTGCAGAGTTATAAATGACAGCTATCGTCCAAAAATATACTGAAGTAAGGCTGCCAAGAGGACTTGAAAGCGGGGCAGAATTGCAGGAAACCGATTTCAGGAGGTAGACTGGAATTGCATTGAAAGCATAGGAAAAGAGGCAGAACGTCCACAATGATGCACTTGGCCAAAAAGGGCGTATGCGTTTTTTCCTGAATATATTCAGGAAAAAACGCGTACGCCCTTTTTGGCCAACCAAGCAAGCTTGCAAAGGAAATCTGCACTACAATGAAGTCTCACTTCCCCCCGGTCAAAAGGGCCATCTGAAAAAAGTGTAAAATCCAGAAAGACAGGACAGGCCATGGAGAACTGGGAGCCTTGTTATGCTGATGGGCGGGATGTAAATTGCCAACAGACACTCGGGAGAAGTGTATGGTGTTTCCTGAAACATCTAAAAAACAAAGCAACAGAGCCTAGGGCACTTCCACTTATGGTCCTATAGCTTAGGGAAATTAAAATCAAAAAGACACAGCCACCCCAAAGTTTGGGACGCCTCTGTTTACAAGAACCTCGTTTACAGTACAAGTTCAACATCGCAGAAAGTGAAAAATGGATAAAGAAGTTGTGGTATTTACTTACAAAGCAATATCACTCAGCAATGAAATCTATGTCATCAGGCCCTTAGCAGCACAATGAGTGGATTCAGGTATGATGATTCTAACTGAAATAAGTCACACAGAAAAATAAACATCATAAGATATCAGTAATACACGGAATGTAAACTTGGCTACACAGGAACTGAATTACAGAACAGAACAGGGTCTCAAATTTAGAAAACCAACTTATGCTTGCTTAAGGGGAAAGGTGAGTTGGGGTGCTGCATAAAACCAGAGATTGAAATGAACACAGATAAAGTTCCTTAAGCCAAATATGGAATAGACAAGAGCTACTCCTTGCTCAACGAAATGGACTCAACACCGCATATTAAATGCCTAAGAATGTACCTGACTAGTAAGTATCTTAAAACCTATGGATTGCTATGTCTCCGAAAGAGAATCAAGCATGTGTACAGGGGCATAAACACAGCAGTGATAGGATTGGAGAGGTTCGGTGAGCAAATGAAGACCCTTTGAAGTCATATTGCATGGTACCCATTCCACGGGTTTCAACTACCCAGGTTTAAGGTATTCTTCCTTCAGCTAAAACATGCATGTGGAACCTAGAGTATGATCAACCATGTGATCGGGAGACGTGTTCAAATATGTCTCAGTTTTCGTACCCTGGTACTCGGGTGCAACATTCCAGACGCTTTACTAACACCCTCCCGACTTGGAGAGTCAGTCCCTTTAACCTCCTGTTTGGCCCAGTTTGCAATTTCTGCGGAAGATGAACAGGAATAGCGAGAACCAATGAGAGACTAGCTGGAGGTGTCTGGACGGGCAAATTTAACTCTCATTTCCCACCAGGAAGAGGAATTAACCAAAGGCTCAGCGTGCCGTGCCGGAACCAGATTAGGGCCTGAAGCCATCCTGCGGTGTTGCGGCCAGCTCAAAAGAAAGCGAGTTGAAGAAAGGAGCTCAGGGGCACTGTAATTCACAAACCTGCAGAGTTATAAATGACAGCTATCGTCCAAAAATATACTGAAGTAAGGCTGCCAAGAGGACTTGAAAGCGGGGCAGAATTGCAGGAAACCGATTTCAGGAGGTAGACTGGAATTGCATTGAAAGCATAGGAAAAGAGGCAGAACGTCCACAATGATGCACTTGGCCAAAAAGGGCGTATGCGTTTTTTCCTGAATATATTCAGGAAAAAACGCATACGCCCTTTTTGGCCAACCAAGCAAGCTTGCAAAGGAAATCTGCACTACAATGAAGTCTCACTTCCCCCCGGTCAAAAGGGCCATCTGAAAAAAGTGTAAAATCCAGAAAGGCAGGACAGGCCATGGAGAACTGGGAGCCTTGTTATGCTGATGGGCGGGATGTAAATTGCCAACAGACACTCGGGAGAAGTGTATGGTGTTTCCTGAAACATCTAAAAAACAAAGCAACAGAGCCTAGGGCACTTCCACTTATGGTCCTATAGCTTAGGGAAATTAAAATCAAAAAGACACAGCCACCCCAAAGTTTGGGACGCCTCTGTTTACAAGAACCTCGTTTACAGTACAAGTTCAACATCGCAGAAAGTGAAAAATGGATAAAGAAGTTGTGGTATTTACTTACAAAGCAATATCACTCAGCAATGAAATCTATGTCATCAGGCCCTTAGCAGCACAATGAGTGGATTCAGGTATGATGATTCTAACTGAAATAAGTCACACAGAAAAAGAAACATCATAAGATATCAGTAATACACGGAATGTAAACTTGGCTACACAGGAACTGAATTACAGAACAGAACAGGGTCTCAAATTTAGAAAACCAACTTATGCTTGCTTAAGGGGAAAGGTGAGTTGGGGTGCTGCATAAAACCAGAGATTGAAATGAGCACAGATAAAGTTCCTTAAGCCAAATATGGAATAGACAAGAGCTACTCCTTGCTCAACGAAATGGACTCAACACCGCATATTAAATGCCTAAGAATGTACCTGACTAGTAAGTATCTTAAAACCTATGGATTGCTATGTCTCCGAAAGAGAATCAAGCATGTGTACAGGGGCATAAACACAGCAGTGATAGGATTGGAGAGGTTCGGTGAGCAAATGAAGACCCTTTGAAGTCATATTGCATGGTACCCATTCCACGGGTTTCAACTACCCAGGTTTAAGGTATTCTTCCTTCAGCTAAAACATGCATGTGGAACCTAGAGTATGATCAACCATGTGATCGGGAGACGTGTTCAAATATGTCTCAGTTTTCGTACCCTGGTACTCGGGTGCAACATTCCAGACACTTTACTAACACCCTCCCGACTTGGAGAGTCAGTCCCTTTAACCTCCTGTTTGGCCCAGTTTGCAATTTCTGCGGAAGATGAACAGGAATAGCGAGAACCAATGAGAGACTAGCTGGAGGTGTCTGGACGGGCAAATTTAACTCTCATTTCCCACCAGGAAGAGGAATTAACCAAAGGCTCAGCGTGCCGTGCCGGAACCAGATTAGGGCCTGAAGCCATCCTGCGGTGTTGCGGCCAGCTCAAAAGAAAGCGAGTTGAAGAAAGGAGCTCAGGGGCACTGTAATTCACAAACCTGCAGAGTTATAAATGACAGCTATCGTCCAAAAATATACTGAAGTAAGGCTGCCAAGAGGACTTGAAAGCGGGGCAGAATTGCAGGAAACCGATTTCAGGAGGTAGACTGGAATTGCATTGAAAGCATAGGAAAAGAGGCAGAACGTCCACAATGATGCACTTGGCCAAAAAGGGCGTATGCGTTTTTTCCTGAATATATTCAGGAAAAAACGCATACGCCCTTTTTGGCCAACCAAGCAAGCTTGCAAAGGAAATCTGCACTACAATGAAGTCTCACTTCCCCCCGGTCAAAAGGGCCATCTGAAAAAAGTGTAAAATCCAGAAAGGCAGGACAGGCCATGGAGAACTGGGAGCCTTGTTATGCTGATGGGCGGGATGTAAATTGCCAACAGACACTCGGGAGAAGTGTATGGTGTTTCCTGAAACATCTAAAAAACAAAGCAACAGAGCCTAGGGCACTTCCACTTATGGTCCTATAGCTTAGGGAAATTAAAATCAAAAAGACACAGCCACCCCAAAGTTTGGGACGCCTCTGTTTACAAGAACCTCGTTTACAGTACAAGTTCAACATCGCAGAAAGTGAAAAATGGATAAAGAAGTTGTGGTATTTACTTACAAAGCAATATCACTCAGCAATGAAATCTATGTCATCAGGCCCTTAGCAGCACAATGAGTGGATTCAGGTATGATGATTCTAACTGAAATAAGTCACACAGAAAAAGAAACATCATAAGATATCAGTAATACACGGAATGTAAACTTGGCTACACAGGAACTGAATTACAGAACAGAACAGGGTCTCAAATTTAGAAAACCAACTTATGCTTGCTTAAGGGGAAAGGTGAGTTGGGGTGCTGCATAAAACCAGAGATTGAAATGAGCACAGATAAAGTTCCTTAAGCCAAATATGGAATAGACAAGAGCTACTCCTTGCTCAACGAAATGGACTCAACACCGCATATTAAATGCCTAAGAATGTACCTGACTAGTAAGTATCTTAAAACCTATGGATTGCTATGTCTCCGAAAGAGAATCAAGCATGTGTACAGGGGCATAAACACAGCAGTGATAGGATTGGAGAGGTTCGGTGAGCAAATGAAGACCCTTTGAAGTCATATTGCATGGTACCCATTCCACGGGTTTCAACTACCCAGGTTTAAGGTATTCTTCCTTCAGCTAAAACATGCATGTGGAACCTAGAGTATGATCAACCATGTGATCGGGAGACGTGTTCAAATATGTCTCAGTTTTCGTACCCTGGTACTCGGGTGCAACATTCCAGACACTTTACTAACACCCTCCCGACTTGGAGAGTCAGTCCCTTTAACCTCCTGTTTGGCCCAGTTTGCAATTTCTGCGGAAGATGAACAGGAATAGCGAGAACCAATGAGAGACTAGCTGGAGGTGTCTGGACGGGCAAATTTAACTCTCATTTCCCACCAGGAAGAGGAATTAACCAAAGGCTCAGCGTGCCGTGCCGGAACCAGATTAGGGCCTGAAGCCATCCTGCGGTGTTGCGGCCAGCTCAAAAGAAAGCGAGTTGAAGAAAGGAGCTCAGGGGCACTGTAATTCACAAACCTGCAGAGTTATAAATGACAGCTATCGTCCAAAAATATACTGAAGTAAGGCTGCCAAGAGGACTTGAAAGCGGGGCAGAATTGCAGGAAACCGATTTCAGGAGGTAGACTGGAATTGCATTGAAAGCATAGGAAAAGAGGCAGAACGTCCACAATGATGCACTTGGCCAAAAAGGGCGTATGCGTTTTTTCCTGAATATATTCAGGAAAAAACGCATACGCCCTTTTTGGCCAACCAAGCAAGCTTGCAAAGGAAATCTGCACTACAATGAAGTCTCACTTCCCCCCGGTCAAAAGGGCCATCTGAAAAAAGTGTAAAATCCAGAAAGGCAGGACAGGCCATGGAGAACTGGGAGCCTTGTTACGCTGATGGGCGGGATGTAAATTGCCAACAGACACTCGGGAGAAGTGTATGGTGTTTCCTGAAACATCTAAAAAACAAAGCAACAGAGCCTAGGGCACTTCCACTTATGGTCCTATAGCTTAGGGAAATTAAAATCAAAAAGACACAGCCACCCCAAAGTTTGGGACGCCTCTGTTTACAAGAACCTCGTTTACAGTACAAGTTCAACATCGCAGAAAGTGAAAAATGGATAAAGAAGTTGTGGTATTTACTTACAAAGCAATATCACTCAGCAATGAAATCTATGTCATCAGGCCCTTAGCAGCACAATGAGTGGATTCAGGTATGATGATTCTAACTGAAATAAGTCACACAGAAAAAGAAACATCATAAGATATCAGTAATACACGGAATGTAAACTTGGCTACACAGGAACTGAATTACAGAACAGAACAGGGTCTCAAATTTAGAAAACCAACTTATGCTTGCTTAAGGGGAAAGGTGAGTTGGGGTGCTGCATAAAACCAGAGATTGAAATGAGCACAGATAAAGTTCCTTAAGCCAAATATGGAATAGACAAGAGCTACTCCTTGCTCAACGAAATGGACTCAACACCGCATATTAAATGCCTAAGAATGTACCTGACTAGTAAGTATCTTAAAACCTATGGATTGCTATGTCTCCGAAAGAGAATCAAGCATGTGTACAGGGGCATAAACGCAGCAGTGATAGGATTGGAGAGGTTCGGTGAGCAAATGAAGACCCTTTGAAGTCATATTGCATGGTACCCATTCCACGGGTTTCAACTACCCAGGTTTAAGGTATTCTTCCTTCAGCTAAAACATGCATGTGGAACCTAGAGTATGATCAACCATGTGATCGGGAGACGTGTTCAAATATGTCTCAGTTTTCGTACCCTGGTACTCGGGTGCAACATTCCAGACGCTTTACTAACACCCTCCCGACTTGGAGAGTCAGTCCCTTTAACCTCCTGTTTGGCCCAGTTTGCAATTTCTGCGGAAGATGAACAGGAATAGCGAGAACCAATGAGAGACTAGCTGGAGGTGTCTGGACGGGCAAATTTAACTCTCATTTCCCACCAGGAAGAGGAATTAACCAAAGGCTCAGCGTGCCGTGCCGGAACCAGATTAGGGCCTGAAGCCATCCTGCGGTGTTGCGGCCAGCTCAAAAGAAAGCGAGTTGAAGAAAGGAGCTCAGGGGCACTGTAATTCACAAACCTGCAGAGTTATAAATGACAGCTATCGTCCAAAAATATACTGAAGTAAGGCTGCCAAGAGGACTTGAAAGCGGGGCAGAATTGCAGGAAACCGATTTCAGGAGGTAGACTGGAATTGCATTGAAAGCATAGGAAAAGAGGCAGAACGTCCACAATGATGCACTTGGCCAAAAAGGGCGTATGCGTTTTTTCCTGAATATATTCAGGAAAAAACGCATACGCCCTTTTTGGCCAACCAAGCAAGCTTGCAAAGGAAATCTGCACTACAATGAAGTCTCACTTCCCCCCGGTCAAAAGGGCCATCTGAAAAAAGTGTAAAATCCAGAAAGACAGGACAGGCCATGGAGAACTGGGAGCCTTGTTATGCTGATGGGCGGGATGTAAATTGCCAACAGATACTCGGGAGAAGTGTATGGTGTTTCCTGAAACATCTAAAAAACAAAGCAACAGAGCCTAGGGCACTTCCACTTATGGTCCTATAGCTTAGGGAAATTAAAATCAAAAAGACACAGCCACCCCAAAGTTTGGGACGCCTCTGTTTACAAGAACCTCATTTACAGTACAAGTTCAACATCGCAGAAAGTGAAAAATGGATAAAGAAGTTGTGGTATTTACTTACAAAGCAATATCACTCAGCAATGAAATCTATGTCATCAGGCCCTTAGCAGCACAATGAGTGGATTCAGGTATGATGATTCTAACTGAAATAAGTCACACAGAAAAATAAACATCATAAGATATCAGTAATACACGGAATGTAAACTTGGCTACACAGGAACTGAATTACAGAACAGAACAGGGTCTCAAATTTAGAAAACCAACTTATGCTTGCTTAAGGGGAAAGGTGAGTTGGGGTGCTGCATAAAACCAGAGATTGAAATGAACACAGATAAAGTTCCTTAAGCCAAATATGGAATAGACAAGAGCTACTCCTTGCTCAACGAAATGGACTCAACACCGCATATTAAATGCCTAAGAATGTACCTGACTAGTAAGTATCTTAAAACCTATGGATTGCTATGTCTCCGAAAGAGAATCAAGCATGTGTACAGGGGCATAAACACAGCAGTGATAGGATTGGAGAGGTTCGGTGAGCAAATGAAGACCCTTTGAAGTCATATTGCATGGTACCCATTCCACGGGTTTCAACTACCCAGGTTTAAGGTATTCTTCCTTCAGCTAAAACATGCATGTGGAACCTAGAGTATGATCAACCATGTGATCGGGAGACGTGTTCAAATATGTCTCAGTTTTCGTACCCTGGTACTCGGGTGCCACATTCCAGACGCTTTACTAACACCCTCCCGACATGGAGAGTCAGTCCCTTTAACCTCCTGTTTGGCCCAGTTTGCAATTTCTGCGGAAGATGAACAGGAATAGCGAGAACCAATGAGAGACTAGCTGGAGGTGTCTGGACGGGCAAATTTAACTCTCATTTCCCACCAGGAAGAGGAATTAACCAAAGGCTCAGCGTGCCGTGCCGGAACCAGATTAGGGCCTGAAGCCATCCTGCGGTGTTGCGGCCAGCTCAAAAGAAAGCGAGTTGAAGAAAGGAGCTCAGGGGCACTGTAATTCACAAACCTGCAGAGTTATAAATGACAGCTATCGTCCAAAAATATACTGAAGTAAGGCTGCCAAGAGGACTTGAAAGCGGGGCAGAATTGCAGGAAACCGATTTCAGGAGGTAGACTGGAATTGCATTGAAAGCATAGGAAAAGAGGCAGAACGTCCACAATGATGCACTTGGCCAAAAAGGGCGTATGCGTTTTTTCCTGAATATATTCAGGAAAAAACGCATACGCCCTTTTTGGCCAACCAAGCAAGCTTGCAAAGGAAATCTGCACTACAATGAAGTCTCACTTCCCCCCGGTCAAAAGGGCCATCTGAAAAAAGTGTAAAATCCAGAAAGGCAGGACAGGCCATGGAGAACTGGGAGCCTTGTTATGCTGATGGGCGGGATGTAAATTGCCAACAGACACTCGGGAGAAGTGTATGGTGTTTCCTGAAACATCTAAAAAACAAAGCAACAGAGCCTAGGGCACTTCCACTTATGGTCCTATAGCTTAGGGAAATTAAAATCAAAAAGACACAGCCACCCCAAAGTTTGGGACGCCTCTGTTTACAAGAACCTCATTTACAGTACAAGTTCAACATCGCAGAAAGTGAAAAATGGATAAAGAAGTTGTGGTATTTACTTACAAAGCAATATCACTCAGCAATGAAATCTATGTCATCAGGCCCTTAGCAGCACAATGAGTGGATTCAGGTATGATGATTCTAACTGAAATAAGTCACACAGAAAAATAAACATCATAAGATATCAGTAATACACGGAATGTAAACTTGGCTACACAGGAACTGAATTACAGAACAGAACAGGGTCTCAAATTTAGAAAACCAACTTATGCTTGCTTAAGGGGAAAGGTGAGTTGGGGTGCTGCATAAAACCAGAGATTGAAATGAACACAGATAAAGTTCCTTAAGCCAAATATGGAATAGACAAGAGCTACTCCTTGCTCAACGAAATGGACTCAACACCGCATATTAAATGCCTAAGAATGTACCTGACTAGTAAGTATCTTAAAACCTATGGATTGCTATGTCTCCGAAAGAGAATCAAGCATGTGTACAGGGGCATAAACACAGCAGTGATAGGATTGGAGAGGTTCGGTGAGCAAATGAAGACCCTTTGAAGTCATATTGCATGGTACCCATTCCACGGGTTTCAACTACCCAGGTTTAAGGTATTCTTCCTTCAGCTAAAACATGCATGTGGAACCTAGAGTATGATCAACCATGTGATCGGGAGACGTGTTCAAATATGTCTCAGTTTTCGTACCCTGGTACTCGGGTGCAACATTCCAGACGCTTTACTAACACCCTCCCGACATGGAGAGTCAGCGCCTTTAACCTCCTGTTTGGCCCATTTTCCAATTTCTGCGGAAGATGAACAGAAATAGGGAGAACCAATGAGAGACTAGCTGGAGGTGTCTGGACGGGCAAATTTAACTCTCATTTCCCACCAGGAAGAGGAAATAACCAAAGGTTCAGCATGCCGTGCCGGAACCAGATTAGGGCCTGAAGCCATCCTGCGGTGTTGCGGCCAGCTCAAAAGAAAGCGAGTTGAAGAAAGGAGCTCAGGGGCACTGTAATTCACAAACCTGCAGAGTTATAAATGACAGCTATCGTCCAAAAATATACTGAAGTAAGGCTGCCAAGAGGACTTGAAAGCGGGGCAGAATTGCAGGAAACCGATTTCAGGAGGCAGACTGGAATTGCATTGAAAGCATAGGAAAAGAGGCAGAACGTCCACAATGATGCACTTGGCCAAAAAGGGCGTATGCGTTTTTTCCTGAATATATTCAGGAAAAAACGCATACGCCCTTTTTGGCCAACCAAGCAAGCTTGCAAAGGAAATCTGCACTACAATGAAGTCTCACTTCCCCCCGGTCAAAAGGGCCATCTGAAAAAAGTGTAAAATCCAGAAAGGCGGGACAGGCCATGGAGAACTGGGAGCCTTGTTATGTTGATGGGCGGGATGTAAATTGCCAACAGACACTCGGGAGAAGTGTATGGTGTTTCCTGAAACATCTAAAAAACAAAGCAACAGAGCCTAGGGCACTTCCACTTATGGTCCTATAGATTAGGGAAATTAAAATCAAAAAGACACAACCACCCCAAAGTTTGGGACGCCTCTGTTTACAAGAACCTCGTTTACAGTACAAGTTCAACATCGCAGAAAGTGAAAAATGGATAAAGAATTTGTGGTATTTAGTTACAAAGCAATATCACTCAGCAATGAAATCTATGTCATCAGGCCCTTAGCAGCACAATGAGTGGATTCAGGTATGACGATTCTAACTGAAATAAGTCACAAAGAAAAAGAAACATCATAAGATATCAGTAATACACGGAATGTAAACTTGGCTACACAGGAACTGAATTACAGAACAGAACAGGGTCTCATATTTAGAAAACCAACTTATGCTTGCTTAAGGGTAAAGGTGAGTTGGGGTGCTGCATAAAACCAGAGATTGAAATGAGCACAGATAAAGTTCCTTAAGCCAAATATGGAATAGACAAGAGCTACTCCTTGCTCAACGAAATGGACTCAACACGCCATATTAAGAACCTAAGAATGTACCTGACTAGTAAGTATCTTAAAACCTATGGATTGCTATATCTCCAAAAGAGAATCAAGCGTGTGTCCAGGGGCATAAATGCAGCAGTGATAGGATTGGAGAGGTTCGGTGAGCAAACAAAGACCCTTTGAAGTCATATTGCATGGTACCCATTCCACGGGTCTCAACTCTCCAGGTTTCAGGGATTCTTCCTTCAGCTAAAACATGCATGTGGAACCTAGAGTATGATCAACCATGTGATCGGGAGACGTGTTCAAATATGTCTCAGTTTTCGTACCCTGGTACTCGGGTGCAACATTCCAGACGCTTTACTAACACCCTCCCGACTTGGAGAGTCAGTCCCTTTAACCTCCTGTTTGGCCCAGTTTGCAATTTCTGCGGAAGATGAACAGGAATAGCGAGAACCAATGAGAGACTAGCTGGAGGTGTCTGGACGGGCAAATTTAACTCTCATTTCCCACCAGGAAGAGGAATTAACCAAAGGCTCAGCGTGCCGTGCCGGAACCAGATTAGGGCCTGAAGCCATCCTGCGGTGTTGCGGCCAGCTCAAAAGAAAGCGAGTTGAAGAAAGGGGCTCAGGGGCACTGTAATTCACAAACCTGCAGAGTTATAAATGACAGCTATCGTCCAAAAATATACTGAAGTAAGGCTGCCAAGAGGACTTGAAAGCGGGGCAGAATTGCAGGAAACCGATTTCAGGAGGTAGACTGGAATTGCATTGAAAGCATAGGAAAAGAGGCAGAACGTCCACAATGATGCACTTGGCCAAAAAGGGTGTATGCGTTTTTTCCTGAATATATTCAGGAAAAAACGCATACGCCCTTTTTGGCCAACCAAGCAAGCTTGCAAAGGAAATCTGCACTACAATGAAGTCTCACTTCCCCCCGGTCAAAAGGGCCATCTGAAAAAAGTGTAAAATCCAGAAAGGCAGGACAGGCCATGGAGAACTGGGAGCCTTGTTATGCTGATGGGCGGGATGTAAATTGCCAACAGACACTCGGGAGAAGTGTATGGTGTTTCCTGAAACATCTAAAAATCAAAGCAACAGAGCCTAGGGCACTTCCACTTATGGTCCTATAGCTTAGGGAAATTAAAATCAAAAAGACACAGCCACCCCAAAGTTTGGGACGCCTCTGTTTACAAGAACCTCGTTTACCGTACAAGTTCAACATCGCAGAAAGTGAAAAATGGATAAAGAAGTTGTGGTATTTACTTACAAAGCAATAACACTCAGCAATGAAATCTATGTCATCAGGCCCTTAGCAGCACAATGAGTGGATTGAGGTATGATGATTCTAACTGAAATAAGTCACACAGAAAAAGAAACATCATAAGATATCAGTAATACACGGAATGTAAACTTGGCTACACAGGAACTGAATTACAGAACAGAACAGGGTCTCAAATTTAGAAAACCAACTTATGCTTGCTTAAGGGGAAAGGTGAGTTGGGGTGCTGCATAAAACCAGAGATTGAAATGAGCACAGATAAAGTTCCTTAAGCCAAATATGGAATAGACAAGAGCTACTCCTTGCTCAACGAAATGGACTCAACACCCCATATTAAGCGCCTAAGAATGTACCTGACTAGTAAGTATCTTAAAACCTATGGATTGCTATATCTCCAAAAGAGAATCAAGCGTGTGTCCAGGGGCATAAATGCAGCAGTGATAGGATTGGAGAGGTTCGGTGAGCAAACAAAGACCCTTTGAAGTCATATTGCATGGTACCCATTCCACGGGTCTCAACTCTCCAGGTTTCAGGGATTCTTCCTTCAGCTAAAACATGCATGTGGAACCTAGAGTATGATCAACCATGTGATCGGGAAACGTGTTCAAATATGTCTCAGTTTTCGTACCCTGGTACTCGGGTGCAACATTCCAGACGCTTTACTAACACCCTCCCGACTTGGAGAGTCAGTCCCTTTAACCTCCTGTTTGGCCCAGTTTGCAATTTCTGCGGAAGATGAACAGGAATAGCGAGAACCAATGAGAGACTAGCTGGAGGTGTCTGGACGGGCAAATTTAACTCTCATTTCCCACCAGGAAGAGGAATTAACCAAAGGCTCAGCGTGCCCTGCCGGAACCAGATTAGGGCCTGAAGCCATCCTGCGGTGTTGCGGCCAGGTCACAAGAAAGCGAGTTGAAGAAAGGAGCTCAGGGGCACTGTAATTCACAAAACTGCAGAGTTATAAATGACAGCTATCGTCCAAAAATATACTGAAGTAAGGCTGCCAAGAGGACTTGAAAGCGGGGCAGAATTGCAGGAAACCGATTTCAGGAGGTAGACTGGAATTGCATTGAAAGCATAGGAAAAGAGGCAGAACGTCCACAATGATGCACTTGGCCAAAAAGGGCGTATGTGTTTTTTCCTGAATATATTCTGGGAAAAACGCATACGCCCTTTTTGGCCAACCAAGCAAGCTTGCAAAGGAAATCTGCACTACAATGAAGTCTCACTTCCCCCCGGTCAAAAGGGCCATCTGAAAAAAGTGTAAAATCTAGAAAGGCGGGACAGCCCATGGAGAACTGGGAGCCTTGTTATGCTGATGGGCGGGATGTAAATTGCCAACAGACACTCGGGAGAAGTGTATGGTGTTTCCTGAAACATCTAAAAAACAAAGCAACAGAGCCTAGGGCACTTCCACTTATGGTCCTATAGCTTAGGGAAATTAAAATCAAAAAGACTCAGCCACCCCAAAGTTTGGAACGCCTCTGTTTACAAGAACCTCGTTTACAGTACAAGTTCAACATCGCAGAAAGTGAAAAATGGATAAAGAAGTTGTGGTATTTACTTACAAAGCAATATCACTCAGCAATGAAATCTATGTCATCAGGCCCTTAGCAGCACAATGAGTGGATTCAGGTATGATGATTCTAACTGAAATAAGTCACACAGAAAAAGAAACATCATAAGATATCAGTAATACACGGAATGTAAACTTGGCTACACAGGAACTGAATTACAGAACAGAACAGGGTCTCAAATTTAGAAAACCAACTTATGCTTGCTTAAGGGGAAAGGTGAGTTGGGGTGCTGCATAAAACCAGAGATTGAAATGAGCACAGATAAAGTTCCTTAAGCCAAATATGGAATAGACAAGAGCTACTCCTTGCTCAACGAAATGGACTAAACACCCCATATTAAGCGCCTAAGAATGTACCTGACTAGTAAGTATCTTAAAACCTATGGATTGCTATATCTCCAAAAGAGAATCAAGCGTGTGTCCAGGGGCATAAATGCAGCAGTGATAGGATTGGAGAGGTTCGGTGAGCAAACAAAGACCCTTTGAAGTCATATTGCATGGTACCCATTCCACGGGTTTCAACTACCCAGGTTTAAGGTATTCTTCCTTCAGCTAAAACATGCATGTGGAACCTAGAGTATGATAAACCATGTGATCGGGAAACGTGTTCAAATATGTCTCAGTTTTCATACCCTGGTACTCGGGTGCAACATTCCAGACGCTTTACTAACACCCTCCCGACTTGGAGAGTCAGTCCCTTTAACCTCCTGTTTGGCCCAGTTTGCAATTTCTGCGGAAGATGAACAGGAATAGCGAGAACCAATGAGAGACTAGCTGGAGGTGTCTGGACGGGCAAATTTAACTCTCATTTCCCACCAGGAAGAGGAATTAACCAAAGGCTCAGCGTGCCCTGCCGGAACCAGATTAGGGCCTGAAGCCATCCTGCGGTGTTGCGGCCAGCTCAAAAGAAAGCGAGTTGAAGAAAGGAGCTCAGGGGCACTGTAATTCACAAACCTGCAGAGTTATAAATGACAGCTATCGTCCAAAAATATACTGAAGTAAGGCTGCCAAGAGGACTTGAAAGCGGGGCAGAATTGCAGGAAACCGATTTCAGGAGGTAGACTGGAATTGCATTGAAAGCATAGGAAAAGAGGCAGAACGTCCACAATGATGCACTTGGCCAAAAAGGGCGTATGCGTTTTTTCCTGAATATATTCTGGGAAAAACGCATACGCCCATTTTGGGCAACCAAGCAAGCTTGCAAAGGAAATCTGCACTACAATGAAGTCTCACTTCCCCCCGGTCAAAAGGGCCATCTGAAAAAAGTGTAAAATCCAGAAAGGCGGGACAGCCCATGGAGAACTGGGAGCCTTGTTATGTTGATGGGCGGGATGTAAATTGCCAACAGACACTCGGGAGAAGTGTATGGTGTTTCCTGAAACATCTAAAAAACAAAGCAACAGAGCCTAGGGCACTTCCACTTATGGTCCTATAGCTTAGGGAAATTAAAATCAAAAAGACACAGCGACCCCAAAGTTTGGAACGCCTCTGTTTACAAGAACCTCGTTTACAGTACAAGTTCAACATCGCAGAAAGTGAAAAATGGATAAAGAAGTTGTGGTATTTACTTACAAAGCAATATCACTCAGCAATGAAATCTATGTCATCAGGCCCTTAGCAGCACAATGAGTGGATTCAGGTATGATGATTCTAACTGAAATAAGTCACAAAGAAAAAGAAACATCATAAGATATCAGTAATACACGGAATATAAACTTGGCTACACAGGAACTGAATTACAGAACAGAACAGGGTCTCAAATTTAGAAAACCAACTTATGCTTGCTTAAGGGGAAAGGTGAGTTGGGGTGCTGCATAAAACCAGAGATTGAAATGAGCACAGATAAAGTTCCTTAAGCCAAATATGGAATAGACAAGAGCTACTCCTTGCTCAAAGAAATGGACTCAACACCCCATATTAAGCGCCTAAGAATGTACCTGACTAGTAAGTATCTTAAAACCTATGGATTGCTATATCTCCAAAAGAGAATCAAGCGTGTGTCCAGGGGCATAAATGCAGCAGTGATAGGATTGGAGAGGTTCGGTGAGCAAACAAAGACCCTTTGAAGTCATATTGCATGGTACCCATTCCACGGGTTTCAACTACCCAGGTTTAAGGTATTCTTCCTTCAGCTAAAACATGCATGTGGAACCTAGAGTATGATCAACCATGTGATCGGGAGACGTGTTCAAATATGTCTCAGTTTTCGTACCCTGGTACTCGGGTGCAACATTCCAGACGCTTTACTAACACCCTCCCGACTTGGAGAGTCAGTCCCTTTAACCTCCTGTTTGGCCCAGTTTGCAATTTCTGCGGAAGATGAACAGGAATAGCGAGAACCAATGAGAGACTAGCTGGAGGTGTCTGGACGGGCAAATTTAACTCTCATTTCCCACCAGGAAGAGGAATTAACCAAAGGCTCAGCGTGCCGTGCCGGAACCAGATTAGGGCCTGAAGCCATCCTGCGGTGTTGCGGCCAGCTCAAAAGAAAGCGAGTTGAAGAAAGGAGCTCAGGGGCACTGTAATTCACAAACCTGCAGAGTTATAAATGACAGCTATCGTCCAAAAATATACTGAAGTAAGGCTGCCAAGAGGACTTGAAAGCGGGGCAGAATTGCAGGAAACCGATTTCAGGAGGCAGACTGGAATTGCATTGAAAGCATAGGAAAAGAGGCAGAACGTCCACAATGATGCACTTGGCCAAAAAGGGCGTATGCGTTTTTTCCTGAATATATTCAGGAAAAAACGCATACGCCCTTTTTGGCCAACCAAGCAAGCTTGCAAAGGAAATCTACACTATAATGAAGTCTCACTTCCCCCCGGTCAAAAGGGCCATCTGAAAAAAGTGTAAAATCCAGAAAGGCAGGACAGGCCATGGAGAACTGGGAGCCTTGTTATGCTGATGGGCGGGATGTAAATTGCCAACAGACACTCGGGAGAAGTGTATGGTGTTTCCTGAAACATCTAAAAAACAAAGCAACAGAGCCTAGGGCACTTCCACTTATGGTCCTATAGCTTAGGGAAATTAAAATCAAAAAGACACAGCCACCCCAAATTTTGGGACGCCTCTGTTTACAAGAACCTCGTTTACCGTACAAGTTCAACATCGCAGAAAGTGAAAAATGGATAAAGAAGTTGTGGTATTTACTTACAAAGCAATATCACTCAGCAATGAAATCTATGTCATCAGGCCCTTAGCAGCACAATGAGTGGATTCAGGTATGATGATTCTAACTGAAATAAGTCACACCGAAAAAGAAACATCATAAGATATCAGTAATACACGGAATGTAAACTTGGCTACACAGGAACTGAATTACAGAACAGAACAGGGTCTCAAATTTACAAAACCAACTTATGCTTGCTTAAGGGGAAAGGTGAGTTGGGGTGCTGCATAAAACCAGAGATTGAAATGAGCACAGATAAAGTTCCTTAAGCCAAATATGGAATAGACAAGAGCTACTCCTTGCTCAACGGAATGGACTCAACACCGCATATTAAGTGCCTAAGAATGTACCTGACTAGTAAGTATCTTAAAACCTATGGATTGCTATGTCTCCGAAAGAGAATCAAGCATGTGTACTGGGTCATAAACACAGCAGTGATAGGATTGGAGAGGTTCGGTGAGCAAATGAAGACCCTTTGAAGTCATATTGCATGGTACCCATTCCACGGGTTTCAACTACCCAGGTTTAAGGTATTCTTCCTTCAGCTAAAACATGCATGTGGAACCTAGAGTATGATCAACCATGTGATCGGGAGACGTGTTCAAATATGTCTCAGTTTTCGTACCCTGGTACTCGGGTGCAACATTCCAGACGCTTTACTAACACCCTCCCGACTTGGAGAGTCAGTCCCTTTAACCTCCTGTTTGGCCCAGTTTGCAATTTCTGCGGAAGATGAACAGGAATAGCGAGAACCAATGAGAGACTAGCTGGAAGGTGTCTGGACGGGCAAATTTAACTCTCATTTCCCACCAGGAAGAGGAATTAACCAAAGGCTCAGCGTGCCGTGCCGGAACCAGATTAGGGCCTGAAGCCATCCTGCGGTGTTGCGGCCAGCTCAAAAGAAAGCGAGTTGAAGAAAGGAGCTCAGGGGCACTGTAATTCACAAACCTGCAGAGTTATAAATGACAGCTATCGTCCAAAAATATACTGAAGTAAGGCTGCCAAGAGGACTTGAAAGCGGGGCAGAATTGCAGGAAACCGATTTCAGGAGGCAGACTGGAATTGCATTGAAAGCATAGGAAAAGAGGCAGAACGTCCACCATGATGCACTTGGCCAAAAAGGGCGTATGCGTTTTTTCCTGAATATATTCAGGAAAAAACGCATACGCCCTTTTTGGCCAACCAAGCAAGCTTGCAAAGGAAATCTGCACTACAATGAAGTCTCACTTCCCCCCGGTCAAAAGGGCCATCTGAAAAAAGTGTAAAATCCAGAAAGGCAGGACAGGCCATGGAGAACTGGGAGCCTTGTTATGCTGATGGGCGGGATGTAAATTGCCAACAGACACTCGGGAGAAGTGTATGGTGTTTCCTGAAACATCTAAAAAACAAAGCAACAGAGCCTAGGGCACTTCCACTTATGGTCCTATAGCTTAGGGAAATTAAAATCAAAAAGACACAGCCACCCCAAAGTTTGGGACGCCTCTGTTTACAAGAACCTCGTTTACCGTACAAGTTCAACATCGCAGAAAGTGAAAAATGGATAAAGAAGTTGTGGTATTTACTTACAAAGCAATATCACTCAGCAATGAAATCTATGTCATCAGGCCCTTAGCAGCACAATGAGTGGATTCAGGTATGATGATTCTAACTGAAATAAGTCACACAGAAAAAGAAACATCATAAGATATCAGTAATACACGGAATGTAAACTTGGCTACACAGGAACTGAATTACAGAACAGAACAGGGTCTCAAATTTAGAAAACCAACTTATGCTTGCTTAAGGGGAAAGGTGAGTTGGGGTGCTGCATAAAACCAGAGATTGAAATGAGCACAGATAAAGTTCCTTAAGCCAAATATGGAATAGACAAGAGCTACTCCTTGCTCAACGAAATGGACTCAACACCGCATATTAAATGCCTAAGAATGTACCTGACTAGTAAGTATCTTAAAACCTATGGATTGCTATGTCTCCGAAAGAGAATCAAGCATGTGTACAGGGGCATAAACGCAGCAGTGATAGGATTGGAGAGGTTCGGTGAGCAAATGAAGACCCTTTGAAGTCATATTGCATGGTACCCATTCCACGGGTTTCAACTACCCAGGTTTAAGGTATTCTTCCTTCAGCTAAAACATGCATGTGGAACCTAGAGTATGATCAACCATGTGATCGGGAGACGTGTTCAAATATGTCTCAGTTTTCGTACCCTGGTACTCGGGTGCAACATTCCAGACGCTTTACTAACACCCTCCCGACTTGGAGAGTCAGTCCCTTTAACCTCCTGTTTGGCCCAGTTTGCAATTTCTGCGGAAGATGAACAGGAATAGCGAGAACCAATGAGAGACTAGCTGGAGGTGTCTGGACGGGCAAATTTAACTCTCATTTCCCACCAGGAAGAGGAATTAACCAAAGGCTCAGCGTGCCGTGCCGGAACCAGATTAGGGCCTGAAGCCATCCTGCGGTGTTGCGGCCAGCTCAAAAGAAAGCGAGTTGAAGAAAGGAGCTCAGGGGCACTGTAATTCACAAACCTGCAGAGTTATAAATGACAGCTATCGTCCAAAAATATACTGAAGTAAGGCTGCCAAGAGGACTTGAAAGCGGGGCAGAATTGCAGGAAACCGATTTCAGGAGGCAGACTGGAATTGCATTGAAAGCATAGGAAAAGAGGCAGAACGTCCACAATGATGCACTTGGCCAAAAAGGGCGTATGCGTTTTTTCCTGAATATATTCAGGAAAAAACGCATACGCCCTTTTTGGCCAACCAAGCAAGCTTGCAAAGGAAATCTACACTACAATGAAGTCTCACTTCCCCCCGGTCAAAAGGGCCATCTGAAAAAAGTGTAAAATCCAGAAAGGCAGGACAGGCCATGGAGAACTGGGAGCCTTGTTATGCTGATGGGCGGGATGTAAATTGCCAACAGACACTCGGGAGAAGTGTATGGTGTTTCCTGAAACATCTAAAAAACAAAGCAACAGAGCCTAGGGCACTTCCACTTATGGTCCTATAGCTTAGGGAAATTAAAATCAAAAAGACACAGCCACCCCAAAGTTTGGGACGCCTCTGTTTACAAGAACCTCGTTTACCGTACAAGTTCAACATCGCAGAAAGTGAAAAATGGATAAAGAAGTTGTGGTATTTACTTACAAAGCAATATCACTCAGCAATGAAATCTATGTCATCAGGCCCTTAGCAGCACAATGAGTGGATTCAGGTATGATGATTCTAACTGAAATAAGTCACACAGAAAAAGAAACATCATAAGATATCAGTAATACACGGAATGTAAACTTGGCTACACAGGAACTGAATTACAGAACAGAACAGGGTCTCAAATTTAGAAAACCAACTTATGCTTGCTTAAGGGGAAAGGTGAGTTGGGGTGCTGCATAAAACCAGAGATTGAAATGAGCACAGATAAAGTTCCTTAAGCCAAATATGGAATAGACAAGAGCTACTCCTTGCTCAACGAAATGGACTCAACACCGCATATTAAATGCCTAAGAATGTACCTGACTAGTAAGTATCTTAAAACCTATGGATTGCTATGTCTCCGAAAGAGAATCAAGCATGTGTACAGGGGCATAAACGCAGCAGTGATAGGATTGGAGAGGTTCGGTGAGCAAATGAAGACCCTTTGAAGTCATATTGCATGGTACCCATTCCACGGGTTTCAACTACCCAGGTTTAAGGTATTCTTCCTTCAGCTAAAACATGCATGTGGAACCTAGAGTATGATCAACCATGTGATCGGGAGACGTGTTCAAATATGTCTCAGTTTTCGTACCCTGGTACTCGGGTGCAACATTCCAGACGCTTTACTAACACCCTCCCGACTTGGAGAGTCAGTCCCTTTAACCTCCTGTTTGGCCCAGTTTGCAATTTCTGCGGAAGATGAACAGGAATAGCGAGAACCAATGAGAGACTAGCTGGAAGGTGTCTGGACGGGCAAATTTAACTCTCATTTCCCACCAGGAAGAGGAATTAACCAAAGGCTCAGCGTGCCGTGCCGGAACCAGATTAGGGCCTGAAGCCATCCTGCGGTGTTGCGGCCAGCTCAAAAGAAAGCGAGTTGAAGAAAGGAGCTCAGGGGCACTGTAATTCACAAACCTGCAGAGTTATAAATGACAGCTATCGTCCAAAAATATACTGAAGTAAGGCTGCCAAGAGGACTTGAAAGCGGGGCAGAATTGCAGGAAACCGATTTCAGGAGGCAGACTGGAATTGCATTGAAAGCATAGGAAAAGAGGCAGAACGTCCACAATGATGCACTTGGCCAAAAAGGGCGTATGCGTTTTTTCCTGAATATATTCAGGAAAAAACGCATACGCCCTTTTTGGCCAACCAAGCAAGCTTGCAAAGGAAATCTGCACTACAATGAAGTCTCACTTCCCCCCGGTCAAAAGGGCCATCTGAAAAAAGTGTAAAATCCAGAAAGGCAGGACAGGCCATGGAGAACTGGGAGCCTTGTTATGCTGATGGGCGGGATGTAAATTGCCAACAGACACTCGGGAGAAGTGTATGGTGTTTCCTGAAACATCTAAAAAACAAAGCAACAGAGCCTAGGGCACTTCCACTTATGGTCCTATAGCTTAGGGAAATTAAAATCAAAAAGACACAGCCACCCCAAAGTTTGGGACGCCTCTGTTTACAAGAACCTCGTTTACCGTACAAGTTCAACATCGCAGAAAGTGAAAAATGGATAAAGAAGTTGTGGTATTTACTTACAAAGCAATATCACTCAGCAATGAAATCTATGTCATCAGGCCCTTAGCAGCACAATGAGTGGATTCAGGTATGATGATTCTAACTGAAATAAGTCACACAGAAAAAGAAACATCATAAGATATCAGTAATACACGGAATGTAAACTTGGCTACACAGGAACTGAATTACAGAACAGAACAGGGTCTCAAATTTAGAAAACCAACTTATGCTTGCTTAAGGGGAAAGGTGAGTTGGGGTGCTGCATAAAACCAGAGATTGAAATGAGCACAGATAAAGTTCCTTAAGCCAAATATGGAATAGACAAGAGCTACTCCTTGCTCAACGAAATGGACTCAACACCGCATATTAAATGCCTAAGAATGTACCTGACTAGTAAGTATCTTAAAACCTATGGATTGCTATGTCTCCGAAAGAGAATCAAGCATGTGTACAGGGGCATAAACGCAGCAGTGATAGGATTGGAGAGGTTCGGTGAGCAAATGAAGACCCTTTGAAGTCATATTGCATGGTACCCATTCCACGGGTTTCAACTACCCAGGTTTAAGGTATTCTTCCTTCAGCTAAAACATGCATGTGGAACCTAGAGTATGATCAACCATGTGATCGGGAGACGTGTTCAAATATGTCTCAGTTTTCGTACCCTGGTACTCGGGTGCAACATTCCAGACGCTTTACTAACACCCTCCCGACTTGGAGAGTCAGTCCCTTTAACCTCCTGTTTGGCCCAGTTTGCAATTTCTGCGGAAGATGAACAGGAATAGCGAGAACCAATGAGAGACTAGCTGGAAGGTGTCTGGACGGGCAAATTTAACTCTCATTTCCCACCAGGAAGAGGAATTAACCAAAGGCTCAGCGTGCCGTGCCGGAACCAGATTAGGGCCTGAAGCCATCCTGCGGTGTTGCGGCCAGCTCAAAAGAAAGCGAGTTGAAGAAAGGAGCTCAGGGGCACTGTAATTCACAAACCTGCAGAGTTATAAATGACAGCTATCGTCCAAAAATATACTGAAGTAAGGCTGCCAAGAGGACTTGAAAGCGGGGCAGAATTGCAGGAAACCGATTTCAGGAGGCAGACTGGAATTGCATTGAAAGCATAGGAAAAGAGGCAGAACGTCCACAATGATGCACTTGGCCAAAAAGGGCGTATGCGTTTTTTCCTGAATATATTCAGGAAAAAACGCATACGCCCTTTTTGGCCAACCAAGCAAGCTTGCAAAGGAAATCTGCACTACAATGAAGTCTCACTTCCCCCCGGTCAAAAGGGCCATCTGAAAAAAGTGTAAAATCCAGAAAGGCAGGACAGGCCATGGAGAACTGGGAGCCTTGTTATGCTGATGGGCGGGATGTAAATTGCCAACAGACACTCGGGAGAAGTGTATGGTGTTTCCTGAAACATCTAAAAAACAAAGCAACAGAGCCTAGGGCACTTCCACTTATGGTCCTATAGCTTAGGGAAATTAAAATCAAAAAGACACAGCCACCCCAAAGTTTGGGACGCCTCTGTTTACAAGAACCTCGTTTACCGTACAAGTTCAACATCGCAGAAAGTGAAAAATGGATAAAGAAGTTGTGGTATTTACTTACAAAGCAATATCACTCAGCAATGAAATCTATGTCATCAGGCCCTTAGCAGCACAATGAGTGGATTCAGGTATGATGATTCTAACTGAAATAAGTCACACAGAAAAAGAAACATCATAAGATATCAGTAATACACGGAATGTAAACTTGGCTACACAGGAACTGAATTACAGAACAGAACAGGGTCTCAAATTTAGAAAACCAACTTATGCTTGCTTAAGGGTAAAGGTGAGTTGGGGTGCTGCATAAAACCAGAGATTGAAATGAGCACAGATAAAGTTCCTTAAGCCAAATATGGAATAGACAAGAGCTACTCCTTGCTCAACGAAATGGACTCAACACCGCATATTAAATGCCTAAGAATGTACCTGACTAGTAAGTATCTTAAAACCTATGGATTGCTATGTCTCCGAAAGAGAATCAAGCATGTGTACAGGGGCATAAACGCAGCAGTGATAGGATTGGAGAGGTTCGGTGAGCAAATGAAGACCCTTTGAAGTCATATTGCATGGTACCCATTCCACGGGTTTCAACTACCCAGGTTTAAGGTATTCTTCCTTCAGCTAAAACATGCATGTGGAACCTAGAGTATGATCAACCATGTGATCGGGAGACGTGTTCAAATATGTCTCAGTTTTCGTACCCTGGTACTCGGGTGCAACATTCCAGACGCTTTACTAACACCCTCCCGACTTGGAGAGTCAGTCCCTTTAACCTCCTGTTTGGCCCAGTTTGCAATTTCTGCGGAAGATGAACAGGAATAGCGAGAACCAATGAGAGACTAGCTGGAGGTGTCTGGACGGGCAAATTTAACTCTCATTTCCCACCAGGAAGAGGAATTAACCAAAGGCTCAGCGTGCCGTGCCGGAACCAGATTAGGGCCTGAAGCCATCCTGCGGTGTTGCGGCCAGCTCAAAAGAAAGCGAGTTGAAGAAAGGAGCTCAGGGGCACTGTAATTCACAAACCTGCAGAGTTATAAATGACAGCTATCGTCCAAAAATATACTGAAGTAAGGCTGCCAAGAGGACTTGAAAGCGGGGCAGAATTGCAGGAAACCGATTTCAGGAGGCAGACTGGAATTGCATTGAAAGCATAGGAAAAGAGGCAGAACGTCCACAATGATGCACTTGGCCAAAAAGGGCGTATGCGTTTTTTCCTGAATATATTCAGGAAAAAACGCATACGCCCTTTTTGGCCAACCAAGCAAGCTTGCAAAGGAAATCTGCACTACAATGAAGTCTCACTTCCCCCCGGTCAAAAGGGCCATCTGAAAAAAGTGTAAAATCCAGAAAGGCAGGACAGGCCATGGAGAACTGGGAGCCTTGTTATGCTGATGGGCGGGATGTAAATTGCCAACAGACACTCGGGAGAAGTGTATGGTGTTTCCTGAAACATCTAAAAAACAAAGCAACAGAGCCTAGGGCACTTCCACTTATGGTCCTATAGCTTAGGGAAATTAAAATCAAAAAGACACAGCCACCCCAAAGTTTGGGACGCCTCTGTTTACAAGAACCTCGTTTACCGTACAAGTTCAACATCGCAGAAAGTGAAAAATGGATAAAGAAGTTGTGGTATTTACTTACAAAGCAATATCACTCAGCAATGAAATCTATGTCATCAGGCCCTTAGCAGCACAATGAGTGGATTCAGGTATGATGATTCTAACTGAAATAAGTCACACAGAAAAAGAAACATCATAAGATATCAGTAATACACGGAATGTAAACTTGGCTACACAGGAACTGAATTACAGAACAGAACAGGGTCTCAAATTTAGAAAACCAACTTATGCTTGCTTAAGGGGAAAGGTGAGTTGGGGTGCTGCATAAAACCAGAGATTGAAATGAGCACAGATAAAGTTCCTTAAGCCAAATATGGAATAGACAAGAGCTACTCCTTGCTCAACGAAATGGACTCAACACCGCATATTAAATGCCTAAGAATGTACCTGACTAGTAAGTATCTTAAAACCTATGGATTGCTATGTCTCCGAAAGAGAATCAAGCATGTGTACAGGGGCATAAACGCAGCAGTGATAGGATTGGAGAGGTTCGGTGAGCAAATGAAGACCCTTTGAAGTCATATTGCATGGTACCCATTCCACGGGTTTCAACTACCCAGGTTTAAGGTATTCTTCCTTCAGCTAAAACATGCATGTGGAACCTAGATTATGATCAACCATGTGATCGGGAGACGTGTTCAAATATGTCTCAGTTTTCGTACCCTGGTACTCGGGTGCAACATTCCAGACGCTTTACTAACACCCTCCCGACTTGGAGAGTCAGTCCCTTTAACCTCCTGTTTGGCCCAGTTTGCAATTTCTGCGGAAGATGAACAGGAATAGCGAGAACCAATGAGAGACTAGCTGGAGGTGTCTGGACGGGCAAATTTAACTCTCATTTCCCACCAGGAAGAGGAATTAACCAAAGGCTCAGCGTGCCGTGCCGGAACCAGATTAGGGCCTGAAGCCATCCTGCGGTGTTGCGGCCAGCTCAAAAGAAAGCGAGTTGAAGAAAGGAGCTCAGGGGCACTGTCATTCACAAACCTGCAGAGTTATAAATGACAGCTATCGTCCAAAAATATACTGAAGTAAGGCTGCCAAGAGGACTTGAAAGCGGGGCAGAATTGCAGGAAACCGATTTCAGGAGGCAGACTGGAATTGCATTGAAAGCATAGGAAAAGAGGCAGAACGTCCACAATGATGCACTTGGCCAAAAAGGGCGTATGCGTTTTTTCCTGAATATATTCAGGAAAAAACGCATACGCCCTTTTTGGCCAACCAAGCAAGCTTGCAAAGGAAATCTGCACTACAATGAAGTCTCACTTCCCCCCGGTCAAAAGGGCCATCTGAAAAAAGTGTAAAATCCAGAAAGGCAGGACAGGCCATGGAGAACTGGGAGCCTTGTTATGCTGATGGGCGGGATGTAAATTGCCAACAGACACTCGGGAGAAGTGTATGGTGTTTCCTGAAACATCTAAAAAACAAAGCAACAGAGCCTAGGGCACTTCCACTTATGGTCCTATAGCTTAGGGAAATTAAAATCAAAAAGACACAGCCACCCCAAAGTTTGGGACGCCTCTGTTTACAAGAACCTCGTTTACAGTACAAGTTCAACATCGCAGAAAGTGAAAAATGGATAAAGAAGTTGTGGTATTTACTTACAAAGCAATATCACTCAGCAATGAAATCTATGTCATCAGGCCCTTAGCAGCACAATGAGTGGATTCAGGTATGATGATTCTAACTGAAATAAGTCACACAGAAAAAGAAACATCATAAGATATCAGTAATACACGGAATGTAAACTTGGCTACACAGGAACTGAATTACAGAACAGAACAGGGTCTCAAATTTAGAAAACCAACTTATGCTTGCTTAAGGGGAAAGGTGAGTTGGGGTGCTGCATAAAACCAGAGATTGAAATGAGCACAGATAAAGTTCCTTAAGCCAAATATGGAATAGACAAGAGCTACTCCTTGCTCAACGAAATGGACTCAACACCGCATATTAAATGCCTAAGAATGTACCTGACTAGTAAGTATCTTAAAACCTATGGATTGCTATGTCTCCGAAAGAGAATCAAGCATGTGTACAGGGGCATAAACGCAGCAGTGATAGGATTGGAGAGGTTCGGTGAGCAAATGAAGACCCTTTGAAGTCATATTGCATGGTACCCATTCCACGGGTTTCAACTACCCAGGTTTAAGGTATTCTTCCTTCAGCTAAAACATGCATGTGGAACCTAGATTATGATCAACCATGTGATCGGGAGACGTGTTCAAATATGTCTCAGTTTTCGTACCCTGGTACTCGGGTGCAACATTCCAGACGCTTTACTAACACCCTCCCGACTTGGAGAGTCAGTCCCTTTAACCTCCTGTTTGGCCCAGTTTGCAATTTCTGCGGAAGATGAACAGGAATAGCGAGAACCAATGAGAGACTAGCTGGAGGTGTCTGGACGGGCAAATTTAACTCTCATTTCCCACCAGGAAGAGGAATTAACCAAAGGCTCAGCGTGCCGTGCCGGAACCAGATTAGGGCCTGAAGCCATCCTGCGGTGTTGCGGCCAGCTCAAAAGAAAGCGAGTTGAAGAAAGGAGCTCAGGGGCACTGTCATTCACAAACCTGCAGAGTTATAAATGACAGCTATCGTCCAAAAATATACTGAAGTAAGGCTGCCAAGAGGACTTGAAAGCGGGGCAGAATTGCAGGAAACCGATTTCAGGAGGCAGACTGGAATTGCATTGAAAGCATAGGAAAAGAGGCAGAACGTCCACAATGATGCACTTGGCCAAAAAGGGCGTATGCGTTTTTTCCTGAATATATTCAGGAAAAAACGCATACGCCCTTTTTGGCCAACCAAGCAAGCTTGCAAAGGAAATCTGCACTACAATGAAGTCTCACTTCCCCCCGGTCAAAAGGGCCATCTGAAAAAAGTGTAAAATCCAGAAAGGCAGGACAGGCCATGGAGAACTGGGAGCCTTGTTATGCTGATGGGCGGGATGTAAATTGCCAACAGACACTCGGGAGAAGTGTATGGTGTTTCCTGAAACATCTAAAAAACAAAGCAACAGAGCCTAGGGCACTTCCACTTATGGTCCTATAGCTTAGGGAAATTAAAATCAAAAAGACACAGCCACCCCAAAGTTTGGGACGCCTCTGTTTACAAGAACCTCGTTTACAGTACAAGTTGAACATCGCAGAAAGTGAAAAATGGATAAAGAAGTTGTGGTATTTACTTACAAAGCAATATCACTCAGCAATGAAATCTATGTCATCAGGCCCTTAGCAGCACAATGAGTGGATTCAGGTATGATGATTCTAACTGAAATAAGTCACACAGAAAAAGAAACATCATAAGATATCAGTAATACACGGAATGTAAACTTGGCTACACAGGAACTGAATTACAGAACAGAACAGGGTCTCAAATTTAGAAAACCAACTTATGCTTGCTTAAGGGGAAAGGTGAGTTGGGGTGCTGCATAAAACCAGAGATTGAAATGAGCACAGATAAAGTTCCTTAAGCCAAATATGGAATAGACAAGAGCTACTCCTTGCTCAACGAAATGGACTCAACACCGCATATTAAATGCCTAAGAATGTACCTGACTAGTAAGTATCTTAAAACCTATGGATTGCTATGTCTCCGAAAGAGAATCAAGCCTGTGTACAGGGGCATAAACGCAGCAGTGATAGGATTGGAGAGGTTCGGTGAGCAAATGAAGACCCTTTGAAGTCATATTGCATGGTACCCATTCCACGGGTTTCAACTACCCAGGTTTAAGGTATTCTTCCTTCAGCTAAAACATGCATGTGGAACCTAGAGTATGATCAACCATGTGATCGGGAGACGTGTTCAAATATGTCTCAGTTTTCGTACCCTGGTACTCGGGTGCAACATTCCAGACGCTTTACTAACACCCTCCCGACTTGGAGAGTCAGTCCCTTTAACCTCCTGTTTGGCCCAGTTTGCAATTTCTGCGGAAGATGAACAGGAATAGCGAGAACCAATGAGAGACTAGCTGGAGGTGTCTGGACGGGCAAATTTAACTCTCATTTCCCACCAGGAAGAGGAATTAACCAAAGGCTCAGCGTGCCGTGCCGGAACCAGATTAGGGCCTGAAGCCATCCTGCGGTGTTGCGGCCAGCTCAAAAGAAAGCGAGTTGAAGAAAGGAGCTCAGGGGCACTGTCATTCACAAACCTGCAGAGTTATAAATGACAGCTATCGTCCAAAAATATACTGAAGTAAGGCTGCCAAGAGGACTTGAAAGCGGGGCAGAATTGCAGGAAACCGATTTCAGGAGGCAGACTGGAATTGCATTGAAAGCATAGGAAAAGAGGCAGAACGTCCACAATGATGCACTTGGCCAAAAAGGGCGTATGCGTTTTTTCCTGAATATATTCAGGAAAAAACGCATACGCCCTTTTTGGCCAACCAAGCAAGCTTGCAAAGGAAATCTGCACTACAATGAAGTCTCACTTCCCCCCGGTCAAAAGGGCCATCTGAAAAAAGTGTAAAATCCAGAAAGGCAGGACAGGCCATGGAGAACTGGGAGCCTTGTTATGCTGATGGGCGGGATGTAAATTGCCAACAGACACTCGGGAGAAGTGTATGGTGTTTCCTGAAACATCTAAAAAACAAAGCAACAGAGCCTAGGGCACTTCCACTTATGGTCCTATAGCTTAGGGAAATTAAAATCAAAAAGACACAGCCACCCCAAAGTTTGGGACGCCTCTGTTTACAAGAACCTCGTTTACAGTACAAGTTCAACATCGCAGAAAGTGAAAAATGGATAAAGAAGTTGTGGTATTTACTTACAAAGCAATATCACTCAGCAATGAAATCTATGTCATCAGGCCCTTAGCAGCACAATGAGTGGATTCAGGTATGATGATTCTAACTGAAATAAGTCACACAGAAAAAGAAACATCATAAGATATCAGTAATACACGGAATGTAAACTTGGCTACACAGGAACTGAATTACAGAACAGAACAGGGTCTCAAATTTAGAAAACCAACTTATGCTTGCTTAAGGGGAAAGGTGAGTTGGGGTGCTGCATAAAACCAGAGATTGAAATGAGCACAGATAAAGTTCCTTAAGCCAAATATGGAATAGACAAGAGCTACTCCTTGCTCAACGAAATGGACTCAACACCGCATATTAAACGCCTAAGAATGTACCTGACTAGTAAGTATCTTAAAACCTATGGATTGCTATGTCTCCGAAAGAGAATCAAGCATGTGTACAGGGGCATAAACGCAGCAGTGATAGGATTGGAGAGGTTCGGTGAGCAAATGAAGACCCTTTGAAGTCATATTGCATGGTACCCATTCCACGGGTTTCAACTACCCAGGTTTAAGGTATTCTTCCTTCAGCTAAAACATGCATGTGGAACCTAGAGTATGATCAACCATGTGATCGGGAGACGTGTTCAAATATGTCTCAGTTTTCGTACCCTGGTACTCGGGTGCAACATTCCAGACGCTTTACTAACACCCTCCCGACTTGGAGAGTCAGTCCCTTTAACCTCCTGTTTGGCCCAGTTTGCAATTTCTGCGGAAGATGAACAGGAATAGCGAGAACCAATGAGAGACTAGCTGGAGGTGTCTGGACGGGCAAATTTAACTCTCATTTCCCACCAGGAAGAGGAATTAACCAAAGGCTCAGCGTGCCGTGCCGGAACCAGATTAGGGCCTGAAGCCATCCTGCGGTGTTGCGGCCAGCTCAAAAGAAAGCGAGTTGAAGAAAGGAGCTCAGGGGCACTGTCATTCACAAACCTGCAGAGTTATAAATGACAGCTATCGTCCAAAAATATACTGAAGTAAGGCTGCCAAGAGGACTTGAAAGCGGGGCAGAATTGCAGGAAACCGATTTCAGGAGGCAGACTGGAATTGCATTGAAAGCATAGGAAAAGAGGCAGAACGTCCACAATGATGCACTTGGCCAAAAAGGGCGTATGCGTTTTTTCCTGAATATATTCAGGAAAAAACGCATACGCCCTTTTTGGCCAACCAAGCAAGCTTGCAAAGGAAATCTACACTACAATGAAGTCTCACTTCCCCCCGGTCAAAAGGGCCATCTGAAAAAAGTGTAAAATCCAGAAAGGCAGGACAGGCCATGGAGAACTGGGAGCCTTGTTATGCTGATGGGCGGGATGTAAATTGCCAACAGACACTCGGGAGAAGTGTATGGTGTTTCCTGAAACATCTAAAAAACAAAGCAACAGAGCCTAGGGCACTTCCACTTATGGTCCTATAGCTTAGGGAAATTAAAATCAAAAAGACACAGCCACCCCAAAGTTTGGGACGCCTCTGTTTACAAGAACCTAGTTTACCGTACCAGTTCAACATCGCAGAAAGTGAAAAATGGATAAAGAAGTTGTGGTATTTACTTACAAAGCAATATCACTCAGCAATGAAATCTATGTCATCAGGCCCTTAGCAGCACAATGAGTGGATTCAGGTATGATGATTCTAACTGAAATAAGTCACACAGAAAAAGAACCATCATAAGATATCAGTAATACACGGAATGTAAACTTGGCTACACAGGAACTGAATTACAGAACAAAACAGGGTCTCAAATTTAGAAAACCAACTTATGCTTGCTTAAGGGGAAAGGTGAGTTGGGGTGCTGCATAAAACCAGAGATTGAAATGAGCACAGATAAAGTTCCTTAAGCCAAATATGGAATAGACAAGAGCTACTCCTTGCTCAACGAAATGGACTCAACACCGCATATTAAACGCCTAAGAATGTACCTGACTAGTAAGTATCTTAAAACCTATGGATTGCTATGTCTCCGAAAGAGAATCAAGCATGTGTACAGGGGCATAAACGCAGCAGTGATAGGATTGGAGAGGTTCGGTGAGCAAATGAAGACCCTTTGAAGTCATATTGCATGGTACCCATTCCACGGGTTTCAACTACCCAGGTTTAAGGTATTCTTCCTTCAGCTAAAACATGCATGTGGAACCTAGAGTATGATCAACCATGTGATCGGGAGACGTGTTCAAATATGTCTCAGTTTTCATACCCTGGTACTCGGGTGCAACATTCCAGACGCTTTACTAACACCCTCCCGACTTGGAGAGTCCGTCCCTTTAACCTCCTGTTTGGCCCAGTTTGCAATTTCTGCGGAAGATGAACAGGAATAGCGAGAACCAATGAGAGACTAGCTGGAGGTGTCTGGACGGGCAAATTTAACTCTCATTTCCCACCAGGAAGAGGAATTAACCAAAGGCTCAGCGTGCCGTGCCGGAACCAGATTAGGGCCTGAAGCCATCCTGCGGTGTTGCGGCCAGCTCAAAAGAAAGCGAGTTGAAGAAAGGAGCTCAGGGGCACTGTCATTCACAAACCTGCAGAGTTATAAATGACAGCTATCGTCCAAAAATATACTGAAGTAAGGCTGCCAAGAGGACTTGAAAGCGGGGCAGAATTGCAGGAAACCGATTTCAGGAGGCAGACTGGAATTGCATTGAAAGCATAGGAAAAGAGGCAGAACGTCCACAATGATGCACTTGGCCAAAAAGGGCGTATGCGTTTTTTCCTGAATATATTCAGGAAAAAACGCATACGCCCTTTTTGGCCAACCAAGCAAGCTTGCAAAGGAAATCTACACTACAATGAAGTCTCACTTCCCCCCGGTCAAAAGGGCCATCTGAAAAAAGTGTAAAATCCAGAAAGGCAGGACAGGCCATGGAGAACTGGGAGCCTTGTTATGCTGATGGGCGGGATGTAAATTGCCAACAGACACTCGGGAGAAGTGTATGGTGTTTCCTGAAACATCTAAAAAACAAAGCAACAGAGCCTAGGGCACTTCCACTTATGGTCCTATAGCTTAGGGAAATTAAAATCAAAAAGACACAGCCACCCCAAAGTTTGGGACGCCTCTGTTTACAAGAACCTCGTTTACCGTACAAGTTCAACATCGCAGAAAGTGAAAAATGGATAAAGAAGTTGTGGTATTTACTTACAAAGCAATATCACTCAGCAATGAAATCTATGTCATCAGGCCCTTAGCAGCACAATGAGTGGATTCAGGTATGATGATTCTAACTGAAATAAGTCACACAGAAAAAGAACCATCATAAGATATCAGTAATACACGGAATGTAAACTTGGCTACACAGGAACTGAATTACAGAACAGAACAGGGTCTCAAATTTAGAAAACTAACTTATGCTTGCTTAAGGGGAAAGGTGAGTTGGGGTGCTGCATAAAACCAGAGATTGAAATGAACACAGATAAAGTTCCTTAAGCCAAATATGGAATAGACAAGAGCTACTCCTTGCTCAACGAAATGGACTCAACACCGCATATTAAACGCCTAAGAATGTACCTGACTAGTAAGTATCTTAAAACCTATGGATTGCTATGTCTCCGAAAGAGAATCAAGCATGTGTACAGGGGCATAAACGCAGCAGTGATAGGATTGGAGAGGTTCGGTGAGCAAATGAAGACCCTTTGAAGTCATATTGCATGGTACCCATTCCACGGGTTTCAACTACCCAGGTTTAAGGTATTCTTCCTTCAGCTAAAACATGCATGTGGAACCTAGATTATGATCAACCATGTGATCGGGAGACGTGTTCAAATATGTCTCAGTTTTCGTACCCTGGTACTCGGGTGCAACATTCCAGACGCTTTACTAACACCCTCCCGACTTGGAGAGTCCGTCCCTTTAACCTCCTGTTTGGCCCAGTTTGCAATTTCTGCGGAAGATGAACAGGAATAGCGAGAACCAATGAGAGACTAGCTGGAGGTGTCTGGACGGGCAAATTTAACTCTCATTTCCCACCAGGAAGAGGAATTAACCAAAGGCTCAGCGTGCCGTGCCGGAACCAGATTAGGGCCTGAAGCCATCCTGCGGTGTTGCGGCCAGCTCAAAAGAAAGCGAGTTGAAGAAAGGAGCTCAGGGGCACTGTCATTCACAAACCTGCAGAGTTATAAATGACAGCTATCGTCCAAAAATATACTGAAGTAAGGCTGCCAAGAGGACTTGAAAGCGGGGCAGAATTGCAGGAAACCGATTTCAGGAGGCAGACTGGAATTGCATTGAAAGCATAGGAAAAGAGGCAGAACGTCCACAATGATGCACTTGGACAAAAAGGGCGTATGCGTTTTTTCCTGAATATATTCAGGAAAAAACGCATACGCCCTTTTTGGCCAACCAAGCAAGCTTGCAAAGGAAATCTGCACTACAATGAAGTCTCACTTCCCCCCGGTCAAAAGGGCCATCTGAAAAAAGTGTAAAATCCAGAAAGGCAGGACAGGCCATGGAGAACTGGGAGCCTTGTTATGCTGATGGGCGGGATGTAAATTGCCAACAGACACTCGGGAGAAGTGTATGGTGTTTCCTGAAACATCTAAAAAACAAAGCAACAGAGCCTAGGGCACTTCCACTTATGGTCCTATAGCTTAGGGAAATTAAAATCAAAAAGACACAGCCACCCCAAAGTTTGGGACGCCTCTGTTTACAAGAACCTCGTTTACAGTACAAGTTCAACATCGCAGAAAGTGAAAAATGGATAAAGAAGTTGTGGTATTTACTTACAAAGCAATATCACTCAGCAATGAAATCTATGTCATCAGGCCCTTAGCAGCACAATGAGTGGATTCAGGTATGATGATTCTAACTGAAATAAGTCACACAGAAAAAGAAACATCATAAGATATCAGTAATACACGGAATGTAAACTTGGCTACACAGGAACTGAATTACAGAACAGAACAGGGTCTCAAATTTAGAAAACCAACTTATGCTTGCTTAAGGGGAAAGGTGAGTTGGGGTGCTGCATAAAACCAGAGATTGAAATGAGCACAGATAAAGTTCCTTAAGCCAAATATGGAATAGACAAGAGCTACTCCTTGCTCAACGAAATGGACTCAACACCGCATATTAAACGCCTAAGAATGTACCTGACTAGTAAGTATCTTAAAACCTATGGATTGCTATGTCTCCGAAAGAGAATCAAGCCTGTGTACAGGGGCATAAACGCAGCAGTGATAGGATTGGAGAGGTTCGGTGAGCAAATGAAGACCCTTTGAAGTCATATTGCATGGTACCCATTCCACGGGTTTCAACTACCCAGGTTTAAGGTATTCTTCCTTCAGCTAAAACATGCATGTGGAACCTAGAGTATGATCAACCATGTGATCGGGAGACGTGTTCAAATATGTCTCAGTTTTCGTACCCTGGTACTTGGGTGCAACATTCCAGACGCTTTACTAACACCCTCCCGACTTGGAGAGTCAGTCCCTTTAACCTCCTGTTTGGCCCAGTTTGCAATTTCTGCGGAAGATGAACAGGAATAGCGAGAACCAATGAGAGACTAGCTGGAGGTGTCTGGACGGGCAAATTTAACTCTCATTTCCCACCAGGAAGAGGAATTAACCAAAGGCTCAGCGTGCCGTGCCGGAACCAGATTAGGGCCTGAAGCCATCCTGCGGTGTTGCGGCCAGCTCAAAAGAAAGCGAGTTGAAGAAAGGAGCTCAGGGGCACTGTCATTCACAAACCTGCAGAGTTATAAATGACAGCTATCGTCCAAAAATATACTGAAGTAAGGCTGCCAAGAGGACTTGAAAGCGGGGCAGAATTGCAGGAAACCGATTTCAGGAGGCAGACTGGAATTGCATTGAAAGCATAGGAAAAGAGGCAGAACGTCCACAATGATGCACTTGGCCAAAAAGGGCGTATGCGTTTTTTCCTGAATATATTCAGGAAAAAACGCATACGCCCTTTTTGGCCAACCAAGCAAGCTTGCAAAGGAAATCTGCACTACAATGAAGTCTCACTTCCCCCCGGTCAAAAGGGCCATCTGAAAAAAGTGTAAAATCCAGAAAGGCAGGACAGGCCATGGAGAACTGGGAGCCTTGTTATGCTGATGGGCGGGATGTAAATTGCCAACAGACACTCGGGAGAAGTGTATGGTGTTTCCTGAAACATCTAAAAAACAAAGCAACAGAGCCTAGGGCACTTCCACTTATGGTCCTATAGCTTAGGGAAATTAAAATCAAAAAGACACAGCCACCCCAAAGTTTGGGACGCCTCTGTTTACAAGAACCTCGTTTACAGTACAAGTTCAACATCGCAGAAAGTGAAAAATGGATAAAGAAGTTGTGGTATTTACTTACAAAGCAATATCACTCAGCAATGAAATCTATGTCATCAGGCCCTTAGCAGCACAATGAGTGGATTCAGGTATGATGATTCTAACTGAAATAAGTCACACAGAAAAAGAAACATCATAAGATATCAGTAATACACGGAATGTAAACTTGGCTACACAGGAACTGAATTACAGAACAGAACAGGGTCTCAAATTTAGAAAACCAACTTATGCTTGCTTAAGGGGAAAGGTGAGTTGGGGTGCTGCATAAAACCAGAGATTGAAATGAGCACAGATAAAGTTCCTTAAGCCAAATATGGAATAGACAAGAGCTACTCCTTGCTCAACGAAATGGACTCAACACCGCATATTAAATGCCTAAGAATGTACCTGACTAGTAAGTATCTTAAAACCTATGGATTGCTATGTCTCCGAAAGAGAATCAAGCATGTGTACAGGGGCATAAACGCAGCAGTGATAGGATTGGAGAGGTTCGGTGAGCAAATGAAGACCCTTTGAAGTCATATTGCATGGTACCCATTCCACGGGTTTCAACTACCCAGGTTTAAGGTATTCTTCCTTCAGCTAAAACATGCATGTGGAACCTAGAGTATGATCAACCATGTGATCGGGAGACGTGTTCAAATATGTCTCAGTTTTCGTACCCTGGTACTCGGGTGCAACATTCCAGACGCTTTACTAACACCCTCCCGACTTGGAGAGTCAGTCCCTTTAACCTCCTGTTTGGCCCAGTTTGCAATTTCTGCGGAAGATGAACAGGAATAGCGAGAACCAATGAGAGACTAGCTGGAGGTGTCTGGACGGGCAAATTTAACTCTCATTTCCCACCAGGAAGAGGAATTAACCAAAGGCTCAGCGTGCCGTGCCGGAACCAGATTAGGGCCTGAAGCCATCCTGCGGTGTTGCGGCCAGCTCAAAAGAAAGCGAGTTGAAGAAAGGAGCTCAGGGGCACTGTAATTCACAAACCTGCAGAGTTATAAATGACAGCTATCGTCCAAAAATATACTGAAGTAAGGCTGCCAAGAGGACTTGAAAGCGGGGCAGAATTGCAGGAAACCGATTTCAGGAGGTAGACTGGAATTGCATTGAAAGCATAGGAAGAGGCAGAACGTCCACAATGATGCACTTGGCCAAAAAGGGCGTATGCGTTTTTTCATGAATATATTCAGGAAAAAACGCATACGCCCTTTTTGGCCAACCAAGCAAGCTTGCAAAGGAAATCTACACTACAATGAAGTCTCACTTCCCCCCGGTCAAAAGGGCCATCTGAAAAAAGTGTAAAATCCAGAAAGGCAGGACAGGCCATGGAGAACTGGGAGCCTTGTTATGCTGATGGGCGGGATGTAAATTGCCAACAGACACTCGGGAGAAGTGTATGGTGTTTCCTGAAACATCTAAAAAACAAAGCAACAGAGCCTAGGGCACTTCCACTTATGGTCCTATAGCTTAGGGAAATTAAAATAAAAAAGACACAGCCACCCCAAAGTTTGGGACGCCTCTGTTTACAAGAACCTCGTTTACCGTACCAGTTCAACATCGCAGAAAGTGAAAAATGGATAAAGAAGTTGTGGTATTTACTTACAAAGCAATATCACTCAGCAATGAAATCTATGTCATCAGGCCCTTAGCAGCACAATGAGTGGATTCAGGTATGATGATTCTAACTGAAATAAGTCACACAGAAAAAGAAACATCATAAGATATCAGTAATACACGGAATGTAAACTTGGCTACACAGGAACTGAATTACAGAACAGAACAGGGTCTCAAATTTAGAAAACCAACTTATGCTTGCTTAAGGGGAAAGGTGAGTTGGGGTGCTGCATAAAACCAGAGATTGAAATGAGCACAGATAAAGTTCCTTAAGCCAAATATGGAATAGACAAGAGCTACTCCTTGCTCAACGAAATGGACTCAACACCGCATATTAAACGCCTAAGAATGTACCTGACTAGTAAGTATCTTAAAACCTATGGATTGCTATGTCTCCGAAAGAGAATCAAGCATGTGTACAGGGGCATAAACGCAGCAGTGATAGGATTGGAGAGGTTCGGTGAGCAAATGAAGACCCTTTGAAGTCATATTGCATGGTACCCATTCCACGGGTTTCAACTACCCAGGTTTAAGGTATTCTTCCTTCAGCTAAAACATGCATGTGGAACCTAGAGTATGATCAACCATGTGATCGGGAGACGTGTTCAAATATGTCTCAGTTTTCGTACCCTGGTACTCGGGTGCAACATTCCAGACGCTTTACTAACACCCTCCCGACTTGGAGAGTCAGTCCCTTTAACCTCCTGTTTGGCCCAGTTTGCAATTTCTGCGGAAGATGAACAGGAATAGCGAGAACCAATGAGAGACTAGCTGGAGGTGTCTGGACGGGCAAATTTAACTCTCATTTCCCACCAGGAAGAGGAATTAACCAAAGGCTCAGCGTGCCGTGCCGGAACCAGATTAGGGCCTGAAGCCATCCTGCGGTGTTGCGGCCAGCTCAAAAGAAAGCGAGTTGAAGAAAGGAGCTCAGGGGCACTGTAATTCACAAACCTGCAGAGTTATAAATGACAGCTATCGTCCAAAAATATACTGAAGTAAGGCTGCCAAGAGGACTTGAAAGCGGGGCAGAATTGCAGGAAACCGATTTCAGGAGGTAGACTGGAATTGCATTGAAAGCATAGGAAAAGAGGCAGAACGTCCACAATGATGCACTTGGCCAAAAAGGGCGTATGCGTTTTTTCCTGAATATATTCAGGAAAAAACGCATACGCCCTTTTTGGCCAACCAAGCAAGCTTGCAAAGGAAATCTACACTACAATGAAGTCTCACTTCCCCCCGGTCAAAAGGGCCATCTGAAAAAAGTGTAAAATCCAGAAAGGCAGGACAGGCCATGGAGAACTGGGAGCCTTGTTATGCTGATGGGCGGGATGTAAATTGCCAACAGACACTCGGGAGAAGTGTATGGTGTTTCCTGAAACATCTAAAAAACAAAGCAACAGAGCCTAGGGCACTTCCACTTATGGTCCTATAGCTTAGGGAAATTAAAATCAAAAAGACACAGCCACCCCAAAGTTTGGGACGCCTCTGTTTACAAGAACCTCGTTTACCGTACAAGTTCAACATCGCAGAAAGTGAAAAATGGATAAAGAAGTTGTGGTATTTACTTACAAAGCAATATCACTCAGCAATGAAATCTATGTCATCAGGCCCTTAGCAGCACAATGAGTGGATTCAGGTATGATGATTCTAACTGAAATAAGTCACACAGAAAAAGAAACATCATAAGATATCAGTAATACACGGAATGTAAACTTGGCTACACAGGAACTGAATTACAGAACAGAACAGGGTCTCAAATTTAGAAAACCAACTTATGCTTGCTTAAGGGGAAAGGTGAGTTGGGGTGCTGCATAAAACCAGAGATTGAAATGAGCACAGATAAAGTTCCTTAAGCCAAATATGGAATAGACAAGAGCTACTCCTTGCTCAACGAAATGGACTCAACACCGCATATTAAATGCCTAAGAATGTACCTGACTAGTAAGTATCTTAAAACCTATGGATTGCTATGTCTCCGAAAGAGAATCAAGCATGTGTACAGGGGCATAAACACAGCAGTGATAGGATTGGAGAGGTTCGGTGAGCAAATGAAGACCCTTTGAAGTCATATTGCATGGTACCCATTCCACGGGTTTCAACTACCCAGGTTTAAGGTATTCTTCCTTCAGCTAAAACATGCATGTGGAACCTAGATTATGATCAACCATGTGATCGGGAGACGTGTTCAAGTATGTCTCAGTTTTCGTACCCTGGTACTCGGGTGCAACATTCCAGATGCTTTACTAACACCCTCCCGACTTGGAGAGTCAGTCCCTTTAACCTCCTGTTTGGCCCAGTTTGCAATTTCTGCGGAAGATGAACAGGAATAGCGAGAACCAATGAGAGACTAGCTGGAGGTGTCTGGACGGGCAAATTTAACTCTCATTTCCCACCAGGAAGAGGAATTAACCAAAGGCTCAGCGTGCCGTGCCGGAACCAGATTAGGGCCTGAAGCCATCCTGTGGTGTTGCGGCCAGCTCAAAAGAAAGCGAGTTGAAGAAAGGAGCTCAGGGGCACTGTAATTCACAAACCTGCAGAGTTATAAATGACAGCTATCGTCCAAAAATATACTGAAGTAAGGCTGCCAAGAGGACTTGAAAGCGGGGCAGAATTGCAGGAAACCGATTTCAGGAGGTAGACTGGAATTGCATTGAAAGCATAGGAAAAGAGGCAGAACGTCCACAATGATGCACTTGGCCAAAAAGGGCGTATGCGTTTTTTCCTGAATATATTCAGGAAAAAACGCATACGCCCTTTTCGGCCAACCAAGCAAGCTTGCAAAGAAATCTGCACTACAATGAAGTCTCACTTCCCCCCGGTCAAAAGGGCCATCTGAAAAAAGTGTAAAATCCAGAAAGGCAGGACAGGCCATGGAGAACTGGGAGCCTTGTTATGCTGATGGGCGGGATGTAAATTGCCAACAGACACTCGGGAGAAGTGTATGGTGTTTCCTGAAACATCTAAAAAACAAAGCAACAGAGCCTAGGGCACTTCCACTTATGGTCCTATAGCTTAGGGAAATTAAAATCAAAAAGACACAGCCACCCCAAAGTTTGGGACGCCTCTGTTTACAAGAACCTCGTTTACAGTACAAGTTCAACATCGCAGAAAGTGAAAAATGGATAAAGAAGTTGTGGTATTTACTTACAAAGCAATATCACTCAGCAATGAAATCTATGTCATCAGGCCCTTAGCAGCACAATGAGTGGATTCAGGTATGATGATTCTAACTGAAATAAGTCACACAGAAAAAGAAACATCATAAGATATCAGTAATACACGGAATGTAAACTTGGCTACACAGGAACTGAATTACAGAACAGAACAGGGTCTCAAATTTAGAAAACCAACTTATGCTTGCTTAAGGGGAAAGGTGAGTTGGGGTGCTGCATAAAACCAGAGATTGAAATGAGCACAGATAAAGTTCCTTAAGCCAAATATGGAATAGACAAGAGCTACTCCTTGCTCAACGAAATGGACTCAACACCGCATATTAAATGCCTAAGAATGTACCTGACTAGTAAGTATCTTAAAACCTATGGATTGCTATGTCTCCGAAAGAGAATCAAGCATGTGTACAGGGGCATAAACGCAGCAGTGATAGGATTGGAGAGGTTCGGTGAGCAAATGAAGACCCTTTGAAGTCATATTGCATGGTACCCATTCCACGGGTTTCAACTACCCAGGTTTAAGGTATTCTTCCTTCAGCTAAAACATGCATGTGGAACCTAGAGTATGATCAACCATGTGATCGGGAGACGTGTTCAAATATGTCTCAGTTTTCGTACCCTGGTACTCGGGTGCAACATTCCAGACGCTTTACTAACACCCTCCCGACTTGGAGAGTCAGTCCCTTTAACCTCCTGTTTGGCCCAGTTTGCAATTTCTGCGGAAGATGAACAGGAATAGCGAGAACCAATGAGAGACTAGCTGGAGGTGTCTGGACGGGCAAATTTAACTCTCATTTCCCACCAGGAAGAGGAATTAACCAAAGGCTCAGCGTGCCGTGCCGGAACCAGATTAGGGCCTGAAGCCATCCTGCGGTGTTGCGGCCAGCTCAAAAGAAAGCGAGTTGAAGAAAGGAGCTCAGGGGCACTGTAATTCACAAACCTGCAGAGTTATAAATGACAGCTATCGTCCAAAAATATACTGAAGTAAGGCTGCCAAGAGGACTTGAAAGCGGGGCAGAATTGCAGGAAACCGATTTCAGGAGGTAGACTGGAATTGCATTGAAAGCATAGGAAAAGAGGCAGAACGTCCACAATGATGCACTTGGCCAAAAAGGGCGTATGCGTTTTTTCCTGAATATATTCAGGAAAAAACGCATACGCCCTTTTTGGCCAACCAAGCAAGCTTGCAAAGGAAATCTACACTACAATGAAGTCTCACTTCCCCCCGGTCAAAAGGGCCATCTGAAAAAAGTGTAAAATCCAGAAAGGCAGGACAGGCCATGGAGAACTGGGAGCCTTGTTATGCTGATGGGCGGGATGTAAATTGCCAACAGACACTCGGGAGAAGTGTATGGTGTTTCCTGAAACATCTAAAAAACAAAGCAACAGAGCCTAGGGCACTTCCACTTATGGTCCTATAGCTTAGGGAAATTAAAATCAAAAAGACACAGCCACCCCAAAGTTTGGGACGCCTCTGTTTACAAGAACCTCGTTTACCGTACCAGTTCAACATCGTAGAAAGTGAAAAATGGATAAAGAAGTTGTGGTATTTACTTACAAAGCAATATCACTCAGCAATGAAATCTATGTCATCAGGCCCTTAGCAGCACAATGAGTGGATTCAGGTATGATGATTCTAACTGAAATAAGTCACACAGAAAAAGAAACATCATAAGATATCAGTAATACACGGAATGTAAACTTGGCTACACAGGAACTGAATTACAGAACAGAACAGGGTCTCAAATTTAGAAAACCAACTTATGCTTGCTTAAGGGGAAAGGTGAGTTGGGGTGCTGCATAAAACCAGAGATTGAAATGAGCACAGATAAAGTTCCTTAAGCCAAATATGGAATAGACAAGAGCTACTCCTTGCTCAACGAAATGGACTCAACACCGCATATTAAACGCCTAAGAATGTACCTGACTAGTAAGTATCTTAAAACCTATGGATTGCTATGTCTCCGAAAGAGAATCAAGCATGTGTACAGGGGCATAAACGCAGCAGTGATAGGATTGGAGAGGTTCGGTGAGCAAATGAAGACCCTTTGAAGTCATATTGCATGGTACCCATTCCACGGGTTTCAACTACCCAGGTTTAAGGTATTCTTCCTTCAGCTAAAACATGCATGTGGAACCTAGAGTATGATCAACCATGTGATCGGGAGACGTGTTCAAATATGTCTCAGTTTTCGTACCCTGGTACTCGGGTGCAACATTCCAGACGCTTTACTAACACCCTCCCGACTTGGAGAGTCAGTCCCTTTAACCTCCTGTTTGGCCCAGTTTGCAATTTCTGCGGAAGATGAACAGGAATAGCGAGAACCAATGAGAGACTAGCTGGAGGTGTCTGGACGGGCAAATTTAACTCTCATTTCCCACCAGGAAGAGGAATTAACCAAAGGCTCAGCGTGCCGTGCCGGAACCAGATTAGGGCCTGAAGCCATCCTGCGGTGTTGCGGCCAGCTCAAAAGAAAGCGAGTTGAAGAAAGGAGCTCAGGGGCACTGTAATTCACAAACCTGCAGAGTTATAAATGACAGCTATCGTCCAAAAATATACTGAAGTAAGGCTGCCAAGAGGACTTGAAAGCGGGGCAGAATTGCAGGAAACCGATTTCAGGAGGTAGACTGGAATTGCATTGAAAGCATAGGAAAAGAGGCAGAACGTCCACAATGATGCACTTGGCCAAAAAGGGCGTATGCGTTTTTTCCTGAATATATTCAGGAAAAAACGCATACGCCCTTTTTGGCCAACCAAGCAAGCTTGCAAAGGAAATCTACACTACAATGAAGTCTCACTTCCCCCCGGTCAAAAGGGCCATCTGAAAAAAGTGTAAAATCCAGAAAGGCAGGACAGGCCATGGAGAACTGGGAGCCTTGTTATGCTGATGGGCGGGATGTAAATTGCCAACAGACACTCGGGAGAAGTGTATGGTGTTTCCTGAAACATCTAAAAAACAAAGCAACAGAGCCTAGGGCACTTCCACTTATGGTCCTATAGCTTAGGGAAATTAAAATCAAAAAGACACAGCCACCCCAAAGTTTGGGACGCCTCTGTTTACAAGAACCTCGTTTACAGTACAAGTTCAACATCGCAGAAAGTGAAAAATGGATAAAGAAGTTGTGGTATTTACTTACAAAGCAATATCACTCAGCAATGAAATCTATGTCATCAGGCCCTTAGCAGCACAATGAGTGGATTCAGGTATGATGATTCTAACTGAAATAAGTCACACAGAAAAAGAAACATCATAAGATATCAGTAATACACGGAATGTAAACTTGGCTACACAGGAACTGAATTACAGAACAGAACAGGGTCTCAAATTTAGAAAACCAACTTATGCTTGCTTAAGGGGAAAGGTGAGTTGGGGTGCTGCATAAAACCAGAGATTGAAATGAGCACAGATGAAGTTCCTTAAGCCAAATATGGAATAGACAAGAGCTACTCCTTGCTCAACGAAATGGACTCAACACCGCATATTAAACGCCTAAGAATGTACCTGACTAGTAAGTATCTTAAAACCTATGGATTGCTATGTCTCCGAAAGAGAATCAAGCATGTGTACAGGGGCATAAACGCAGCAGTGATAGGATTGGAGAGGTTCGGTGAGCAAATGAAGACCCTTTGAAGTCATATTGCATGGTACCCATTCCACGGGTTTCAACTACCCAGGTTTAAGGTATTCTTCCTTCAGCTAAAACATGCATGTGGAACCTAGAGTATGATCAACCATGTGATCGGGAGACGTGTTCAAATATGTCTCAGTTTTCGTACCCTGGTACTCGGGTGCAACATTCCAGACGCTTTACTAACACCCTCCCGACTTGGAGAGTCAGTCCCTTTAACCTCCTGTTTGGCCCAGTTTGCAATTTCTGCGGAAGATGAACAGGAATAGCGAGAACCAATGAGAGACTAGCTGGAGGTGTCTGGACGGGCAAATTTAACTCTCATTTCCCACCAGGAAGAGGAATTAACCAAAGGCTCAGCGTGCCGTGCCGGAACCAGATTAGGGCCTGAAGCCATCCTGCGGTGTTGCGGCCAGCTCAAAAGAAAGCGAGTTGAAGAAAGGAGCTCAGGGGCACTGTAATTCACAAACCTGCAGAGTTATAAATGACAGCTATCGTCCAAAAATATACTGAAGTAAGGCTGCCAAGAGGACTTGAAAGCGGGGCAGAATTGCAGGAAACCGATTTCAGGAGGTAGACTGGAATTGCATTGAAAGCATAGGAAAAGAGGCAGAACGTCCACAATGATGCACTTGGCCAAAAAGGGCGTATGCGTTTTTTCCTGAATATATTCAGGAAAAAACGCATACGCCCTTTTTGGCCAACCAAGCAAGCTTGCAAAGGAAATCTACACTACAATGAAGTCTCACTTCCCCCCGGTCAAAAGGGCCATCTGAAAAAAGTGTAAAATCCAGAAAGGCAGGACAGGCCATGGAGAACTGGGAGCCTTGTTATGCTGATGGGCGGGATGTAAATTGCCAACAGACACTCGGGAGAAGTGTATGGTGTTTCCTGAAACATCTAAAAAACAAAGCAACAGAGCCTAGGGCACTTCCACTTATGGTCCTATAGCTTAGGGAAATTAAAATCAAAAAGACACAGCCACCCCAAAGTTTGGGACGCCTCTGTTTACAAGAACCTCGTTTACAGTACAAGTTCAACATCGCAGAAAGTGAAAAATGGATAAAGAAGTTGTGGTATTTACTTACAAAGCAATATCACTCAGCAATGAAATCTATGTCATCAGGCCCTTAGCAGCACAATGAGTGGATTCAGGTATGATGATTCTAACTGAAATAAGTCACACAGAAAAAGAAACATCATAAGATATCAGTAATACACGGAATGTAAACTTGGCTACACAGGAACTGAATTACAGAACAGAACAGGGTCTCAAATTTAGAAAACCAACTTATGCTTGCTTAAGGGGAAAGGTGAGTTGGGGTGCTGCATAAAACCAGAGATTGAAATGAGCACAGATAAAGTTCCTTAAGCCAAATATGGAATAGACAAGAGCTACTCCTTGCTCAACGAAATGGACTCAACACCGCATATTAAACGCCTAAGAATGTACCTGACTAGTAAGTATCTTAAAACCTATGGATTGCTATGTCTCCGAAAGAGAATCAAGCATGTGTACAGGGGCATAAACGCAGCAGTGATAGGATTGGAGAGGTTCGGTGAGCAAATGAAGACCCTTTGAAGTCATATTGCATGGTACCCATTCCACGGGTTTCAACTACCCAGGTTTAAGGTATTCTTCCTTCAGCTAAAACATGCATGTGGAACCTAGAGTATGATCAACCATGTGATCGGGAGACGTGTTCAAATATGTCTCAGTTTTCGTACCCTGGTACTCGGGTGCAACATTCCAGACGCTTTACTAACACCCTCCCGACTTGGAGAGTCAGTCCCTTTAACCTCCTGTTTGGCCCAGTTTGCAATTTCTGCGGAAGATGAACAGGAATAGCGAGAACCAATGAGAGACTAGCTGGAGGTGTCTGGACGGGCAAATTTAACTCTCATTTCCCACCAGGAAGAGGAATTAACCAAAGGCTCAGCGTGCCGTGCCGGAACCAGATTAGGGCCTGAAGCCATCCTGCGGTGTTGCGGCCAGCTCAAAAGAAAGCGAGTTGAAGAAAGGAGCTCAGGGGCACTGTAATTCACAAACCTGCAGAGTTATAAATGACAGCTATCGTCCAAAAATATACTGAAGTAAGGCTGCCAAGAGGACTTGAAAGCGGGGCAGAATTGCAGGAAACCGATTTCAGGAGGTAGACTGGAATTGCATTGAAAGCATAGGAAAAGAGGCAGAACGTCCACAATGATGCACTTGGCCAAAAAGGGCGTATGCGTTTTTTCCTGAATATATTCAGGAAAAAACGCATACGCCCTTTTTGGCCAACCAAGCAAGCTTGCAAAGGAAATCTACACTACAATGAAGTCTCACTTCCCCCCGGTCAAAAGGGCCATCTGAAAAAAGTGTAAAATCCAGAAAGGCAGGACAGGCCATGGAGAACTGGGAGCCTTGTTATGCTGATGGGCGGGATGTAAATTGCCAACAGACACTCGGGAGAAGTGTATGGTGTTTCCTGAAACATCTAAAAAACAAAGCAACAGAGCCTAGGGCACTTCCACTTATGGTCCTATAGCTTAGGGAAATTAAAATCAAAAAGACACAGCCACCCCAAAGTTTGGGACGCCTCTGTTTACAAGAACCTCGTTTACAGTACAAGTTCAACATCGCAGAAAGTGAAAAATGGATAAAGAAGTTGTGGTATTTACTTACAAAGCAATATCACTCAGCAATGAAATCTATGTCATCAGGCCCTTAGCAGCACAATGAGTGGATTCAGGTATGATGATTCTAACTGAAATAAGTCACACAGAAAAAGAACCATCATAAGATATCAGTAATACACGGAATGTAAACTTGGCTACACAGGAACTGAATTACAGAACAGAACAGGGTCTCAAATTTAGAAAACCAACTTATGCTTGCTTAAGGGGAAAGGTGAGTTGGGGTGCTGCATAAAACCAGAGATTGAAATGAGCACAGATAAAGTTCCTTAAGCCAAATATGGAATAGACAAGAGCTACTCCTTGCTCAACGAAATGGACTCAACACCGCATATTAAATGCCTAAGAATGTACCTGACTAGTAAGTATCTTAAAACCTATGGATTGCTATGTCTCCGAAAGAGAATCAAGCATGTGTACAGGGGCATAAACGCAGCAGTGATAGGATTGGAGAGGTTCGGTGAGCAAATGAAGACCCTTTGAAGTCATATTGCATGGTACCCATTCCACGGGTTTCAACTACCCAGGTTTAAGGTATTCTTCCTTCAGCTAAAACATGCATGTGGAACCTAGAGTATGATCAACCATGTGATCGGGAGACGTGTTCAAATATGTCTCAGTTTTCGTACCCTGGTACTCGGGTGCAACATTCCAGACGCTTTACTAACACCCTCCCGACTTGGAGAGTCAGTCCCTTTAACCTCCTGTTTGGCCCAGTTTGCAATTTCTGCGGAAGATGAACAGGAATAGCGAGAACCAATGAGAGACTAGCTGGAAGGTGTCTGGACGGGCAAATTTAACTCTCATTTCCCACCAGGAAGAGGAATTAACCAAAGGCTCAGCGTGCCGTGCCGGAACCAGATTAGGGCCTGAAGCCATCCTGCGGTGTTGCGGCCAGCTCAAAAGAAAGCGAGTTGAAGAAAGGAGCTCAGGGGCACTGTAATTCACAAACCTGCAGAGTTATAAATGACAGCTATCGTCCAAAAATATACTGAAGTAAGGCTGCCAAGAGGACTTGAAAGCGGGGCAGAATTGCAGGAAACCGATTTCAGGAGGCAGACTGGAATTGCATTGAAAGCATAGGAAAAGAGGCAGAACGTCCACAATGATGCACTTGGCCAAAAAGGGCGTATGCGTTTTTTCCTGAATATATTCAGGAAAAAACGCATACGCCCTTTTTGGCCAACCAAGCAAGCTTGCAAAGGAAATCTGCACTACAATGAAGTCTCACTTCCCCCCGGTCAAAAGGGCCATCTGAAAAAAGTGTAAAATCCAGAAAGGCAGGACAGGCCATGGAGAACTGGGAGCCTTGTTATGCTGATGGGCGGGATGTAAATTGCCAACAGACACTCGGGAGAAGTGTATGGTGTTTCCTGAAACATCTAAAAAACAAAGCAACAGAGCCTAGGGCACTTCCACTTATGGTCCTATAGCTTAGGGAAATTAAAATCAAAAAGACACAGCCACCCCAAAGTTTGGGACGCCTCTGTTTACAAGAACCTCGTTTACAGTACAAGTTCAACATCGCAGAAAGTGAAAAATGGATAAAGAAGTTGTGGTATTTACTTACAAAGCAATATCACTCAGCAATGAAATCTATGTCATCAGGCCCTTAGCAGCACAATGAGTGGATTCAGGTATGATGATTCTAACTGAAATAAGTCACACAGAAAAAGAAACATCATAAGATATCAGGAATACACGGAATGTAAACTTGGCTACACAGGAACTGAATTACAGAACAGAACAGGGTCTCAAATTTAGAAAACCAACTTATGCTTGCTTAAGGGGAAAGGTGAGTTGGGGTGCTGCATAAAACCAGAGATTGAAATGAGCACAGATAAAGTTCCTTAAGCCAAATATGGAATAGACAAGAGCTACTCCTTGCTCAACGAAATGGACTCAACACCGCATATTAAATGCCTAAGAATGTACCTGACTAGTAAGTATCTTAAAACCTATGGATTGCTATGTCTCCGAAAGAGAATCAAGCATGTGTACAGGGGCATAAACGCAGCAGTGATAGGATTGGAGAGGTTCGGTGAGCAAATGAAGACCCTTTGAAGTCATATTGCATGGTACCCATTCCACGGGTTTCAACTACCCAGGTTTAAGGTATTCTTCCTTCAGCTAAAACATGCATGTGGAACCTAGAGTATGATCAACCATGTGATCGGGAGACGTGTTCAAATATGTCTCAGTTTTCGTACCCTGGTACTCGGGTGCAACATTCCAGACGCTTTACTAACACCCTCCCGACTTGGAGAGTCAGTCCCTTTAACCTCCTGTTTGGCCCAGTTTGCAATTTCTGCGGAAGATGAACAGGAATAGCGAGAACCAATGAGAGACTAGCTGGAGGTGTCTGGACGGGCAAATTTAACTCTCATTTCCCACCAGGAAGAGGAATTAACCAAAGGCTCAGCGTGCCGTGCCGGAACCAGATTAGGGCCTGAAGCCATCCTGCGGTGTTGCGGCCAGCTCAAAAGAAAGCGAGTTGAAGAAAGGAGCTCAGGGGCACTGTAATTCACAAACCTGCAGAGTTATAAATGACAGCTATCGTCCAAAAATATACTGAAGTAAGGCTGCCAAGAGGACTTGAAAGCGGGGCAGAATTGCAGGAAACCGATTTCAGGAGGCAGACTGGAATTGCATTGAAAGCATAGGAAAAGAGGCAGAACGTCCACAATGATGCACTTGGCCAAAAAGGGCGTATGCGTTTTTTCCTGAATATATTCAGGAAAAAACGCATACGCCCTTTTTGGCCAACCAAGCAAGCTTGCAAAGGAAATCTGCACTACAATGAAGTCTCACTTCCCCCCGGTCAAAAGGGCCATCTGAAAAAAGTGTAAAATCCAGAAAGGCAGGACAGGCCATGGAGAACTGGGAGCCTTGTTATGCTGATGGGCGGGATGTAAATTGCCAACAGACACTCGGGAGAAGTGTATGGTGTTTCCTGAAACATCTAAAAAACAAAGCAACAGAGCCTAGGGCACTTCCACTTATGGTCCTATAGCTTAGGGAAATTAAAATCAAAAAGACACAGCCACCCCAAAGTTTGGGACGCCTCTGTTTACAAGAACCTCGTTTACCGTACAAGTTCAACATCGCAGAAAGTGAAAAATGGATAAAGAAGTTGTGGTATTTACTTACAAAGCAATATCACTCAGCAATGAAATCTATGTCATCAGGCCCTTAGCAGCACAATGAGTGGATTCAGGTATGATGATTCTAACTGAAATAAGTCACACAGAAAAAGAAACATCATAAGATATCAGTAATACACGGAATGTAAACTTGGCTACACAGGAACTGAATTACAGAACAGAACAGGGTCTCAAATTTAGAAAACCAACTTATGCTTGTTTAAGGGGAAAGGTGAGTTGGGGTGCTGCATAAAACCAGAGATTGAAATGAGCACAGATAAAGTTCCTTAAGCCAAATATGGAATAGACAAGAGCTACTCCTTGCTCAACGAAATGGACTCAACACCGCATATTAAATGCCTAAGAATGTACCTGACTAGTAAGTATCTTAAAACCTATGGATTGCTATGTCTCCGAAAGAGAATCAAGCATGTGTACAGGGGCATAAACGCAGCAGTGATAGGATTGGAGAGGTTCGGTGAGCAAATGAAGACCCTTTGAAGTCATATTGCATGGTACCCATTCCACGGGTTTCAACTACCCAGGTTTAAGGTATTCTTCCTTCAGCTAAAACATGCATGTGGAACCTAGAGTCTGATCAACCATGTGATCGGGAGACGTGTTCAAATATGTCTCAGTTTTCGTACCCTGGTACTCGGGTGCAACATTCCAGACGCTTTACTAACACCCTCCCGACTTGGAGAGTCAGTCCCTTTAACCTCCTGTTTGGCCCAGTTTGCAATTTCTGCGGAAGATGAACAGGAATAGCGAGAACCAATGAGAGACTAGCTGGAGGTGTCTGGACGGGCAAATTTAACTCTCATTTCCCACCAGGAAGAGGAATTAACCAAAGGCTCAGCGTGCCGTGCCGGAACCAGATTAGGGCCTGAAGCCATCCTGCGGTGTTGCGGCCAGCTCAAAAGAAAGCGAGTTGAAGAAAGGAGCTCAGGGGCACTGTAATTCACAAACCTGCAGAGTTATAAATGACAGCTATCGTCCAAAAATATACTGAAGTAAGGCTGCCAAGAGGACTTGAAAGCGGGGCAGAATTGCAGGAAACCGATTTCAGGAGGCAGACTGGAATTGCATTGAAAGCATAGGAAAAGAGGCAGAACGTCCACAATGATGCACTTGGCCAAAAAGGGCGTATGCGTTTTTTCCTGAATATATTCAGGAAAAAACGCATACGCCCTTTTTGGCCAACCAAGCAAGCTTGCAAAGGAAATCTGCACTACAATGAAGTCTCACTTCCCCCCGGTCAAAAGGGCCATCTGAAAAAAGTGTAAAATCCAGAAAGGCAGGACAGGCCATGGAGAACTGGGAGCCTTGTTATGCTGATGGGCGGGATGTAAATTGCCAACAGACACTCGGGAGAAGTGTATGGTGTTTCCTGAAACATCTAAAAAACAAAGCAACAGAGCCTAGGGCACTTCCACTTATGGTCCTATAGCTTAGGGAAATTAAAATCAAAAAGACACAGCCACCCCAAAGTTTGGGACGCCTCTGTTTACAAGAACCTCGTTTACAGTACAAGTTCAACATCGCAGAAAGTGAAAAATGGATAAAGAAGTTGTGGTATTTACTTACAAAGCAATATCACTCAGCAATGAAATCTATGTCATCAGGCCCTTAGCAGCACAATGAGTGGATTCAGGTATGATGATTCTAACTGAAATAAGTCACACAGAAAAAGAAACATCATAAGATATCAGTAATACACGGAATGTAAACTTGGCTACACAGGAACTGAATTACAGAACAGAACAGGGTCTCAAATTTAGAAAACCAACTTATGCTTGCTTAAGGGGAAAGGTGAGTTGGGGTGCTGCATAAAACCAGAGATTGAAATGAGCACAGATAAAGTTCCTTAAGCCAAATATGGAATAGACAAGAGCTACTCCTTGCTCAACGAAATGGACTCAACACCGCATATTAAATGCCTAAGAATGTACCTGACTAGTAAGTATCTTAAAACCTATGGATTGCTATGTCTCCGAAAGAGAATCAAGCATGTGTACAGGGGCATAAACGCAGCAGTGATAGGATTGGAGAGGTTCGGTGAGCAAATGAAGACCCTTTGAAGTCATATTGCATGGTACCCATTCCACGGGTTTCAACTACCCAGGTTTAAGGTATTCTTCCTTCAGCTAAAACATGCATGTGGAACCTAGAGTATGATCAACCATGTGATCGGGAGACGTGTTCAAATATGTCTCAGTTTTCGTACCCTGGTACTCGGGTGCAACATTCCAGACGCTTTACTAACACCCTCCCGACTTGGAGAGTCAGTCCCTTTAACCTCCTGTTTGGCCCAGTTTGCAATTTCTGCGGAAGATGAACAGGAATAGCGAGAACCAATGAGAGACTAGCTGGAGGTGTCTGGACGGGCAAATTTAACTCTCATTTCCCACCAGGAAGAGGAATTAACCAAAGGCTCAGCGTGCCGTGCCGGAACCAGATTAGGGCCTGAAGCCATCCTGCGGTGTTGCGGCCAGCTCAAAAGAAAGCGAGTTGAAGAAAGGAGCTCAGGGGCACTGTAATTCACAAACCTGCAGAGTTATAAATGACAGCTATCGTCCAAAAATATACTGAAGTAAGGCTGCCAAGAGGACTTGAAAGCGGGGCAGAATTGCAGGAAACCGATTTCAGGAGGTAGACTGGAATTGCATTGAAAGCATAGGAAAAGAGGCAGAACGTCCACAATGATGCACTTGGCCAAAAAGGGCGTATGCGTTTTTTCCTGAATATATTCAGGAAAAAACGCATACGCCCTTTTTGGCCAACCAAGCAAGCTTGCAAAGGAAATCTACACTACAATGAAGTCTCACTTCCCCCCGGTCAAAAGGGCCATCTGAAAAAAGTGTAAAATCCAGAAAGGCAGGACAGGCCATGGAGAACTGGGAGCCTTGTTATGCTGATGGGCGGGATGTAAATTGCCAACAGACACTCGGGAGAAGTGTATGGTGTTTCCTGAAACATCTAAAAAACAAAGCAACAGAGCCTAGGGCACTTCCACTTATGGTCCTATAGCTTAGGGAAATTAAAATCAAAAAGACACAGCCACCCCAAAGTTTGGGACGCCTCTGTTTACAAGAACCTCGTTTACCGTACAAGTTCAACATCGCAGAAAGTGAAAAATGGATAAAGAAGTTGTGGTATTTACTTACAAAGCAATATCACTCAGCAATGAAATCTATGTCATCAGGCCCTTAGCAGCACAATGAGTGGATTCAGGTATGATGATTCTAACTGAAATAAGTCACACAGAAAAAGAAACATCATAAGATATCAGTAATACACGGAATGTAAACTTGGCTACACAGGAACTGAATTACAGAACAGAACAGGGTCTCAAATTTAGAAAACCAACTTATGCTTGCTTAAGGGTAAAGGTGAGTTGGGGTGCTGCATAAAACCAGAGATTGAAATGAGCACAGATAAAGTTCCTTAAGCCAAATATGGAATAGACAAGAGCTACTCCTTGCTCAACGAAATGGACTCAACACCACATATTAAATGCCTAAGAATGTACCTGACTAGTAAGTATCTTAAAACCTATGGATTGCTATGTCTCCGAAAGAGAATCAAGCATGTGTACAGGGGCATAAACACAGCAGTGATAGGATTGGAGAGGTTCGGTGAGCAAATGAAGACCCTTTGAAGTCATATTGCATGGTACCCATTCCACGGGTTTCAACTACCCAGGTTTAAGGTATTCTTCCTTCAGCTAAAACATGCATGTGGAACCTAGATTATGATCAACCATGTGATCGGGAGACGTGTTCAAATATGTCTCAGTTTTCGTACCCTGGTACTCGGGTGCAACATTCCAGACACTTTACTAACACCCTCCCGACTTGGAGAGTCAGTCCCTTTAACCTCCTGTTTGGCCCAGTTTGCAATTTCTGCGGAAGATGAACAGGAATAGCGAGAACCAATGAGAGACTAGCTGGAGGTGTCTGGACGGGCAAATTTAACTCTCATTTCCCACCAGGAAGAGGAATTAACCAAAGGCTCAGCGTGCCGTGCCGGAACCAGATTAGGGCCTGAAGCCATCCTGCGGTGTTGCGGCCAGCTCAAAAGAAAGCGAGTTGAAGAAAGGAGCTCAGGGGCACTGTAATTCACAAACCTGCAGAGTTATAAATGACAGCTATCGTCCAAAAATATACTGAAGTAAGGCTGCCAAGAGGACTTGAAAGCGGGGCAGAATTGCAGGAAACCGATTTCAGGAGGTAGACTGGAATTGCATTGAAAGCATAGGAAAAGAGGCAGAACGTCCACAATGATGCACTTGGCCAAAAAGGGCGTATGCGTTTTTTCCTGAATATATTCAGGAAAAAACGCATACGCCCTTTTTGGCCAACCAAGCAAGCTTGCAAAGGAAATCTGCACTACAATGAAGTCTCACTTCCCCCCGGTCAAAAGGGCCATCTGAAAAAAGTGTAAAATCCAGAAAGACAGGACAGGCCATGGAGAACTGGGAGCCTTGTTATGCTGATGGGCGGGATGTAAATTGCCAACAGACACTCGGGAGAAGTGTATGGTGTTTCCTGAAACATCTAAAAAACAAAGCAACAGAGCCTAGGGCACTTCCACTTATGGTCCTATAGCTTAGGGAAATTAAAATCAAAAAGACACAGCCACCCCAAACATTGGGACGCCTCTGTTTACAAGAACCTCGTTTACAGTACAAGTTCAACATCGCAGAAAGTGAAAAATGGATAAAGAAGTTGTGGTATTTACTTACAAAGCAATATCACTCAGCAATGAAATCTATGTCATCAGGCCCTTAGCAGCACAATGAGTGGATTCAGGTATGATGATTCTAACTGAAATAAGTCACACAGAAAAAGAAACATCATAAGATATCAGTAATACACGGAATGTAAACTTGGCTACACAGGAACTGAATTACAGAACAGAACAGGGTCTCAAATTTAGAAAACCAACTTATGCTTGCTTAAGGGGAAAGGTGAGTTGGGGTGCTGCATAAAACCAGAGATTGAAATGAGCACAGATAAAGTTCCTTAAGCCAAATATGGAATAGACAAGAGCTACTCCTTGCTCAACGAAATGGACTCAACACCGCATATTAAATGCCTAAGAATGTACCTGACTAGTAAGTATCTTAAAACCTATGGATTGCTATGTCTCCGAAAGAGAATCAAGCATGTGTACAGGGTCATAAACACAGCAGTGATAGGATTGGAGAGGTTCGGTGAGCAAATGAAGACCCTTTGAAGTCATATTGCATGGTACCCATTCCACGGGTTTCAACTACCCAGGTTTAAGGTATTCTTCCTTCAGCTAAAACATGCATGTGGAACCTAGAGTATGATCAACCATGTGATCGGGAGACGTGTTCAAATATGTCTCAGTTTTCGTACCCTGGTACTCGGGTGCAACATTCCAGACGCTTTACTAACACCCTCCCGACTTGGAGAGTCAGTCCCTTTAACCTCCTGTTTGGCCCAGTTTGCAATTTCTGCGGAAGATGAACAGGAATAGCGAGAACCAATGAGAGACTAGCTGGAGGTGTCTGGACGGGCAAATTTAACTCTCATTTCCCACCAGGAAGAGGAATTAACCAAAGGCTCAGCGTGCCGTGCCGGAACCAGATTAGGGCCTGAAGCCATCCTGCGGTGTTGCGGCCAGCTCAAAAGAAAGCGAGTTGAAGAAAGGAGCTCAGGGGCACTGTAATTCACAAACCTGCAGAGTTATAAATGACAGCTATCGTCCAAAAATATACTGAAGTAAGGCTGCCAAGAGGACTTGAAAGCGGGGCAGAATTGCAGGAAACCGATTTCAGGAGGTAGACTGGAATTGCATTGAAAGCATAGGAAAAGAGGCAGAACGTCCACAATGATGCACTTGGCCAAAAAGGGCGTATGCGTTTTTTCCTGAATATATTCAGGAAAAAACGCATACGCCCTTTTTGGCCAACCAAGCAAGCTTGCAAAGGAAATCTGCACTACAATGAAGTCTCACTTCCCCCCGGTCAAAAGGGCCATCTGAAAAAAGTGTAAAATCCAGAAAGGCAGGACAGGCCATGGAGAACTGGGAGCCTTGTTATGCTGATGGGCGGGATGTAAATTGCCAACAGACACTCGGGAGAAGTGTATGGTGTTTCCTGAAACATCTAAAAAACAAAGCAACAGAGCCTAGGGCACTTCCACTTATGGTCCTATAGCTTAGGGAAATTAAAATCAAAAAGACACAGCCACCCCAAAGTTTGGGACGCCTCTGTTTACAAGAACCTCGTTTACAGTACAAGTTCAACATCGCAGAAAGTGAAAAATGGATAAAGAAGTTGTGGTATTTACTTACAAAGCAATATCACTCAGCAATGAAATCTATGTCATCAGGCCCTTAGCAGCACAATGAGTGGATTCAGGTATGATGATTCTAACTGAAATAAGTCACACAGAAAAAGAAACATCATAAGATATCAGTAATACACGGAATGTAAACTTGGCTACACAGGAACTGAATTACAGAACAGAACAGGGTCTCAAATTTAGAAAACCAACTTATGCTTGCTTAAGGGTAAAGGTGAGTTGGGGTGCTGCATAAAACCAGAGATTGAAATGAGCACAGATAAAGTTCCTTAAGCCAAATATGGAATAGACAAGAGCTACTCCTTGCTCAACGAAATGGACTCAACACCGCATATTAAATGCCTAAGAATGTACCTGACTAGTAAGTATCTTAAAACCTATGGATTGCTATGTCTCCGAAAGAGAATCAAGCATGTGTACAGGGGCATAAACGCAGCAGTGATAGGATTGGAGAGGTTCGGTGAGCAAATGAAGACCCTTTGAAGTCATATTGCATGGTACCCATTCCACGGGTTTCAACTACCCAGGTTTAAGGTATTCTTCCTTCAGCTAAAACATGCATGTGGAACCTAGAGTATGATCAACCATGTGATCGGGAGACGTGTTCAAATATGTCTCAGTTTTCGTACCCTGGTACTCGGGTGCAACATTCCAGACGCTTTACTAACACCCTCCCGACTTGGAGAGTCAGTCCCTTTAACCTCCTGTTTGGCCCAGTTTGCAATTTCTGCGGAAGATGAACAGGAATAGCGAGAACCAATGAGAGACTAGCTGGAGGTGTCTGGACGGGCAAATTTAACTCTCATTTCCCACCAGGAAGAGGAATTAACCAAAGGCTCAGCGTGCCGTGCCGGAACCAGATTAGGGCCTGAAGCCATCCTGCGGTGTTGCGGCCAGCTCAAAAGAAAGCGAGTTGAAGAAAGGAGCTCAGGGGCACTGTAATTCACAAACCTGCAGAGTTATAAATGACAGCTATCGTCCAAAAATATACTGAAGTAAGGCTGCCAAGAGGACTTGAAAGCGGGGCAGAATTGCAGGAAACCGATTTCAGGAGGTAGACTGGAATTGCATTGAAAGCATAGGAAAAGAGGCAGAACGTCCACAATGATGCACTTGGCCAAAAAGGGCGTATGCGTTTTTTCCTGAATATATTCAGGAAAAAACGCATACGCCCTTTTTGGCCAACCAAGCAAGCTTGCAAAGGAAATCTGCACTACAATGAAGTCTCACTTCCCCCCGGTCAAAAGGGCCATCTGAAAAAAGTGTAAAATCCAGAAAGACAGGACAGGCCATGGAGAACTGGGAGCCTTGTTATGCTGATGGGCGGGATGTAAATTGCCAACAGACACTCGGGAGAAGTGTATGGTGTTTCCTGAAACATCTAAAAAACAAAGCAACAGAGCCTAGGGCACTTCCACTTATGGTCCTATAGCTTAGGGAAATTAAAATCAAAAAGACACAGCCACCCCAAACATTGGGACGCCTCTGTTTACAAGAACCTCGTTTACAGTACAAGTTCAACATCGCAGAAAGTGAAAAATGGATAAAGAAGTTGTGGTATTTACTTACAAAGCAATATCACTCAGCAATGAAATCTATGTCATCAGGCCCTTAGCAGCACAATGAGTGGATTCAGGTATGATGATTCTAACTGAAATAAGTCACACAGAAAAAGAAACATCATAAGATATCAGTAATACACGGAATGTAAACTTGGCTACACAGGAACTGAATTACAGAACAGAACAGGGTCTCAAATTTAGAAAACCAACTTATGCTTGCTTAAGGGGAAAGGTGAGTTGGGGTGCTGCATAAAACCAGAGATTGAAATGAGCACAGATAAAGTTCCTTAAGCCAAATATGGAATAGACAAGAGCTACTCCTTGCTCAACGAAATGGACTCAACACCGCATATTAAATGCCTAAGAATGTACCTGACTAGTAAGTATCTTAAAACCTATGGATTGCTATGTCTCCGAAAGAGAATCAAGCATGTGTACAGGGGCATAAACGCAGCAGTGATAGGATTGGAGAGGTTCGGTGAGCAAATGAAGACCCTTTGAAGTCATATTGCATGGTACCCATTCCACGGGTTTCAACTACCCAGGTTTAAGGTATTCTTCCTTCAGCTAAAACATGCATGTGGAACCTAGAGTATGATCAACCATGTGATCGGGAGACGTGTTCAAATATGTCTCAGTTTTCGTACCCTGGTACTCGGGTGCCACATTCCAGACGCTTTACTAACACCCTCCCGACATGGAGAGTCAGTCCCTTTAACCTCCTGTTTGGCCCAGTTTGCAATTTCTGCGGAAGATGAACAGGAATAGCGAGAACCAATGAGAGACTAGCTGGAGGTGTCTGGACGGGCAAATTTAACTCTCATTTCCCACCAGGAAGAGGAATTAACCAAAGGCTCAGCGTGCCGTGCCGGAACCAGATTAGGGCCTGAAGCCATCCTGCGGTGTTGCGGCCAGCTCAAAAGAAAGCGAGTTGAAGAAAGGAGCTCAGGGGCACTGTAATTCACAAACCTGCAGAGTTATAAATGACAGCTATCGTCCAAAAATATACTGAAGTAAGGCTGCCAAGAGGACTTGAAAGCGGGGCAGAATTGCAGGAAACCGATTTCAGGAGGTAGACTGGAATTGCATTGAAAGCATAGGAAAAGAGGCAGAACGTCCACAATGATGCACTTGGCCAAAAAGGGCGTATGCGTTTTTTCCTGAATATATTCAGGAAAAAACGCATACGCCCTTTTAGGCCAACCAAGCAAGCTTGCAAAGGAAATCTGCACTACAATGAAGTCTCACTTCCCCCCGGTCAAAAGGGCCATCTGAAAAAAGTGTAAAATCCAGAAAGGCAGGACAGGCCATGGAGAACTGGGAGCCTTGTTATGCTGATGGGCGGGATGTAAATTGCCAACAGACACTCGGGAGAAGTGTATGGTGTTTCCTGAAACATCTAAAAAACAAAGCAACAGAGCCTAGGGCACTTCCACTTATGGTCCTATAGCTTAGGGAAATTAAAATCAAAAAGACACAGCCACCCCAAACATTGGGACGCCTCTGTTTACAAGAACCTCGTTTACAGTACAAGTTCAACATCGCAGAAAGTGAAAAATGGATAAAGAAGTTGTGGTATTTACTTACAAAGCAATATCACTCAGCAATGAAATCTATGTCATCAGGCCCTTAGCAGCACAATGAGTGGATTCAGGTATGATGATTCTAACTGAAATAAGTCACACAGAAAAATAAACATCATAAGATATCAGTAATACACGGAATGTAAACTTGGCTACACAGGAACTGAATTACAGAACAGAACAGGGTCTCAAATTTAGAAAACCAACTTATGCTTGCTTAAGGGGAAAGGTGAGTTGGGGTGCTGCATAAAACCAGAGATTGAAATGAGCACAGATAAAGTTCCTTAAGCCAAATATGGAATAGACAAGAGCTACTCCTTGCTCAACGAAATGGACTCAACACCGCATATTAAACGCCTAAGAATGTACCTGACTAGTAAGTATCTTAAAACCTATGGATTGCTATGTCTCCGAAAGAGAATCAAGCATGTGTACAGGGGCATAAACGCAGCAGTGATAGGATTGGAGAGGTTCGGTGAGCAAATGAAGACCCTTTGAAGTCATATTGCATGGTACCCATTCCACGGGTTTCAACTACCCAGGTTTAAGGTATTCTTCCTTCAGCTAAAACATGCATGTGGAACCTAGAGTCTGATCAACCATGTGATCGGGAGACGTGTTCAAATATGTCTCAGTTTTCGTACCCTGGTACTCGGGTGCAACATTCCAGACGCTTTACTAACACCCTCCCGACTTGGAGAGTCAGTCCCTTTAACCTCCTGTTTGGCCCAGTTTGCAATTTCTGCGGAAGATGAACAGGAATAGCGAGAACCAATGAGAGACTAGCTGGAGGTGTCTGGACGGGCAAATTTAACTCTCATTTCCCACCAGGAAGAGGAATTAACCAAAGGCTCAGCGTGCCGTGCCGGAACCAGATTAGGGCCTGAAGCCATCCTGCGGTGTTGCGGCCAGCTCAAAAGAAAGCGAGTTGAAGAAAGGAGCTCAGGGGCACTGTAATTCACAAACCTGCAGAGTTATAAATGACAGCTATCGTCCAAAAATATACTGAATAAGGCTGCCAAGAGGACTTGAAAGCGGGGCAGAATTGCAGGAAACCGATTTCAGGAGGCAGACTGGAATTGCATTGAAAGCATAGGAAAAGAGGCAGAACGTCCACAATGATGCACTTGGCCAAAAAGGGCGTATGAGTTTTTTCCTGAATATATTCAGGAAAAAACGCATACGCCCTTTTTGGCCAACCAAGCAAGCTTGCAAAGGAAATCTGCACTACAATGAAGTCTCACTTCCCCCCGGTCAAAAGGGCCATCTGAAAAAAGTGTAAAATCCAGAAAGACAGGACAGGCCATGGAGAACTGGGAGCCTTGTTATGCTGATGGGCGGGATGTAAATTGCCAACAGACACTCGGGAGAAGTGTATGGTGTTTCCTGAAACATCTAAAAAACAAAGCAACAGAGCCTAGGGCACTTCCACTTATGGTCCTATAGCTTAGGGAAATTAAAATCAAAAAGACACAGCCACCCCAAAGTTTGGGACGCCTCTGTTTACAAGAACCTCGTTTACAGTACAAGTTCAACATCGCAGAAAGTGAAAAATGGATAAAGAAGTTGTGGTATTTACTTACAAAGCAATATCACTCAGCAATGAAATCTATGTCATCAGGCCCTTAGCAGCACAATGAGTGGATTCAGGTATGATGATTCTAACTGAAATAAGTCACACAGAAAAAGAAACATCATAAGATATCAGTAATACACGGAATGTAAACTTGGCTACACAGGAACTGAATTACAGAACAGAACAGGGTCTCAAATTTGGAAAACCAACTTATGCTTTCTTAAGGGTAAAGGTGAGTTGGGGTGCTGCATAAAACCAGAAATTGAAATGAGCACAGATAAAGTTCCTTAAGCCAAATATGGAATAGACAAGAGCTACCTCTTGCTCAACGAAATGGACTCAACACCGCATATTAAATGCCTAAGAATGTACCTGACTAGTAAGTATCTTAAAACCTATGGATTGCTATGTCTCCGAAAGAGAATCAAGCATGTGTACAGGGGCATAAACGCAGCAGTGATAGGATTGGAGAGGTTCGGTGAGCAAATGAAGACCCTTTGAAGTCATATTGCATGGTACCCATTCCACGGGTTTCAACTACCCAGGTTTAAGGTATTCTTCCTTCAGCTAAAACATGCATGTGGAACCTAGAGTATGATCAACCATGTGATCGGGAGACGTGTTCAAATATGTCTCAGTTTTCGTACCCTGGTACTCGGGTGCAACATTCCAGACGCTTTACTAACACCCTCCCGACTTGGAGAGTCAGTCCCTTTAACCTCCTGTTTGGCCCAGTTTGCAATTTCTGCGGAAGATGAACAGGAATAGCGAGAACCAATGAGAGACTAGCTGGAGGTGTCTGGACGGGCAAATTTAACTCTCATTTCCCACCAGGAAGAGGAATTAACCAAAGGCTCAGCGTGCCGTGCCGGAACCAGATTAGGGCCTGAAGCCATCCTGCGGTGTTGCGGCCAGCTCAAAAGAAAGCGAGTTGAAGAAAGGAGCTCAGGGGCACTGTAATTCACAAACCTGCAGAGTTATAAATGACAGCTATCGTCCAAAAATATACTGAAGTAAGGCTGCCAAGAGGACTTGAAAGCGGGGCAGAATTGCAGGAAACCGATTTCAGGAGGTAGACTGGAATTGCATTGAAAGCATAGGAAAAGAGGCAGAACGTCCACAATGATGCACTTGGCCAAAAAGGGCGTATGCGTTTTTTCCTGAATATATTCAGGAAAAAACGCATACGCCCTTTTAGGCCAACCAAGCAAGCTTGCAAAGGAAATCTGCACTACAATGAAGTCTCACTTCCCCCCGGTCAAAAGGGCCATCTGAAAAAAGTGTAAAATCCAGAAAGGCAGGACAGGCCATGGAGAACTGGGAGCCTTGTTATGCTGATGGGCGGGATGTAAATTGCCAACAGACACTCGGGAGAAGTGTATGGTGTTTCCTGAAACATCTAAAAAACAAAGCAACAGAGCCTAGGGCACTTCCACTTATGGTCCTATAGCTTAGGGAAATTAAAATCAAAAAGACACAGCCACCCCAAACATTGGGACACCTCTGTTTACAAGAACCTCGTTTACAGTACAAGTTCAACATCGCAGAAAGTGAAAAATGGATAAAGAAGTTGTGGTATTTACTTACAAAGCAATATCACTCAGCAATGAAATCTATGTCATCAGGCCCTTAGCAGCACAATGAGTGGATTCAGGTATGATGATTCTAACTGAAATAAGTCACACAGAAAAATAAACATCATAAGATATCAGTAATACACGGAATGTAAACTTGGCTACACAGGAACTGAATTACAGAACAGAACAGGGTCTCAAATTTAGAAAACCAACTTATGCTTGCTTAAGGGGAAAGGTGAGTTGGGGTGCTGCATAAAACCAGAGATTGAAATGAGCACAGATAAAGTTCCTTAAGCCAAATATGGAATAGACAAGAGCTACTCCTTGCTCAACGAAATGGACTCAACACCGCATATTAAACGCCTAAGAATGTACCTGACTAGTAAGTATCTTAAAACCTATGGATTGCTATGTCTCCGAAAGAGAATCAAGCATGTGTACAGGGGCATAAACGCAGCAGTGATAGGATTGGAGAGGTTCGGTGAGCAAATGAAGACCCTTTGAAGTCATATTGCATGGTACCCATTCCACGGGTTTCAACTACCCAGGTTTAAGGTATTCTTCCTTCAGCTAAAACATGCATGTGGAACCTAGAGTATGATCAACCATGTGATCGGGAGACGTGTTCAAATATGTCTCAGTTTTCGTACCCTGGTACTCGGGTGCAACATTCCAGACGCTTTACTAACACCCTCCCGACTTGGAGAGTCAGTCCCTTTAACCTCCTGTTTGGCCCAGTTTGCAATTTCTGCGGAAGATGAACAGGAATAGCGAGAACCAATGAGAGACTAGCTGGAGGTGTCTGGACGGGCAAATTTAACTCTCATTTCCCACCAGGAAGAGGAATTAACCAAAGGCTCAGCGTGCCGTGCCGGAACCAGATTAGGGCCTGAAGCCATCCTGCGGTGTTGCGGCCAGCTCAAAAGAAAGCGAGTTGAAGAAAGGAGCTCAGGGGCACTGTAATTCACAAACCTGCAGAGTTATAAATGACAGCTATCGTCCAAAAATATACTGAATAAGGCTGCCAAGAGGACTTGAAAGCGGGGCAAAATTGCAGGAAACCGATTTCAGGAGGCAGACTGGAATTGCATTGAAAGCATAGGAAAAGAGGCAGAACGTCCACAATGATGCACTTGGCCAAAAAGGGCGTATGAGTTTTTTCCTGAATATATTCAGGAAAAAACGCATACGCCCTTTTTGGCCAACCAAGCAAGCTTGCAAAGGAAATCTGCACTACAATGAAGTCTCACTTCCCCCCGGTCAAAAGGGCCATCTGAAAAAAGTGTAAAATCCAGAAAGACAGGACAGGCCATGGAGAACTGGGAGCCTTGTTATGCTGATGGGCGGGATGTAAATTGCCAACAGACACTCGGGAGAAGTGTATGGTGTTTCCTGAAACATCTAAAAAACAAAGCAACAGAGCCTAGGGCACTTCCACTTATGGTCCTATAGCTTAGGGAAATTAAAATCAAAAAGACACAGCCACCCCAAAGTTTGGGACGCCTCTGTTTACAAGAACCTCGTTTACAGTACAAGTTCAACATCGCAGAAAGTGAAAAATGGATAAAGAAGTTGTGGTATTTACTTACAAAGCAATATCACTCAGCAATGAAATCTATGTCATCAGGCCCTTAGCAGCACAATGAGTGGATTCAGGTATGATGATTCTAACTGAAATAAGTCACACAGAAAAAGAAACATCATAAGATATCAGTAATACACGGAATGTAAACTTGGCTACACAGGAACTGAATTACAGAACAGAACAGGGTCTCAAATTTGGAAAACCAACTTATGCTTTCTTAAGGGTAAAGGTGAGTTGGGGTGCTGCATAAAACCAGAAATTGAAATGAGCACAGATAAAGTTCCTTAAGCCAAATATGGAATAGACAAGAGCTACCTCTTGCTCAACGAAATGGACTCAACACCGCATATTAAATGCCTAAGAATGTACCTGACTAGTAAGTATCTTAAAACCTATGGATTGCTATGTCTCCGAAAGAGAATCAAGCATGTGTACAGGGGCATAAACGCAGCAGTGATAGGATTGGAGAGGTTCGGTGAGCAAATGAAGACCCTTTGAAGTCATATTGCATGGTACCCATTCCACGGGTTTCAACTACCCAGGTTTAAGGTATTCTTCCTTCAGCTAAAACATGCATGTGGAACCTAGAGTATGATCAACCATGTGATCGGGAGACGTGTTCAAATATGTCTCAGTTTTCGTACCCTGGTACTCGGGTGCAACATTCCAGACGCTTTACTAACACCCTCCCGACTTGGAGAGTCAGTCCCTTTAACCTCCTGTTTGGCCCAGTTTGCAATTTCTGCGGAAGATGAACAGGAATAGCGAGAACCAATGAGAGACTAGCTGGAGGTGTCTGGACGGGCAAATTTAACTCTCATTTCCCACCAGGAAGAGGAATTAACCAAAGGCTCAGCGTGCCGTGCCGGAACCAGATTAGGGCCTGAAGCCATCCTGCGGTGTTGCGGCCAGCTCAAAAGAAAGCGAGTTGAAGAAAGGAGCTCAGGGGCACTGTAATTCACAAACCTGCAGAGTTATAAATGACAGCTATCGTCCAAAAATATACTGAAGTAAGGCTGCCAAGAGGACTTGAAAGCGGGGCAGAATTGCAGGAAACCGATTTCAGGAGGCAGACTGGAATTGCATTGAAAGCATAGGAAAAGAGGCAGAACGTCCACAATGATGCACTTGGCCAAAAAGGGCGTATGCGTTTTTTCCTGAATATATTCAGGAAAAAACGCATACGCCCTTTTTGGCCAACCAAGCAAGCTTGCAAAGGAAATCTGCACTACAATGAAGTCTCACTTCCCCCCGGTCAAAAGGGCCATCTGAAAAAAGTGTAAAATCCAGAAAGACAGGACAGGCCATGGAGAACTGGGAGCCTTGTTATGCTGATGGGTGGGATGTAAATTGCCAACAGATACTCGGGAGAAGTGTATGGTGTTTCCTGAAACATCTAAAAAACAAAGCAACAGAGCCTAGGGCACTTCCACTTATGGTCCTATAGCTTAGGGAAATTAAAATCAAAAAGACACAGCCACCCCAAAGTTTGGGACGCCTCTGTTTACAAGAACCTCGTTTACAGTACAAGTTCAACATCGCAGAAAGTGAAAAATGGATAAAGAAGTTGTGGTATTTACTTACAAAGCAATATCACTCAGCAATGAAATCTATGTCATCAGGCCCTTAGCAGCACAATGAGTGGATTCAGGTATGATGATTCTAACTGAAATAAGTCACACAGAAAAAGAAACATCATAAGATATCAGTAATACACGGAATGTAAACTTGGCTACACAGGAACTGAATTACAGAACAGAACAGGGTCTCAAATTTAGAAAACCAACTTATGCTTGCTTAAGGGTAAAGGTGAGTTGGGGTGCTGCATAAAACCAGAGATTGAAATGAACACAGATAAAGTTCCTTAAGCCAAATATGGAATAGACAAGAGCTACTCCTTGCTCAACGAAATGGACTCAACACCGCATATTAAATGCCTAAGAATGTACCTGACTAGTAAGTATCTTAAAACCTATGGATTGCTATGTCTCCGAAAGAGAATCAAGCATGTGTACAGGGGCATAAACGCAGCAGTGATAGGATTGGAGAGGTTCGGTGAGCAAATGAAGACCCTTTGAAGTCATATTGCATGGTACCCATTCCACGGGTTTCAACTACCCAGGTTTAAGGTATTCTTCCTTCAGCTAAAACATGCATGTGGAACCTAGAGTATGATCAACCATGTGATCGGGAGACGTGTTCAAATATGTCTCAGTTTTCGTACCCTGGTACTCGGGTGCCACATTCCAGACGCTTTACTAACACCCTCCCGACATGGAGAGTCAGTCCCTTTAACCTCCTGTTTGGCCCAGTTTGCAATTTCTGCGGAAGATGAACAGGAATAGCGAGAACCAATGAGAGACTAGCTGGAGGTGTCTGGACGGGCAAATTTAACTCTCATTTCCCACCAGGAAGAGGAATTAACCAAAGGCTCAGCGTGCCGTGCCGGAACCAGATTAGGGCCTGAAGCCATCCTGCGGTGTTGCGGCCAGCTCAAAAGAAAGCGAGTTGAAGAAAGGAGCTCAGGGGCACTGTAATTCACAAACCTGCAGAGTTATAAATGACAGCTATCGTCCAAAAATATACTGAAGTAAGGCTGCCAAGAGGACTTGAAAGCGGGGCAGAATTGCAGGAAACCGATTTCAGGAGGTAGACTGGAATTGCATTGAAAGCATAGGAAAAGAGGCAGAACGTCCACAATGATGCACTTGGCCAAAAAGGGCGTATGCGTTTTTTCCTGAATATATTCAGGAAAAAACGCATACGCCCTTTTTGGCCAACCAAGCAAGCTTGCAAAGGAAATCTGCACTACAATGAAGTCTCACTTCCCCCCGGTCAAAAGGGCCATCTGAAAAAAGTGTAAAATCCAGAAAGGCAGGACAGGCCATGGAGAACTGGGAGCCTTGTTATGCTGATGGGCGGGATGTAAATTGCCAACAGACACTCGGGAGAAGTGTATGGTGTTTCCTGAAACATCTAAAAAACAAAGCAACAGAGCCTAGGGCACTTCCACTTATGGTCCTATAGCTTAGGGAAATTAAAATCAAAAAGACACAGCCACCCCAAAGTTTGGGACGCCTCTGTTTACAAGAACCTCGGTTAGCGTACAAGTTCAACATCGCAGAAAGTGAAAAATGGATAAAGAAGTTGTGGTATTTACTTACAAAGCAATATCACTCAGCAATGAAATCTATGTCATCAGGCCCTTAGCAGCACAATGAGTGGATTCAGGTATGATGATTCTAACTGAAATAAGTCACACAGAAAAAGAAACATCATAAGATATCAGTAATACACGGAATGTAAACTTGGCTACACAGGAACTGAATTACAGAACAGAACAGGGTCTCAAATTTAGAAAACCAACTTATGCTTGCTTAAGGGTAAAGGTGAGTTGGGGTGCTGCATAAAACCAGAGATTGAAATGAGCACAGATAAAGTTCCTTAAGCCAAATATGGAATAGACAAGAGCTACTCCTTGCTCAACGAAATGGACTCAACACCGCATATTAAATGCCTAAGAATGTACCTGACTAGTAAGTATCTTAAAACCTATGGATTGCTATGTCTCCGAAAGAGAATCAAGCATGTGTACAGGGGCATAAACGCAGCAGTGATAGGATTGGAGAGGTTCGGTGAGCAAATGAAGACCCTTTGAAGTCATATTGCATGGTACCCATTCCACGGGTTTCAACTACCCAGGTTTAAGGTATTCTTCCTTCAGCTAAAACATGCATGTGGAACCTAGAGTATGATCAACCATGTGATCGGGAGACGTGTTCAAATATGTCTCAGTTTTCGTACCCTGGTACTCGGGTGCAACATTCCAGACGCTTTACTAACACCCTCCCGACTTGGAGAGTCAGTCCCTTTAACCTCCTGTTTGGCCCAGTTTGCAATTTCTGCGGAAGATGAACAGGAATAGCGAGAACCAATGAGAGACTAGCTGGAGGTGTCTGGACGGGCAAATTTAACTCTCATTTCCCACCAGGAAGAGGAATTAACCAAAGGCTCAGCGTGCCGTGCCGGAACCAGATTAGGGCCTGAAGCCATCCTGCGGTGTTGCGGCCAGCTCAAAAGAAAGCGAGTTGAAGAAAGGAGCTCAGGGGCACTGTAATTCACAAACCTGCAGAGTTATAAATGACAGCTATCGTCCAAAAATATACTGAAGTAAGGCTGCCAAGAGGACTTGAAAGCGGGGCAGAATTGCAGGAAACCGATTTCAGGAGGTAGACTGGAATTGCATTGAAAGCATAGGAAAAGAGGCAGAACGTCCACAATGATGCACTTGGCCAAAAAGGGCGTATGCGTTTTTTCCTGAATATATTCAGGAAAAAACGCATACGCCCTTTTTGGCCAACCAAGCAAGCTTGCAAAGGAAATCTGCACTACAATGAAGTCTCACTTCCCCCCGGTCAAAAGGGCCATCTGAAAAAAGTGTAAAATCCAGAAAGACAGGACAGGCCATGGAGAACTGGGAGCCTTGTTATGCTGATGGGTGGGATGTAAATTGCCAACAGATACTCGGGAGAAGTGTATGGTGTTTCCTGAAACATCTAAAAAACAAAGCAACAGAGCCTAGGGCACTTCCACTTATGGTCCTATAGCTTAGGGAAATTAAAATCAAAAAGACACAGCCACCCCAAAGTTTGGGACGCCTCTGTTTACAAGAACCTCGTTTACAGTACAAGTTCAACATCGCAGAAAGTGAAAAATGGATAAAGAAGTTGTGGTATTTACTTACAAAGCAATATCACTCAGCAATGAAATCTATGTCATCAGGCCCTTAGCAGCACAATGAGTGGATTCAGGTATGATGATTCTAACTGAAATAAGTCACACAGAAAAAGAAACATCATAAGATATCAGTAATACACGGAATGTAAACTTGGCTACACAGGAACTGAATTACAGAACAGAACAGGGTCTCAAATTTAGAAAACCAACTTATGCTTGCTTAAGGGTAAAGGTGAGTTGGGGTGCTGCATAAAACCAGAGATTGAAATGAACACAGATAAAGTTCCTTAAGCCAAATATGGAATAGACAAGAGCTACTCCTTGCTCAACGAAATGGACTCAACACCGCATATTAAATGCCTAAGAATGTACCTGACTAGTAAGTATCTTAAAACCTATGGATTGCTATGTCTCCGAAAGAGAATCAAGCATGTGTACAGGGGCATAAACGCAGCAGTGATAGGATTGGAGAGGTTCGGTGAGCAAATGAAGACCCTTTGAAGTCATATTGCATGGTACCCATTCCACGGGTTTCAACTACCCAGGTTTAAGGTATTCTTCCTTCAGCTAAAACATGCATGTGGAACCTAGAGTATGATCAACCATGTGATCGGGAGACGTGTTCAAATATGTCTCAGTTTTCGTACCCTGGTACTCGGGTGCCACATTCCAGACGCTTTACTAACACCCTCCCGACATGGAGAGTCAGTCCCTTTAACCTCCTGTTTGGCCCAGTTTGCAATTTCTGCGGAAGATGAACAGGAATAGCGAGAACCAATGAGAGACTAGCTGGAGGTGTCTGGACGGGCAAATTTAACTCTCATTTCCCACCAGGAAGAGGAATTAACCAAAGGCTCAGCGTGCCGTGCCGGAACCAGATTAGGGCCTGAAGCCATCCTGCGGTGTTGCGGCCAGCTCAAAAGAAAGCGAGTTGAAGAAAGGAGCTCAGGGGCACTGTAATTCACAAACCTGCAGAGTTATAAATGACAGCTATCGTCCAAAAATATACTGAAGTAAGGCTGCCAAGAGGACTTGAAAGCGGGGCAGAATTGCAGGAAACCGATTTCAGGAGGTAGACTGGAATTGCATTGAAAGCATAGGAAAAGAGGCAGAACGTCCACAATGATGCACTTGGCCAAAAAGGGCGTATGCGTTTTTTCCTGAATATATTCAGGAAAAAACGCATACGCCCTTTTTGGCCAACCAAGCAAGCTTGCAAAGGAAATCTGCACTACAATGAAGTCTCACTTCCCCCCGGTCAAAAGGGCCATCTGAAAAAAGTGTAAAATCCAGAAAGGCAGGACAGGCCATGGAGAACTGGGAGCCTTGTTATGCTGATGGGCGGGATGTAAATTGCCAACAGACACTCGGGAGAAGTGTATGGTGTTTCCTGAAACATCTAAAAAACAAAGCAACAGAGCCTAGGGCACTTCCACTTATGGTCCTATAGCTTAGGGAAATTAAAATCAAAAAGACACAGCCACCCCAAAGTTTGGGACGCCTCTGTTTACAAGAACCTCGGTTAGCGTACAAGTTCAACATCGCAGAAAGTGAAAAATGGATAAAGAAGTTGTGGTATTTACTTACAAAGCAATATCACTCAGCAATGAAATCTATGTCATCAGGCCCTTAGCAGCACAATGAGTGGATTCAGGTATGATGATTCTAACTGAAATAAGTCACACAGAAAAAGAAACATCATAAGATATCAGTAATACACGGAATGTAAACTTGGCTACACAGGAACTGAATTACAGAACAGAACAGGGTCTCAAATTTAGAAAACCAACTTATGCTTGCTTAAGGGTAAAGGTGAGTTGGGGTGCTGCATAAAACCAGAGATTGAAATGAGCACAGATAAAGTTCCTTAAGCCAAATATGGAATAGACAAGAGCTACTCCTTGCTCAACGAAATGGACTCAACACCGCATATTAAATGCCTAAGAATGTACCTGACTAGTAAGTATCTTAAAACCTATGGATTGCTATGTCTCCGAAAGAGAATCAAGCATGTGTACAGGGGCATAAACGCAGCAGTGATAGGATTGGAGAGGTTCGGTGAGCAAATGAAGACCCTTTGAAGTCATATTGCATGGTACCCATTCCACGGGTTTCAACTACCCAGGTTTAAGGTATTCTTCCTTCAGCTAAAACATGCATGTGGAACCTAGAGTATGATCAACCATGTGATCGGGAGACGTGTTCAAATATGTCTCAGTTTTCGTACCCTGGTACTCGGGTGCAACATTCCAGACGCTTTACTAACACCCTCCCGACTTGGAGAGTCAGTCCCTTTAACCTCCTGTTTGGCCCAGTTTGCAATTTCTGCGGAAGATGAACAGGAATAGCGAGAACCAATGAGAGACTAGCTGGAGGTGTCTGGACGGGCAAATTTAACTCTCATTTCCCACCAGGAAGAGGAATTAACCAAAGGCTCAGCGTGCCGTGCCGGAACCAGATTAGGGCCTGAAGCCATCCTGCGGTGTTGCGGCCAGCTCAAAAGAAAGCGAGTTGAAGAAAGGAGCTCAGGGGCACTGTAATTCACAAACCTGCAGAGTTATAAATGACAGCTATCGTCCAAAAATATACTGAAGTAAGGCTGCCAAGAGGACTTGAAAGCGGGGCAGAATTGCAGGAAACCGATTTCAGGAGGTAGACTGGAATTGCATTGAAAGCATAGGAAAAGAGGCAGAACGTCCACAATGATGCACTTGGCCAAAAAGGGCGTATGCGTTTTTTCCTGAATATATTCAGGAAAAAACGCATACGCCCTTTTTGGCCAACCAAGCAAGCTTGCAAAGGAAATCTGCACTACAATGAAGTCTCACTTCCCCCCGGTCAAAAGGGCCATCTGAAAAAAGTGTAAAATCCAGAAAGACAGGACAGGCCATGGAGAACTGGGAGCCTTGTTATGCTGATGGGTGGGATGTAAATTGCCAACAGATACTCGGGAGAAGTGTATGGTGTTTCCTGAAACATCTAAAAAACAAAGCAACAGAGCCTAGGGCACTTCCACTTATGGTCCTATAGCTTAGGGAAATTAAAATCAAAAAGACACAGCCACCCCAAAGTTTGGGACGCCTCTGTTTACAAGAACCTCGTTTACAGTACAAGTTCAACATCGCAGAAAGTGAAAAATGGATAAAGAAGTTGTGGTATTTACTTACAAAGCAATATCACTCAGCAATGAAATCTATGTCATCAGGCCCTTAGCAGCACAATGAGTGGATTCAGGTATGATGATTCTAACTGAAATAAGTCACACAGAAAAAGAAACATCATAAGATATCAGTAATACACGGAATGTAAACTTGGCTACACAGGAACTGAATTACAGAACAGAACAGGGTCTCAAATTTAGAAAACCAACTTATGCTTGCTTAAGGGTAAAGGTGAGTTGGGGTGCTGCATAAAACCAGAGATTGAAATGAACACAGATAAAGTTCCTTAAGCCAAATATGGAATAGACAAGAGCTACTCCTTGCTCAACGAAATGGACTCAACACCGCATATTAAATGCCTAAGAATGTACCTGACTAGTAAGTATCTTAAAACCTATGGATTGCTATGTCTCCGAAAGAGAATCAAGCATGTGTACAGGGGCATAAACGCAGCAGTGATAGGATTGGAGAGGTTCGGTGAGCAAATGAAGACCCTTTGAAGTCATATTGCATGGTACCCATTCCACGGGTTTCAACTACCCAGGTTTAAGGTATTCTTCCTTCAGCTAAAACATGCATGTGGAACCTAGAGTATGATCAACCATGTGATCGGGAGACGTGTTCAAATATGTCTCAGTTTTCGTACCCTGGTACTCGGGTGCCACATTCCAGACGCTTTACTAACACCCTCCCGACATGGAGAGTCAGTCCCTTTAACCTCCTGTTTGGCCCAGTTTGCAATTTCTGCGGAAGATGAACAGGAATAGCGAGAACCAATGAGAGACTAGCTGGAGGTGTCTGGACGGGCAAATTTAACTCTCATTTCCCACCAGGAAGAGGAATTAACCAAAGGCTCAGCGTGCCGTGCCGGAACCAGATTAGGGCCTGAAGCCATCCTGCGGTGTTGCGGCCAGCTCAAAAGAAAGCGAGTTGAAGAAAGGAGCTCAGGGGCACTGTAATTCACAAACCTGCAGAGTTATAAATGACAGCTATCGTCCAAAAATATACTGAAGTAAGGCTGCCAAGAGGACTTGAAAGCGGGGCAGAATTGCAGGAAACCGATTTCAGGAGGTAGACTGGAATTGCATTGAAAGCATAGGAAAAGAGGCAGAACGTCCACAATGATGCACTTGGCCAAAAAGGGCGTATGCGTTTTTTCCTGAATATATTCAGGAAAAAACGCATACGCCCTTTTTGGCCAACCAAGCAAGCTTGCAAAGGAAATCTGCACTACAATGAAGTCTCACTTCCCCCCGGTCAAAAGGGCCATCTGAAAAAAGTGTAAAATCCAGAAAGGCAGGACAGGCCATGGAGAACTGGGAGCCTTGTTATGCTGATGGGCGGGATGTAAATTGCCAACAGACACTCGGGAGAAGTGTATGGTGTTTCCTGAAACATCTAAAAAACAAAGCAACAGAGCCTAGGGCACTTCCACTTATGGTCCTATAGCTTAGGGAAATTAAAATCAAAAAGACACAGCCACCCCAAAGTTTGGGACGCCTCTGTTTACAAGAACCTCGTTTACAGTACAAGTTCAACATCGCAGAAAGTGAAAAATGGATAAAGAAGTTGTGGTATTTACTTACAAAGCAATATCACTCAGCAATGAAATCTATGTCATCAGGCCCTTAGCAGCACAATGAGTGGATTCAGGTATGATGATTCTAACTGAAATAAGTCACACAGAAAAAGAAACATCATAAGATATCAGTAATACACGGAATGTAAACTTGGCTACACAGGAACTGAATTACAGAACAGAACAGGGTCTCAAATTTAGAAAACCAACTTATGCTTGCTTAAGGGTAAAGGTGAGTTGGGGTGCTGCATAAAACCAGAGATTGAAATGAGCACAGATAAAGTTCCTTAAGCCAAATATGGAATAGACAAGAGCTACTCCTTGCTCAACGAAATGGACTCAACACCGCATATTAAATGCCTAAGAATGTACCTGACTAGTAAGTATCTTAAAACCTATGGATTGCTATGTCTCCGAAAGAGAATCAAGCATGTGTACAGGGGCATAAACGCAGCAGTGATAGGATTGGAGAGGTTCGGTGAGCAAATGAAGACCCTTTGAAGTCATATTGCATGGTACCCATTCCACGGGTTTCAACTACCCAGGTTTAAGGTATTCTTCCTTCAGCTAAAACATGCATGTGGAACCTAGAGTATGATCAACCATGTGATCGGGAGACGTGTTCAAATATGTCTCAGTTTTCGTACCCTGGTACTCGGGTGCAACATTCCAGACGCTTTACTAACACCCTCCCGACTTGGAGAGTCAGTCCCTTTAACCTCCTGTTTGGCCCAGTTTGCAATTTCTGCGGAAGATGAACAGGAATAGCGAGAACCAATGAGAGACTAGCTGGAGGTGTCTGGACGGGCAAATTTAACTCTCATTTCCCACCAGGAAGAGGAATTAACCAAAGGCTCAGCGTGCCGTGCCGGAACCAGATTAGGGCCTGAAGCCATCCTGCGGTGTTGCGGCCAGCTCAAAAGAAAGCGAGTTGAAGAAAGGAGCTCAGGGGCACTGTAATTCACAAACCTGCAGAGTTATAAATGACAGCTATCGTCCAAAAATATACTGAAGTAAGGCTGCCAAGAGGACTTGAAAGCGGGGCAGAATTGCAGGAAACCGATTTCAGGAGGCAGACTGGAATTGCATTGAAAGCATAGGAAAAGAGGCAGAACGTCCACAATGATGCACTTGGCCAAAAAGGGCGTATGCGTTTTTTCCTGAATATATTCAGGAAAAAACGCATACGCCCTTTTTGGCCAACCAAGCAAGCTTGCAAAGGAAATCTGCACTACAATGAAGTCTCACTTCCCCCCGGTCAAAAGGGCCATCTGAAAAAAGTGTAAAATCCAGAAAGGCAGGACAGGCCATGGAGAACTGGGAGCCTTGTTATGCTGATGGGCGGGATGTAAATTGCCAACAGACACTCGGGAGAAGTGTATGGTGTTTCCTGAAACATCTAAAAAACAAAGCAACAGAGCCTAGGGCACTTCCACTTATGGTCCTATAGCTTAGGGAAATTAAAATCAAAAAGACACAGCCACCCCAAAGTTTGGGACGCCTCTGTTTACAAGAACCACGTTTACAGTACAAGTTCAACATCGCAGAAAGTGAAAAATGGATAAAGAAGTTGTGGTATTTACTTACAAAGCAATATCACTCAGCAATGAAATCTATGTCATCAGGCCCTTAGCAGCACAATGAGTGGATTCAGGTATGATGATTCTAACTGAAATAAGTCACACAGAAAAAGAAACATCATAAGATATCAGTAATACACGGAATGTAAACTTGGCTACACAGGAACTGAATTACAGAACAGAACAGGGTCTCAAATTTGGAAAACCAACTTATGCTTTCTTAAGGGTAAAGGTGAGTTGGGGTGCTGCATAAAACCAGAAATTGAAATGAGCACAGATAAAGTTCCTTAAGCCAAATATGGAATAGACAAGAGCTACCTCTTGCTCAACGAAATGGACTCAACACCGCATATTAAATGCCTAAGAATGTACCTGACTAGTAAGTATCTTAAAACCTATGGATTGCTATGTCTCCGAAAGAGAATCAAGCATGTGTACAGGGGCATAAACGCAGCAGTGATAGGATTGGAGAGGTTCGGTGAGCAAATGAAGACCCTTTGAAGTCATATTGCATGGTACCCATTCCACGGGTTTCAACTACCCAGGTTTAAGGTATTCTTCCTTCAGCTAAAACATGCATGTGGAACCTAGAGTATGATCAACCATGTGATCGGGAGACGTGTTCAAATATGTCTCAGTTTTCGTACCCTGGTACTCGGGTGCAACATTCCAGACGCTTTACTAACACCCTCCCGACTTGGAGAGTCAGTCCCTTTAACCTCCTGTTTGGCCCAGTTTGCAATTTCTGCGGAAGATGAACAGGAATAGCGAGAACCAATGAGAGACTAGCTGGAGGTGTCTGGACGGGCAAATTTAACTCTCATTTCCCACCAGGAAGAGGAATTAACCAAAGGCTCAGCGTGCCGTGCCGGAACCAGATTAGGGCCTGAAGCCATCCTGCGGTGTTGCGGCCAGCTCAAAAGAAAGCGAGTTGAAGAAAGGAGCTCAGGGGCACTGTAATTCACAAACCTGCAGAGTTATAAATGACAGCTATCGTCCAAAAATATACTGAAGTAAGGCTGCCAAGAGGACTTGAAAGCGGGGCAGAATTGCAGGAAACCGATTTCAGGAGGTAGACTGGAATTGCATTGAAAGCATAGGAAAAGAGGCAGAACGTCCACAATGATGCACTTGGCCAAAAAGGGCGTATGCGTTTTTTCCTGAATATATTCAGGAAAAAACGCATACGCCCTTTTTGGCCAACCAAGCAAGCTTGCAAAGGAAATCTGCACTACAATGAAGTCTCACTTCCCCCCGGTCAAAAGGGCCATCTGAAAAAAGTGTAAAATCCAGAAAGGCAGGACAGGCCATGGAGAACTGGGAGCCTTGTTATGCTGATGGGCGGGATGTAAATTGCCAACAGACACTCGGGAGAAGTGTATGGTGTTTCCTGAAACATCTAAAAAACAAAGCAACAGAGCCTAGGGCACTTCCACTTATGGTCCTATAGCTTAGGGAAATTAAAATCAAAAAGACACAGCCACCCCAAAGTTTGGGACGCCTCTGTTTACAAGAACCTCGTTTACAGTACAAGTTCAACATCGCAGAAAGTGAAAAATGGATAAAGAAGTTGTGGTATTTACTTACAAAGCAATATCACTCAGCAATGAAATCTATGTCATCAGGCCCTTAGCAGCACAATGAGTGGATTCAGGTATGATGATTCTAACTGAAATAAGTCACACAGAAAAAGAAACATCATAAGATATCAGTAATACACGGAATGTAAACTTGGCTACACAGGAACTGAATTACAGAACAGAACAGGGTCTCAAATTTAGAAAACCAACTTATGCTTGCTTAAGGGTAAAGGTGAGTTGGGGTGCTGCATAAAACCAGAGATTGAAATGAGCACAGATAAAGTTCCTTAAGCCAAATATGGAATAGACAAGAGCTACTCCTTGCTCAACGAAATGGACTCAACACCGCATATTAAATGCCTAAGAATGTACCTGACTAGTAAGTATCTTAAAACCTATGGATTGCTATGTCTCCGAAAGAGAATCAAGCATGTGTACAGGGGCATAAACGCAGCAGTGATAGGATTGGAGAGGTTCGGTGAGCAAATGAAGACCCTTTGAAGTCATATTGCATGGTACCCATTCCACGGGTTTCAACTACCCAGGTTTAAGGTATTCTTCCTTCAGCTAAAACATGCATGTGGAACCTAGAGTATGATCAACCATGTGATCGGGAGACGTGTTCAAATATGTCTCAGTTTTCGTACCCTGGTACTCGGGTGCAACATTCCAGACGCTTTACTAACACCCTCCCGACTTGGAGAGTCAGTCCCTTTAACCTCCTGTTTGGCCCAGTTTGCAATTTCTGCGGAAGATGAACAGGAATAGCGAGAACCAATGAGAGACTAGCTGGAGGTGTCTGGACGGGCAAATTTAACTCTCATTTCCCACCAGGAAGAGGAATTAACCAAAGGCTCAGCGTGCCGTGCCGGAACCAGATTAGGGCCTGAAGCCATCCTGCGGTGTTGCGGCCAGCTCAAAAGAAAGCGAGTTGAAGAAAGGAGCTCAGGGGCACTGTAATTCACAAACCTGCAGAGTTATAAATGACAGCTATCGTCCAAAAATATACTGAAGTAAGGCTGCCAAGAGGACTTGAAAGCGGGGCAGAATTGCAGGAAACCGATTTCAGGAGGTAGACTGGAATTGCATTGAAAGCATAGGAAAAGAGGCAGAACGTCCACAATGATGCACTTGGCCAAAAAGGGCGTATGCGTTTTTTCCTGAATATATTCAGGAAAAAACTCATACGCCCTTTTTGGCCAACCAAGCAAGCTTGCAAAGGAAATCTGCACTACAATGAAGTCTCACTTCCCCCCGGTCAAAAGGGCCATCTGAAAAAAGTGTAAAATCCAGAAAGACAGGACAGGCCATGGAGAACTGGGAGCCTTGTTATGCTGATGGGCGGGATGTAAATTGCCAACAGACACTCGGGAGAAGTGTATGGTGTTTCCTGAAACATCTAAAAAACAAAGCAACAGAGCCTAGGGCACTTCCACTTATGGTCCTATAGCTTAGGGAAATTAAAATCAAAAAGACACAGCCACCCCAAAGTTTGGGACGCCTCTGTTTACAAGAACCTCGTTTACAGTACAAGTTCAACATCGCAGAAAGTGAAAAATGGATAAAGAAGTTGTGGTATTTACTTACAAAGCAATATCACTCAGCAATGAAATCTATGTCATCAGGCCCTTAGCAGCACAATGAGTGGATTCAGGTATGATGATTCTAACTGAAATAAGTCACACAGAAAAAGAAACATCATAAGATATCAGTAATACACGGAATGTAAACTTGGCTACACAGGAACTGAATTACAGAACAGAACAGGGTCTCAAATTTAGAAAACCAACTTATGCTTGCTTAAGGGGAAAGGTGAGTTGGGGTGCTGCATAAAACCAGAGATTGAAATGAACACAGATAAAGTTCCTTAAGCCAAATATGGAATAGACAAGAGCTACTCCTTGCTCAACGAAATGGACTCAACACCGCATATTAAATGCCTAAGAATGTACCTGACTAGTAAGTATCTTAAAACCTATGGATTGCTATGTCTCCGAAAGAGAATCAAGCATGTGTACAGGGGCATAAACGCAGCAGTGATAGGATTGGAGAGGTTCGGTGAGCAAATGAAGACCCTTTGAAGTCATATTGCATGGTACCCATTCCACGGGTTTCAACTACCCAGGTTTAAGGTATTCTTCCTTCAGCTAAAACATGCATGTGGAACCTAGAGTATGATCAACCATGTGATCGGGAGACGTGTTCAAATATGTCTCAGTTTTCGTACCCTGGTACTCGGGTGCAACATTCCAGACGCTTTACTAACACCCTCCCGACTTGGAGAGTCAGTCCCTTTAACCTCCTGTTTGGCCCAGTTTGCAATTTCTGCGGAAGATGAACAGGAATAGCGAGAACCAATGAGAGACTAGCTGGAAGGTGTCTGGACGGGCAAATTTAACTCTCATTTCCCACCAGGAAGAGGAATTAACCAAAGGCTCAGCGTGCCGTGCCGGAACCAGATTAGGGCCTGAAGCCATCCTGCGGTGTTGCGGCCAGCTCAAAAGAAAGCGAGTTGAAGAAAGGAGCTCAGGGGCACTGTAATTCACAAACCTGCAGAGTTATAAATGACAGCTATCGTCCAAAAATATACTGAAGTAAGGCTGCCAAGAGGACTTGAAAGCGGGGCAGAATTGCAGGAAACCGATTTCAGGAGGCAGACTGGAATTGCATTGAAAGCATAGGAAAAGAGGCAGAACGTCCACAATGATGCACTTGGCCAAAAAGGGCGTATGCGTTTTTTCCTGAATATATTCAGGAAAAAACGCATACGCCCTTTTTGGCCAACCAAGCAAGCTTGCAAAGGAAATCTGCACTACAATGAAGTCTCACTTCCCCCCGGTCAAAAGGGCCATCTGAAAAAAGTGTAAAATCCAGAAAGGCAGGACAGGCCATGGAGAACTGGGAGCCTTGTTATGCTGATGGGCGGGATGTAAATTGCCAACAGACACTCGGGAGAAGTGTATGGTGTTTCCTGAAACATCTAAAAAACAAAGCAACAGAGCCTAGGGCACTTCCACTTATGGTCCTATAGCTTAGGGAAATTAAAATCAAAAAGACACAGCCACCCCAAAGTTTGGGACGCCTCTGTTTACAAGAACCTCGTTTACCGTACAAGTTCAACATCGCAGAAAGTGAAAAATGGATAAAGAAGTTGTGGTATTTACTTACAAAGCAATATCACTCAGCAATGAAATCTATGTCATCAGGCCCTTAGCAGCACAATGAGTGGATTCAGGTATGATGATTCTAACTGAAATAAGTCACACAGAAAAAGAAACATCATAAGATATCAGTAATACACGGAATGTAAACTTGGCTACACAGGAACTGAATTACAGAACAGAACAGGGTCTCAAATTTAGAAAACCAACTTATGCTTGTTTAAGGGGAAAGGTGAGTTGGGGTGCTGCATAAAACCAGAGATTGAAATGAGCACAGATAAAGTTCCTTAAGCCAAATATGGAATAGACAAGAGCTACTCCTTGCTCAACGAAATGGACTCAACACCGCATATTAAATGCCTAAGAATGTACCTGACTAGTAAGTATCTTAAAACCTATGGATTGCTATGTCTCCGAAAGAGAATCAAGCAAGTGTACAGGGGCATAAACGCAGCAGTGATAGGATTGGAGAGGTTCGGTGAGCAAATGAAGACCCTTTGAAGTCATATTGCATGGTACCCATTCCACGGGTTTCAACTACCCAGGTTTAAGGTATTCTTCCTTCAGCTAAAACATGCATGTGGAACCTAGAGTCTGATCAACCATGTGATCGGGAGACGTGTTCAAATATGTCTCAGTTTTCGTACCCTGGTACTCGGGTGCAACATTCCAGACGCTTTACTAACACCCTCCCGACTTGGAGAGTCAGTCCCTTTAACCTCCTGTTTGGCCCAGTTTGCAATTTCTGCGGAAGATGAACAGGAATAGCGAGAACCAATGAGAGACTAGCTGGAGGTGTCTGGACGGGCAAATTTAACTCTCATTTCCCACCAGGAAGAGGAATTAACCAAAGGCTCAGCGTGCCGTGCCGGAACCAGATTAGGGCCTGAAGCCATCCTGCGGTGTTGCGGCCAGCTCAAAAGAAAGCGAGTTGAAGAAAGGAGCTCAGGGGCACTGTAATTCACAAACCTGCAGAGTTATAAATGACAGCTATCGTCCAAAAATATACTGAAGTAAGGCTGCCAAGAGGACTTGAAAGCGGGGCAGAATTGCAGGAAACCGATTTCAGGAGGCAGACTGGAATTGCATTGAAAGCCTAGGAAAAGAGGCAGAACGTCCACAATGATGCACTTGGCCAAAAAGGGCGTATGCGTTTTTTCCTGAATATATTCAGGAAAAAACGCATACGCCCTTTTTGGCCAACCAAGCAAGCTTGCAAAGGAAATCTGCACTACAATGAAGTCTCACTTCCCCCCGGTCAAAAGGGCCATCTGAAAAAAGTGTAAAATCCAGAAAGGCAGGACAGGCCATGGAGAACTGGGAGCCTTGTTATGCTGATGGGCGGGATGTAAATTGCCAACAGACACTCGGGAGAAGTGTATGGTGTTTCCTGAAACATCTAAAAAACAAAGCAACAGAGCCTAGGGCACTTCCACTTATGGTCCTATAGCTTAGGGAAATTAAAATCAAAAAGACACAGCCACCCCAAAGTTTGGGACGCCTCTGTTTACAAGAACCTCGTTTACAGTACAAGTTCAACATCGCAGAAAGTGAAAAATGGATAAAGAAGTTGTGGTATTTACTTACAAAGCAATATCACTCAGCAATGAAATCTATGTCATCAGGCCCTTAGCAGCACAATGAGTGGATTCAGGTATGATGATTCTAACTGAAATAAGTCACACAGAAAAAGAAACATCATAAGATATCAGTAATACACGGAATGTAAACTTGGCTACACAGGAACTGAATTACAGAACAGAACAGGGTCTCAAATTTAGAAAACCAACTTATGCTTGCTTAAGGGGAAAGGTGAGTTGGGGTGCTGCATAAAACCAGAGATTGAAATGAGCACAGATAAAGTTCCTTAAGCCAAATATGGAATAGACAAGAGCTACTCCTTGCTCAACGAAATGGACTCAACACCGCATATTAAATGCCTAAGAATGTACCTGACTAGTAAGTATCTTAAAACCTATGGATTGCTATGTCTCCGAAAGAGAATCAAGCATGTGTACAGGGGCATAAACGCAGCAGTGATAGGATTGGAGAGGTTCGGTGAGCAAATGAAGACCCTTTGAAGTCATATTGCATGGTACCCATTCCACGGGTTTCAACTACCCAGGTTTAAGGTATTCTTCCTTCAGCTAAAACATGCATGTGGAACCTAGAGTATGATCAACCATGTGATCGGGAGACGTGTTCAAATATGTCTCAGTTTTCGTACCCTGGTACTCGGGTGCAACATTCCAGACGCTTTACTAACACCCTCCCGACTTGGAGAGTCAGTCCCTTTAACCTCCTGTTTGGCCCAGTTTGCAATTTCTGCGGAAGATGAACAGGAATAGCGAGAACCAATGAGAGACTAGCTGGAGGTGTCTGGACGGGCAAATTTAACTCTCATTTCCCACCAGGAAGAGGAATTAACCAAAGGCTCAGCGTGCCGTGCCGGAACCAGATTAGGGCCTGAAGCCATCCTGCGGTGTTGCGGCCAGCTCAAAAGAAAGCGAGTTGAAGAAAGGAGCTCAGGGGCACTGTAATTCACAAACCTGCAGAGTTATAAATGACAGCTATCGTCCAAAAATATACTGAAGTAAGGCTGCCAAGAGGACTTGAAAGCGGGGCAGAATTGCAGGAAACCGATTTCAGGAGGTAGACTGGAATTGCATTGAAAGCATAGGAAAAGAGGCAGAACGTCCACAATGATGCACTTGGCCAAAAAGGGCGTATGCGTTTTTTCCTGAATATATTCAGGAAAAAACGCATACGCCCTTTTTGGCCAACCAAGCAAGCTTGCAAAGGAAATCTACACTACAATGAAGTCTCACTTCCCCCCGGTCAAAAGGGCCATCTGAAAAAAGTGTAAAATCCAGAAAGGCAGGACAGGCCATGGAGAACTGGGAGCCTTGTTATGCTGATGGGCGGGATGTAAATTGCCAACAGACACTCGGGAGAAGTGTATGGTGTTTCCTGAAACATCTAAAAAACAAAGCAACAGAGCCTAGGGCACTTCCACTTATGGTCCTATAGCTTAGGGAAATTAAAATCAAAAAGACACAGCCACCCCAAAGTTTGGGACGCCTCTGTTTACAAGAACCTCGTTTACAGTACAAGTTCAACATCGCAGAAAGTGAAAAATGGATAAAGAAGTTGTGGTATTTACTTACAAAGCAATATCACTCAGCAATGAAATCTATGTCATCAGGCCCTTAGCAGCACAATGAGTGGATTCAGGTATGATGATTCTAACTGAAATAAGTCACACAGAAAAAGAAACATCATAAGATATCAGTAATACACGGAATGTAAACTTGGCTACACAGGAACTGAATTACAGAACAGAACAGGGTCTCAAATTTAGAAAACCAACTTATGCTTGCTTAAGGGTAAAGGTGAGTTGGGGTGCTGCATAAAACCAGAGATTGAAATGAGCACAGATAAAGTTCCTTAAGCCAAATATGGAATAGACAAGAGCTACTCCTTGCTCAACGAAATGGACTCAACACCGCATATTAAATGCCTAAGAATGTACCTGACTAGTAAGTATCTTAAAACCTATGGATTGCTATGTCTCCGAAAGAGAATCAAGCATGTGTACAGGGGCATAAACACAGCAGTGATAGGATTGGAGAGGTTCGGTGAGCAAATGAAGACCCTTTGAAGTCATATTGCATGGTACCCATTCCACGGGTTTCAACTACCCAGGTTTAAGGTATTCTTCCTTCAGCTAAAACATGCATGTGGAACCTAGATTATGATCAACCATGTGATCGGGAGACGTGTTCAAATATGTCTCAGTTTTCGTACCCTGGTACTCGGGTGCAACATTCCAGACACTTTACTAACACCCTCCCGACTTGGAGAGTCAGTCCCTTTAACCTCCTGTTTGGCCCAGTTTGCAATTTCTGCGGAAGATGAACAGGAATAGCGAGAACCAATGAGAGACTAGCTGGAGGTGTCTGGACGGGCAAATTTAACTCTCATTTCCCACCAGGAAGAGGAATTAACCAAAGGCTCAGCGTGCCGTGCCGGAACCAGATTAGGGCCTGAAGCCATCCTGCGGTGTTGCGGCCAGCTCAAAAGAAAGCGAGTTGAAGAAAGGAGCTCAGGGGCACTGTAATTCACAAACCTGCAGAGTTATAAATGACAGCTATCGTCCAAAAATATACTGAAGTAAGGCTGCCAAGAGGACTTGAAAGCGGGGCAGAATTGCAGGAAACCGATTTCAGGAGGTAGACTGGAATTGCATTGAAAGCATAGGAAAAGAGGCAGAACGTCCACAATGATGCACTTGGCCAAAAAGGGCGTATGCGTTTTTTCCTGAATATATTCAGGAAAAAACGCATACGCCCTTTTTGGCCAACCAAGCAAGCTTGCAAAGGAAATCTGCACTACAATGAAGTCTCACTTCCCCCCGGTCAAAAGGGCCATCTGAAAAAAGTGTAAAATCCAGAAAGACAGGACAGGCCATGGAGAACTGGGAGCCTTGTTATGCTGATGGGCGGGATGTAAATTGCCAACAGACACTCGGGAGAAGTGTATGGTGTTTCCTGAAACATCTAAAAAACAAAGCAACAGAGCCTAGGGCACTTCCACTTATGGTCCTATAGCTTAGGGAAATTAAAATCAAAAAGACACAGCCACCCCAAACATTGGGACGCCTCTGTTTACAAGAACCTCGTTTACAGTACAAGTTCAACATCGCAGAAAGTGAAAAATGGATAAAGAAGTTGTGGTATTTACTTACAAAGCAATATCACTCAGCAATGAAATCTATGTCATCAGGCCCTTAGCAGCACAATGAGTGGATTCAGGTATGATGATTCTAACTGAAATAAGTCACACAGAAAAAGAAACATCATAAGATATCAGTAATACACGGAATGTAAACTTGGCTACACAGGAACTGAATTACAGAACAGAACAGGGTCTCAAATTTAGAAAACCAACTTATGCTTGCTTAAGGGGAAAGGTGAGTTGGGGTGCTGCATAAAACCAGAGATTGAAATGAGCACAGATAAAGTTCCTTAAGCCAAATATGGAATAGACAAGAGCTACTCCTTGCTCAACGAAATGGACTCAACACCGCATATTAAATGCCTAAGAATGTACCTGACTAGTAAGTATCTTAAAACCTATGGATTGCTATGTCTCCGAAAGAGAATCAAGCATGTGTACAGGGTCATAAACACAGCAGTGATAGGATTGGAGAGGTTCGGTGAGCAAATGAAGACCCTTTGAAGTCATATTGCATGGTACCCATTCCACGGGTTTCAACTACCCAGGTTTAAGGTATTCTTCCTTCAGCTAAAACATGCATGTGGAACCTAGAGTATGATCAACCATGTGATCGGGAGACGTGTTCAAATATGTCTCAGTTTTCGTACCCTGGTACTCGGGTGCAACATTCCAGACGCTTTACTAACACCCTCCCGACTTGGAGAGTCAGTCCCTTTAACCTCCTGTTTGGCCCAGTTTGCAATTTCTGCGGAAGATGAACAGGAATAGCGAGAACCAATGAGAGACTAGCTGGAGGTGTCTGGACGGGCAAATTTAACTCTCATTTCCCACCAGGAAGAGGAATTAACCAAAGGCTCAGCGTGCCGTGCCGGAACCAGATTAGGGCCTGAAGCCATCCTGCGGTGTTGCGGCCAGCTCAAAAGAAAGCGAGTTGAAGAAAGGAGCTCAGGGGCACTGTAATTCACAAACCTGCAGAGTTATAAATGACAGCTATCGTCCAAAAATATACTGAAGTAAGGCTGCCAAGAGGACTTGAAAGCGGGGCAGAATTGCAGGAAACCGATTTCAGGAGGTAGACTGGAATTGCATTGAAAGCATAGGAAAAGAGGCAGAACGTCCACAATGATGCACTTGGCCAAAAAGGGCGTATGCGTTTTTTCCTGAATATATTCAGGAAAAAACGCATACGCCCTTTTTGGCCAACCAAGCAAGCTTGCAAAGGAAATCTGCACTACAATGAAGTCTCACTTCCCCCCGGTCAAAAGGGCCATCTGAAAAAAGTGTAAAATCCAGAAAGGCAGGACAGGCCATGGAGAACTGGGAGCCTTGTTATGCTGATGGGCGGGATGTAAATTGCCAACAGACACTCGGGAGAAGTGTATGGTGTTTCCTGAAACATCTAAAAAACAAAGCAACAGAGCCTAGGGCACTTCCACTTATGGTCCTATAGCTTAGGGAAATTAAAATCAAAAAGACACAGCCACCCCAAAGTTTGGGACGCCTCTGTTTACAAGAACCTCGTTTACAGTACAAGTTCAACATCGCAGAAAGTGAAAAATGGATAAAGAAGTTGTGGTATTTACTTACAAAGCAATATCACTCAGCAATGAAATCTATGTCATCAGGCCCTTAGCAGCACAATGAGTGGATTCAGGTATGATGATTCTAACTGAAATAAGTCACACAGAAAAAGAAACATCATAAGATATCAGTAATACACGGAATGTAAACTTGGCTACACAGGAACTGAATTACAGAACAGAACAGGGTCTCAAATTTAGAAAACCAACTTATGCTTGCTTAAGGGTAAAGGTGAGTTGGGGTGCTGCATAAAACCAGAGATTGAAATGAGCACAGATAAAGTTCCTTAAGCCAAATATGGAATAGACAAGAGCTACTCCTTGCTCAACGAAATGGACTCAACACCGCATATTAAATGCCTAAGAATGTACCTGACTAGTAAGTATCTTAAAACCTATGGATTGCTATGTCTCCGAAAGAGAATCAAGCATGTGTACAGGGGCATAAACGCAGCAGTGATAGGATTGGAGAGGTTCGGTGAGCAAATGAAGACCCTTTGAAGTCATATTGCATGGTACCCATTCCACGGGTTTCAACTACCCAGGTTTAAGGTATTCTTCCTTCAGCTAAAACATGCATGTGGAACCTAGATTATGATCAACCATGTGATCGGGAGACGTGTTCAAATATGTCTCAGTTTTCGTACCCTGGTACTCGGGTGCAACATTCCAGACGCTTTACTAACACCCTCCCGACTTGGAGAGTCAGTCCCTTTAACCTCCTGTTTGGCCCAGTTTGCAATTTCTGCGGAAGATGAACAGGAATAGCGAGAACCAATGAGAGACTAGCTGGAGGTGTCTGGACGGGCAAATTTAACTCTCATTTCCCACCAGGAAGAGGAATTAACCAAAGGCTCAGCGTGCCGTGCCGGAACCAGATTAGGGCCTGAAGCCATCCTGCGGTGTTGCGGCCAGCTCAAAAGAAAGCGAGTTGAAGAAAGGAGCTCAGGGGCACTGTAATTCACAAACCTGCAGAGTTATAAATGACAGCTATCGTCCAAAAATATACTGAAGTAAGGCTGCCAAGAGGACTTGAAAGCGGGGCAGAATTGCAGGAAACCGATTTCAGGAGGTAGACTGGAATTGCATTGAAAGCATAGGAAAAGAGGCAGAACGTCCACAATGATGCACTTGGCCAAAAAGGGCGTATGCGTTTTTTCCTGAATATATTCAGGAAAAAACGCATACGCCCTTTTTGGCCAACCAAGCAAGCTTGCAAAGGAAATCTGCACTACAATGAAGTCTCACTTCCCCCCGGTCAAAAGGGCCATCTGAAAAAAGTGTAAAATCCAGAAAGACAGGACAGGCCATGGAGAACTGGGAGCCTTGTTATGCTGATGGGCGGGATGTAAATTGCCAACAGACACTCGGGAGAAGTGTATGGTGTTTCCTGAAACATCTAAAAAACAAAGCAACAGAGCCTAGGGCACTTCCACTTATGGTCCTATAGCTTAGGGAAATTAAAATCAAAAAGACACAGCCACCCCAAACATTGGGACGCCTCTGTTTACAAGAACCTCGTTTACAGTACAAGTTCAACATCGCAGAAAGTGAAAAATGGATAAAGAAGTTGTGGTATTTACTTACAAAGCAATATCACTCAGCAATGAAATCTATGTCATCAGGCCCTTAGCAGCACAATGAGTGGATTCAGGTATGATGATTCTAACTGAAATAAGTCACACAGAAAAAGAAACATCATAAGATATCAGTAATACACGGAATGTAAACTTGGCTACACAGGAACTGAATTACAGAACAGAACAGGGTCTCAAATTTAGAAAACCAACTTATGCTTGCTTAAGGGGAAAGGTGAGTTGGGGTGCTGCATAAAACCAGAGATTGAAATGAGCACAGATAAAGTTCCTTAAGCCAAATATGGAATAGACAAGAGCTACTCCTTGCTCAACGAAATGGACTCAACACCGCATATTAAATGCCTAAGAATGTACCTGACTAGTAAGTATCTTAAAACCTATGGATTGCTATGTCTCCGAAAGAGAATCAAGCATGTGTACAGGGTCATAAACACAGCAGTGATAGGATTGGAGAGGTTCGGTGAGCAAATGAAGACCCTTTGAAGTCATATTGCATGGTACCCATTCCACGGGTTTCAACTACCCAGGTTTAAGGTATTCTTCCTTCAGCTAAAACATGCATGTGGAACCTAGAGTATGATCAACCATGTGATCGGGAGACGTGTTCAAATATGTCTCAGTTTTCGTACCCTGGTACTCGGGTGCAACATTCCAGACGCTTTACTAACACCCTCCCGACTTGGAGAGTCAGTCCCTTTAACCTCCTGTTTGGCCCAGTTTGCAATTTCTGCGGAAGATGAACAGGAATAGCGAGAACCAATGAGAGACTAGCTGGAGGTGTCTGGACGGGCAAATTTAACTCTCATTTCCCACCAGGAAGAGGAATTAACCAAAGGCTCAGCGTGCCGTGCCGGAACCAGATTAGGGCCTGAAACCATCCTGCGGTGTTGCGGCCAGCTCAAAAGAAAGCGAGTTGAAGAAAGGAGCTCAGGGGCACTGTAATTCACAAACCTGCAGAGTTATAAATGACAGCTATCGTCCAAAAATATACTGAAGTAAGGCTGCCAAGAGGACTTGAAAGCGGGGCAGAATTGCAGGAAACCGATTTCAGGAGGTAGACTGGAATTGCATTGAAAGCATAGGAAAAGAGGCAGAACGTCCACAATGATGCACTTGGCCAAAAAGGGCGTATGCGTTTTTTCCTGAATATATTCAGGAAAAAACGCATACGCCCTTTTTGGCCAACCAAGCAAGCTTGCAAAGGAAATCTGCACTACAATGAAGTCTCACTTCCCCCCGGTCAAAAGGGCCATCTGAAAAAAGTGTAAAATCCAGAAAGGCAGGACAGGCCATGGAGAACTGGGAGCCTTGTTATGCTGATGGGCGGGATGTAAATTGCCAACAGACACTCGGGAGAAGTGTATGGTGTTTCCTGAAACATCTAAAAAACAAAGCAACAGAGCCTAGGGCACTTCCACTTATGGTCCTATAGCTTAGGGAAATTAAAATCAAAAAGACACAGCCACCCCAAAGTTTGGGACGCCTCTGTTTACAAGAACCTCGTTTACAGTACAAGTTCAACATCGCAGAAAGTGAAAAATGGATAAAGAAGTTGTGGTATTTACTTACAAAGCAATATCACTCAGCAATGAAATCTATGTCATCAGGCCCTTAGCAGCACAATGAGTGGATTCAGGTATGATGATTCTAACTGAAATAAGTCACACAGAAAAAGAAACATCATAAGATATCAGTAATACATGGAATGTAAACTTGGCTACACAGGAACTGAATTACAGAACAGAACAGGGTCTCAAATTTAGAAAACCAACTTATGCTTGCTTAAGGGGAAAGGTGAGTTGGGGTGCTGCATAAAACCAGAGATTGAAATGAGCACAGATAAAGTTCCTTAAGCCAAATATGGAATAGACAAGAGCTACTCCTTGCTCAACGAAATGGACTCAACACCGCATATTAAATGCCTAAGAATGTACCTGACTAGTAAGTATCTTAAAACCTATGGATTGCTATGTCTCCGAAAGAGAATCAAGCATGTGTACAGGGGCATAAACGCAGCAGTGATAGGATTGGAGAGGTTCGGTGAGCAAATGAAGACCCTTTGAAGTCATATTGCATGGTACCCATTCCACGGGTTTCAACTACCCAGGTTTAAGGTATTCTTCCTTCAGCTAAAACATGCATGTGGAACCTAGAGTATGATCAACCATGTGATCGGGAGACGTGTTCAAATATGTCTCAGTTTTCGTACCCTGGTACTCGGGTGCAACATTCCAGACGCTTTACTAACACCCTCCCGACTTGGAGAGTCAGTCCCTTTAACCTCCTGTTTGGCCCAGTTTGCAATTTCTGCGGAAGATGAACAGGAATAGCGAGAACCAATGAGAGACTAGCTGGAGGTGTCTGGACGGGCAAATTTAACTCTCATTTCCCACCAGGAAGAGGAATTAACCAAAGGCTCAGCGTGCCGTGCCGGAACCAGATTAGGGCCTGAAGCCATCCTGCGGTGTTGCGGCCAGCTCAAAAGAAAGCGAGTTGAAGAAAGGAGCTCAGGGGCACTGTAATTCACAAACCTGCAGAGTTATAAATGACAGCTATCGTCCAAAAATATACTGAAGTAAGGCTGCCAAGAGGACTTGAAAGCGGGGCAGAATTGCAGGAAACCGATTTCAGGAGGTAGACTGGAATTGCATTGAAAGCATAGGAAAAGAGGCAGAACGTCCACAATGATGCACTTGGCCAAAAAGGGCGTATGCGTTTTTTCCTGAATATATTCAGGAAAAAACGCATACGCCCTTTTTGGCCAACCAAGCAAGCTTGCAAAGGAAATCTGCACTACAATGAAGTCTCACTTCCCCCCGGTCAAAAGGGCCATCTGAAAAAAGTGTAAAATCCAGAAAGACAGGACAGGCCATGGAGAACTGGGAGCCTTGTTATGCTGATGGGCGGGATGTAAATTGCCAACAGATACTCGGGAGAAGTGTATGGTGTTTCCTGAAACATCTAAAAAACAAAGCAACAGAGCCTAGGGCACTTCCACTTATGGTCCTATAGCTTAGGGAAATTAAAATCAAAAAGACACAGCCACCCCAAAGTTTGGGACGCCTCTGTTTACAAGAACCTCATTTACAGTACAAGTTCAACATCGCAGAAAGTGAAAAATGGATAAAGAAGTTGTGGTATTTACTTACAAAGCAATATCACTCAGCAATGAAATCTATGTCATCAGGCCCTTAGCAGCACAATGAGTGGATTCAGGTATGATGATTCTAACTGAAATAAGTCACACAGAAAAATAAACATCATAAGATATCAGTAATACACGGAATGTAAACTTGGCTACACAGGAACTGAATTACAGAACAGAACAGGGTCTCAAATTTAGAAAACCAACTTATGCTTGCTTAAGGGGAAAGGTGAGTTGGGGTGCTGCATAAAACCAGAGATTGAAATGAACACAGATAAAGTTCCTTAAGCCAAATATGGAATAGACAAGAGCTACTCCTTGCTCAACGAAATGGACTCAACACCGCATATTAAATGCCTAAGAATGTACCTGACTAGTAAGTATCTTAAAACCTATGGATTGCTATGTCTCCGAAAGAGAATCAAGCATGTGTACAGGGGCATAAACACAGCAGTGATAGGATTGGAGAGGTTCGGTGAGCAAATGAAGACCCTTTGAAGTCATATTGCATGGTACCCATTCCACGGGTTTCAACTACCCAGGTTTAAGGTATTCTTCCTTCAGCTAAAACATGCATGTGGAACCTAGAGTATGATCAACCATGTGATCGGGAGACGTGTTCAAATATGTCTCAGTTTTCGTACCCTGATACTCGGGTGCCACATTCCAGACGCTTTACTAACACCCTCCCAACATGGAGAGTCAGTCCCTTTAACCTCCTGTTTGGCCCAGTTTGCAATTTCTGCGGAAGATGAACAGGAATAGCGAGAACCAATGAGAGACTAGCTGGAGGTGTCTGGACGGGCAAATTTAACTCTCATTTCCCACCAGGAAGAGGAATTAACCAAAGGCTCAGCGTGCCGTGCCGGAACCAGATTAGGGCCTGAAGCCATCCTGCGGTGTTGCGGCCAGCTCAAAAGAAAGCGAGTTGAAGAAAGGAGCTCAGGGGCACTGTAATTCACAAACCTGCAGAGTTATAAATGACAGCTATCGTCCAAAAATATACTGAAGTAAGGCTGCCAAGAGGACTTGAAAGCGGGGCAGAATTGCAGGAAACCGATTTCAGGAGGTAGACTGGAATTGCATTGAAAGCATAGGAAAAGAGGCAGAACGTCCACAATGATGCACTTGGCCAAAAAGGGCGTATGCGTTTTTTCCTGAATATATTCAGGAAAAAACGCATACGCCCTTTTTGGCCAACCAAGCAAGCTTGCAAAGGAAATCTGCACTACAATGAAGTCTCACTTCCCCCCGGTCAAAAGGGCCATCTGAAAAAAGTGTAAAATCCAGAAAGGCAGGACAGGCCATGGAGAACTGGGAGCCTTGTTATGCTGATGGGCGGGATGTAAATTGCCAACAGACACTCGGGAGAAGTGTATGGTGTTTCCTGAAACATCTAAAAAACAAAGCAACAGAGCCTAGGGCACTTCCACTTATGGTCCTATAGCTTAGGGAAATTAAAATCAAAAAGACACAGCCACCCCAAACATTGGGACGCCTCTGTTTACAAGAACCTCGTTTACAGTACAAGTTCAACATCGCAGAAAGTGAAAAATGGATAAAGAAGTTGTGGTATTTACTTACAAAGCAATATCACTCAGCAATGAAATCTATGTCATCAGGCCCTTAGCAGCACAATGAGTGGATTCAGGTATGATGATTCTAACTGAAATAAGTCACACAGAAAAATAAACATCATAAGATATCAGTAATACACGGAATGTAAACTTGGCTACACAGGAACTGAATTACAGAACAGAACAGGGTCTCAAATTTAGAAAACCAACTTATGCTTGCTTAAGGGGAAAGGTGAGTTGGGGTGCTGCATAAAACCAGAGATTGAAATGAGCACAGATAAAGTTCCTTAAGCCAAATATGGAATAGACAAGAGCTACTCCTTGCTCAACGAAATGGACTCAACACCGCATATTAAACGCCTAAGAATGTACCTGACTAGTAAGTATCTTAAAACCTATGGATTGCTATGTCTCCGAAAGAGAATCAAGCATGTGTACAGGGGCATAAACGCAGCAGTGATAGGATTGGAGAGGTTCGGTGAGCAAATGAAGACCCTTTGAAGTCATATTGCATGGTACCCATTCCACGGGTTTCAACTACCCAGGTTTAAGGTATTCTTCCTTCAGCTAAAACATGCATGTGGAACCTAGAGTATGATCAACCATGTGATCGGGAGACGTGTTCAAATATGTCTCAGTTTTCGTACCCTGGTACTCGGGTGCAACATTCCAGACGCTTTACTAACACCCTCCCGACTTGGAGAGTCAGTCCCTTTAACCTCCTGTTTGGCCCAGTTTGCAATTTCTGCGGAAGATGAACAGGAATAGCGAGAACCAATGAGAGACTAGCTGGAGGTGTCTGGACGGGCAAATTTAACTCTCATTTCCCACCAGGAAGAGGAATTAACCAAAGGCTCAGCGTGCCGTGCCGGAACCAGATTAGGGCCTGAAGCCATCCTGCGGTGTTGCGGCCAGCTCAAAAGAAAGCGAGTTGAAGAAAGGAGCTCAGGGGCACTGTAATTCACAAACCTGCAGAGTTATAAATGACAGCTATCGTCCAAAAATATACTGAAGTAAGGCTGCCAAGAGGACTTGAAAGCGGGGCAGAATTGCAGGAAACCGATTTCAGGAGGCAGACTGGAATTGCATTGAAAGCATAGGAAAAGAGGCAGAACGTCCACAATGATGCACTTGGCCAAAAAGGGCGTATGCGTTTTTTCCTGAATATATTCAGGAAAAAACGCATACGCCCTTTTTGGCCAACCAAGCAAGCTTGCAAAGGAAATCTGCACTACAATGAAGTCTCACTTCCCCCCGGTCAAAAGGGCCATCTGAAAAAAGTGTAAAATCCAGAAAGACAGGACAGGCCATGGAGAACTGGGAGCCTTGTTATGCTGATGGGCGGGATGTAAATTGCCAACAGACACTCGGGAGAAGTGTATGGTGTTTCCTGAAACATCTAAAAAACAAAGCAACAGAGCCTAGGGCACTTCCACTTATGGTCCTATAGCTTAGGGAAATTAAAATCAAAAAGACACAGCCACCCCAAAGTTTGGGACGCCTCTGTTTACAAGAACCTCGTTTACAGTACAAGTTCAACATCGCAGAAAGTGAAAAATGGATAAAGAAGTTGTGGTATTTACTTACAAAGCAATATCACTCAGCAATGAAATCTATGTCATCAGGCCCTTAGCAGCACAATGAGTGGATTCAGGTATGATGATTCTAACTGAAATAAGTCACACAGAAAAAGAAACATCATAAGATATCAGTAATACACGGAATGTAAACTTGGCTACACAGGAACTGAATTACAGAACAGAACAGGGTCTCAAATTTGGAAAACCAACTTATGCTTTCTTAAGGGTAAAGGTGAGTTGGGGTGCTGCATAAAACCAGAAATTGAAATGAGCACAGATAAAGTTCCTTAAGCCAAATATGGAATAGACAAGAGCTACCTCTTGCTCAACGAAATGGACTCAACACCGCATATTAAATGCCTAAGAATGTACCTGACTAGTAAGTATCTTAAAACCTATGGATTGCTATGTCTCCGAAAGAGAATCAAGCATGTGTACAGGGGCATAAACGCAGCAGTGATAGGATTGGAGAGGTTCGGTGAGCAAATGAAGACCCTTTGAAGTCATATTGCATGGTACCCATTCCACGGGTTTCAACTACCCAGGTTTAAGGTATTCTTCCTTCAGCTAAAACATGCATGTGGAACCTAGAGTATGATCAACCATGTGATCGGGAGACGTGTTCAAATATGTCTCAGTTTTCGTACCCTGGTACTCGGGTGCAACATTCCAGACGCTTTACTAACACCCTCCCGACTTGGAGAGTCAGTCCCTTTAACCTCCTGTTTGGCCCAGTTTGCAATTTCTGCGGAAGATGAACAGGAATAGCGAGAACCAATGAGAGACTAGCTGGAGGTGTCTGGACGGGCAAATTTAACTCTCATTTCCCACCAGGAAGAGGAATTAACCAAAGGCTCAGCGTGCCGTGCCGGAACCAGATTAGGGCCTGAAGCCATCCTGCGGTGTTGCGGCCAGCTCAAAAGAAAGCGAGTTGAAGAAAGGAGCTCAGGGGCACTGTAATTCACAAACCTGCAGAGTTATAAATGACAGCTATCGTCCAAAAATATACTGAAGTAAGGCTGCCAAGAGGACTTGAAAGCGGGGCAGAATTGCAGGAAACCGATTTCAGGAGGCAGACTGGAATTGCATTGAAAGCATAGGAAAAGAGGCAGAACGTCCACAATGATGCACTTGGCCAAAAAGGGCGTATGCGTTTTTTCCTGAATATATTCAGGAAAAAACGCATACGCCCTTTTTGGCCAACCAAGCAAGCTTGCAAAGGAAATCTGCACTACAATGAAGTCTCACTTCCCCCCGGTCAAAAGGGCCATCTGAAAAAAGTGTAAAATCCAGAAAGACAGGACAGGCCATGGAGAACTGGGAGCCTTGTTATGCTGATGGGCGGGATGTAAATTGCCAACAGACACTCGGGAGAAGTGTATGGTGTTTCCTGAAACATCTAAAAAACAAAGCAACAGAGCCTAGGGCACTTCCACTTATGGTCCTATAGCTTAGGGAAATTAAAATCAAAAAGACACAGCCACCCCAAAGTTTGGGACGCCTCTGTTTACAAGAACCTCGTTTACAGTACAAGTTCAACATCGCAGAAAGTGAAAAATGGATAAAGAAGTTGTGGTATTTACTTACAAAGCAATATCACTCAGCAATGAAATCTATGTCATCAGGCCCTTAGCAGCACAATGAGTGGATTCAGGTATGATGATTCTAACTGAAATAAGTCACACAGAAAAAGAAACATCATAAGATATCAGTAATACACGGAATGTAAACTTGGCTACACAGGAACTGAATTACAGAACAGAACAGGGTCTCAAATTTGGAAAACCAACTTATGCTTTCTTAAGGGTAAAGGTGAGTTGGGGTGCTGCATAAAACCAGAAATTGAAATGAGCACAGATAAAGTTCCTTAAGCCAAATATGGAATAGACAAGAGCTACCTCTTGCTCAACGAAATGGACTCAACACCGCATATTAAATGCCTAAGAATGTACCTGACTAGTAAGTATCTTAAAACCTATGGATTGCTATGTCTCCGAAAGAGAATCAAGCATGTGTACAGGGGCATAAACGCAGCAGTGATAGGATTGGAGAGGTTCGGTGAGCAAATGAAGACCCTTTGAAGTCATATTGCATGGTACCCATTCCACGGGTTTCAACTACCCAGGTTTAAGGTATTCTTCCTTCAGCTAAAACATGCATGTGGAACCTAGAGTATGATCAACCATGTGATCGGGAGACGTGTTCAAATATGTCTCAGTTTTCGTACCCTGGTACTCGGGTGCAACATTCCAGACGCTTTACTAACACCCTCCCGACTTGGAGAGTCAGTCCCTTTAACCTCCTGTTTGGCCCAGTTTGCAATTTCTGCGGAAGATGAACAGGAATAGCGAGAACCAATGAGAGACTAGCTGGAGGTGTCTGGACGGGCAAATTTAACTCTCATTTCCCACCAGGAAGAGGAATTAACCAAAGGCTCAGCGTGCCGTGCCGGAACCAGATTAGGGCCTGAAGCCATCCTGCGGTGTTGCGGCCAGCTCAAAAGAAAGCGAGTTGAAGAAAGGAGCTCAGGGGCACTGTAATTCACAAACCTGCAGAGTTATAAATGACAGCTATCGTCCAAAAATATACTGAAGTAAGGCTGCCAAGAGGACTTGAAAGCGGGGCAGAATTGCAGGAAACCGATTTCAGGAGGTAGACTGGAATTGCATTGAAAGCATAGGAAAAGAGGCAGAACGTCCACAATGATGCACTTGGCCAAAAAGGGCGTATGCGTTTTTTCCTGAATATATTCAGGAAAAAACGCATACGCCCTTTTTGGCCAACCAAGCAAGCTTGCAAAGGAAATCTGCACTACAATGAAGTCTCACTTCCCCCCGGTCAAAAGGGCCATCTGAAAAAAGTGTAAAATCCAGAAAGGCAGGACAGGCCATGGAGAACTGGGAGCCTTGTTATGCTGATGGGCGGGATGTAAATTGCCAACAGACACTCGGGAGAAGTGTATGGTGTTTCCTGAAACATCTAAAAAACAAAGCAACAGAGCCTAGGGCACTTCCACTTATGGTCCTATAGCTTAGGGAAATTAAAATCAAAAAGACACAGCCACCCCAAAGTTTGGGACGCCTCTGTTTACAAGAACCTCGGTTAGCGTACAAGTTCAACATCGCAGAAAGTGAAAAATGGATAAAGAAGTTGTGGTATTTACTTACAAAGCAATATCACTCAGCAATGAAATCTATGTCATCAGGCCCTTAGCAGCACAATGAGTGGATTCAGGTATGATGATTCTAACTGAAATAAGTCACACAGAAAAAGAAACATCATAAGATATCAGTAATACACGGAATGTAAACTTGGCTACACAGGAACTGAATTACAGAACAGAACAGGGTCTCAAATTTAGAAAACCAACTTATGCTTGCTTAAGGGTAAAGGTGAGTTGGGGTGCTGCATAAAACCAGAGATTGAAATGAACACAGATAAAGTTCCTTAAGCCAAATATGGAATAGACAAGAGCTACTCCTTGCTCAACGAAATGGACTCAACACCGCATATTAAATGCCTAAGAATGTACCTGACTAGTAAGTATCTTAAAACCTATGGATTGCTATGTCTCCGAAAGAGAATCAAGCATGTGTACAGGGGCATAAACGCAGCAGTGATAGGATTGGAGAGGTTCGGTGAGCAAATGAAGACCCTTTGAAGTCATATTGCATGGTACCCATTCCACGGGTTTCAACTACCCAGGTTTAAGGTATTCTTCCTTCAGCTAAAACATGCATGTGGAACCTAGAGTATGATCAACCATGTGATCGGGAGACGTGTTCAAATATGTCTCAGTTTTCGTACCCTGGTACTCGGGTGCAACATTCCAGACGCTTTACTAACACCCTCCCGACTTGGAGAGTCAGTCCCTTTAACCTCCTGTTTGGCCCAGTTTGCAATTTCTGCGGAAGATGAACAGGAATAGCGAGAACCAATGAGAGACTAGCTGGAGGTGTCTGGACGGGCAAATTTAACTCTCATTTCCCACCAGGAAGAGGAATTAACCAAAGGCTCAGCGTGCCATGCCGGAACCAGATTAGGGCCTGAAGCCATCCTGCGGTGTTGCGGCCAGCTCAAAAGAAAGCGAGTTGAAGAAAGGAGCTCAGGGGCACTGTAATTCACAAACCTGCAGAGTTATAAATGACAGCTATCGTCCAAAAATATACTGAAGTAAGGCTGCCAAGAGGACTTGAAAGCGGGGCAGAATTGCAGGAAACCGATTTCAGGAGGTAGACTGGAATTGCATTGAAAGCATAGGAAAAGAGGCAGAACGTCCACAATGATGCACTTGGCCAAAAAGGGCGTATGCGTTTTTTCCTGAATATATTCAGGAAAAAACGCATACGCCCTTTTTGGCCAACCAAGCAAGCTTGCAAAGGAAATCTGCACTACAATGAAGTCTCACTTCCCCCCGGTCAAAAGGGCCATCTGAAAAAAGTGTAAAATCCAGAAAGACAGGACAGGCCATGGAGAACTGGGAGCCTTGTTATGCTGATGGGTGGGATGTAAATTGCCAACAGATACTCGGGAGAAGTGTATGGTGTTTCCTGAAACATCTAAAAAACAAAGCAACAGAGCCTAGGGCACTTCCACTTATGGTCCTATAGCTTAGGGAAATTAAAATCAAAAAGACACAGCCACCCCAAAGTTTGGGACGCCTCTGTTTACAAGAACCTCGTTTACAGTACAAGTTCAACATCGCAGAAAGTGAAAAATGGATAAAGAAGTTGTGGTATTTACTTACAAAGCAATATCACTCAGCAATGAAATCTATGTCATCAGGCCCTTAGCAGCACAATGAGTGGATTCAGGTATGATGATTCTAACTGAAATAAGTCACACAGAAAAAGAAACATCATAAGATATCAGTAATACACGGAATGTAAACTTGGCTACACAGGAACTGAATTACAGAACAGAACAGGGTCTCAAATTTAGAAAACCAACTTATGCTTTCTTAAGGGTAAAGGTGAGTTGGGGTGCTGCATAAAACCAGAGATTGAAATGAACACAGATAAAGTTCCTTAAGCCAAATATGGAATAGACAAGAGCTACTCCTTGCTCAACGAAATGGACTCAACACCGCATATTAAATGCCTAAGAATGTACCTGACTAGTAAGTATCTTAAAACCTATGGATTGCTATGTCTCCGAAAGAGAATCAAGCATGTGTACAGGGGCATAAACGCAGCAGTGATAGGATTGGAGAGGTTCGGTGAGCAAATGAAGACCCTTTGAAGTCATATTGCATGGTACCCATTCCACGGGTTTCAACTACCCAGGTTTAAGGTATTCTTCCTTCAGCTAAAACATGCATGTGGAACCTAGAGTATGATCAACCATGTGATCGGGAGACGTGTTCAAATATGTCTCAGTTTTCGTACCCTGGTACTCGGGTGCCACATTCCAGACGCTTTACTAACACCCTCCCGACATGGAGAGTCAGTCCCTTTAACCTCCTGTTTGGCCCAGTTTGCAATTTCTGCGGAAGATGAACAGGAATAGCGAGAACCAATGAGAGACTAGCTGGAGGTGTCTGGACGGGCAAATTTAACTCTCATTTCCCACCAGGAAGAGGAATTAACCAAAGGCTCAGCGTGCCGTGCCGGAACCAGATTAGGGCCTGAAGCCATCCTGCGGTGTTGCGGCCAGCTCAAAAGAAAGCGAGTTGAAGAAAGGAGCTCAGGGGCACTGTAATTCACAAACCTGCAGAGTTATAAATGACAGCTATCGTCCAAAAATATACTGAAGTAAGGCTGCCAAGAGGACTTGAAAGCGGGGCAGAATTGCAGGAAACCGATTTCAGGAGGTAGACTGGAATTGCATTGAAAGCATAGGAAAAGAGGCAGAACGTCCACAATGATGCACTTGGCCAAAAAGGGCGTATGCGTTTTTTCCTGAATATATTCAGGAAAAAACGCATACGCCCTTTTTGGCCAACCAAGCAAGCTTGCAAAGGAAATCTGCACTACAATGAAGTCTCACTTCCCCCCGGTCAAAAGGGCCATCTGAAAAAAGTGTAAAATCCAGAAAGGCAGGACAGGCCATGGAGAACTGGGAGCCTTGTTATGCTGATGGGCGGGATGTAAATTGCCAACAGACACTCGGGAGAAGTGTATGGTGTTTCCTGAAACATCTAAAAAACAAAGCAACAGAGCCTAGGGCACTTCCACTTATGGTCCTATAGCTTAGGGAAATTAAAATCAAAAAGACACAGCCACCCCAAAGTTTGGGACGCCTCTGTTTACAAGAACCTCGTTTACAGTACAAGTTCAACATCGCAGAAAGTGAAAAATGGATAAAGAAGTTGTGGTATTTACTTACAAAGCAATATCACTCAGCAATGAAATCTATGTCATCAGGCCCTTAGCAGCACAATGAGTGGATTCAGGTATGATGATTCTAACTGAAATAAGTCACACAGAAAAAGAAACATCATAAGATATCAGTAATACACGGAATGTAAACTTGGCTACACAGGAACTGAATTACAGAACAGAACAGGGTCTCAAATTTAGAAAACCAACTTATGCTTGCTTAAGGGTAAAGGTGAGTTGGGGTGCTGCATAAAACCAGAGATTGAAATGAGCACAGATAAAGTTCCTTAAGCCAAATATGGAATAGACAAGAGCTACTCCTTGCTCAACGAAATGGACTCAACACCGCATATTAAATGCCTAAGAATGTACCTGACTAGTAAGTATCTTAAAACCTATGGATTGCTATGTCTCCGAAAGAGAATCAAGCATGTGTACAGGGGCATAAACGCAGCAGTGATAGGATTGGAGAGGTTCGGTGAGCAAATGAAGACCCTTTGAAGTCATATTGCATGGTACCCATTCCACGGGTTTCAACTACCCAGGTTTAAGGTATTCTTCCTTCAGCTAAAACATGCATGTGGAACCTAGAGTATGATCAACCATGTGATCGGGAGACGTGTTCAAATATGTCTCAGTTTTCGTACCCTGGTACTCGGGTGCAACATTCCAGACGCTTTACTAACACCCTCCCGACTTGGAGAGTCAGTCCCTTTAACCTCCTGTTTGGCCCAGTTTGCAATTTCTGCGGAAGATGAACAGGAATAGCGAGAACCAATGAGAGACTAGCTGGAGGTGTCTGGACGGGCAAATTTAACTCTCATTTCCCACCAGGAAGAGGAATTAACCAAAGGCTCAGCGTGCCGTGCCGGAACCAGATTAGGGCCTGAAGCCATCCTGCGGTGTTGCGGCCAGCTCAAAAGAAAGCGAGTTGAAGAAAGGAGCTCAGGGGCACTGTAATTCACAAACCTGCAGAGTTATAAATGACAGCTATCGTCCAAAAATATACTGAAGTAAGGCTGCCAAGAGGACTTGAAAGCGGGGCAGAATTGCAGGAAACCGATTTCAGGAGGCAGACTGGAATTGCATTGAAAGCATAGGAAAAGAGGCAGAACGTCCACAATGATGCACTTGGCCAAAAAGGGCGTATGCGTTTTTTCCTGAATATATTCAGGAAAAAACGCATACGCCCTTTTTGGCCAACCAAGCAAGCTTGCAAAGGAAATCTGCACTACAATGAAGTCTCACTTCCCCCCGGTCAAAAGGGCCATCTGAAAAAAGTGTAAAATCCAGAAAGGCAGGACAGGCCATGGAGAACTGGGAGCCTTGTTATGCTGATGGGCGGGATGTAAATTGCCAACAGACACTCGGGAGAAGTGTATGGTGTTTCCTGAAACATCTAAAAAACAAAGCAACAGAGCCTAGGGCACTTCCACTTATGGTCCTATAGCTTAGGGAAATTAAAATCAAAAAGACACAGCCACCCCAAAGTTTGGGACGCCTCTGTTTACAAGAACCTCGTTTACAGTACAAGTTCAACATCGCAGAAAGTGAAAAATGGATAAAGAAGTTGTGGTATTTACTTACAAAGCAATATCACTCAGCAATGAAATCTATGTCATCAGGCCCTTAGCAGCACAATGAGTGGATTCAGGTATGATGATTCTAACTGAAATAAGTCACACAGAAAAAGAAACATCATAAGATATCAGTAATACACGGAATGTAAACTTGGCTACACAGGAACTGAATTACAGAACAGAACAGGGTCTCAAATTTAGAAAACCAACTTATGCTTGCTTAAGGGTAAAGGTGAGTTGGGGTGCTGCATAAAACCAGAGATTGAAATGAGCACAGATAAAGTTCCTTAAGCCAAATATGGAATAGACAAGAGCTACTCCTTGCTCAACGAAATGGACTCAACACCGCATATTAAATGCCTAAGAATGTACCTGACTAGTAAGTATCTTAAAACCTATGGATTGCTATGTCTCCGAAAGAGAATCAAGCATGTGTACAGGGGCATAAACGCAGCAGTGATAGGATTGGAGAGGTTCGGTGAGCAAATGAAGACCCTTTGAAGTCATATTGCATGGTACCCATTCCACGGGTTTCAACTACCCAGGTTTAAGGTATTCTTCCTTCAGCTAAAACATGCATGTGGAACCTAGAGTATGATCAACCATGTGATCGGGAGACGTGTTCAAATATGTCTCAGTTTTCGTACCCTGGTACTCGGGTGCAACATTCCAGACGCTTTACTAACACCCTCCCGACTTGGAGAGTCAGTCCCTTTAACCTCCTGTTTGGCCCAGTTTGCAATTTCTGCGGAAGATGAACAGGAATAGCGAGAACCAATGAGAGACTAGCTGGAGGTGTCTGGACGGGCAAATTTAACTCTCATTTCCCACCAGGAAGAGGAATTAACCAAAGGCTCAGCGTGCCGTGCCGGAACCAGATTAGGGCCTGAAGCCATCCTGCGGTGTTGCGGCCAGCTCAAAAGAAAGCGAGTTGAAGAAAGGAGCTCAGGGGCACTGTAATTCACAAACCTGCAGAGTTATAAATGACAGCTATCGTCCAAAAATATACTGAAGTAAGGCTGCCAAGAGGACTTGAAAGCGGGGCAGAATTGCAGGAAACCGATTTCAGGAGGCAGACTGGAATTGCATTGAAAGCATAGGAAAAGAGGCAGAACGTCCACAATGATGCACTTGGCCAAAAAGGGCGTATGCGTTTTTTCCTGAATATATTCAGGAAAAAACGCATACGCCCTTTTTGGCCAACCAAGCAAGCTTGCAAAGGAAATCTGCACTACAATGAAGTCTCACTTCCCCCCGGTCAAAAGGGCCATCTGAAAAAAGTGTAAAATCCAGAAAGGCAGGACAGGCCATGGAGAACTGGGAGCCTTGTTATGCTGATGGGCGGGATGTAAATTGCCAACAGCCACTCGGGAGAAGTGTATGGTGTTTCCTGAAACATCTAAAAAACAAAGCAACAGAGCCTAGGGCACTTCCACTTATGGTCCTATAGCTTAGGGAAATTAAAATCAAAAAGACACAGCCACCCCAAAGTTTGGGACGCCTCTGTTTACAAGAACCTCGTTTACAGTACAAGTTCAACATCGCAGAAAGTGAAAAATGGATAAAGAAGTTGTGGTATTTACTTACAAAGCAATATCACTCAGCAATGAAATCTATGTCATCAGGCCCTTAGCAGCACAATGAGTGGATTCAGGTATGATGATTCTAACTGAAATAAGTCACACAGAAAAAGAAACATCATAAGATATCAGTAATACACGGAATGTAAACTTGGCTACACAGGAACTGAATTACAGAACAGAACAGGGTCTCAAATTTAGAAAACCAACTTATGCTTGCTTAAGGGTAAAGGTGAGTTGGGGTGCTGCATAAAACCAGAGATTGAAATGAGCACAGATAAAGTTCCTTAAGCCAAATATGGAATAGACAAGAGCTACTCCTTGCTCAACGAAATGGACTCAACACCGCATATTAAATGCCTAAGAATGTACCTGACTAGTAAGTATCTTAAAACCTATGGATTGCTATGTCTCCGAAAGAGAATCAAGCATGTGTACAGGGGCATAAACGCAGCAGTGATAGGATTGGAGAGGTTCGGTGAGCAAATGAAGACCCTTTGAAGTCATATTGCATGGTACCCATTCCACGGGTTTCAACTACCCAGGTTTAAGGTATTCTTCCTTCAGCTAAAACATGCATGTGGAACCTAGAGTATGATCAACCATGTGATCGGGAGACGTGTTCAAATATGTCTCAGTTTTCGTACCCTGGTACTCGGGTGCAACATTCCAGACGCTTTACTAACACCCTCCCGACTTGGAGAGTCAGTCCCTTTAACCTCCTGTTTGGCCCAGTTTGCAATTTCTGCGGAAGATGAACAGGAATAGCGAGAACCAATGAGAGACTAGCTGGAGGTGTCTGGACGGGCAAATTTAACTCTCATTTCCCACCAGGAAGAGGAATTAACCAAAGGCTCAGCGTGCCGTGCCGGAACCAGATTAGGGCCTGAAGCCATCCTGCGGTGTTGCGGCCAGCTCAAAAGAAAGCGAGTTGAAGAAAGGAGCTCAGGGGCACTGTAATTCACAAACCTGCAGAGTTATAAATGACAGCTATCGTCCAAAAATATACTGAAGTAAGGCTGCCAAGAGGACTTGAAAGCGGGGCAGAATTGCAGGAAACCGATTTCAGGAGGTAGACTGGAATTGCATTGAAAGCATAGGAAAAGAGGCAGAACGTCCACAATGATGCACTTGGCCAAAAAGGGCGTATGCCTTTTTTCCTGAATATATTCAGGAAAAAACGCATACGCCCTTTTTGGCCAACCAAGCAAGCTTGCAAAGGAAATCTGCACTACAATGAAGTCTCACTTCCCCCCGGTCAAAAGGGCCATCTGAAAAAAGTGTAAAATCCAGAAAGACAGGACAGGCCATGGAGAACTGGGAGCCTTGTTATGCTGATGGGCGGGATGTAAATTGCCAACAGACACTCGGGAGAAGTGTATGGTGTTTCCTGAAACATCTAAAAAACAAAGCAACAGAGCCTAGGGCACTTCCACTTATGGTCCTATAGCTTAGGGAAATTAAAATCAAAAAGACACAGCCACCCCAAAGTTTGGGACGCCTCTGTTTACAAGAACCTCGTTTACAGTACAAGTTCAACATCGCAGAAAGTGAAAAATGGATAAAGAAGTTGTGGTATTTACTTACAAAGCAATATCACTCAGCAATGAAATCTATGTCATCAGGCCCTTAGCAGCACAATGAGTGGATTCAGGTATGATGATTCTAACTGAAATAAGTCACACAGAAAAAGAAACATCATAAGATATCAGTAATACACGGAATGTAAACTTGGCTACACAGGAACTGAATTACAGAACAGAACAGGGTCTCAAATTTAGAAAACCAACTTATGCTTGCTTAAGGGTAAAGGTGAGTTGGGGTGCTGCATAAAACCAGAGATTGAAATGAGCACAGATAAAGTTCCTTAAGCCAAATATGGAATAGACAAGAGCTACTCCTTGCTCAACGAAATGGACTCAACACCGCATATTAAATGCCTAAGAATGTACCTGACTAGTAAGTATCTTAAAACCTATGGATTGCTATGTCTCCGAAAGAGAATCAAGCATGTGTACAGGGGCATAAACGCAGCAGTGATAGGATTGGAGAGGTTCGGTGAGCAAATGAAGACCCTTTGAAGTCATATTGCATGGTACCCATTCCACGGGTTTCAACTACCCAGGTTTAAGGTATTCTTCCTTCAGCTAAAACATGCATGTGGAACCTAGAGTATGATCAACCATGTGATCGGGAGACGTGTTCAAATATGTCTCAGTTTTCGTACCCTGGTACTCGGGTGCAACATTCCAGACGCTTTACTAACACCCTCCCGACTTGGAGAGTCAGTCCCTTTAACCTCCTGTTTGGCCCAGTTTGCAATTTCTGCGGAAGATGAACAGGAATAGCGAGAACCAATGAGAGACTAGCTGGAGGTGTCTGGACGGGCAAATTTAACTCTCATTTCCCACCAGGAAGAGGAATTAACCAAAGGCTCAGCGTGCCGTGCCGGAACCAGATTAGGGCCTGAAGCCATCCTGCGGTGTTGCGGCCAGCTCAAAAGAAAGCGAGTTGAAGAAAGGAGCTCAGGGGCACTGTAATTCACAAACCTGCAGAGTTATAAATGACAGCTATCGTCCAAAAATATACTGAAGTAAGGCTGCCAAGAGGACTTGAAAGCGGGGCAGAATTGCAGGAAACCGATTTCAGGAGGTAGACTGGAATTGCATTGAAAGCATAGGAAAAGAGGCAGAACGTCCACAATGATGCACTTGGCCAAAAAGGGCGTATGCGTTTTTTCCTGAATATATTCAGGAAAAAACGCATACGCCCTTTTTGGCCAACCAAGCAAGCTTGCAAAGGAAATCTGCACTACAATGAAGTCTCACTTCCCCCCGGTCAAAAGGGCCATCTGAAAAAAGTGTAAAATCCAGAAAGGCAGGACAGGCCATGGAGAACTGGGAGCCTTGTTATGCTGATGGGCGGGATGTAAATTGCCAACAGACACTCGGGAGAAGTGTATGGTGTTTCCTGAAACATCTAAAAAACAAAGCAACAGAGCCTAGGGCACTTCCACTTATGGTCCTATAGCTTAGGGAAATTAAAATCAAAAAGACACAGCCACCCCAAAGTTTGGGACGCCTCTGTTTACAAGAACCTCGTTTACAGTACAAGTTCAACATCGCAGAAAGTGAAAAATGGATAAAGAAGTTGTGGTATTTACTTACAAAGCAATATCACTCAGCAATGAAATCTATGTCATCAGGCCCTTAGCAGCACAATGAGTGGATTCAGGTATGATGATTCTAACTGAAATAAGTCACACAGAAAAAGAAACATGATAAGATATCAGTAATACACGGAATGTAAACTTGGCTACACAGGAACTGAATTACAGAACAGAACAGGGTCTCAAATTTAGAAAACCAACTTATGCTTGCTTAAGGGTAAAGGTGAGTTGGGGTGCTGCATAAAACCAGAGATTGAAATGAGCACAGATAAAGTTCCTTAAGCCAAATATGGAATAGACAAGAGCTACTCCTTGCTCAACGAAATGGACTCAACACCGCATATTAAATGCCTAAGAATGTACCTGACTAGTAAGTATCTTAAAACCTATGGATTGCTATGTCTCCGAAAGAGAATCAAGCATGTGTACAGGGGCATAAACGCAGCAGTGATAGGATTGGAGAGGTTCGGTGAGCAAATGAAGACCCTTTGAAGTCATATTGCATGGTACCCATTCCACGGGTTTCAACTACCCAGGTTTAAGGTATTCTTCCTTCAGCTAAAACATGCATGTGGAACCTAGAGTATGATCAACCATGTGATCGGGAGACGTGTTCAAATATGTCTCAGTTTTCGTACCCTGGTACTCGGGTGCAACATTCCAGACGCTTTACTAACACCCTCCCGACTTGGAGAGTCAGTCCCTTTAACCTCCTGTTTGGCCCAGTTTGCAATTTCTGCGGAAGATGAACAGGAATAGCGAGAACCAATGAGAGACTAGCTGGAGGTGTCTGGACGGGCAAATTTAACTCTCATTTCCCACCAGGAAGAGGAATTAACCAAAGGCTCAGCGTGCCGTGCCGGAACCAGATTAGGGCCTGAAGCCATCCTGCGGTGTTGCGGCCAGCTCAAAAGAAAGCGAGTTGAAGAAAGGAGCTCAGGGGCACTGTAATTCACAAACCTGCAGAGTTATAAATGACAGCTATCGTCCAAAAATATACTGAAGTAAGGCTGCCAAGAGGACTTGAAAGCAGGGCAGAATTGCAGGAAACCGATTTCAGGAGGTAGACTGGAATTGCATTGAAAGCATAGGAAAAGAGGCAGAACGTCCACAATGATGCACTTGGCCAAAAAGGGCGTATGCGTTTTTTCCTGAATATATTCAGGAAAAAACGCATACGCCCTTTTTGGCCAACCAAGCAAGCTTGCAAAGGAAATCTGCACTACAATGAAGTCTCACTTCCCCCCGGTCAAAAGGGCCATCTGAAAAAAGTGTAAAATCCAGAAAGGCAGGACAGGCCATGGAGAACTGGGAGCCTTGTTATGCTGATGGGCGGGATGTAAATTGCCAACAGACACTCGGGAGAAGTGTATGGTGTTTCCTGAAACATCTAAAAAACAAAGCAACAGAGCCTAGGGCACTTCCACTTATGGTCCTATAGCTTAGGGAAATTAAAATCAAAAAGACACAGCCACCCCAAAGTTTGGGACGCCTCTGTTTACAAGAACCTCGTTTACAGTACAAGTTCAACATCGCAGAAAGTGAAAAATGGATAAAGAAGTTGTGGTATTTACTTACAAAGCAATATCACTCAGCAATGAAATCTATGTCATCAGGCCCTTAGCAGCACAATGAGTGGATTCAGGTATGATGATTCTAACTGAAATAAGTCACACAGAAAAAGAAACATCATAAGATATCAGTAATACACGGAATGTAAACTTGGCTACACAGGAACTGAATTACAGAACAGAACAGGGTCTCAAATTTAGAAAACCAACTTATGCTTGCTTAAGGGTAAAGGTGAGTTGGGGTGCTGCATAAAACCAGAGATTGAAATGAGCACAGATAAAGTTCCTTAAGCCAAATATGGAATAGACAAGAGCTACTCCTTGCTCAACGAAATGGACTCAACACCGCATATTAAATGCCTAAGAATGTACCTGACTAGTAAGTATCTTAAAACCTATGGATTGCTATGTCTCCGAAAGAGAATCAAGCATGTGTACAGGGGCATAAACGCAGCAGTGATAGGATTGGAGAGGTTCGGTGAGCAAATGAAGACCCTTTGAAGTCATATTGCATGGTACCCATTCCACGGGTTTCAACTACCCAGGTTTAAGGTATTCTTCCTTCAGCTAAAACATGCATGTGGAACCTAGAGTATGATCAACCATGTGATCGGGAGACGTGTTCAAATATGTCTCAGTTTTCGTACCCTGGTACTCGGGTGCAACATTCCAGACGCTTTACTAACACCCTCCCGACTTGGAGAGTCAGTCCCTTTAACCTCCTGTTTGGCCCAGTTTGCAATTTCTGCGGAAGATGAACAGGAATAGCGAGAACCAATGAGAGACTAGCTGGAGGTGTCTGGACGGGCAAATTTAACTCTCATTTCCCACCAGGAAGAGGAATTAACCAAAGGCTCAGCGTGCCGTGCCGGAACCAGATTAGGGCCTGAAGCCATCCTGCGGTGTTGCGGCCAGCTCAAAAGAAAGCGAGTTGAAGAAAGGAGCTCAGGGGCACTGTAATTCACAAACCTGCAGAGTTATAAATGACAGCTATCGTCCAAAAATATACTGAAGTAAGGCTGCCAAGAGGACTTGAAAGCGGGGCAGAATTGCAGGAAACCGATTTCAGGAGGTAGACTGGAATTGCATTGAAAGCATAGGAAAAGAGGCAGAACGTCCACAATGATGCACTTGGCCAAAAAGGGCGTATGCGTTTTTTCCTGAATATATTCAGGAAAAAACGCATACGCCCTTTTTGGCCAACCAAGCAAGCTTGCAAAGGAAATCTGCACTACAATGAAGTCTCACTTCCCCCCGGTCAAAAGGGCCATCTGAAAAAAGTGTAAAATCCAGAAAGGCAGGACAGGCCATGGAGAACTGGGAGCCTTGTTATGCTGATGGGCGGGATGTAAATTGCCAACAGACACTCGGGAGAAGTGTATGGTGTTTCCTGAAACATCTAAAAAACAAAGCAACAGAGCCTAGGGCACTTCCACTTATGGTCCTATAGCTTAGGGAAATTAAAATCAAAAAGACACAGCCACCCCAAAGTTTGGGACGCCTCTGTTTACAAGAACCTCGTTTACAGTACAAGTTCAACATTGCAGAAAGTGAAAAATGGATAAAGAAGTTGTGGTATTTACTTACAAAGCAATATCACTCAGCAATGAAATCTATGTCATCAGGCCCTTAGCAGCACAATGAGTGGATTCAGGTATGATGATTCTAACTGAAATAAGTCACACAGAAAAAGAAACATCATAAGATATCAGTAATACACGGAATGTAAACTTGGCTACACAGGAACTGAATTACAGAACAGAACAGGGTCTCAAATTTAGAAAACCAACTTATGCTTGCTTAAGGGGAAAGGTGAGTTGGGGTGCTGCATAAAACCAGAGATTGAAATGAGCACAGATAAAGTTCCTTAAGCCAAATATGGAATAGACAAGAGCTACTCCTTGCTCAACGAAATGGACTCAACACCGCATATTAAATGCCTAAGAATGTACCTGACTAGTAAGTATCTTAAAACCTATGGATTACTATGTCTCCGAAAGAGAATCAAGCATGTGTACAGGGGCATAAACGCAGCAGTGATAGGATTGGAGAGGTTCGGTGAGCAAATGAAGACCCTTTGAAGTCATATTGCATGGTACCCATTCCACGGGTTTCAACTACCCAGGTTTAAGGTATTCTTCCTTCAGCTAAAACATGCATGTGGAACCTAGAGTATGATCAACCATGTGATCGGGAGACGTGTTCAAATATGTCTCAGTTTTCGTACCCTGGTACTCGGGTGCAACATTCCAGACGCTTTACTAACACCCTCCCGACTTGGAGAGTCAGTCCCTTTAACCTCCTGTTTGGCCCAGTTTGCAATTTCTGCGGAAGATGAACAGGAATAGCGAGAACCAATGAGAGACTAGCTGGAGGTGTCTGGACGGGCAAATTTAACTCTCATTTCCCACCAGGAAGAGGAATTAACCAAAGGCTCAGCGTGCCGTGCCGGAACCAGATTAGGGCCTGAAGCCATCCTGCGGTGTTGCGGCCAGCTCAAAAGAAAGCGAGTTGAAGAAAGGAGCTCAGGGGCACTGTAATTCACAAACCTGCAGAGTTATAAATGACAGCTATCATCCAAAAATATACTGAAGTAAGGCTGCCAAGAGGACTTGAAAGCGGGGCAGAATTGCAGGAAACCGATTTCAGGAGGTAGACTGGAATTGCATTGAAAGCATAGGAAAAGAGGCAGAACGTCCACAATGATGCACTTGGCCAAAAAGGGTGTATGCGTTTTTTCCTGAATATATTCAGGAAAAAACGCATACGCCCTTTTTGGCCAACCAAGCAAGCTTGCAAAGGAAATCTGCACTACAATGAAGTCTCACTTCCCCCCGGTCAAAAGGGCCATCTGAAAAAAGTGTAAAATCCAGAAAGGCAGGACAGGCCATGGAGAACTGGGAGCCTTGTTATGCTGATGGGCGGGATGTAAATTGCCAACAGACACTCGGGAGAAGTGTATGGTGTTTCCTGAAACATCTAAAAAACAAAGCAACAGAGCCTAGGGCACTTCCACTTATGGTCCTATAGCTTAGGGAAATTAAAATCAAAAAGACACAGCCACCCCAAAGTTTGGGACGCCTCTGTTTACAAGAACCTTGTTTACAGTACAAGTTCAACATCGCAGAAAGTGAAAAATGGATAAAGAAGTTGTGGTATTTACTTACAAAGCAATATCACTCAGCAATGAAATCTATGTCATCAGGCCCTTAGCAGCACAATGAGTGGATTCAGGTATGATGATTCTAACTGAAATAAGTCACACAGAAAAAGAAACATCATAAGATATCAGTAATACACGGAATGTAAACTTGGCTACACAGGAACTGAATTACAGAACAGAACAGGGTCTCAAATTTAGAAAACCAACTTATGCTTGCTTAAGGGTAAAGGTGAGTTGGGGTGCTGCATAAAACCAGAGATTGAAATGAGCACAGATAAAGTTCCTTAAGCCAAATATGGAATAGACAAGAGCTACTCCTTGCTCAACGAAATGGACTCAACACCGCATATTAAATGCCTAAGAATGTACCTGACTAGTAAGTATCTTAAAACCTATGGATTGCTATGTCTCCGAAAGAGAATCAAGCATGTGTACAGGGGCATAAACGCAGCAGTGATAGGATTGGAGAGGTTCGGTGAGCATATGAAGACCCTTTGAAGTCATATTGCATGGTACCCATTCCATGGGTTTCAACTACCCAGGTTTAAGGTATTCTTCCTTCAGCTAAAACATGCATGTGGAACCTAGAGTATGATCAACCATGTGATCGGGAGACGTGTTCAAATATGTCTCAGTTTTCGTACCCTGGTACTCGGGTGCAACATTCCAGATGCTTTACTAACACCCTCCCGACTTGGAGAGTCAGTCCCTTTAACCTCCTGTTTGGCCCAGTTTGCAATTTCTGCGGAAGATGAACAGGAATAGCGAGAACCAATGAGAGACTAGCTGGAGGTGTCTGGACGGGCAAATTTAACTCTCATTTCCCACCAGGAAGAGGAATTAACCAAAGGCTCAGCGTGCCGTGCCGGAACCAGATTAGGGCCTGAAGCCATCCTGCGGTGTTGCGGCCAGCTCAAAAGAAAGCGAGTTGAAGAAAGGAGCTCAGGGGCACTGTAATTCACAAACCTGCAGAGTTATAAATGACAGCTATCGTCCAAAAATATACTGAAGTAAGGCTGCCAAGAGGACTTGAAAGCGGGGCAGAATTGCAGGAAACCGATTTCAGGAGGTAGACTGGAATTGCATTGAAAGCATAGGAAAAGAGGCAGAACGTCCACAATGATGCACTTGGCCAAAAAGGGCGTATGCGTTTTTTCCTGAATATATTCAGGAAAAAACGCATACGCCCTTTTTGGCCAACCAAGCAAGCTTGCAAAGGAAATCTGCACTACAATGAAGTCTCACTTCCCCCCGGTCAAAAGGGCCATCTGAAAAAAGTGTAAAATCCAGAAAGGCAGGACAGGCCATGGAGAACTGGGAGCCTTGTTATGCTGATGGGCGGGATGTAAATTGCCAACAGACACTCGGGAGAAGTGTATGGTGTTTCCTGAAACATCTAAAAAACAAAGCAACAGAGCCTAGGGCACTTCCACTTATGGTCCTATAGCTTAGGGAAATTAAAATCAAAAAGACACAGCCACCCCAAAGTTTGGGACGCCTCTGTTTACAAGAACCTCGTTTACAGTACAAGTTCAACATTGCAGAAAGTGAAAAATGGATAAAGAAGTTGTGGTATTTACTTACAAAGCAATATCACTCAGCAATGAAATCTATGTCATCAGGCCCTTAGCAGCACAATGAGTGGATTCAGGTATGATGATTCTAACTGAAATAAGTCACACAGAAAAAGAAACATCATAAGATATCAGTAATACACGGAATGTAAACTTGGCTACACAGGAACTGAATTACAGAACAGAACAGGGTCTCAAATTTAGAAAACCAACTTATGCTTGCTTAAGGGGAAAGGTGAGTTGGGGTGCTGCATAAAACCAGAGATTGAAATGAGCACAGATAAAGTTCCTTAAGCCAAATATGGAATAGACAAGAGCTACTCCTTGCTCAACGAAATGGACTCAACACCGCATATTAAATGCCTAAGAATGTACCTGACTAGTAAGTATCTTAAAACCTATGGATTGCTATGTCTCCGAAAGAGAATCAAGCATGTGTACAGGGGCATAAACGCAGCAGTGATAGGATTGGAGAGGTTCGGTGAGCAAATGAAGACCCTTTGAAGTCATATTGCATGGTACCCATTCCACGGGTTTCAACTACCCAGGTTTAAGGTATTCTTCCTTCAGCTAAAACATGCATGTGGAACCTAGAGTATGATCAACCATGTGATCGGGAGACGTGTTCAAATATGTCTCAGTTTTCGTACCCTGGTACTCGGGTGCAACATTCCAGACGCTTTACTAACACCCTCCCGACTTGGAGAGTCAGTCCCTTTAACCTCCTGTTTGGCCCAGTTTGCAATTTCTGCAGAAGATGAACAGGAATAGCGAGAACCAATGAGAGACTAGCTGGAGGTGTCTGGACGGGCAAATTTAACTCTCATTTCCCACCAGGAAGAGGAATTAACCAAAGGCTCAGCGTGCCGTGCCGGAACCAGATTAGGGCCTGAAGCCATCCTGCGGTGTTGCGGCCAGCTCAAAAGAAAGCGAGTTGAAGAAAGGAGCTCAGGGGCACTGTAATTCACAAACCTGCAGAGTTATAAATGACAGCTATCGTCCAAAAATATACTGAAGTAAGGCTGCCAAGAGGACTTGAAAGCGGGGCAGAATTGCAGGAAACCGATTTCAGGAGGCAGACTGGAATTGCATTGAAAGCATAGGAAAAGAGGCAGAACGTCCACAATGATGCACTTGGCCAAAAAGGGCGTATGCGTTTTTTCCTGAATATATTCAGGAAAAAATGCATACGCCCTTTTTGGCCAACCAAGCAAGCTTGCAAAGGAAATCTGCACTACAATGAAGTCTCACTTCCCCCCAGTCAAAAGGGCCATCTGAAAAAAGTGTAAAATCCAGAAAGGCAGGACAGGCCATGGAGAACTGGGAGCCTTGTTATGCTGATGGGCGGGATGTAAATTGCCAACAGACACTCGGGAGAAGTGTATGGTGTTTCCTGAAACATCTAAAAAACAAAGCAACAGAGCCTAGGGCACTTCCACTTATGGTCCTATAGCTTAGGGAAATTAAAATCAAAAAGACACAGCCACCCCAAAGTTTGGGACGCCTCTGTTTACAAGAACCTCGTTTACCGTACAAGTTCAACATCGCAGAAAGTGAAAAATGGATAAAGAAGTTGTGGTATTTACTTACAAAGCAATATCACTCAGCAATGAAATCTATGTCATCAGGCCCTTAGCAGCACAATGAGTGGATTCAGGTATGATGATTCTAACTGAAATAAGTCACACAGAAAAAGAAACATCATAAGATATCAGTAATACACGGAATGTAAACTTGGCTACACAGGAACTGAATTACAGAACAGAACAGGGTCTCAAATTTAGAAAACCAACTTATGCTTGCTTAAGGGGAAAGGTGAGTTGGGGTGCTGCATAAAACCAGAGATTGAAATGAGCACAGATAAAGTTCCTTAAGCCAAATATGGAATAGACAAGAGCTACTCCTTGCTCAACGAAATAGACTCAACACCGCATATTAAATGCCTAAGAATGTACCTGACTAGTAAGTATCTTAAAACCTATGGATTGCTATGTCTCCGAAAGAGAATCAAGCATGTGTACAGGGGCATAAACGCAGCAGTGATAGGATTGGAGAGGTTCGGTGAGCAAATGAAGACCCTTTGAAGTCATATTGCATGGTACCCATTCCACGGGTTTCAACTACCCAGGTTTAAGGTATTCTTCCTTCAGCTAAAACATGCATGTGGAACCTAGAGTATGATCAACCATGTGATCGGGAGACGTGTTCAAATATGTCTCAGTTTTCGTACCCTGGTACTCGGGTGCAACATTCCAGACGCTTTACTAACACCCTCCCGACTTGGAGAGTCAGTCCCTTTAACCTCCTGTTTGGCCCAGTTTGCAATTTCTGTGGAAGATGAACAGGAATAGCGAGAACCAATGAGAGACTAGCTGGAGGTGTCTGGACGGGCAAATTTAACTCTCATTTCCCACCAGGAAGAGGAATTAACCAAAGGCTCAGCGTGCCGTGCCGGAACCAGATTAGGGCCTGAAGCCATCCTGCGGTGTTGCGGCCAGCTCAAAAGAAAGCGAGTTGAAGAAAGGAGCTCAGGGGCACTGTAATTCACAAACCTGCAGAGTTATAAATGACAGCTATCGTCCAAAAATATACTGAAGTAAGGCTGCCAAGAGGACTTGAAAGCGGGGCAGAATTGCAGGAAACCGATTTCAGGAGGTAGACTGGAATTGCATTGAAAGCATAGGAAAAGAGGCAGAACGTCCACAATGATGCACTTGGCCAAAAAGGGCGTATGCGTTTTTTCCTGAATATATTCAGGAAAAAACGCATACGCCCTTTTTGGCCAACCAAGCAAGCTTGCAAAGGAAATCTGCACTACAATGAAGTCTCACTTCCCCCCGGTCAAAAGGGCCATCTGAAAAAAGTGTAAAATCCAGAAAGGCAGGACAGGCCATGGAGAACTGGGAGCCTTGTTATGCTGATGGGCGGGATGTAAATTGCCAACAGACACTCGGGAGAAGTGTATGGTGTTTCCTGAAACATCTAAAAAACAAAGCAACAGAGCCTAGGGCACTTCCACTTATGGTCCTATAGCTTAGGGAAATTAAAATCAAAAAGACACAGCCACCCCAAAGTTTGGGACGCCTCTGTTTACAAGAACCTCGTTTACAGTACAAGTTCAACATCGCAGAAAGTGAAAAATGGATAAAGAAGTTGTGGTATTTACTTACAAAACAATATCTCTCAGCAATGAAATCTATGTCATCAGGCCCTTAGCAGCACAATGAGTGGATTCAGGTATGATGATTCTAACTGAAATAAGTCACACAGAAAAAGAAACATCATAAGATATCAGTAATACACGGAATGTAAACTTGGCTACACAGGAACTGAATTACAGAACAGAACAGGGTCTCAAATTTAGAAAACCAACTTATGCTTGCTTAAGGGGAAAGGTGAGTTGGGGTGCTGCATAAAACCAGAGATTGAAATGAGCACAGATAAAGTTCCTTAAGCCAAATATGGAATAGACAAGAGCTACTCCTTGCTCAACGAAATGGACTCAACACCGCATATTAAATGCCTAAGAATGTACCTGACTAGTAAGTATCTTAAAACCTACGGATTGCTATGTCTCCGAAAGAGAATCAAGCATGTGTACAGGGGCATAAACGCAGCAGTGATAGGATTGGAGAGGTTCGGTGAGCAAATGAAGACCCTTTGAAGTCATATTGCATGGTACCCATTCCACGGGTTTCAACTACCCAGGTTTAAGGTATTCTTCCTTCAGCTAAAACATGCATGTGGAACCTAGAGTATGATCAACCATGTGATCGGGAGACGTGTTCAAATATGTCTCAGTTTTCGTACCCTGGTACTCGGGTGCAACATTCCAGACGCTTTACTAACACCCTCCCGACTTGGAGAGTCAGTCCCTTTAACCTCCTGTTTGGCCCAGTTTGCAATTTCTGCGGAAGATGAACAGGAATAGCGAGAACCAATGAGAGACTAGCTGGAGGTGTCTGGACGGGCAAATTTAACTCTCATTTCCCACCAGGAAGAGGAATTAACCAAAGGCTCAGCGTGCCGTGCCGGAACCAGATTAGGGCCTGAAGCCATCCTGCGGTGTTGCGGCCAGCTCAAAAGAAAGCGAGTTGAAGAAAGGAGCTCAGGGGCACTGTAATTCACAAACCTGCAGAGTTATAAATGACAGCTATCGTCCAAAAATATACTGAAGTAAGGCTGCCAAGAGGACTTGAAAGCGGGGCAGAATTGCAGGAAACCGATTTCAGGAGGTAGACTGGAATTGCATTGAAAGCATAGGAAAAGAGGCAGAACGTCCACAATGATGCACTTGGCCAAAAAGGGCGTATGCGTTTTTTCCTGAATATATTCAGGAAAAAACGCATACGCCCTTTTTGGCCAACCAAGCAAGCTTGCAAAGGAAATCTACACTACAATGAAGTCTCACTTCCCCCCGGTCAAAAGGGCCATCTGAAAAAAGTGTAAAATCCAGAAAGGCAGGACAGGCCATGGAGAACTGGGAGCCTTGTTATGCTGATGGGCGGGATGTAAATTGCCAACAGACACTCGGGAGAAGTGTATGGTGTTTCCTGAAACATCTAAAAAACAAAGCAACAGAGCCTAGGGCACTTCCACTTATGGTCCTATAGCTTAGGGAAATTAAAATCAAAAAGACACAGCCACCCCAAAGTTTGGGACGCCTCTGTTTACAAGAACCTCGTTTACAGTACAAGTTCAACATCGCAGAAAGTGAAAAATGGATAAAGAAGTTGTGGTATTTACTTACAAAGCAATATCACTCAGCAATGAAATCTATGTCATCAGGCCCTTAGCAGCACAATGAGTGGATTCAGGTATGATGATTCTAACTGAAATAAGTCACACAGAAAAAGAAACATCATAAGATATCAGTAATACACGGAATGTAAACTTGGCTACACAGGAACTGAATTACAGAACAGAACAGGGTCTCAAATTTAGAAAACCAACTTATGCTTGCTTAAGGGTAAAGGTGAGTTGGGGTGCTGCATAAAACCAGAGATTGAAATGAGCACAGATAAAGTTCCTTAAGCCAAATATGGAATAGACAAGAGCTACTCCTTGCTCAACGAAATGGACTCAACACCGCATATTAAATGCCTAAGAATGTACCTGACTAGTAAGTATCTTAAAACCTATGGATTGCTATGTCTCCGAAAGAGAATCAAGCATGTGTACAGGGGCATAAACGCAGCAGTGATAGGATTGGAGAGGTTCGGTGAGCAAATGAAGACCCTTTGAAGTCATATTGCATGGTACCCATTCCACGGGTTTCAACTACCCAGGTTTAAGGTATTCTTCCTTCAGCTAAAACATGCATGTGGAACCTAGAGTATGATCAACCATGTGATCGGGAGACGTGTTCAAATATGTCTCAGTTTTCGTACCCTGGTACTCGGGTGCAACATTCCAGACGCTTTACTAACACCCTCCCGACTTGGAGAGTCAGTCCCTTTAACCTCCTGTTTGGCCCAGTTTGCAATTTCTGCGGAAGATGAACAGGAATAGCGAGAACCAATGAGAGACGAGCTGGAGGTGTCTGGACGGGCAAATTTAACTCTCATTTCCCACGAGGAAGAGGAATTAACCAAAGGCTCAGCGTGCCGTGCCGGAACCAGATTAGGGCCTGAAGCCATCCTGCGGTGTTGCGGCCAGCTCAAAAGAAAGCGAGTTGAAGAAAGGAGCTCAGGGGCACTGTAATTCACAAACCTGCAGAGTTATAAATGACAGCTATCGTCCAAAAATATACTGAAGTAAGGCTGCCAAGAAGACTTGAAAGCGGGGCAGAATTGCAGGAAACCGATTTCAGGAGGTAGACTGGAATTGCATTGAAAGCATAGGAAAAGAGGCAGAACGTCCACAATGATGCACTTGGCCAAAAAGGGCGTATGCGTTTTTTCCTGAATATATTCAGGAAAAAACGCATACGCCCTTTTTGGCCAACCAAGCAAGCTTGCAAAGGAAATCTGCACTACAATGAAGTCTCACTTCCCCCCGGTCAAAAGGGCCATCTGAAAAAAGTGTAAAATCCAGAAAGGCAGGACAGGCCATGGAGAACTGGGAGCCTTGTTATGCTGATGGGCGGGATGTAAATTGCCAACAGACACTCGGGAGAAGTGTATGGTGTTTCCTGAAACATCTAAAAAACAAAGCAACAGAGCCTAGGGCACTTCCACTTATGGTCCTATAGCTTAGGGAAATTAAAATCAAAAAGACACAGCCACCCCAAAGTTTGGGACGCCTCTGTTTACAAGAACCTCGTTTACAGTACAAGTTCAACATCGCAGAAAGTGAAAAATGGATAAAGAAGTTGTGGTATTTACTTACAAAGCAATATCACTCAGCAATGAAATCTATGTCATCAGGCCCTTAGCAGCACAATGAGTGGATTCAGGTATGATGATTCTAACTGAAATAAGTCACACAGAAAAAGAAACATCATAAGATATCAGTAATACACGGAATGTAAACTTGGCTACACAGGAACTGAATTACAGAACAGAACAGGGTCTCAAATTTAGAAAACCAACTTATGCTTGCTTAAGGGTAAAGGTGAGTTGGGGTGCTGCATAAAACCAGAGATTGAAATGAACACAGATAAAGTTCCTTAAGCCAAATATGGAATAGACAAGAGCTACTCCTTGCTCAATGAAATGGACTCAACACCGCATATTAAATGCCTAAGAATGTACCTGACTAGTAAGTATCTTAAAACCTATGGATTGCTATGTCTCCGAAAGAGAATCAAGCATGTGTACAGGGGCATAAACGCAGCAGTGATAGGATTGGAGAGGTTCGGTGAGCAAATGAAGACCCTTTGAAGTCATATTGCATGGTACCCATTCCACGGGTTTCAACTACCCAGGTTTAAGGTATTCTTCCTTCAGCTAAAACATGCATGTGGAACCTAGAGTATGATCAACCATGTGATCGGGAGACGTGTTCAAATATGTCTCAGTTTTCGTACCCTGGTACTCGGGTGCAACATTCCAGACGCTTTACTAACACCCTCCCGACTTGGAGAGTCAGTCCCTTTAACCTCCTGTTTGGCCCAGTTTGCAATTTCTGCGGAAGATGAACAGGAATAGCGAGAACCAATGAGAGACTAGCTGGAGGTGTCTGGACGGGCAAATTTAACTCTCATTTCCCACCAGGAAGAGGAATTAACCAAAGGCTCAGCGTGCCGTGCCGGAACCAGATTAGGGCCTGAAGCCATCCTGCGGTGTTGCGGCCAGCTCAAAAGAAAGCGAGTTGAAGAAAGGAGCTCAGGGGCACTGTAATTCACAAACCTGCAGAGTTATAAATGACAGCTATCGTCCAAAAATATACTGAAGTAAGGCTGCCAAGAGGACTTGAAAGCGGGGCAGAATTGCAGGAAACCGATTTCAGGAGGTAGACTGGAATTGCATTGAAAGCATAGGAAAAGAGGCAGAACGTCCACAATGATGCACTTGGCCAAAAAGGGCGTATGCGTTTTTTCCTGAATATATTCAGGAAAAAACGCATACGCCCTTTTTGGCCAACCAAGCAAACTTGCAAAGGAAATCTGCACTACAATGAAGTCTCACTTCCCCCCGGTCAAAAGGGCCATCTGAAAAAAGTGTAAAATCCAGAAAGGCAGGACAGGCCATGGAGAACTGGGAGCCTTGTTATGCTGATGGGCGGGATGTAAATTGCCAACAGACACTCGGGAGAAGTGTATGGTGTTTCCTGAAACATCTAAAAAACAAAGCAACAGAGCCTAGGGCACTTCCACTTATGGTCCTATAGCTTAGGGAAATTAAAATCAAAAAGACACAGCCACCCCAAAGTTTGGGACGCCTCTGTTTACAAGAACCTCGTTTACCGTACAAGTTCAACATCGCAGAAAGTGAAAAATGGATAAAGAAGTTGTGGTATTTACTTACAAAGCAATATCACTCAGCAATGAAATCTATGTCATCAGGCCCTTAGCAGCACAATGAGTGGATTCAGGTATGATGATTCTAACTGAAATAAGTCACACAGAAAAAGAAACATCATAAGATATCAGTAATACACGGAATGTAAACTTGGCTACACAGGAACTGAATTACAGAACAGAACAGGGTCTCAAATTTAGAAAACCAACTTATGCTTGCTTAAGGGGAAAGGTGAGTTGGGGTGCTGCATAAAACCAGAGATTGAAATGAGCACAGATAAAGTTCCTTAAGCCAAATATGGAATAGACAAGAGCTACTCCTTGCTCAACGAAATGGACTCAACACCGCATATTAAATGCCTAAGAATGTACCTGTCTAGTAAGTATCTTAAAACCTATGGATTGCTATGTCTCCGAAAGAGAATCAAGCATGTGTACAGGGGCATAAACGCAGCAGTGATAGGATTGGAGAGGTTCGGTGAGCAAATGAAGACCCTTTGAAGTCATATTGCATGGTACCCATTCCACGGGTTTCAACTACCCAGGTTTAAGGTATTCTTCCTTCAGCTAAAACATGCATGTGGAACCTAGAGTATGATCAACCATGTGATCGGGAGACGTGTTCAAATATGTCTCAGTTTTCGTACCCTGGTACTCGGGTGCAACATTCCAGACGCTTTACTAACACCCTCCCGACTTGGAGAGTCAGTCCCTTTAACCTCCTGTTTGGCCCAGTTTGCAATTTCTGCGGAAGATGAACAGGAATAGCGAGAACCAATGAGAGACTAGCTGGAAGGTGTCTGGACGGGCAAATTTAACTCTCATTTCCCACCAGGAAGAGGAATTAACCAAAGGCTCAGCGTGCCGTGCCGGAACCAGATTAGGGCCTGAAGCCATCCTGCGGTGTTGCGGCCAGCTCAAAAGAAAGCGAGTTGAAGAAAGGAGCTCAGGGGCACTGTAATTCACAAACCTGCAGAGTTATAAATGACAGCTATCGTCCAAAAATATACTGAAGTAAGGCTGCCAAGAGGACTTGAAAGCGGGGCAGAATTGCAGGAAACCGATTTCAGGAGGTAGACTGGAATTGCATTGAAAGCATAGGAAAAGAGGCAGAACGTCCACAATGATGCACTTGGCCAAAAAGGGCGTATGCGTTTTTTCCTGAATATATTCAGGAAAAAACGCATACGCCCTTTTTGGTCAACCAAGCAAGCTTGCAAAGGAAATCTGCACTACAATGAAGTCTCACTTCCCCCCGGTCAAAAGGGCCATCTGAAAAAAGTGTAAAATCCAGAAAGGCAGGACAGGCCATGGAGAACTGGGAGCCTTGTTATGCTGATGGGCGGGATGTAAATTGCCAACAGACACTCGGGAGAAGTGTATGGTGTTTCCTGAAACATCTAAAAAACAAAGCAACAGAGCCTAGGGCACTTCCACTTATGGTCCTATAGCTTAGGGAAATTAAAATCAAAAAGACACAGCCACCCCAAAGTTTGGGACGCCTCTGTTTACAAGAACCTCGTTTACAGTACAAGTTCAACATCGCAGAAAGTGAAAAATGGATAAAGAAGTTGTGGTATTTACTTACAAAGCAATATCACTCAGCAATGAAATCTATGTCATCAGGCCCTTAGCAGCACAATGAGTGGATTCAGGTATGATGATTCTAACTGAAATAAGTCACACAGAAAAAGAAACATCATAAGATATCAGTAATACACGGAATGTAAACTTGGCTACACAGGAACTGAATTACAGAACAGAACAGGGTCTCAAATTTAGAAAACCAACTTATGCTTGCTTAAGGGTAAAGGTGAGTTGGGGTGCTGCATAAAACCAGAGATTGAAATGAGCACAGATAAAGTTCCTTAAGCCAAATATGGAATAGACAAGAGCTACTCCTTGCTCAACGAAATGGACTCAACACCGCATATTAAATGCCTAAGAATGTACCTGACTAGTAAGTATCTTAAAACCTATGGATTGCTATGTCTCCGAAAGAGAATCAAGCATGTGTACAGGGGCATAAACGCAGCAGTGATAGGATTGGAGAGGTTCGGTGAGCAAATGAAGACCCTTTGAAGTCATATTGCATGGTACCCATTCCACGGGTTTCAACTACCCAGGTTTAAGGTATTCTTCCTTCAGCTAAAACATGCATGTGGAACCTAGAGTATGATCAACCATGTGATCGGGAGACGTGTTCAAATATGTCTCAGTTTTCGTACCCTGGTACTCGGGTGCAACATTCCAGACGCTTTACTAACACCCTCCCGACTTGGAGAGTCAGTCCCTTTAACCTCCTGTTTGGCCCAGTTTGCAATTTCTGCGGAAGATGAACAGGAATAGCGAGAACCAATGAGAGACTAGCTGGAGGTGTCTGGACGGGCAAATTTAACTCTCATTTCCCACCAGGAAGAGGAATTAACCAAAGGCTCAGCGTGCCGTGCCGGAACCAGATTAGGGCCTGAAGCCATCCTGCGGTGTTGCGGCCAGCTCAAAAGAAAGCGAGTTGAAGAAAGGAGCTCAGGGGCACTGTAATTCACAAACCTGCAGAGTTATAAATGACAGCTATCGTCCAAAAATATACTGAAGTAAGGCTGCCAAGAGGACTTGAAAGCGGGGCAGAATTGCAGGAAACCGATTTCAGGAGGTAGACTGGAATTGCATTGAAAGCATAGGAAAAGAGGCAGAACGTCCACAATGATGCACTTGGCCAAAAAGGGCGTATGCGTTTTTTCCTGAATATATTCAGGAAAAAACGCATACGCCCTTTTTGGCCAACCAAGCAAGCTTGCAAAGGAAATCTGCACTACAATGAAGTCTCACTTCCCCCCGGTCAAAAGGGCCATCTGAAAAAAGTGTAAAATCCAGAAAGACAGGACAGGCCATGGAGAACTGGGAGCCTTGTTATGCTGATGGGCGGGATGTAAATTGCCAACAGACACTCGGGAGAAGTGTATGGTGTTTCCTGAAACATCTAAAAAACAAAGCAACAGAGCCTAGGGCACTTCCACTTATGGTCCTATAGCTTAGGGAAATTAAAATCAAAAAGACACAGCCACCCCAAAGTTTGGGACGCCTCTGTTTACAAGAACCTCGTTTACAGTACAAGTTCAACATCGCAGAAAGTGAAAAATGGATAAAGAAGTTGTGGTATTTACTTACAAAGCAATATCACTCAGCAATGAAATCTATGTCATCAGGCCCTTAGCAGCACAATGAGTGGATTCAGGTATGATGATTCTAACTGAAATAAGTCACACAGAAAAAGAACCATCATAAGATATCAGTAATACACGGAATGTAAACTTGGCTACACAGGAACTGAATTACAGAACAGAACAGGGTCTCAAATTTAGAAAACCAACTTATGCTTGCTTAAGGGGAAAGGTGAGTTGGGGTGCTGCATAAAACCAGAGATTGAAATGAGCACAGATAAAGTTCCTTAAGCCAAATATGGAATAGACAAGAGCTACTCCTTGCTCAACGAAATGGACTCAACACCGCATATTAAATGCCTAAGAATGTACCTGACTAGTAAGTATCTTAAAACCTATGGATTGCTATGTCTCCGAAAGAGAATCAAGCATGTGTACAGGGGCATAAACGCAGCAGTGATAGGATTGGAGAGGTTCAGTGAGCAAATGAAGACCCTTTGAAGTCATATTGCATGGTACCCATTCCACGGGTTTCAACTACCCAGGTTTAAGGTATTCTTCCTTCAGCTAAAACATGCATGTGGAACCTAGAGTATGATCAACCATGTGATCGGGAGACGTGTTCAAATATGTCTCAGTTTTCGTACCCTGGTACTCGGGTGCAACATTCCAGACACTTTACTAACACCCTCACGACTTGGAGAGTCAGTCCCTTTAACCTCCTGTTTGGCCCAGTTTGCAATTTCTGCGGAAGATGAACAGGAATAGCGAGAACCAATGAGAGACTAGCTGGAGGTGTCTGGACGGGCAAATTTAACTCTCATTTCCCACCAGGAAGAGGAATTAACCAAAGGCTCAGCGTGCCGTGCCGGAACCAGATTAGGGCCTGAAGCCATCCTGCGGTGTTGCGGCCAGGTCATAAGAAAGCGAGTTAAAGAAAGGAGCTCAGGGGCACTGTAATTCACAAACCTGCAGAGTTATAAATGACAGCTATCATCCAAAAACATACTGAAGTAAGGCTGCCAAGAGGACTTGAAAGCGGGGCAGAATTGCAGGAAACCGATTTCAGGAGGTAGACTGGAATTGCATTGAAAGCATAGGAAAAGAGGCAGAACGTCCACAATGATGCACTTGGCCAAAAAGGGCGTATGCGTTTTTTCCTGAATATATTCAGGAAAAAACGCATACGCCCTTTTTGGCCAACCAAGCAAGCTTGCAAAGGAAATCTGCACTACAATGAAGTCTCACTTCCCCCCGGTCAAAAGGGCCATCTGAAAAAAGTGTAAAATCCAGAAAGGCAGGACAGGCCATGGAGAACTGGGAGCCTTGTTATGCTGATGGGCGGGATGTAAATTGCCAACAGACACTCGGGAGAAGTGTATGGTGTTTCCTGAAACATCTAAAAAACAAAGCAACAGAGCCTAGGGCACTTCCACTTATGGTCCTATAGCTTAGGGAAATTAAAATCAAAAAGACACAGCCACCCCAAAGTTTGGGACGCCTCTGTTTACAAGAACCGCGTTTACCGTACAAGTTCAATATCACAGAAAGTGAAAAATGGATAAAGAACTTGTGGTAACTACGTACAATGCAGTATCACTCAGCAATGAAATCTATGTCATCAGGCCCGTAGCAGCATAATGAGTGGATTCAGGTACGATTATTCTAACTGAAATAAGTCACACAGAAAAATAAACATCATAAGATATCACTAATGCACGGAATGTAAACTTGGCTACACAGGAACTGAATTCCAAAACAGAACAGGGTCTCAAATTTAGAAAACCAACTTATGCTTGCTTAAGGGGAAAGGTGAGTTGGGGTGCTGAATAAAACAAGAGATTGAAATGAGCACAGATAAATTTTCTTAAGCCAAATATGGAATAGACAAGAGCTACTCCTTGCTCAACGAAATGGACTCAACACCCCATATTAAACGCCTAAGAATGTACCTGACTAGTAAGTATCTTAAAACCTATGGATTGCTATGTCTCCGAAAGAGAATCAAGCGTGTGTACAGGGGCATAAACGCAGCAGTGATAGGATTGGAGAGGTTCGGTGAGCAAATGAAGACCCTTTGAAGTCATATTGCATGGTACCCATTCCACGGGTTTCAACTACCCAGGTTTAAGGTATTCTTCCTTCAGCTAAAACATGCATGTGGAACCTAGAGTATGATCAACCATGTGATCGGGAGACGTGTTCAAATATGTCTCAGTTTTCGTACCCTGGTACTCGGGTGCAACATTCCAGACGCTTTCCTAACACCCTCCCGACTTGGAGAGTCAGTCCCTTTAACCTCCTGTTTGGCCCAATTTGCAATTTCTGCGGAAGATGAACAGGAATAGCGAGAACCAATGAGAGACTAGCTGGAAGTGTCTGGACGGGCAAATTTAACTCTCATTTCCCACGAGGAAGAGGAATTAACCAAAGGCTCAGCGTGTCGTGACGGAACCAGATTAGGGCCTGAAGCCATCCTGCGGTGTTGTGGCCAGCTCAAAAGAAAGCGAGTTGAAGAAAGGAGCTCAGGGGCACTGTAATTCACAAACCTGCAGAGTTATAAATGACAGCTATCGTCCAAAAATATACTGAAGTAAGGCTGCCAAGAGGACTTGAAAGCGGGGCAGAATTGCAGGAAACCGATTTCAGGAGGTAGACTGGAATTGCATTGAAAGCATAGGAAAAGAGGCAGAACGTCCACAATGATGCACTTGGCCAAAAAGGGCGTATGCGTTTTTTCCTGAATATATTCAGGAAAAAACGCATACGCCCTTTTTGGCCAACCAAGCAAGCTTGCAAAGGAAATCTGCACTACAATGAAGTCTCACTTCCCCCCGGTCAAAAGGGCCATCTGAAAAAAGTGTAAAATCCAGAAAGGCAGGACAGGCCATGGAGAACTAGGAGCCTTGTTATGCTGATGGGCGGGGTGTAAATTGCCAACAGACACTCGGGAGAAGTGTATGGTGTTTCTTGAAACATCTAAAAAACAAAGCAACAGAGCCTAGGGCACTTCCACTTATGGTCCTATAGCTTAGGGACTCAACGAAATGGACTCAACGCCTAAGAATGTACCTGACTAGTAAGTATCTTAAAACCTATGGATTGCTATATCTCCAAAAGAGAATCAAGCGTGTGTCCAGGGGCATAAATGCAGCAATGATAGGATTGGAGAGGTTCGGTGAGCAAACGAAGACCCTTTGAAGTCATATTGCATGGTACCCATTCCACGGGTCTCAACTCTCCAGGTTTCAGGGATTCTTCCTTCAGCTAAAACATGCATGTGGAACCCAGAGGATTATCCACCGTGTGATCGGGAGAAGTGTTCAAATATGTCTCAGATTTCGTCCCCTGGTACTCGGGTGCAACATTCCAGACGCTTTACTAACACTCTCCCGACTTGGAGAGTCAGTGCCTTTAACCTCCTGTTTGGCCCAGTTTGCAATTTCTGCGGAAGATGAACAGGAATAGTGAGAACCAATGAGAGACTAGCTGGAGGTGTCTGGACGGGCAAATTTAACTCTCATTTCCCACCAGGAAGAGGAATTAACCAAAGGCTCAGCATGTCGTGCCGGAACCAGATTAGGGCCTGAAGCAATCCTGCGGGGTTGCGGCCAGCTCACAAGAAAGCGAGTAGAAGAAAGGAGCTCAGGGGCACTGTAATTCACAAACCTGCAGACTTATAAATGACAGCTATCGTCCAAAAATATACTGAAGTAAGGTTGCCAAGAGGACTTGAAAGCGGGGAAGAATTGCAGGAAACCGATTTCAGGAGGTAGACTGGAATTGCATTGAAAGCATAGGAAAAGAGGGAGAACGTCCACAATGATGCACTTGGCCAAAAAGGGCGTATGCGTTTTTTCCTGAATCAGGAAAAAACGCATACGCACTTTTTGGCCAACCAAGCAAGCTTGCAAAGGAAATCTGCACTACAATGAAGTCTCACTTCCCCCCGGTCAAAAGGGCCATCTGAGAAAAGTGTAAAATCCAGAAAGGCAGGACAGGCCATGGAGAACTGGGAGCCTTGTTATGCTGATGGGCGGGATGTAAATTGCCAACAGCCACTCGGGAGAAGTGTATGGTGTTTCCTGAAACATCTAAAAAACAAAGCAACAGAGCCTAGGGCACTTCCACTTATGGTCCTATAGCTTAGGGAAATTAAAATCAAAAAGACACAGCCACCCCACAGTTTGGGACAGCTCTGTTTACAAGAACCTCGTTTACGGTACAAGTTCAATATCGCAGAAAGTGAAAAATGGATAAAGAAGTTGTGGTACTTATGTACAATGCAAAATCACTCAGCCATGAAATCTATGTCATCAGGCCCATAGCAGCATAATGAGTGGATTCAGGTATGATGATTCTAACTGAAATATGTCACACAGAAAAAGAAACATCATAAGATATCACTAATACACGGAATGTGAACTTGGCTACACATGAACTGAATTACAAAACAGAACAGGGTCTCAAGTTTAGAAAACCAACTTATGCTTCCTTAAGGGGGAAAGTGAGTTGTGGTGCTGCATAAAACCAGAGTTTGATATTAGCACAGATACCATTCAATAAGCCAAATATGTAATAGACAAGACCTACCCCTTGCTCAACAAAATGGACTCAACAATGAGGTATCACCTCACACCTGATAGAATGGGCATCATGAGAAAATCTACAAACAAAAATGCTGGAAAGGGTGTGGAGAAAAGTAACCCTCTTCCACTATTGTTGGGAATATAAATTGATACAGTCACTACGGAGAACAATATGGAGTTTCTTAAGAAACTAACAATAGAATTACCATATGATACAGCAATCCCAGTACTGGACATATACCCAGACAAAACCATAAATCAAAACGAGACATTCACCGCAATGTTCATTGCATCACTATTTACAATATCGAGGTAATGGAAGCAACCTAAATGCCCACAGACAGACGAATGCATAAAGCTGTGGTACATATATAAAATGGAATATTACTAAGCCATGAAAAGGAATGAAATTGGGTCATTTGTAGAGACGTCGATGGATCTAGAGACTGTCATACAGAGTGAAGTAAGTCAGAAAGACAAAAACAAATCTTGTATATTCATGCATATATGTGGAACCTAGAAAAACTGTACAGATTAACCATTTTGCAAGGCATAAATAGAGCAACAGATGTAGACAACAAATGTATGGACAACAAGGGGGGAAAGCTGTTGGGGGGGTGGTGGTGGGAGGAGTTGAGAGACTGGGATTGGCATGTATACATTTATATGTATAAAATAGATAACCAATAAGAACCTGCTGTATAAAAATATAAAATAAAATTCAAAATTAAAAAGAAATAAAATTTAAAAAATAAAACAGAAAAAACAATTATTCCCTTCACATACATGTATTTATATGAATAAATTATTTCCATGCTTATATCTGTAAATACAAAAAAGAGGAATAAAATCTACCTTGAACCAAAAACGAAAAAGAGAAAAAAAACACAGAACCCACCAGTTCCACAGAGGAAAACCGTATCAGGGCACTTGCTCCAGTTGTAAACAATTCTGAAGTTGGCCAGTGGTGGGGAATCGTCTCCCATTCAGCCAGCAGCCCCCACGCAACAAGCGTCCTCATTGCAAAGCTGGGGCACCGTGCCGAGGCATCTGTGAGTAAACGTGAGCTGAGCCCCAGGCCAGTTGCTGCTGAACTATTCCCACCCGTCCCAGGTAAAACACCTGAATATATACAAGGACTTGAAAGCCTAGAGGAAGGGCCATAGAGCCACACGAGTGACAGCATGCCGGCCGACTTGGTGCCTGCAGGCCAGCCAGGATGGTCCTGGCCCTGGGTGCTCTTCTGGAAGATTTCCATTTCCCTGACTGAGATACCCGTCCTGTCCCTGCCCCCACTGCTTTTTTCCTTCCTCACCTCTGCCCAGGGAGAAATTCCAGCAGCAGGTATGGGTGACACATCCTCTTCTTTAGCAGGTGGCAGCCTGGCAACTGCTGCAGAAAGTCCAGCAGAGCCCCACTCACACTGGGCCACCCACAAAGCCGTGGCCTCTCACTCCCTCCCACCAGCCCAGCCCCGAGACTGCTGACAGGGCAGAGAAAATGGCATCAGGCACGGCTGCAGGGGCTCTTGCTGCCTGGAGTGGTATTTATATTGATCTCAACCCAGGCACACCTGGGGAGGGCTGGCCCGCACGGTAAGGCTGCCCAGGTCAGCCAATCATCACCCCTCAGGGGCTCACAGTTGCAGAAAATGGAACTTGCTGAACCGGCCAGGTCCAAGGAACAGGTGTGGGCTCCTGAGAGTCAGGATAAACAAGGGGCTGCAGCTTTGGCTTGTTTTCTAATCATTTTATCTGGCCCATGAGTGGGAGACAACTTCAAGAAAACCCTCTCCTTATGAGAGGAACCCAGGAGTCAGGGAGAGGAGGGGTGGGTGGTGGTTGGAGTCAGAGGCCTGGTGCCCCGGGTGCAGTGGAAGTCTCTGGAAGACCAGGTGGAGGGAGGCCGCACAGAGTGACGCCCAGGGTCACAGACCTGTGGCAGCTGCTGTTTGTTAGTTCAAGTCCTGCTCTGAGGTGCTCTGTGCCAGCTCTGAGCGACAGGTGAGCTGGGGGTGCTCTGCAATGAGGGCTATGTGCACGGTTCCTGTGTGCCCAGCCCTGCCACGGTACCTGCAAGGGTAGCTCTGTATCCTGGGAAGGGCCTGACCACGAGAGCCCCGTGGGCTGGGGTGGGGGTGGGGTACCTGCCCAGGTGAGCTCCATATTCTGGGATTGGTCTGACCACGAGAGCCCCATGGGCTGCTGGGGACCTGGTAAAGGATGTCAGGACAGTCAGTGAAGCCACCGAGGATATACCTCCAGTTGCTCCTAATTCCTACACCCTGCTGGTCATTCTACCAACCACCAGGACATGGTATTCTGTATTAGTCTTCAATGATGCCTTCTTTTGTATTCCATTAGTCCCAGAGTCACAAGAAATTTTGGCTTGTGAGTGGCAGGACTCAACATACAACTAAAACAATACTTCCGGGCCGTCTTGCCCCAAGGGTGCAAAAATTCCCACACCATCTTTGGGGAAAGCTTAGCTAAAGACCTAAAAGTTCTACCTCTGGAAAAGGAAACCCTCCTTCAGTACGCAGACGACATTCTGATCGCCAGCCCTACTAAGGAGGTCTCTGAACTACCAAGCCAATAAAGGATAGAAGTTGTCCAAGAAAAAGCTCAAATATCACAGACTGCGGTGACCTGCCTGGGCTTCATTCTCACAGAAGGTCGGAGAAGCCCATCCCAGGAAAGGGAAGAAACCATTTGCAGCCTTACCCCTTTCTAAAACTAGAAGACAGCTTAGGGGTTCCTGGGGAGGCCAGGGTTTGCTGCTTCTGGATCCCTAACTACAGTCTACTAGCTGGGCCTCTATATGAAACACTGAAAGGAAAAGATGATGATCCTTTTGAATAGAATCCAGAAGTGGCCTTTCAAGAATGGAAAGAGCAGTCAATTCAGACCCTTGCCCTGGAACTCCCTAATTTAGCTAAACCCTTTGACCTTTACATTCCCGGTGAAAGGTGAATCGCCATTGGAGAATTAGTGCAAAAACTGGGACCACTTGAAATGGAACAATGCAAGAATGCCATCCAGGTAGGATAAACTACGGTCACCAAGGGGCTTGGCCCACTGCCGCATCTGGCCAAGATACTGGCGGTATCTAAAAACCTGGAAATCAGCAGCCCAAAAGGCCACCTCCTTCCTAAGGGAAAAGGACCCCACGTGGTGATCCTAACCACCAACGATGCCCTGAAGTTGCAGGGTTCGCTCCGTGGGCACACCGACCTCGAGTGAGGAGGCCCTCCAACTCCAACATCCAGAGAGATAACCGGGGGCAACAGGGCACCATGACGACTCGTGTGAACATCACTTGACCTGGAGTTTCTCTCATAAAACAATAAGAGTGTGTCCCAAAAGAGTAGACTACTGCTTGCAGGACTTACTGCACCCAGAGGGGAGCTAATAATCTTGGCGGGGGAACCGTATATCACACTGTCACCATAGAAAAGCCTACAGACACCGTGATGATGGTGGCCAATAAGACCGGCTGGACTCCTGTTTACTTCAAAAGGCTGTTGACTCAGTGGTCATCATGGTCCTTGATCACCACTGACCCTGGACTGTCTGGGAGTTGAGCGGGCAGGGCTCTGACACCTGGTGCTGTTTGTACGTTAATTCAGGGGCCTAATTGAAGAAAGCGCAGACTACTGGTCAGAGCATCTAAGCTGGCAGAAACGGTCAGCCTAAGGTGGCCGAACAAATGTGGGGCGGGGTGAAACCGGCCCCCACAGCGTCTCTGCACATCTCTTTCCTGGACCCTTAAAGGTCATTAGAATCTATAACACTTCCAATGCTGGTGCTCAGGTGGACGAGCAGGGAGGCAGGGGGCCTGGGGACAATCAACGTCACCTGGAGGCTGCTGGGGAGAAGCTCTGACCCTCGCCCCCGGGTATTAGGGCTCCCAACTCAGCACTCAGCAGTTACAGAAGAAGTGTCTGCACCCTCAGCACTCCAAGAATGAGGAACGGGACAAAAGGCAGAGGAGGGGTTTGTCCCCAGCAAAGCCCATTAAAAATCCCTGGGAGATAAAAATAGAATCTGGGCAATAAAGTCAAGTCTAACCTTTTTTATCCTTTGTGCTTTGTCTAATTTCACGTGCTCCTAGGGTCCCGCATGCAGAGGTTCCACACCCGGCACTTCAGACCAGATTTCCTAGTGCAGAATGGCTGGGTCGACACCTCAGCTCCTGGGGCCCAGTGCAGACTCCGCGATATAGAGCCTGAGCTGCAGCCAACCTGGCCCTCGAGAGCTCCGCCCCCTCCCTCCCACTGACTCTGACAGGATCTCTACACAGCAGCCCAGCCCACAGCCCACGGGGTAGTGCATGCTCTCACCTCTCCATTCTCTGATCAAAATATAAAGTTTCCTTTGCTTGTGAACCAAACTCAGTCTCGATCTGTTGGCCCCAATGACACTGGGCAGGGGGACACTTGTTGGGGTCCACTCTGGAGGATCAGTAACAGAAATTGAGACTATTGTAACCTCAATGAACAGATGTGTGAGCCAAACTGTAGTTAACATAGAACAGTGTATAAGGCTCGGGTAAAATAAGATGTTTCTAACACTTCCATTTGATATTTCCATCACTTTATTATAAGCAAGTTCAGTGAAAAGGTTTGTCTTATTTGTCAGGTCAATATTAGAGAAACGAAGTGATTTCTTTCCAAGGATGTACATCTAATAATCTTGGTTAAAGCTTCAATCTTGTTTTAAATGCTTTTCCATTGAAAATGATACCTCTCTTTCAGCTCCCCCATTTCTGAGAAGTATAAAATCTTATAATTTATTATTACCAAAGGGGAAAGGTGGGAGGAGGGATAAATTAACAGTTTGGGATTAACACATACACACTGCTATGTATAAAATAGATCATCAACAAGGAACTACTGTATAGCACAGGGAACTACACTCAACATTTTGCAATAACCTATAAGGGGAAATAATCTGAAAAAGAATAGATATTTTTATTGACATCATCTATCAATGACAGTTAAAGTGTAACCTAAGGGAAGCTGGTGGTGAGTGCTTCTGACCCTGAAGACTTCAATCATCTAAAGTTTGGACTCTGCCTACTTCCCAAGGCCCTTAATGAACATATGTGTAGCCGTAGCTTAAAAAATTCCCCAGTTTGGGTTTCGGGGAGACACTGACTTTGAAAAAGCCCTGGTGTTCTCCTTACATGAATGGGACTCTTCCTACTGCTAAAACATGTCTGTCACACCCAGAGGATGGTATACCGTCTGATCGGGAAGAGTTTGGAAAAGGCATCTCATCTCCTCATCTCCTGGTGCTCGGGTTCACCCCTCCAGCGTCTTTACTAACAGTCTCCCCACTTGGAGATGTCAGCACTGTCAACATCCTGTTGCGTACAGTTTGGAATTTGTCCAGAGGATGAAGCGGAAGGATGAGGAACAATGAGAGACAAGTCCTAGGTGTTCAGACAGGCACATGTCACTCTAATTTCCAATCAGGAAGACGAATTGACCAAAGGCTAGGGTTGCCCATGGAAACAGTATAGGGCTTGAGGAAATCCCGCTGCTTTGTGGCCAGTTCCCATAAACACAAGTTGAACAATGGAACTCAGGGGCAGTAAAATTCACAAAACTGCAGAGTTGAAAATATCCATCACTGAAAAATGTCTTGAGGAAAGTCAGAGAAAAGGACTTGTAAGCAAGGGAGAATGGCAGGAAAGGGATTTGAGGAGGTAGAAAGGACTCGCCATTAAGCACAAGAAAAGGAGCTGAACATTGCCAACATTGCAGTTGGCCAAAAAGGGTGTATGCGTTTTTTTCTGTATATATTCAAGAAAAGGGCATACACTTTTTTAGCCAACCAAACAGGTGGGCACTGGAAGTCAATACTACAAAAGATATCACTTCGCATCAGTCAGAAGAGCCATCCTCATAAAGCGTAAACAACAGAAATGCAGGACAGGGCAAGGAGAAGAGGGAGCCCTGTGAGACTTATAGTGGAAATGTATATTGCCAACGGCCATTCTGGAGAAGTGTATTGTGTTTACTAAAGCATCTAAAAAATGAGCTACAGAGCATAGGGCACTTGCACTCATGGGCGTATATCTTGAGAAAAACAAAAATCGAGAGGACACAGGCACCCCAATGTTTACCCCCTCTCTGTTTAAAAGATCTCAACTAGGATATAACTTAAATGTCTCTGGAGGGAAAAAATGGGTAGAGATGTGGTACTTAGGTAGAGTGGAATATTATTCAGCCTGGAAATCAATGAAATATGGCCAGTTGTAACAACTCCGGAGGAGTTACGTATGATCTTTCTAAGTGACAGAATTCAAAAAGAAAAAGACACATATCATAAGATATCACTTAAAGGTGGAATCCAAAATGGCTACACATGAAATAAATTACAAAACAAAAACATAGTCAAATATGTAGAAAACACGCATAAGGCTGCTAAACGGGAAAGGTGGGGAGGGGTGAGGCATCACCCAGGAGGTTGAAATTAGCAAAGATACCATTCCAAATACCAAACTGATAATCAACAAGGCCTACACGGTAGCTAAAAGAACTGCACTCAGCACACTCAAGTCACCGGAAAAGAATATATACGACTGGTAAGAATCTGAAAAAGAATTTACTGATGTCTCTCTGTACGTGAATCAAGTGGATGTACAGCAGCAAGAAACAGAGCTTTGAAAATCAGCTGTAACCAATATAGTAATAAATTGAAAAAAATAAACGACAGAGAGACAGAGAAAACCTCTTACAACTTTTCCTCAGGGCCGGTGATGCAACATGGATTGAACACATCTAGACCCACAGCAGGATGAGACATAAGGCTGGAAACTGTTTGCGCTAAGAGAAATGTGAGGTTGGGTGAGGAAATGCACACCCTTTAAAGTAATACTACCTGGTACCCATTCAATGGGTCCCAAATATGCAGGTTCAAGGGATCTTCCTACAGCTAAAACATGCATGGAAAACCCAGAGGACTGTACACCATGTGATCGGGAGATGTGTCTAAAATGCAGCTCATTTATCCTCTCCTGGTGCTCCTGTTCACCATTCCAGCCACGTTACTTAGAATCTCCCCACTTGGAGAATCAGCACATTTCAACTTCTGTTTCACACATTTTGCAAATTGTGAGGAGGATGAACGGGGAACCAATGAGAGAATAGTTGTGGGGTTTGGACGGGCACATATCACTCTAATTTCCCATTAAGAATAAGAATTGAAAAAAGGCTCAGCCCGCCTCGCCCGAGCCAAAATAGGGCCTGAAGCAATCCTGCGGGTTTGAGGCCAGCTCACAAAAGAGCAACTTAAAAAATGGAGCTCAGGGTCACTGCAATTCACAAACCTGCAGAGTTATAAATGAAAACTAACGTCCAAAAATATGTTGAGGTAAGGCAAAGAAGAGGATCTGAATGCAAGACAGAATTGCAAGAAACAGATTTCAAGAGATAGATTGGACTCGTCTTTAAAGCACATGAAAAGCGGCAGAATTTCGACAATGATGCAGTTGGCCCAAAAGGGCGTATGCGTTTTTTCCTGATTATATCCAGGAAAAAACGCATACGCACTTTATGGGCAACGAAGCAAGCAAGCAATGCAAATGTGCACAACAAAGAAGTCTCATTTCCCACTGGTCAAAAGGGCCATCCTAAAAAATTGTAAAAACCAGAAATGCAGGACAGGCCATGGAGAACAGGGAGCCTTTATACGCTGATGGGCAGTGTGTGAACTGCCGAGAGCCACTCTGGAGAAGTGTATGGTGGTTCCTAAATCATCTAAAAAACAGAGCTACAGAGCATAGGACACTTCCAATCATGGGAGTATATCTAGGGAAATCTAAAAATTAACAAGACACAAGCACACCACAGTTTAGGGCTACTCTGTTTACAAGAACCTCAACTTCAGTATACCTTAAATATCCCAGGAAAGAGAACAATGGATAAAGAAGATGTGGTACTTATGTACAATGGAATATCTCTTCACCATGAAATCAATGTAATAAGGCTAGTAGAAGGATAAAGAGTGGATTTAGGTCCGATAATACTACTTGAAATAAGTCAAACAGAAAAAGAAACATATCATAAGATATCACTTATAGAGGGAGGGTAAATATGGCTGCACAAGAAATGAATTACAGAACAGAACAGTGTCTCACATTTAGAAAACACACTTATTTCAGCTTAAGGGGAAAGGAGAGGTGGGGTGATGCATAAAACCAGAGTTTGAAATTAGCACAGATACCGTTCAATAAACCAAATAGATATTAGACAAGATCTACACCTTGCTCAATGAACTGGCCTCAACACACCCTATACACCGCAGAGAAATATATCTGAGTAATAAGAATCTTAAAACCCATGTATTGATATATCTCCATAAGGGAATCAAGTGTGTGCAGAGTGGCACAAACACAGCAGTGAAAATGAGCTAAACCCCATTATAGAAATAAATTTTAAAAACAAAACGCAGAAACAATGAAAGAGAGAAAAATTCTTACAAAATTCGCTCAGGGGCTGTGATGCAACCTGGATTGACCACATATAAACCCACAGCTGGATAAGACATAAGGCTGGACACTTGGGGCTGAGAGGATTGATGAGCTTTGGTGAGCAACTGCCAAAAGTTTAATGCAATACTTCATGCTACTCATTCCAAGGGTCCCAACACTCCAGGTTGAAGGGAATCTTCCTACAGCTAAACCATGCTTGGGAAACCCAGCGACTGGTATACCATATGATCGGGAAAGGTTTCTAAAACGCACCTCATTTTTCCTCTCCTGGGGCTCCGGATCGACATTCCAGCCGCTTTACCAAAAATATCCCCACATGGAGAGTCAATGCCTTTAAGTTCTGGTATCGCACAGTCTGCAGTTAGTGCGGAGGATGAATGGGAATAGGGGGAACCAGTGAGAAACTAGCTGTAGCGGTTTCAATGGGCACATGTCACTCTAAATTCACATCAGTAAGAAGAATAAACCAAAGGCACAGCAAGGTGCCCCAGAAGAAGAATAGGGCCTGAAGGAATCCTGTGGTTATGAGGCAAGATCACAAAAATAAGAGCTGAAAAATGGAGCTAAGGGCCACTGCAATTCAAAAACCTGCAGAGTTATAAAGGCCAACTATTTTCAAAAAATATATTGAGGTAAGGCTATGAAGAGGCATTGAAAGCAAGGCAGAATTGCAGGAAAACGATTTCAGGAGGTAGACTGGAATTGCATTGAAAGCATAGGAAAAGAGGCAGAACGTCCACAATGATTCACTTGGCCAAAAAGGGTGTATGCATTTTTTCCTGAATTTATTCAGGAAAAAAGGCATACGCCCTTTTTGGCCAACCAAGCAAGCTTGCAAAGGAAATCTGCACTACAATGAAGTCTCACTTCCCCCTGGTCAAAAGGGCCATCTGAAAAAAGTGTAAAATCCAGAAAGGCAGGACAGGCCATGGAGAACTGGGAGCCTTGTTATGCTGATGGGCGGGATGTGTATGGTGTTTCCTGAAACATCTAAAAAACAAAGCAACAGAGCCTAGGGCACTTCCACTTATGGCCCTATAGCTTAGGGAAATTAAAATCAAAAAGACACAGCCACCCCAAAATTTGGGATGCCTCTGTTTACAAGAACCTCGTTAACCGTACAAGTTCAATATCACAGAAAGTGAAAAATGGATAAAGAACTTGTGGTACTTACGTACAATGCAGTATCACTCAGCAATGAAATCTATGACATCAGGCCCGTAGCAGCATAATGAGTGGATTCAGGTATGATGATTCTAACTGAAATAAGTCACACAGAAAAAGAAACATCATAAGATATCACTAATACACGGAATGTAAACTTGGCTACACAGGAACTGAATTACAGAACAGAACAGGGTCTCAAATTTAGAAAACCAACTTATGCTTGCTTAAGGGTAAAGGTGAGTTGGGGTGCTGCATAAAACCAGACATTGAAATGAGCACAGATAAAGTTCCTTAAGCCAAATATGGAATAGACAAGAGCTACTCCTTGCTCAACGAAATGGACTCAACACCCCATATTAAACGCCTAAGAATGTACCTGACTAGTAAGTATCTTAAAACCTATGGATTGCTATGTCTCCAAAAGAGAATCAAGCGTGTGTACAGGGGCATAAACGCAGCAGTGATAGGATTGGAGAGGTTCGGTGAGCAAATGAAGACCCTTTGAAATCATATTGCATGGTACCCATTACACGGGTCTCAACTCTCCAGGTTTAAGGTATTCTTCCTTCAGCTAAAATATGCATGTGGAACCCAGAGTATGATCAACCGTGTGAACGGGAGACGTGTTCAAATATGTCTCAGTTTTCCTCCTCTGGTACTCGGGTGCAACATTCCAGATGCTTTACTAACACTCGCCCGACTTGGGGAGTCAATCCCTTTAACCTCCTGTTTGGCCCAGTTTGCAATTTCTGCGGAAGATGAACAGGAATAGCGAGAACCAATGAGAGACTAGCTGGAGGTGTCTGGACGGGCAAATTTAACTCTCATTTCCCACCAGGAAGAGGAATTAACCAAAGGCTCAGCGTGCCGTGCCGGAACCAGATTAGGGCCTGAAGACATCCTGCGGTGTTGCGGCCAGCTCAAAAGAAAGCAAGTTGAAGAAAGGAGCTCAGGGGCACTGTAATTCACAAAACTGCAGAGTTATAAATGACAGCTATCGTCCAAAAATATACTGAAGTAAGGCTGCCAAGAGGACTTGAAAGCGGGGCAGAATTGCAGGAAACCGATTTCAGGAGGTAGACTGGAATTGCATTGAAAGCATAGGAAAAGAGGCAGAACGTCCACAATGATGCACTTGGCCAAAAAGGGCGTAGGCGTTTTTTCCTGAACATATTCAGGAAAAAACGCATACGCCCTTTTTGGCCAACCAAGCAAGCTTGCAAAGGAAATCTGCACTACAATGAAGTCTCACTTCCCCCCGGTCAAAAGGGCCATCTGAAAAAAGTGTAAAATCCAGAAAGGCAGGACAGGCCATGGAGAACTGGGAGCCTTGTTATGCTGATGGGCGGGATGTAAATTGCCAACAGACACTCGGGAGAAGTGTATGGTGTTTCCTGAAACATCTAAAAAACAAAGCAACAGAGCCTAGGGCACTTCCACTTATGGTCCTATAGCTTAGGGAAATTAAAATCAAAAAGACACAGCCACCCCAAAGTTTGGGACAGCTCTGTTTACAAGAACCTCGTTTACAGTACAAGTTCAACATCGCAGAAAGTGAAAAATGGATAAAGAAGTTGTGGTATTTAATTACAAAGCAATATCACTCAGCAATGAAATCTATGTCATCAGGCCCTTAGCAGCACAATGAGTGGATTCAGGTATGATGATTCTAACTGAAATAAGTCACACAGAAAAAGAAACATCATAAGATATCAGTAATACACGGAATGTAAACTTGGCTACACAGGAACTGAATTCCAAAACAGAACAGGGTCTCAAATTTAGACAACCAACTTATGCTTGCTTAAGGGGAAAGGGGAGTTGGGGTGCTGCATAAAACCAGAGATTGAAATGAGCACAGATAAAGTTCCTTAATCAAATATGTAATAGACAAGAGCTACTCCTTGCTCAACGAAATGGACTCAACACCCCATATTAAACGCCTAAGAATGTACCTGACTAGCAAGTATCTTAAAATCTATGGATTGCTATGTCTCTGAAAGGGAATCAAGTGTGTGTAGAGGGGCATAAACGCAGCAGTGATAGGATTGGAGAGGTTCGGTGAGCAAATGAAGACCCTTTGAAGTCACATTGCATGGTACCCATTCCACGGGTCTCAACTCTCCAGGTTTAAGGGATTCTTCCTTCAGCTAAAACATGCATGTGGAACCCAGAGTATGATCAACCATGTGATCGGGAGACGTGTTCAAATATGTCTCAGTTTTCGTACCCTGGTACTCGGGTGCAACATTCCAGACGCTTTACTAACACTCTCCCGACTTCGAGAGTCAGTATCTTTATTCTCCTGTTTGGCCCAGTTTGCAATTTCTGTGGAAGATGAACAGGAATAGGGAGAACCAATGAGAGACAAGCTGGAGGTTTCTGGACGGGCAAATTTAACTCTCATTTCCCACCAAGGACAGGAATTAACCAAAGGCTCAGCGTGCCGTGCTGGAACCAGATTAGGGCCTGAAGCAATCCTGCGGTGTTGCGGCCAGCTCACAAGAAAGCGAGATGAAGAACGGAGCTCAGGGGCACAGGAATTCACAAACCTGCAGAGTTATAAATGACAGCTATCGTCCAAAAATATACTGAAGTAAGGCTGCCAAGAGGACTTGAAAGCGGGGCAGAATTGCAGGAAACCGATTTCAGGAGGTAGACTGGAATTGCATTTTAAGCATAGGAAAAGAGGCAGAACGTCCACAATGATGCACTTGGCCAAAAAGGGCGTATGCGTTTTTTCCTGAATCAGGAAAAAACGCATACGCACTTTTTGGCCAACCAAGCAAGCTTGCAAAGGAAATCTGCACTACAATGAAGTCTCACTTCCCCCCGGTCAAAAGGGCCATCTGAGAAAAGTGTAAAATCCAGAAAGGCAGGACAGGCCATGGAGAACTGGGAGCCTTGTTATGCTGATGGGCGGGATGTAAATTGCCAACAGCCACTCGGGAGAAGTGTATGGTGTTTCCTGAAACATCTAAAAAACAAAGCAACAGAGCCTAGGGCACTTCCACTTATGGTCCTATAGCTTAGGGAAATTAAAATCAAAAAGACACAGCCACCCCACAGTTTGGGACAGCTCTGTTTACAAGAACCTCGTTTACGGTACAAGTTCAATATCGCAGAAAGTGAAAAATGGATAAAGAAGTTGTGGTACTTATGTACAATGCAAAATCACTCAGCCATGAAATCTATGTCATCAGGCCCGTAGCAGCATAATGAGTGGATTCAGGTATGATGATTCTAACTGAAATATGTCACACAGAAAAAGAAACATCATAAGATATCACTAATACACGGAATGTGAACTTGGCTACACATGAACTGAATTACAAAACAGAACAGGGTCTCAAGTTTAGAAAACCAACTTATGCTTCCTTAAGGGGGAAAGTGAGTTGGGGTGCTGCATAAAACCAGAGTTTGAAATTAGCACAGATACCATTCAATAAGCCAAATATGTAATAGACAAGACCTACCCCTTGCTCAACAAAATGGACTCAACAATGAGGTATCACCTCACACCTGATAGAATGGGCATCATGAGAAAATCTACAAACAAAAATGCTGGAAAGGGTGTGGAGAAAAGGAACCCTCTTCCACTATTGTTGGGAATATAAATTGATACAGTCACTACGGAGAACAATATGGAGTTTCTTAAGAAACTAACAATAGAATTACCATATGATACAGCAATCCCAGTACTGGACATATACCCAGACAAAACCATAAATCAAAACGAGACATTCACCGCAATGTTCATTGCATCACTATTTACAATATCGAGGTAATGGAAGCAACCTAAATGCCCACAGACAGACGAATGCATAAAGCTGTGGTACATATATAAAATGGAATATTACTAAGCCATGAAAAGGAATGAAATTGGGTCATTTGTAGAGACGTCGATGGATCTAGAGACTGTCATACAGAGTGAAGTAAGTCAGAAAGAGAAAAACAAATCTTGTATATTCATGCATATATGTGGAACCTAGAAAAACTGTACAGATTAACCATTTTGCAAGGCATAAATAGAGCAACAGATGTAGACAACAAATGTATGGACAACAAGGGGGGAAAGCTGTTGGGGGGGTGGTGGTGGGAGGAGTTGAGAGACTGGGATTGGCATGTATACATTTATATGTATAAAATAGATAACCAATAAGAACCTGCTGTATAAAAATATAAAATAAAATTCAAAATTAAAAAGAAATAAAATTTAAAAAATAAAACAGAAAAAACAATTATTCCCTTCACATACATGTATTTATATGAATAAATTATTTCCATGCTTATATCTGTAAATACAAAAAAGAGGAATAAAATCTACCTTGAACCAAAAACGAAAAAGAGAAAAAAAAACACAGAACCCACCAGTTCCACAGAGGAAAACCGTATCAGGGCACTTGCTCCAGTTGTAAACAATTCTGAAGTTGGCCAGTGGTGGGGAATCGTCTCCCATTCAGCCAGCAGCCCCCACGCAACAAGCGTCCTCATTGCAAAGCTGGGGCACCGTGCCGAGGCATCTGTGAGTAAACGGGAGGTGAGCCCCAGGCCAGTTGCTGCTGAACTATTCCCACCCGTCCCAGGTAAAACACCTGAATATATACAAGGACTTGAAAGCCTAGAGGAAGGGCCATAGAGCCACACGAGTGACAGCATGCCGGCCGACTTGGTGCCTGCAGGCCAGCCAGGATGGTCCTGGCCCTGGGTGCTCTTCTGGAAGATTTCCATTTCCCTGACTGAGATACCCGTCCTGTCCCTGCCCCCACTGCTTTTTTCCTTCCTCACCTCTGCCCAGGGAGAAATTCCAGCAGCAGGTATGGGTGACACATCCTCTTCTTTAGCAGGTGGCAGCCTGGCAACTGCTGCAGAAAGTCCAGCAGAGCCCCACTCACACTGGGCCACCCACAAAGCCGTGGCCTCTCACTCCCTCCCACCAGCCCAGCCCCGAGACTGCTGACAGGGCAGAGAAAATGGCGTCAGGCACGGCTGCAGGGGCTCTTGCTGCCTGGAGTGGTATTTATATTGATCTCAACCCAGGCACACCTGGGGAGGGCTGGCCCGCACGGTAAGGCTGCCCAGGTCAGCCAATCATCACCCCTCAGGGGCTCACAGTTGCAGAAAATGGAACTTGCTGAACCGGCCAGGTCCAAGGAACAGGTGTGGGCTCCTGAGAGTCAGGATAGACAAGGGGCTGCAGCTTTGGCTTGTTTTCTAATCATTTTATCTGGCCCATGAGTGGGAGACAACTTCAAGAAAACCCTCTCCTTATGAGAGGAACCCAGGAGTCAGGGAGAGGAGGGGTGGGTGGTGGTTGGAGACAGAGGCCTGGTGCCCCGGGTGCAGTGGAAGTCTCTGGAAGACCAGGTGGAGGGAGGCCGCACAGAGTGACGCCCAGGGTCACAGACCTGTCGCAGCTGCTGTTTGTTAGTTCAAGTCCTGCTCTGAGGTGCTCTGTGCCAGCTCTGAGCGACAGGTGAGCTGGGGGTGCTCTGCAATGAGGGCTATGTGCACGGTTCCTGTGTGCCAGCCCTGCCATGGTACCTGCAAGGGTAGCTCTGTATCCTGGGAAGGGCCTGACCACGAGAGCCCCGTGGGCTGGGGTGGGGGTGGGGTACCTGCCCAGGTGAGCTCCATATTCTGGGATTGGTCTGACCACGAGAGCCCCATGGGCTGCTGGGGACCTGGTAAAGGATGTCAGGACAGTCAGTGAAGCCACCGAGGATATACCTCCAGTTGCTCCTAATTCCTACACCCTGCTGGTCATTCTACCAACCACCAGGACATGGTATTCTGTATTAGTCTTCAATGATGCCTTCTTTTGTATTCCATTAGTCCCAGAGTCACAAGAAATTTTGGCTTGTGAGTGGCAGGACTCAACATACAACTAAAACAATACTTCCGGGCCGTCTTGCCCCAAGGGTGCAAAAATTCCCACACCATCTTTGGGGAAAGCTTAGCTAAAGACCTAAAAGTTCTACCTCTGGAAAAGGAAACCCTCCTTCAGTACGCAGACGACATTCTGATCGCCAGCCCTACTAAGGAGGCCTCTGAACTACCAAGCCAATAAAGGATAGAAGTTGTCCAAGAAAAAGCTCAAATATCACAGACTGCGGTGACCTGCCTGGGCTTCATTCTCACAGAAGGTCGGAGAAGCCCATCCCAGGAAAGGGAAGAAACCATTTGCAGCCTTACCCCTTTCTAAAACTAGAAGACAGCTTAGGGGTTCCTGGGGAGGCCAGGGTTTGCTGCTTCTGGATCCCTAACTACAGTCTACTAGCTGGGCCTCTATATGAAACACTGAAAGGAAAAGATGATGATCCTTTTGAATAGAATCCAGAAGTGGCCTTTCAAGAATGGAAAGAGCAGTCAATTCAGACCCTTGCCCTGGAACTCCCTAATTTAGCTAAACCCTTTGACCTTTACATTCCCGGTGAAAGGTGAATCGCCATTGGAGAATTAGTGCAAAAACTGGGACCACTTGAAATGGAACAATGCAAGAATGCCATCCAGGTAGGATAAACTACGGTCACCAAGGGGCTTGGCCCACTGCCGCATCTGGCCAAGATACTGGCGGTATCTAAAAACCTGGAAATCAGCAGCCCAAAAGGCCACCTCCTTCCTAAGGGAAAAGGACCCCATGTGGTGATCCTAACCACCAACGATGCCCTGAAGTTGCAGGGTTCGCTCCGTGGGCACACCGACCTCGAGTGAGGAGGCCCTCCAACTCCAACATCCAGAGAGATAACCGGGGGCAACAGGGCACCATGACGACTCGTGTGAACATCACTTGACCTGGAGTTTCTCTCATAAAACAATAAGAGTGTGTCCCAAAAGAGTAGACTACTGCTTGCAGGACTTACTGCACCCAGAGGGGAGCTAATAATCTTGGCGGGGGAACCGTATATCACACTGTCACCATAGAAAAGCCTACAGACACCGTGATGATGGTGGCCAATAAGACCGGCTGGACTCCTGTTTACTTCAAAAGGCTGTTGACTCAGTGGTCATCATGGTCCTTGATCACCACTGACCCTGGACTGTCTGGGAGTTGAGCGGGCAGGGCTCTGACACCTGGTGCTGTTTGTACGTTAATTCAGGGGCCTAATTGAAGAAAGCGCAGACTACTGGTCAGAGCATCTAGGCTGGCAGAAACGGTCAGCCTAAGGTGGCCGAACAAATGTGGGGCGGGGTGAAACCGGCCCCCACAGCGTCTCTGCACATCTCTTTCCTGGACCCTTAAAGGTCATTAGAATCTATAACACTTCCAATGCTGTTGCTCAGGTGGACGAGCAGGGAGGCAGGGGGCCTGGGGACAATCAACGTCACCTGGAGGCTGCTGGGGAGAAGCTCTGACCCTCGCCCCCGGGTATTAGGGCTCCCAACTCAGCACTCAGCAGTTACAGAAGAAGTGTCTGCACCCTCAGCACTCCAAGAATGAGGAACGGGACAAAAGGCAGAGGAGGGGTTTGTCCCCAGCAAAGCCCATTAAAAATCCCTGGGAGATAAAAATAGAATCTGGGCAATAAAGTCAAGTCTAACCTTTTTTATCCTTTGTGCTTTGTCTAATTTCACGTGCTCCTAGGGTCCCGCATGCAGAGGTTCCACACCCGGCACTTCAGACCAGATTTCCTAGTGCAGAATGGCTGGGTCGACACCTCAGCTCCTGGGGCCCAGTGCAGACTCCGCGATATAGAGCCTGAGCTGCAGCCAACCTGGCCCTCGAGAGCTCTGCCCCCTCCCTCCCACTGACTCTGACAGGATCTCTACACAGCAGCCCAGCCCACAGCCCACGGGGTAGTGTATGCTCTCACCTCTCCATTCTCTGATCAAAATATAAAGTTTCCTTTGCTTGTGAACCAAACTCAGTCTCGATCTGTTGGCCCCAATGACACTGGGCAGGGGGACACTTGTTGGGGTCCACTCTGGAGGATCAGTAACAGAAATTGAGACTATTGTAACCTCAATGAACAGATGTGTGAGCCAAACTGTAGTTAACATAGAACAGTGTATAAGGCTCGGGTAAAATAAGATGTTTCTAACACTTCCATTTGATATTTCCATCACTTTATTATAAGCAAGTTCAGTGAAAAGGTTTGTCTTATTTGTCAGGTCAATATTAGAGAAACGAAGTGATTTCTTTCCAAGGATGTACATCTAATAATCTTGGTTAAAGCTTCAATCTTGTTTTAAATGCTTTTCCATTGAAAATGATACCTCTCTTTCAGCTCCCCCATTTCTGAGAAGTATAAAATCTTATAATTTATTATTACCAAAGGGGAAAGGTGGGAGGAGGGATAAATTAACAGTTTGGGATTAACACATACACACTGCTATGTATAAAATAGATCATCAACAAGGAACTACTGTATAGCACAGGGAACTACACTCAACATTTTGCAATAACCTATAAGGGGAAATAATCTGAAAAAGAATAGATATTTTTATTGACATCATCTATCAATGACAGTTAAAGTGTAACCTAAGGGAAGCTGGTGGTGAGTGCTTCTGACCCTGAAGACTTCAATCATCTAAAGTTTGGACTCTGCCTACTTCCCAAGGCCCTTAATGAACATATGTGTAGCCGTAGCTTAAAAAATTCCCCAGTTTGGGTTTCGGGGAGACACTGATTTTGAAAAAGCCCTGGTGTTCTCCTTACATGAATGGGACTCTTCCTACTGCTAAAACATGTCTGTCACACCCAGAGGATGGTATACCGTCTGATCGGGAAGAGTTTGGAAAAGGCATCTCATCTCCTCATCTCCTGGTGCTCGGGTTCACCCCTCCAGCGTCTTTACTAACAGTCTCCCCACTTGGAGATGTCAGCACTGTCAACATCCTGTTGCGTACAGTTTGGAATTTGTCCAGAGGATGAAGCGGAAGGATGAGGAACAATGAGAGACAAGTCCTAGGTGTTCAGACAGGCACATGTCACTCTAATTTCCAATCAGGAAGACGAATTGACCAAAGGCTAGGGTTGCCCATGGAAACAGTATAGGGCTTGAGGAAATCTCGCTGCTTTGTGGCCAGTTCCCATAAACACAAGTTGAACAATGGAACTCAGGGGCAGTAAAATTCACGAAACTGCAGAGTTGAAAATATCCATCACTGAAAAATGTCTTGAGGAAAGTCAGAGAAAAGGACTTGTAAGCAAGGGAGAATGGCAGGAAAGGGATTTGAGGAGGTAGAAAGGACTCGCCATTAAGCACAAGAAAAGGAGCTGAACATTGCCAACATTGCAGTTGGCCAAAAAGGGTGTATGCGTTTTTTTCTGTATATATTCAAGAAAAGGGCATACACTTTTTTAGCCAACCAAACAGGTGGGCACTGGAAGTCAATACTACAAAAGATATCACTTCGCATCAGTCAGAAGAGCCATCCTCATAAAGCGTAAACAACAGAAATGCAGGACAGGGCAAGGAGAAGAGGGAGCCCTGTGAGACTTATAGTGGAAATGTATATTGCCAACGGCCATTCTGGAGAAGTGTATTGTGTTTACTAAAGCATCTAAAAAATGAGCTACAGAGCATAGGGCACTTGCACTCATGGGCGTATATCTTGAGAAAAACAAAAATCGAGAGGACACAGGCACCCCAATGTTTACCCCCTCTCTGTTTAAAAGATCCTCAACTAGGATATAACTTAAATGTCTCTGGAGGGAAAAAATGGGTAGAGATGTGGTACTTAGGTAGAGTGGAATATTATTCAGCCTGGAAATCAATGAAATATGGCCAGTTGTAACAACTCCGGAGGAGTTACGTATGATCTTTCTAAGTGACAGAATTCAAAAAGAAAAGGACACATATCATAAGATATCACTTAAAGGTGGAATCCAAAATGGCTACACATGAAATAAATTACAAAACAAAAACATAGTCAAATATGTAGAAAACACGCATAAGGCTGCTAAACGGGAAAGGTGGGGAGGGGTGAGGCATCACCCAGGAGGTTGAAATTAGCAAAGATACCATTCCAAATACCAAACTGATAATCAACAAGGCCTACACGGTAGCTAAAAGAACTGCACTCAGCACACTCAAGTCACCAGAAAAGAATATATACGACTGGTAAGAATCTGAAAAAGAATTTACTGATGTCTCTCTGTACGTGAATCAAGTGGATGTACAGCAGCAAGAAACAGAGCTTTGAAAATCAGCTGTAACCAATATAGTAATAAATTGAAAAAAATAAACGACAGAGAGACAGAGAAAACCTCTTACAACTTTTCCTCAGGGCCGGTGATGCAACATGGATTGAACACATCTAGACCCACAGCAGGATGAGACATAAGGCTGGAAACTGTTTGCGCTAAGAGAAATGTGAGGTTGGGTGAGGAAATGCACACCCTTTAAAGTAATACTACCTGGTACCCATTCAATGGGTCCCAAATATGCAGGTTCAAGGGATCTTCCTACAGCTAAAACATGCATGGAAAACCCAGAGGACTGTACACCATGTGATCGGGAGATGTGTCTAAAATGCAGCTCATTTATCCTCTCCTGGTGCTCCTGTTCACCATTCCAGCCACGTTACTTAGAATCTCCCCACTTGGAGAATCAGCACATTTCAACTTCTGTTTCACACATTTTGCAAATTGTGAGGAGGATGAACGGGGAACCAATGAGAGAATAGTTGTAGGGGTTTGGACGGGCACATATCACTCTAATTTCCCATTAAGAATAAGAATTGAAAAAAGGCTCAGCCCGCCTCGCCCGAGCCAAAATAGGGCCTGAAGCAATCCTGCGGGTTTGAGGCCAGCTCACAAAAGAGCAACTTAAAAAATGGAGCTCAGGGTCACTGCAATTCACAAACCTGCAGAGTTATAAATGAAAACTAACGTCCAAAAATATGTTGAGGTAAGGCAAAGAAGAGGATCTGAATGCAAGACAGAATTGCAAGAAACAGATTTCAAGAGATAGATTGGACTCATCTTTAAAGCACATGAAAAGCGGCAGAATTTCGACAATGATGCAGTTGGCCCAAAAGAGCGTATGCGTTTTTTCCTGATTATATCCAGGAAAAAACGCATACGCACTTTATGGGCAACGAAGCAAGCAAGCAATGCAAATGTGCACAACAAAGAAGTCTCATTTCCCACTGGTCAAAAGGGCCATCCTAAAAAATTGTAAAAACCAGAAATGCAGGACAGGCCATGGAGAACAGGGAGCCTTTATACGCTGATGGGCAGTGTGTGAACTGCCGAGAGCCACTCTGGAGAAGTGTATGGTGGTTCCTAAATCATCTAAAAAACAGAGCTACAGAGCATAGGACACTTCCAATCATGGGAGTATATCTAGGGAAATCTAAAAATTAACAAGACACAAGCACACCACAGTTTAGGGCTACTCTGTTTACAAGAACCTCAACTTCAGTATACCTTAAATATCCCAGGAAAGAGAACAATGGATAAAGAAGATGTGGTACTTATGTACAATGGAATATCTCTTCACCATGAAATCAATGTAATAAGGCTAGTAGAAGGATAAAGAGTGGATTTAGGTCCGATAATACTACTTGAAATAAGTCAAACAGAAAAAGAAACATATCATAAGATATCACTTATAGAGGGAGGGTAAATATGGCTGCACAAGAAATGAATTACAGAACAGAACAGTGTCTCACATTTAGAAAACACACTTATTTCAGCTTAAGGGGAAAGGAGAGGTGGGGTGATGCATAAAACCAGAGTTTGAAATTAGCACAGATACCGTTCAATAAACCAAATAGATATTAGCCAAGATCTACACCTTGCTCAATGAACTGGCCTCAACACACCCTATACACCGCAGAGAAATATATCTGAGTAATAAGAATCTTAAAACCCATGTATTGATATATCTCCATAAGGGAATCAAGTGTGTGCAGAGTGGCACAAACACAGCAGTGAAAATGAGCTAAACCCCATTATAGAAATAAATTTTAAAAACAAAACGCAGAAACAATGAAAGAGAGAAAAATTCTTACAAAATTCGCTCAGGGGCTGTGATGCAACCTGGATTGACCACATATAAACCCACAGCTGGATAAGACATAAGGCTGGACACTTGGGGCTGAGAGGATTGATGAGCTTTGGTGAGCAACTGCCAAAAGTTTAATGCAATACTTCATGCTACTCATTCCAAGGGTCCCAACACTCCAGGTTGAAGGGAATCTTCCTACAGCTAAACCATGCTTGGGAAACCCAGCGACTGGTATACCATATGATCGGGAAAGGTTTCTAAAACGCACCTCATTTTTCCTCTCCTGGGGCTCCGGATCGACATTCCAGCCGCTTTACCAAAAATATCCCCACATGGAGAGTCAATGCCTTTAAGTTCTGGTATCGCACAGTCTGCAGTTAGTGCGGAGGATGAATGGGAATAGGGGGAACCAGTGAGAAACTAGCTGTAGCGGTTTCAATGGGCACATGTCACTCTAAATTCACATCAGTAAGAAGAATAAACCAAAGGCACAGCAAGGTGCCCCAGAAGAAGAATAGGGCCTGAAGGAATCCTGTGGTTATGAGGCAAGATCACAAAAATAAGAGCTGAAAAATGGAGCTAAGGGCCACTGCAATTCAAAAACTTGCAGAGTTATAAAGGCCAACTATTTTCAAAAAATATATTGAGGTAAGGCTATGAAGAGGCATTGAAAGCAAGGCAGAATTGCAGGAAAACGATTTCAGGAGGTAGACGGGAATTGCATTTAAAGCATAGGAAAAGAGGCAGAACGTCCACAATGATGCACTTGGCCAAAAAGGGCGTATGCCTTTTTTCCTGAATTTATTCAGAAAAAAAGGCATACGCCCTTTTTGGCCAACCAAGCAAGCTTGCAAAGGAAATCTGCACTACAATGAAGTCTCACTTCCCCCCGGTCAAAAGGGCCATCTGAAAAAAGTGTAAAATCCAGAAAGGCAGGACAGGCCATGGAGAACTGGGAGCCTTGTTATGCTGATGGGCGGGCTGTGTATGGTGTTTCCTGAAACATCTAAAAAACAAAGCAACAGAGCCTAGGGCACTTCCACTTATGGCCCTATAGCTTAGGGAAATTAAAATCAAAAAGACACAGCTACCCCAAAATTTGGGACGCCTCTGTTTACAAGAACCTCGTTAACCGTACAAGTTCAATATCACAGAAAGTGAAAAATGGATAAAGAACTTGTGGTACTTACGTACAATGCAGTATCACTCAGCAATGAAATCTATGTCATCAGGCCCGCAGCAGCATAATGAGTGGATACAGGTACGATGATTCTAACTGAAATAAGACACACAGAAAAAGAAACATCATAAGATATCAGTAATACACGGAATGTAAACTTGGCTACACAGGAACTGAATTACAGAACAGAACAGGGTCTCAAATTTAGAAAACCAACTTATGCTTGGTTAAGGCTAAAGGTGAGTTGGGGTGCTGCATAAAACCATAGATTGAAATGAGCACAGATAAAGTTCCTTAAGCCAAATATGGAATAGACAAAAGCTACTCCTTGCTCAACGAAATGGACTCAACACCGCATATTAAACGCCTAAGAATGTACCTGACTAGTAAGTATCTTAAAACCTATGGATTGCTATGTCTCCAAAAGAGAATCAAGCATGTGTACAGGGGCATAAACGCAGCAGTGATAGGATTGGAGAGGTTCGGTGAGCAAATGAAGACCCTCTGAAGTCATATTGCATGGTACCCATTCCAAGGGTTTCAACTACCCAGGTTTAAGGTATTCTTCCTTCAGCTAAAACATGCATGTGGAACCTAGAGTATGATCAACCATGTGATCGGGAGACGTGTTCAAATATGTCTCAGTTTTCGTACCCTGGTACTCGGGTGCAACATTCCAGACGCTTTACTAACACCCTCCCGACTTGGAGAGTCAGTCCCTTTAACCTCCTGTTTGGCCCAGTTTGTAATTTCTGCGGAAGATGAACAGGAATAGCGAGAACCAATGAGAGACTAGCTGGAGGTGTCTGGACGGGCAAATTTAACTCTCATTTCCCACCAGGAAGAGGAATTAACCAAAGGCTCAGCGTGCCGTGCCGGAACCAGATTAGGGCCTGAAGCCATCCTGCGGTGTTGCGGCCAGCTCAAAAGAAAGCGAGTTGAAGAAAGGAGCTCAGGGGCACTGTAATTCACAAACCTGCAGAGTTATAAATGACAGCTATCGTCCAAAAATATACTGAAGTAAGGCTGCCAAGAGGACTTGAAAGCGGGGCAGAATTGCAGGAAACCGATTTCAGGAGGTAGACTGGAATTGCATTGAAAGCATAGGAAAAGAGGCAGAACGTCCACAATGATGCACTTGGCCAAAAAGGGCGTATGCGTCTTTTCCTGAATATATTCAGGAAAAAACGCATACGCCCTTTTTGGCCAACCAAGCAAGCTTGCAAAGGAAATCTGCACTACAATGAAGTCTCACTTCCCCCCGGTCAAAAGGGCCATCTGAAAAAAGTGTAAAATCCAGAAAGGCAGGACAGGCCATGGAGAACTGGGAGCCTTGTTATGCTGATGGGCGGGATGTAAATTGCCAACAGACACTCGGGAGAAGTGTATGGTGTTTCCTGAAACATCTAAAAAACAAAGCAACAGAGCCTAGGGCACTTCCACTTATGGTCCTATAGCTTAGGGAAATTAAAATCAAAAAGACACAGCCACCCCAAAGTTTGGGACGCCTCTGTTTACAAGAACCTCGTTTACAGTACAAGTTCAACATCGCAGAAAGTGAAAAATGGATAAAGAAGTTGTGGTATTTACTTACAAAGCAATATCACTCAGCAATGAAATCTATGTCATCAGGCCCTTAGCAGCACAATGAGTGGATTCAGGTATGATGATTCTAACTGAAATAAGTCACACAGAAAAAGAAACATCATAAGATATCAGTAATACACGGAATGTAAACTTGGCTACACAGGAACTGAATTACAGAACAGAACAGGGTCTCAAATTTAGAAAACCAACTTATGCTTGCTTAAGGGGAAAGGTGAGTTGGGGTGCTGCATAAAACCAGAGATTGAAATGAGCACAGATAAAGTTCCTTAAGCCAAATATGGAATAGACAAGAGCTACTCCTTGCTCAACGAAATGGACTCAACACCGCATATTAAACGCCTAAGAATGTACCTGACTAGTAAGTATCTTAAAACCTATGGATTGCTATGTCTCCGAAAGAGAATCAAGCATGTGTACAGGGGCATAAACGCAGCAGTGATAGGATTGGAGAGGTTCGGTGAGCAAATGAAGACCCTTTGAAGTCATATTGCATGGTACCCATTCCACGGGTTTCAACTACCCAGGTTTAAGGTATTCTTCCTTCAGCTAAAACATGCATGTGGAACCTAGAGTATGATCAACCATGTGATTGGGAGACGTGTTCAAATATGTCTCAGTTTTCGTACCCTGGTACTCGGGTGCAACATTCCAGACGCTTTACTAACACCCTCCCGACTTGGAGAGTCAGTCCCTTTAACCTCCTGTTTGGCCCAGTTTGCAATTTCTGCGGAAGATGAACAGGAATAGCGAGAACCAATGAGAGACTAGCTGGAGGTGTCTGGACGGGCAAATTTAACTCTCATTTCCCACCAGGAAGAGGAATTAACCAAAGGCTCAGCGTGCCGTGCCGGAACCAGATTAGGGCCTGAAGCCATCCTGCGGTGTTGCGGCCAGCTCAAAAGAAAGCGAGTTGAAGAAAGGAGCTCAGGGGCACTGTAATTCACAAACCTGCAGAGTTATAAATGACAGCTATCGTCCAAAAATATACTGAAGTAAGGCTGCCAAGAGGACTTGAAAGCGGGGCAGAATTGCAGGAAACCGATTTCAGGAGGTAGACTGGAATGGAAGTGAAAGCATAGGAAAAGAGGCAGAACGTCCACAATGATGCACTTGGCCAAAAAGGGCGTATGCGTTTTTTCCTGAATATATTCAGGAAAAAACGCATACGCCCTTTTTGGCCAACCAAGCAAGCTTGCAAAGGAAATCTGCACTACAATGAAGTCTCACTTCCCCCCGGTCAAAAGGGCCATCTGAAAAAAGTGTAAAATCCAGAAAGGCAGGACAGGCCATGGAGAACTGGGAGCCTTGTTATGCTGATGGGCGGGATGTAAATTGCCAACAGACACTCGGGAGAAGTGTATGGTGTTTCCTGAAACATCTAAAAAACAAAGCAACAGAGCCTAGGGCACTTCCACTTATGGTCCTATAGCTTAGGGAAATTAAAATCAAAAAGACACAGCCACCCCAAAGTTTGGGACGCCTCTGTTTACAAGAACCTCGTTTACAGTACAAGTTCAACATCGCAGAAAGTGAAAAATGGATAAAGAAGTTGTGGTATTTACTTACAAAGCAATATCACTCAGCAATGAAATCTATGTCATCAGGCCCTTAGCAGCACAATGAGTGGATTCAGGTATGATGATTCTAACTGAAATAAGTCACACAGAAAAAGAAACATCATAAGATATCAGTAATACACGGAATGTAAACTTGGCTACACAGGAACTGAATTACAGAACAGAACAGGGTCTCAAATTTAGAAAACCAACTTATGCTTGCTTAAGGGGAAAGGGGAGTTGGGGTGCTGCATAAAACCAGAGATTGAAATGAGCACAGATAAAGTTCCTTAAGCCAAATATGGAATAGACAAGAGCTACTCCTTGCTCAACGAAATGGACTCAACACCGCATATTAAACGCCTAAGAATGTACCTGACTAGTAAGTATCTTAAAACCTATGGATTGCTATGTCTCCGAAAGAGAATCAAGCATGTGTACAGGGGCATAAACGCAGCAGTGATAGGATTGGAGAGGTTCGGTGAGCAAATGAAGACCCTTTGAAGTCATATTGCATGGTACCCATTCCACGGGTTTCAACTACCCAGGTTTAAGGTATTCTTCCTTCAGCTAAAACATGCATGTGGAACCTAGAGTATGATCAACCATGTGATCGGGAGACGTGTTCAAATATGTCTCAGTTTTCGTACCCTGGTACTCGGGTGCAACATTCCAGACGCTTTACTAACACCCTCCCGACTTGGAGAGTCAGTCCCTTTAACCTCCTGTTTGGCCCAGTTTGCAATTTCTGCAGAAGATGAACAGGAATAGCGAGAACCAATGAGAGACTAGCTGGAGGTGTCTGGACGGGCAAATTTAACTCTCATTTCCCACCAGGAAGAGGAATTAACCAAAGGCTCAGCATGCCGTGCCGGAACCAGATTAGGGCCTGAAGCCATCCTGCGGTGTTGCGGCCAGCTCAAAAGAAAGCGAGTTGAAGAAAGGAGCTCAGGGGCACTGTAATTCACAAACCTGCAGAGTTATAAATGACAGCTATCGTCCAAAAATATACTGAAGTAAGGCTGCCAAGAGGACTTGAAAGCGGGGCAGAATTGCAGGAAACCGATTTCAGGAGGTAGACTGGAATTGCATTGAAAGCATAGGAAAAGAGGCAGAACGTCCACAATGATGCACTTGGCCAAAAAGGGCGTATGCGTTTTTTCCTGAATATATTCAGGAAAAAACGCATACGCCCTTTTTGGCCAACCAAGCAAGCTTGCAAAGGAAATCTGCACTACAATGAAGTCTCACTTCCCCCCGGTCAAAAGGGCCATCTGAAAAAAGTGTAAAATCCAGAAAGGCAGGACAGGCCATGGAGAACTGGGAGCCTTGTTATGCTGATGGGCGGGATGTAAATTGCCAACAGACACTCGGGAGAAGTGTATGGTGTTTCCTGAAACATCTAAAAAACAAAGCAACAGAGCCTAGGGCACTTCCACTTATGGTCCTATAGCTTAGGGAAATTAAAATCAAAAAGACACAGGCACCCCAAACATTGGGACGCCTCTGTTTACAAGAACCTCGTTTACAGTACAAGTTCAACATCGCAGAAAGTGAAAAATGGATAAAGAAGTTGTGGTATTTACTTACAAAGCAATATCACTCAGCAATGAAATCTATGTCATCAGGCCCTTAGCAGCACAATGAGTGGATTCAGGTATGATGATTCTAACTGAAATAAGTCACACAGAAAAAGAAACATCATAAGATATCAGTAATACACGGAATGTAAACTTGGCTACACAGGAACTGAATTACAGAACAGAACAGGGTCTCAAATTTAGAAAACCAACTTATGCTTGCTTAAGGGGAAAGGGGAGTTGGGGTGCTGCATAAAACCAGAGATTGAAATGAGCACAGATAAAGTTCCTTAAGCCAAATATGGAATAGACAAGAGCTACTCCTTGCTCAACGAAATGGACTCAACACCGCATATTAAACGCCTAAGAATGTACCTGACTAGTAAGTATCTTAAAACCTATGGATTGCTATGTCTCCGAAACAGAATCAAGCATGTGTACAGGGGCATAAACGCAGCAGTGATAGGATTGGAGAGGTTCGGTGAGCAAATGAAGACCCTTTGAAGTCATATTGCATGGTACCCATTCCACGGGTTTCAACTACCCAGGTTTAAGGTATTCTTCCTTCAGGTAAAACATTCATGTGGAACCTAGAGTATGATCAACCATGTGATCGGGAGACGTGTTCAAATATGTCTCAGTTTTCGTACCCTGGTACTCGGGTGCAACATTCCAGGCGCTTTACTAACACCCTCCCGACTTGGAGAGTCAGTCCCTTTAACCTCCTGTTTGGCCCAGTTTGCAATTTCTGCGGAAGATGAACAGGAATAGCGAGAACCAATGAGAGACTAGCTGGAGGTGTCTGGACGGGCAAATTTAACTCTCATTTCCCACCAGGAAGAGGAATTAACCAAAGGCTCAGCATGCCGTGCCGGAACCAGATTAGGGCCTGAAGCCATCCTGCGGTGTTGCGGCCAGGTCACAAGAAAGAGAGTTGAAGAAAGGAGCTCAGGGGCACTGTAATTCACAAACCTGCAGAGTTATAAATGACAGCTATCGTCCAAAAATATACTGAAGTAAGGCTGCCAAGAGGACTTGAAAGCGGGGCAGAATTGCAGGAAACCGATTTCAGGAGGTAGACTGGAATTGCAGTGAAAGCATAGGAAAAGAGGCAGAACGTCCACAATGATGCACTTGGCCAAAAAGGGCGTATGCGTTTTTTCCTGAATATATTCAGGAAAAAACGCATACGCCCTTTTTGGCCAACCAAGCAAGATTGCAAAGGAAATCTGCACTACAATGAAGTCTCACTTGCCCCCGGTCAAAAGGGCCATCTGAAAAAAGTGTAAAATCCAGAAAGGTGGGACAGGCCATGGAGAACTGGGAGCCTTGTTATGCTGATGGGCGGGATGTAAATTGCCAACAGACACTCGGGAGAAGTGTATGGTGTTTCCTGAAACATCTAAAAAACAAAGCAACAGAGCCTAGGGCACTTCCACTTATGGTCCTATAGCTTAGGGAAATTAAAATCAAAAAGACACAGCCACCCCAAAGTTTGGGACGCCTCTGTTTACAAGAACCTCGTTTACAGTACAAGTTCAACATCGCAGAAAGTGAAAAATGGATAAAGAAGTTGTGGTATTTACTTACAAAGCAATATCACTCAGCAATGAAATCTATGTCATCAGGCCCTTAGCAGCACAATGAGTGGATTCAGGTATGATGATTCTAACTGAAATAAGTCACACAGAAAAAGAAACATCATAAGATATCAGGAATACACGGAATGTAAACTTGGCTACACAGGAACTGAATTACAGAACAGAACAGGGTCTCAAATTTAGAAAACCAACTTATGCTTTCTTCAGGGTAAAGGTGAGTTGGGGTGCTGCATAAAACCAGAGATTGAAATGAGCACAGATAAAGTTCCTTAAGCCAAATATGGAATAGACAAGAGCTACCTCGTGCTCAACGAAATGGACTCAACACCGCATATTAAATGCCTAAGAATGTACCTGACTAGTAAGTATCTTAAAACCTATGGATTGCTATGTCTCCGAAAGAGAATCAAGCATGTGTACAGGGGCATAAACGCAGCAGTGATAGGATTGGAGAGGTTCGGTGAGCAAATGAAGACCCTTTGAAGTCATATTGCATGGTACCCATTCCACGGGTTTCAACTACCCAGGTTTAAGGTATTCTTCCTTCAGCTAAAACATGCATGTGGAACCTAGAGTATGATCAACCATGTGATCGGGAGACGTGTTCAAATATGTCTCAGTTTTCGTACCCTGGTACTCGGGTGCAACATTCCAGACGCTTTACTAACACCCTCCCGACTTGGAGAGTCAGTCCCTTTAACCTCCTGTTTGGCCCAGTTTGCAATTTCTGCGGAAGATGAACAGGAATAGCGAGAACCAATGAGAGACTAGCTGGAGGTGTCTGGACGGGCAAATTTAACTCTCATTTCCCACCAGGAAGAGGAATTAACCAAAGGCTCAGCGTGCTGTGCCGGAACCAGATTAGGGCCTGAAGCCATCCTGCGGTGTTGCGGCCAGCTCAAAAGAAAGCGAGTTGAAGAAAGGAGCTCAGGGGCACTGTAATTCACAAACCTGCAGAGTTATAAATGACAGCTATCGTCCAAAAATATACTGAAGTAAGGCTGCCAAGAGGACTTGAAAGCGGGGCAGAATTGCAGGAAACCGATTTCAGGAGGTAGACTGGAATTGCATTGAAAGCATAGGAAAAGAGGCAGAACGTCCACAATGATGCACTTGGCCAAAAAGGGCGTATGCGTTTTTTCCTGAATATATTCAGGAAAAAACGCATACGCCCTTTTTGGCCAACCAAGCAAGCTTGCAAAGGAAATCTGCACTACAATGAAGTCTCACTTCCCCCCGGTCAAAAGGGCCATCTGAAAAAAGTGTAAAATCCAGAAAGGCAGGACAGGCCATGGAGAACTGGGAGCCTTGTTATGCTGATGGGCGGGATGTAAATTGCCAACAGACACTCGGGAGAAGTGTATGGTGTTTCCTGAAACATCTAAAAAACAAAGCAACAGAGCCTAGGGCACTTCCACTTATGGTCCTATAGCTTAGGGAAATTAAAATCAAAAAGACACAGCCACCCCAAAGTTTGGGACGCCTCTGTTTACAAGAACCTCGTTTACAGTACAAGTTCAACATCGCAGAAAGTGAAAAATGGATAAAGAAGTTGTGGTATTTACTTACAAAGCAATATCACTCAGCAATGAAATCTATGTCATCAGGCCCTTAGCAGCACAATGAGTGGATTCAGGTATGATGATTCTAACTGAAATAAGTCACACAGAAGAAGAAACATCATAAGATATCAGTAATACACGGAATGTAAACTTGGCTACACAGGAACTGAATTACAGAACAGAACAGGGTCTCAAATTTAGAAAACCAACTTATGCTTGCTTAAGGGGAAAGGGGAGTTGTGGTGCTGCATAAAACCAGAGATTGAAATGAGCACAGATAAAGTTCCTTAAGCCAAATATGGAATAGACAAGAGCTACTCCTTGCTCAACGAAATGGACTCAACACCGCATATTAAACGCCTAAGAATGTACCTGACTAGTAAGTATCTTAAAACCTATGGATTGCTATGTCTCCGAAAGAGAATCAAGCATGTGTACAGGGGCATAAACGCAGCAGTGATAGGATTGGAGAGGTTCGGTGAGCAAATGAAGACCCTTTGAAGTCATATTGCATGGTACCCATTCCACGGGTTTCAACTACCCAGGTTTAAGGTATTCTTCCTTCAGCTAAAACATGCATGTGGAACCTAGAGTATGATCAACCATGTGATCGGGAGACGTGTTCAAATATGTCTCAGTTTTCGTACCCTGGTACTCGGGTGCAACATTCCAGACGCTTTACTAACACCCTCCCGACTTGGAGAGTCAGTCCCTTTAACCTCCTGTTTGGCCCAGTTTGCAATTTCTGCGGAAGATGAACAGGAATAGCGAGAACCAATGAGAGACTAGCTGGAGGTGTCTGGACGGGCAAATTTAACTCTCATTTCCCACCAGGAAGAGGAATTAACCAAAGGCTCAGCGTGCCGTGCCGGAACCAGATTAGGGCCTGAAGCCATCCTGCGGTGTTGCGGCCAGCTCAAAAGAAAGCGAGTTGAAGAAAGGAGCTCAGGGGCACTGTAATTCACAAACCTGCAGAGTTATAAATGACAGCTATCGTCCAAAAATATACTGAAGTAAGGCTGCCAAGAGGACTTGAAAGCGGGGCAGAATTGCAGGAAACCGATTTCAGGAGGTAGACTGGAATTGCATTGAAAGCATAGGAAAAGAGGCAGAACGTCCACAATGATGCACTTGGCCAAAAAGGGCGTATGCGTTTTTTCCTGAATATATTCAGGATAAAACGCATACGCCCTTTTTGGCCAACCAAGCAAGCTTGCAAAGGAAATCTGCACTACAATGAAGTCTCACTTCCCCCCGGTCAAAAGGGCCATCTGAAAAAAGTGTAAAATCCAGAAAGGCAGGACAGGCCATGGAGAACTGGGAGCCTTGTTATGCTGATGGGCGGGATGTAAATTGCCAACAGACACTCAGGAGAAGTGTATGGTGTTTCCTGAAACATCTAAAAAACAAAGCAACAGAGCCTAGGGCACTTCCACTTATGGTCCTATAGCTTAGGGAAATTAAAATCAAAAAGACACAGCCACCCCAAAGTTTGGGACGCTTCTGTTTACAAGAACCTCGTTTACAGTACAAGTTCAACATCGCAGAAAGTGAAAAATGGATAAAGAAGTTGTGGTATTTACTTACAAAGCAATATCACTCAGCAATGAAATCTATGTCATCAGGCCCTTAGCAGCACAATGAGTGGATTCAGGTATGATGATTCTAACTGAAATAAGTCACACAGAAAAAGAAACATCATAAGATATCAGTAATACACGGAATGTAAACTTGGCTACACAGGAACTGAATTACAGAACAGAACAGGGTCTCAAATTTAGAAAACCAACTTATGCTTTCTTCAGGGTAAAGGTGAGTTGGGGTCCTGCATAAAACCAGAGATTGAAATGAGCACAGATAAAGTTCCTTAAGCCAAATATGGAATAGACAAGAGCTACTCCTTGCTCAACGAAATGGACTCAACACCGCATATTAAATGCCTAAGAATGTACCTGACTAGTAAGTATCTTAAAACCTATGGATTGCTATGTCTCCGAAAGTGAATCAAGCATGTGTACAGGGGCATAAACGCAGCAGTGATAGGATTGGAGAGGTTCGGTGAGCAAATGAAGACCCTTTGAAGTCATATTGCATGGTACCCATTCCACGGGTTTCAACTACCCAGGTTTAAGGTATTCTTCCTTCAGCTAAAACATGCATGTGGAACCTAGAGTATGATCAACCATGTGATCGGGAGACGTGTTCTAATATGTCTCAGTTTTCGTACCCTGGTACTCGGGTGCAACATTCCAGACGCTTTACTAACACCCTCCCGACTTGGAGAGTCAGTCCCTTTAACCTCCTGTTTGGCCCAGTTAGCAATTTCTGCGGAAGATGAACAGGAATAGCGAGAACCAATGAGAGACTAGCTGGAGGTGTCTGGACGGGCAAATTTAACTCTCATTTCCCACCAGGAAGAGGAATTAACCAAAGGCTCAGCGTGCCGTGCCGGAACCAGATTAGGGCCTGAAGCCATCCTGCGGTGTTGCGGCCAGCTCAAAAGAAAGCGAGTTGAAGAAAGGAGCTCAGGGGCACTGTAATTCACAAACCTGCAGAGTTATAAATGACAGCTATCGTCCAAAAATATACTGAAGTAAGGCTGCCAAGAGGACTTGAAAGCAGGGCAGAATTGCAGGAAACCGATTTCAGGAGGCAGATTGGAATTGCATTGAAAGCATAGGAAAAGAGGCAGAACGTCCACAATGATGCACTTGGCCAAAAAGGGCGTATGCGTTTTTTCCTGAATATATTCAGGAAAAAACGCATACGCCCTTTTTGGCCAACCAAGCAAGCTTGCAAAGGAAATCTGCACTACAATGAAGTCTCACTTCCCCCCGGTCAAAAGGGCCATCTGAAAAAAGTGTAAAATCCAGAAAGGCAGGACAGGCCATGGAGAACTGGGAGCCTTGTTATGCTGATGGGCGGGATGTAAATTGCCAACAGACACTCGGGAGAAGTGTATGGTGTTTCCTGAAACATCTAAAAAACAAAGCAACAGAGCCTAGGGCACTTCCACTTATGGTCCTATAGCTTAGGGAAATTAAAATCAAAAAGACACAGCCACCCCAAAGTTTGGGACGCCTCTGTTTACAAGAACCTCGTTTACAGTACAAGTTCAACATCGCAGAAAGTGAAAAATGGATAAAGAAGTTGTGGTATTTACTTACAAAGCAATATCACTCAGCAATGAAATCTATGTCATCAGGCCCTTAGCAGCACAATGAGTGGATTCAGGTATGATGATTCTAACTGAAATAAGTCACACAGAAAAAGAAACATCATAAGATATCAGTAATACACGGAATGTAAACTTGGCTACACAGGAACTGAATTACAGAACAGAACAGGGTCTCAAATTTAGAAAACCAACTTATGCTTGCTTAAGGGGAAAGGTGAGTTGGGGTGCTGCATAAAACCAGAGATTGAAATGAGCACAGATAAAGTTCCTTAAGCCAAATATGGAATAGACAAGAGCTACTCCTTGCTCAACGAAATGGACTCAACACCGCATATTAAATGCCTAAGAATGTACCTGACTAGTAAGTATCTTAAAACCTATGGATTGCTATGTCTCCGAAAGAGAATCAAGCATGTGTACAGGGGCATAAACGCAGCAGTGATAGGATTGGAGAGGTTCGGTGAGCAAATGAAGACCCTTTGAAGTCATATTGCATGGTACCCATTCCACGGGTTTCAACTACCCAGGTTTAAGGTATTCTTCCTTCAGCTAAAACATGCATGTGGAACCTAGAGTATGATCAACCATGTGATCGGGAGACGTGTTCAAATATGTCTCAGTTTTCGTACCCTGGTACTCGGGTGCAACATTCCAGACGCTTTACTAACACCCTCCCGACTTGGAGAGTCAGTCCCTTTAACCTCCTGTTTGGCCCAGTTTGCAATTTCTGCGGAAGATGAACAGGAATAGCGAGAACCAATGAGAGACTAGCTGGAGGTGTCTGGACGGGCAAATTTAACTCTCATTTCCCACCAGGAAGAGGAATTAACCAAAGGCTCAGCGTGCCCTGCCGGAACCAGATTAGGGCCTGAAGCCATCCTGCGGTGTTGCGGCCAGCTCAAAAGAAAGCGAGTTGAAGAAAGGAGCTCAGGGGTACTGTAATTCACAAACCTGCAGAGTTATAAATGACAGCTATCGTCCAAAAATATACTGAAGTAAGGCTGCCAAGAGGACTTGAAAGCGGGGCAGAATTGCAGGAAACCGATTTCAGGAGGCAGACTGGAATTGCATTGAAAGCATAGGAAAAGAGGCAGAACGTCCACAATGATGCACTTGGCCAAAAAGGGCGTATGCGCTTTTTCCTGAATATATTCAGGAAAAAACGCATACGCCCTTTTTGGCCAACCAAGCAAGCTTGCAAAGGAAATCTGCACTACAATGAAGTCTCACTTCCCCCCGGTCAAAAGGGCCATCTGAAAAAAGTGTAAAATCCAGAAAGGCAGGACAGGCCATGGAGAACTGGGAGCCTTGTTATGCTGATGGGCGGGATGTAAATTGCCAACAGACACTCGGGAGAAGTGTATGGTGTTTCCTGAAACATCTAAAAAACAAAGCAACAGAGCCTAGGGCACTTCCACTTATGGTCCTATAGTTTAGGGAAATTAAAATCAAAAAGACACAGCCACCCCAAAGTTTGGGACGCCTCTGTTTACAAGAACCTCGTTTACAGTACAAGTTCAACATCGCAGAAAGTGAAAAATGGATAAAGAAGTTGTGGTATTTACTTACAAAACAATATCTCTCAGCAATGAAATCTATGTCATCAGGCCCTTAGCAGCACAATGAGTGGATTCAGGTATGATGATTCTAACTGAAATAAGTCACACAGAAAAAGAAACATCATAAGATATCAGTAATACACGGAATGTAAACTTGGCTACACAGGAACTGAATTACAGAACAGAACAGGGTCTCAAATTTAGAAAACCAACTTATGCTTGCTTAAGGGTAAAGGTGAGTTGGGGTGCTGCATAAAACCAGAGATTGAAATGAGCACAGATAAAGTTCCTTAAGCCAAATATGGAATAGACAAGAGCTACTCCTTGCTCAACGAAATGGACTCAACACCGCATATTAAACGCCTAAGAATGTACCTGACTAGTAAGTATCTTAAAACCTATGGATTGCTATGTCTCCGAAAGAGAATCAAGCATGTGTACAGGGGCATAAACGCAGCAGTGATAGGATTGGAGAGGTTCGGTGAGCAAATGAAGACCCTTTGAAGTCATATTGCATGGTACCCATTCCACGGGTTTCAACTACCCAGGTTTAAGGTATTCTTCCTTCAGCTAAAACATGCATGTGGAACCTAGAGTATGATCAACCATGTGATCGGGAGACGTGTTCAAATATGTCTCAGTTTTCGTACCCTGGTACTCGGGTGCAACATTCCAGACGCTTTACTAACACCCTCCCGACTTGGAGAGTCAGTCCCTTTAACCTCCTGTTTGGCCCAGTTTGCAATTTCTGCGGAAGATGAACAGGAATAGCGAGAACCAATGAGAGACTAGCTGGAGGTGTCTGGACGGGCAAATTTAACTCTCATTTCCCACCAGGAAGAGGAATTAACCAAAGGCTCAGCGTGCCGTGCCGGAACCAGATTAGGGCCTGAAGCCATCCTGCGGTGTTGCGGCCAGCTCAAAAGAAAGCGAGTTGAAGAAAGGAGCTCAGGGGCACTGTAATTCACAAACCTGCAGAGTTATAAATGACAGCTATCGTCCAAAAATATACTGAAGTAAGGCTGCCAAGAGGACTTGAAAGCGGGGCAGAATTGCAGGAAACCGATTTCAGGAGGCAGACTGGAATTGCATTGAAAGCATAGGAAAAGAGGCAGAACGTCCACAATGATGCACTTGGCCAAAAAGGGCGTATGCGTTTTTTCCTGAATATATTCAGGAAAAAACGCATACGCCCTTTTTGGCCAACCAAGCAAGCTTGCAAAGGAAATCTGCACTACAATGAAGTCTCACTTCCCCCCGGTCAAAAGGGCTATCTGAAAAAAGTGTAAAATCCAGAAAGGGAGGACAGGCCATGGAGAACTGGGAGCCTTGTTATGCTGATGGGCGGGATGTAAATTGCCAACAGACACTCGGGAGAAGTGTATGGTGTTTCCTGAAACATCTAAAAAACAAAGCAACAGAGCCTAGGGCACTTCCACTTATGGTCCTATAGCTTAGGGAAATTAAAATCAAAAAGACACAGCCACCCCAAAGTTTGGGACGCCTCTGTTTACAAGAACCTCGTTTAGCGTACAAGTTCAACATCGCAGAAAGTGAAAAATGGATAAAGAAGTTGTGGTATTTACTTACAAAGCAATATCACTCAGCAATGAAATCTATGTCATCAGGCCCTTAGCAGCACAATGAGTGGATTCAGGTATGATGATTCTAACTGAAATAAGTCACACAGAAAAAGAAACATCATAAGATATCAGGAATACACGGAATGTAAACTTGGCTACACAGGAACTGAATTACAGAACAGAACAGGGTCTCAAATTTAGAAAACCAACTTATGCTTGCTTAAGGGGAAAGGTGAGTTGGGGTGCTGCATAAAACCAGAGATTGAAATGAGCACAGATAAAGTTCCTTAAGCCAAATATGGAATAGACAAGAGCTACTCCTTGCTCAACGAAATGGACTCAACACCGCATATTAAATGCCTAAGAATGTACCTGACTAGTAAGTATCTTAAAACCTATGGATTGCTATGTCTCCGAAAGAGAATCAAGCATGTGTACAGGGGCATAAACGCAGCAGTGATAGGATTGGAGAGGTTCGGTGAGCAAATGAAGACCCTTTGAAGTCATATTGCATGGTACCCATTCCACGGGTTTCAACTACCCAGGTTTAAGGTATTCTTCCTTCAGCTAAAACATGCATGTGGAACCTAGAGTATGATCAACCATGTGATCGGGAGACGTGTTCAAATATGTCTCAGTTTTCGTACCCTGGTACTCGGGTGCAACATTCCAGACGCTTTACTAACACCCTCCCGACTTGGAGAGTCAGTCCCTTTAACCTCCTGTTTGGCCCAGTTTGCAATTTCTGCGGAAGATGAACAGGAATAGCGAGAACCAATGAGAGACTAGCTGGAGGTGTCTGGACGGGCAAATTTAACTCTCATTTCCCACCAGGAAGAGGAATTAACCAAAGGCTCAGCGTGCCGTGCCGGAACCAGATTAGGGCCTGAAGCCATCCTGCGGTGTTGCGGCCAGCTCAAAAGAAAGCGAGTTGAAGAAAGGAGCTCAGGGGCACTGTAATTCACAAACCTGCAGAGTTATAAATGACAGCTATCGTCCAAAAATATACTGAAGTAAGGCTGCCAAGAGGACTTGAAAGCGGGGCAGAATTGCAGGAAACCGATTTCAGGAGGTAGACTGGAATTGCATTGAAAGCATAGGAAAAGAGGCAGAACGTCCACAATGATGCACTTGGCCAAAAAGGGCGTATGCGTTTTTTCCTGAATATATTCAGGAAAAAACGCATACGCCCTTTTTGGCCAACCAAGCAAGCTTGCAAAGGAAATCTGCACTACAATGAAGTCTCACTTCCCCCCGGTCAAAAGGGCCATCTGAAAAAAGTGTAAAATCCAGAAAGGCAGGACAGGCCATGGAGAACTGGGAGCCTTGTTATGCTGATGGGCGGGATGTAAATTGCCAACAGACACTCGGGAGAAGTGTATGGTGTTTCCTGAAACATCTAAAAAACAAAGCAACAGAGCCTAGGGCACTTCCACTTATGGTCCTATAGCTTAGGGAAATTAAAATCAAAAAGACACAGCCACCCCAAAGTTTGGGACGCCTCTGTTTACAAGAACCTCGTTTAGCGTACAAGTTCAACATCGCAGAAAGTGAAAAATGGATAAAGAAGTTGTGGTATTTACTTACAAAGCAATATCACTCAGCAATGAAATCTATGTCATCAGGCCCTTAGCAGCACAATGAGTGGATTCAGGTATGATGATTCTAACTGAAATAAGTCACACAGAAAAAGAAACATCATAAGATATCAGTAATACACGGAATGTAAACTTGGCTACACAGGAACTGAATTACAGAACAGAACAGGGTCTCAAATTTAGAAAACCAACTTATGCTTGCTTAAGGGGAAAGGTGAGTTGGGGTGCTGCATAAAACCAGAGATTGAAATGAGCACAGATAAAGTTCCTTAAGCCAAATATGGAATAGACAAGAGCTACTCCTTGCTCAACGAAATGGACTCAACACCGCATATTAAACGCCTAAGAATGTACCTGACTAGTAAGTATCTTAAAACCTATGGATTGCTATGTCTCCGAAAGAGAATCAAGCATGTGTACAGGGGCATAAACGCAGCAGTGATAGGATTGGAGAGGTTCGGTGAGCAAATGAAGACCCTTTGAAGTCATATTGCATGGTACCCATTCCACGGGTTTCAACTACCCAGGTTTAAGGTATTCTTCCTTCAGCTAAAACATGCATGTGGAACCTAGAGTATGATCAACCATGTGATCGGGAGACGTGTTCAAATATGTCTCAGTTTTCGTACCCTGGTACTCGGGTGCAACATTCCAGACGCTTTACTAACACCCTCCCGACTTGGAGAGTCAGTCCCTTTAACCTCCTGTTTGGCCCAGTTTGCAATTTCTGCGGAAGATGAACAGGAATAGCGAGAACCAATGAGAGACTAGCTGGAGGTGTCTGGACGGGCAAATTTAACTCTCATTTCCCACCAGGAAGAGGAATTAACCAAAGGCTCAGCGTGCCGTGCCGGAACCAGATTAGGGCCTGAAGCCATCCTGCGGTGTTGCGGCCAGCTCAAAAGAAAGCGAGTTGAAGAAAGGAGCTCAGGGGCACTGTAATTCACAAACCTGCAGAGTTATAAATGACAGCTATCGTCCAAAAATATACTGAAGTAAGGCTGCCAAGAGGACTTGAAAGCGGGGCAGAATTGCAGGAAACCGATTTCAGGAGGTAGACTGGAATTGCATTGAAAGCATAGGAAAAGAGGCAGAACGTCCACAATGATGCACTTGGCCAAAAAGGGCGTATGCGTTTTTTCCTGAATATATTCAGGAAAAAACGCATACGCCCTTTTTGGCCAACCAAGCAAGCTTGCAAAGGAAATCTGCACTACAATGAAGTCTCACTTCCCCCCGGTCAAAAGGGCCATCTGAAAAAAGTGTAAAATCCAGAAAGACAGGACAGGCCATGGAGAACTGGGAGCCTTGTTATGCTGATGGGCGGGATGTAAATTGCCAACAGACACTCGGGAGAAGTGTATGGTGTTTCCTGAAACATCTAAAAAACAAAGCAACAGAGCCTAGGGCACTTCCACTTATGGTCCTATAGCTTAGGGAAATTAAAATCAAAAAGACACAGCCACCCCAAAGTTTGGGACGCCTCTGTTTACAAGAACCTCGTTTACAGTACAAGTTCAACATCGCAGAAAGTGAAAAATGGATAAAGAAGTTGTGGTATTTACTTACAAAGCAATATCACTCAGCAATGAAATCTATGTCATCAGGCCCTTAGCAGCACAATGAGTGGATTCAGGTATGATGATTCTAACTGAAATAAGTCACACAGAAAAAGAAACATCATAAGATATCAGTAATACACGGAATGTAAACTTGGCTACACAGGAACTGAATTACAGAACAGAACAGGGTCTCAAATTTAGAAAACCAACTTATGCTTGCTTAAGGGGAAAGGTGAGTTGGGGTGCTGCATAAAACCAGAGATTGAAATGAGCACAGATAAAGTTCCTTAAGCCAAATATGGAATAGACAAGAGCTACTCCTTGCTCAACGAAATGGACTCAACACCGCATATTAAATGCCTAAGAATGTACCTGACTAGTAAGTATCTTAAAACCTATGGATTGCTATGTCTCCGAAAGAGAATCAAGCATGTGTACAGGGGCATAAACGCAGCAGTGATAGGATTGGAGAGGTTCGGTGAGCAAATGAAGACCCTTTGAAGTCATATTGCATGGTACCCATTCCACGGGTTTCAACTACCCAGGTTTAAGGTATTCTTCCTTCAGCTAAAACATGCATGTGGAACCTAGAGTATGATCAACCATGTGATCGGGAGACGTGTTCAAATATGTCTCAGTTTTCGTACCCTGGTACTCGGGTGCAACATTCCAGACGCTTTACTAACACCCTCCCGACTTGGAGAGTCAGTCCCTTTAACCTCCTGTTTGGCCCAGTTTGCAATTTCTGCGGAAGATGAACAGGAATAGCGAGAACCAATGAGAGACTAGCTGGAGGTGTCTGGACGGGCAAATTTAACTCTCATTTCCCACCAGGAAGAGGAATTAACCAAAGGCTCAGCGTGCCGTGCCGGAACCAGATTAGGGCCTGAAGCCATCCTGCGGTGTTGCGGCCAGCTCAAAAGAAAGCGAGTTGAAGAAAGGAGCTCAGGGGCACTGTAATTCACAAACCTGCAGAGTTATAAATGACAGCTATCGTCCAAAAATATACTGAAGTAAGGCTGCCAAGAGGACTTGAAAGCGGGGCAGAATTGCAGGAAACCGATTTCAGGAGGTAGACTGGAATTGCATTGAAAGCATAGGAAAAGAGGCAGAACGTCCACAATGATGCACTTGGCCAAAAAGGGCGTATGCGTTTTTTCCTGAATATATTCAGGAAAAAACGCATACGCCCTTTTTGGCCAACCAAGCAAGCTTGCAAAGGAAATCTGCACTACAATGAAGTCTCACTTCCCCCCGGTCAAAAGGGCCATCTGAAAAAAGTGTAAAATCCAGAAAGACAGGACAGGCCATGGAGAACTGGGAGCCTTGTTATGCTGATGGGCGGGATGTAAATTGCCAACAGACACTCGGGAGAAGTGTATGGTGTTTCCTGAAACATCTAAAAAACAAAGCAACAGAGCCTAGGGCACTTCCACTTATGGTCCTATAGCTTAGGGAAATTAAAATCAAAAAGACACAGCCACCCCAAAGTTTGGGACGCCTCTGTTTACAAGAACCTCGTTTACAGTACAAGTTCAACATCGCAGAAAGTGAAAAATGGATAAAGAAGTTGTGGTATTTACTTACAAAGCAATATCACTCAGCAATGAAATCTATGTCATCAGGCCCTTAGCAGCACAATGAGTGGATTCAGGTATGATGATTCTAACTGAAATAAGTCACACAGAAAAAGAAACATCATAAGATATCAGTAATACACGGAATGTAAACTTGGCTACACAGGAACTGAATTACAGAACAGAACAGGGTCTCAAATTTAGAAAACCAACTTATGCTTGCTTAAGGGGAAAGGTGAGTTGGGGTGCTGCATAAAACCAGAGATTGAAATGAGCACAGATAAAGTTCCTTAAGCCAAATATGGAATAGACAAGAGCTACTCCTTGCTCAACGAAATGGACTCAACACCGCATATTAAATGCCTAAGAATGTACCTGACTAGTAAGTATCTTAAAACCTATGGATTGCTATGTCTCCGAAAGAGAATCAAGCATGTGTACAGGGGCATAAACGCAGCAGTGATAGGATTGGAGAGGTTCGGTGAGCAAATGAAGACCCTTTGAAGTCATATTGCATGGTACCCATTCCACGGGTTTCAACTACCCAGGTTTAAGGTATTCTTCCTTCAGCTAAAACATGCATGTGGAACCTAGAGTATGATCAACCATGTGATCGGGAGACGTGTTCAAATATGTCTCAGTTTTCGTACCCTGGTACTCGGGTGCAACATTCCAGACGCTTTACTAACACCCTCCCGACTTGGAGAGTCAGTCCCTTTAACCTCCTGTTTGGCCCAGTTTGCAATTTCTGCGGAAGATGAACAGGAATAGCGAGAACCAATGAGAGACTAGCTGGAGGTGTCTGGACGGGCAAATTTAACTCTCATTTCCCACCAGGAAGAGGAATTAACCAAAGGCTCAGCGTGCCGTGCCGGAACCAGATTAGGGCCTGAAGCCATCCTGCGGTGTTGCGGCCAGCTCAAAAGAAAGCGAGTTGAAGAAAGGAGCTCAGGGGCACTGTAATTCACAAACCTGCAGAGTTATAAATGACAGCTATCGTCCAAAAATATACTGAAGTAAGGCTGCCAAGAGGACTTGAAAGCGGGGCAGAATTGCAGGAAACCGATTTCAGGAGGCAGACTGGAATTGCATTGAAAGCATAGGAAAAGAGGCAGAACGTCCACAATGATGCACTTGGCCAAAAAGGGCGTATGCGTTTTTTCCTGAATATATTCAGGAAAAAACGCATACGCCCTTTTTGGCCAACCAAGCAAGCTTGCAAAGGAAATCTGCACTACAATGAAGTCTCACTTCCCCCCGGTCAAAAGGGCCATCTGAAAAAAGTGTAAAATCCAGAAAGGCAGGACAGGCCATGGAGAACTGGGAGCCTTGTTATGCTGATGGGCGGGATGTAAATTGCCAACAGACACTCGGGAGAAGTGTATGGTGTTTCCTGAAACATCTAAAAAACAAAGCAACAGAGCCTAGGGCACTTCCACTTATGGTCCTATAGCTTAGGGAAATTAAAATCAAAAAGACACAGCCACCCCAAAGTTTGGGACGCCTCTGTTTACAAGAACCTCGTTTACAGTACAAGTTCAACATCGCAGAAAGTGAAAAATGGATAAAGAAGTTGTGGTATTTACTTACAAAGCAATATCACTCAGCAATGAAATCTATGTCATCAGGCCCTTAGCAGCACAATGAGTGGATTCAGGTATGATGATTCTAACTGAAATAAGTCACACAGAAAAAGAAACATCATAAGATATCAGTAATACACGGAATGTAAACTTGGCTACACAGGAACTGAATTACAGAACAGAACAGGGTCTCAAATTTAGAAAACCAACTTATGCTTGCTTAAGGGGAAAGGTGAGTTGGGGTGCTGCATAAAACCAGAGATTGAAATGAGCACAGATAAAGTTCCTTAAGCCAAATATGGAATAGACAAGAGCTACTCCTTGCTCAACGAAATGGACTCAACACCGCATATTAAATGCCTAAGAATGTACCTGACTAGTAAGTATCTTAAAACCTATGGATTGCTATGTCTCCGAAAGAGAATCAAGCATGTGTACAGGGGCATAAACGCAGCAGTGATAGGATTGGAGAGGTTCGGTGAGCAAATGAAGACCCTTTGAAGTCATATTGCATGGTACCCATTCCACGGGTTTCAACTACCCAGGTTTAAGGTATTCTTCCTTCAGCTAAAACATGCATGTGGAACCTAGAGTATGATCAACCATGTGATCGGGAGACGTGTTCAAATATGTCTCAGTTTTCGTACCCTGGTACTCGGGTGCAACATTCCAGACGCTTTACTAACACCCTCCCGACTTGGAGAGTCAGTCCCTTTAACCTCCTGTTTGGCCCAGTTTGCAATTTCTGCGGAAGATGAACAGGAATAGCGAGAACCAATGAGAGACTAGCTGGAGGTGTCTGGACGGGCAAATTTAACTCTCATTTCCCACCAGGAAGAGGAATTAACCAAAGGCTCAGCGTGCCGTGCCGGAACCAGATTAGGGCCTGAAGCCATCCTGCGGTGTTGCGGCCAGCTCAAAAGAAAGCGAGTTGAAGAAAGGAGCTCAGGGGCACTGTAATTCACAAACCTGCAGAGTTATAAATGACAGCTATCGTCCAAAAATATACTGAAGTAAGGCTGCCAAGAGGACTTGAAAGCGGGGCAGAATTGCAGGAAACCGATGTCAGGAGGTAGACTGGAATTGCATTGAAAGCATAGGAAAAGAGGCAGAACGTCCACAATGATGCACTTGGCCAAAAAGGGCGTATGCGTTTTTTCCTGAATATATTCAGGAAAAAACGCATACGCCCTTTTTGGCCAACCAAGCAAGCTTGCAAAGGAAATCTGCACTACAATGAAGTCTCACTTCCCCCCGGTCAAAAGGGCCATCTGAAAAAAGTGTAAAATCCAGAAAGGCAGGACAGGCCATGGAGAACTGGGAGCCTTGTTATGCTGATGGGCGGGATGTAAATTGCCAACAGACACTCGGGAGAAGTGTATGGTGTTTCCTGAAACATCTAAAAAACAAAGCAACAGAGCCTAGGGCACTTCCACTTATGGTCCTATAGATTAGGGAAATTAAAATCAAAAAGACACAGCCACCCCAAAGTTTGGGACGCCTCTGTTTACAAGAACCTCGTTTACAGTACAAGTTCAACATCGCAGAAAGTGAAAAATGGATAAAGAAGTTGTGGTATTTACTTACAAAGCAATATCACTCAGCAATGAAATCTATGTCATCAGGCCCTTAGCAGCACAGTGAGTGGATTCAGGTATGATGATTCTAACTGAAATAAGTCACACAGAAAAAGAAACATCATAAGATATCAGTAATACACGGAATGTAAACTTGGCTACACAGGAACTGAATTACAGAACAGAACAGGGTCTCAAATTTAGAAAACCAACTTATGCTTGCTTAAGGGGAAAGGTGAGTTGGGGTGCTGCATAAAACCAGAGATTGAAATGAGCACAGATAAAGTTCCTTAAGCCAAATATGGAATAGACAAGAGCTACTCCTTGCTCAACGAAATGGACTCAACACCGCATATTAAATGCCTAAGAATGTACCTGACTAGTAAGTATCTTAAAACCTATGGATTGCTATGTCTCCGAAAGAGAATCAAGCATGTGTACAGGGGCATAAACGCAGCAGTGATAGGATTGGAGAGGTTCGGTGAGCAAATGAAGACCCTTTGAAGTCATATTGCATGGTACCCATTCCACGGGTTTCAACTACCCAGGTTTAAGGTATTCTTCCTTCAGCTAAAACATGCATGTGGAACCTAGAGTATGATCAACCATGTGATCGGGAGACGTGTTCAAATATGTCTCAGTTTTCATACCCTGGTACTCGGGTGCAACATTCCAGACGCTTTACTAACACCCTCCCGACTTGGAGAGTCAGTCCCTTTAACCTCCTGTTTGGCCCAGTTTGCAATTTCTGCGGAAGATGAACAGGAATAGCGAGAACCAATGAGAGACTAGCTGGAGGTGTCTGGACGGGCAAATTTAACTCTCATTTCCCACCAGGAAGAGGAATTAACCAAAGGCTCAGCGTGCCGTGCCGGAACCAGATTAGGGCCTGAAGCCATCCTGCGGTGTTGCGGCCAGCTCAAAAGAAAGCGAGTTGAAGAAAGGAGCTCAGGGGCACTGTAATTCACAAACCTGCAGAGTTATAAATGACAGCTATCGTCCAAAAATATACTGAAGTAAGGCTGCCAAGAGGACTTGAAAGCGGGGCAGAATTGCAGGAAACCGATTTCAGGAGGTAGACTGGAATTGCATTGAAAGCATAGGAAAAGAGGCAGAACGTCCACAATGATGCACTTGGCCAAAAAGGGCGTATGCGTTTTTTCCTGAATATATTCAGGAAAAAACGCATACGCCCTTTTTGGCCAACCAAGCAAGCTTGCAAAGGAAATCTGCACTACAATGAAGTCTCACTTCCCCCCGGTCAAAAGGGCCATCTGAAAAAAGTGTAAAATCCAGAAAGGCAGGACAGGCCATGGAGAACTGGGAGCCTTGTTATGCTGATGGGCGGGATGTAAATTGCCAACAGACACTCGGGAGAAGTGTATGGTGTTTCCTGAAACATCTAAAAAACAAAGCAACAGAGCCTAGGGCACTTCCACTTATGGTCCTATAGCTTAGGGAAATTAAAATCAAAAAGACACAGCCACCCAAAAGTTTGGGACGCCTCTGTTTACAAGAACCTCGTTTACAGTACAAGTTCAACATCGCAGAAAGTGAAAAATGGATAAAGAAGTTGTGGTATTTACTTACAAAGCAATATCACTCAGCAATGAAATCTATGTCATCAGGCCCTTAGCAGCACAGTGAGTGGATTCAGGTATGATGATTCTAACTGAAATAAGTCACACAGAAAAAGAAACATCATAAGATATCAGTAATACACGGAATGTAAACTTGGCTACACAGGAACTGAATTACAGAACAGAACAGGGTCTCAAATTTAGAAAACCAACTTATGCTTGCTTAAGGGGAAAGGTGAGTTGGGGTGCTGCATAAAACCAGAGATTGAAATGAGCACAGATAAAGTTCCTTAAGCCAAATATGGAATAGACAAGAGCTACTCCTTGCTCAACGAAATGGACTCAACACCGCATATTAAATGCCTAAGAATGTACCTGACTAGTAAGTATCTTAAAACCTATGGATTGCTATGTCTCCGAAAGAGAATCAAGCATGTGTACAGGGGCATAAACGCAGCAGTGATAGGATTGGAGAGGTTCGGTGAGCAAATGAAGACCCTTTGAAGTCATATTGCATGGTACCCATTCCACGGGTTTCAACTACCCAGGTTTAAGGTATTCTTCCTTCAGCTAAAACATGCATGTGGAACCTAGAGTATGATCAACCATGTGATCGGGAGACGTGTTCAAATATGTCTCAGTTTTCGTACCCTGGTACTCGGGTGCAACATTCCAGACGCTTTACTAACACCCTCCCGACTTGGAGAGTCAGTCCCTTTAACCTCCTGTTTGGCCCAGTTTGCAATTTCTGCGGAAGATGAACAGGAATAGCGAGAACCAATGAGAGACTAGCTGGAGGTGTCTGGACGGGCAAATTTAACTCTCATTTCCCACCAGGAAGAGGAATTAACCAAAGGCTCAGCGTGCCGTGCCGGAACCAGATTAGGGCCTGAAGCCATCCTGCGGTGTTGCGGCCAGCTCAAAAGAAAGCGAGTTGAAGAAAGGAGCTCAGGGGCACTGTAATTCACAAACCTGCAGAGTTATAAATGACAGCTATCGTCCAAAAATATACTGAAGTAAGGCTGCCAAGAGGACTTGAAAGCGGGGCAGAATTGCAGGAAACCGATTTCAGGAGGTAGACTGGAATTGCATTGAAAGCATAGGAAAAGAGGCAGAACGTCCACAATGATGCACTTGGCCAAAAAGGGCGTATGCGTTTTTTCCTGAATATATTCAGGAAAAAACGCATACGCCCTTTTTGGCCAACCAAGCAAGCTTGCAAAGGAAATCTGCACTACAATGAAGTCTCACTTCCCCCCGGTCAAAAGGGCCATCTGAAAAAAGTGTAAAATCCAGAAAGACAGGACAGGCCATGGAGAACTGGGAGCCTTGTTATGCTGATGGGCGGGATGTAAATTGCCAACAGACACTCGGGAGAAGTGTATGGTGTTTCCTGAAACATCTAAAAAACAAAGCAACAGAGACTAGGGCACTTCCACTTATGGTCCTATAGCTTAGGGAAATTAAAATCAAAAAGACACAGCCACCCCAAAGTTTGGGACGCCTCTGTTTACAAGAACCTCATTTACAGTACAAGTTCAACATCGCAGAAAGTGAAAAATGGATAAAGAAGTTGTGGTATTTACTTACAAAGCAATATCACTCAGCAATGAAATCTATGTCATCAGGCCCTTAGCAGCACAGTGAGTGGATTCAGGTATGATGATTCTAACTGAAATAAGTCACACAGAAAAAGAAACATCATAAGATATCAGTAATACACGGAATGTAAACTTGGCTACACAGGAACTGAATTACAGAACAGAACAGGGTCTCAAATTTAGAAAACCAACTTATGCTTGCTTAAGGGGAAAGGTGAGTTGGGGTGTTGCATAAAACCAGAGATTGAAATGAGCACAGATAAAGTTCCTTAAGCCAAATATGGAATAGACAAGAGCTACTCCTTGCTCAACGAAATGGACTCAACACCGCATATTAAATGCCTAAGAATGTACCTGACTAGTAAGTATCTTAAAACCTATGGATTGCTATGTCTCCGAAAGAGAATCAAGCATGTGTACAGGGGCATAAACGCAGCAGTGATAGGATTGGAGAGGTTCGGTGAGCAAATGAAGACCCTTTGAAGTCATATTGCATGGTACCCATTCCACGGGTTTCAACTACCCAGGTTTAAGGTATTCTTCCTTCAGCTAAAACATGCATGTGGAACCTAGAGTATGATCAACCATGTGATCGGGAGACGTGTTCAAATATGTCTCAGTTTTCGTACCCTGGTACTCGGGTGCAACATTCCAGACGCTTTACTAACACCCTCCCGACTTGGAGAGTCAGTCCCTTTAACCTCCTGTTTGGCCCAGTTTGCAATTTCTGCGGAAGATGAACAGGAATAGCGAGAACCAATGAGAGACTAGCTGGAGGTGTCTGGACGGGCAAATTTAACTCTCATTTCCCACCAGGAAGAGGAATTAACCAAAGGCTCAGCGTGCCGTGCCGGAACCAGATTAGGGCCTGAAGCCATCCTGCGGTGTTGCGGCCAGCTCAAAAGAAAGCGAGTTGAAGAAAGGAGCTCAGGGGCACTGTAATTCACAAACCTGCAGAGTTATAAATGACAGCTATCGTCCAAAAATATACTGAAGTAAGGCTGCCAAGAGGACTTGAAAGCGGGGCAGAATTGCAGGAAACCGATTTCAGGAGGTAGACTGGAATTGCATTGAAAGCATAGGAAAAGAGGCAGAACGTCCACAATGATGCACTTGGCCAAAAAGGGCGTATGCGTTTTTTCCTGAATATATTCAGGAAAAAACGCATACGCCCTTTTTGGCCAACCAAGCAAGCTTGCAAAGGAAATCTGCACTACAATGAAGTCTCACTTCCCCCCGGTCAAAAGGGCCATCTGAAAAAAGTGTAAAATCCAGAAAGGCAGGACAGGCCATGGAGAACTGGGAGCCTTGTTATGCTGATGGGCGGGATGTAAATTGCCAACAGACACTCGGGAGAAGTGTATGGTGTTTCCTGAAACATCTAAAAAACAAAGCAACAGAGCCTAGGGCACTTCCACTTATGGTCCTATAGATTAGGGAAATTAAAATCAAAAAGACACAGCCACCCCAAAGTTTGGGACGCCTCTGTTTACAAGAACCACGTTTACCGTACAAGTTCAACATCGCAGAAAGTGAAAAATGGATAAAGAAGTTGTGGTATTTACTTACAAAGCAATATCACTCAGCAATGAAATCTATGTCATCAGGCCCTTAGCAGCACAATGAGTTGATTCAGGTATGATGATTCTAACTGAAATAAGTCACACAGAAAAAGAAACATCATAAGATATCACTAATACACGGAATTTAAACTTGGCTACACAGGAACTGAATTCCAAAACAGAACAGGGTCTCAAATTTAGAAAACCAACTTATGCTTGCTTAAGGGGAAAGGTGAGTTGGGGTGCTGCATAAAACCAGAGATTGAAATGAGCACAGATAAAGTTCCTTAAGCCAAATATGGAATAGACAAGAGCTACTCCTTGCTCAACAAAATGGACTCAACACCGCATATTAAATGCCTAAGAATGTACCTGACTAGTAAGTATCTTAAAACCTATGGATTGCTATGTCTCCGAAAGAGAATCAAGCATGTGTACAGGGGCATAAACGCAGCAGTGATAGGATTGGAGAGGTTCGGTGAGCAAATGAAGACCCTTTGAAGTCATATTGCATGGTACCCATTCCACGGGTTTCAACTACCCAGGTTTAAGGTATTCTTCCTTCAGCTAAAACATGCATGTGGAACCTAGAGTATGATCAACCATGTGATCGGGAGACGTGTTCAAATATGTCTCAGTTTTCGTACCCTGGTACTCGGGTGCAACATTCCAGATGCTTTACTAACACCCTCCCGACTTGGAGAGTCAGTCCCTTTAACCTCCTGTTTGGCCCAGTTTGCAATTTCTGCGGAAGATGAACAGGAATAGTGAGAACCAATGAGAGACTAGCTGGAAGGTGTCTGGACGGGCAAATTTAACTCTCATTTCCCACCAGGAAGAGGAATTAACCAAAGGCTCAGCGTGCCGTGCCGGAACTAGATTAGGGCCTGAAGCCATCCTGCGGTGTTGCGGCCAGCTCAAAAGAAAGCGAGTTGAAGAAAGGAGCTCAGGGGCACTGTAATTCACAAACCTGCAGAGTTATAAATGACAGCTATCGTCCAAAAATATACTGAAGTAAGGCTGCCAAGAGGACTTGAAAGCGGGGCAGAATTGCAGGAAACCGATTTCAGGAGGCAGACTGGAATTGCATTGAAAGCATAGGAAAAGAGGCAGAACGTCCACAATGATGCACTTGGCCAAAAAGGGCGTATGCGTATTTTCCTGAATATATTCAGGAAAAAACGCATACGCCCTTTTTGGCCAACCAAGCAAGCTTGCAAAGGAAATCTGCACTACAATGAAGTCTCACTTCCCCCCGGTCAAAAGGGCCATCTGAAAAAAGTGTAAAATCCAGAAAGGCAGGACAGGCCATGGAGAACTGGGAGCCTTGTTATGCTGATGGGCGGGATGTAAATTGCCAACAGACACTCGGGAGAAGTGTATGGTGTTTCCTGAAACATCTAAAAAACAAAGCAACAGAGCCTAGGGCACTTCCACTTATGGTCCTATAGATTAGGGAAATTAAAATCAAAAAGACACAGCCACCCCAAAGTTTGGGACGCCTCTGTTTACAAGAACCTCGTTTACCGTACAAGTTCAACATCGCAGAAAGTGAAAAATGGATAAAGAAGTTGTGGTATTTACTTACAAAGCAATATCACTCAGCAATGAAATCTATGTCATCAGGCCCTTAGCAGCACAATGAGTTGATTCAGGTATGATGATTCTAACTGAAATAAGTCACACAGAAAAAGAAACATCATAAGATATCACTAATACACGGAATTTAAACTTGGCCACACAGGAACTGAATTACAGAACAGAACAGGGTCTCAAATTTAGAAAACCAACTTATGCTTGCTTAAGGGGAAAGGTGAGTTGGGGTGCTGCATAAAACCAGAGATTGAAATGAGCACAGATAAAGTTCCTTAAGCCAAATATGGAATAGACAAGAGCTACTCCTTGCTCAACGAAATGGACTCAACACCGCATATTAAATGCCTAAGAATGTACCTGACTAGTAAGTATCTTAAAACCTATGGATTGCTATGTCTCCGAAAGAGAATCAAGCATGTGTACAGGGGCATAAACGCAGCAGTGATAGGATTGGAGAGGTTCGGTGAGCAAATGAAGACCCTTTGAAGTCATATTGCATGGTACCCATTCCACGGGTTTCAACTACCCAGGTTTAAGGTATTCTTCCTTCAGCTAAAACATGCATGTGGAACCTAGAGTATGATCAACCATGTGATCGGGAGACGTGTTCAAATATGTCTCAGTTTTCGTACCCTGGTACTCGGGTGCAACATTCCAGACGCTTTACTAACACCCTCCCGACTTGGAGAGTCAGTCCCTTTAACCTCCTGTTTGGCCCAGTTTGCAATTTCTGCGGAAGATGAACAGGAATAGCGAGAACCAATGAGAGACTAGCTGGAGGTGTCTGGACGGGCAAATTTAACTCTCATTTCCCACCAGGAAGAGGAATTAACCAAAGGCTCAGCGTGCCGTGCCGGAACCAGATTAGGGCCTGAAGCCATCCTGCGGTGTTGCGGCCAGCTCAAAAGAAAGCGAGTTGAAGAAAGGAGCTCAGGGGCACTGTAATTCACAAACCTGCAGAGTTATAAATGACAGCTATCGTCCAAAAATATACTGAAGTAAGGCTGCCAAGAGGACTTGAAAGCGGGGCAGAATTGCAGGAAACCGATTTCAGGAGGTAGACTGGAATTGCATTGAAAGCATAGGAAAAGAGGCAGAACGTCCACAATGATGCACTTGGCCAAAAAGGGCGTATGCGTTTTTTCCTGAATATATTCAGGAAAAAACGCATACGCCCTTTTTGGCCAACCAAGCAAGCTTGCAAAGGAAATCTGCACTACAATGAAGTCTCACTTCCCCCCGGTCAAAAGGGCCATCTGAAAAAAGTGTAAAATCCAGAAAGGCAGGACAGGCCATGGAGAACTGGGAGCCTTGTTATGCTGATGGGCGGGATGTAAATTGCCAACAGACACTCGGGAGAAGTGTATGGTGTTTCCTGAAACATCTAAAAAACAAAGCAACAGAGCCTAGGGCACTTCCACTTATGGTCCTATAGCTTAGGGAAATTAAAATCAAAAAGACACAGCCACCCCAAAGTTTGGGACGCCTCTGTTTACAAGAACCTCGTTTACAGTACAAGTTCAACATCGCAGAAAGTGAAAAATGGATAAAGAAGTTGTGGTATTTACTTACAAAGCAATATCACTCAGCAATGAAATCTATGTCATCAGGCCCTTAGCAGCACAATGAGTGGATTCAGGTATGATGATTCTAACTGAAATAAGTCACACAGAAAAAGAAACATCATAAGATATCAGTAATACACGGAATGTAAACTTGGCTACACAGGAACTGAATTACAGAACAGAACAGGGTCTCAAATTTAGAAAACCAACTTATGCTTGCTTAAGGGGAAAGGTGAGTTGGGGTGCTGCATAAAACCAGAGATTGAAATGAGCACAGATAAAGTTCCTTAAGCCAAATATGGAATAGACAAGAGCTACTCCTTGCTCAACGAAATGGACTCAACACCGCATATTAAATGCCTAAGAATGTACCTGACTAGTAAGTATCTTAAAACCTATGGATTGCTATGTCTCCGAAAGAGAATCAAGCATGTGTACAGGGGCATAAACGCAGCAGTGATAGGATTGGAGAGGTTCGGTGAGCAAATGAAGACCCTTTGAAGTCATATTGCATGGTACCCATTCCACGGGTTTCAACTACCCAGGTTTAAGGTATTCTTCCTTCAGCTAAAACATGCATGTGGAACCTAGAGTATGATCAACCATGTGATCGGGAGACGTGTTCAAATATGTCTCAGTTTTCGTACCCTGGTACTCGGGTGCAACATTCCAGACGCTTTACTAACACCCTCCCGACTTGGAGAGTCAGTCCCTTTAACCTCCTGTTTGGCCCAGTTTGCAATTTCTGCGGAAGATGAACAGGAATAGCGAGAACCAATGAGAGACTAGCTGGAGGTGTCTGGACGGGCAAATTTAACTCTCATTTCCCACCAGGAAGAGGAATTAACCAAAGGCTCAGCGTGCCGTGCCGGAACCAGATTAGGGCCTGAAGCCATCCTGCGGTGTTGCGGCCAGCTCAAAAGAAAGCGAGTTGAAGAAAGGAGCTCAGGGGCACTGTAATTCACAAACCTGCAGAGTTATAAATGACAGCTATCGTCCAAAAATATACTGAAGTAAGGCTGCCAAGAGGACTTGAAAGCGGGGCAGAATTGCAGGAAACCGATTTCAGGAGGTAGACTGGAATTGCATTGAAAGCATAGGAAAAGAGGCAGAACGTCCACAATGATGAACTTGGCCAAAAAGGGCGTATGCGTTTTTTCCTGAATATATTCAGGAAAAAACGCATACGCCCTTTTTGGCCAACCAAGCAAGGTTGCAAAGGAAATCTGCACTACAATGTAGTCTCACTTCCCCCCGGTCAAAAGGGCCATCTGAAAAAAGTGTAAAATCCAGAAAGGCAGGACAGGCCATGGAGAACTGGGAGCCTTGTTATGCTGATGGGCGGGATGTAAATTGCCAACAGACACTCGGGAGAAGTGTATGGTGTTTCCTGAAACATCTAAAAAACAAAGCAACAGAGCCTAGGGCACTTCCACTTATGGTCCTATAGTTTAGGGAAATTAAAATCAAAAAGACACAGCCACCCCAAAGTTTGGGACGCCTCTGTTTACAAGAACCTCGTTTACAGTACAAGTTCAACATCGCAGAAAGTGAAAAATGGATAAAGAAGTTGTGGTATTTACTTACAAAACAATATCTCTCAGCAATGAAATCTATGTCATCAGGCCCTTAGCAGCACAATGAGTGGATTCAGGTATGATGATTCTAACTGAAATAAGTCACACAGAAAAAGAAACATCATAAGATATCAGTAATACACGGAATGTAAACTTGGCTACACAGGAACTGAATTACAGAACAGAACAGGGTCTCAAATTTAGAAAACCAACTTATGCTTGCTTAAGGGGAAAGGTGAGTTGGGGTGCTGCATAAAACCAGAGATTGAAATGAGCACAGATAAAGTTCCTTAAGCCAAATATGGAATAGACAAGAGCTACTCCTTGCTCAACGAAATGGACTCAACACCGCATATTAAATGCCTAAGAATGTACCTGACTAGTAAGTATCTTAAAACCTATGGATTGCTATGTCTCCGAAAGAGAATCAAGCATGTGTACAGGGGCATAAACGCAGCAGTGATAGGATTGGAGAGGTTCGGTGAGCAAATGAAGACCCTTTGAAGTCATATTGCATGGTACCCATTCCACGGGTTTCAACTACCCAGGTTTAAGGTATTCTTCCTTCAGCTAAAACATGCATGTGGAACCTAGAGTATGATCAACCATGTGATCGGGAGACGTGTTCAAATATGTCTCAGTTTTCGTACCCTGGTACTCGGGTGCAACATTCCAGACGCTTTACTAACACCCTCCCGACTTGGAGAGTCAGTCCCTTTAACCTCCTGTTTGGCCCAGTTTGCAATTTCTGCGGAAGATGAACAGGAATAGCGAGAACCAATGAGAGACTAGCTGGAGGTGTCTGGACGGGCAAATTTAACTCTCATTTCCCACCAGGAAGAGGAATTAACCAAAGGCTCAGCGTGCCGTGCCGGAACCAGATTAGGGCCTGAAGCCATCCTGCGGTGTTGCGGCCAGCTCAAAAGAAAGCGAGTTGAAGAAAGGAGCTCAGGGGCACTGTAATTCACAAACCTGCAGAGTTATAAATGACAGCTATCGTCCAAAAATATACTGAAGTAAGGCTGCCAAGAGGACTTGAAAGCGGGGCAGAATTGCAGGAAACCGATTTCAGGAGGCAGACTGGAATTGCATTGAAAGCATAGGAAAAGAGGCAGAACGTCCACAATGATGCACTTGGCCAAAAAGGGCGTATGCGTTTTTTCCTGAATATATTCAGGAAAAAACGCATACGCCCTTTTTGGCCAACCAAGCAAGCTTGCAAAGGAAATCTGCACTACAATGAAGTCTCACTTCCCCCCGGTCAAAAGGGCCATCTGAAAAAAGTGTAAAATCCAGAAAGGCAGGACAGGCCATGGAGAACTGGGAGCCTTGTTATGCTGATGGGCGGGATGTAAATTGCCAACAGACACTCGGGAGAAGTGTATGGTGTTTCCTGAAACATCTAAAAAACAAAGCAACAGAGCCTAGGGCACTTCCACTTATGGTCCTATAGCTTAGGGAAATTAAAATCAAAAAGACACAGCCACCCCAAAGTTTGGGACGCCTCTGTTTACAAGAACCTCGTTTACAGTACAAGTTCAACATCGCAGAAAGTGAAAAATGGATAAAGAAGTTGTGGTATTTACTTACAAAGCAATATCACTCAGCAATGAAATCTATGTCATCAGGCCCTTAGCAGCACAATGAGTGGATTCAGGTATGATGATTCTAACTGAAATAAGTCACACAGAAAAAGAAACATCATAAGATATCAGTAATACACGGAATGTAAACTTGGCTACACAGGAACTGAATTACAGAACAGAACAGGGTCTCAAATTTAGAAAACCAACTTATGCTTGCTTAAGGGGAAAGGTGAGTTGGGGTGCTGCATAAAACCAGAGATTGAAATGAGCACAGATAAAGTTCCTTAAGCCAAATATGGAATAGACAAGAGCTACTCCTTGCTCAACGAAATGGACTCAACACCGCATATTAAATGCCTAAGAATGTACCTGACTAGTAAGTATCTTAAAACCTATGGATTGCTATGTCTCCGAAAGAGAATCAAGCATGTGTACAGGGGCATAAACGCAGCAGTGATAGGATTGGAGAGGTTCGGTGAGCAAATGAAGACCCTTTGAAGTCATATTGCATGGTACCCATTCCACGGGTTTCAACTACCCAGGTTTAAGGTATTCTTCCTTCAGCTAAAACATGCATGTGGAACCTAGAGTATGATCAACCATGTGATCGGGAGACGTGTTCAAATATGTCTCAGTTTTCGTACCCTGGTACTCGGGTGCAACATTCCAGACGCTTTACTAACACCCTCCCGACTTGGAGAGTCAGTCCCTTTAACCTCCTGTTTGGCCCAGTTTGCAATTTCTGCGGAAGATGAACAGGAATAGCGAGAACCAATGAGAGACTAGCTGGAGGTGTCTGGACGGGCAAATTTAACTCTCATTTCCCACCAGGAAGAGGAATTAACCAAAGGCTCAGCGTGCCGTGCCGGAACCAGATTAGGGCCTGAAGCCATCCTGCGGTGTTGCGGCCAGCTCAAAAGAAAGCGAGTTGAAGAAAGGAGCTCAGGGGCACTGTAATTCACAAACCTGCAGAGTTATAAATGACAGCTATCGTCCAAAAATATACTGAAGTAAGGCTGCCAAGAGGACTTGAAAGCGGGGCAGAATTGCAGGAAACCGATTTCAGGAGGCAGACTGGAATTGCATTGAAAGCATAGGAAAAGAGGCAGAACGTCCACAATGATGCACTTGGCCAAAAAGGGCGTATGCGTTTTTTCCTGAATATATTCAGGAAAAAACGCATACGCCCTTTTTGGCCAACCAAGCAAGCTTGCAAAGGAAATCTGCACTACAATGAAGTCTCACTTCCCCCCGGTCAAAAGGGCCATCTGAAAAAAGTGTAAAATCCAGAAAGGCAGGACAGGCCATGGAGAACTGGGAGCCTTGTTATGCTGATGGGCGGGATGTAAATTGCCAACAGACACTCGGGAGAAGTGTATGGTGTTTCCTGAAACATCTAAAAAACAAAGCAACAGAGCCTAGGGCACTTCCACTTATGGTCCTATAGCTTAGGGAAATTAAAATCAAAAAGACACAGCCACCCCAAAGTTTGGGACGCCTCTGTTTACAAGAACCTCGTTTAGCGTACAAGTTCAACATCGCAGAAAGTGAAAAATGGATAAAGAAGTTGTGGTATTTACTTACAAAGCAATATCACTCAGCAATGAAATCTATGTCATCAGGCCCTTAGCAGCACAATGAGTGGATTTAGGTATGATGATTCTAACTGAAATAAGTCACACAGAAAAAGAAACATCATAAGATATCAGGAATACACGGAATGTAAACTTGGCTACACAGGAACTGAATTACAGAACAGAACAGGGTCTCAAATTTAGAAAACCAACTTATGCTTGCTTAAGGGGAAAGGTGAGTTGGGGTGCTGCATAAAACCAGAGATTGAAATGAGCACAGATAAAGTTCCTTAAGCCAAATATGGAATAGACAAGAGCTACTCCTTGCTCAACGAAATGGACTCAACACCGCATATTAAATGCCTAAGAATGTACCTGACTAGTAAGTATCTTAAAACCTATGGATTGCTATGTCTCCGAAAGAGAATCAAGCATGTGTACAGGGGCATAAACGCAGCAGTGATAGGATTGGAGAGGTTCGGTGAGCAAATGAAGACCCTTTGAAGTCATATTGCATGGTACCCATTCCACGGGTTTCAACTACCCAGGTTTAAGGTATTCTTCCTTCAGCTAAAACATGCATGTGGAACCTAGAGTATGATCAACCATGTGATCGGGAGACGTGTTCAAATATGTCTCAGTTTTCGTACCCTGGTACTCGGGTGCAACATTCCAGACGCTTTACTAACACCCTCCCGACTTGGAGAGTCAGTCCCTTTAACCTCCTGTTTGGCCCAGTTTGCAATTTCTGCGGAAGATGAACAGGAATAGCGAGAACCAATGAGAGACTAGCTGGAGGTGTCTGGACGGGCAAATTTAACTCTCATTTCCCACCAGGAAGAGGAATTAACCAAAGGCTCAGCGTGCCGTGCCGGAACCAGATTAGGGCCTGAAGCCATCCTGCGGTGTTGCGGCCAGCTCAAAAGAAAGCGAGTTGAAGAAAGGAGCTCAGGGGCACTGTAATTCACAAACCTGCAGAGTTATAAATGACAGCTATCGTCCAAAAATATACTGAAGTAAGGCTGCCAAGAGGACTTGAAAGCGGGGCAGAATTGCAGGAAACCGATTTCAGGAGGCAGACTGGAATTGCATTGAAAGCATAGGAAAAGAGGCAGAACGTCCACAATGATGCACTTGGCCAAAAAGGGCGTATGCGTTTTTTCCTGAATATATTCAGGAAAAAACGCATACGCCCTTTTTGGCCAACCAAGCAAGCTTGCAAAGGAAATCTGCACTACAATGAAGTCTCACTTCCCCCCGGTCAAAAGGGCCATCTGAAAAAAGTGTAAAATCCAGAAAGGCAGGACAGGCCATGGAGAACTGGGAGCCTTGTTATGCTGATGGGCGGGATGTAAATTGCCAACAGACACTCGGGAGAAGTGTATGGTGTTTCCTGAAACATCTAAAAAACAAAGCAACAGAGCCTAGGGCACTTCCACTTATGGTCCTATAGCTTAGGGAAATTAAAATCAAAAAGACACAGCCACCCCAAAGTTTGGGACGCCTCTGTTTACAAGAACCTCGTTTACAGTACAAGTTCAACATCGCAGAAAGTGAAAAATGGATAAAGAAGTTGTGGTATTTACTTACAAAGCAATATCACTCAGCAATGAAATCTATGTCATCAGGCCCTTAGCAGCACAATGAGTGGATTCAGGTATGATGATTCTAACTGAAATAAGTCACACAGAAAAAGAAACATCATAAGATATCAGTAATACACGGAATGTAAACTTGGCTACACAGGAACTGAATTACAGAACAGAACAGGGTCTCAAATTTAGAAAACCAACTTATGCTTGCTTAAGGGTAAAGGTGAGTTGGGGTGCTGCATAAAACCAGAGATTGAAATGAGCACAGATAAAGTTCCTTAAGCCAAATATGGAATAGACAAGAGCTACTCCTTGCTCAACGAAATGGACTCAACACCGCATATTAAATGCCTAAGAATGTACCTGACTAGTAAGTATCTTAAAACCTATGGATTGCTATGTCTCCGAAAGAGAATCAAGCATGTGTACAGGGGCATAAACGCAGCAGTGATAGGATTGGAGAGGTTCGGTGAGCAAATGAAGACCCTTTGAAGTCATATTGCATGGTACCCATTCCACGGGTTTCAACTACCCAGGTTTAAGGTATTCTTCCTTCAGCTAAAACATGCATGTGGAACCTAGAGTATGATCAACCATGTGATCGGGAGACGTGTTCAAATATGTCTCAGTTTTCGTACCCTGGTACTCGGGTGCAACATTCCAGACGCTTTACTAACACCCTCCCGACTTGGAGAGTCAGTCCCTTTAACCTCCTGTTTGGCCCAGTTTGCAATTTCTGCGGAAGATGAACAGGAATAGCGAGAACCAATGAGAGACTAGCTGGAGGTGTCTGGACGGGCAAATTTAACTCTCATTTCCCACCAGGAAGAGGAATTAACCAAAGGCTCAGCGTGCCGTGCCGGAACCAGATTAGGGCCTGAAGCCATCCTGCGGTGTTGCGGCCAGCTCAAAAGAAAGCGAGTTGAAGAAAGGAGCTCAGGGGTACTGTAATTCACAAACCTGCAGAGTTATAAATGACAGCTATCGTCCAAAAATATACTGAAGTAAGGCTGCCAAGAGGACTTGAAAGCGGGGCAGAATTGCAGGAAACCGATTTCAGGAGGTAGACTGGAATTGCATTGAAAGCATAGGAAAAGAGGCAGAACGTCCACAATGATGCACTTGGCCAAAAAGGGCGTATGCGCTTTTTCCTGAATATATTCAGGAAAAAACGCATACGCCCTTTTTGGCCAACCAAGCAAGCTTGCAAAGGAAATCTGCACTACAATGAAGTCTCACTTCCCCCCGGTCAAAAGGGCCATCTGAAAAAAGTGTAAAATCCAGAAAGGCAGGACAGGCCATGGAGAACTGGGAGCCTTGTTATGCTGATGGGCGGGATGTAAATTGCCAACAGACACTCGGGAGAAGTGTATGGTGTTTCCTGAAACATCTAAAAAACAAAGCAACAGAGCCTAGGGCACTTCCACTTATGGTCCTATAGCTTAGGGAAATTAAAATCAAAAAGACACAGCCACCCCAAAGTTTGGGACGCCTCTGTTTACAAGAACCTCGTTTAGCGTACAAGTTCAACATCGCAGAAAGTGAAAAATGGATAAAGAAGTTGTGGTATTTACTTACAAAGCAATATCACTCAGCAATGAAATCTATGTCATCAGGCCCTTAGCAGCACAATGAGTGGATTCAGGTATGATGATTCTAACTGAAATAAGTCACACAGAAAAAGAAACATCATAAGATATCAGTAATACACGGAATGTAAACTTGGCTACACAGGAACTGAATTACAGAACAGAACAGGGTCTCAAATTTAGAAAACCAACTTATGCTTGCTTAAGGGGAAAGGGGAGTTGGGGTGCTGCATAAAACCAGAGATTGAAATGAGCACAGATAAAGTTCCTTAAGCCAAATATGGAATAGACAAGAGCTACTCCTTGCTCAACGAAATGGACTCAACACCGCATATTAAATGCCTAAGAATGTACCTGACTAGTAAGTATCTTAAAACCTATGGATTGCTATGTCTCTGAAAGAGAATCAAGCATGTGTACAGGGGCATAAACGCAGCAGTGATAGGATTGGAGAGGTTCGGTGAGCAAATGAAGACCCTTTGAAGTCATATTGCATGGTACCCATTCCACGGGTTTCAACTACCCAGGTTTAAGGTATTCTTCCTTCAGCTAAAACATGCATGTGGAACCTAGAGTATGATCAACCATGTGATCGGGAGACGTGTTCAAATATGTCTCAGTTTTCGTACCCTGGTACTCGGGTGCAACATTCCAGACGCTTTACTAACACCCTCCCGACTTGGAGAGTCAGTCCCTTTAACCTCCTGTTTGGCCCAGTTTGCAATTTCTGCGGAAGATGAACAGGAATAGCGAGAACCAATGAGAGACTAGCTGGAGGTGTCTGGACGGGCAAATTTAACTCTCATTTCCCACCAGGAAGAGGAATTAACCAAAGGCTCAGCGTGCCGTGCCGGAACCAGATTAGGGCCTGAAGCCATCCTGCGGTGTTGCGGCCAGCTCAAAAGAAAGCGAGTTGAAGAAAGGAGCTCAGGGGCACTGTAATTCACAAACCTGCAGAGTTATAAATGACAGCTATCGTCCAAAAATATACTGAAGTAAGGCTGCCAAGAGGACTTGAAAGCGGGGCAGAATTGCAGGAAACCGATTTCAGGAGGTAGACTGGAATTGCATTGAAAGCATAGGAAAAGAGGCAGAACGTCCACAATGATGCACTTGGCCAAAAAGGGCGTATGCGTTTTTTCCTGAATATATTCAGGAAAAAACGCATACGCCCTTTTTGGCCAACCAAGCAAGCTTGCAAAGGAAATCTGCACTACAATGAAGTCTCACTTCCCCCCGGTCAAAAGGGCCATCTGAAAAAAGTGTAAAATCCAGAAAGACAGGACAGGCCATGGAGAACTGGGAGCCTTGTTATGCTGATGGGCGGGATGTAAATTGCCAACAGACACTCGGGAGAAGTGTATGGTGTTTCCTGAAACATCTAAAAAACAAAGCAACAGAGCCTAGGGCACTTCCACTTATGGTCCTATAGCTTAGGGAAATTAAAATCAAAAAGACACAGCCACCCCAAAGTTTGGGACACCTCTGTTTACAAGAACCTCGTTTACAGTACAAGTTCAACATCGCAGAAAGTGAAAAATGGATAAAGAAGTTGTGGTATTTACTTACAAAGCAATATCACTCAGCAATGAAATCTATGTCATCAGGCCCTTAGCAGCACAATGAGTGGATTCAGGTATGATGATTCTAACTGAAATAAGTCACACAGAAAAAGAAACATCATAAGATATCAGTAATACACGGAATGTAAACTTGGCTACACAGGAACTGAATTACAGAACAGAACAGGGTCTCAAATTTAGAAAACCAACTTATGCTTGCTTAAGGGGAAAGGTGAGTTGGGGTGCTGCATAAAACCAGAGATTGAAATGAACACAGATAAAGTTCCTTAAGCCAAATATGGAATAGACAAGAGCTACTCCTTGCTCAACGAAATGGACTCAACACCGCATATTAAATGCCTAAGAATGTACCTGACTAGTAAGTATCTTAAAACCTATGGATTGCTATGTCTCCGAAAGAGAATCAAGCATGTGTACAGGGGCATAAACGCAGCAGTGATAGGATTGGAGAGGTTCGGTGAGCAAATGAAGACCCTTTGAAGTCATATTGCATGGTACCCATTCCACGGGTTTCAACTACCCAGGTTTAAGGTATTCTTCCTTCAGCTAAAACATGCATGTGGAACCTAGAGTATGATCAACCATGTGATCGGGAGACGTGTTCAAATATGTCTCAGTTTTCGTACCCTGGTACTCGGGTGCAACATTCCAGACGCTTTACTAACACCCTCCCGACTTGGAGAGTCAGTCCCTTTAACCTCCTGTTTGGCCCAGTTTGCAATTTCTGCGGAAGATGAACAGGAATAGCGAGAACCAATGAGAGACTAGCTGGAGGTGTCTGGACGGGCAAATTTAACTCTCATTTCCCACCAGGAAGAGGAATTAACCAAAGGCTCAGCGTGCCGTGCCGGAACCAGATTAGGGCCTGAAGCCATCCTGCGGTGTTGCGGCCAGCTCAAAAGAAAGCGAGTTGAAGAAAGGAGCTCAGGGGCACTGTAATTCACAAACCTGCAGAGTTATAAATGACAGCTATTGTCCAAAAATATACTGAAGTAAGGCTGCCAAGAGGACTTGAAAGCGGGGCAGAATTGCAGGAAACCGATTTCAGGAGGCAGACTGGAATTGCATTGAAAGCATAGGAAAAGAGGCAGAACGTCCACAATGATGCACTTGGCCAAAAAGGGCGTATGCGTTTTTTCCTGAATATATTCAGGAAAAAACGCATACGCCCTTTTTGGCCAACCAAGCAAGCTTGCAAAGGAAATCTGCACTACAATGAAGTCTCACTTCCCCCCGGTCAAAAGGGCCATCTGAAAAAAGTGTAAAATCCAGAAAGACAGGACAGGCCATGGAGAACTGGGAGCCTTGTTATGCTGATGGGCGGGATGTAAATTGCCAACAGACACTCGGGAGAAGTGTATGGTGTTTCCTGAAACATCTAAAAAACAAAGCAACAGAGCCTAGGGCACTTCCACTTATGGTCCTATAGCTTAGGGAAATTAAAATCAAAAAGACACAGCCACCCCAAAGTTTGGGACGCCTCTGTTTACAAGAACCTCGTTTACAGTACAAGTTCAACATCGCAGAAAGTGAAAAATGGATAAAGAAGTTGTGGTATTTACTTACAAAGCAATATCACTCAGCAATGAAATCTATGTCATCAGGCCCTTAGCAGCACAATGAGTGGATTCAGGTATGATGATTCTAACTGAAATAAGTCACACAGAAAAAGAAACATCATAAGATATCAGTAATACACGGAATGTAAACTTGGCTACACAGGAACTGAATTACAGAACAGAACAGGGTCTCAAATTTAGAAAACCAACTTATGCTTGCTTAAGGGGAAAGGTGAGTTGGGGTGCTGCATAAAACCAGAGATTGAAATGAGCACAGATAAAGTTCCTTAAGCCAAATATGGAATAGACAAGAGCTACTCCTTGCTCAACGAAATGGACTCAACACCGCATATTAAATGCCTAAGAATGTACCTGACTAGTAAGTATCTTAAAACCTATGGATTGCTATGTCTCCGAAAGAGAATCAAGCATGTGTACAGGGGCATAAACGCAGCAGTGATAGGATTGGAGAGGTTCGGTGAGCAAATGAAGACCCTTTGAAGTCATATTGCATGGTACCCATTCCACGGGTTTCAACTACCCAGGTTTAAGGTATTCTTCCTTCAGCTAAAACATGCATGTGGAACCTAGAGTATGATCAACCATGTGATCGGGAGACGTGTTCAAATATGTCTCAGTTTTCGTACCCTGGTACTCGGGTGCAACATTCCAGACGCTTTACTAACACCCTCCCGACTTGGAGAGTCAGTCCCTTTAACCTCCTGTTTGGCCCAGTTTGCAATTTCTGCGGAAGATGAACAGGAATAGCGAGAACCAATGAGAGACTAGCTGGAGGTGTCTGGACGGGCAAATTTAACTCTCATTTCCCACCAGGAAGAGGAATTAACCAAAGGCTCAGCGTGCCGTGCCGGAACCAGATTAGGGCCTGAAGCCATCCTGCGGTGTTGCGGCCAGCTCAAAAGAAAGCGAGTTGAAGAAAGGAGCTCAGGGGCACTGTAATTCACAAACCTGCAGAGTTATAAATGACAGCTATCGTCCAAAAATATACTGAAGTAAGGCTGCCAAGAGGACTTGAAAGCGGGGCAGAATTGCAGGAAACCGATTTCAGGAGGCAGACTGGAATTGCATTGAAAGCATAGGAAAAGAGGCAGAACGTCCACAATGATGCACTTGGCCAAAAAGGGCGTATGCGTTTTTTCCTGAATATATTCAGGAAAAAACGCATACGCCCTTTTTGGCCAACCAAGCAAGCTTGCAAAGGAAATCTGCACTACAATGAAGTCTCACTTCCCCCCGGTCAAAAGGGCCATCTGAAAAAAGTGTAAAATCCAGAAAGGCAGGACAGGCCATGGAGAACTGGGAGCCTTGTTATGCTGATGGGCGGGATGTAAATTGCCAACAGACACTCGGGAGAAGTGTATGGTGTTTCCTGAAACATCTAAAAAACAAAGCAACAGAGCCTAGGGCACTTCCACTTATGGTCCTATAGCTTAGGGAAATTAAAATCAAAAAGACACAGCCACCCCAAAGTTTGGGACGCCTCTGTTTACAAGAACCTCATTTACAGTACAAGTTCAACATCGCAGAAAGTGAAAAATGGATAAAGAAGTTGTGGTATTTACTTACAAAGCAATATCACTCAGCAATGAAATCTATGTCATCAGGCCCTTAGCAGCACAATGAGTGGATTCAGGTATGATGATTCTAACTGAAATAAGTCACACAGAAAAAGAAACATCATAAGATATCAGTAATACACGGAATGTAAACTTGGCTACACAGGAACTGAATTACAGAACAGAACAGGGTCTCAAATTTAGAAAACCAACTTATGCTTGCTTAAGGGGAAAGGTGAGTTGGGGTGCTGCATAAAACCAGAGATTGAAATGAGCACAGATAAAGTTCCTTAAGCCAAATATGGAATAGACAAGAGCTACTCCTTGCTCAACGAAATGGACTCAACACCGCATATTAAATGCCTAAGAATGTACCTGACTAGTAAGTATCTTAAAACCTATGGATTGCTATGTCTCCGAAAGAGAATCAAGCATGTGTACAGGGGCATAAACGCAGCAGTGATAGGATTGGAGAGGTTCGGTGAGCAAATGAAGACCCTTTGAAGTCATATTGCATGGTACCCATTCCACGGGTTTCAACTACCCAGGTTTAAGGTATTCTTCCTTCAGCTAAAACATGCATGTGGAACCTAGAGTATGATCAACCATGTGATCGGGAGACGTGTTCAAATATGTCTCAGTTTTCGTACCCTGGTACTCGGGTGCAACATTCCAGACGCTTTACTAACACCCTCCCGACTTGGAGAGTCAGTCCCTTTAACCTCCTGTTTGGCCCAGTTTGCAATTTCTGCGGAAGATGAACAGGAATAGCGAGAACCAATGAGAGACTAGCTGGAGGTGTCTGGACGGGCAAATTTAACTCTCATTTCCCACCAGGAAGAGGAATTAACCAAAGGCTCAGCGTGCCGTGCCGGAACCAGATTAGGGCCTGAAGCCATCCTGCGGTGTTGTGGCCAGCTCAAAAGAAAGCGAGTTGAAGAAAGGAGCTCAGGGGCACTGTAATTCACAAACCTGCAGAGTTATAAATGACAGCTATCGTCCAAAAATATACTGAAGTAAGGCTGCCAAGAGGACTTGAAAGCGGGGCAGAATTGCAGGAAACCGATTTCAGGAGGTAGACTGGAATTGCATTGAAAGCATAGGAAAAGAGGCAGAACGTCCACAATGATGCACTTGGCCAAAAAGTGCGTATGCGTTTTTTCCTGAATATATTCAGGAAAAAACGCATACGCCCTTTTTGGCCAACCAAGCAAGCTTGCAAAGGAAATCTGCACTACAATGAAGTCTCACTTCCCCCCGGTCAAAAGGGCCATCTGAAAAAAGTGTAAAATCCAGAAAGGCAGGACAGGCCATGGAGAACTGGGAGCCTTGTTATGCTGATGGGTGGGATGTAAATTGCCAACAGACACTCGGGAGAAGTGTATGGTGTTTCCTGAAACATCTAAAAAACAAAGCAACAGAGCCTAGGGCACTTCCACTTATGGTCCTATAGCTTAGGGAAATTAAAATCAAAAAGACACAGCCACCCCAAAGTTTGGGACGCCTCTGTTTACAAGAACCTCATTAACCGTACAAGTTCAATATCACAGAAAGTGAAAAATGGATAAAGAACTTGTGGTACTTACGTACAATGCAGTATCACTCAGCAATGAAATCTATGTCATCAGGCCCGTAGCAGCATAATGAGTGGATTCAGGTACGATGATTCTAACTGAAATAAGACACACAGAAAAAGAAACATCATAAGATATCACTAATACACGGAATGTAAACTTGGCTACACAGGAACTGAATTACAAAACAGAACAGGGTCTCAAATTTAGAAAACCAACTTATGCTTGCTTAAGGGGAAAGGTGAGTTGGGGTGCTGCATAAAACCAGAGATTGAAATGAGCACAGATAAAGTTGCTTAAGCCAAATATGGAATAGACAAGAGCTACTCCTAGCTCAACGAAATGGACTCAACACCCCATATTAAATGCCTAAGAATGTACCTGACTAGTAATTATCTTAAAACCTATGGATTGCTATGTCTCCGAAAGGGAATCAAGCGTGTGTACAGGGGCATAAATGCAGCAGTGATAGGATTGGAGAGGTTTGGTGAGCAAATGAAGACCCTTTGAAATCATATTGCATGGTACTCATTCCACGGGTCTCAACTCTCCAGGTTTCAGGGATTCTTCCTTCAGCTAAAACATGCATGTGGAACCCAGAGTATGATCAACCATGTGATCGGGAGACGTGTTCAAATATGTCTCAGTTTTCGTCCCCTGGTACTCGGGTGCAGCATTCCAGACGCTTTACTAACACTCTCCCGACTTGGAGAGTCAGTGCCTTTAACCTCCTGTTTGGCCCTGTTTTCAATTTCAGTGGAAGATGAACAGGAATAGGGAGAACCAATGAGAGACAAGCTGGAGGTTTCTGGACGGGCAAATTTAACTCTCATTTCCCACCAAGGACAGGAATTAACCAAAGGCTCAGCGTGCCGTGCTGGAACCAGAGTAGGGCCTGAAGCAATCCTGCGGTGTTGCGGCCAGCTCAAAAGAAAGCGAGTTGAAGAAAGGAGCTCAGGGGCACTGTAATTCACAAACCTGCAGAGTTATAAATGACAGCAATCGTCCAAAAATATACTGAAGTAAGGCTGCCAAGAGGACTTGAAAGCGGGGCAGAATTGCAGGAAACCGATTTCAGGAGGTAGACTGGAATTGCATTTTAAGCATAGGAAAAGAGGCAGAACGTCCACAATGATGCACTTGGCCAAAAAGTGCGTATGCGTTTTTTCCTGAATCAGGAAAAAACGCATACGCACTTTTTGGCCAACCAAGCAAGGCTGCAAAGGAAATCTGCACTACAATGAAGTCTCACTTCCCCCCGGTCAGAAGGGCCATCTGAAAAAAGTGTAAAATCCAGAAAGGCAGGACAGGCCATGGAGAACTGGGAGCCTTGTTATGCTGATGGGCGGGATGTAAATTGCCAACAGCCACTCGGGAGAAGTGTATGGTGTTTCCTGAAACATCTAAAAAACAAAGCAACAGAGCCTAGGGCACTTCCACTTATGGTCCTATAGCTTAGGGAAATTAAAATCAAAAAGACACAGCCACCCCACAGTTTGGGACAGCTCTGTTTACAAGAACCTCGTTTACGGTAGAAGTTCAATATCGCAGAAAGTGAAAAATGGATAAAGAAGTTGTGGTACTTATGTACAATGCAAAATCACTCAGCCATGAAATCTATGTCATCAGGCCCGTAGCAGCATAATGAGTGGATTCAGGTATGATGATTCTAACTGAAATATGTCACACAGAAAATGAAACATCATAAGATATCACTAATACATGGAATGCGAATTTGGCTACACATGAACTGAATTACAAAACAGAACAGGGTCTCAAGTTTAGAAAACCAACTTATGCTTCCTTAAGGGGGAAAGTGAGTTGGGGTGCTGCATAAAACCAGAGTTTGAAATTAGCACAGATACCATTCAATAAGCCAAATATGTAATAGACAAGACCTACCCCTTGCTCAACAAAATGGACTCAACAATGAGGTATCACCTCACACCTTATAGAATGGGCATCATGAGAAAATCTACAAACAAAAATGCTGGAAAGGGTGTGGAGAAAAGGAACCCCCTTCCACTATTGTTGGGAATATAAATTGATACAGTCACTACGGAGAACAATATGGAGTTTCTTAAGAAACTAACAATAGAATTACCATATGATACAGCAATCCCAGTACTGGACATATACCCAGACAAAACCATAAATCAAAACGAGACATTCACCGCAATGTTCATTGCATCACTATTTACAATATCGAGGTAATGGAAGCAACCTAAATGCCCACAGACAGACGAATGCATAAAGCTGTGGTACATATATAAAATGGAATATTACTAAGCCATGAAAAGGAATGAAATTGGGTCATTTGTAGAGACGTCGATGGATCTAGAGACTGTCATACAGAGTGAAGTAAGTCAGAAAGACAAAAACAAATCTTGTATATTCATGCATATATGTGGAACCTAGAAAAACTGTACAGATTAACCATTTTGCAAGGCATAAATAGAGCAACAGATGTAGACAACAAATGTATGGACAACAAGGGGGGAAAGCTGTTGGTGGGGTGGTGGTGGTGGGAGGAGTTGAGAGACTGGGATTGGCATGTATACATTTATATGTATAAAATAGATAACCAATAAGAACCTGCTGTATAAAAATATAAAATAAAATTCAAAATTAAAAAGAAATAAAATTTAAAAAATAAAACAGAAAAAACAATTATTCCCTTCACATACATGTATTTATATGAATAAATTATTTCCATGCTTATATCTGTAAATACAAAAAAGAGGAATAAAATCTACCTTGAACCAAAAACGAAAAAGAGAAAAAAAACACAGAACCCACCAGTTCCACAGAGGAAAACCGTATCAGGGCACTTGCTCCAGTTGTAAACAATTCTGAAGTTGGCCAGTGGTGGGGAATCGTCTCCCATTCAGCCAGCAGCCCCCACGCAACAAGCGTCCTCATTGCAAAGCTGGGGCACCGTGCCGAGGCATCTGTGAGTAAACGTGAGCTGAGCCCCAGGCCAGTTGCTGCTGAACTATTCCCACCCGTCCCAGGTAAAACACCTGAATATATACAAGGACTTGAAAGCCTAGAGGAAGGGCCATAGAGCCACACGAGTGACAGCATGCCGGCCGACTTGGTGCCTGCAGGCCAGCCAGGATGGTCCTGGCCCTGGGTGCTCTTCTGGAAGATTTCCATTTCCCTGACTGAGATACCCGTCCTGTCCCTGCCCCCACTGCTTTTTTCCTTCCTCACCTCTGCCCAGGGAGAAATTCCAGCAGCAGGTATGGGTGACACATCCTCTTCTTTAGCAGGTGGCAGCCTGGCAACTGCTGCAGAAAGTCCAGCAGAGCCCCACTCACACTGGGCCACCCACAAAGCCGTGGCCTCTCACTCCCTCCCACCAGCCCAGCCCCGAGACTGCTGACAGGGCAGAGAAAATGGCGTCAGGCACGGCTGCAGGGGCTCTTGCTGCCTGGAGTGGTATTTATATTGATCTCAACCCAGGCACACCTGGGGAGGGCTGGCCCGCACGGTAAGGCTGCCCAGGTCAGCCAATCATCACCCCTCAGGGGCTCACAGTTGCAGAAAATGGAACTTGCTGAACCGGCCAGGTCCAAGGAACAGGTGTGGGCTCCTGAGAGTCAGGATAGACAAGGGGCTGCAGCTTTGGCTTGTTTTCTAATCATTTTATCTGGCCCATGAGTGGGAGACAACTTCAAGAAAACCCTCTCCTTATGAGAGGAACCCAGGAGTCAGGGAGAGGAGGGGTGGGTGGTGGTTGGAGACAGAGGCCTGGTGCCCCGGGTGCAGTGGAAGTCTCTGGAAGACCAGGTGGAGGGAGGCCGCACAGAGTGACGCCCAGGGTCACAGACCTGTCGCAGCTGCTGTTTGTTAGTTCAAGTCCTGCTCTGAGGTGCTCTGTGCCAGCTCTGAGCGACAGGTGAGCTGGGGGTGCTCTGCAATGAGGGCTATGTGCACGGTTCCTGTGTGCCCAGCCCTGCCATGGTACCTGCAAGGGTAGCTCTGTATCCTGGGAAGGGCCTGACCACGAGAGCCCCGTGGGCTGGGGTGGGGGTGGGGTACCTGCCCAGGTGAGCTCCATATTCTGGGATTGGTCTGACCACGAGAGCCCCATGGGCTGCTGGGGACCTGGTAAAGGATGTCAGGACAGTCAGTGAAGCCACCGAGGATATACCTCCAGTTGCTCCTAATTCCTACACCCTGCTGGTCATTCTACCAACCACCAGGACATGGTATTCTGTATTAGTCTTCAATGATGCCTTCTTTTGTATTCCATTAGTCCCAGAGTCACAAGAAATTTTGGCTTGTGAGTGGCAGGACTCAACATACAACTAAAACAATACTTCCGGGCCGTCTTGCCCCAAGGGTGCAAAAATTCCCACACCATCTTTGGGGAAAGCTTAGCTAAAGACCTAAAAGTTCTACCTCTGGAAAAGGAAACCCTCCTTCAGTACGCAGACGACATTCTGATCGCCAGCCCTACTAAGGAGGCCTCTGAACTACCAAGCCAATAAAGGATAGAAGTTGTCCAAGAAAAAGCTCAAATATCACAGACTGCGGTGACCTGCCTGGGCTTCATTCTCACAGAAGGTCGGAGAAGCCCATCCCAGGAAAGGGAAGAAACCATTTGCAGCCTTACCCCTTTCTAAAACTAGAAGACAGCTTAGGGGTTCCTGGGGAGGCCAGGGTTTGCTGCTTCTGGATCCCTAACTACAGTCTACTAGCTGGGCCTCTATATGAAACACTGAAAGGAAAAGATGATGATCCTTTTGAATAGAATCCAGAAGTGGCCTTTCAAGAATGGAAAGAGCAGTCAATTCAGACCCTTGCCCTGGAACTCCCTAATTTAGCTAAACCCTTTGACCTTTACATTCCCGGTGAAAGGTGAATCGCCATTGGAGAATTAGTGCAAAAACTGGGACCACTTGAAATGGAACAATGCAAGAATGCCATCCAGGTAGGATAAACTACGGTCACCAAGGGGCTTGGCCCACTGCCGCATCTGGCCAAGATACTGGCGGTATCTAAAAACCTGGAAATCAGCAGCCCAAAAGGCCACCTCCTTCCTAAGGGAAAAGGACCCCATGTGGTGATCCTAACCACCAACGATGCCCTGAAGTTGCAGGGTTCGCTCCGTGGGCACACCGACCTCGAGTGAGGAGGCCCTCCAACTCCAACATCCAGAGAGATAACCGGGGGCAACAGGGCACCATGACGACTCGTGTGAACATCACTTGACCTGGAGTTTCTCTCATAAAACAATAAGAGTGTGTCCCAAAAGAGTAGACTACTGCTTGCAGGACTTACTGCACCCAGAGGGGAGCTAATAATCTTGGCGGGGGAACCGTATATCACACTGTCACCATAGAAAAGCCTACAGACACCGTGATGATGGTGGCCAATAAGACCGGCTGGACTCCTGTTTACTTCAAAAGGCTGTTGACTCAGTGGTCATCATGGTCCTTGATCACCACTGACCCTGGACTGTCTGGGAGTTGAGCGGGCAGGGCTCTGACACCTGGTGCTGTTTGTACGTTAATTCAGGGGCCTAATTGAAGAAAGCGCAGACTACTGGTCAGAGCATCTAGGCTGGCAGAAACGGTCAGCCTAAGGTGGCCGAACAAATGTGGGGCGGGGTGAAACCGGCCCCCACAGCGTCTCTGCACATCTCTTTCCTGGACCCTTAAAGGTCATTAGAATCTATAACACTTCCAATGCTGGTGCTCAGGTGGACGAGCAGGGAGGCAGGGGGCCTGGGGACAATCAACGTCACCTGGAGGCTGCTGGGGAGAAGCTCTGACCCTCGCCCCCGGGTATTAGGGCTCCCAACTCAGCACTCAGCAGTTACAGAAGAAGTGTCTGCACCCTCAGCACTCCAAGAATGAGGAACGGGACAAAAGGCAGAGGAGGGGTTTGTCCCCAGCAAAGCCCATTAAAAATCCCTGGGAGATAAAAATAGAATCTGGGCAATAAAGTCAAGTCTAACCTTTTTTATCCTTTGTGCTTTGTCTAATTTCACGTGCTCCTAGGGTCCCGCATGCAGAGGTTCCACACCCGGCACTTCAGACCAGATTTCCTAGTGCAGAATGGCTGGGTCGACACCTCAGCTCCTGGGGCCCAGTGCAGACTCCGCGATATAGAGCCTGAGCTGCAGCCAACCTGGCCCTCGAGAGCTCCGCCCCCTCCCTCCCACTGACTCTGACAGGATCTCTACACAGCAGCCCAGCCCACAGCCCACGGGGTAGTGCATGCTCTCACCTCTCCATTCTCTGATCAAAATATAAAGTTTCCTTTGCTTGTGAACCAAACTCAGTCTCGATCTGTTGGCCCCAATGACACTGGGCAGGGGGACACTTGTTGGGGTCCACTCTGGAGGATCAGTAACAGAAATTGAGACTATTGTAACCTCAATGAACAGATGTGTGAGCCAAACTGTAGTTAACATAGAACAGTGTATAAGGCTCGGGTAAAATAAGATGTTTCTAACACTTCCATTTGATATTTCCATCACTTTATTATAAGCAAGTTCAGTGAAAAGGTTTGTCTTATTTGTCAGGTCAATATTAGAGAAACGAAGTGATTTCTTTCCAAGGATGTACATCTAATAATCTTGGTTAAAGCTTCAATCTTGTTTTAAATGCTTTTCCATTGAAAATGATACCTCTCTTTCAGCTCCCCCATTTCTGAGAAGTATAAAATCTTATAATTTATTATTACCAAAGGGGAAAGGTGGGAGGAGGGATAAATTAACAGTTTGGGATTAACACATACACACTGCTATGTATAAAATAGATCATCAACAAGGAACTACTGTATAGCACAGGGAACTACACTCAACATTTTGCAATAACCTATAAGGGGAAATAATCTGAAAAAGAATAGATATTTTTATTGACATCATCTATCAATGACAGTTAAAGTGTAACCTAAGGGAAGCTGGTGGTGAGTGCTTCTGACCCTGAAGACTTCAATCATCTAAAGTTTGGACTCTGCCTACTTCCCAAGGCCCTTAATGAACATATGTGTAGCCGTAGCTTAAAAAATTCCCCAGTTTGGGTTTCGGGGAGACACTGATTTTGAAAAAGCCCTGGTGTTCTCCTTACATGAATGGGACTCTTCCTACTGCTAAAACATGTCTGTCACACCCAGAGGATGGTATACCGTCTGATCGGGAAGAGTTTGGAAAAGGCATCTCATCTCCTCATCTCCTGGTGCTCGGGTTCACCCCTCCAGCGTCTTTACTAACAGTCTCCCCACTTGGAGATGTCAGCACTGTCAACATCCTGTTGCGTACAGTTTGGAATTTGTCCAGAGGATGAAGCGGAAGGATGAGGAACAATGAGAGACAAGTCCTAGGTGTTCAGACAGGCACATGTCACTCTAATTTCCAATCAGGAAGACGAATTGACCAAAGGCTAGGGTTGCCCATGGAAACAGTATAGGGCTTGAGGAAATCCCGCTGCTTTGTGGCCAGTTCCCATAAACACAAGTTGAACAATGGAACTCAGGGGCAGTAAAATTCACAAAACTGCAGAGTTGAAAATATCCATCACTGAAAAATGTCTTGAGGAAAGTCAGAGAAAAGGACTTGTAAGCAAGGGAGAATGGCAGGAAAGGGATTTGAGGAGGTAGAAAGGACTCGCCATTAAGCACAAGAAAAGGAGCTGAACATTGCCAACATTGCAGTTGGCCAAAAAGGGTGTATGCGTTTTTTTCTGTATATATTCAAGAAAAGGGCATACACTTTTTTAGCCAACCAAACAGGTGGGCACTGGAAGTCAATACTACAAAAGATATCACTTCGCATCAGTCAGAAGAGCCATCCTCATAAAGCGTAAACAACAGAAATGCAGGACAGGGCAAGGAGAAGAGGGAGCCCTGTGAGACTTATAGTGGAAATGTATATTGCCAACGGCCATTCTGGAGAAGTGTATTGTGTTTACTAAAGCATCTAAAAAATGAGCTACAGAGCATAGGGCACTTGCACTCATGGGCGTATATCTTGAGAAAAACAAAAATCGAGAGGACACAGGCACCCCAATGTTTACCCCCTCTCTGTTTAAAAGATCCTCAACTAGGATATAACTTAAATGTCTCTGGAGGGAAAAAATGGGTAGAGATGTGGTACTTAGGTAGAGTGGAATATTATTCAGCCTGGAAATCAATGAAATATGGCCAGTTGTAACAACTCCAGAGGAGTTACGTATGATCTTTCTAAGTGACAGAATTCAAAAAGAAAAGGACACATATCATAAGATATCACTTAAAGGTGGAATCCAAAATGGCTACACATGAAATAAATTACAAAACAAAAACATAGTCAAATATGTAGAAAACACGCATAAGGCTGCTAAACGGGAAAGGTGGGGAGGGGTGAGGCATCACCCAGGAGGTTGAAATTAGCAAAGATACCATTCCAAATACCAAACTGATAATCAACAAGGCCTACACGGTAGCTAAAAGAACTGCACTCAGCACACTCAAGTCACCAGAAAAGAATATATACGACTGGTAAGAATCTGAAAAAGAATTTACTGATGTCTCTCTGTACGTGAATCAAGTGGATGTACAGCAGCAAGAAACAGAGCTTTGAAAATCAGCTGTAACCAATATAGTAATAAATTGAAAAAAATAAACGACAGAGAGACAGAGAAAACCTCTTACAACTTTTCCTCAGGGCCGGTGATGCAACATGGATTGAACACATCTAGACCCACAGCAGGATGAGACATAAGGCTGGAAACTGTTTGCGCTAAGAGAAATGTGAGGTTGGGTGAGGAAATGCACACCCTTTAAAGTAATACTACCTGGTACCCATTCAATGGGTCCCAAATATGCAGGTTCAAGGGATCTTCCTACAGCTAAAACATGCATGGAAAACCCAGAGGACTGTACACCATGTGATCGGGAGATGTGTCTAAAATGCAGCTCATTTATCCTCTCCTGGTGCTCCTGTTCACCATTCCAGCCACGTTACTTAGAATCTCCCCACTTGGAGAATCAGCACATTTCAACTTCTGTTTCACACATTTTGCAAATTGTGAGGAGGATGAACGGGGAACCAATGAGAGAATAGTTGTAGGGGTTTGGACGGGCACATATCACTCTAATTTCCCATTAAGAATAAGAATTGAAAAAAGGCTCAGCCCGCCTCGCCCGAGCCAAAATAGGGCCTGAAGCAATCCTGCGGGTTTGAGGCCAGCTCACAAAAGAGCAACTTAAAAAATGGAGCTCAGGGTCACTGCAATTCACAAACCTGCAGAGTTATAAATGAAAACTAACGTCCAAAAATATGTTGAGGTAAGGCAAAGAAGAGGATCTGAATGCAAGACAGAATTGCAAGAAACAGATTTCAAGAGATAGATTGGACTCGTCTTTAAAGCACATGAAAAGCGGCAGAATTTCGACAATGATGCAGTTGGCCCAAAAGGGCGTATGCGTTTTTTCCTGATTATATCCAGGAAAAAACGCATACGCACTTTATGGGCAACGAAGCAAGCAAGCAATGCAAATGTGCACAACAAAGAAGTCTCATTTCCCACTGGTCAAAAGGGCCATCCTAAAAAATTGTAAAAACCAGAAATGCAGGACAGGCCATGGAGAACAGGGAGCCTTTATACGCTGATGGGCAGTGTGTGAACTGCCGAGAGCCACTCTGGAGAAGTGTATGGTGGTTCCTAAATCATCTAAAAAACAGAGCTACAGAGCATAGGACACTTCCAATCATGGGAGTATATCTAGGGAAATCTAAAAATTAACAAGACACAAGCACACCACAGTTTAGGGCTACTCTGTTTACAAGAACCTCAACTTCAGTATACCTTAAATATCCCAGGAAAGAGAACAATGGATAAAGAAGATGTGGTACTTATGTACAATGGAATATCTCTTCACCATGAAATCAATGTAATAAGGCTAGTAGAAGGATAAAGAGTGGATTTAGGTCCGATAATACTACTTGAAATAAGTCAAACAGAAAAAGAAACATATCATAAGATATCACTTATAGAGGGAGGGTAAATATGGCTGCACAAGAAATGAATTACAGAACAGAACAGTGTCTCACATTTAGAAAACACACTTATTTCAGCTTAAGGGGAAAGGAGAGGTGGGGTGATGCATAAAACCAGAGTTTGAAATTAGCACAGATACCGTTCAATAAACCAAATAGATATTAGACAAGATCTACACCTTGCTCAATGAACTGGCCTCAACACACCCTATACACCGCAGAGAAATATATCTGAGTAATAAGAATCTTAAAACCCATGTATTGATATATCTCCATAAGGGAATCAAGTGTGTGCAGAGTGGCACAAACACAGCAGTGAAAATGAGCTAAACCCCATTATAGAAATAAATTTTAAAAACAAAACGCAGAAACAATGAAAGAGAGAAAAATTCTTACAAAATTCGCTCAGGGGCTGTGATGCAACCTGGATTGACCACATATAAACCCACAGCTGGATAAGACATAAGGCTGGACACTTGGGGCTGAGAGGATTGATGAGCTTTGGTGAGCAACTGCCAAAAGTTTAATGCAATACTTCATGCTACTCATTCCAAGGGTCCCAACACTCCAGGTTGAAGGGAATCTTCCTACAGCTAAACCATGCTTGGGAAACCCAGCGACTGGTATACCATATGATCGGGAAAGGTTTCTAAAACGCACCTCATTTTTCCTCTCCTGGGGCTCCGGATCGACATTCCAGCCGCTTTACCAAAAATATCCCCACATGGAGAGTCAATGCCTTTAAGTTCTGGTATCGCACAGTCTGCAGTTAGTGCGGAGGATGAATGGGAATAGGGGGAACCAGTGAGAAACTAGCTGTAGCGGTTTCAATGGGCACATGTCACTCTAAATTCACATCAGTAAGAAGAATAAACCAAAGGCACAGCAAGGTGCCCCAGAAGAAGAATAGGGCCTGAAGGAATCCTGTGGTTATGAGGCAAGATCACAAAAATAAGAGCTGAAAAATGGAGCTAAGGGCCACTGCAATTCAAAAACTTGCAGAGTTATAAAGGCCAACTATTTTCAAAAAATATATTGAGGTAAGGCTATGAAGAGGCATTGAAAGCAAGGCAGAATTGCAGGAAAACGATTTCAGGAGGTAGACGGGAATTGCATTTAAAGCATAGGAAAAGAGGCAGAACGTCCACAATGATGCACTTGGCCAAAAAGGGCGTATGCCTTTTTTCCTGAATTTATTCAGAAAAAAAGGCATACGCCCTTTTTGGCCAACCAAGCAAGCTTGCAAAGGAAATCTGCACTACAATGAAGTCTCACTTCCCCCCGGTCAAAAGGGCCATCTGAAAAAAGTGTAAAATCCAGAAAGGCAGGACAGGCCATGGAGAACTGGGAGCCTTGTTATGCTGATGGGCGGGCTGTGTATGGTGTTTCCTGAAACATCTAAAAAACAAAGCAACAGAGCCTAGGGCACTTCCACTTATGGTCCTATAGCTTAGGGAAATTAAAATCAAAAAGACACAGCTACCCCAAAATTTGGGACGCCTCTGTTTACAAGAACCTCGTTAACCGTACAAGTTCAATATCACAGAAAGTGAAAAATGGATAAAGAACTTGTGGTACTTACGTACAATGCAGTATCACTCAGCAATGAAATCTATGTCATCAGGCCCGCAGCAGCATAATGAGTGGATACAGGTACGATGATTCTAACTGAAATAAGACACACAGAAAAAGAAACATCATAATATATCAGTAATACACGGAATGTAAACTTGGCTACACAGGAACTGAATTACAGAACAGAACAGGGTCTCAAATTTAGAAAACCAACTTATGCTTGGTTAAGGCTAAAGGTGAGTTGGGGTGCTGCATAAAACCATAGATTGAAATGAGCACAGATAAAGTTCCTTAAGCCAAATATGGAATAGACAAGAGCTACTCCTTGCTCAACGAAATGGACTCAACACCGCATATTAAACGCCTAAGAATGTACCTGACTAGTAAGTATCTTAAAACCTATGGATTGCTATGTCTCCAAAAGAGAATCAAGCATGTGTACAGGGGCATAAACGCAGCAGTGATAGGATTGGAGAGGTTCGGTGAGCAAATGAAGACCCTCTGAAGTCATATTGCATGGTACCCATTCCACGGGTTTCAACTACCCAGGTTTAAGGTATTCTTCCTTCAGCTAAAACATGCATGTGGAACCTAGAGTATGATCAACCATGTGATCGGGAGACGTGTTCAAATATGTCTCAGTTTTCGTACCCTGGTACTCGGGTGCAACATTCCAGACGCTTTACTAACACCCTCCCGACTTGGAGAGTCAGTCCCTTTAACCTCCTGTTTGGCCCAGTTTGTAATTTCTGCGGAAGATGAACAGGAATAGCGAGAACCAATGAGAGACTAGCTGGAGGTGTCTGGACGGGCAAATTTAACTCTCATTTCCCACCAGGAAGAGGAATTAACCAAAGGCTCAGCGTGCCGTGCCAGAACCAGATTAGGGCCTGAAGCCATCCTGCGGTGTTGCGGCCAGCTCAAAAGAAAGCGAGTTGAAGAAAGGAGCTCAGGGGCACTGTAATTCACAAACCTGCAGAGTTATAAATGACAGCTATCGTCCAAAAATATACTGAAGTAAGGCTGCCAAGAGGACTTGAAAGCGGGGCAGAATTGCAGGAAACCGATTTCAGGAGGTAGACTGGAATTGCATTGAAAGCATAGGAAAAGAGGCAGAACGTCCACAATGATGCACTTGGCCAAAAAGGGCATATGCGTTTTTTCCTGAATATATTCAGGAAAAAACGCATACGCCCTTTTTGGCCAACCAAGCAAGCTTGCAAAGGAAATCTGCACTACAATGAAGTCTCACTTCCCCCCGGTCAAAAGGGCCATCTGAAAAAAGTGTAAAATCCAGAAAGGCAGGACAGGCCATGGAGAACTGGGAGCCTTGTTATGCTGATGGGCGGGATGTAAATTGCCAACAGACACTCGGGAGAAGTGTATGGTGTTTCCTGAAACATCTAAAAAACAAAGCAACAGAGCCTAGGGCACTTCCACTTATGGTCCTATAGCTTAGGGAAATTAAAATCAAAAAGACACAGCCACCCCAAAGTTTGGGACGCCTCTGTTTACAAGAACCTCGTTTACAGTACAAGTTCAACATCGCAGAAAGTGAAAAATGGATAAAGAAGTTGTGGTATTTACTTACAAAGCAATATCACTCAGCAATGAAATCTATGTCATCAGGCCCTTAGCAGCACAATGAGTGGATTCAGGTATGATGATTCTAACTGAAATAAGTCACACAGAAGAAGAAACATCATAAGATATCAGTAATACACGGAATGTAAACTTGGCTACACAGGAACTGAATTACAGAACAGAACAGGGTCTCAAATTTAGAAAACCAACTTATGCTTGCTTAAGGGGAAAGGGGAGTTGGGGTGCTGCATAAAACCAGAGATTGAAATGAGCACAGATAAAGTTCCTTAAGCCAAATATGGAATAGACAAGAGCTACTCCTTGCTCAACGAAATGGACTCAACACCGCATATTAAACGCCTAAGAATGTACCTGACTAGTAAGTATCTTAAAACCTATGGATTGCTATGTCTCCGAAAGAGAATCAAGCATGTGTACAGGGGCATAAACGCAGCAGTGATAGGATTGGAGAGGTTCGGTGAGCAAATGAAGACCCTTTGAAGTCATATTGCATGGTACCCATTCCACGGGTTTCAACTACCCAGGTTTAAGGTATTCTTCCTTCAGCTAAAACATGCATGTGGAACCTAGAGTATGATCAACCATGTGATCGGGAGACGTGTTCAAATATGTCTCAGTTTTCGTACCCTGGTACTCGGGTGCAACATTCCAGACGCTTTACTAACACCCTCCCGACTTGGAGAGTCAGTCCCTTTAACCTCCTGTTTGGCCCAGTTTGTAATTTCTGCGGAAGATGAACAGGAATAGCGAGAACCAATGAGAGACTAGCTGGAGGTGTCTGGACGGGCAAATTTAACTCTCATTTCCCACCAGGAAGAGGAATTAACCAAAGGCTCAGCGTGCCGTGCCGGAACCAGATTAGGGCCTGAAGCCATCCTGCGGTGTTGCGGCCAGCTCAAAAGAAAGCGAGTTGAAGAAAGGAGCTCAGGGGCACTGTAATTCACAAACCTGCAGAGTTATAAATGACAGCTATCGTCCAAAAATATACTGAAGTAAGGCTGCCAAGAGGACTTGAAAGCGGGGCAGAATTGCAGGAAACCGATTTCAGGAGGTAGACTGGAATTGCATTGAAAGCATAGGAAAAGAGGCAGAACGTCCACAATGATGCACTTGGCCAAAAAGGGCGTATGCGTTTTTTCCTGAATATATTCAGGAAAAAACGCATACGCCCTTTTTGGCCAACCAAGCAAGCTTGCAAAGGAAATCTGCACTACAATGAAGTCTCACTTCCCCCCGGTCAAAAGGGCCATCTGAAAAAAGTGTAAAATCCAGAAAGGCAGGACAGGCCATGGAGAACTGGGAGCCTTGTTATGCTGATGGGCGGGATGTAAATTGCCAACAGACACTCGGGAGAAGTGTATGGTGTTTCCTGAAACATCTAAAAAACAAAGCAACAGAGCCTAGGGCACTTCCACTTATGGTCCTATAGTTTAGGGAAATTAAAATCAAAAAGACACAGCCACCCCAAAGTTTGGGACGCCTCTGTTTACAAGAACCTCGTTTACAGTACAAGTTCAACATCGCAGAAAGTGAAAAATGGATAAAGAAGTTGTGGTATTTACTTACAAAACAATATCTCTCAGCAATGAAATCTATGTCATCAGGCCCTTAGCAGCACAATGAGTGGATTCAGGTATGATGATTCTAACTGAAATAAGTCACACAGAAAAAGAAACATCATAAGATATCAGTAATACACGGAATGTAAACTTGGCTACACAGGAACTGAATTACAGAACAGAACAGGGTCTCAAATTTAGAAAACCAACTTATGCTTGCTTAAGGGGAAAGGTGAGTTGGGGTGCTGCATAAAACCAGAGATTGAAATGAGCACAGATAAAGTTCCTTAAGCCAAATATGGAATAGACAAGAGCTACTCCTTGCTCAACGAAATGGACTCAACACCGCATATTAAACGCCTAAGAATGTACCTGACTAGTAAGTATCTTAAAACCTATGGATTGCTATGTCTCCGAAAGAGAATCAAGCATGTGTACAGGGGCATAAACGCAGCAGTGATAGGATTGGAGAGGTTCGGTGAGCAAATGAAGACCCTTTGAAGTCATATTGCATGGTACCCATTCCACGGGTTTCAACTACCCAGGTTTAAGGTATTCTTCCTTCAGCTAAAACATGCATGTGGAACCTAGAGTATGATCAACCATGTGATCGGGAGACGTGTTCAAATATGTCTCAGTTTTCGTACCCTGGTACTCGGGTGCAACATTCCAGACGCTTTACTAACACCCTCCCGACTTGGAGAGTCAGTCCCTTTAACCTCCTGTTTGGCCCAGTTTGCAATTTCTGCGGAAGATGAACAGGAATAGCGAGAACCAATGAGAGACTAGCTGGAGGTGTCTGGACGGGCAAATTTAACTCTCATTTCCCACCAGGAAGAGGAATTAACCAAAGGTTCAGCGTGCCGTGCCGGAACCAGATTAGGGCCTGAAGCCATCCTGCGGTGTTGCGGCCAGCTCAAAAGAAAGCGAGTTGAAGAAAGGAGCTCAGGGGCACTGTAATTCACAAACCTGCAGAGTTATAAATGACAGCTATCGTCCAAAAATATACTGAAGTAAGGCTGCCAAGAGGACTTGAAAGCGGGGCAGAATTGCAGGAAACCGATTTCAGGAGGCAGACTGGAATTGCATTGAAAGCATAGGAAAAGAGGCAGAACGTCCACAATGATGCACTTGGCCAAAAAGGGCGTATGCGTTTTTTCCTGAATATATTCAGGAAAAAACGCATACGCCCTTTTTGGCCAACCAAGCAAGCTTGCAAAGGAAATCTGCACTACAATGAAGTCTCACTTCCCCCCGGTCAAAAGGGCTATCTGAAAAAAGTGTAAAATCCAGAAAGACAGGACAGGCCATGGAGAACTGGGAGCCTTGTTATGCTGATGGGCGGGATGTAAATTGCCAACAGACACTCGGGAGAAGTGTATGGTGTTTCCTGAAACATCTAAAAAACAAAGCAACAGAGCCTAGGGCACTTCCACTTATGGTCCTATAGCTTAGGGAAATTAAAATCAAAAAGACACAGCCACCCCAAAGTTTGGGACGCCTCTGTTTACAAGAACCTCGTTTAGCGTACAAGTTCAACATCACAGAAAGTGAAAAATGGATAAAGAAGTTGTGGTATTTACTTACAAAGCAATATCACTCAGCAATGAAATCTATGTCATCAGGCCCTTAGCAGCACAATGAGTGGATTCAGGTATGATGATTCTAACTGAAATAAGTCACACAGAAAAAGAAACATCATAAGATATCAGTAATACACGGAATGTAAACTTGGCTACACAGGAACTGAATTACAGAACAGAACAGGGTCTCAAATTTAGAAAACCAACTTATGCTTGCTTAAGGGGAAAGGTGAGTTGGGGTGCTGCATAAAACCAGAGATTGAAATGAGCACAGATAAAGTTCCTTAAGCCAAATATGGAATAGACAAGAGCTACTCCTTGCTCAACGAAATGGACTCAACACCGCATATTAAATGCCTAAGAATGTACCTGACTAGTAAGTATCTTAAAACCTATGGATTGCTATGTCTCCGAAAGAGAATCAAGCATGTGTACAGGGGCATAAACGCAGCAGTGATAGGATTGGAGAGGTTCGGTGAGCAAATGAAGACCCTTTGAAGTCATATTGCATGGTACCCATTCCACGGGTTTCAACTACCCAGGTTTAAGGTATTCTTCCTTCAGCTAAAACATGCATGTGGAACCTAGAGTATGATCAACCATGTGATCGGGAGACGTGTTCAAATATGTCTCAGTTTTCGTACCCTGGTACTCGGGTGCAACATTCCAGACGCTTTACTAACACCCTCCCGACTTGGAGAGTCAGTCCCTTTAACCTCCTGTTTGGCCCAGTTTGCAATTTCTGCGGAAGATGAACAGGAATAGCGAGAACCAATGAGAGACTAGCTGGAGGTGTCTGGACGGGCAAATTTAACTCTCATTTCCCACCAGGAAGAGGAATTAACCAAAGGCTCAGCGTGCCGTGCCGGAACCAGATTAGGGCCTGAAGCCATCCTGCGGTGTTGCGGCCAGCTCAAAAGAAAGCGAGTTGAAGAAAGGAGCTCAGGGGCACTGTAATTCACAAACCTGCAGAGTTATAAATGACAGCTATCGTCCAAAAATATACTGAAGTAAGACTGCCAAGAGGACTTGAAAGCGGGGCAGAATTGCAGGAAACCGATTTCAGGAGGTAGACTGGAATTGCATTGAAAGCATAGGAAAAGAGGCAGAACGTCCACAATGATGCACTTGGCCAAAAAGGGCGTATGCGTTTTTTCCTGAATATATTCAGGAAAAAACGCATACGCCCTTTTTGGCCAACCAAGCAAGCTTGCAAAGGAAATCTGCACTACAATGAAGTCTCACTTCCCCCCGGTCAAAAGGGCCATCTGAAAAAAGTGTAAAATCCAGAAAGGCAGGACAGGCCATGGAGAACTGGGAGCCTTGTTATGCTGATGGGCGGGATGTAAATTGCCAACAGACACTCGGGAGAAGTGTATGGTGTTTCCTGAAACATCTAAAAAACAAAGCAACAGAGCCTAGGGCACTTCCACTTATGGTCCTATAGCTTAGGGAAATTAAAATCAAAAAGACACAGCCACCCCAAAGTTTGGGACGCCTCTGTTTACAAGAACCTCGTTTAGCGTACAAGTTCAACATCGCAGAAAGTGAAAAATGGATAAAGAAGTTGTGGTATTTACTTACAAAGCAATATCACTCAGCAATGAAATCTATGTCATCAGGCCCTTAGCAGCACAATGAGTGGATTCAGGTATGATGATTCTAACTGAAATAAGTCACACAGAAAAAGAAACATCATAAGATATCAGTAATACACGGAATGTAAACTTGGCTACACAGGAACTGAATTACAGAACAGAACAGGGTCTCAAATTTAGAAAACCAACTTATGCTTGCTTAAGGGGAAAGGTGAGTTGGGGTGCTGCATAAAACCAGAGATTGAAATGAGCACAGATAAAGTTCCTTAAGCCAAATATGGAATAGACAAGAGCTACTCCTTGCTCAACGAAATGGACTCAACACCGCATATTAAACGCCTAAGAATGTACCTGACTAGTAAGTATCTTAAAACCTATGGATTGCTATGTCTCCGAAAGAGAATCAAGCATGTGTACAGGGGCATAAACGCAGCAGTGATAGGATTGGAGAGGTTCGGTGAGCAAATGAAGACCCTTTGAAGTCATATTGCATGGTACCCATTCCACGGGTTTCAACTACCCAGGTTTAAGGTATTCTTCCTTCAGCTAAAACATGCATGTGGAACCTAGAGTATGATCAACCATGTGATCGGGAGACGTGTTCAAATATGTCTCAGTTTTCGTACCCTGGTACTCGGGTGCAACATTCCAGACGCTTTACTAACACCCTCCCGACTTGGAGAGTCAGTCCCTTTAACCTCCTGTTTGGCCCAGTTTGCAATTTCTGCGGAAGATGAACAGGAATAGCGAGAACCAATGAGAGACTAGCTGGAGGTGTCTGGACGGGCAAATTTAACTCTCATTTCCCACCAGGAAGAGGAATTAACCAAAGGCTCAGCGTGCCGTGCCGGAACCAGATTAGGGCCTGAAGCCATCCTGCGGTGTTGCGGCCAGCTCAAAAGAAAGCGAGTTGAAGAAAGGAGCTCAGGGGCACTGTAATTCACAAACCTGCAGAGTTATAAATGACAGCTATCGTCCAAAAATATACTGAAGTAAGGCTGCCAAGAGGACTTGAAAGCGGGGCAGAATTGCAGGAAACCGATTTCAGGAGGTAGACTGGAATTGCATTGAAAGCATAGGAAAAGAGGCAGAACGTCCACAATGATGCACTTGGCCAAAAAGGGCATATGCGTTTTTTCCTGAATATATTCAGGAAAAAACGCATACGCCCTTTTTGGCCAACCAAGCAAGCTTGCAAAGGAAATCTGCACTACAATGAAGTCTCACTTCCCCCCGGTCAAAAGGGCCATCTGAAAAAAGTGTAAAATCCAGAAAGACAGGACAGGCCATGGAGAACTGGGAGCCTTGTTATGCTGATGGGCGGGATGTAAATTGCCAACAGACACTCGGGAGAAGTGTATGGTGTTTCCTGAAACATCTAAAAAACAAAGCAACAGAGCCTAGGGCACTTCCACTTATGGTCCTATAGCTTAGGGAAATTAAAATCAAAAAGACACAGCCACCCCAAAGTTTGGGACGCCTCTGTTTACAAGAACCTCGTTTACAGTACAAGTTCAACATCGCAGAAAGTGAAAAATGGATAAAGAAGTTGTGGTATTTACTTACAAAGCAATATCACTCAGCAATGAAATCTATGTCATCAGGCCCTTAGCAGCACAATGAGTGGATTCAGGTATGATGATTCTAACTGAAATAAGTCACACAGAAAAAGAAACATCATAAGATATCAGTAATACACGGAATGTAAACTTGGCTACACAGGAACTGAATTACAGAACAGAACAGGGTCTCAAATTTAGAAAACCAACTTATGCTTGCTTAAGGGGAAAGGTGAGTTGGGGTGCTGCATAAAACCAGAGATTGAAATGAGCACAGATAAAGTTCCTTAAGCCAAATATGGAATAGACAAGAGCTACTCCTTGCTCAACGAAATGGACTCAACACCGCATATTAAATGCCTAAGAATGTACCTGACTAGTAAGTATCTTAAAACCTATGGATTGCTATGTCTCCGAAAGAGAATCAAGCATGTGTACAGGGGCATAAACGCAGCAGTGATAGGATTGGAGAGGTTCGGTGAGCAAATGAAGACCCTTTGAAGTCATATTGCATGGTACCCATTCCACGGGTTTCAACTACCCAGGTTTAAGGTATTCTTCCTTCAGCTAAAACATGCATGTGGAACCTAGAGTATGATCAACCATGTGATCGGGAGACGTGTTCAAATATGTCTCAGTTTTCGTACCCTGGTACTCGGGTGCAACATTCCAGACGCTTTACTAACACCCTCCCGACTTGGAGAGTCAGTCCCTTTAACCTCCTGTTTGGCCCAGTTTGCAATTTCTGCGGAAGATGAACAGGAATAGCGAGAACCAATGAGAGACTAGCTGGAGGTGTCTGGACGGGCAAATTTAACTCTCATTTCCCACCAGGAAGAGGAATTAACCAAAGGCTCAGCGTGCCGTGCCGGAACCAGATTAGGGCCTGAAGCCATCCTGCGGTGTTGCGGCCAGCTCAAAAGAAAGCGAGTTGAAGAAAGGAGCTCAGGGGCACTGTAATTCACAAACCTGCAGAGTTATAAATGACAGCTATCGTCCAAAAATATACTGAAGTAAGGCTGCCAAGAGGACTTGAAAGCGGGGCAGAATTGCAGGAAACCGATTTCAGGAGGCAGACTGGAATTGCATTGAAAGCATAGGAAAAGAGGCAGAACGTCCACAATGATGCACTTGGCCAAAAAGGGCGTATGCGTTTTTTCCTGAATATATTCAGGAAAAAACGCATACGCCCTTTTTGGCCAACCAAGCAAGCTTGCAAAGGAAATCTGCACTACAATGAAGTCTCACTTCCCCCCGGTCAAAAGGGCCATCTGAAAAAAGTGTAAAATCCAGAAAGGCAGGACAGGCCATGGAGAACTGGGAGCCTTGTTATGCTGATGGGCGGGATGTAAATTGCCAACAGACACTCGGGAGAAGTGTATGGTGTTTCCTGAAACATCTAAAAAACAAAGCAACAGAGCCTAGGGCACTTCCACTTATGGTCCTATAGCTTAGGGAAATTAAAATCAAAAAGACACAGCCACCCCAAAGTTTGGGACGCCTCTGTTTACAAGAACCTCGTTTACAGTACAAGTTCAACATCGCAGAAAGTGAAAAATGGATAAAGAAGTTGTGGTATTTACTTACAAAGCAATATCACTCAGCAATGAAATCTATGTCATCAGGCCCTTAGCAGCACAATGAGTGGATTCAGGTATGATGATTCTAACTGAAATAAGTCACACAGAAGAAGAAACATCATAAGATATCAGTAATACACGGAATGTAAACTTGGCTACACAGGAACTGAATTACAGAACAGAACAGGGTCTCAAATTTAGAAAACCAACTTATGCTTGCTTAAGGGGAAAGGGGAGTTGGGGTGCTGCATAAAACCAGAGATTGAAATGAGCACAGATAAAGTTCCTTAAGCCAAATATGGAATAGACAAGAGCTACTCCTTGCTCAACGAAATGGACTCAACACCGCATATTAAACGCCTAAGAATGTACCTGACTAGTAAGTATCTTAAAACCTATGGATTGCTATGTCTCCGAAAGAGAATCAAGCATGTGTACAGGGGCATAAACGCAGCAGTGATAGGATTGGAGAGGTTCGGTGAGCAAATGAAGACCCTTTGAAGTCATATTGCATGGTACCCATTCCACGGGTTTCAACTACCCAGGTTTAAGGTATTCTTCCTTCAGCTAAAACATGCATGTGGAACCTAGAGTATGATCAACCATGTGATCGGGAGACGTGTTCAAATATGTCTCAGTTTTCGTACCCTGGTACTCGGGTGCAACATTCCAGACGCTTTACTAACACCCTCCCGACTTGGAGAGTCAGTCCCTTTAACCTCCTGTTTGGCCCAGTTTGCAATTTCTGCGGAAGATGAACAGGAATAGCGAGAACCAATGAGAGACTAGCTGGAGGTGTCTGGACGGGCAAATTTAACTCTCATTTCCCACCAGGAAGAGGAATTAACCAAAGGCTCAGCGTGCCGTGCCGGAACCAGATTAGGGCCTGAAGCCATCCTGCGGTGTTGCGGCCAGCTCAAAAGAAAGCGAGTTGAAGAAAGGAGCTCAGGGGCACTGTAATTCACAAACCTGCAGAGTTATAAATGACAGCTATCGTCCAAAAATATACTGAAGTAAGGCTGCCAAGAGGACTTGAAAGCGGGGCAGAATTGCAGGAAACCGATTTCAGGAGGTAGACTGGAATTGCATTGAAAGCATAGGAAAAGAGGCAGAACGTCCACAATGATGCACTTGGCCAAAAAGGGCGTATGCGTTTTTTCCTGAATATATTCAGGAAAAAACGCATACGCCCTTTTTGGCCAACCAAGCAAGCTTGCAAAGGAAATCTGCACTACAATGAAGTCTCACTTCCCCCCGGTCAAAAGGGCCATCTGAAAAAAGTGTAAAATCCAGAAAGGCAGGACAGGCCATGGAGAACTGGGAGCCTTGTTATGCTGATGGGCGGGATGTAAATTGCCAACAGACACTCAGGAGAAGTGTATGGTGTTTCCTGAAACATCTAAAAAACAAAGCAACAGAGCCTAGGGCACTTCCACTTATGGTCCTATAGCTTAGGGAAATTAAAATCAAAAAGACACAGCCACCCCAAAGTTTGGGACGCCTCTGTTTACAAGAACCTCGTTTACAGTACAAGTTCAACATCGCAGAAAGTGAAAAATGGATAAAGAAGTTGTGGTATTTACTTACAAAGCAATATCACTCAGCAATGAAATCTATGTCATCAGGCCCTTAGCAGCACAATGAGTGGATTCAGGTATGATGATTCTAACTGAAATAAGTCACACAGAAAAAGAAACATCATAAGATATCAGTAATACACGGAATGTAAACTTGGCTACACAGGAACTGAATTACAGAACAGAACAGGGTCTCAAATTTAGAAAACCAACTTATGCTTTCTTCAGGGTAAAGGTGAGTTGGGGTCCTGCATAAAACCAGAGATTGAAATGAGCACAGATAAAGTTCCTTAAGCCAAATATGGAATAGACAAGAGCTACTCCTTGCTCAACGAAATGGACTCAACACCGCATATTAAATGCCTAAGAATGTACCTGACTAGTAAGTATCTTAAAACCTATGGATTGCTATGTCTCCGAAAGTGAATCAAGCATGTGTACAGGGGCATAAACGCAGCAGTGATAGGATTGGAGAGGTTCGGTGAGCAAATGAAGACCCTTTGAAGTCATATTGCATGGTACCCATTCCACGGGTTTCAACTACCCAGGTTTAAGGTATTCTTCCTTCAGCTAAAACATGCATGTGGAACCTAGAGTATGATCAACCATGTGATCGGGAGACGTGTTCTAATATGTCTCAGTTTTCGTACCCTGGTACTCGGGTGCAACATTCCAGACGCTTTACTAACACCCTCCCGACTTGGAGAGTCAGTCCCTTTAACCTCCTGTTTGGCCCAGTTAGCAATTTCTGCGGAAGATGAACAGGAATAGCGAGAACCAATGAGAGACTAGCTGGAGGTGTCTGGACGGGCAAATTTAACTCTCATTTCCCACCAGGAAGAGGAATTAACCAAAGGCTCAGCGTGCTGTGCCGGAACCAGATTAGGGCCTGAAGCCATCCTGCGGTGTTGCGGCCAGCTCAAAAGAAAGCGAGTTGAAGAAAGGAGCTCAGGGGCACTGTAATTCACAAACCTGCAGAGTTATAAATGACAGCTATCGTCCAAAAATATACTGAAGTAAGGCTGCCAAGAGGACTTGAAAGCAGGGCAGAATTGCAGGAAACCGATTTCAGGAGGCAGACTGGAATTGCATTGAAAGCATAGGAAAAGAGGCAGAACGTCCACAATGATGCACTTGGCCAAAAAGGGCGTATGCGTTTTTTCCTGAATATATTCAGGAAAAAACGCATACGCCCTTTTTGGCCAACCAAGCAAGCTTGCAAAGGAAATCTGCACTACAATGAAGTCTCACTTCCCCCCGGTCAAAAGGGCCATCTGAAAAAAGTGTAAAATCCAGAAAGGCAGGACAGGCCATGGAGAACTGGGAGCCTTGTTATGCTGATGGGCGGGATGTAAATTGCCAACAGACACTCGGGAGAAGTGTATGGTGTTTCCTGAAACATCTAAAAAACAAAGCAACAGAGCCTAGGGCACTTCCACTTATGGTCCTATAGCTTAGGGAAATTAAAATCAAAAAGACACAGCCACCCCAAAGTTTGGGACGCCTCTGTTTACAAGAACCTCGTTTACAGTACAAGTTCAACATCGCAGAAAGTGAAAAATGGATAAAGAAGTTGTGGTATTTACTTACAAAGCAATATCACTCAGCAATGAAATCTATGTCATCAGGCCCTTAGCAGCACAATGAGTGGATTCAGGTATGATGATTCTAACTGAAATAAGTCACACAGAAAAAGAAACATCATAAGATATCAGTAATACACGGAATGTAAACTTGGCTACACAGGAACTGAATTACAGAACAGAACAGGGTCTCAAATTTAGAAAACCAACTTATGCTTTCTTCAGGGTAAAGGTGAGTTGGGGTCCTGCATAAAACCAGAGATTGAAATGAACACAGATAAAGTTCCTTAAGCCAAATATGGAATAGACAAGAGCTACTCCTTGCTCAACGAAATGGACTCAACACCGCATATTAAATGCCTAAGAATGTACCTGACTAGTAAGTATCTTAAAACCTATGGATTGCTATGTCTCCGAAAGTGAATCAAGCATGTGTACAGGGGCATAAACGCAGCAGTGATAGGATTGGAGAGGTTCGGTGAGCAAATGAAGACCCTTTGAAGTCATATTGCATGGTACCCATTCCACGGGTTTCAACTACCCAGGTTTAAGGTATTCTTCCTTCAGCTAAAACATGCATGTGGAACCTAGAGTATGATCAACCATGTGATCGGGAGACGTGTTCAAATATGTCTCAGTTTTCGTACCTGGTACTCGGGTGCAACATTCCAGACGCTTTACTAACACCCTCCCGACTTGGAGAGTCTGTCCCTTTAACCTCCTGTTTGGCCCAGTTAGCAATTTCTGCGGAAGATGAACAGGAATAGCGAGAACCAATGAGAGACTAGCTGGAGGTGTCTGGACGGGCAAATTTAACTCTCATTTCCCACCAGGAAGAGGAATTAACCAAAGGCTCAGCGTGCCGTGCCGGAACCAGATTAGGGCCTGAAGCCATCCTGCGGTGTTGCGGCCAGCTCAAAAGAAAGCGAGTTGAAGAAAGGAGCTCAGGGGCACTGTAATTCACAAACCTGCAGAGTTATAAATGACAGCTATCGTCCAAAAATATACTGAAGTAAGGCTGCCAAGAGGACTTGAAAGCGGGGCAGAATTGCAGGAAACCGATTTCAGGAGGTAGACTGGAATTGCATTGAAAGCATAGGAAAAGAGGCAGAACGTCCACAATGATGCACTTGGCCAAAAAGGGCGTATGCGTTTTTTCCTGAATATATTCAGGAAAAAACGCATACGCCCTTTTTGGCCAACCAAGCAAGCTTGCAAAGGAAATCTGCACTACAATGAAGTCTCACTTCCCCCCGGTCAAAAGGGCCATCTGAAAAAAGTGTAAAATCCAGAAAGGCAGGACAGGCCATGGAGAACTGGGAGCCTTGTTATGCTGATGGGCGGGATGTAAATTGCCAACAGACACTCAGGAGAAGTGTATGGTGTTTCCTGAAACATCTAAAAAACAAAGCAACAGAGCCTAGGGCACTTCCACTTATGGTCCTATAGCTTAGGGAAATTAAAATCAAAAAGACACAGCCACCCCAAAGTTTGGGACGCCTCTGTTTACAAGAACCTCGTTTACAGTACAAGTTCAACATCGCAGAAAGTGAAAAATGGATAAAGAAGTTGTGGTATTTACTTACAAAGCAATATCACTCAGCAATGAAATCTATGTCATCAGGCCCTTAGCAGCACAATGAGTGGATTCAGGTATGATGATTCTAACTGAAATAAGTCACACAGAAAAAGAAACATCATAAGATATCAGTAATACACGGAATGTAAACTTGGCTACACAGGAACTGAATTACAGAACAGAACAGGGTCTCAAATTTAGAAAACCAACTTATGCTTTCTTCAGGGTAAAGGTGAGTTGGGGTCCTGCATAAAACCAGAGATTGAAATGAGCACAGATAAAGTTCCTTAAGCCAAATATGGAATAGACAAGAGCTACTCCTTGCTCAACGAAATGGACTCAACACCGCATATTAAATGCCTAAGAATGTACCTGACTAGTAAGTATCTTAAAACCTATGGATTGCTATGTCTCCGAAAGTGAATCAAGCATGTGTACAGGGGCATAAACGCAGCAGTGATAGGATTGGAGAGGTTCGGTGAGCAAATGAAGACCCTTTGAAGTCATATTGCATGGTACCCATTCCACGGGTTTCAACTACCCAGGTTTAAGGTATTCTTCCTTCAGCTAAAACATGCATGTGGAACCTAGAGTATGATCAACCATGTGATCGGGAGACGTGTTCTAATATGTCTCAGTTTTCGTACCCTGGTACTCGGGTGCAACATTCCAGACGCTTTACTAACACCCTCCCGACTTGGAGAGTCAGTCCCTTTAACCTCCTGTTTGGCCCAGTTAGCAATTTCTGCGGAAGATGAACAGGAATAGCGAGAACCAATGAGAGACTAGCTGGAGGTGTCTGGACGGGCAAATTTAACTCTCATTTCCCACCAGGAAGAGGAATTAACCAAAGGCTCAGCGTGCTGTGCCGGAACCAGATTAGGGCCTGAAGCCATCCTGCGGTGTTGCGGCCAGCTCAAAAGAAAGCGAGTTGAAGAAAGGAGCTCAGGGGCACTGTAATTCACAAACCTGCAGAGTTATAAATGACAGCTATCGTCCAAAAATATACTGAAGTAAGGCTGCCAAGAGGACTTGAAAGCAGGGCAGAATTGCAGGAAACCGATTTCAGGAGGCAGACTGGAATTGCATTGAAAGCATAGGAAAAGAGGCAGAACGTCCACAATGATGCACTTGGCCAAAAAGGGCGTATGCGTTTTTTCCTGAATATATTCAGGAAAAAACGCATACGCCCTTTTTGGCCAACCAAGCAAGCTTGCAAAGGAAATCTGCACTACAATGAAGTCTCACTTCCCCCCGGTCAAAAGGGCCATCTGAAAAAAGTGTAAAATCCAGAAAGGCAGGACAGGCCATGGAGAACTGGGAGCCTTGTTATGCTGATGGGCGGGATGTAAATTGCCAACAGACACTCGGGAGAAGTGTATGGTGTTTCCTGAAACATCTAAAAAACAAAGCAACAGAGCCTAGGGCACTTCCACTTATGGTCCTATAGCTTAGGGAAATTAAAATCAAAAAGACACAGCCACCCCAAAGTTTGGGACGCCTCTGTTTACAAGAACCTCGTTTACAGTACAAGTTCAACATCGCAGAAAGTGAAAAATGGATAAAGAAGTTGTGGTATTTACTTACAAAGCAATATCACTCAGCAATGAAATCTATGTCATCAGGCCCTTAGCAGCACAATGAGTGGATTCAGGTATGATGATTCTAACTGAAATAAGTCACACAGAAAAAGAAACATCATAAGATATCAGTAATACACGGAATGTAAACTTGGCTACACAGGAACTGAATTACAGAACAGAACAGGGTCTCAAATTTAGAAAACCAACTTATGCTTTCTTCAGGGTAAAGGTGAGTTGGGGTCCTGCATAAAACCAGAGATTGAAATGAACACAGATAAAGTTCCTTAAGCCAAATATGGAATAGACAAGAGCTACTCCTTGCTCAACGAAATGGACTCAACACCGCATATTAAATGCCTAAGAATGTACCTGACTAGTAAGTATCTTAAAACCTATGGATTGCTATGTCTCCGAAAGTGAATCAAGCATGTGTACAGGGGCATAAACGCAGCAGTGATAGGATTGGAGAGGTTCGGTGAGCAAATGAAGACCCTTTGAAGTCATATTGCATGGTACCCATTCCACGGGTTTCAACTACCCAGGTTTAAGGTATTCTTCCTTCAGCTAAAACATGCATGTGGAACCTAGAGTATGATCAACCATGTGATCGGGAGACGTGTTCAAATATGTCTCAGTTTTCGTACCTGGTACTCGGGTGCAACATTCCAGACGCTTTACTAACACCCTCCCGACTTGGAGAGTCTGTCCCTTTAACCTCCTGTTTGGCCCAGTTAGCAATTTCTGCGGAAGATGAACAGGAATAGCGAGAACCAATGAGAGACTAGCTGGAGGTGTCTGGACGGGCAAATTTAACTCTCATTTCCCACCAGGAAGAGGAATTAACCAAAGGCTCAGCGTGCCGTGCCGGAACCAGATTAGGGCCTGAAGCCATCCTGCGGTGTTGCGGCCAGCTCAAAAGAAAGCGAGTTGAAGAAAGGAGCTCAGGGGCACTGTAATTCACAAACCTGCAGAGTTATAAATGACAGCTATCGTCCAAAAATATACTGAAGTAAGGCTGCCAAGAGGACTTGAAAGCAGGGCAGAATTGCAGGAAACCGATTTCAGGAGGCAGACTGGAATTGCATTGAAAGCATAGGAAAAGAGGCAGAACGTCCACAATGATGCACTTGGCCAAAAAGGGCGTATGCGTTTATTCCTGAATATATTCAGGAAAAAACGCATACGCCCTTTTTGGCCAACCAAGCAAGCTTGCAAAGGAAATCTGCACTACAATGAAGTCTCACTTCCCCCCGGTCAAAAGGGCCATCTGAAAAAAGTGTAAAATCCAGAAAGGCAGGACAGGCCATGGAGAACTGGGAGCCTTGTTATGCTGATGGGCGGGATGTAAATTGCCAACAGACACTCGGGAGAAGTGTATGGTGTTTCCTGAAACATCTAAAAAACAAAGCAACAGAGCCTAGGGCACTTCCACTTATGGTCCTATAGCTTAGGGAAATTAAAATCAAAAAGACACAGCCACCCCAAAGTTTGGGACGCCTCTGTTTACAAGAACCTCGTTTACAGTACAAGTTCAACATCGCAGAAAGTGAAAAATGGATAAAGAAGTTGTGGTATTTACTTACAAAGCAATATCACTCAGCAATGAAATCTATGTCATCAGGCCCTTAGCAGCACAATGAGTGGATTCAGGTATGATGATTCTAACTGAAATAAGTCACACAGAAAAAGAAACATCATAAGATATCAGTAATACACGGAATGTAAACTTGGCTACACAGGAACTGAATTACAGAACAGAACAGGGTCTCAAATTTAGAAAACCAACTTATGCTTGCTTAAGGGGAAAGGTGAGTTGGGGTGCTGCATAAAACCAGAGATTGAAATGAGCACAGATAAAGTTCCTTAAGCCAAATATGGAATAGACAAGAGCTACTCCTTGCTCAACGAAATGGACTCAACACCGCATATTAAATGCCTAAGAATGTACCTGACTAGTAAGTATCTTAAAACCTATGGATTGCTATGTCTCCGAAAGAGAATCAAGCATGTGTACAGGGGCATAAACGCAGCAGTGATAGGATTGGAGAGGTTCGGTGAGCAAATGAAGACCCTTTGAAGTCATATTGCATGGTACCCATTCCACGGGTTTCAACTACCCAGGTTTAAGGTATTCTTCCTTCAGCTAAAACATGCATGTGGAACCTAGAGTATGATCAACCATGTGATCGGGAGACGTGTTCAAATATGTCTCAGTTTTCGTACCCTGGTACTCGGGTGCAACATTCCAGACGCTTTACTAACACCCTCCCGACTTGGAGAGTCAGTCCCTTTAACCTCCTGTTTGGCCCAGTTTGCAATTTCTGCGGAAGATGAACAGGAATAGCGAGAACCAATGAGAGACTAGCTGGAGGTGTCTGGACGGGCAAATTTAACTCTCATTTCCCACCAGGAAGAGGAATTAACCAAAGGCTCAGCGTGCCGTGCCGGAACCAGATTAGGGCCTGAAGCCATCCTGCGGTGTTGCGGCCAGCTCAAAAGAAAGCGAGTTGAAGAAAGGAGCTCAGGGGTACTGTAATTCACAAACCTGCAGAGTTATAAATGACAGCTATCGTCCAAAAATATACTGAAGTAAGGCTGCCAAGAGGACTTGAAAGCGGGGCAGAATTGCAGGAAACCGATTTCAGGAGGCAGACTGGAATTGCATTGAAAGCATAGGAAAAGAGGCAGAACGTCCACAATGATGCACTTGGCCAAAAAGGGCGTATGCGCTTTTTCCTGAATATATTCAGGAAAAAACGCATACGCCCTTTTTGGCCAACCAAGCAAGCTTGCAAAGGAAATCTGCACTACAATGAAGTCTCACTTCCCCCCGGTCAAAAGGGCCATCTGAAAAAAGTGTAAAATCCAGAAAGGCAGGACAGGCCATGGAGAACTGGGAGCCTTGTTATGCTGATGGGCGGGATGTAAATTGCCAACAGACACTCGGGAGAAGTGTATGGTGTTTCCTGAAACATCTAAAAAACAAAGCAACAGAGCCTAGGGCACTTCCACTTATGGTCCTATAGTTTAGGGAAATTAAAATCAAAAAGACACAGCCACCCCAAAGTTTGGGACGCCTCTGTTTACAAGAACCTCGTTTACAGTACAAGTTCAACATCGCAGAAAGTGAAAAATGGATAAAGAAGTTGTGGTATTTACTTACAAAACAATATCTCTCAGCAATGAAATCTATGTCATCAGGCCCTTAGCAGCACAATGAGTGGATTCAGGTATGATGATTCTAACTGAAATAAGTCACACAGAAAAAGAAACATCATAAGATATCAGTAATACACGGAATGTAAACTTGGCTACACAGGAACTGAATTACAGAACAGAACAGGGTCTCAAATTTAGAAAACCAACTTATGCTTGCTTAAGGGGAAAGGTGAGTTGGGGTGCTGCATAAAACCAGAGATTGAAATGAGCACAGATAAAGTTCCTTAAGCCAAATATGGAATAGACAAGAGCTACTCCTTGCTCAACGAAATGGACTCAACACCGCATATTAAACGCCTAAGAATGTACCTGACTAGTAAGTATCTTAAAACCTATGGATTGCTATGTCTCCGAAAGAGAATCAAGCATGTGTACAGGGGCATAAACGCAGCAGTGATAGGATTGGAGAGGTTCGGTGAGCAAATGAAGACCCTTTGAAGTCATATTGCATGGTACCCATTCCACGGGTTTCAACTACCCAGGTTTAAGGTATTCTTCCTTCAGCTAAAACATGCATGTGGAACCTAGAGTATGATCAACCATGTGATCGGGAGACGTGTTCAAATATGTCTCAGTTTTCGTACCCTGGTACTCGGGTGCAACATTCCAGACGCTTTACTAACACCCTCCCGACTTGGAGAGTCAGTCCCTTTAACCTCCTGTTTGGCCCAGTTTGCAATTTCTGCGGAAGATGAACAGGAATAGCGAGAACCAATGAGAGACTAGCTGGAGGTGTCTGGACGGGCAAATTTAACTCTCATTTCCCACCAGGAAGAGGAATTAACCAAAGGTTCAGCGTGCCGTGCCGGAACCAGATTAGGGCCTGAAGCCATCCTGCGGTGTTGCGGCCAGCTCAAAAGAAAGCGAGTTGAAGAAAGGAGCTCAGGGGCACTGTAATTCACAAACCTGCAGAGTTATAAATGACAGCTATCGTCCAAAAATATACTGAAGTAAGGCTGCCAAGAGGACTTGAAAGCGGGGCAGAATTGCAGGAAACCGATTTCAGGAGGCAGACTGGAATTGCATTGAAAGCATAGGAAAAGAGGCAGAACGTCCACAATGATGCACTTGGCCAAAAAGGGCGTATGCGTTTTTTCCTGAATATATTCAGGAAAAAACGCATACGCCCTTTTTGGCCAACCAAGCAAGCTTGCAAAGGAAATCTGCACTACAATGAAGTCTCACTTCCCCCCGGTCAAAAGGGCTATCTGAAAAAAGTGTAAAATCCAGAAAGACAGGACAGGCCATGGAGAACTGGGAGCCTTGTTATGCTGATGGGCGGGATGTAAATTGCCAACAGACACTCGGGAGAAGTGTATGGTGTTTCCTGAAACATCTAAAAAACAAAGCAACAGAGCCTAGGGCACTTCCACTTATGGTCCTATAGCTTAGGGAAATTAAAATCAAAAAGACACAGCCACCCCAAAGTTTGGGACGCCTCTGTTTACAAGAACCTCGTTTAGCGTACAAGTTCAACATCACAGAAAGTGAAAAATGGATAAAGAAGTTGTGGTATTTACTTACAAAGCAATATCACTCAGCAATGAAATCTATGTCATCAGGCCCTTAGCAGCACAATGAGTGGATTCAGGTATGATGATTCTAACTGAAATAAGTCACACAGAAAAAGAAACATCATAAGATATCAGTAATACACGGAATGTAAACTTGGCTACACAGGAACTGAATTACAGAACAGAACAGGGTCTCAAATTTAGAAAACCAACTTATGCTTGCTTAAGGGGAAAGGTGAGTTGGGGTGCTGCATAAAACCAGAGATTGAAATGAGCACAGATAAAGTTCCTTAAGCCAAATATGGAATAGACAAGAGCTACTCCTTGCTCAACGAAATGGACTCAACACCGCATATTAAATGCCTAAGAATGTACCTGACTAGTAAGTATCTTAAAACCTATGGATTGCTATGTCTCCGAAAGAGAATCAAGCATGTGTACAGGGGCATAAACGCAGCAGTGATAGGATTGGAGAGGTTCGGTGAGCAAATGAAGACCCTTTGAAGTCATATTGCATGGTACCCATTCCACGGGTTTCAACTACCCAGGTTTAAGGTATTCTTCCTTCAGCTAAAACATGCATGTGGAACCTAGAGTATGATCAACCATGTGATCGGGAGACGTGTTCAAATATGTCTCAGTTTTCGTACCCTGGTACTCGGGTGCAACATTCCAGACGCTTTACTAACACCCTCCCGACTTGGAGAGTCAGTCCCTTTAACCTCCTGTTTGGCCCAGTTTGCAATTTCTGCGGAAGATGAACAGGAATAGCGAGAACCAATGAGAGACTAGCTGGAGGTGTCTGGACGGGCAAATTTAACTCTCATTTCCCACCAGGAAGAGGAATTAACCAAAGGCTCAGCGTGCCGTGCCGGAACCAGATTAGGGCCTGAAGCCATCCTGCGGTGTTGCGGCCAGCTCAAAAGAAAGCGAGTTGAAGAAAGGAGCTCAGGGGCACTGTAATTCACAAACCTGCAGAGTTATAAATGACAGCTATCGTCCAAAAATATACTGAAGTAAGACTGCCAAGAGGACTTGAAAGCGGGGCAGAATTGCAGGAAACCGATTTCAGGAGGTAGACTGGAATTGCATTGAAAGCATAGGAAAAGAGGCAGAACGTCCACAATGATGCACTTGGCCAAAAAGGGCGTATGCGTTTTTTCCTGAATATATTCAGGAAAAAACGCATACGCCCTTTTTGGCCAACCAAGCAAGCTTGCAAAGGAAATCTGCACTACAATGAAGTCTCACTTCCCCCCGGTCAAAAGGGCCATCTGAAAAAAGTGTAAAATCCAGAAAGGCAGGACAGGCCATGGAGAACTGGGAGCCTTGTTATGCTGATGGGCGGGATGTAAATTGCCAACAGACACTCGGGAGAAGTGTATGGTGTTTCCTGAAACATCTAAAAAACAAAGCAACAGAGCCTAGGGCACTTCCACTTATGGTCCTATAGCTTAGGGAAATTAAAATCAAAAAGACACAGCCACCCCAAAGTTTGGGACGCCTCTGTTTACAAGAACCTCGTTTAGCGTACAAGTTCAACATCGCAGAAAGTGAAAAATGGATAAAGAAGTTGTGGTATTTACTTACAAAGCAATATCACTCAGCAATGAAATCTATGTCATCAGGCCCTTAGCAGCACAATGAGTGGATTCAGGTATGATGATTCTAACTGAAATAAGTCACACAGAAAAAGAAACATCATAAGATATCAGTAATACACGGAATGTAAACTTGGCTACACAGGAACTGAATTACAGAACAGAACAGGGTCTCAAATTTAGAAAACCAACTTATGCTTGCTTAAGGGGAAAGGTGAGTTGGGGTGCTGCATAAAACCAGAGATTGAAATGAGCACAGATAAAGTTCCTTAAGCCAAATATGGAATAGACAAGAGCTACTCCTTGCTCAACGAAATGGACTCAACACCGCATATTAAATGCCTAAGAATGTACCTGACTAGTAAGTATCTTAAAACCTATGGATTGCTATGTCTCCGAAAGAGAATCAAGCATGTGTACAGGGGCATAAACGCAGCAGTGATAGGATTGGAGAGGTTCGGTGAGCAAATGAAGACCCTTTGAAGTCATATTGCATGGTACCCATTCCACGGGTTTCAACTACCCAGGTTTAAGGTATTCTTCCTTCAGCTAAAACATGCATGTGGAACCTAGAGTATGATCAACCATGTGATCGGGAGACGTGTTCAAATATGTCTCAGTTTTCGTACCCTGGTACTCGGGTGCAACATTCCAGACGCTTTACTAACACCCTCCCGACTTGGAGAGTCAGTCCCTTTAACCTCCTGTTTGGCCCAGTTTGCAATTTCTGCGGAAGATGAACAGGAATAGCGAGAACCAATGAGAGACTAGCTGGAGGTGTCTGGACGGGCAAATTTAACTCTCATTTCCCACCAGGAAGAGGAATTAACCAAAGGCTCAGCGTGCCGTGCCGGAACCAGATTAGGGCCTGAAGCCATCCTGCGGTGTTGCGGCCAGCTCAAAAGAAAGCGAGTTGAAGAAAGGAGCTCAGGGGCACTGTAATTCACAAACCTGCAGAGTTATAAATGACAGCTATCGTCCAAAAATATACTGAAGTAAGACTGCCAAGAGGACTTGAAAGCGGGGCAGAATTGCAGGAAACCGATTTCAGGAGGTAGACTGGAATTGCATTGAAAGCATAGGAAAAGAGGCAGAACGTCCACAATGATGCACTTGGCCAAAAAGGGCGTATGCGTTTTTTCCTGAATATATTCAGGAAAAAACGCATACGCCCTTTTTGGCCAACCAAGCAAGCTTGCAAAGGAAATCTGCACTACAATGAAGTCTCACTTCCCCCCGGTCAAAAGGGCCATCTGAAAAAAGTGTAAAATCCAGAAAGGCAGGACAGGCCATGGAGAACTGGGAGCCTTGTTATGCTGATGGGCGGGATGTAAATTGCCAACAGACACTCGGGAGAAGTGTATGGTGTTTCCTGAAACATCTAAAAAACAAAGCAACAGAGCCTAGGGCACTTCCACTTATGGTCCTATAGCTTAGGGAAATTAAAATCAAAAAGACACAGCCACCCCAAAGTTTGGGACGCCTCTGTTTACAAGAACCTCGTTTAGCGTACAAGTTCAACATCGCAGAAAGTGAAAAATGGATAAAGAAGTTGTGGTATTTACTTACAAAGCAATATCACTCAGCAATGAAATCTATGTCATCAGGCCCTTAGCAGCACAATGAGTGGATTCAGGTATGATGATTCTAACTGAAATAAGTCACACAGAAAAAGAAACATCATAAGATATCAGTAATACACGGAATGTAAACTTGGCTACACAGGAACTGAATTACAGAACAGAACAGGGTCTCAAATTTAGAAAACCAACTTATGCTTGCTTAAGGGGAAAGGTGAGTTGGGGTGCTGCATAAAACCAGAGATTGAAATGAGCACAGATAAAGTTCCTTAAGCCAAATATGGAATAGACAAGAGCTACTCCTTGCTCAACGAAATGGACTCAACACCGCATATTAAACGCCTAAGAATGTACCTGACTAGTAAGTATCTTAAAACCTATGGATTGCTATGTCTCCGAAAGAGAATCAAGCATGTGTACAGGGGCATAAACGCAGCAGTGATAGGATTGGAGAGGTTCGGTGAGCAAATGAAGACCCTTTGAAGTCATATTGCATGGTACCCATTCCACGGGTTTCAACTACCCAGGTTTAAGGTATTCTTCCTTCAGCTAAAACATGCATGTGGAACCTAGAGTATGATCAACCATGTGATCGGGAGACGTGTTCAAATATGTCTCAGTTTTCGTACCCTGGTACTCGGGTGCAACATTCCAGACGCTTTACTAACACCCTCCCGACTTGGAGAGTCAGTCCCTTTAACCTCCTGTTTGGCCCAGTTTGCAATTTCTGCGGAAGATGAACAGGAATAGCGAGAACCAATGAGAGACTAGCTGGAGGTGTCTGGACGGGCAAATTTAACTCTCATTTCCCACCAGGAAGAGGAATTAACCAAAGGCTCAGCGTGCCGTGCCGGAACCAGATTAGGGCCTGAAGCCATCCTGCGGTGTTGCGGCCAGCTCAAAAGAAAGCGAGTTGAAGAAAGGAGCTCAGGGGCACTGTAATTCACAAACCTGCAGAGTTATAAATGACAGCTATCGTCCAAAAATATACTGAAGTAAGGCTGCCAAGAGGACTTGAAAGCGGGGCAGAATTGCAGGAAACCGATTTCAGGAGGTAGACTGGAATTGCATTGAAAGCATAGGAAAAGAGGCAGAACGTCCACAATGATGCACTTGGCCAAAAAGGGCATATGCGTTTTTTCCTGAATATATTCAGGAAAAAACGCATACGCCCTTTTTGGCCAACCAAGCAAGCTTGCAAAGGAAATCTGCACTACAATGAAGTCTCACTTCCCCCCGGTCAAAAGGGCCATCTGAAAAAAGTGTAAAATCCAGAAAGACAGGACAGGCCATGGAGAACTGGGAGCCTTGTTATGCTGATGGGCGGGATGTAAATTGCCAACAGACACTCGGGAGAAGTGTATGGTGTTTCCTGAAACATCTAAAAAACAAAGCAACAGAGCCTAGGGCACTTCCACTTATGGTCCTATAGCTTAGGGAAATTAAAATCAAAAAGACACAGCCACCCCAAAGTTTGGGACGCCTCTGTTTACAAGAACCTCGTTTACAGTACAAGTTCAACATCGCAGAAAGTGAAAAATGGATAAAGAAGTTGTGGTATTTACTTACAAAGCAATATCACTCAGCAATGAAATCTATGTCATCAGGCCCTTAGCAGCACAATGAGTGGATTCAGGTATGATGATTCTAACTGAAATAAGTCACACAGAAAAAGAAACATCATAAGATATCAGTAATACACGGAATGTAAACTTGGCTACACAGGAACTGAATTACAGAACAGAACAGGGTCTCAAATTTAGAAAACCAACTTATGCTTGCTTAAGGGGAAAGGTGAGTTGGGGTGCTGCATAAAACCAGAGATTGAAATGAGCACAGATAAAGTTCCTTAAGCCAAATATGGAATAGACAAGAGCTACTCCTTGCTCAACGAAATGGACTCAACACCGCATATTAAATGCCTAAGAATGTACCTGACTAGTAAGTATCTTAAAACCTATGGATTGCTATGTCTCCGAAAGAGAATCAAGCATGTGTACAGGGGCATAAACGCAGCAGTGATAGGATTGGAGAGGTTCGGTGAGCAAATGAAGACCCTTTGAAGTCATATTGCATGGTACCCATTCCACGGGTTTCAACTACCCAGGTTTAAGGTATTCTTCCTTCAGCTAAAACATGCATGTGGAACCTAGAGTATGATCAACCATGTGATCGGGAGACGTGTTCAAATATGTCTCAGTTTTCGTACCCTGGTACTCGGGTGCAACATTCCAGACGCTTTACTAACACCCTCCCGACTTGGAGAGTCAGTCCCTTTAACCTCCTGTTTGGCCCAGTTTGCAATTTCTGCGGAAGATGAACAGGAATAGCGAGAACCAATGAGAGACTAGCTGGAGGTGTCTGGACGGGCAAATTTAACTCTCATTTCCCACCAGGAAGAGGAATTAACCAAAGGCTCAGCGTGCCGTGCCGGAACCAGATTAGGGCCTGAAGCCATCCTGCGGTGTTGCGGCCAGCTCAAAAGAAAGCGAGTTGAAGAAAGGAGCTCAGGGGCACTGTAATTCACAAACCTGCAGAGTTATAAATGACAGCTATCGTCCAAAAATATACTGAAGTAAGGCTGCCAAGAGGACTTGAAAGCGGGGCAGAATTGCAGGAAACCGATTTCAGGAGGCAGACTGGAATTGCATTGAAAGCATAGGAAAAGAGGCAGAACGTCCACAATGATGCACTTGGCCAAAAAGGGCGTATGCGTTTTTTCCTGAATATATTCAGGAAAAAACGCATACGCACTTTTTGGCCAACCAAGCAAGCTTGCAAAGGAAATCTGCACTACAATGAAGTCTCACTTCCCCCCGGTCAAAAGGGCCATCTGAAAAAAGTGTAAAATCCAGAAAGGCAGGACAGGCCATGGAGAACTGGGAGCCTTGTTATGCTGATGGGCGGGATGTAAATTGCCAACAGACACTCAGGAGAAGTGTATGGTGTTTCCTGAAACATCTAAAAAACAAAGCAACAGAGCCTAGGGCACTTCCACTTATGGTCCTATAGCTTAGGGAAATTAAAATCAAAAAGACACAGCCACCCCAAAGTTTGGGACGCCTCTGTTTACAAGAACCTCGTTTACAGTACAAGTTCAACATCGCAGAAAGTGAAAAATGGATAAAGAAGTTGTGGTATTTACTTACAAAGCAATATCACTCAGCAATGAAATCTATGTCATCAGGCCCTTAGCAGCACAATGAGTGGATTCAGGTATGATGATTCTAACTGAAATAAGTCACACAGAAAAAGAAACATCATAAGATATCAGTAATACACGGAATGTAAACTTGGCTACACAGGAACTGAATTACAGAACAGAACAGGGTCTCAAATTTAGAAAACCAACTTATGCTTGCTTAAGGGGAAAGGTGAGTTGGGGTGCTGCATAAAACCAGAGATTGAAATGAGCACAGATAAAGTTCCTTAAGCCAAATATGGAATAGACAAGAGCTACTCCTTGCTCAACGAAATGGACTCAACACCGCATATTAAATGCCTAAGAATGTACCTGACTAGTAAGTATCTTAAAACCTATGGATTGCTATGTCTCCGAAAGAGAATCAAGCATGTGTACAGGGGCATAAACGCAGCAGTGATAGGATTGGAGAGGTTCGGTGAGCAAATGAAGACCCTTTGAAGTCATATTGCATGGTACCCATTCCACGGGTTTCAACTACCCAGGTTTAAGGTATTCTTCCTTCAGCTAAAACATGCATGTGGAACCTAGAGTATGATCAACCATGTGATCGGGAGACGTGTTCAAATATGTCTCAGTTTTCGTACCCTGGTACTCGGGTGCAACATTCCAGACGCTTTACTAACACCCTCCCGACTTGGAGAGTCAGTCCCTTTAACCTCCTGTTTGGCCCAGTTTGCAATTTCTGCGGAAGATGAACAGGAATAGCGAGAACCAATGAGAGACTAGCTGGAGGTGTCTGGACGGGCAAATTTAACTCTCATTTCCCACCAGGAAGAGGAATTAACCAAAGGCTCAGCGTGCCGTGCCGGAACCAGATTAGGGCCTGAAGCCATCCTGCGGTGTTGCGGCCAGCTCAAAAGAAAGCGAGTTGAAGAAAGGAGCTCAGAGGCACTGTAATTCACAAACCTGCAGAGTTATAAATGACAGCTATCGTCCAAAAATATACTGAAGTAAGGCTGCCAAGAGGACTTGAAAGCGGGGCAGAATTGCAGGAAACCGATGTCAGGAGGTAGACTGGAATTGCATTGAAAGCATAGGAAAAGAGGCAGAACGTCCACAATGATGCACTTGGCCAAAAAGGGCGTATGCGTTTTTTCCTGAATATATTCAGGAAAAAACGCATACGCCCTTTTTGGCCAACCAAGCAAGCTTGCAAAGGAAATCTGCACTACAATGAAGTCTCACTTCCCCCCGGTCAAAAGGGCCATCTGAAAAAAGTGTAAAATCCAGAAAGGCAGGACAGGCCATGGAGAACTGGGAGCCTTGTTATGCTGATGGGCGGGATGTAAATTGCCAACAGACACTCGGGAGAAGTGTATGGTGTTTCCTGAAACATCTAAAAAACAAAGCAACAGAGCCTAGGGCACTTCCACTTATGGTCCTATAGCTTAGGGAAATTAAAATCAAAAAGACACAGCCACCCCAAAGTTTGGGACGCCTCTGTTTACAAGAACCTCGTTTACAGTACAAGTTCAACATCGCAGAAAGTGAAAAATGGATAAAGAAGTTGTGGTATTTACTTACAAAGCAATATCACTCAGCAATGAAATCTATGTCATCAGGCCCTTAGCAGCACAGTGAGTGGATTCAGGTATGATGATTCTAACTGAAATAAGTCACACAGAAAAAGAAACATCATAAGATATCAGTAATACACGGAATGTAAACTTGGCTACACAGGAACTGAATTACAGAACAGAACAGGGTCTCAAATTTAGAAAACCAACTTATGCTTGCTTAAGGGGAAAGGTGAGTTGGGGTGCTGCATAAAACCAGAGATTGAAATGAGCACAGATAAAGTTCCTTAAGCCAAATATGGAATAGACAAGAGCTACTCCTTGCTCAACGAAATGGACTCAACACCGCATATTAAATGCCTAAGAATGTACCTGACTAGTAAGTATCTTAAAACCTATGGATTGCTATGTCTCCGAAAGAGAATCAAGCATGTGTACAGGGGCATAAACGCAGCAGTGATAGGATTGGAGAGGTTCGGTGAGCAAATGAAGACCCTTTGAAGTCATATTGCATGGTACCCATTCCACGGGTTTCAACTACCCAGGTTTAAGGTATTCTTCCTTCAGCTAAAACATGCATGTGGAACCTAGAGTATGATCAACCATGTGATCGGGAGACGTGTTCAAATATGTCTCAGTTTTCGTACCCTGGTACTCGGGTGCAACATTCCAGACGCTTTACTAACACCCTCCCGACTTGGAGAGTCAGTCCCTTTAACCTCCTGTTTGGCCCAGTTTGCAATTTCTGCGGAAGATGAACAGGAATAGCGAGAACCAATGAGAGACTAGCTGGAGGTGTCTGGACGGGCAAATTTAACTCTCATTTCCCACCAGGAAGAGGAATTAACCAAAGGCTCAGCGTGCCGTGCCGGAACCAGATTAGGGCCTGAAGCCATCCTGCGGTGTTGCGGCCAGCTCAAAAGAAAGCGAGTTGAAGAAAGGAGCTCAGGGGCACTGTAATTCACAAACCTGCAGAGTTATAAATGACAGCTATCGTCCAAAAATATACTGAAGTAAGGCTGCCAAGAGGACTTGAAAGCGGGGCAGAATTGCAGGAAACCGATTTCAGGAGGTAGACTGGAATTGCATTGAAAGCATAGGAAAAGAGGCAGAACGTCCACAATGATGCACTTGGCCAAAAAGGGCGTATGCGTTTTTTCCTGAATATATTCAGGAAAAAACGCATACGCCCTTTTTGGCCAACCAAGCAAGCTTGCAAAGGAAATCTGCACTACAATGAAGTCTCACTTCCCCCCGGTCAAAAGGGCCATCTGAAAAAAGTGTAAAATCCAGAAAGGCAGGACAGGCCATGGAGAACTGGGAGCCTTGTTATGCTGATGGGCGGGATGTAAATTGCCAACAGACACTCGGGAGAAGTGTATGGTGTTTCCTGAAACATCTAAAAAACAAAGCAACAGAGCCTAGGGCACTTCCACTTATGGTCCTATAGCTTAGGGAAATTAAAATCAAAAAGACACAGCCACCCCAAAGTTTGGGACGCCTCTGTTTACAAGAACCTCGTTTACAGTACAAGTTCAACATCGCAGAAAGTGAAAAATGGATAAAGAAGTTGTGGTATTTACTTACAAAGCAATATCACTCAGCAATGAAATCTATGTCATCAGGCCCTTAGCAGCACAGTGAGTGGATTCAGGTATGATGATTCTAACTGAAATAAGTCACACAGAAAAAGAAACATCATAAGATATCAGTAATACACGGAATGTAAACTTGGCTACACAGGAACTGAATTACAGAACAGAACAGGGTCTCAAATTTAGAAAACCAACTTATGCTTGCTTAAGGGGAAAGGTGAGTTGGGGTGCTGCATAAAACCAGAGATTGAAATGAGCACAGATAAAGTTCCTTAAGCCAAATATGGAATAGACAAGAGCTACTCCTTGCTCAACGAAATGGACTCAACACCGCATATTAAATGCCTAAGAATGTACCTGACTAGTAAGTATCTTAAAACCTATGGATTGCTATGTCTCCGAAAGAGAATCAAGCATGTGTACAGGGGCATAAACGCAGCAGTGATAGGATTGGAGAGGTTCGGTGAGCAAATGAAGACCCTTTGAAGTCATATTGCATGGTACCCATTCCACGGGTTTCAACTACCCAGGTTTAAGGTATTCTTCCTTCAGCTAAAACATGCATGTGGAACCTAGAGTATGATCAACCATGTGATCGGGAGACGTGTTCAAATATGTCTCAGTTTTCGTACCCTGGTACTCGGGTGCAACATTCCAGACGCTTTACTAACACCCTCCCGACTTGGAGAGTCAGTCCCTTTAACCTCCTGTTTGGCCCAGTTTGCAATTTCTGCGGAAGATGAACAGGAATAGCGAGAACCAATGAGAGACTAGCTGGAGGTGTCTGGACGGGCAAATTTAACTCTCATTTCCCACGAGGAAGAGGAATTAACCAAAGGCTCAGCGTGCCGTGCCGGAACCAGATTAGGGCCTGAAGCCATCCTGCGGTGTTGCGGCCAGCTCAAAAGAAAGCGAGTTGAAGAAAGGAGCTCAGGGGCACTGTAATTCACAAACCTGCAGAGTTATAAATGACAGCTATCGTCCAAAAATATACTGAAGTAAGGCTGCCAAGAGGACTTGAAAGCGGGGCAGAATTGCAGGAAACCGATTTCAGGAGGTAGACTGGAATTGCATTGAAAGCATAGGAAAAGAGGCAGAACGTCCACAATGATGCACTTGGCCAAAAAGGGCGTATGCGTTTTTTCCTGAATATATTCAGGAAAAAACGCATACGCCCTTTTTGGCCAACCAAGCAAGCTTGCAAAGGAAATCTGCACTACAATGAAGTCTCACTTCCCCCCAGTCAAAAGGGCCATCTGAAAAAAGTGTAAAATCCAGAAAGGCAGGACAGGCCATGGAGAACTGGGAGCCTTGTTATGCTGATGGGCGGGATGTAAATTGCCAACAGACACTCGGGAGAAGTGTATGGTGTTTCCTGAAACATCTAAAAAACAAAGCAACAGAGCCTAGGGCACTTCCACTTATGGTCCTATAGCTTAGGGAAATTAAAATCAAAAAGACACAGCCACCCCAAAGTTTGGGACGCCTCTGTTTACAAGAACCTCGTTTACAGTACAAGTTCAACATTGCAGAAAGTGAAAAATGGATAAAGAAGTTGTGGTATTTACTTACAAAGCAATATCACTCAGCAATGAAATCTAGGTCATCAGGCCCTTAGCAGCACAGTGAGTGGATTCAGGTATGATGATTCTAACTGAAATAAGTCACACAGAAAAAGAAACATCATAAGATATCAGTAATACACGGAATGTAAACTTGGCTACACAGGAACTGAATTACAGAACAGAACAGGGTCTCAAATTTAGAAAACCAACTTATGCTTGCTTAAGGGGAAAGGTGAGTTGGGGTGCTGCATAAAACCAGAGATTGAAATGAGCACAGATAAAGTTCCTTAAGCCAAATATGGAATAGACAAGAGCTACTCCTTGCTCAACGAAATGGACTCAACACCGCATATTAAATGCCTAAGAATGTACCTGACTAGTAAGTATCTTAAAACCTATGGATTGCTATGTCTCCGAAAGAGAATCAAGCATGTGTACAGGGGCATAAACGCAGCAGTGATAGGATTGGAGAGGTTCGGTGAGCAAATGAAGACCCTTTGAAGTCATATTGCATGGTACCCATTCCACGGGTTTCAACTACCCAGGTTTAAGGTATTCTTCCTTCAGCTAAAACATGCATGTGGAACCTAGAGTATGATCAACCATGTGATCGGGAGACGTGTTCAAATATGTCTCAGTTTTCGTACCCTGGTACTCGGGTGCAACATTCCAGACGCTTTACTAACACCCTCCCGACTTGGAGAGTCAGTCCCTTTAACCTCCTGTTTGGCCCAGTTTGCAATTTCTGCGGAAGATGAACAGGAATAGCGAGAACCAATGAGAGACTAGCTGGAGGTGTCTGGACGGGCAAATTTAACTCTCATTTCCCACCAGGAAGAGGAATTAACCAAAGGCTCAGCGTGCCGTGCCGGAACCAGATTAGGGCCTGAAGCCATCCTGCGGTGTTGCGGCCAGCTCAAAAGAAAGCGAGTTGAAGAAAGGAGCTCAGGGGCACTGTAATTCACAAACCTGCAGAGTTATAAATGACAGCTATCGTCCAAAAATATACTGAAGTAAGGCTGCCAAGAGGACTTGAAAGCGGGGCAGAATTGCAGGAAACCGATTTCAGGAGGCAGACTGGAATTGCATTGAAAGCATAGGAAAAGAGGCAGAACGTCCACAATGATGCACTTGGCCAAAAAGGGCGTATGCGTATTTTCCTGAATATATTCAGGAAAAAACGCATACGCCCTTTTTGGCCAACCAAGCAAGCTTGCAAAGGAAATCTGCACTACAATGAAGTCTCACTTCCCCCCGGTCAAAAGGGCCATCTGAAAAAAGTGTAAAATCCAGAAAGGCAGGACAGGCCATGGAGAACTGGGAGCCTTGTTATGCTGATGGGCGGGATGTAAATTGCCAACAGACACTCGGGAGAAGTGTATGGTGTTTCCTGAAACATCTAAAAAACAAAGCAACAGAGCCTAGGGCACTTCCACTTATGGTCCTATAGATTAGGGAAATTAAAATCAAAAAGACACAGCCACCCCAAAGTTTGGGACGCCTCTGTTTACAAGAACCTCGTTTAGCGTACAAGTTCAACATCGCAGAAAGTGAAAAATGGATAAAGAAGTTGTGGTATTTACTTACAAAGCAATATCACTCAGCAATGAAATCTATGTCATCAGGCCCTTAGCAGCACAATGAGTTGATTCAGGTATGATGATTCTAACTGAAATAAGTCACACAGAAAAAGAAACATCATAAGATATCACTAATACACGGAATTTAAACTTGGCCACACAGGAACTGAATTCCAAAACAGAACAGGGTCTCAAATTTAGAAAACCAACTTATGCTTGCTTAAGGGTAAAGGTGAGTTGGGGTGCTGCATAAAACCAGAGATTGAAATGAGCACAGATAAAGTTCCTTAAGCCAAATATGGAATAGACAAGAGCTACTCCTTGCTCAACGAAATGGACTCAACACCGCATATTAAATGCCTAAGAATGTACCTGACTAGTAAGTATCTTAAAACCTATGGATTGCTATGTCTCCGAAAGAGAATCAAGCATGTGTACAGGGGCATAAACGCAGCAGTGATAGGATTGGAGAGGTTCGGTGAGCAAATGAAGACCCTTTGAAGTCATATTGCATGGTACCCATTCCACGGGTTTCAACTACCCAGGTTTAAGGTATTCTTCCTTCAGCTAAAACATGCATGTGGAACCTAGAGTATGATCAACCATGTGATCGGGAGACGTGTTCAAATATGTCTCAGTTTTCGTACCCTGGTACTCGGGTGCAACATTCCAGACGCTTTACTAACACCCTCCCGACTTGGAGAGTCAGTCCCTTTAACCTCCTGTTTGGCCCAGTTTGCAATTTCTGCGGAAGATGAACAGGAATAGCGAGAACCAATGAGAGACTAGCTGGAGGTGTCTGGACGGGCAAATTTAACTCTCATTTCCCACCAGGAAGAGGAATTAACCAAAGGCTCAGCGTGCCGTGCCGGAACCAGATTAGGGCCTGAAGCCATCCTGCGGTGTTGCGGCCAGCTCAAAAGAAAGCGAGTTGAAGAAAGGAGCTCAGGGGCACTGTAATTCACAAACCTGCAGAGTTATAAATGACAGCTATCGTCCAAAAATATACTGAAGTAAGGCTGCCAAGAGGACTTGAAAGCGGGGCAGAATTGCAGGAAACCGATTTCAGGAGGTAGACTGGAATTGCATTGAAAGCATAGGAAAAGAGGCAGAACGTCCACAATGATGCACTTGGCCAAAAAGGGCGTATGCGTTTTTTCCTGAATATATTCAGGAAAAAACGCATACGCCCTTTTTGGCCAACCAAGCAAGCTTGCAAAGGAAATCTGCACTACAATGAAGTCTCACTTCCCCCCGGTCAAAAGGGCCATCTGAAAAAAGTGTAAAATCCAGAAAGGCAGGACAGGCCATGGAGAACTGGGAGCCTTGTTATGCTGATGGGCGGGATGTAAATTGCCAACAGACACTCGGGAGAAGTGTATGGTGTTTCCTGAAACATCTAAAAAACAAAGCAACAGAGCCTAGGGCACTTCCACTTATGGTCCTATAGCTTAGGGAAATTAAAATCAAAAAGACACAGCCACCCCAAAGTTTGGGACGCCTCTGTTTACAAGAACCTCGTTTACAGTACAAGTTCAACATCGCAGAAAGTGAAAAATGGATAAAGAAGTTGTGGTATTTACTTACAAAGCAATATCACTCAGCAATGAAATCTATGTCATCAGGCCCTTAGCAGCACAATGAGTGGATTCAGGTATGATGATTCTAACTGAAATAAGTCACACAGAAAAAGAAACATCATAAGATATCAGTAATACACGGAATGTAAACTTGGCTACACAGGAACTGAATTACAGAACAGAACAGGGTCTCAAATTTAGAAAACCAACTTATGCTTGCTTAAGGGGAAAGGTGAGTTGGGGTGCTGCATAAAACCAGAGATTGAAATGAGCACAGATAAAGTTCCTTAAGCCAAATATGGAATAGACAAGAGCTACTCCTTGCTCAACGAAATGGACTCAACACCGCATATTAAATGCCTAAGAATGTACCTGACTAGTAAGTATCTTAAAACCTATGGATTGCTATGTCTCCGAAAGAGAATCAAGCATGTGTACAGGGGCATAAACGCAGCAGTGATAGGATTGGAGAGGTTCGGTGAGCAAATGAAGACCCTTTGAAGTCATATTGCATGGTACCCATTCCACGGGTTTCAACTACCCAGGTTTAAGGTATTCTTCCTTCAGCTAAAACATGCATGTGGAACCTAGAGTATGATCAACCATGTGATCGGGAGACGTGTTCAAATATGTCTCAGTTTTCGTACCCTGGTACTCGGGTGCAACATTCCAGACGCTTTACTAACACCCTCCCGACTTGGAGAGTCAGTCCCTTTAACCTCCTGTTTGGCCCAGTTTGCAATTTCTGCGGAAGATGAACAGGAATAGCGAGAACCAATGAGAGACTAGCTGGAGGTGTCTGGACGGGCAAATTTAACTCTCATTTCCCACCAGGAAGAGGAATTAACCAAAGGCTCAGCGTGCCGTGCCGGAACCAGATTAGGGCCTGAAGCCATCCTGCGGTGTTGCGGCCAGCTCAAAAGAAAGCGAGTTGAAGAAAGGAGCTCAGGGACACTGTAATTCACAAACCTGCAGAGTTATAAATGACAGCTATCGTCCAAAAATATACTGAAGTAAGGCTGCCAAGAGGACTTGAAAGCGGGGCAGAATTGCAGGAAACCGATTTCAGGAGGCAGACTGGAATTGCATTGAAAGCATAGGAAAAGAGGCAGAACGTCCACAATGATGCACTTGGCCAAAAAGGGCGTATGCGTTTTTTCCTGAATATATTCAGGAAAAAACGCATACGCCCTTTTTGGCCAACCAAGCAAGCTTGCAAAGGAAATCTGCACTACAATGAAGTCTCACTTCCCCCCGGTCAAAAGGGCCATCTGAAAAAAGTGTAAAATCCAGAAAGGCAGGACAGGCCATGGAGAACTGGGAGCCTTGTTATGCTGATGGGCGGGATGTAAATTGCCAACAGACACTCGGGAGAAGTGTATGGTGTTTCCTGAAACATCTAAAAAACAAAGCAACAGAGCCTAGGGCACTTCCACTTATGGTCCTATAGCTTAGGGAAATTAAAATCAAAAAGACACAGCCACCCCAAACATTGGGACGCCTCTGTTTACAAGAACCTCGTTTACAGTACAAGTTCAACATCGCAGAAAGTGAAAAATGGATAAAGAAGTTGTGGTATTTACTTACAAAGCAATATCACTCAGCAATGAAATCTATGTCATCAGGCCCTTAGCAGCACAATGAGTGGATTCAGGTATGATGATTCTAACTGAAATAAGTCACACAGAAAAAGAAACATCATAAGATATCAGTAATACACGGAATGTAAACTTGGCTACACAGGAACTGAATTACAGAACAGAACAGGGTCTCAAATTTAGAAAACCAACTTATGCTTGCTTAAGGGGAAAGGTGAGTTGGGGTGCTGCATAAAACCAGAGATTGAAATGAGCACAGATAAAGTTCCTTAAGCCAAATATGGAATAGACAAGAGCTACTCCTTGCTCAACGAAATGGACTCAACACCGCATATTAAATGCCTAAGAATGTACCTGACTAGTAAGTATCTTAAAACCTATGGATTGCTATGTCTCCGAAAGAGAATCAAGCATGTGTACAGGGGCATAAACGCAGCAGTGATAGGATTGGAGAGGTTCGGTGAGCAAATGAAGACCCTTTGAAGTCATATTGCATGGTACCCATTCCACGGGTTTCAACTACCCAGGTTTAAGGTATTCTTCCTTCAGCTAAAACATGCATGTGGAACCTAGAGTATGATCAACCATGTGATCGGGAGACGTGTTCAAATATGTCTCAGTTTTCGTACCCTGGTACTCGGGTGCAACATTCCAGACGCTTTACTAACACCCTCCCGACTTGGAGAGTCAGTCCCTTTAACCTCCTGTTTGGCCCAGTTTGCAATTTCTGCGGAAGATGAACAGGAATAGCGAGAACCAATGAGAGACTAGCTGGAGGTGTCTGGACGGGCAAATTTAACTCTCATTTCCCACCAGGAAGAGGAATTAACCAAAGGCTCAGCGTGCCGTGCCGGAACCAGATTAGGGCCTGAAGCCATCCTGCGGTGTTGCGGCCAGCTCAAAAGAAAGCGAGTTGAAGAAAGGAGCTCAGGGACACTGTAATTCACAAACCTGCAGAGTTATAAATGACAGCTATCGTCCAAAAATATACTGAAGTAAGGCTGCCAAGAGGACTTGAAAGCGGGGCAGAATTGCAGGAAACCGATTTCAGGAGGCAGACTGGAATTGCATTGAAAGCATAGGAAAAGAGGCAGAACGTCCACAATGATGCACTTGGCCAAAAAGGGCGTATGCGTTTTTTCCTGAATATATTCAGGAAAAAACGCATACGCCCTTTTTGGCCAACCAAGCAAGCTTGCAAAGGAAATCTGCACTACAATGAAGTCTCACTTCCCCCCGGTCAAAAGGGCCATCTGAAAAAAGTGTAAAATCCAGAAAGGCAGGACAGGCCATGGAGAACTGGGAGCCTTGTTATGCTGATGGGCGGGATGTAAATTGCCAACAGACACTCGGGAGAAGTGTATGGTGTTTCCTGAAACATCTAAAAAACAAAGCAACAGAGCCTAGGGCACTTCCACTTATGGTCCTATAGCTTAGGGAAATTAAAATCAAAAAGACACAGCCACCCCAAACATTGGGACGCCTCTGTTTACAAGAACCTCGTTTACAGTACAAGTTCAACATCGCAGAAAGTGAAAAATGGATAAAGAAGTTGTGGTATTTACTTACAAAGCAATATCACTCAGCAATGAAATCTATGTCATCAGGCCCTTAGCAGCACAATGAGTGGATTCAGGTATGATGATTCTAACTGAAATAAGTCACACAGAAAAAGAAACATCATAAGATATCAGTAATACACGGAATGTAAACTTGGCTACACAGGAACTGAATTACAGAACAGAACAGGGTCTCAAATTTAGAAAACCAACTTATGCTTGCTTAAGGGGAAAGGTGAGTTGGGGTGCTGCATAAAACCAGAGATTGAAATGAGCACAGATAAAGTTCCTTAAGCCAAATATGGAATAGACAAGAGCTACTCCTTGCTCAACGAAATGGACTCAACACCGCATATTAAATGCCTAAGAATGTACCTGACTAGTAAGTATCTTAAAACCTATGGATTGCTATGTCTCCGAAAGAGAATCAAGCATGTGTACAGGGGCATAAACGCAGCAGTGATAGGATTGGAGAGGTTCGGTGAGCAAATGAAGACCCTTTGAAGTCATATTGCATGGTACCCATTCCACGGGTTTCAACTACCCAGGTTTAAGGTATTCTTCCTTCAGCTAAAACATGCATGTGGAACCTAGAGTATGATCAACCATGTGATCGGGAGACGTGTTCAAATATGTCTCAGTTTTCGTACCCTGGTACTCGGGTGCAACATTCCAGACGCTTTACTAACACCCTCCCGACTTGGAGAGTCAGTCCCTTTAACCTCCTGTTTGGCCCAGTTTGCAATTTCTGCGGAAGATGAACAGGAATAGCGAGAACCAATGAGAGACTAGCTGGAGGTGTCTGGACGGGCAAATTTAACTCTCATTTCCCACCAGGAAGAGGAATTAACCAAAGGCTCAGCGTGCCGTGCCGGAACCAGATTAGGGCCTGAAGCCATCCTGCGGTGTTGCGGCCAGCTCAAAAGAAAGCGAGTTGAAGAAAGGAGCTCAGGGGCACTGTAATTCACAAACCTGCAGAGTTATAAATGACAGCTATCGTCCAAAAATATACTGAAGTAAGGCTGCCAAGAGGACTTGAAAGCGGGGCAGAATTGCAGGAAACCGATTTCAGGAGGTAGACTGGAATTGCATTGAAAGCATAGGAAAAGAGGCAGAACGTCCACAATGATGCACTTGGCCAAAAAGGGCGTATGCGTTTTTTCCTGAATATATTCAGGAAAAAACGCATACGCCCTTTTTGGCCAACCAAGCAAGCTTGCAAAGGAAATCTGCACTACAATGAAGTCTCACTTCCCCCCGGTCAAAAGGGCCATCTGAAAAAAGTGTAAAATCCAGAAAGGCAGGACAGGCCATGGAGAACTGGGAGCCTTGTTATGCTGATGGGCGGGATGTAAATTGCCAACAGACACTCGGGAGAAGTGTATGGTGTTTCCTGAAACATCTAAAAAACAAAGCAACAGAGCCTAGGGCACTTCCACTTATGGTCCTATAGCTTAGGGAAATTAAAATCAAAAAGACACAGCCACCCCAAAGTTTGGGACGCCTCTGTTTACAAGAACCTCGTTTACAGTACAAGTTCAACATCGCAGAAAGTGAAAAATGGATAAAGAAGTTGTGGTATTTACTTACAAAGCAATATCACTCAGCAATGAAATCTATGTCATCAGGCCCTTAGCAGCACAGTGAGTGGATTCAGGTATGATGATTCTAACTGAAATAAGTCACACAGAAAAAGAAACATCATAAGATATCAGTAATACACGGAATGTAAACTTGGCTACACAGGAACTGAATTACAGAACAGAACAGGGTCTCAAATTTAGAAAACCAACTTATGCTTGCTTAAGGGGAAAGGTGAGTTGGGGTGCTGCATAAAACCAGAGATTGAAATGAGCACAGATAAAGTTCCTTAAGCCAAATATGGAATAGACAAGAGCTACTCCTTGCTCAACGAAATGGACTCAACACCGCATATTAAATGCCTAAGAATGTACCTGACTAGTAAGTATCTTAAAACCTATGGATTGCTATGTCTCCGAAAGAGAATCAAGCATGTGTACAGGGGCATAAACGCAGCAGTGATAGGATTGGAGAGGTTCGGTGAGCAAATGAAGACCCTTTGAAGTCATATTGCATGGTACCCATTCCACGGGTTTCAACTACCCAGGTTTAAGGTATTCTTCCTTCAGCTAAAACATGCATGTGGAACCTAGAGTATGATCAACCATGTGATCGGGAGACGTGTTCAAATATGTCTCAGTTTTCGTACCCTGGTACTCGGGTGCAACATTCCAGACGCTTTACTAACACCCTCCCGACTTGGAGAGTCAGTCCCTTTAACCTCCTGTTTGGCCCAGTTTGCAATTTCTGCGGAAGATGAACAGGAATAGCGAGAACCAATGAGAGACTAGCTGGAGGTGTCTGGACGGGCAAATTTAACTCTCATTTCCCACCAGGAAGAGGAATTAACCAAAGGCTCAGCGTGCCGTGCCGGAACCAGATTAGGGCCTGAAGCCATCCTGCGGTGTTGCGGCCAGCTCAAAAGAAAGCGAGTTGAAGAAAGGAGCTCAGGGGCACTGTAATTCACAAACCTGCAGAGTTATAAATGACAGCTATCGTCCAAAAATATACTGAAGTAAGGCTGCCAAGAGGACTTGAAAGCGGGGCAGAATTGCAGGAAACCGATTTCAGGAGGTAGACTGGAATTGCATTGAAAGCATAGGAAAAGAGGCAGAACGTCCACAATGATGCACTTGGCCAAAAAGGGCGTATGCGTTTTTTCCTGAATATATTCAGGAAAAAACGCATACGCCCTTTTTGGCCAACCAAGCAAGCTTGCAAAGGAAATCTGCACTACAATGAAGTCTCACTTCCCCCCAGTCAAAAGGGCCATCTGAAAAAAGTGTAAAATCCAGAAAGGCAGGACAGGCCATGGAGAACTGGGAGCCTTGTTATGCTGATGGGCGGGATGTAAATTGCCAACAGACACTCGGGAGAAGTGTATGGTGTTTCCTGAAACATCTAAAAAACAAAGCAACAGAGCCTAGGGCACTTCCACTTATGGTCCTATAGCTTAGGGAAATTAAAATCAAAAAGACACAGCCACCCCAAAGTTTGGGACGCCTCTGTTTACAAGAACCTCGTTTACAGTACAAGTTCAACATTGCAGAAAGTGAAAAATGGATAAAGAAGTTGTGGTATTTACTTACAAAGCAATATCACTCAGCAATGAAATCTAGGTCATCAGGCCCTTAGCAGCACAGTGAGTGGATTCAGGTATGATGATTCTAACTGAAATAAGTCACACAGAAAAAGAAACATCATAAGATATCAGTAATACACGGAATGTAAACTTGGCTACACAGGAACTGAATTACAGAACAGAACAGGGTCTCAAATTTAGAAAACCAACTTATGCTTGCTTAAGGGGAAAGGTGAGTTGGGGTGCTGCATAAAACCAGAGATTGAAATGAGCACAGATAAAGTTCCTTAAGCCAAATATGGAATAGACAAGAGCTACTCCTTGCTCAACGAAATGGACTCAACACCGCATATTAAATGCCTAAGAATGTACCTGACTAGTAAGTATCTTAAAACCTATGGATTGCTATGTCTCCGAAAGAGAATCAAGCATGTGTACAGGGGCATAAACGCAGCAGTGATAGGATTGGAGAGGTTCGGTGAGCAAATGAAGACCCTTTGAAGTCATATTGCATGGTACCCATTCCACGGGTTTCAACTACCCAGGTTTAAGGTATTCTTCCTTCAGCTAAAACATGCATGTGGAACCTAGAGTATGATCAACCATGTGATCGGGAGACGTGTTCAAATATGTCTCAGTTTTCGTACCCTGGTACTCGGGTGCAACATTCCAGACGCTTTACTAACACCCTCCCGACTTGGAGAGTCAGTCCCTTTAACCTCCTGTTTGGCCCAGTTTGCAATTTCTGCGGAAGATGAACAGGAATAGCGAGAACCAATGAGAGACTAGCTGGAGGTGTCTGGACGGGCAAATTTAACTCTCATTTCCCACCAGGAAGAGGAATTAACCAAAGGCTCAGCGTGCCGTGCCGGAACCAGATTAGGGCCTGAAGCCATCCTGCGGTGTTGCGGCCAGCTCAAAAGAAAGCGAGTTGAAGAAAGGAGCTCAGGGGCACTGTAATTCACAAACCTGCAGAGTTATAAATGACAGCTATCGTCCAAAAATATACTGAAGTAAGGCTGCCAAGAGGACTTGAAAGCGGGGCAGAATTGCAGGAAACCGATTTCAGGAGGCAGACTGGAATTGCATTGAAAGCATAGGAAAAGAGGCAGAACGTCCACAATGATGCACTTGGCCAAAAAGGGCGTATGCGTATTTTCCTGAATATATTCAGGAAAAAACGCATACGCCCTTTTTGGCCAACCAAGCAAGCTTGCAAAGGAAATCTGCACTACAATGAAGTCTCACTTCCCCCCGGTCAAAAGGGCCATCTGAAAAAAGTGTAAAATCCAGAAAGGCAGGACAGGCCATGGAGAACTGGGAGCCTTGTTATGCTGATGGGCGGGATGTAAATTGCCAACAGACACTCGGGAGAAGTGTATGGTGTTTCCTGAAACATCTAAAAAACAAAGCAACAGAGCCTAGGGCACTTCCACTTATGGTCCTATAGATTAGGGAAATTAAAATCAAAAAGACACAGCCACCCCAAAGTTTGGGACGCCTCTGTTTACAAGAACCTCGTTTACCGTACAAGTTCAACATCGCAGAAAGTGAAAAATGGATAAAGAAGTTGTGGTATTTACTTACAAAGCAATATCACTCAGCAATGAAATCTATGTCATCAGGCCCTTAGCAGCACAATGAGTTGATTCAGGTATGATGATTCTAACTGAAATAAGTCACACAGAAAAAGAAACATCATAAGATATCACTAATACACGGAATTTAAACTTGGCCACACAGGAACTGAATTCCAAAACAGAACAGGGTCTCAAATTTAGAAAACCAACTTATGCTTGCTTAAGGGTAAAGGTGAGTTGGGGTGCTGCATAAAACCAGAGATTGAAATGAGCACAGATAAAGTTCCTTAAGCCAAATATGGAATAGACAAGAGCTACTCCTTGCTCAACGAAATGGACTCAACACCGCATATTAAATGCCTAAGAATGTACCTGACTAGTAAGTATCTTAAAACCTATGGATTGCTATGTCTCCGAAAGAGAATCAAGCATGTGTACAGGGGCATAAACGCAGCAGTGATAGGATTGGAGAGGTTCGGTGAGCAAATGAAGACCCTTTGAAGTCATATTGCATGGTACCCATTCCACGGGTTTCAACTACCCAGGTTTAAGGTATTCTTCCTTCAGCTAAAACATGCATGTGGAACCTAGAGTATGATCAACCATGTGATCGGGAGACGTGTTCAAATATGTCTCAGTTTTCGTACCCTGGTACTCGGGTGCAACATTCCAGACGCTTTACTAACACCCTCCCGACTTGGAGAGTCAGTCCCTTTAACCTCCTGTTTGGCCCAGTTTGCAATTTCTGCGGAAGATGAACAGGAATAGCGAGAACCAATGAGAGACTAGCTGGAGGTGTCTGGACGGGCAAATTTAACTCTCATTTCCCACCAGGAAGAGGAATTAACCAAAGGCTCAGCGTGCCGTGCCGGAACCAGATTAGGGCCTGAAGCCATCCTGCGGTGTTGCGGCCAGCTCAAAAGAAAGCGAGTTGAAGAAAGGAGCTCAGGGGCACTGTAATTCACAAACCTGCAGAGTTATAAATGACAGCTATCGTCCAAAAATATACTGAAGTAAGGCTGCCAAGAGGACTTGAAAGCGGGGCAGAATTGCAGGAAACCGATTTCAGGAGGTAGACTGGAATTGCATTGAAAGCATAGGAAAAGAGGCAGAACGTCCACAATGATGCACTTGGCCAAAAAGGGCGTATGCGTTTTTTCCTGAATATATTCAGGAAAAAACGCATACGCCCTTTTTGGCCAACCAAGCAAGCTTGCAAAGGAAATCTGCACTACAATGAAGTCTCACTTCCCCCCGGTCAAAAGGGCCATCTGAAAAAAGTGTAAAATCCAGAAAGGCAGGACAGGCCATGGAGAACTGGGAGCCTTGTTATGCTGATGGGCGGGATGTAAATTGCCAACAGACACTCGGGAGAAGTGTATGGTGTTTCCTGAAACATCTAAAAAACAAAGCAACAGAGCCTAGGGCACTTCCACTTATGGTCCTATAGCTTAGGGAAATTAAAATCAAAAAGACACAGCCACCCCAAAGTTTGGGACGCCTCTGTTTACAAGAACCTCGTTTACAGTACAAGTTCAACATCGCAGAAAGTGAAAAATGGATAAAGAAGTTGTGGTATTTACTTACAAAGCAATATCACTCAGCAATGAAATCTATGTCATCAGGCCCTTAGCAGCACAATGAGTGGATTCAGGTATGATGATTCTAACTGAAATAAGTCACACAGAAAAAGAAACATCATAAGATATCAGTAATACACGGAATGTAAACTTGGCTACACAGGAACTGAATTACAGAACAGAACAGGGTCTCAAATTTAGAAAACCAACTTATGCTTGCTTAAGGGGAAAGGTGAGTTGGGGTGCTGCATAAAACCAGAGATTGAAATGAGCACAGATAAAGTTCCTTAAGCCAAATATGGAATAGACAAGAGCTACTCCTTGCTCAACGAAATGGACTCAACACCGCATATTAAATGCCTAAGAATGTACCTGACTAGTAAGTATCTTAAAACCTATGGATTGCTATGTCTCCGAAAGAGAATCAAGCATGTGTACAGGGGCATAAACGCAGCAGTGATAGGATTGGAGAGGTTCGGTGAGCAAATGAAGACCCTTTGAAGTCATATTGCATGGTACCCATTCCACGGGTTTCAACTACCCAGGTTTAAGGTATTCTTCCTTCAGCTAAAACATGCATGTGGAACCTAGAGTATGATCAACCATGTGATCGGGAGACGTGTTCAAATATGTCTCAGTTTTCGTACCCTGGTACTCGGGTGCAACATTCCAGACGCTTTACTAACACCCTCCCGACTTGGAGAGTCAGTCCCTTTAACCTCCTGTTTGGCCCAGTTTGCAATTTCTGCGGAAGATGAACAGGAATAGCGAGAACCAATGAGAGACTAGCTGGAGGTGTCTGGACGGGCAAATTTAACTCTCATTTCCCACCAGGAAGAGGAATTAACCAAAGGCTCAGCGTGCCGTGCCGGAACCAGATTAGGGCCTGAAGCCATCCTGCGGTGTTGCGGCCAGCTCAAAAGAAAGCGAGTTGAAGAAAGGAGCTCAGGGACACTGTAATTCACAAACCTGCAGAGTTATAAATGACAGCTATCGTCCAAAAATATACTGAAGTAAGGCTGCCAAGAGGACTTGAAAGCGGGGCAGAATTGCAGGAAACCGATTTCAGGAGGCAGACTGGAATTGCATTGAAAGCATAGGAAAAGAGGCAGAACGTCCACAATGATGCACTTGGCCAAAAAGGGCGTATGCGTTTTTTCCTGAATATATTCAGGAAAAAACGCATACGCCCTTTTTGGCCAACCAAGCAAGCTTGCAAAGGAAATCTGCACTACAATGAAGTCTCACTTCCCCCCGGTCAAAAGGGCCATCTGAAAAAAGTGTAAAATCCAGAAAGGCAGGACAGGCCATGGAGAACTGGGAGCCTTGTTATGCTGATGGGCGGGATGTAAATTGCCAACAGACACTCGGGAGAAGTGTATGGTGTTTCCTGAAACATCTAAAAAACAAAGCAACAGAGCCTAGGGCACTTCCACTTATGGTCCTATAGCTTAGGGAAATTAAAATCAAAAAGACACAGCCACCCCAAACATTGGGACGCCTCTGTTTACAAGAACCTCGTTTACAGTACAAGTTCAACATCGCAGAAAGTGAAAAATGGATAAAGAAGTTGTGGTATTTACTTACAAAGCAATATCACTCAGCAATGAAATCTATGTCATCAGGCCCTTAGCAGCACAATGAGTGGATTCAGGTATGATGATTCTAACTGAAATAAGTCACACAGAAAAAGAAACATCATAAGATATCAGTAATACACGGAATGTAAACTTGGCTACACAGGAACTGAATTACAGAACAGAACAGGGTCTCAAATTTAGAAAACCAACTTATGCTTGCTTAAGGGGAAAGGTGAGTTGGGGTGCTGCATAAAACCAGAGATTGAAATGAGCACAGATAAAGTTCCTTAAGCCAAATATGGAATAGACAAGAGCTACTCCTTGCTCAACGAAATGGACTCAACACCGCATATTAAATGCCTAAGAATGTACCTGACTAGTAAGTATCTTAAAACCTATGGATTGCTATGTCTCCGAAAGAGAATCAAGCATGTGTACAGGGGCATAAACGCAGCAGTGATAGGATTGGAGAGGTTCGGTGAGCAAATGAAGACCCTTTGAAGTCATATTGCATGGTACCCATTCCACGGGTTTCAACTACCCAGGTTTAAGGTATTCTTCCTTCAGCTAAAACATGCATGTGGAACCTAGAGTATGATCAACCATGTGATCGGGAGACGTGTTCAAATATGTCTCAGTTTTCGTACCCTGGTACTCGGGTGCAACATTCCAGACGCTTTACTAACACCCTCCCGACTTGGAGAGTCAGTCCCTTTAACCTCCTGTTTGGCCCAGTTTGCAATTTCTGCGGAAGATGAACAGGAATAGCGAGAACCAATGAGAGACTAGCTGGAGGTGTCTGGACGGGCAAATTTAACTCTCATTTCCCACCAGGAAGAGGAATTAACCAAAGGCTCAGCGTGCCGTGCCGGAACCAGATTAGGGCCTGAAGCCATCCTGCGGTGTTGCGGCCAGCTCAAAAGAAAGCGAGTTGAAGAAAGGAGCTCAGGGACACTGTAATTCACAAACCTGCAGAGTTATAAATGACAGCTATCGTCCAAAAATATACTGAAGTAAGGCTGCCAAGAGGACTTGAAAGCGGGGCAGAATTGCAGGAAACCGATTTCAGGAGGCAGACTGGAATTGCATTGAAAGCATAGGAAAAGAGGCAGAACGTCCACAATGATGCACTTGGCCAAAAAGGGCGTATGCGTTTTTTCCTGAATATATTCAGGAAAAAATGCATACGCCCTTTTTGGCCAACCAAGCAAGCTTGCAAAGGAAATCTGCACTACAATGAAGTCTCACTTCCCCCCGGTCAAAAGGGCCATCTGAAAAAAGTGTAAAATCCAGAAAGGCAGGACAGGCCATGGAGAACTGGGAGCCTTGTTATGCTGATGGGCGGGATGTAAATTGCCAACAGACACTCGGGAGAAGTGTATGGTGTTTCCTGAAACATCTAAAAAACAAAGCAACAGAGCCTAGGGCACTTCCACTTATGGTCCTATAGCTTAGGGAAATTAAAATCAAAAAGACACAGCCACCCCAAACATTGGGACGCCTCTGTTTACAAGAACCTCGTTTACAGTACAAGTTCAACATCGCAGAAAGTGAAAAATGGATAAAGAAGTTGTGGTATTTACTTACAAAGCAATATCACTCAGCAATGAAATCTATGTCATCAGGCCCTTAGCAGCACAATGAGTGGATTCAGGTATGATGATTCTAACTGAAATAAGTCACACAGAAAAAGAAACATCATAAGATATCAGTAATACACGGAATGTAAACTTGGCTACACAGGAACTGAATTACAGAACAGAACAGGGTCTCAAATTTAGAAAACCAACTTATGCTTGCTTAAGGGTAAAGGTGAGTTGGGGTGCTGCATAAAACCAGAGATTGAAATGAGCACAGATAAAGTTCCTTAAGCCAAATATGGAATAGACAAGAGCTACTCCTTGCTCAACGAAATGGACTCAACACCGCATATTAAATGCCTAAGAATGTACCTGACTAGTAAGTATCTTAAAACCTATGGATTGCTATGTCTCCGAAAGAGAATCAAGCATGTGTACAGGGGCATAAACGCAGCAGTGATAGGATTGGAGAGGTTCGGTGAGCAAATGAAGACCCTTTGAAGTCATATTGCATGGTACCCATTCCACGGGTTTCAACTACCCAGGTTTAAGGTATTCTTCCTTCAGCTAAAACATGCATGTGGAACCTAGAGTATGATCAACCATGTGATCGGGAGACGTGTTCAAATATGTCTCAGTTTTCGTACCCTGGTACTCGGGTGCAACATTCCAGACGCTTTACTAACACCCTCCCGACTTGGAGAGTCAGTCCCTTTAACCTCCTGTTTGGCCCAGTTTGCAATTTCTGCGGAAGATGAACAGGAATAGCGAGAACCAATGAGAGACTAGCTGGAGGTGTCTGGACGGGCAAATTTAACTCTCATTTCCCACCAGGAAGAGGAATTAACCAAAGGCTCAGCGTGCCGTGCCGGAACAAGATTAGGGCCTGAAGCCATCCTGCGGTGTTGCGGCCAGCTCAAAAGAAAGCGAGTTGAAGAAAGGAGCTCAGGGGCACTGTAATTCACAAACCTGCAGAGTTATAAATGACAGCTATCGTCCAAAAATATACTGAAGTAAGGCTGCCAAGAGGACTTGAAAGCGGGGCAGAATTGCAGGAAACCGATTTCAGGAGGTAGACTGGAATTGCATTGAAAGCATAGGAAAAGAGGCAGAACGTCCACAATGATGAACTTGGCCAAAAAGGGCGTATGCGTTTTTTCCTGAATATATTCAGGAAAAAACGCATACGCCCTTTTTGGCCAACCAAGCAAGGTTGCAAAGGAAATCTGCACTAAAATGTAGTCTCACTTCCCCCCGGTCAAAAGGGCCATCTGAAAAAAGTGTAAAATCCAGAAAGGCAGGACAGGCCATGGAGAACTGGGAGCCTTGTTATGCTGATGGGCGGGATGTAAATTGCCAACAGACACTCGGGAGAAGTGTATGGTGTTTCCTGAAACATCTAAAAAACAAAGCAACAGAGCCTAGGGCACTTCCACTTATGGTCCTATAGCTTAGGGAAATTAAAATCAAAAAGACACAGCCACCCCAAAGTTTGGGACGCCTCTGTTTACAAGAACCTCATTTACAGTACAAGTTCAACATCGCAGAAAGTGAAAAATGGATAAAGAAGTTGTGGTATTTACTTACAAAACAATATCTCTCAGCAATGAAATCTATGTCATCAGGCCCTTAGCAGCACAATGAGTGGATTCAGGTATGATGATTCTAACTGAAATAAGTCACACAGAAAAAGAAACATCATAAGATATCAGTAATACACGGAATGTAAACTTGGCTACACAGGAACTGAATTACAGAACAGAACAGGGTCTCAAATTTAGAAAACCAACTTATGCTTGCTTAAGGGTAAAGGTGAGTTGGGGTGCTGCATAAAACCAGAGATTGAAATGAGCACAGATAAAGTTCCTTAAGCCAAATATGGAATAGACAAGAGCTACTCCTTGCTCAACGAAATGGACTCAACACCGCATATTAAATGCCTAAGAATGTACCTGACTAGTAAGTATCTTAAAACCTATGGATTGCTATGTCTCCGAAAGAGAATCAAGCATGTGTACAGGGGCATAAACGCAGCAGTGATAGGATTGGAGAGGTTCGGTGAGCAAATGAAGACCCTTTGAAGTCATATTGCATGGTACCCATTCCACGGGTTTCAACTACCCAGGTTTAAGGTATTCTTCCTTCAGCTAAAACATGCATGTGGAACCTAGAGTATGATCAACCATGTGATCGGGAGACGTGTTCAAATATGTCTCAGTTTTCGTACCCTGGTACTCGGGTGCAACATTCCAGACGCTTTACTAACACCCTCCCGACTTGGAGAGTCAGTCCCTTTAACCTCCTGTTTGGCCCAGTTTGCAATTTCTGCGGAAGATGAACAGGAATAGCGAGAACCAATGAGAGACTAGCTGGAGGTGTCTGGACGGGCAAATTTAACTCTCATTTCCCACCAGGAAGAGGAATTAACCAAAGGCTCAGCGTGCCGTGCCGGAACCAGATTAGGGCCTGAAGCCATCCTGCGGTGTTGCGGCCAGCTCAAAAGAAAGCGAGTTGAAGAAAGGAGCTCAGGGGTACTGTAATTCACAAACCTGCAGAGTTATAAATGACAGCTATCGTCCAAAAATATACTGAAGTAAGGCTGCCAAGAGGACTTGAAAGCGGGGCAGAATTGCAGGAAACCGATTTCAGGAGGCAGACTGGAATTGCATTGAAAGCATAGGAAAAGAGGCAGAACGTCCACAATGATGCACTTGGCCAAAAAGGGCGTATGCGCTTTTTCCTGAATATATTCAGGAAAAAACGCATACGCCCTTTTTGGCCAACCAAGCAAGCTTGCAAAGGAAATCTGCACTACAATGAAGTCTCACTTCCCCCCGGTCAAAAGGGCCATCTGAAAAAAGTGTAAAATCCAGAAAGGCAGGACAGGCCATGGAGAACTGGGAGCCTTGTTATGCTGATGGGCGGGATGTAAATTGCCAACAGACACTCGGGAGAAGTGTATGGTGTTTCCTGAAACATCTAAAAAACAAAGCAACAGAGCCTAGGGCACTTCCACTTATGGTCCTATAGTTTAGGGAAATTAAAATCAAAAAGACACAGCCACCCCAAAGTTTGGGACGCCTCTGTTTACAAGAACCTCGTTTACAGTACAAGTTCAACATCGCAGAAAGTGAAAAATGGATAAAGAAGTTGTGGTATTTACTTACAAAACAATATCTCTCAGCAATGAAATCTATGTCATCAGGCCCTTAGCAGCACAATGAGTGGATTCAGGTATGATGATTCTAACTGAAATAAGTCACACAGAAAAAGAAACATCATAAGATATCAGTAATACACGGAATGTAAACTTGGCTACACAGGAACTGAATTACAGAACAGAACAGGGTCTCAAATTTAGAAAACCAACTTATGCTTGCTTAAGGGTAAAGGTGAGTTGGGGTGCTGCATAAAACCAGAGATTGAAATGAGCACAGATAAAGTTCCTTAAGCCAAATATGGAATAGACAAGAGCTACTCCTTGCTCAACGAAATGGACTCAACACCGCATATTAAATGCCTAAGAATGTACCTGACTAGTAAGTATCTTAAAACCTATGGATTGCTATGTCTCCGAAAGAGAATCAAGCATGTGTACAGGGGCATAAACGCAGCAGTGATAGGATTGGAGAGGTTCGGTGAGCAAATGAAGACCCTTTGAAGTCATATTGCATGGTACCCATTCCACGGGTTTCAACTACCCAGGTTTAAGGTATTCTTCCTTCAGCTAAAACATGCATGTGGAACCTAGAGTATGATCAACCATGTGATCGGGAGACGTGTTCAAATATGTCTCAGTTTTCGTACCCTGGTACTCGGGTGCAACATTCCAGACGCTTTACTAACACCCTCCCGACTTGGAGAGTCAGTCCCTTTAACCTCCTGTTTGGCCCAGTTTGCAATTTCTGCGGAAGATGAACAGGAATAGCGAGAACCAATGAGAGACTAGCTGGAGGTGTCTGGACGGGCAAATTTAACTCTCATTTCCCACCAGGAAGAGGAATTAACCAAAGGCTCAGCGTGCCGTGCCGGAACCAGATTAGGGCCTGAAGCCATCCTGCGGTGTTGCGGCCAGCTCAAAAGAAAGCGAGTTGAAGAAAGGAGCTCAGGGGCACTGTAATTCACAAACCTGCAGAGTTATAAATGACAGCTATCGTCCAAAAATATACTGAAGTAAGGCTGCCAAGAGGACTTGAAAGCGGGGCAGAATTGCAGGAAACCGATTTCAGGAGGCAGACTGGAATTGCATTGAAAGCATAGGAAAAGAGGCAGAACGTCCACAATGATGCACTTGGCCAAAAAGGGCGTATGCGTTTTTTCCTGAATATATTCAGGAAAAAACGCATACGCCCTTTTTGGCCAACCAAGCAAGCTTGCAAAGGAAATCTGCACTACAATGAAGTCTCACTTCCCCCCGGTCAAAAGGGCTATCTGAAAAAAGTGTAAAATCCAGAAAGGCAGGACAGGCCATGGAGAACTGGGAGCCTTGTTATGCTGATGGGCGGGATGTAAATTGCCAACAGACACTCGGGAGAAGTGTATGGTGTTTCCTGAAACATCTAAAAAACAAAGCAACAGAGCCTAGGGCACTTCCACTTATGGTCCTATAGCTTAGGGAAATTAAAAACAAAAAGACACAGCCACCCCAAAGTTTGGGACGCCTCTGTTTACAAGAACCTCGTTTAGCGTACAAGTTCAACATCGCAGAAAGTGAAAAATGGATAAAGAAGTTGTGGTATTTACTTACAAAGCAATATCACTCAGCAATGAAATCTATGTCATCAGGCCCTTAGCAGCACAATGAGTGGATTCAGGTATGATGATTCTAACTGAAATAAGTCACACAGAAAAAGAAACATCATAAGATATCAGTAATACACGGAATGTAAACTTGGCTACACAGGAACTGAATTACAGAACAGAACAGGGTCTCAAATTTAGAAAACCAACTTATGCTTGCTTAAGGGGAAAGGTGAGTTGGGGTGCTGCATAAAACCAGAGATTGAAATGAGCACAGATAAAGTTCCTTAAGCCAAATATGGAATAGACAAGAGCTACTCCTTGCTCAACGAAATGGACTCAACACCGCATATTAAATGCCTAAGAATGTACCTGACTAGTAAGTATCTTAAAACCTATGGATTGCTATGTCTCCGAAAGAGAATCAAGCATGTGTACAGGGGCATAAACGCAGCAGTGATAGGATTGGAGAGGTTCGGTGAGCAAATGAAGACCCTTTGAAGTCATATTGCATGGTACCCATTCCACGGGTTTCAACTACCCAGGTTTAAGGTATTCTTCCTTCAGCTAAAACATGCATGTGGAACCTAGAGTATGATCAACCATGTGATCGGGAGACGTGTTCAAATATGTCTCAGTTTTCGTACCCTGGTACTCGGGTGCAACATTCCAGACGCTTTACTAACACCCTCCCGACTTGGAGAGTCAGTCCCTTTAACCTCCTGTTTGGCCCAGTTTGCAATTTCTGCGGAAGATGAACAGGAATAGCGAGAACCAATGAGAGACTAGCTGGAGGTGTCTGGACGGGCAAATTTAACTCTCATTTCCCACCAGGAAGAGGAATTAACCAAAGGCTCAGCGTGCCGTGCCGGAACCAGATTAGGGCCTGAAGCCATCCTGCGGTGTTGCGGCCAGCTCAAAAGAAAGCGAGTTGAAGAAAGGAGCTCAGGGGCACTGTAATTCACAAACCTGCAGAGTTATAAATGACAGCTATCGTCCAAAAATATACTGAAGTAAGGCTGCCAAGAGGACTTGAAAGCGGGGCAGAATTGCAGGAAACCGATTTCAGGAGGCAGACTGGAATTGCATTGAAAGCATAGGAAAAGAGGCAGAACGTCCACAATGATGCACTTGGCCAAAAAGGGCGTATGCGTTTTTTCCTGAATATATTCAGGAAAAAACGCATACGCCCTTTTTGGCCAACCAAGCAAGCTTGCAAAGGAAATCTGCACTACAATGAAGTCTCACTTCCCCCCGGTCAAAAGGGCCATCTGAAAAAAGTGTAAAATCCAGAAAGGCAGGACAGGCCATGGAGAACTGGGAGCCTTGTTATGCTGATGGGCGGGATGTAAATTGCCAACAGACACTCGGGAGAAGTGTATGGTGTTTCCTGAAACATCTAAAAAACAAAGCAACAGAGCCTAGGGCACTTCCACTTATGGTCCTATAGCTTAGGGAAATTAAAATCAAAAAGACACAGCCACCCCAAAGTTTGGGACGCCTCTGTTTACAAGAACCTCGTTTAGCGTACAAGTTCAACATCGCAGAAAGTGAAAAATGGATAAAGAAGTTGTGGTATTTACTTACAAAGCAATATCACTCAGCAATGAAATCTATGTCATCAGGCCCTTAGCAGCACAATGAGTGGATTCAGGTATGATGATTCTAACTGAAATAAGTCACACAGAAAAAGAAACATCATAAGATATCAGGAATACACGGAATGTAAACTTGGCTACACAGGAACTGAATTACAGAACAGAACAGGGTCTCAAATTTAGAAAACCAACTTATGCTTGCTTAAGGGTAAAGGTGAGTTGGGGTGCTGCATAAAACCAGAGATTGAAATGAGCACAGATAAAGTTCCTTAAGCCAAATATGGAATAGACAAGAGCTACTCCTTGCTCAACGAAATGGACTCAACACCGCATATTAAATGCCTAAGAATGTACCTGACTAGTAAGTATCTTAAAACCTATGGATTGCTATGTCTCCGAAAGAGAATCAAGCATGTGTACAGGGGCATAAACGCAGCAGTGATAGGATTGGAGAGGTTCGGTGAGCAAATGAAGACCCTTTGAAGTCATATTGCATGGTACCCATTCCACGGGTTTCAACTACCCAGGTTTAAGGTATTCTTCCTTCAGCTAAAACATGCATGTGGAACCTAGAGTATGATCAACCATGTGATCGGGAGACGTGTTCAAATATGTCTCAGTTTTCGTACCCTGGTACTCGGGTGCAACATTCCAGACGCTTTACTAACACCCTCCCGACTTGGAGAGTCAGTCCCTTTAACCTCCTGTTTGGCCCAGTTTGCAATTTCTGCGGAAGATGAACAGGAATAGCGAGAACCAATGAGAGACTAGCTGGAGGTGTCTGGACGGGCAAATTTAACTCTCATTTCCCACCAGGAAGAGGAATTAACCAAAGGCTCAGCGTGCCGTGCCGGAACCAGATTAGGGCCTGAAGCCATCCTGCGGTGTTGCGGCCAGCTCAAAAGAAAGCGAGTTGAAGAAAGGAGCTCAGGGGCACTGTAATTCACAAACCTGCAGAGTTATAAATGACAGCTATCGTCCAAAAATATACTGAAGTAAGGCTGCCAAGAGGACTTGAAAGCGGGGCAGAATTGCAGGAAACCGATTTCAGGAGGCAGACTGGAATTGCATTGAAAGCATAGGAAAAGAGGCAGAACGTCCACAATGATGCACTTGGCCAAAAAGGGCGTATGCGTTTTTTCCTGAATATATTCAGGAAAAAACGCATACGCCCTTTTTGGCCAACCAAGCAAGCTTGCAAAGGAAATCTGCACTACAATGAAGTCTCACTTCCCCCCGGTCAAAAGGGCCATCTGAAAAAAGTGTAAAATCCAGAAAGGCAGGACAGGCCATGGAGAACTGGGAGCCTTGTTATGCTGATGGGCGGGATGTAAATTGCCAACAGACACTCGGGAGAAGTGTATGGTGTTTCCTGAAACATCTAAAAAACAAAGCAACAGAGCCTAGGGCACTTCCACTTATGGTCCTATAGCTTAGGGAAATTAAAATCAAAAAGACACAGCCACCCCAAAGTTTGGGACGCCTCTGTTTACAAGAACCTCGTTTACAGTACAAGTTCAACATCGCAGAAAGTGAAAAATGGATAAAGAAGTTGTGGTATTTACTTACAAAGCAATATCACTCAGCAATGAAATCTATGTCATCAGGCCCTTAGCAGCACAATGAGTGGATTCAGGTATGATGATTCTAACTGAAATAAGTCACACAGAAAAAGAAACATCATAAGATATCAGTAATACACGGAATGTAAACTTGGCTACACAGGAACTGAATTACAGAACAGAACAGGGTCTCAAATTTAGAAAACCAACTTATGCTTGCTTAAGGGGAAAGGTGAGTTGGGGTGCTGCATAAAACCAGAGATTGAAATGAGCACAGATAAAGTTCCTTAAGCCAAATATGGAATAGACAAGAGCTACTCCTTGCTCAACGAAATGGACTCAACACCGCATATTAAATGCCTAAGAATGTACCTGACTAGTAAGTATCTTAAAACCTATGGATTGCTATGTCTCCGAAAGAGAATCAAGCATGTGTACAGGGGCATAAACGCAGCAGTGATAGGATTGGAGAGGTTCGGTGAGCAAATGAAGACCCTTTGAAGTCATATTGCATGGTACCCATTCCACGGGTTTCAACTACCCAGGTTTAAGGTATTCTTCCTTCAGCTAAAACATGCATGTGGAACCTAGAGTATGATCAACCATGTGATCGGGAGACGTGTTCAAATATGTCTCAGTTTTCGTACCCTGGTACTCGGGTGCAACATTCCAGACGCTTTACTAACACCCTCCCGACTTGGAGAGTCAGTCCCTTTAACCTCCTGTTTGGCCCAGTTTGCAATTTCTGCGGAAGATGAACAGGAATAGCGAGAACCAATGAGAGACTAGCTGGAGGTGTCTGGACGGGCAAATTTAACTCTCATTTCCCACCAGGAAGAGGAATTAACCAAAGGCTCAGCGTGCCGTGCCGGAACCAGATTAGGGCCTGAAGCCATCCTGCGGTGTTGCGGCCAGCTCAAAAGAAAGCGAGTTGAAGAAAGGAGCTCAGGGGTACTGTAATTCACAAACCTGCAGAGTTATAAATGACAGCTATCGTCCAAAAATATACTGAAGTAAGGCTGCCAAGAGGACTTGAAAGCGGGGCAGAATTGCAGGAAACCGATTTCAGGAGGTAGACTGGAATTGCATTGAAAGCATAGGAAAAGAGGCAGAACGTCCACAATGATGCACTTGGCCAAAAAGGGCGTATGCGCTTTTTCCTGAATATATTCAGGAAAAAACGCATACGCCCTTTTTGGCCAACCAAGCAAGCTTGCAAAGGAAATCTGCACTACAATGAAGTCTCACTTCCCCCCGGTCAAAAGGGCCATCTGAAAAAAGTGTAAAATCCAGAAAGGCAGGACAGGCCATGGAGAACTGGGAGCCTTGTTATGCTGATGGGCGGGATGTAAATTGCCAACAGACACTCGGGAGAAGTGTATGGTGTTTCCTGAAACATCTAAAAAACAAAGCAACAGAGCCTAGGGCACTTCCACTTATGGTCCTATAGCTTAGGGAAATTAAAATCAAAAAGACACAGCCACCCCAAAGTTTGGGACGCCTCTGTTTACAAGAACCTCGTTTAGCGTACAAGTTCAACATCGCAGAAAGTGAAAAATGGATAAAGAAGTTGTGGTATTTACTTACAAAGCAATATCACTCAGCAATGAAATCTATGTCATCAGGCCCTTAGCAGCACAATGAGTGGATTCAGGTATGATGATTCTAACTGAAATAAGTCACACAGAAAAAGAAACATCATAAGATATCAGGAATACACGGAATGTAAACTTGGCTACACAGGAACTGAATTACAGAACAGAACAGGGTCTCAAATTTAGAAAACCAACTTATGCTTGCTTAAGGGGAAAGGTGAGTTGGGGTGCTGCATAAAACCAGAGATTGAAATGAGCACAGATAAAGTTCCTTAAGCCAAATATGGAATAGACAAGAGCTACTCCTTGCTCAACGAAATGGACTCAACACCGCATATTAAATGCCTAAGAATGTACCTGACTAGTAAGTATCTTAAAACCTATGGATTGCTATGTCTCCGAAAGAGAATCAAGCATGTGTACAGGGGCATAAACGCAGCAGTGATAGGATTGGAGAGGTTCGGTGAGCAAATGAAGACCCTTTGAAGTCATATTGCATGGTACCCATTCCACGGGTTTCAACTACCCAGGTTTAAGGTATTCTTCCTTCAGCTAAAACATGCATGTGGAACCTAGAGTATGATCAACCATGTGATCGGGAGACGTGTTCAAATATGTCTCAGTTTTCGTACCCTGGTACTCGGGTGCAACATTCCAGACGCTTTACTAACACCCTCCCGACTTGGAGAGTCAGTCCCTTTAACCTCCTGTTTGGCCCAGTTTGCAATTTCTGCGGAAGATGAACAGGAATAGCGAGAACCAATGAGAGACTAGCTGGAGGTGTCTGGACGGGCAAATTTAACTCTCATTTCCCACCAGGAAGAGGAATTAACCAAAGGCTCAGCGTGCCGTGCCGGAACCAGATTAGGGCCTGAAGCCATCCTGCGGTGTTGCGGCCAGCTCAAAAGAAAGAGAGTTGAAGAAAGGAGCTCAGGGGCACTGTAATTCACAAACCTGCAGAGTTATAAATGACAGCTATCGTCCAAAAATATACTGAAGTAAGGCTGCCAAGAGGACTTGAAAGCGGGGCAGAATTGCAGGAAACCGATTTCAGGAGGCAGACTGGAATTGCATTGAAAGCATAGGAAAAGAGGCAGAACGTCCACAATGATGCACTTGGCCAAAAAGGGCGTATGCGTTTTTTCCTGAATATATTCAGGAAAAAACGCATACGCCCTTTTTGGCCAACCAAGCAAGCTTGCAAAGGAAATCTGCACTACAATGAAGTCTCACTTCCCCCCGGTCAAAAGGGCCATCTGAAAAAAGTGTAAAATCCAGAAAGGCAGGACAGGCCATGGAGAACTGGGAGCCTTGTTATGCTGATGGGCGGGATGTAAATTGCCAACAGACACTCGGGAGAAGTGTATGGTGTTTCCTGAAACATCTAAAAAACAAAGCAACAGAGCCTAGGGCACTTCCACTTATGGTCCTATAGCTTAGGGAAATTAAAATCAAAAAGACACAGCCACCCCAAAGTTTGGGACGCCTCTGTTTACAAGAACCTCGTTTACAGTACAAGTTCAACATCGCAGAAAGTGAAAAATGGATAAAGAAGTTGTGGTATTTACTTACAAAGCAATATCACTCAGCAATGAAATCTATGTCATCAGGCCCTTAGCAGCACAATGAGTGGATTCAGGTATGATGATTCTAACTGAAATAAGTCACACAGAAAAAGAAACATCATAAGATATCAGTAATACACGGAATGTAAACTTGGCTACACAGGAACTGAATTACAGAACAGAACAGGGTCTCAAATTTAGAAAACCAACTTATGCTTGCTTAAGGGGAAAGGTGAGTTGGGGTGCTGCATAAAACCAGAGATTGAAATGAGCACAGATAAAGTTCCTTAAGCCAAATATGGAATAGACAAGAGCTACTCCTTGCTCAACGAAATGGACTCAACACCGCATATTAAATGCCTAAGAATGTACCTGACTAGTAAGTATCTTAAAACCTATGGATTGCTATGTCTCCGAAAGAGAATCAAGCATGTGTACAGGGGCATAAACGCAGCAGTGATAGGATTGGAGAGGTTCGGTGAGCAAATGAAGACCCTTTGAAGTCATATTGCATGGTACCCATTCCACGGGTTTCAACTACCCAGGTTTAAGGTATTCTTCCTTCAGCTAAAACATGCATGTGGAACCTAGAGTATGATCAACCATGTGATCGGGAGACGTGTTCAAATATGTCTCAGTTTTCGTACCCTGGTACTCGGGTGCAACATTCCAGACGCTTTACTAACACCCTCCCGACTTGGAGAGTCAGTCCCTTTAACCTCCTGTTTGGCCCAGTTTGCAATTTCTGCGGAAGATGAACAGGAATAGCGAGAACCAATGAGAGACTAGCTGGAGGTGTCTGGACGGGCAAATTTAACTCTCATTTCCCACCAGGAAGAGGAATTAACCAAAGGCTCAGCGTGCCGTGCCGGAACCAGATTAGGGCCTGAAGCCATCCTGCGGTGTTGCGGCCAGCTCAAAAGAAAGCGAGTTGAAGAAAGGAGCTCAGGGGTACTGTAATTCACAAACCTGCAGAGTTATAAATGACAGCTATCGTCCAAAAATATACTGAAGTAAGGCTGCCAAGAGGACTTGAAAGCGGGGCAGAATTGCAGGAAACCGATTTCAGGAGGTAGACTGGAATTGCATTGAAAGCATAGGAAAAGAGGCAGAACGTCCACAATGATGCACTTGGCCAAAAAGGGCGTATGCGCTTTTTCCTGAATATATTCAGGAAAAAACGCATACGCCCTTTTTGGCCAACCAAGCAAGCTTGCAAAGGAAATCTGCACTACAATGAAGTCTCACTTCCCCCCGGTCAAAAGGGCCATCTGAAAAAAGTGTAAAATCCAGAAAGGCAGGACAGGCCATGGAGAACTGGGAGCCTTGTTATGCTGATGGGCGGGATGTAAATTGCCAACAGACACTCGGGAGAAGTGTATGGTGTTTCCTGAAACATCTAAAAAACAAAGCAACAGAGCCTAGGGCACTTCCACTTATGGTCCTATAGCTTAGGGAAATTAAAATCAAAAAGACACAGCCACCCCAAAGTTTGGGACGCCTCTGTTTACAAGAACCTCGTTTAGCGTACAAGTTCAACATCGCAGAAAGTGAAAAATGGATAAAGAAGTTGTGGTATTTACTTACAAAGCAATATCACTCAGCAATGAAATCTATGTCATCAGGCCCTTAGCAGCACAATGAGTGGATTCAGGTATGATGATTCTAACTGAAATAAGTCACACAGAAAAAGAAACATCATAAGATATCAGGAATAAACGGAATGTAAACTTGGCTACACAGGAACTGAATTACAGAACAGAACAGGGTCTCAAATTTAGAAAACCAACTTATGCTTGCTTAAGGGGAAAGGTGAGTTGGGGTGCTGCATAAAACCAGAGATTGAAATGAGCACAGATAAAGTTCCTTAAGCCAAATATGGAATAGACAAGAGCTACTCCTTGCTCAACGAAATGGACTCAACACCGCATATTAAATGCCTAAGAATGTACCTGACTAGTAAGTATCTTAAAACCTATGGATTGCTATGTCTCCGAAAGAGAATCAAGCATGTGTACAGGGGCATAAACGCAGCAGTGATAGGATTGGAGAGGTTCGGTGAGCAAATGAAGACCCTTTGAAGTCATATTGCATGGTACCCATTCCACGGGTTTCAACTACCCAGGTTTAAGGTATTCTTCCTTCAGCTAAAACATGCATGTGGAACCTAGAGTATGATCAACCATGTGATCGGGAGACGTGTTCAAATATGTCTCAGTTTTCGTACCCTGGTACTCGGGTGCAACATTCCAGACGCTTTACTAACACCCTCCCGACTTGGAGAGTCAGTCCCTTTAACCTCCTGTTTGGCCCAGTTTGCAATTTCTGCGGAAGATGAACAGGAATAGCGAGAACCAATGAGAGACTAGCTGGAGGTGTCTGGACGGGCAAATTTAACTCTCATTTCCCACCAGGAAGAGGAATTAACCAAAGGCTCAGCGTGCCGTGCCGGAACCAGATTAGGGCCTGAAGCCATCCTGCGGTGTTGCGGCCAGCTCAAAAGAAAGCGAGTTGAAGAAAGGAGCTCAGGGGCACTGTAATTCACAAACCTGCAGAGTTATAAATGACAGCTATCGTCCAAAAATATACTGAAGTAAGGCTGCCAAGAGGACTTGAAAGCGGGGCAGAATTGCAGGAAACCGATTTCAGGAGGCAGACTGGAATTGCATTGAAAGCATAGGAAAAGAGGCAGAACGTCCACAATGATGCACTTGGCCAAAAAGGGCGTATGCGTTTTTTCCTGAATATATTCAGGAAAAAACGCATACGCCCTTTTTGGCCAACCAAGCAAGCTTGCAAAGGAAATCTGCACTACAATGAAGTCTCACTTCCCCCCGGTCAAAAGGGCTATCTGAAAAAAGTGTAAAATCCAGAAAGGCAGGACAGGCCATGGAGAACTGGGAGCCTTGTTATGCTGATGGGCAGGATGTAAATTGCCAACAGACACTCGGGAGAAGTGTATGGTGTTTCCTGAAACATCTAAAAAACAAAGCAACAGAGCCTAGGGCACTTCCACTTATGGTCCTATAGCTTAGGGAAATTAAAATCAAAAAGACACAGCCACCCCAAAGTTTGGGACGCCTCTGTTTACAAGAACCTCGTTTACAGTACAAGTTCAACATCGCAGAAAGTGAAAAATGGATAAAGAAGTTGTGGTATTTACTTACAAAGCAATATCACTCAGCAATGAAATCTATGTCATCAGGCCCTTAGCAGCACAATGAGTGGATTCAGGTATGATGATTCTAACTGAAATAAGTCACACAGAAAAAGAAACATCATAAGATATCAGTAATACACGGAATGTAAACTTGGCTACACAGGAACTGAATTACAGAACAGAACAGGGTCTCAAATTTAGAAAACCAACTTATGCTTGCTTAAGGGGAAAGGTGAGTTGGGGTGCTGCATAAAACCAGAGATTGAAATGAGCACAGATAAAGTTCCTTAAGCCAAATATGGAATAGACAAGAGCTACTCCTTGCTCAACGAAATGGACTCAACACCGCATATTAAATGCCTAAGAATGTACCTGACTAGTAAGTATCTTAAAACCTATGGATTGCTATGTCTCCGAAAGAGAATCAAGCATGTGTACAGGGGCATAAACGCAGCAGTGATAGGATTGGAGAGGTTCGGTGAGCAAATGAAGACCCTTTGAAGTCATATTGCATGGTACCCATTCCACGGGTTTCAACTACCCAGGTTTAAGGTATTCTTCCTTCAGCTAAAACATGCATGTGGAACCTAGAGTATGATCAACCATGTGATCGGGAGACGTGTTCAAATATGTCTCAGTTTTCGTACCCTGGTACTCGGGTGCAACATTCCAGACGCTTTACTAACACCCTCCCGACTTGGAGAGTCAGTCCCTTTAACCTCCTGTTTGGCCCAGTTTGCAATTTCTGCGGAAGATGAACAGGAATAGCGAGAACCAATGAGAGACTAGCTGGAGGTGTCTGGACGGGCAAATTTAACTCTCATTTCCCACCAGGAAGAGGAATTAACCAAAGGCTCAGCGTGCCGTGCCGGAACCAGATTAGGGCCTGAAGCCATCCTGTGGTGTTGCGGCCAGCTCAAAAGAAAGCGAGTTGAAGAAAGGAGCTCAGGGGTACTGTAATTCACAAACCTGCAGAGTTATAAATGACAGCTATCGTCCAAAAATATACTGAAGTAAGGCTGCCAAGAGGACTTGAAAGCGGGGCAGAATTGCAGGAAACCGATTTCAGGAGGTAGACTGGAATTGCATTGAAAGCATAGGAAAAGAGGCAGAACGTCCACAATGATGCACTTGGCCAAAAAGGGCGTATGCGCTTTTTCCTGAATATATTCAGGAAAAAACGCATACGCCCTTTTTGGCCAACCAAGCAAGCTTGCAAAGGAAATCTGCACTACAATGAAGTCTCACTTCCCCCCGGTCAAAAGGGCCATCTGAAAAAAGTGTAAAATCCAGAAAGGCAGGACAGGCCATGGAGAACTGGGAGCCTTGTTATGCTGATGGGCGGGATGTAAATTGCCAACAGACACTCGGGAGAAGTGTATGGTGTTTCCTGAAACATCTAAAAAACAAAGCAACAGAGCCTAGGGCACTTCCACTTATGGTCCTATAGCTTAGGGAAATTAAAATCAAAAAGACACAGCCACCCCAAAGTTTGGGACGCCTCTGTTTACAAGAACCTCGTTTAGCGTACAAGTTCAACATCGCAGAAAGTGAAAAATGGATAAAGAAGTTGTGGTATTTACTTACAAAGCAATATCACTCAGCAATGAAATCTATGTCATCAGGCCCTTAGCAGCACAATGAGTGGATTCAGGTATGATGATTCTAACTGAAATAAGTCACACAGAAAAAGAAACATCATAAGATATCAGGAATACACGGAATGTAAACTTGGCTACACAGGAACTGAATTACAGAACAGAACAGGGTCTCAAATTTAGAAAACCAACTTATGCTTGCTTAAGGGGAAAGGTGAGTTGGGGTGCTGCATAAAACCAGAGATTGAAATGAGCACAGATAAAGTTCCTTAAGCCAAATATGGAATAGACAAGAGCTACTCCTTGCTCAACGAAATGGACTCAACACCGCATATTAAATGCCTAAGAATGTACCTGACTAGTAAGTATCTTAAAACCTATGGATTGCTATGTCTCCGAAAGAGAATCAAGCATGTGTACAGGGGCATAAACGCAGCAGTGATAGGATTGGAGAGGTTCGGTGAGCAAATGAAGACCCTTTGAAGTCATATTGCATGGTACCCATTCCACGGGTTTCAACTACCCAGGTTTAAGGTATTCTTCCTTCAGCTAAAACATGCATGTGGAACCTAGAGTATGATCAACCATGTGATCGGGAGACGTGTTCAAATATGTCTCAGTTTTCGTACCCTGGTACTCGGGTGCAACATTCCAGACGCTTTACTAACACCCTCCCGACTTGGAGAGTCAGTCCCTTTAACCTCCTGTTTGGCCCAGTTTGCAATTTCTGCGGAAGATGAACAGGAATAGCGAGAACCAATGAGAGACTAGCTGGAGGTGTCTGGACGGGCAAATTTAACTCTCATTTCCCACCAGGAAGAGGAATTAACCAAAGGCTCAGCGTGCCGTGCCGGAACCAGATTAGGGCCTGAAGCCATCCTGCGGTGTTGCGGCCAGCTCAAAAGAAAGCGAGTTGAAGAAAGGAGCTCAGGGGCACTGTAATTCACAAACCTGCAGAGTTATAAATGACAGCTATCGTCCAAAAATATACTGAAGTAAGGCTGCCAAGAGGACTTGAAAGCGGGGCAGAATTGCAGGAAACCGATTTCAGGAGGCAGACTGGAATTGCATTGAAAGCATAGGAAAAGAGGCAGAACGTCCACAATGATGCACTTGGCCAAAAAGGGCGTATGCGTTTTTTCCTGAATATATTCAGGAAAAAACGCATACGCCCTTTTTGGCCAACCAAGCAAGCTTGCAAAGGAAATCTGCACTACAATGAAGTCTCACTTCCCCCCGGTCAAAAGGGCCATCTGAAAAAAGTGTAAAATCCAGAAAGGCAGGACAGGCCATGGAGAACTGGGAGCCTTGTTATGCTGATGGGCGGGATGTAAATTGCCAACAGACACTCGGGAGAAGTGTATGGTGTTTCCTGAAACATCTAAAAAACAAAGCAACAGAGCCTAGGGCACTTCCACTTATGGTCCTATAGCTTAGGGAAATTAAAATCAAAAAGACACAGCCACCCCAAAGTTTGGGACGCCTCTGTTTACAAGAACCTCGTTTACAGTACAAGTTCAACATCGCAGAAAGTGAAAAATGGATAAAGAAGTTGTGGTATTTACTTACAAAGCAATATCACTCAGCAATGAAATCTATGTCATCAGGCCCTTAGCAGCACAATGAGTGGATTCAGGTATGATGATTCTAACTGAAATAAGTCACACAGAAAAAGAAACATCATAAGATATCAGTAATACACGGAATGTAAACTTGGCTACACAGGAACTGAATTACAGAACAGAACAGGGTCTCAAATTTAGAAAACCAACTTATGCTTGCTTAAGGGGAAAGGTGAGTTGGGGTGCTGCATAAAACCAGAGATTGAAATGAGCACAGATAAAGTTCCTTAAGCCAAATATGGAATAGACAAGAGCTACTCCTTGCTCAACGAAATGGACTCAACACCGCATATTAAATGCCTAAGAATGTACCTGACTAGTAAGTATCTTAAAACCTATGGATTGCTATGTCTCCGAAAGAGAATCAAGCATGTGTACAGGGGCATAAACGCAGCAGTGATAGGATTGGAGAGGTTCGGTGAGCAAATGAAGACCCTTTGAAGTCATATTGCATGGTACCCATTCCACGGGTTTCAACTACCCAGGTTTAAGGTATTCTTCCTTCAGCTAAAACATGCATGTGGAACCTAGAGTATGATCAACCATGTGATCGGGAGACGTGTTCAAATATGTCTCAGTTTTCGTACCCTGGTACTCGGGTGCAACATTCCAGACGCTTTACTAACACCCTCCCGACTTGGAGAGTCAGTCCCTTTAACCTCCTGTTTGGCCCAGTTTGCAATTTCTGCGGAAGATGAACAGGAATAGCGAGAACCAATGAGAGACTAGCTGGAGGTGTCTGGACGGGCAAATTTAACTCTCATTTCCCACCAGGAAGAGGAATTAACCAAAGGCTCAGCGTGCCGTGCCGGAACCAGATTAGGGCCTGAAGCCATCCTGCGGTGTTGCGGCCAGCTCAAAAGAAAGCGAGTTGAAGAAAGGAGCTCAGGGGTACTGTAATTCACAAACCTGCAGAGTTATAAATGACAGCTATCGTCCAAAAATATACTGAAGTAAGGCTGCCAAGAGGACTTGAAAGCGGGGCAGAATTGCAGGAAACCGATTTCAGGAGGTAGACTGGAATTGCATTGAAAGCATAGGAAAAGAGGCAGAACGTCCACAATGATGCACTTGGCCAAAAAGGGCGTATGCGCTTTTTCCTGAATATATTCAGGAAAAAACGCATACGCCCTTTTTGGCCAACCAAGCAAGCTTGCAAAGGAAATCTGCACTACAATGAAGTCTCACTTCCCCCCGGTCAAAAGGGCCATCTGAAAAAAGTGTAAAATCCAGAAAGGCAGGACAGGCCATGGAGAACTGGGAGCCTTGTTATGCTGATGGGCGGGATGTAAATTGCCAACAGACACTCGGGAGAAGTGTATGGTGTTTCCTGAAACATCTAAAAAACAAAGCAACAGAGCCTAGGGCACTTCCACTTATGGTCCTATAGCTTAGGGAAATTAAAATCAAAAAGACACAGCCACCCCAAAGTTTGGGACGCCTCTGTTTACAAGAACCTCGTTTAGCGTACAAGTTCAACATCGCAGAAAGTGAAAAATGGATAAAGAAGTTGTGGTATTTACTTACAAAGCAATATCACTCAGCAATGAAATCTATGTCATCAGGCCCTTAGCAGCACAATGAGTGGATTCAGGTATGATGATTCTAACTGAAATAAGTCACACAGAAAAAGAAACATCATAAGATATCAGGAATACACGGAATGTAAACTTGGCTACACAGGAACTGAATTACAGAACAGAACAGGGTCTCAAATTTAGAAAACCAACTTATGCTTGCTTAAGGGGAAAGGTGAGTTGGGGTGCTGCATAAAACCAGAGATTGAAATGAGCACAGATAAAGTTCCTTAAGCCAAATATGGAATAGACAAGAGCTACTCCTTGCTCAACGAAATGGACTCAACACCGCATATTAAATGCCTAAGAATGTACCTGACTAGTAAGTATCTTAAAACCTATGGATTGCTATGTCTCCGAAAGAGAATCAAGCATGTGTACAGGGGCATAAACGCAGCAGTGATAGGATTGGAGAGGTTCGGTGAGCAAATGAAGACCCTTTGAAGTCATATTGCATGGTACCCATTCCACGGGTTTCAACTACCCAGGTTTAAGGTATTCTTCCTTCAGCTAAAACATGCATGTGGAACCTAGAGTATGATCAACCATGTGATCGGGAGACGTGTTCAAATATGTCTCAGTTTTCGTACCCTGGTACTCGGGTGCAACATTCCAGACGCTTTACTAACACCCTCCCGACTTGGAGAGTCAGTCCCTTTAACCTCCTGTTTGGCCCAGTTTGCAATTTCTGCGGAAGATGAACAGGAATAGCGAGAACCAATGAGAGACTAGCTGGAGGTGTCTGGACGGGCAAATTTAACTCTCATTTCCCACCAGGAAGAGGAATTAACCAAAGGCTCAGCGTGCCGTGCCGGAACCAGATTAGGGCCTGAAGCCATCCTGCGGTGTTGCGGCCAGCTCAAAAGAAAGCGAGTTGAAGAAAGGAGCTCAGGGGCACTGTAATTCACAAACCTGCAGAGTTATAAATGACAGCTATCGTCCAAAAATATACTGAAGTAAGGCTGCCAAGAGGACTTGAAAGCGGGGCAGAATTGCAGGAAACCGATTTCAGGAGGTAGACTGGAATTGCATTGAAAGCATAGGAAAAGAGGCAGAACGTCCACAATGATGCACTTGGCCAAAAAGGGCGTATGCGTTTTTTCCTGAATATATTCAGGAAAAAACGCATACGCCCTTTTTGGCCAACCAAGCAAGCTTGCAAAGGAAATCTGCACTACAATGAAGTCTCACTTCCCCCCGGTCAAAAGGGCTATCTGAAAAAAGTGTAAAATCCAGAAAGGGAGGACAGGCCATGGAGAACTGGGAGCCTTGTTATGCTGATGGGCGGGATGTAAATTGCCAACAGACACTCGGGAGAAGTGTATGGTGTTTCCTGAAACATCTAAAAAACAAAGCAACAGAGCCTAGGGCACTTCCACTTATGGTCCTATAGCTTAGGGAAATTAAAATCAAAAAGACACAGCCACCCCAAAGTTTGGGACGCCTCTGTTTACAAGAACCTCGTTTAGCGTACAAGTTCAACATCGCAGAAAGTGAAAAATGGATAAAGAAGTTGTGGTATTTACTTACAAAGCAATATCACTCAGCAATGAAATCTATGTCATCAGGCCCTTAGCAGCACAATGAGTGGATTCAGGTATGATGATTCTAACTGAAATAAGTCACACAGAAAAAGAAACATCATAAGATATCAGGAATACACGGAATGTAAACTTGGCTACACAGGAACTGAATTACAGAACAGAACAGGGTCTCAAATTTAGAAAACCAACTTATGCTTGCTTAAGGGGAAAGGTGAGTTGGGGTGCTGCATAAAACCAGAGATTGAAATGAGCACAGATAAAGTTCCTTAAGCCAAATATGGAATAGACAAGAGCTACTCCTTGCTCAACGAAATGGACTCAACACCGCATATTAAATGCCTAAGAATGTACCTGACTAGTAAGTATCTTAAAACCTATGGATTGCTATGTCTCCGAAAGAGAATCAAGCATGTGTACAGGGGCATAAACGCAGCAGTGATAGGATTGGAGAGGTTCGGTGAGCAAATGAAGACCCTTTGAAGTCATATTGCATGGTACCCATTCCACGGGTTTCAACTACCCAGGTTTAAGGTATTCTTCCTTCAGCTAAAACATGCATGTGGAACCTAGAGTATGATCAACCATGTGATCGGGAGACGTGTTCAAATATGTCTCAGTTTTCGTACCCTGGTACTCGGGTGCAACATTCCAGACGCTTTACTAACACCCTCCCGACTTGGAGAGTCAGTCCCTTTAACCTCCTGTTTGGCCCAGTTTGCAATTTCTGCGGAAGATGAACAGGAATAGCGAGAACCAATGAGAGACTAGCTGGAGGTGTCTGGACGGGCAAATTTAACTCTCATTTCCCACCAGGAAGAGGAATTAACCAAAGGCTCAGCGTGCCGTGCCGGAACCAGATTAGGGCCTGAAGCCATCCTGCGGTGTTGCGGCCAGCTCAAAAGAAAGCGAGTTGAAGAAAGGAGCTCAGGGGCACTGTAATTCACAAACCTGCAGAGTTATAAATGACAGCTATCGTCCAAAAATATACTGAAGTAAGGCTGCCAAGAGGACTTGAAAGCGGGGCAGAATTGCAGGAAACCGATTTCAGGAGGCAGACTGGAATTGCATTGAAAGCATAGGAAAAGAGGCAGAACGTCCACAATGATGCACTTGGCCAAAAAGGGCGTATGCGTTTTTTCCTGAATATATTCAGGAAAAAACGCATACGCCCTTTTTGGCCAACCAAGCAAGCTTGCAAAGGAAATCTGCACTACAATGAAGTCTCACTTCCCCCCGGTCAAAAGGGCCATCTGAAAAAAGTGTAAAATCCAGAAAGACAGGACAGGCCATGGAGAACTGGGAGCCTTGTTATGCTGATGGGCGGGATGTAAATTGCCAACAGACACTCGGGAGAAGTGTATGGTGTTTCCTGAAACATCTAAAAAACAAAGCAACAGAGCCTAGGGCACTTCCACTTATGGTCCTATAGCTTAGGGAAATTAAAATCAAAAAGACACAGCCACCCCAAAGTTTGGGACACCTCTGTTTACAAGAACCTCGTTTACAGTACAAGTTCAACATCGCAGAAAGTGAAAAATGGATAAAGAAGTTGTGGTATTTACTTACAAAGCAATATCACTCAGCAATGAAATCTATGTCATCAGGCCCTTAGCAGCACAATGAGTGGATTCAGGTATGATGATTCTAACTGAAATAAGTCACACAGAAAAAGAAACATCATAAGATATCAGTAATACACGGAATGTAAACTTGGCTACACAGGAACTGAATTACAGAACAGAACAGGGTCTCAAATTTAGAAAACCAACTTATGCTTGCTTAAGGGGAAAGGTGAGTTGGGGTGCTGCATAAAACCAGAGATTGAAATGAACACAGATAAAGTTCCTTAAGCCAAATATGGAATAGACAAGAGCTACTCCTTGCTCAACGAAATGGACTCAACACCGCATATTAAATGCCTAAGAATGTACCTGACTAGTAAGTATCTTAAAACCTATGGATTGCTATGTCTCCGAAAGAGAATCAAGCATGTGTACAGGGGCATAAATGCAGCAGTGATAGGATTGGAGAGGTTCGGTGAGCAAATGAAGACCCTTTGAAGTCATATTGCATGGTACCCATTCCACGGGTTTCAACTACCCAGGTTTAAGGTATTCTTCCTTCAGCTAAAACATGCATGTGGAACCTAGAGTATGATCAACCATGTGATCGGGAGACGTGTTCAAATATGTCTCAGTTTTCGTACCCTGGTACTCGGGTGCAACATTCCAGACGCTTTACTAACACCCTCCCGACTTGGAGAGTCAGTCCCTTTAACCTCCTGTTTGGCCCAGTTTGCAATTTCTGCGGAAGATGAACAGGAATAGCGAGAACCAATGAGAGACTAGCTGGAGGTGTCTGGACGGGCAAATTTAACTCTCATTTCCCACCAGGAAGAGGAATTAACCAAAGGCTCAGCGTGCCGTGCCGGAACCAGATTAGGGCCTGAAGCCATCCTGCGGTGTTGCGGCCAGCTCAAAAGAAAGCGAGTTGAAGAAAGGAGCTCAGGGGCACTGTAATTCACAAACCTGCAGAGTTATAAATGACAGCTATCGTCCAAAAATATACTGAAGTAAGGCTGCCAAGAGGACTTGAAAGCGGGGCAGAATTGCAGGAAACCGATTTCAGGAGGCAGACTGGAATGGCATTGAAAGCATAGGAAAAGAGGCAGAACGTCCACAATGATGCACTTGGCCAAAAAGGGCGTATGCGTTTTTTCCTGAATATATTCAGGAAAAAACGCATACGCCCTTTTTGGCCAACCAAGCAAGCTTGCAAAGGAAATCTGCACTACAATGAAGTCTCACTTCCCCCCGGTCAAAAGGGCCATCTGAAAAAAGTGTAAAATCCAGAAAGGCAGGACAGGCCATGGAGAACTGGGAGCCTTGTTATGCTGATGGGCGGGATGTAAATTGCCAACAGACACTCGGGAGAAGTGTATGGTGTTTCCTGAAACATCTAAAAAACAAAGCAACAGAGCCTAGGGCACTTCCACTTATGGTCCTATAGCTTAGGGAAATTAAAATCAAAAAGACACAGCCACCCCAAAGTTTGGGACGCCTCTGTTTACAAGAACCTCGTTTAGCGTACAAGTTCAACATCGCAGAAAGTGAAAAATGGATAAAGAAGTTGTGGTATTTACTTACAAAGCAATATCACTCAGCAATGAAATCTATGTCATCAGGCCCTTAGCAGCACAATGAGTGGATTCAGGTATGATGATTCTAACTGAAATAAGTCACACAGAAAAAGAAACATCATAAGATATCAGGAATACACGGAATGTAAACTTGGCTACACAGGAACTGAATTACAGAACAGAACAGGGTCTCAAATTTAGAAAACCAACTTATGCTTGCTTAAGGGGAAAGGTGAGTTGGGGTGCTGCATAAAACCAGAGATTGAAATGAGCACAGATAAAGTTCCTTAAGCCAAATATGGAATAGACAAGAGCTACTCCTTGCTCAACGAAATGGACTCAACACCGCATATTAAATGCCTAAGAATGTACCTGACTAGTAAGTATCTTAAAACCTATGGATTGCTATGTCTCCGAAAGAGAATCAAGCATGTGTACAGGGGCATAAACGCAGCAGTGATAGGATTGGAGAGGTTCGGTGAGCAAATGAAGACCCTTTGAAGTCATATTGCATGGTACCCATTCCACGGGTTTCAACTACCCAGGTTTAAGGTATTCTTCCTTCAGCTAAAACATGCATGTGGAACCTAGAGTATGATCAACCATGTGATCGGGAGACGTGTTCAAATATGTCTCAGTTTTCGTACCCTGGTACTCGGGTGCAACATTCCAGACGCTTTACTAACACCCTCCCGACTTGGAGAGTCAGTCCCTTTAACCTCCTGTTTGGCCCAGTTTGCAATTTCTGCGGAAGATGAACAGGAATAGCGAGAACCAATGAGAGACTAGCTGGAGGTGTCTGGACGGGCAAATTTAACTCTCATTTCCCACCAGGAAGAGGAATTAACCAAAGGCTCAGCGTGCCGTGCCGGAACCAGATTAGGGCCTGAAGCCATCCTGCGGTGTTGCGGCCAGCTCAAAAGAAAGCGAGTTGAAGAAAGGAGCTCAGGGGCACTGTAATTCACAAACCTGCAGAGTTATAAATGACAGCTATCGTCCAAAAATATACTGAAGTAAGGCTGCCAAGAGGACTTGAAAGCGGGGCAGAATTGCAGGAAACCGATTTCAGGAGGTAGACTGGAATTGCATTGAAAGCATAGGAAAAGAGGCAGAACGTCCACAATGATGCACTTGGCCAAAAAGGGCGTATGCGTTTTTTCCTGAATATATTCAGGAAAAAACGCATACGCCCTTTTTGGCCAACCAAGCAAGCTTGCAAAGGAAATCTGCACTACAATGAAGTCTCACTTCCCCCCGGTCAAAAGGGCTATCTGAAAAAAGTGTAAAATCCAGAAAGGGAGGACAGGCCATGGAGAACTGGGAGCCTTGTTATGCTGATGGGCGGGATGTAAATTGCCAACAGACACTCGGGAGAAGTGTATGGTGTTTCCTGAAACATCTAAAAAACAAAGCAACAGAGCCTAGGGCACTTCCACTTATGGTCCTATAGCTTAGGGAAATTAAAATCAAAAAGACACAGCCACCCCAAAGTTTGGGACGCCTCTGTTTACAAGAACCTCGTTTAGCGTACAAGTTCAACATTGCAGAAAGTGAAAAATGGATAAAGAAGTTGTGGTATTTACTTACAAAGCAATATCACTCAGCAATGAAATCTATGTCATCAGGCCCTTAGCAGCACAATGAGTGGATTCAGGTATGATGATTCTAACTGAAATAAGTCACACAGAAAAAGAAACATCATAAGATATCAGTAATACACGGAATGTAAACTTGGCTACACAGGAACTGAATTACAGAACAGAACAGGGTCTCAAATTTAGAAAACCAACTTATGCTTGCTTAAGGGGAAAGGTGAGTTGGGGTGCTGCATAAAACCAGAGATTGAAATGAGCACAGATAAAGTTCCTTAAGCCAAATATGGAATAGACAAGAGCTACTCCTTGCTCAACGAAATGGACTCAACACCGCATATTAAATGCCTAAGAATGTACCTGACTAGTAAGTATCTTAAAACCTATGGATTGCTATGTCTCCGAAAGAGAATCAAGCATGTGTACAGGGGCATAAACGCAGCAGTGATAGGATTGGAGAGGTTCGGTGAGCAAATGAAGACCCTTTGAAGTCATATTGCATGGTACCCATTCCACGGGTTTCAACTACCCAGGTTTAAGGTATTCTTCCTTCAGCTAAAACATGCATGTGGAACCTAGAGTATGATCAACCATGTGATCGGGAGACGTGTTCAAATATGTCTCAGTTTTCGTACCCTGGTACTCGGGTGCAACATTCCAGACGCTTTACTAACACCCTCCCGACTTGGAGAGTCAGTCCCTTTAACCTCCTGTTTGGCCCAGTTTGCAATTTCTGCGGAAGATGAACAGGAATAGCGAGAACCAATGAGAGACTAGCTGGAGGTGTCTGGACGGGCAAATTTAACTCTCATTTCCCACCAGGAAGAGGAATTAACCAAAGGCTCAGCGTGCCGTGCCGGAACCAGATTAGGGCCTGAAGCCATCCTGCGGTGTTGCGGCCAGCTCAAAAGAAAGCGAGTTGAAGAAAGGAGCTCAGGGGCACTGTAATTCACAAACCTGCAGAGTTATAAATGACAGCTATCGTCCAAAAATATACTGAAGTAAGGCTGCCAAGAGGACTTGAAAGCGGGGCAGAATTGCAGGAAACCGATTTCAGGAGGTAGACTGGAATTGCATTGAAAGCATAGGAAAAGAGGCAGAACGTCCACAATGATGCACTTGGCCAAAAAGGGCGTATGCGTTTTTTCCTGAATATATTCAGGAAAAAACGCATACGCCCTTTTTGGCCAACCAAGCAAGCTTGCAAAGGAAATCTGCACTACAATGAAGTCTCACTTCCCCCCGGTCAAAAGGGCCATCTGAAAAAAGTGTAAAATCCAGAAAGACAGGACAGGCCATGGAGAACTGGGAGCCTTGTTATGCTGATGGGCGGGATGTAAATTGCCAACAGACACTCGGGAGAAGTGTATGGTGTTTCCTGAAACATCTAAAAAACAAAGCAACAGAGCCTAGGGCACTTCCACTTATGGTCCTATAGCTTAGGGAAATTAAAATCAAAAAGACACAGCCACCCCAAAGTTTGGGACACCTCTGTTTACAAGAACCTCGTTTACAGTACAAGTTCAACATCGCAGAAAGTGAAAAATGGATAAAGAAGTTGTGGTATTTACTTACAAAGCAATATCACTCAGCAATGAAATCTATGTCATCAGGCCCTTAGCAGCACAATGAGTGGATTCAGGTATGATGATTCTAACTGAAATAAGTCACACAGAAAAAGAAACATCATAAGATATCAGTAATACACGGAATGTAAACTTGGCTACACAGGAACTGAATTACAGAACAGAACAGGGTCTCAAATTTAGAAAACCAACTTATGCTTGCTTAAGGGGAAAGGTGAGTTGGGGTGCTGCATAAAACCAGAGATTGAAATGAACACAGATAAAGTTCCTTAAGCCAAATATGGAATAGACAAGAGCTACTCCTTGCTCAACGAAATGGACTCAACACCGCATATTAAATGCCTAAGAATGTACCTGACTAGTAAGTATCTTAAAACCTATGGATTGCTATGTCTCCGAAAGAGAATCAAGCATGTGTACAGGGGCATAAATGCAGCAGTGATAGGATTGGAGAGGTTCGGTGAGCAAATGAAGACCCTTTGAAGTCATATTGCATGGTACCCATTCCACGGGTTTCAACTACCCAGGTTTAAGGTATTCTTCCTTCAGCTAAAACATGCATGTGGAACCTAGAGTATGATCAACCATGTGATCGGGAGACGTGTTCAAATATGTCTCAGTTTTCGTACCCTGGTACTCGGGTGCAACATTCCAGACGCTTTACTAACACCCTCCCGACTTGGAGAGTCAGTCCCTTTAACCTCCTGTTTGGCCCAGTTTGCAATTTCTGCGGAAGATGAACAGGAATAGCGAGAACCAATGAGAGACTAGCTGGAGGTGTCTGGACGGGCAAATTTAACTCTCATTTCCCACCAGGAAGAGGAATTAACCAAAGGCTCAGCGTGCCGTGCCGGAACCAGATTAGGGCCTGAAGCCATCCTGCGGTGTTGCGGCCAGCTCAAAAGAAAGCGAGTTGAAGAAAGGAGCTCAGGGGCACTGTAATTCACAAACCTGCAGAGTTATAAATGACAGCTATCGTCCAAAAATATACTGAAGTAAGGCTGCCAAGAGGACTTGAAAGCAGGGCAGAATTGCAGGAAACCGATTTCAGGAGGCAGACTGGAATGGCATTGAAAGCATAGGAAAAGAGGCAGAACGTCCACAATGATGCACTTGGCCAAAAAGGGCGTATGCGTTTTTTCCTGAATATATTCAGGAAAAAACGCATACACCCTTTTTGGCCAACCAAGCAAGCTTGCAAAGGAAATCTGCACTACAATGAAGTCTCACTTCCCCCCGGTCAAAAGGGCCATCTGAAAAAAGTGTAAAATCCAGAAAGGCAGGACAGGCCATGGAGAACTGGGAGCCTTGTTATGCTGATGGGCGGGATGTAAATTGCCAACAGACACTCGGGAGAAGTGTATGGTGTTTCCTGAAACATCTAAAAAACAAAGCAACAGAGCCTAGGGCACTTCCACTTATGGTCCTATAGCTTAGGGAAATTAAAATCAAAAAGACACAGCCACCCCAAAGTTTGGGACACCTCTGTTTACAAGAACCTCGTTTACAGTACAAGTTCAACATCACAGAAAGTGAAAAATGGATAAAGAAGTTGTGGTATTTACTTACAAAGCAATATCACTCAGCAATGAAATCTATGTCATCAGGCCCTTAGCAGCACAATGAGTGGATTCAGGTATGATGATTCTAACTGAAATAAGTCACACAGAAAAAGAAACATCATAAGATATCAGTAATACACGGAATGTAAACTTGGCTACACAGGAACTGAATTACAGAACAGAACAGGGTCTCAAATTTAGAAAACCAACTTATGCTTGCTTAAGGGGAAAGGTGAGTTGGGGTGCTGCATAAAACCAGAGATTGAAATGAGCACAGATAAAGTTCCTTAAGCCAAATATGGAATAGACAAGAGCTACTCCTTGCTCAACGAAATGGACTCAACACCGCATATTAAATGCCTAAGAATGTACCTGACTAGTAAGTATCTTAAAACCTATGGATTGCTATGTCTCCGAAAGAGAATCAAGCATGTGTACAGGGGCATAAACGCAGCAGTGATAGGATTGGAGAGGTTCGGTGAGCAAATGAAGACCCTTTGAAGTCATATTGCATGGTACCCATTCCACGGGTTTCAACTACCCAGGTTTAAGGTATTCTTCCTTCAGCTAAAACATGCATGTGGAACCTAGAGTATGATCAACCATGTGATCGGGAGACGTGTTCAAATATGTCTCAGTTTTCGTACCCTGGTACTCGGGTGCAACATTCCAGACGCTTTACTAACACCCTCCCGACTTGGAGAGTCAGTCCCTTTAACCTCCTGTTTGGCCCAGTTTGCAATTTCTGCGGAAGATGAACAGGAATAGCGAGAACCAATGAGAGACTAGCTGGAGGTGTCTGGACGGGCAAATTTAACTCTCATTTCCCACCAGGAAGAGGAATTAACCAAAGGCTCAGCGTGCCGTGCCGGAACCAGATTAGGGCCTGAAGCCATCCTGCGGTGTTGCGGCCAGCTCAAAAGAAAGCGAGTTGAAGAAAGGAGCTCAGGGGTACTGTAATTCACAAACCTGCAGAGTTATAAATGACAGCTATCGTCCAAAAATATACTGAAGTAAGGCTGCCAAGAGGACTTGAAAGCGGGGCAGAATTGCAGGAAACCGATTTCAGGAGGCAGACTGGAATTGCATTGAAAGCATAGGAAAAGAGGCAGAACGTCCACAATGATGCACTTGGCCAAAAAGGGCGTATGCGCTTTTTCCTGAATATATTCAGGAAAAAACGCATACGCCCTTTTTGGCCAACCAAGCAAGCTTGCAAAGGAAATCTGCACTACAATGAAGTCTCACTTCCCCCCGGTCAAAAGGGCCATCTGAAAAAAGTGTAAAACCCAGAAAGGCAGGACAGGCCATGGAGAACTGGGAGCCTTGTTATGCTGATGGGCGGGATGTAAATTGCCAACAGACACTCGGGAGAAGTGTATGGTGTTTCCTGAAACATCTAAAAAACAAAGCAACAGAGCCTAGGGCACTTCCACTTATGGTCCTATAGCTTAGGGAAATTAAAATCAAAAAGACACAGCCACCCCAAAGTTTGGGACGCCTCTGTTTACAAGAACCTCGTTTAGCGTACAAGTTCAACATCGCAGAAAGTGAAAAATGGATAAAGAAGTTGTGGTATTTACTTACAAAGCAATATCACTCAGCAATGAAATCTATGTCATCAGGCCCTTAGCAGCACAATGAGTGGATTCAGGTATGATGATTCTAACTGAAATAAGTCACACAGAAAAAGAAACATCATAAGATATCAGGAATAAACGGAATGTAAACTTGGCTACACAGGAACTGAATTACAGAACAGAACAGGGTCTCAAATTTAGAAAACCAACTTATGCTTGCTTAAGGGTAAAGGTGAGTTGGGGTGCTGCATAAAACCAGAGATTGAAATGAGCACAGATAAAGTTCCTTAAGCCAAATATGGAATAGACAAGAGCTACTCCTTGCTCAACGAAATGGACTCAACACCGCATATTAAATGCCTAAGAATGTACCTGACTAGTAAGTATCTTAAAACCTATGGATTGCTATGTCTCCGAAAGAGAATCAAGCATGTGTACAGGGGCATAAACGCAGCAGTGATAGGATTGGAGAGGTTCGGTGAGCAAATGAAGACCCTTTGAAGTCATATTGCATGGTACCCATTCCACGGGTTTCAACTACCCAGGTTTAAGGTATTCTTCCTTCAGCTAAAACATGCATGTGGAACCTAGAGTATGATCAACCATGTGATCGGGAGACGTGTTCAAATATGTCTCAGTTTTCGTACCCTGGTACTCGGGTGCAACATTCCAGACGCTTTACTAACACCCTCCCGACTTGGAGAGTCAGTCCCTTTAACCTCCTGTTTGGCCCAGTTTGCAATTTCTGCGGAAGATGAACAGGAATAGCGAGAACCAATGAGAGACTAGCTGGAGGTGTCTGGACGGGCAAATTTAACTCTCATTTCCCACCAGGAAGAGGAATTAACCAAAGGCTCAGCGTGCCGTGCCGGAACCAGATTAGGGCCTGAAGCCATCCTGCGGTGTTGCGGCCAGCTCAAAAGAAAGCGAGTTGAAGAAAGGAGCTCAGGGGCACTGTAATTCACAAACCTGCAGAGTTATAAATGACAGCTATCGTCCAAAAATATACTGAAGTAAGGCTGCCAAGAGGACTTGAAAGCGGGGCAGAATTGCAGGAAACCGATTTCAGGAGGTAGACTGGAATTGCATTGAAAGCATAGGAAAAGAGGCAGAACGTCCACAATGATGCACTTGGCCAAAAAGGGCGTATGCGTTTTTTCCTGAATATATTCAGGAAAAAACGCATACGCCCTTTTTGGCCAACCAAGCAAGCTTGCAAAGGAAATCTGCACTACAATGAAGTCTCACTTCCCCCCGGTCAAAAGGGCTATCTGAAAAAAGTGTAAAATCCAGAAAGGGAGGACAGGCCATGGAGAACTGGGAGCCTTGTTATGCTGATGGGCGGGATGTAAATTGCCAACAGACACTCGGGAGAAGTGTATGGTGTTTCCTGAAACATCTAAAAAACAAAGCAACAGAGCCTAGGGCACTTCCACTTATGGTCCTATAGCTTAGGGAAATTAAAATCAAAAAGACACAGCCACCCCAAAGTTTGGGACGCCTCTGTTTACAAGAACCTCGTTTAGCGTACAAGTTCAACATCGCAGAAAGTGAAAAATGGATAAAGAAGTTGTGGTATTTACTTACAAAGCAATATCACTCAGCAATGAAATCTATGTCATCAGGCCCTTAGCAGCACAATGAGTGGATTCAGGTATGATGATTCTAACTGAAATAAGTCACACAGAAAAAGAAACATCATAAGATATCAGTAATACACGGAATGTAAACTTGGCTACACAGGAACTGAATTACAGAACAGAACAGGGTCTCAAATTTAGAAAACCAACTTATGCTTGCTTAAGGGGAAAGGTGAGTTGGGGTGCTGCATAAAACCAGAGATTGAAATGAGCACAGATAAAGTTCCTTAAGCCAAATATGGAATAGACAAGAGCTACTCCTTGCTCAACGAAATGGACTCAACACCGCATATTAAATGCCTAAGAATGTACCTGACTAGTAAGTATCTTAAAACCTATGGATTGCTATGTCTCCGAAAGAGAATCAAGCATGTGTACAGGGGCATAAACGCAGCAGTGATAGGATTGGAGAGGTTCGGTGAGCAAATGAAGACCCTTTGAAGTCATATTGCATGGTACCCATTCCACGGGTTTCAACTACCCAGGTTTAAGGTATTCTTCCTTCAGCTAAAACATGCATGTGGAACCTAGAGTATGATCAACCATGTGATCGGGAGACGTGTTCAAATATGTCTCAGTTTTCGTACCCTGGTACTCGGGTGCAACATTCCAGACGCTTTACTAACACCCTCCCGACTTGGAGAGTCAGTCCCTTTAACCTCCTGTTTGGCCCAGTTAGCAATTTCTGCGGAAGATGAACAGGAATAGCGAGAACCAATGAGAGACTAGCTGGAGGTGTCTGGACGGGCAAATTTAACTCTCATTTCCCACCAGGAAGAGGAATTAACCAAAGGCTCAGCGTGCCGTGCCGGAACCAGATTAGGGCCTGAAGCCATCCTGCGGTGTTGCGGCCAGCTCAAAAGAAAGCGAGTTGAAGAAAGGAGCTCAGGGGCACTGTAATTCACAAACCTGCAGAGTTATAAATGACAGCTATCGTCCAAAAATATACTGAAGTAAGGCTGCCAAGAGGACTTGAAAGCGGGGCAGAATTGCAGGAAACCGATTTCAGGAGGTAGACTGGAATTGCATTGAAAGCATAGGAAAAGAGGCAGAACGTCCACAATGATGCACTTGGCCAAAAAGGGCGTATGCGTTTTTTCCTGAATTCAGGAAAAAACGCATACGCCCTTTTTGGCCAACCAAGCAAGCTTGCAAAGGAAATCTGCACTACAATGAAGTCTCACTTCCCCCCGGTCAAAAGGGCCATCTGAAAAAAGTGTAAAATCCAGAAAGACAGGACAGGCCATGGAGAACTGGGAGCCTTGTTATGCTGATGGGCGGGATGTAAATTGCCAACAGACACTCGGGAGAAGTGTATGGTGTTTCCTGAAACATCTAAAAAACAAAGCAACAGAGCCTAGGGCACTTCCACTTATGGTCCTATAGCTTAGGGAAATTAAAATCAAAAAGACACAGCCACCCCAAAGTTTGGGACACCTCTGTTTACAAGAACCTCGTTTACAGTACAAGTTCAACATCGCAGAAAGTGAAAAATGGATAAAGAAGTTGTGGTATTTACTTACAAAGCAATATCACTCAGCAATGAAATCTATGTCATCAGGCCCTTAGCAGCACAATGAGTGGATTCAGGTATGATGATTCTAACTGAAATAAGTCACACAGAAAAAGAAACATCATAAGATATCAGTAATACACGGAATGTAAACTTGGCTACACAGGAACTGAATTACAGAACAGAACAGGGTCTCAAATTTAGAAAACCAACTTATGCTTGCTTAAGGGGAAAGGTGAGTTGGGGTGCTGCATAAAACCAGAGATTGAAATGAGCACAGATAAAGTTCCTTAAGCCAAATATGGAATAGACAAGAGCTACTCCTTGCTCAACGAAATGGACTCAACACCGCATATTAAATGCCTAAGAATGTACCTGACTAGTAAGTATCTTAAAACCTATGGATTGCTATGTCTCCGAAAGAGAATCAAGCATGTGTACAGGGGCATAAACGCAGCAGTGATAGGATTGGAGAGGTTCGGTGAGCAAATGAAGACCCTTTGAAGTCATATTGCATGGTACCCATTCCACGGGTTTCAACTACCCAGGTTTAAGGTATTCTTCCTTCAGCTAAAACATGCATGTGGAACCTAGAGTATGATCAACCATGTGATCGGGAGACGTGTTCAAATATGTCTCAGTTTTCGTACCCTGGTACTCGGGTGCAACATTCCAGACGCTTTACTAACACCCTCCCGACTTGGAGAGTCAGTCCCTTTAACCTCCTGTTTGGCCCAGTTTGCAATTTCTGCGGAAGATGAACAGGAATAGCGAGAACCAATGAGAGACTAGCTGGAGGTGTCTGGATGGGCAAATTTAACTCTCATTTCCCACCAGGAAGAGGAATTAACCAAAGGCTCAGCGTGCCGTGCCGGAACCAGATTAGGGCCTGAAGCCATCCTGCGGTGTTGCGGCCAGCTCAAAAGAAAGCGAGTTGAAGAAAGGAGCTCAGGGGCACTGTAATTCACAAACCTGCAGAGTTATAAATGACAGCTATCGTCCAAAAATATACTGAAGTAAGGCTGCCAAGAGGACTTGAAAGCGGGGCAGAATTGCAGGAAACCGATTTCAGGAGGTAGACTGGAATTGCATTGAAAGCATAGGAAAAGAGGCAGAACGTCCACAATGATGCACTTGGCCAAAAAGGGCGTATGCGTTTTTTCCTGAATATATTCAGGAAAAAACGCATACGCCCTTTTTGGCCAACCAAGCAAGCTTGCAAAGGAAATCTGCACTACAATGAAGTCTCACTTCCCCCCGGTCAAAAGGGCTATCTGAAAAAAGTGTAAAATCCAGAAAGACAGGACAGGCCATGGAGAACTGGGAGCCTTGTTATGCTGATGGGCGGGATGTAAATTGCCAACAGACACTCGGGAGAAGTGTATGGTGTTTCCTGAAACATCTAAAAAACAAAGCAACAGAGCCTAGGGCACTTCCACTTATGGTCCTATAGCTTAGGGAAATTAAAATCAAAAAGACACAGCCACCCCAAAGTTTGGGACGCCTCTGTTTACAAGAACCTCGTTTAGCGTACAAGTTCAACATCGCAGAAAGTGAAAAATGGATAAAGAAGTTGTGGTATTTACTTACAAAGCAATATCACTCAGCAATGAAATCTATGTCATCAGGCCCTTAGCAGCACAATGAGTGGATTCAGGTATGATGATTCTAACTGAAATAAGTCACACAGAAAAAGAAACATCATAAGATATCAGTAATACACGGAATGTAAACTTGGCTACACAGGAACTGAATTACAGAACAGAACAGGGTCTCAAATTTAGAAAACCAACTTATGCTTGCTTAAGGGGAAAGGTGAGTTGGGGTGCTGCATAAAACCAGAGATTGAAATGAGCACAGATAAAGTTCCTTAAGCCAAATATGGAATAGACAAGAGCTACTCCTTGCTCAACGAAATGGACTCAACACCGCATATTAAATGCCTAAGAATGTACCTGACTAGTAAGTATCTTAAAACCTATGGATTGCTATGTCTCCGAAAGAGAATCAAGCATGTGTACAGGGGCATAAACGCAGCAGTGATAGGATTGGAGAGGTTCGGTGAGCAAATGAAGACCCTTTGAAGTCATATTGCATGGTACCCATTCCACGGGTTTCAACTACCCAGGTTTAAGGTATTCTTCCTTCAGCTAAAACATGCATGTGGAACCTAGAGTATGATCAACCATGTGATCGGGAGACGTGTTCAAATATGTCTCAGTTTTCGTACCCTGGTACTCGGGTGCAACATTCCAGACGCTTTACTAACACCCTCCCGACTTGGAGAGTCAGTCCCTTTAACCTCCTGTTTGGCCCAGTTTGCAATTTCTGCGGAAGATGAACAGGAATAGCGAGAACCAATGAGAGACTAGCTGGAGGTGTCTGGATGGGCAAATTTAACTCTCATTTCCCACCAGGAAGAGGAATTAACCAAAGGCTCAGCGTGCCGTGCCGGAACCAGATTAGGGCCTGAAGCCATCCTGCGGTGTTGCGGCCAGCTCAAAAGAAAGCGAGTTGAAGAAAGGAGCTCAGGGGCACTGTAATTCACAAACCTGCAGAGTTATAAATGACAGCTATCGTCCAAAAATATACTGAAGTAAGGCTGCCAAGAGGACTTGAAAGCGGGGCAGAATTGCAGGAAACCGATTTCAGGAGGTAGACTGGAATTGCATTGAAAGCATAGGAAAAGAGGCAGAACGTCCACAATGATGCACTTGGCCAAAAAGGGCGTATGCGTTTTTTCCTGAATATATTCAGGAAAAAACGCATACGCCCTTTTTGGCCAACCAAGCAAGCTTGCAAAGGAAATCTGCACTACAATGAAGTCTCACTTCCCCCCGGTCAAAAGGGCTATCTGAAAAAAGTGTAAAATCCAGAAAGACAGGACAGGCCATGGAGAACTGGGAGCCTTGTTATGCTGATGGGCGGGATGTAAATTGCCAACAGACACTCGGGAGAAGTGTATGGTGTTTCCTGAAACATCTAAAAAACAAAGCAACAGAGCCTAGGGCACTTCCACTTATGGTCCTATAGCTTAGGGAAATTAAAATCAAAAAGACACAGCCACCCCAAAGTTTGGGACGCCTCTGTTTACAAGAACCTCGTTTAGCGTACAAGTTCAACATCGCAGAAAGTGAAAAATGGATAAAGAAGTTGTGGTATTTACTTACAAAGCAATATCACTCAGCAATGAAATCTATGTCATCAGGCCCTTAGCAGCACAATGAGTGGATTCAGGTATGATGATTCTAACTGAAATAAGTCACACAGAAAAAGAAACATCATAAGATATCAGTAATACACGGAATGTAAACTTGGCTACACAGGAACTGAATTACAGAACAGAACAGGGTCTCAAATTTAGAAAACCAACTTATGCTTGCTTAAGGGGAAAGGTGAGTTGGGGTGCTGCATAAAACCAGAGATTGAAATGAGCACAGATAAAGTTCCTTAAGCCAAATATGGAATAGACAAGAGCTACTCCTTGCTCAACGAAATGGACTCAACACCGCATATTAAATGCCTAAGAATGTACCTGACTAGTAAGTATCTTAAAACCTATGGATTGCTATGTCTCCGAAAGAGAATCAAGCATGTGTACAGGGGCATAAACGCAGCAGTGATAGGATTGGAGAGGTTCGGTGAGCAAATGAAGACCCTTTGAAGTCATATTGCATGGTACCCATTCCACGGGTTTCAACTACCCAGGTTTAAGGTATTCTTCCTTCAGCTAAAACATGCATGTGGAACCTAGAGTATGATCAACCATGTGATCGGGAGACGTGTTCAAATATGTCTCAGTTTTCGTACCCTGGTACTCGGGTGCAACATTCCAGACGCTTTACTAACACCCTCCCGACTTGGAGAGTCAGTCCCTTTAACCTCCTGTTTGGCCCAGTTTGCAATTTCTGCGGAAGATGAACAGGAATAGCGAGAACCAATGAGAGACTAGCTGGAGGTGTCTGGATGGGCAAATTTAACTCTCATTTCCCACCAGGAAGAGGAATTAACCAAAGGCTCAGCGTGCCGTGCCGGAACCAGATTAGGGCCTGAAGCCATCCTGCGGTGTTGCGGCCAGCTCAAAAGAAAGCGAGTTGAAGAAAGGAGCTCAGGGGCACTGTAATTCACAAACCTGCAGAGTTATAAATGACAGCTATCGTCCAAAAATATACTGAAGTAAGGCTGCCAAGAGGACTTGAAAGCGGGGCAGAATTGCAGGAAACCGATTTCAGGAGGTAGACTGGAATTGCATTGAAAGCATAGGAAAAGAGGCAGAACGTCCACAATGATGCACTTGGCCAAAAAGGGCGTATGCGTTTTTTCCTGAATATATTCAGGAAAAAACGCATACGCCCTTTTTGGCCAACCAAGCAAGCTTGCAAAGGAAATCTGCACTACAATGAAGTCTCACTTCCCCCCGGTCAAAAGGGCTATCTGAAAAAAGTGTAAAATCCAGAAAGACAGGACAGGCCATGGAGAACTGGGAGCCTTGTTATGCTGATGGGCGGGATGTAAATTGCCAACAGACACTCGGGAGAAGTGTATGGTGTTTCCTGAAACATCTAAAAAACAAAGCAACAGAGCCTAGGGCACTTCCACTTATGGTCCTATAGCTTAGGGAAATTAAAATCAAAAAGACACAGCCACCCCAAAGTTTGGGACGCCTCTGTTTACAAGAACCTCGTTTAGCGTACAAGTTCAACATCGCAGAATGTGAAAAATGGATAAAGAAGTTGTGGTATTTACTTACAAAGCAATATCACTCAGCAATGAAATCTATGTCATCAGGCCCTTAGCAGCACAATGAGTGGATTCAGGTATGATGATTCTAACTGAAATAAGTCACACAGAAAAAGAAACATCATAAGATATCAGTAATACACGGAATGTAAACTTGGCTACACAGGAACTGAATTACAGAACAGAACAGGGTCTCAAATTTAGAAAACCAACTTATGCTTGCTTAAGGGTAAAGGTGAGTTGGGGTGCTGCATAAAACCAGAGATTGAAATGAGCACAGATAAAGTTCCTTAAGCCAAATATGGAATAGACAAGAGCTACTCCTTGCTCAACGAAATGGACTCAACACCGCATATTAAATGCCTAAGAATGTACCTGACTAGTAAGTATCTTAAAACCTATGGATTGCTATGTCTCCGAAAGAGAATCAAGCATGTGTACAGGGGCATAAACGCAGCAGTGATAGGATTGGAGAGGTTCGGTGAGCAAATGAAGACCCTTTGAAGTCATATTGCATGGTACCCATTCCACGGGTTTCAACTACCCAGGTTTAAGGTATTCTTCCTTCAGCTAAAACATGCATGTGGAACCTAGAGTATGATCAACCATGTGATCGGGAGACGTGTTCAAATATGTCTCAGTTTTCGTACCCTGGTACTCGGGTGCAACATTCCAGACGCTTTACTAACACCCTCCCGACTTGGAGAGTCAGTCCCTTTAACCTCCTGTTTGGCCCAGTTTGCAATTTCTGCGGAAGATGAACAGGAATAGCGAGAACCAATGAGAGACTAGCTGGAGGTGTCTGGACGGGCAAATTTAACTCTCATTTCCCACCAGGAAGAGGAATTAACCAAAGGCTCAGCGTGCCGTGCCGGAACCAGATTAGGGCCTGAAGCCATCCTGCGGTGTTGCGGCCAGCTCAAAAGAAAGCGAGTTGAAGAAAGGAGCTCAGGGGCACTGTAATTCACAAACCTGCAGAGTTATAAATGACAGCTATCGTCCAAAAATATACTGAAGTAAGGCTGCCAAGAGGACTTGAAAGCGGGGCAGAATTGCAGGAAACCGATTTCAGGAGGTAGACTGGAATTGCATTGAAAGCATAGGAAAAGAGGCAGAACGTCCACAATGATGCACTTGGCCAAAAAGGGCGTATGCGTTTTTTCCTGAATATATTCAGGAAAAAACGCATACGCCCTTTTTGGCCAACCAAGCAAGCTTGCAAAGGAAATCTGCACTACAATGAAGTCTCACTTCCCCCCGGTCAAAAGGGCCATCTGAAAAAAGTGTAAAATCCAGAAAGGCAGGACAGGCCATGGAGAACTGGGAGCCTTGTTATGCTGATGGGCGGGATGTAAATTGCCAACAGACACTCGGGAGAAGTGTATGGTGTTTCCTGAAACATCTAAAAAACAAAGCAACAGAGCCTAGGGCACTTCCACTTATGGTCCTATAGCTTAGGGAAATTAAAATCAAAAAGACACAGCCACCCCAAAGTTTGGGACGCCTCTGTTTACAAGAACCTCGTTTACAGTACAAGTTCAACATCGCAGAAAGTGAAAAATGGATAAAGAAGTTGTGGTATTTACTTACAAAGCAATATCACTCAGCAATGAAATCTATGTCATCAGGCCCTTAGCAGCACAATGAGTGGATTCAGGTATGATGATTCTAACTGAAATAAGTCACACAGAAAAAGAAACATCATAAGATATCAGTAATACACGGAATGTAAACTTGGCTACACAGGAACTGAATTACAGAACAGAACAGGGTCTCAAATTTAGAAAACCAACTTATGCTTGCTTAAGGGGAAAGGTGAGTTGGGGTGCTGCATAAAACCAGAGATTGAAATGAGCACAGATAAAGTTCCTTAAGCCAAATATGGAATAGACAAGAGCTACTCCTTGCTCAACGAAATGGACTCAACACCGCATATTAAATGCCTAAGAATGTACCTGACTAGTAAGTATCTTAAAACCTATGGATTGCTATGTCTCCGAAAGAGAATCAAGCATGTGTACAGGGGCATAAACGCAGCAGTGATAGGATTGGAGAGGTTCGGTGAGCAAATGAAGACCCTTTGAAGTCATATTGCATGGTACCCATTCCACGGGTTTCAACTACCCAGGTTTAAGGTATTCTTCCTTCAGCTAAAACATGCATGTGGAACCTAGAGTATGATCAACCATGTGATCGGGAGACGTGTTCAAATATGTCTCAGTTTTTGTACCCTGGTACTCGGGTGCAACATTCCAGACGCTTTACTAACACCCTCCCGACTTGGAGAGTCAGTCCCTTTAACCTCCTGTTTGGCCCAGTTTGCAATTTCTGCGGAAGATGAACAGGAATAGCGAGAACCAATGAGAGACTAGCTGGAGGTGTCTGGATGGGCAAATTTAACTCTCATTTCCCACCAGGAAGAGGAATTAACCAAAGGCTCAGCGTGCCGTGCCGGAACCAGATTAGGGCCTGAAGCCATCCTGCGGTGTTGCGGCCAGCTCAAAAGAAAGCGAGTTGAAGAAAGGAGCTCAGGGGCACTGTAATTCACAAACCTGCAGAGTTATAAATGACAGCTATCGTCCAAAAATATACTGAAGTAAGGCTGCCAAGAGGACTTGAAAGCGGGGCAGAATTGCAGGAAACCGATTTCAGGAGGCAGACTGGAATTGCATTGAAAGCATAGGAAAAGAGGCAGAACGTCCACAATGATGCACTTGGCCAAAAAGGGCGTATGCGTTTTTTCCTGAATATATTCAGGAAAAAACACATACGCCCTTTTTGGCCAACCAAGCAAGCTTGCAAAGGAAATCTGCACTACAATGAAGTCTCACTTCCCCCCGGTCAAAAGGGCCATCTGAAAAAAGTGTAAAATCCAGAAAGGCAGGACAGGCCATGGAGAACTGGGAGCCTTGTTATGCTGATGGGCGGGATGTAAATTGCCAACAGACACTCGGGAGAAGTGTATGGTGTTTCCTGAAACATCTAAAAAACAAAGCAACAGAGCCTAGGGCACTTCCACTTATGGTCCTATAGCTTAGGGAAATTAAAATCAAAAAGACACAGCCACCCCAAAGTTTGGGACGCCTCTGTTTACAAGAACCTCGTTTACAGTACAAGTTCAACATCGCAGAAAGTGAAAAATGGATAAAGAAGTTGTGGTATTTACTTACAAAGCAATATCACTCAGCAATGAAATCTATGTCATCAGGCCCTTAGCAGCACAATGAGTGGATTCAGGTATGATGATTCTAACTGAAATAAGTCACACAGAAAAAGAAACATCATAAGATATCAGTAATACACGGAATGTAAACTTGGCTACACAGGAACTGAATTACAGAACAGAACAGGGTCTCAAATTTAGAAAACCAACTTATGCTTGCTTAAGGGGAAAGGTGAGTTGGGGTGCTGCATAAAACCAGAGATTGAAATGAGCACAGATAAAGTTCCTTAAGCCAAATATGGAATAGACAAGAGCTACTCCTTGCTCAACGAAATGGACTCAACACCGCATATTAAATGCCTAAGAATGTACCTGACTAGTAAGTATCTTAAAACCTATGGATTGCTATGTCTCCGAAAGAGAATCAAGCATGTGTACAGGGGCATAAACGCAGCAGTGATAGGATTGGAGAGGTTCGGTGAGCAAATGAAGACCCTTTGAAGTCATATTGCATGGTACCCATTCCACGGGTTTCAACTACCCAGGTTTAAGGTATTCTTCCTTCAGCTAAAACATGCATGTGGAACCTAGAGTATGATCAACCATGTGATCGGGAGACGTGTTCAAATATGTCTCAGTTTTCGTACCCTGGTACTCGGGTGCAACATTCCAGACGCTTTACTAACACCCTCCCGACTTGGAGAGTCAGTCCCTTTAACCTCCTGTTTGGCCCAGTTTGCAATTTCTGCGGAAGATGAACAGGAATAGCGAGAACCAATGAGAGACTAGCTGGAGGTGTCTGGACGGGCAAATTTAACTCTCATTTCCCACCAGGAAGAGGAATTAACCAAAGGCTCAGCGTGCCGTGCCGGAACCAGATTAGGGCCTGAAGCCATCCTGCGGTGTTGCGGCCAGCTCAAAAGAAAGCGAGTTGAAGAAAGGAGCTCAGGGGCACTGTAATTCACAAACCTGCAGAGTTATAAATGACAGCTATCGTCCAAAAATATACTGAAGTAAGGCTGCCAAGAGGACTTGAAAGCGGGGCAGAATTGCAGGAAACCGATTTCAGGAGGTAGACTGGAATTGCATTGAAAGCATAGGAAAAGAGGCAGAACGTCCACAATGATGCACTTGGCCAAAAAGGGCGTATGCGTTTTTTCCTGAATATATTCAGGAAAAAACGCACACGCCCTTTTTGGCCAACCAAGCAAGCTTGCAAAGGAAATCTGCACTACAATGAAGTCTCACTTCCCCCCGGTCAAAAGGGCCATCTGAAAAAAGTGTAAAATCCAGAAAGGCAGGACAGGCCATGGAGAACTGGGAGCCTTGTTATGCTGATGGGCGGGATGTAAATTGCCAACAGACACTCGGGAGAAGTGTATGGTGTTTCCTGAAACATCTAAAAAACAAAGCAACAGAGCCTAGGGCACTTCCACTTATGGTCCTATAGCTTAGGGAAATTAAAATCAAAAAGACACAGCCACCCCAAAGTTTGGGACGCCTCTGTTTACAAGAACCTCGTTTAGCGTACAAGTTCAACATCGCAGAAAGTGAAAAATGGATAAAGAAGTTGTGGTATTTACTTACAAAGCAATATCACTCAGCAATGAAATCTATGTCATCAGGCCCTTAGCAGCACAATGAGTGGATTCAGGTATGATGATTCTAACTGAAATAAGTCACACAGAAAAAGAAACATCATAAGATATCAGTAATACACGGAATGTAAACTTGGCTACACAGGAACTGAATTACAGAACAGAACAGGGTCTCAAATTTAGAAAACCAACTTATGCTTGCTTAAGGGGAAAGGTGAGTTGGGGTGCTGCATAAAACCAGAGATTGAAATGAGCACAGATAAAGTTCCTTAAGCCAAATATGGAATAGACAAGAGCTACTCCTTGCTCAACGAAATGGACTCAACACCGCATATTAAATGCCTAAGAATGTACCTGACTAGTAAGTATCTTAAAACCTATGGATTGCTATGTCTCCGAAAGAGAATCAAGCATGTGTACAGGGGCATAAACGCAGCAGTGATAGGATTGGAGAGGTTCGGTGAGCAAATGAAGACCCTTTGAAGTCATATTGCATGGTACCCATTCCACGGGTTTCAACTACCCAGGTTTAAGGTATTCTTCCTTCAGCTAAAACATGCATGTGGAACCTAGAGTATGATCAACCATGTGATCGGGAGACTTGTTCAAATATGTCTCAGTTTTCGTACCCTGGTACTCGGGTGCAACATTCCAGACGCTTTACTAACACCCTCCCGACTTGGAGAGTCAGTCCCTTTAACCTCCTGTTTGGCCCAGTTTGCAATTTCTGCGGAAGATGAACAGGAATAGCGAGAACCAATGAGAGACTAGCTGGAGGTGTCTGGACGGGCAAATTTAACTCTCATTTCCCACCAGGAAGAGGAATTAACCAAAGGCTCAGCGTGCCGTGCCGGAACCAGATTAGGGCCTGAAGCCATCCTGCGGTGTTGCGGCCAGCTCAAAAGAAAGCGAGTTGAAGAAAGGAGCTCAGGGGCACTGTAATTCACAAACCTGCAGAGTTATAAATGACAGCTATCGTCCAAAAATATACTGAAGTAAGGCTGCCAAGAGGACTTGAAAGCGGGGCAGAATTGCAGGAAACCGATTTCAGGAGGTAGACTGGAATTGCATTGAAAGCATAGGAAAAGAGGCAGAACGTCCACAATGATGCACTTGGCCAAAAAGGGCGTATGCGTTTTTTCCTGAATATATTCAGGAAAAAACGCATACGCCCTTTTTGGCCAACCAAGCAAGCTTGCAAAGGAAATCTGCACTACAATGAAGTCTCACTTCCCCCCGGTCAAAAGGGCCATTTGAAAAAAGTGTAAAATCCAGAAAGGCAGGACAGGCCATGGAGAACTGGGAGCCTTGTTATGCTGATGGGCGGGATGTAAATTGCCAACAGACACTCCGGAGAAGTGTATGGTGTTTCCTGAAACATCTAAAAAACAAAGCAACAGAGCCTAGGGCACTTCCACTTATGGTCCTATAGCTTAGGGAAATTAAAATCAAAAAGACACAGCCACCCCAAAGTTTGGGACGCCTCTGTTTACAAGAACCTCGTTTAGCGTACAAGTTCAACATCGCAGAAAGTGAAAAATGGATAAAGAAGTTGTGGTATTTACTTACAAAGCAATATCACTCAGCAATGAAATCTATGTCATCAGGCCCTTAGCAGCACAATGAGTGGATTCAGGTATGATGATTCTAACTGAAATAAGTCACACAGAAAAAGAAACATCATAAGATATCAGTAATACACGGAATGTAAACTTGGCTACACAGGAACTGAATTACAGAACAGAACAGGGTCTCAAATTTAGAAAACCAACTTATGCTTGCTTAAGGGGAAAGGTGAGTTGGGGTGCTGCATAAAACCAGAGATTGAAATGAGCACAGATAAAGTTCCTTAAGCCAAATATGGAATAGACAAGAGCTACTCCTTGCTCAACGAAATGGACTCAACACCGCATATTAAATGCCTAAGAATGTACCTGACTAGTAAGTATCTTAAAACCTATGGATTGCTATGTCTCCGAAAGAGAATCAAGCATGTGTACAGGGGCATAAACGCAGCAGTGATAGGATTGGAGAGGTTCGGTGAGCAAATGAAGACCCTTTGAAGTCATATTGCATGGTACCCATTCCACGGGTTTCAACTACCCAGGTTTAAGGTATTCTTCCTTCAGCTAAAACATGCATGTGGAACCTAGAGTATGATCAACCATGTGATCGGGAGACGTGTTCAAATATGTCTCAGTTTTCGTACCCTGGTACTCGGGTGCAACATTCCAGACGCTTTACTAACACCCTCCCGACTTGGAGAGTCAGTCCCTTTAACCTCCTGTTTGGCCCAGTTTGCAATTTCTGCGGAAGATGAACAGGAATAGCGAGAACCAATGAGAGACTAGCTGGAGGTGTCTGGACGGGCAAATTTAACTCTCATTTCCCACCAGGAAGAGGAATTAACCAAAGGCTCAGCGTGCCGTGCCGGAACCAGATTAGGGCCTGAAGCCATCCTGCGGTGTTGCGGCCAGCTCAAAAGAAAGCGAGTTGAAGAAAGGAGCTCAGGGGCACTGTAATTCACAAACCTGCAGAGTTATAAATGACAGCTATCGTCCAAAAATATACTGAAGTAAGGCTGCCAAGAGGACTTGAAAGCGGGGCAGAATTGCAGGAAACCGATTTCAGGAGGTAGACTGGAATTGCATTGAAAGCATAGGAAAAGAGGCAGAACGTCCACAATGATGCACTTGGCCAAAAAGGGCGTATGCGTTTTTTCCTGAATATATTCAGGAAAAAACGCATACGCCCTTTTTGGCCAACCAAGCAAGCTTGCAAAGGAAATCTGCACTACAATGAAGTCTCACTTCCCCCCGGTCAAAAGGGCCATCTGAAAAAAGTGTAAAATCCAGAAAGACAGGACAGGCCATGGAGAACTGGGAGCCTTGTTATGCTGATGGGCGGGATGTAAATTGCCAACAGACACTCCGGAGAAGTGTATGGTGTTTCCTGAAACATCTAAAAAACAAAGCAACAGAGCCTAGGGCACTTCCACTTATGGTCCTATAGCTTAGGGAAATTAAAATCAAAAAGACACAGCCACCCCAAAGTTTGGGACACCTCTGTTTACAAGAACCTCGTTTACAGTACAAGTTCAACATCGCAGAAAGTGAAAAATGGATAAAGAAGTTGTGGTATTTACTTACAAAGCAATATCACTCAGCAATGAAATCTATGTCATCAGGCCCTTAGCAGCACAATGAGTAGATTCAGGTATGATGATTCTAACTGAAATAAGTCACACAGAAAAAGAAACATCATAAGATATCAGTAATACACGGAATGTAAACTTGGCTACACAGGAACTGAATTACAGAACAGAACAGGGTCTCAAATTTAGAAAACCAACTTATGCTTGCTTAAGGGTAAAGGTGAGTTGGGGTGCTGCATAAAACCAGAGATTGAAATGAACACAGATAAAGTTCCTTAAGCCAAATATGGAATAGACAAGAGCTACTCCTTGCTCAACGAAATGGACTCAACACCGCATATTAAATGCCTAAGAATGTACCTGACTAGTAAGTATCTTAAAACCTATGGATTGCTATGTCTCCGAAAGAGAATCAAGCATGTGTACAGGGGCATAAATGCAGCAGTGATAGGATTGGAGAGGTTCGGTGAGCAAATGAAGACCCTTTGAAGTCATATTGCATGGTACCCATTCCACGGGTTTCAACTACCCAGGTTTAAGGTATTCTTCCTTCAGCTAAAACATGCATGTGGAACCTAGAGTATGATCAACCATGTGATCGGGAGACGTGTTCAAATATGTCTCAGTTTTCGTACCCTGGTACTCGGGTGCAACATTCCAGACGCTTTACTAACACCCTCCCGACTTGGAGAGTCAGTCCCTTTAACCTCCTGTTTGGCCCAGTTTGCAATTTCTGCGGAAGATGAACAGGAATAGCGAGAACCAATGAGAGACTAGCTGGAGGTGTCTGGACGGGCAAATTTAACTCTCATTTCCCACCAGGAAGAGGAATTAACCAAAGGCTCAGCGTGCCGTGCCGGAACCAGATTAGGGCCTGAAGCCATCCTGCGGTGTTGCGGCCAGCTCAAAAGAAAGCGAGTTGAAGAAAGGAGCTCAGGGGCACTGTAATTCACAAACCTGCAGAGTTATAAATGACAGCTATCGTCCAAAAATATACTGAAGTAAGGCTGCCAAGAGGACTTGAAAGCAGGGCAGAATTGCAGGAAACCGATTTCAGGAGGCAGACTGGAATGGCATTGAAAGCATAGGAAAAGAGGCAGAACGTCCACAATGATGCACTTGGCCAAAAAGGGCGTATGCGTTTTTTCCTGAATATATTCAGGAAAAAACGCATACGCCCTTTTTGGCCAACCAAGCAAGGTTGCAAAGGAAATCTGCACTACAATGAAGTCTCACTTCCCCCCGGTCAAAAGGGCCATCTGTAAAAAGTGTAAAATCCAGAAAGGCAGGACAGGCCATGGAGAACTGGGAGCCTTGTTATGCTGATGGGCGGGATGTAAATTGCCAACAGACACTCGGGAGAAGTGTATGGTGTTTCCTGAAACATCTAAAAAACAAAGCAACAGAGCCTAGGGCACTTCCACTTATGGTCCTATAGCTTAGGGAAATTAAAATCAAAAAGACACAGCCACCCCAAAGTTTGGGACGCCTCTGTTTACAAGAACCTCGTTTAGCGTACAAGTTCAACATCGCAGAAAGTGAAAAATGGATAAAGAAGTTGTGGTATTTACTTACAAAGCAATATCACTCAGCAATGAAATCTATGTCATCAGGCCCTTAGCAGCACAATGAGTGGATTCAGGTATGATGATTCTAACTGAAATAAGTCACACAGAAAAAGAAACATCATAAGATATCAGTAATACACGGAATGTAAACTTGGCTACACAGGAACTGAATTACAGAACAGAACAGGGTCTCAAATTTAGAAAACCAACTTATGCTTGCTTAAGGGGAAAGGTGAGTTGGGGTGCTGCATAAAACCAGAGATTGAAATGAGCACAGATAAAGTTCCTTAAGCCAAATATGGAATAGACAAGAGCTACTCCTTGCTCAACGAAATGGACTCAACACCGCATATTAAATGCCTAAGAATGTACCTGACTAGTAAGTATCTTAAAACCTATGGATTGCTATGTCTCCGAAAGAGAATCAAGCATGTGTACAGGGGCATAAACGCAGCAGTGATAGGATTGGAGAGGTTCGGTGAGCAAATGAAGACCCTTTGAAGTCATATTGCATGGTACCCATTCCACGGGTTTCAACTACCCAGGTTTAAGGTATTCTTCCTTCAGCTAAAACATGCATGTGGAACCTAGAGTATGATCAACCATGTGATCGGGAGACTTGTTCAAATATGTCTCAGTTTTCGTACCCTGGTACTCGGGTGCAACATTCCAGACGCTTTACTAACACCCTCCCGACTTGGAGAGTCAGTCCCTTTAACCTCCTGTTTGGCCCAGTTTGCAATTTCTGCGGAAGATGAACAGGAATAGCGAGAACCAATGAGAGACTAGCTGGAGGTGTCTGGACGGGCAAATTTAACTCTCATTTCCCACCAGGAAGAGGAATTAACCAAAGGCTCAGCGTGCCGTGCCGGAACCAGATTAGGGCCTGAAGCCATCCTGCGGTGTTGCGGCCAGCTCAAAAGAAAGCGAGTTGAAGAAAGGAGCTCAGGGGCACTGTAATTCACAAACCTGCAGAGTTATAAATGACAGCTATCGTCCAAAAATATACTGAAGTAAGGCTGCCAAGAGGACTTGAAAGCGGGGCAGAATTGCAGGAAACCGATTTCAGGAGGTAGACTGGAATTGCATTGAAAGCATAGGAAAAGAGGCAGAACGTCCACAATGATGCACTTGGCCAAAAAGGGTGTATGCGTTTTTTCCTGAATATATTCAGGAAAAAACGCATACGCCCTTTTTGGCCAACCAAGCAAGCTTGCAAAGGAAATCTGCACTACAATGAAGTCTCACTTCCCCCCGGTCAAAAGGGCCATTTGAAAAAAGTGTAAAATCCAGAAAGGCAGGACAGGCCATGGAGAACTGGGAGCCTTGTTATGCTGATGGGCGGGATGTAAATTGCCAACAGACACTCCGGAGAAGTGTATGGTGTTTCCTGAAACATCTAAAAAACAAAGCAACAGAGCCTAGGGCACTTCCACTTATGGTCCTATAGCTTAGGGAAATTAAAATCAAAAAGACACAGCCACCCCAAAGTTTGGGACGCCTCTGTTTACAAGAACCTCGTTTACAGTACAAGTTCAACATCGCAGAAAGTGAAAAATGGATAAAGAAGTTGTGGTATTTACTTACAAAGCAATATCACTCAGCAATGAAATCTATGTCATCAGGCCCTTAGCAGCACAATGAGTGGATTCAGGTATGATGATTCTAACTGAAATAAGTCACACAGAAAAAGAAACATCATAAGATATCAGTAATACACGGAATGTAAACTTGGCTACACAGGAACTGAATTACAGAACAGAACAGGGTCTCAAATTTAGAAAACCAACTTATGCTTGCTTAAGGGGAAAGGTGAGTTGGGGTGCTGCATAAAACCAGAGATTGAAATGAGCACAGATAAAGTTCCTTAAGCCAAATATGGAATAGACAAGAGCTACTCCTTGCTCAACGAAATGGACTCAACACCGCATATTAAATGCCTAAGAATGTACCTGACTAGTAAGTATCTTAAAACCTATGGATTGCTATGTCTCCGAAAGAGAATCAAGCATGTGTACAGGGGCATAAACGCAGCAGTGATAGGATTGGAGAGGTTCGGTGAGCAAATGAAGACCCTTTGAAGTCATATTGCATGGTACCCATTCCACGGGTTTCAACTACCCAGGTTTAAGGTATTCTTCCTTCAGCTAAAACATGCATGTGGAACCTAGAGTATGATCAACCATGTGATCGGGAGACGTGTTCAAATATGTCTCAGTTTTCGTACCCTGGTACTCGGGTGCAACATTCCAGACGCTTTACTAACACCCTCCCGACTTGGAGAGTCAGTCCCTTTAACCTCCTGTTTGGCCCAGTTTGCAATTTCTGCGGAAGATGAACAGGAATAGCGAGAACCAATGAGAGACTAGCTGGAGGTGTCTGGACGGGCAAATTTAACTCTCATTTCCCACCAGGAAGAGGAATTAACCAAAGGCTCAGCGTGCCGTGCCGGAACCAGATTAGGGCCTGAAGCCATCCTGCGGTGTTGCGGCCAGCTCAAAAGAAAGCGAGTTGAAGAAAGGAGCTCAGGGGCACTGTAATTCACAAACCTGCAGAGTTATAAATGACAGCTATCGTCCAAAAATATACTGAAGTAAGGCTGCCAAGAGGACTTGAAAGCGGGGCAGAATTGCAGGAAACCGATTTCAGGAGGTAGACTGGAATTGCATTGAAAGCATAGGAAAAGAGGCAGAACGTCCACAATGATGCACTTGGCCAAAAAGGGCGTATGCGTTTTTTCCTGAATATATTCAGGAAAAAACGCATACGCCCTTTTTGGCCAACCAAGCAAGCTTGCAAAGGAAATCTGCACTACAATGAAGTCTCACTTCCCCCCGGTCAAAAGGGCCATCTGAAAAAAGTGTAAAATCCAGAAAGACAGGACAGGCCATGGAGAACTGGGAGCCTTGTTATGCTGATGGGCGGGATGTAAATTGCCAACAGACACTCCGGAGAAGTGTATGGTGTTTCCTGAAACATCTAAAAAACAAAGCAACAGAGCCTAGGGCACTTCCACTTATGGTCCTATAGCTTAGGGAAATTAAAATCAAAAAGACACAGCCACCCCAAAGTTTGGGACACCTCTGTTTACAAGAACCTCGTTTACAGTACAAGTTCAACATCGCAGAAAGTGAAAAATGGATAAAGAAGTTGTGGTATTTACTTACAAAGCAATATCACTCAGCAATGAAATCTATGTCATCAGGCCCTTAGCAGCACAATGAGTAGATTCAGGTATGATGATTCTAACTGAAATAAGTCACACAGAAAAAGAAACATCATAAGATATCAGTAATACACGGAATGTAAACTTGGCTACACAGGAACTGAATTACAGAACAGAACAGGGTCTCAAATTTAGAAAACCAACTTATGCTTGCTTAAGGGTAAAGGTGAGTTGGGGTGCTGCATAAAACCAGAGATTGAAATGAACACAGATAAAGTTCCTTAAGCCAAATATGGAATAGACAAGAGCTACTCCTTGCTCAACGAAATGGACTCAACACCGCATATTAAATGCCTAAGAATGTACCTGACTAGTAAGTATCTTAAAACCTATGGATTGCTATGTCTCCGAAAGAGAATCAAGCATGTGTACAGGGGCATAAATGCAGCAGTGATAGGATTGGAGAGGTTCGGTGAGCAAATGAAGACCCTTTGAAGTCATATTGCATGGTACCCATTCCACGGGTTTCAACTACCCAGGTTTAAGGTATTCTTCCTTCAGCTAAAACATGCATGTGGAACCTAGAGTATGATCAACCATGTGATCGGGAGACGTGTTCAAATATGTCTCAGTTTTCGTACCCTGGTACTCGGGTGCAACATTCCAGACGCTTTACTAACACCCTCCCGACTTGGAGAGTCAGTCCCTTTAACCTCCTGTTTGGCCCAGTTTGCAATTTCTGCGGAAGATGAACAGGAATAGCGAGAACCAATGAGAGACTAGCTGGAGGTGTCTGGACGGGCAAATTTAACTCTCATTTCCCACCAGGAAGAGGAATTAACCAAAGGCTCAGCGTGCCGTGCCGGAACCAGATTAGGGCCTGAAGCCATCCTGCGGTGTTGCGGCCAGCTCAAAAGAAAGCGAGTTGAAGAAAGGAGCTCAGGGGCACTGTAATTCACAAACCTGCAGAGTTATAAATGACAGCTATCGTCCAAAAATATACTGAAGTAAGGCTGCCAAGAGGACTTGAAAGCAGGGCAGAATTGCAGGAAACCGATTTCAGGAGGCAGACTGGAATGGCATTGAAAGCATAGGAAAAGAGGCAGAACGTCCACAATGATGCACTTGGCCAAAAAGGGCGTATGCGTTTTTTCCTGAATATATTCAGGAAAAAACGCATACGCCCTTTTTGGCCAACCAAGCAAGGTTGCAAAGGAAATCTGCACTACAATGAAGTCTCACTTCCCCCCGGTCAAAAGGGCCATCTGAAAAAAGTGTAAAATCCAGAAAGGCAGGACAGGCCATGGAGAACTGGGAGCCTTGTTATGCTGATGGGCGGGATGTAAATTGCCAACAGACACTCGGGAGAAGTGTATGGTGTTTCCTGAAACATCTAAAAAACAAAGCAACAGAGCCTAGGGCACTTCCACTTATGGTCCTATAGCTTAGGGAAATTAAAATCAAAAAGACACAGCCACCCCAAAGTTTGGGACGCCTCTGTTTACAAGAACCTCGTTTACAGTACAAGTTCAACATCGCAGAAAGTGAAAAATGGATAAAGAAGTTGTGGTATTTACTTACAAAGCAATATCACTCAGCAATGAAATCTATGTCATCAGGCCCTTAGCAGCACAATGAGTGGATTCAGGTATGATGATTCTAACTGAAATAAGTCACACAGAAAAAGAAACATCATAAGATATCAGTAATACACGGAATGTAAACTTGGCTACACAGGAACTGAATTACAGAACAGAACAGGGTCTCAAATTTAGAAAACAAACTTATGCTTGCTTAAGGGGAAAGGTGAGTTGGGGTGCTGCATAAAACCAGAGATTGAAATGAGCACAGATAAAGTTCCTTAAGCCAAATATGGAATAGACAAGAGCTACTCCTTGCTCAACGAAATGGACTCAACACCGCATATTAAATGCCTAAGAATGTACCTGACTAGTAAGTATCTTAAAACCTATGGATTGCTATGTCTCCGAAAGAGAATCAAGCATGTGTACAGGGGCATAAACGCAGCAGTGATAGGATTGGAGAGGTTCGGTGAGCAAATGAAGACCCTTTGAAGTCATATTGCATGGTACCCATTCCACGGGTTTCAACTACCCAGGTTTAAGGTATTCTTCCTTCAGCTAAAACATGCATGTGGAACCTAGAGTATGATCAACCATGTGATCGGGAGACGTGTTCAAATATGTCTCAGTTTTCGTACCCTGGTACTCGGGTGCAACATTCCAGACGCTTTACTAACACCCTCCCGACTTGGAGAGTCAGTCCCTTTAACCTCCTGTTTGGCCCAGTTTGCAATTTCTGCGGAAGATGAACAGGAATAGCGAGAACCAATGAGAGACTAGCTGGAGGTGTCTGGACGGGCAAATTTAACTCTCATTTCCCACCAGGAAGAGGAATTAACCAAAGGCTCAGCGTGCCGTGCCGGAACCAGATTAGGGCCTGAAGCCATCCTGCGGTGTTGCGGCCAGCTCAAAAGAAAGCGAGTTGAAGAAAGGAGCTCAGGGGCACTGTAATTCACAAATCTGCAGAGTTATAAATGACAGCTATCGTCCAAAAATATACTGAAGTAAGGCTGCCAAGAGGACTTGAAAGCGGGGCAGAATTGCAGGAAACCGATTTCAGGAGGTAGACTGGAATTGCATTGAAAGCATAGGAAAAGAGGCAGAACGTCCACAATGATGCACTTGGCCAAAAAGGGCGTATGCGTTTTTTCCTGAATATATTCAGGAAAAAACGCATACGCCCTTTTTGGCCAACCAAGCAAGCTTGCAAAGGAAATCTGCACTACAATGAAGTCTCACTTCCCCCCGGTCAAAAGGGCCATCTGAAAAAAGTGTAAAATCCAGAAAGGCAGGACAGGCCATGGAGAACTGGGAGCCTTGTTATGCTGATGGGCGGGATGTAAATTGCCAACAGACACTCGGGAGAAGTGTATGGTGTTTCCTGAAACATCTAAAAAACAAAGCAACAGAGCCTAGGGCACTTCCACTTATGGTCCTATAGCTTAGGGAAATTAAAATCAAAAAGACACAGCCACCCTAAAGTTTGGGACGCCTCTGTTTACAAGAACCTCGTTTACAGTACAAGTTCAACATCGCAGAAAGTGAAAAATGGATAAAGAAGTTGTGGTATTTACTTACAAAGCAATATCACTCAGCAATGAAATCTATGTCATCAGGCCCTTAGCAGCACAATGAGTGGATTCAGGTATGATGATTCTAACTGAAATAAGTCACACAGAAAAAGAAACATCATAAGATATCAGTAATACACGGAATGTAAACTTGGCTACACAGGAACTGAATTACAGAACAGAACAGGGTCTCAAATTTAGAAAACCAACTTATGCTTGCTTAAGGGGAAAGGTGAGTTGGGGTGCTGCATAAAACCAGAGATTGAAATGAGCACAGATAAAGTTCCTTAAGCCAAATATGGAATAGACAAGAGCTACTCCTTGCTCAACGAAATGGACTCAACACCGCATATTAAATGCCTAAGAATGTACCTGACTAGTAAGTATCTTAAAACCTATGGATTGCTATGTCTCCGAAAGAGAATCAAGCATGTGTACAGGGGCATAAACGCAGCAGTGATAGGATTGGAGAGGTTCGGTGAGCAAATGAAGACCCTTTGAAGTCATATTGCATGGTACCCATTCCACGGGTTTCAACTACCCAGGTTTAAGGTATTCTTCCTTCAGCTAAAACATGCATGTGGAACCTAGAGTATGATCAACCATGTGATCGGGAGACGTGTTCAAATATGTCTCAGTTTTTGTACCCTGGTACTCGGGTGCAACATTCCAGACGCTTTACTAACACCCTCCCGACTTGGAGAGTCAGTCCCTTTAACCTCCTGTTTGGCCCAGTTTGCAATTTCTGCGGAAGATGAACAGGAATAGCGAGAACCAATGAGAGACTAGCTGGAGGTGTCTGGATGGGCAAATTTAACTCTCATTTCCCACCAGGAAGAGGAATTAACCAAAGGCTCAGCGTGCCGTGCCGGAACCAGATTAGGGCCTGAAGCCATCCTGCGGTGTTGCGGCCAGCTCAAAAGAAAGCGAGTTGAAGAAAGGAGCTCAGGGGCACTGTAATTCACAAACCTGCAGAGTTATAAATGACAGCTATCGTCCAAAAATATACTGAAGTAAGGCTGCCAAGAGGACTTGAAAGCGGGGCAGAATTGCAGGAAACCGATTTCAGGAGGTAGACTGGAATGGCATTGAAAGCATAGGAAAAGAGGCAGAACGTCCACAATGATGCACTTGGCCAAAAAGTGCGTATGCGTTTTTTCCTGAATATATTCAGGAAAAAACGCATACGCCCTTTTTGGCCAACCAAGCAAGCTTGCAAAGGAAATCTGCACTACAATGAAGTCTCACTTCCCCCCGGTCAAAAGGGCCATCTGAAAAAAGTGTAAAATCCAGAAAGGCAGGACAGGCCATGGAGAACTGGGAGCCTTGTTATGCTGATGGGTGGGATGTAAATTGCCAACAGACACTCGGGAGAAGTGTATGGTGTTTCCTGAAACATCTAAAAAACAAAGCAACAGAGCCTAGGGCACTTCCACTTATGGTCCTATAGCTTAGGGAAATTAAAATCAAAAAGACACAGCCACCCCAAAGTTTGGGACGCCTCTGTTTACAAGAACCTCGTTTACAGTACAAGTTCAACATCGCAGAAAGTGAAAAATGGATAAAGAAGTTGTGGTATTTACTTACAAAGCAATATCACTCAGCAATGAAATCTATGTCATCAGGCCCTTAGCAGCACAATGAGTGGATTCAGGTACGATGATTCTAACTGAAATAAGACGCACAGAAAAAGAAACATCATAAGATATCACTAATACACGGAATGTAAACTTGGCTACACAGGAACTGAATTACAGAACAGAACAGGGTCTCAAATTTAGAAAACCAACTTATGCTTGCTTAAGGGGAAAGGTGAGTTGGGGTGCTGCATAAAACCAGAGATTGAAATGAGCACAGATAAAGTTCCTTAAGCCAAATATGGAATAGACAAGAGCTACTCCTTGCTCAACGAAATGGACTCAACACCGCATATTAAATGCCTAAGAATGTACCTGACTAGTAAGTATCTTAAAACCTATGGATTGCTATGTCTCCGAAAGAGAATCAAGCATGTGTACAGGGGCATAAACGCAGCAGTGATAGGATTGGAGAGGTTCGGTGAGCAAATGAAGACCCTTTGAAGTCATATTGCATGGTACCCATTCCACGGGTTTCAACTACCCAGGTTTAAGGTATTCTTCCTTCAGCTAAAACATGCATGTGGAACCTAGAGTATGATCAACCATGTGATCGGGAGACGTGTTCAAATATGTCTCAGTTTTCGTACCCTGGTACTCGGGTGCAACATTCCAGACGCTTTACTAACACCCTCCCGACTTGGAGAGTCAGTCCCTTTAACCTCCTGTTTGGCCCAGTTTGCAATTTCTGCGGAAGATGAACAGGAATAGCGAGAACCAATGAGAGACTAGCTGGAGGTGTCTGGACGGGCAAATTTAACTCTCATTTCCCACCAGGAAGAGGAATTAACCAAAGGCTCAGCGTGCCGTGCCGGAACCAGATTAGGGCCTGAAGCCATCCTGCGGTGTTGCGGCCAGCTCAAAAGAAAGCGAGTTGAAGAAAGGAGCTCAGGGGCACTGTAATTCACAAATCTGCAGAGTTATAAATGACAGCTATCGTCCAAAAATATACTGAAGTAAGGCTGCCAAGAGGACTTGAAAGCGGGGCAGAATTGCAGGAAACCGATTTCAGGAGGTAGACTGGAATTGCATTGAAAGCATAGGAAAAGAGGCAGAACGTCCACAATGATGCACTTGGCCAAAAAGGGCGTATGCGTTTTTTCCTGAATATATTCAGGAAAAAACGCATACGCCCTTTTTGGCCAACCAAGCAAGCTTGCAAAGGAAATCTGCACTACAATGAAGTCTCACTTCCCCCCGGTCAAAAGGGCCATCTGAAAAAAGTGTAAAATCCAGAAAGACAGGACAGGCCATGGAGAACTGGGAGCCTTGTTATGCTGATGGGCGGGATGTAAATTGCCAACAGACACTCGGGAGAAGTGTATGGTGTTTCCTGAAACATCTAAAAAACAAAGCAACAGAGCCTAGGGCACTTCCACTTATGGTCCTATAGCTTAGGGAAATTAAAATCAAAAAGACACAGCCACCCTAAAGTTTGGGACGCCTCTGTTTACAAGAACCTCGTTTACAGTACAAGTTCAACATCGCAGAAAGTGAAAAATGGATAAAGAAGTTGTGGTATTTACTTACAAAGCAATATCACTCAGCAATGAAATCTATGTCATCAGGCCCTTAGCAGCACAATGAGTGGATTCAGGTATGATGATTCTAACTGAAATAAGTCACACAGAAAAAGAAACATCATAAGATATCAGTAATACACGGAATGTAAACTTGGCTACACAGGAACTGAATTACAGAACAGAACAGGGTCTCAAATTTAGAAAACCAACTTATGCTTGCTTAAGGGGAAAGGTGAGTTGGGGTGCTGCATAAAACCAGAGATTGAAATGAGCACAGATAAAGTTCCTTAAGCCAAATATGGAATAGACAAGAGCTACTCCTTGCTCAACGAAATGGACTCAACACCGCATATTAAATGCCTAAGAATGTACCTGACTAGTAAGTATCTTAAAACCTATGGATTGCTATGTCTCCGAAAGAGAATCAAGCATGTGTACAGGGGCATAAACGCAGCAGTGATAGGATTGGAGAGGTTCGGTGAGCAAATGAAGACCCTTTGAAGTCATATTGCATGGTACCCATTCCACGGGTTTCAACTACCCAGGTTTAAGGTATTCTTCCTTCAGCTAAAACATGCATGTGGAACCTAGAGTATGATCAACCATGTGATCGGGAGACGTGTTCAAATATGTCTCAGTTTTCGTACCCTGGTACTCGGGTGCAACATTCCAGACGCTTTACTAACACCCTCCCGACTTGGAGAGTCAGTCCCTTTAACCTCCTGTTTGGCCCAGTTTGCAATTTCTGCGGAAGATGAACAGGAATAGCGAGAACCAATGAGAGACTAGCTGGAGGTGTCTGGATGGGCAAATTTAACTCTCATTTCCCACCAGGAAGAGGAATTAACCAAAGGCTCAGCGTGCCGTGCCGGAACCAGATTAGGGCCTGAAGCCATCCTGCGGTGTTGCGGCCAGCTCAAAAGAAAGCGAGTTGAAGAAAGGAGCTCAGGGGCACTGTAATTCACAAACCTGCAGAGTTATAAATGACAGCTATCGTCCAAAAATATACTGAAGTAAGGCTGCCAAGAGGACTTGAAAGCGGGGCAGAATTGCAGGAAACCGATTTCAGGAGGCAGACTGGAATTGCATTGAAAGCACAGGAAAAGAGGCAGAACGTCCACAATGATGCACTTGGCCAAAAAGGGCGTATGCGTTTTTTCCTGAATATATTCAGGAAAAAACGCATACGCCCTTTTTGGCCAACCAAGCAAGCTTGCAAAGGAAATCTGCACTACAATGAAGTCTCACTTCCCCCCGGTCAAAAGGGCCATCTGAAAAAAGTGTAAAATCCAGAAAGGCAGGACAGGCCATGGAGAACTGGGAGCCTTGTTATGCTGATGGGCGGGATGTAAATTGCCAACAGACACTCGGGAGAAGTGTATGGTGTTTCCTGAAACATCTAAAAAACAAAGCAACAGAGCCTAGGGCACTTCCACTTATGGTCCTATAGCTTAGGGAAATTAAAATCAAAAAGACACAGCCACCCCAAAGTTTGGGACGCCTCTGTTTACAAGAACCTCATTTACAGTACAAGTTCAACATCGCAGAAAGTGAAAAATGGATAAAGAAGTTGTGGTATTTACTTACAAAGCAATATCACTCAGCAATGAAATCTATGTCATCAGGCCCTTAGCAGCACAATGAGTGGATTCAGGTATGATGATTCTAACTGAAATAAGTCACACAGAAAAAGAAACATCATAAGATATCAGTAATACACGGAATGTAAACTTGGCTACACAGGAACTGAATTACAGAACAGAACAGGGTCTCAAATTTAGAAAACCAACTTATGCTTGCTTAAGGGGAAAGGTGAGTTGGGGTGCTGCATAAAACCAGAGATTGAAATGAGCACAGATAAAGTTCCTTAAGCCAAATATGGAATAGACAAGAGCTACTCCTTGCTCAACGAAATGGACTCAACACCGCATATTAAATGCCTAAGAATGTACCTGACTAGTAAGTATCTTAAAACCTATGGATTGCTATGTCTCCGAAAGAGAATCAAGCATGTGTACAGGGGCATAAACGCAGCAGTGATAGGATTGGAGAGGTTCGGTGAGCAAATGAAGACCCTTTGAAGTCATATTGCATGGTACCCATTCCACGGGTTTCAACTACCCAGGTTTAAGGTATTCTTCCTTCAGCTAAAACATGCATGTGGAACCTAGAGTATGATCAACCATGTGATCGGGAGACTTGTTCAAATATGTCTCAGTTTTCATACCCTGGTACTCGGGTGCAACATTCCAGATGCTTTACTAACACCCTCCCGACTTGGAGAGTCAGTCCCTTTAACCTCCTGTTTGGCCCAGTTTGCAATTTCTGCGGAAGATGAACAGGAATAGCGAGAACCAATGAGAGACTAGCTGGAGGTGTCTGGACGGGCAAATTTAACTCTCATTTCCCACCAGGAAGAGGAATTAACCAAAGGCTCAGCGTGCCGTGCCGGAACAAGATTAGGGCCTGAAGCCATCCTGCGGTGTTGCGGCCAGCTCAAAAGAAAGCGAGTTGAAGAAAGGAGCTCAGGGGCACTGTAATTCACAAACCTGCAGAGTTATAAATGACAGCTATCGTCCAAAAATATACTGAAGTAAGGCTGCCAAGAGGACTTGAAAGCGGGGCAGAATTGCAGGAAACCGATTTCAGGAGGTAGACTGGAATTGCATTGAAAGCATAGGAAAAGAGGCAGAACGTCCACAATGATGCACTTGGCCAAAAAGGGCGTATGCGTTTTTTCCTGAATATATTCAGGAAAAAACGCATACGCCCTTTTTGGCCAACCAAGCAAGCTTGCAAAGGAAATCTGCACTACAATGAAGTCTCACTTCCCCCCGGTCAAAAGGGCCATCTGAAAAAAGTGTAAAATCCAGAAAGGCAGGACAGGCCATGGAGAACTGGGAGCCTTGTTATGCTGATGGGCGGGATGTAAATTGCCAACAGACACTCGGGAGAAGTGTATGGTGTTTCCTGAAACATCTAAAAAACAAAGCAACAGAGCCTAGGGCACTTCCACTTATGGTCCTATAGCTTAGGGAAATTAAAATCAAAAAGACACAGCCACCCCAAAGTTTGGGACGCCTCTGTTTACAAGAACCTCGTTTACAGTACAAGTTCAACATCGCAGAAAGTGAAAAATGGATAAAGAAGTTGTGGTATTTACTTACAAAGCAATATCACTCAGCAATGAAATCTATGTCATCAGGCCCTTAGCAGCACAATGAGTGGATTCAGGTATGATGATTCTAACTGAAATAAGTCACACAGAAAAAGAAACATCATAAGATATCAGTAATACACGGAATGTAAACTTGGCTACACAGGAACTGAATTACAGAACAGAACAGGGTCTCAAATTTAGAAAACCAACTTATGCTTGCTTAAGGGGAAAGGTGAGTTGGGGTGCTGCATAAAACCAGAGATTGAAATGAGCACAGATAAAGTTCCTTAAGCCAAATATGGAATAGACAAGAGCTACTCCTTGCTCAACGAAATGGACTCAACACCGCATATTAAATGCCTAAGAATGTACCTGACTAGTAAGTATCTTAAAACCTATGGATTGCTATGTCTCCGAAAGAGAATCAAGCATGTGTACAGGGGCATAAACGCAGCAGTGATAGGATTGGAGAGGTTCGGTGAGCAAATGAAGACCCTTTGAAGTCATATTGCATGGTACCCATTCCACGGGTTTCAACTACCCAGGTTTAAGGTATTCTTCCTTCAGCTAAAACATGCATGTGGAACCTAGAGTATGATCAACCATGTGATCGGGAGACTTGTTCAAATATGTCTCAGTTTTCGTACCCTGGTACTCGGGTGCAACATTCCAGACGCTTTACTAACACCCTCCCGACTTGGAGAGTCAGTCCCTTTAACCTCCTGTTTGGCCCAGTTTGCAATTTCTGCGGAAGATGAACAGGAATAGCGAGAACCAATGAGAGACTAGCTGGAGGTGTCTGGACGGGCAAATTTAACTCTCATTTCCCACCAGGAAGAGGAATTAACCAAAGGCTCAGCGTGCCGTGCCGGAACCAGATTAGGGCCTGAAGCCATCCTGCGGTGTTGCGGCCAGCTCAAAAGAAAGCGAGTTGAAGAAAGGAGCTCAGGGGCACTGTAATTCACAAACCTGCAGAGTTATAAATGACAGCTATCGTCCAAAAATATACTGAAGTAAGGCTGCCAAGAGGACTTGAAAGCGGGGCAGAATTGCAGGAAACCGATTTCAGGAGGTAGACTGGAATTGCATTGAAAGCATAGGAAAAGAGGCAGAACGTCCACAATGATGCACTTGGCCAAAAAGGGCGTATGCGTTTTTTCCTGAATATATTCAGGAAAAAACGCATACGCCCTTTTTGGCCAACCAAGCAAGCTTGCAAAGGAAATCTGCACTACAATGAAGTCTCACTTCCCCCCGGTCAAAAGGGCCATCTGAAAAAAGTGTAAAATCCAGAAAGGCAGGACAGGCCATGGAGAACTGGGAGCCTTGTTATGCTGATGGGCGGGATGTAAATTGCCAACAGACACTCGGGAGAAGTGTATGGTGTTTCCTGAAACATCTAAAAAACAAAGCAACAGAGCCTAGGGCACTTCCACTTATGGTCCTATAGCTTAGGGAAATTAAAATCAAAAAGACACAGCCACCCCAAAGTTTGGGACGCCTCTGTTTACAAGAACCTCGTTTACAGTACAAGTTCAACATCGCAGAAAGTGAAAAATGGATAAAGAAGTTGTGGTATTTACTTACAAAGCAATATCACTCAGCAATGAAATCTATGTCATCAGGCCCTTAGCAGCACAATGAGTGGATTCAGGTATGATGATTCTAACTGAAATAAGTCACACAGAAAAAGAAACATCATAAGATATCAGTAATACACGGAATGTAAACTTGGCTACACAGGAACTGAATTACAGAACAGAACAGGGTCTCAAATTTAGAAAACCAACTTATGCTTGCTTAAGGGGAAAGGTGAGTTGGGGTGCTGCATAAAACCAGAGATTGAAATGAGCACAGATAAAGTTCCTTAAGCCAAATATGGAATAGACAAGAGCTACTCCTTGCTCAACGAAATGGACTCAACACCGCATATTAAATGCCTAAGAATGTACCTGACTAGTAAGTATCTTAAAACCTATGGATTGCTATGTCTCCGAAAGAGAATCAAGCATGTGTACAGGGGCATAAACGCAGCAGTGATAGGATTGGAGAGGTTCGGTGAGCAAATGAAGACCCTTTGAAGTCATATTTCATGGTACCCATTCCACGGGTTTCAACTACCCAGGTTTAAGGTATTCTTCCTTCAGCTAAAACATGCATGTGGAACCTAGAGTATGATCAACCATGTGATCGGGAGACGTGTTCAAATATGTCTCAGTTTTCGTACCCTGGTACTCGGGTGCAACATTCCAGACGCTTTACTAACACCCTCCCGACTTGGAGAGTCAGTCCCTTTAACCTCCTGTTTGGCCCAGTTTGCAATTTCTGCGGAAGATGAACAGGAATAGCGAGAACCAATGAGAGACTAGCTGGAGGTGTCTGGACGGGCAAATTTAACTCTCATTTCCCACCAGGAAGAGGAATTAACCAAAGGCTCAGCGTGCCGTGCCGGAACCAGATTAGGGCCTGAAGCCATCCTGCGGTGTTGCGGCCAGCTCAAAAGAAAGCGAGTTGAAGAAAGGAGCTCAGGGGCACTGTAATTCACAAACCTGCAGAGTTATAAATGACAGCTATCGTCCAAAAATATACTGAAGTAAGGCTGCCAAGAGGACTTGAAAGCGGGGCAGAATTGCAGGAAACCGATTTCAGGAGGCAGACTGGAATTGCATTGAAAGCATAGGAAAAGAGGCAGAACGTCCACAATGATGCACTTGGCCAAAAAGGGCGTATGCGTTTTTTCCTGAATATATTCAGGAAAAAACGCATACGCCCTTTTTGGCCAACCAAGCAAGCTTGCAAAGGAAATCTGCACTACAATGAAGTCTCACTTCCCCCCGGTCAAAAGGGCCATCTGAAAAAAGTGTAAAATCCAGAAAGGCAGGACAGGCCATGGAGAACTGGGAGCCTTGTTATGCTGATGGGCGGGATGTAAATTGCCAACAGACACTCGGGAGAAGTGTATGGTGTTTCCTGAAACATCTAAAAAACAAAGCAACAGAGCCTAGGGCACTTCCACTTATGGTCCTATAGCTTAGGGAAATTAAAATCAAAAAGACACAGCCACCCCAAACATTGGGACGCCTCTGTTTACAAGAACCTCGTTTACAGTACAACTTCAACATCGCAGAAAGTGAAAAATGGATAAAGAAGTTGTGGTATTTACTTACAAAGCAATATCACTCAGCAATGAAATCTATGTCATCAGGCCCTTAGCAGCACAATGAGTGGATTCAGGTATGATGATTCTAACTGAAATAAGTCACACAGAAAAAGAAACATCATAAGATATCAGTAATACACGGAATGTAAACTTGGCTACACAGGAACTGAATTACAGAACAGAACAGGGTCTCAAATTTAGAAAACCAACTTATGCTTGCTTAAGGGTAAAGGTGAGTTGGGGTGCTGCATAAAACCAGAGATTGAAATGAGCACAGATAAAGTTCCTTAAGCCAAATATGGAATAGACAAGAGCTACTCCTTGCTCAACGAAATGGACTCAACACCGCATATTAAATGCCTAAGAATGTACCTGACTAGTAAGTATCTTAAAACCTATGGATTGCTATGTCTCCGAAAGAGAATCAAGCATGTGTACAGGGGCATAAACGCAGCAGTGATAGGATTGGAGAGGTTCGGTGAGCAAATGAAGACCCTTTGAAGTCATATTGCATGGTACCCATTCCACGGGTTTCAACTACCCAGGTTTAAGGTATTCTTCCTTCAGCTAAAACATGCATGTGGAACCTAGAGTATGATCAACCATGTGATCGGGAGACGTGTTCAAATATGTCTCAGTTTTCGTACCCTGGTACTCGGGTGCAACATTCCAGACGCTTTACTAACACCCTCCCGACTTGGAGAGTCAGTCCCTTTAACCTCCTGTTTGGCCCAGTTTGCAATTTCTGCGGAAGATGAACAGGAATAGCGAGAACCAATGAGAGACTAGCTGGAGGTGTCTGGACGGGCAAATTTAACTCTCATTTCCCACCAGGAAGAGGAATTAACCAAAGGCTCAGCGTGCCGTGCCGGAACCAGATTAGGGCCTGAAGCCATCCTGCGGTGTTGCGGCCAGCTCAAAAGAAAGCGAGTTGAAGAAAGGAGCTCAGGGGCACTGTAATTCACAAACCTGCAGAGTTATAAATGACAGCTATCGTCCAAAAATATACTGAAGTAAGGCTGCCAAGAGGACTTGAAAGCGGGGCAGAATTGCAGGAAACCGATTTCAGGAGGCAGACTGGAATTGCATTGAAAGCATAGGAAAAGAGGCAGAACGTCCACAATGATGCACTTGGCCAAAAAGGGCGTATGCGTTTTTTCCTGAATATATTCAGGAAAAAACGCATACGCCCTTTTTGGCCAACCAAGCAAGCTTGCAAAGGAAATCTGCACTACAATGAAGTCTCACTTCCCCCCGGTCAAAAGGGCCATCTGAAAAAAGTGTAAAATCCAGAAAGGCAGGACAGGCCATGGAGAACTGGGAGCCTTGTTATGCTGATGGGCGGGATGTAAATTGCCAACAGACACTCGGGAGAAGTGTATGGTGTTTCCTGAAACATCTAAAAAACAAAGCAACAGAGCCTAGGGCACTTCCACTTATGGTCCTATAGCTTAGGGAAATTAAAATCAAAAAGACACAGCCACCCCAAAGTTTGGGACGCCTCTGTTTACAAGAACCTCGTTTACAGTACAAGTTCAACATCGCAGAAAGTGAAAAATGGATAAAGAAGTTGTGGTATTTACTTACAAAGCAATATCACTCAGCAATGAAATCTATGTCATCAGGCCCTTAGCAGCACAATGAGTGGATTCAGGTATGATGATTCTAACTGAAATAAGTCACACAGAAAAAGAAACATCATAAGATATCAGTAATACACGGAATGTAAACTTGGCTACACAGGAACTGAATTACAGAACAGAACAGGGTCTCAAATTTAGAAAACCAACTTATGCTTGCTTAAGGGGAAAGGTGAGTTGGGGTGCTGCATAAAACCAGAGATTGAAATGAGCACAGATAAAGTTCCTTAAGCCAAATATGGAATAGACAAGAGCTACTCCTTGCTCAACGAAATGGACTCAACACCGCATATTAAATGCCTAAGAATGTACCTGACTAGTAAGTATCTTAAAACCTATGGATTGCTATGTCTCCGAAAGAGAATCAAGCATGTGTACAGGGGCATAAACGCAGCAGTGATAGGATTGGAGAGGTTCGGTGAGCAAATGAAGACCCTTTGAAGTCATATTGCATGGTACCCATTCCACGGGTTTCAACTACCCAGGTTTAAGGTATTCTTCCTTCAGCTAAAACATGCATGTGGAACCTAGAGTATGATCAACCATGTGATCGGGAGACTTGTTCAAATATGTCTCAGTTTTCGTACCCTGGTACTCGGGTGCAACATTCCAGACGCTTTACTAACACCCTCCCGACTTGGAGAGTCAGTCCCTTTAACCTCCTGTTTGGCCCAGTTTGCAATTTCTGCGGAAGATGAACAGGAATAGCGAGAACCAATGAGAGACTAGCTGGAGGTGTCTGGACGGGCAAATTTAACTCTCATTTCCCACCAGGAAGAGGAATTAACCAAAGGCTCAGCGTGCCGTGCCGGAACCAGATTAGGGCCTGAAGCCATCCTGCGGTGTTGCGGCCAGCTCAAAAGAAAGCGAGTTGAAGAAAGGAGCTCAGGGGCACTGTAATTCACAAACCTGCAGAGTTATAAATGACAGCTATCGTCCAAAAATATACTGAAGTAAGGCTGCCAAGAGGACTTGAAAGCGGGGCAGAATTGCAGGAAACCGATTTCAGGAGGTAGACTGGAATTGCATTGAAAGCATAGGAAAAGAGGCAGAACGTCCACAATGATGCACTTGGCCAAAAAGGGCGTATGCGTTTTTTCCTGAATATATTCAGGAAAAAACGCATACGCCCTTTTTGGCCAACCAAGCAAGCTTGCAAAGGAAATCTGCACTACAATGAAGTCTCACTTCCCCCCGGTCAAAAGGGCCATCTGAAAAAAGTGTAAAATCCAGAAAGGCAGGACAGGCCATGGAGAACTGGGAGCCTTGTTATGCTGATGGGCGGGATGTAAATTGCCAACAGACACTCGGGAGAAGTGTATGGTGTTTCCTGAAACATCTAAAAAACAAAGCAACAGAGCCTAGGGCACTTCCACTTATGGTCCTATAGCTTAGGGAAATTAAAATCAAAAAGACACAGCCACCCCAAAGTTTGGGACGCCTCTGTTTACAAGAACCTCGTTTACAGTACAAGTTCAACATCGCAGAAAGTGAAAAATGGATAAAGAAGTTGTGGTATTTACTTACAAAGCAATATCACTCAGCAATGAAATCTATGTCATCAGGCCCTTAGCAGCACAATGAGTGGATTCAGGTATGATGATTCTAACTGAAATAAGTCACACAGAAAAAGAAACATCATAAGATATCAGTAATACACGGAATGTAAACTTGGCTACACAGGAACTGAATTACAGAACAGAACAGGGTCTCAAATTTAGAAAACCAACTTATGCTTGCTTAAGGGGAAAGGTGAGTTGGGGTGCTGCATAAAACCAGAGATTGAAATGAGCACAGATAAAGTTCCTTAAGCCAAATATGGAATAGACAAGAGCTACTCCTTGCTCAACGAAATGGACTCAACACCGCATATTAAATGCCTAAGAATGTACCTGACTAGTAAGTATCTTAAAACCTATGGATTGCTATGTCTCCGAAAGAGAATCAAGCATGTGTACAGGGGCATAAACGCAGCAGTGATAGGATTGGAGAGGTTCGGTGAGCAAATGAAGACCCTTTGAAGTCATATTGCATGGTACCCATTCCACGGGTTTCAACTACCCAGGTTTAAGGTATTCTTCCTTCAGCTAAAACATGCATGTGGAACCTAGAGTATGATCAACCATGTGATCGGGAGACGTGTTCAAATATGTCTCAGTTTTCGTACCCTGGTACTCGGGTGCAACATTCCAGACGCTTTACTAACACCCTCCCGACTTGGAGAGTCAGTCCCTTTAACCTCCTGTTTGGCCCAGTTTGCAATTTCTGCGGAAGATGAACAGGAATAGCGAGAACCAATGAGAGACTAGCTGGAGGTGTCTGGACGGGCAAATTTAACTCTCATTTCCCACCAGGAAGAGGAATTAACCAAAGGCTCAGCGTGCCGTGCCGGAACCAGATTAGGGCCTGAAGCCATCCTGCGGTGTTGCGGCCAGCTCAAAAGAAAGTGAGTTGAAGAAAGGAGCTCAGGGGCACTGTAATTCACAAACCTGCAGAGTTATAAATGACAGCTATCGTCCAAAAATATACTGAAGTAAGGCTGCCAAGAGGACTTGAAAGCGGGGCAGAATTGCAGGAAACCGATTTCAGGAGGCAGACTGGAATTGCATTGAAAGCATAGGAAAAGAGGCAGAACGTCCACAATGATGCACTTGGCCAAAAAGGGCGTATGCGTTTTTTCCTGAATATATTCAGGAAAAAACGCATACGCCCTTTTTGGCCAACCAAGCAAGCTTGCAAAGGAAATCTGCACTACAATGAAGTCTCACTTCCCCCCGGTCAAAAGGGCCATCTGAAAAAAGTGTAAAATCCAGAAAGGCAGGACAGGCCATGGAGAACTGGGAGCCTTGTTATGCTGATGGGCGGGATGTAAATTGCCAACAGACACTCGGGAGAAGTGTATGGTGTTTCCTGAAACATCTAAAAAACAAAGCAACAGAGCCTAGGGCACTTCCACTTATGGTCCTATAGCTTAGGGAAATTAAAATCAAAAAGACACAGCCACCCCAAACATTGGGACGCCTCTGTTTACAAGAACCTCGTTTACAGTACAACTTCAACATCGCAGAAAGTGAAAAATGGATAAAGAAGTTGTGGTATTTACTTACAAAGCAATATCACTCAGCAATGAAATCTATGTCATCAGGCCCTTAGCAGCACAATGAGTGGATTCAGGTATGATGATTCTAACTGAAATAAGTCACACAGAAAAAGAAACATCATAAGATATCAGTAATACACGGAATGTAAACTTGGCTACACAGGAACTGAATTACAGAACAGAACAGGGTCTCAAATTTAGAAAACCAACTTATGCTTGCTTAAGGGTAAAGGTGAGTTGGGGTGCTGCATAAAACCAGAGATTGAAATGAGCACAGATAAAGTTCCTTAAGCCAAATATGGAATAGACAAGAGCTACTCCTTGCTCAACGAAATGGACTCAACACCGCATATTAAATGCCTAAGAATGTACCTGACTAGTAAGTATCTTAAAACCTATGGATTGCTATGTCTCCGAAAGAGAATCAAGCATGTGTACAGGGGCATAAACGCAGCAGTGATAGGATTGGAGAGGTTCGGTGAGCAAATGAAGACCCTTTGAAGTCATATTGCATGGTACCCATTCCACGGGTTTCAACTACCCAGGTTTAAGGTATTCTTCCTTCAGCTAAAACATGCATGTGGAACCTAGAGTATGATCAACCATGTGATCGGGAGACGTGTTCAAATATGTCTCAGTTTTCGTACCCTGGTACTCGGGTGCAACATTCCAGACGCTTTACTAACACCCTCCCGACTTGGAGAGTCAGTCCCTTTAACCTCCTGTTTGGCCCAGTTTGCAATTTCTGCGGAAGATGAACAGGAATAGCGAGAACCAATGAGAGACTAGCTGGAGGTGTCTGGACGGGCAAATTTAACTCTCATTTCCCACCAGGAAGAGGAATTAACCAAAGGCTCAGCGTGCCGTGCCGGAACCAGATTAGGGCCTGAAGCCATCCTGCGGTGTTGCGGCCAGCTCAAAAGAAAGCGAGTTGAAGAAAGGAGCTCAGGGGCACTGTAATTCACAAACCTGCAGAGTTATAAATGACAGCTATCGTCCAAAAATATACTGAAGTAAGGCTGCCAAGAGGACTTGAAAGCGGGGCAGAATTGCAGGAAACCGATTTCAGGAGGCAGACTGGAATTGCATTGAAAGCATAGGAAAAGAGGCAGAACGTCCACAATGATGCACTTGGCCAAAAAGGGCGTATGCGTTTTTTCCTGAATATATTCAGGAAAAAACGCATACGCCCTTTTTGGCCAACCAAGCAAGCTTGCAAAGGAAATCTGCACTACAATGAAGTCTCACTTCCCCCCGGTCAAAAGGGCCATCTGAAAAAAGTGTAAAATCCAGAAAGGCAGGACAGGCCATGGAGAACTGGGAGCCTTGTTATGCTGATGGGCGGGATGTAAATTGCCAACAGACACTCGGGAGAAGTGTATGGTGTTTCCTGAAACATCTAAAAAACAAAGCAACAGAGCCTAGGGCACTTCCACTTATGGTCCTATAGCTTAGGGAAATTAAAATCAAAAAGACACAGCCACCCCAAAGTTTGGGACGCCTCTGTTTACAAGAACCTCGTTTACAGTACAAGTTCAACATCGCAGAAAGTGAAAAATGGATAAAGAAGTTGTGGTATTTACTTACAAAACAATATCTCTCAGCAATGAAATCTATGTCATCAGGCCCTTAGCAGCACAATGAGTGGATTCAGGTATGATGATTCTAACTGAAATAAGTCACACAGAAAAAGAAACATCATAAGATATCAGTAATACACGGAATGTAAACTTGGCTACACAGGAACTGAATTACAGAACAGAACAGGGTCTCAAATTTAGAAAACCAACTTATGCTTGCTTAAGGGGAAAGGTGAGTTGGGGTGCTGCATAAAACCAGAGATTGAAATGAGCACAGATAAAGTTCCTTAAGCCAAATATGGAATAGACAAGAGCTACTCCTTGCTCAACGAAATGGACTCAACACCGCATATTAAATGCCTAAGAATGTACCTGACTAGTAAGTATCTTAAAACCTATGGATTGCTATGTCTCCGAAAGAGAATCAAGCATGTGTACAGGGGCATAAACGCAGCAGTGATAGGATTGGAGAGGTTCGGTGAGCAAATGAAGACCCTTTGAAGTCATATTGCATGGTACCCATTCCACGGGTTTCAACTACCCAGGTTTAAGGTATTCTTCCTTCAGCTAAAACATGCATGTGGAACCTAGAGTATGATCAACCATGTGATCGGGAGACGTGTTCAAATATGTCTCAGTTTTCATACCCTGGTACTCGGGTGCAACATTCCAGACGCTTTACTAACACCCTCCCGACTTGGAGAGTCAGTCCCTTTAACCTCCTGTTTGGCCCAGTTTGCAATTTCTGCGGAAGATGAACAGGAATAGCGAGAACCAATGAGAGACTAGCTGGAGGTGTCTGGACGGGCAAATTTAACTCTCATTTCCCACCAGGAAGAGGAATTAACCAAAGGCTCAGCATGCCGTGCCGGAACCAGATTAGGGCCTGAAGCCATCCTGCGGTGTTGCGGCCAGCTCAAAAGAAAGCGAGTTGAAGAAAGGAGCTCAGGGGCACTGTAATTCACAAACCTGCAGAGTTATAAATGACAGCTATCGTCCAAAAATATACTGAAGTAAGGCTGCCAAGAGGACTTGAAAGCGGGGCAGAATTGCAGGAAACCGATTTCAGGAGGCAGACTGGAATTGCATTGAAAGCATAGGAAAAGAGGCAGAACGTCCACAATGATGCACTTGGCCAAAAAGGGCGTATGCGTTTTTTCCTGAATATATTCAGGAAAAAACGCATACGCCCTTTTTGGCCAACCAAGCAAGCTTGCAAAGGAAATCTGCACTACAATGAAGTCTCACTTCCCCCCGGTCAAAAGGGCCATCTGAAAAAAGTGTAAAATCCAGAAAGGCAGGACAGGCCATGGAGAACTGGGAGCCTTGTTATGCTGATGGGCGGGATGTAAATTGCCAACAGACACTCGGGAGAAGTGTATGGTGTTTCCTGAAACATCTAAAAAACAAAGCAACAGAGCCTAGGGCACTTCCACTTATGGTCCTATAGCTTAGGGAAATTAAAATCAAAAAGACACAGCCACCCCAAAGTTTGGGACGCCTCTGTTTACAAGAACCTCGTTTACAGTACAAGTTCAACATCGCAGAAAGTGAAAAATGGATAAAGAAGTTGTGGTATTTACTTACAAAGCAATATCACTCAGCAATGAAATCTATGTCATCAGGCCCTTAGCAGCACAATGAGTGGATTCAGGTATGATGATTCTAACTGAAATAAGTCACACAGAAAAAGAAACATCATAAGATATCAGTAATACACGGAATGTAAACTTGGCTACACAGGAACTGAATTACAGAACAGAACAGGGTCTCAAATTTAGAAAACCAACTTATGCTTGCTTAAGGGGAAAGGTGAGTTGGGGTGCTGCATAAAACCAGAGATTGAAATGAGCACAGATAAAGTTCCTTAAGCCAAATATGGAATAGACAAGAGCTACTCCTTGCTCAACGAAATGGACTCAACACCGCATATTAAATGCCTAAGAATGTACCTGACTAGTAAGTATCTTAAAACCTATGGATTGCTATGTCTCCGAAAGAGAATCAAGCATGTGTACAGGGGCATAAACGCAGCAGTGATAGGATTGGAGAGGTTCGGTGAGCAAATGAAGACCCTCTGAAGTCATATTGCATGGTACCCATTCCACGGGTTTCAACTACCCAGGTTTAAGGTATTCTTCCTTCAGCTAAAACATGCATGTGGAACCTAGAGTATGATCAACCATGTGATCGGGAGACGTGTTCAAATATGTCTCAGTTTTCGTACCCTGGTACTCGGGTGCAACATTCCAGACGCTTTACTAACACCCTCCCGACTTGGAGAGTCAGTCCCTTTAACCTCCTGTTTGGCCCAGTTTGCAATTTCTGCGGAAGATGAACAGGAATAGCGAGAACCAATGAGAGACTAGCTGGAGGTGTCTGGACGGGCAAATTTAACTCTCATTTCCCACCAGGAAGAGGAATTAACCAAAGGCTCAGCGTGCCGTGCCGGAACCAGATTAGGGCCTGAAGCCATCCTGCGGTGTTGCGGCCAGCTCAAAAGAAAGCGAGTTGAAGAAAGGAGCTCAGGGGCACTGTAATTCACAAACCTGCAGAGTTATAAATGACAGCTATCGTCCAAAAATATACTGAAGTAAGGCTGCCAAGAGGACTTGAAAGCGGGGCAGAATTGCAGGAAACCGATTTCAGGAGGCAGACTGGAATTGCATTGAAAGCATAGGAAAAGAGGCAGAACGTCCACAATGATGCACTTGGCCAAAAAGGGCGTATGCGTTTTTTCCTGAATATATTCAGGAAAAAACGCATACGCCCTTTTTGGCCAACCAAGCAAGCTTGCAAAGGAAATCTGCACTACAATGAAGTCTCACTTCCCCCCGGTCAAAAGGGCCATCTGAAAAAAGTGTAAAATCCAGAAAGGCAGGACAGGCCATGGAGAACTGGGAGCCTTGTTATGCTGATGGGCGGGATGTAAATTGCCAACAGACACTCGGGAGAAGTGTATGGTGTTTCCTGAAACATCTAAAAAACAAAGCAACAGAGCCTAGGGCACTTCCACTTATGGTCCTATAGCTTAGGGAAATTAAAATCAAAAAGACACAGCCACCCCAAAGTTTGGGACGCCTCTGTTTACAAGAACCTCGTTTACAGTACAAGTTCAACATCGCAGAAAGTGAAAAATGGATAAAGAAGTTGTGGTATTTACTTACAAAACAATATCTCTCAGCAATGAAATCTATGTCATCAGGCCCTTAGCAGCACAATGAGTGGATTCAGGTATGATGATTCTAACTGAAATAAGTCACACAGAAAAAGAAACATCATAAGATATCAGTAATACACGGAATGTAAACTTGGCTACACAGGAACTGAATTACAGAACAGAACAGGGTCTCAAATTTAGAAAACCAACTTATGCTTGCTTAAGGGGAAAGGTGAGTTGGGGTGCTGCATAAAACCAGAGATTGAAATGAGCACAGATAAAGTTCCTTAAGCCAAATATGGAATAGACAAGAGCTACTCCTTGCTCAACGAAATGGACTCAACACCGCATATTAAATGCCTAAGAATGTACCTGACTAGTAAGTATCTTAAAACCTATGGATTGCTATGTCTCCGAAAGAGAATCAAGCATGTGTACAGGGGCATAAACGCAGCAGTGATAGGATTGGAGAGGTTCGGTGAGCAAATGAAGACCCTTTGAAGTCATATTGCATGGTACCCATTCCACGGGTTTCAACTACCCAGGTTTAAGGTATTCTTCCTTCAGCTAAAACATGCATGTGGAACCTAGAGTATGATCAACCATGTGATCGGGAGACGTGTTCAAATATGTCTCAGTTTTCGTACCCTGGTACTCGGGTGCAACATTCCAGACGCTTTACTAACACCCTCCCGACTTGGAGAGTCAGTCCCTTTAACCTCCTGTTTGGCCCAGTTTGCAATTTCTGCGGAAGATGAACAGGAATAGCGAGAACCAATGAGAGACTAGCTGGAGGTGTCTGGACGGGCAAATTTAACTCTCATTTCCCACCAGGAAGAGGAATTAACCAAAGGCTCAGCGTGCCGTGCCGGAACCAGATTAGGGCCTGAAGCCATCCTGCGGTGTTGCGGCCAGCTCAAAAGAAAGCGAGTTGAAGAAAGGAGCTCAGGGGCACTGTAATTCACAAACCTGCAGAGTTATAAATGACAGCTATCGTCCAAAAATATACTGAAGTAAGGCTGCCAAGAGGACTTGAAAGCGGGGCAGAATTGCAGGAAACCGATTTCAGGAGGCAGACTGGAATTGCATTGAAAGCATAGGAAAAGAGGCAGAACGTCCACAATGATGCACTTGGCCAAAAAGGGCGTATGCGTTTTTTCCTGAATATATTCAGGAAAAAACGCATACGCCCTTTTTGGCCAACCAAGCAAGCTTGCAAAGGAAATCTGCACTACAATGAAGTCTCACTTCCCCCCGGTCAAAAGGGCCATCTGAAAAAAGTGTAAAATCCAGAAAGGCAGGACAGGCCATGGAGAACTGGGAGCCTTGTTATGCTGATGGGCGGGATGTAAATTGCCAACAGACACTCGGGAGAAGTGTATGGTGTTTCCTGAAACATCTAAAAAACAAAGCAACAGAGCCTAGGGCACTTCCACTTATGGTCCTATAGCTTAGGGAAATTAAAATCAAAAAGACACAGCCACCCCAAAGTTTGGGACGCCTCTGTTTACAAGAACCTCGTTTACAGTACAAGTTCAACATCGCAGAAAGTGAAAAATGGATAAAGAAGTTGTGGTATTTACTTACAAAGCAATATCACTCAGCAATGAAATCTATGTCATCAGGCCCTTAGCAGCACAATGAGTGGATTCAGGTATGATGATTCTAACTGAAATAAGTCACACAGAAAAAGAAACATCATAAGATATCAGTAATACACGGAATGTAAACTTGGCTACACAGGAACTGAATTACAGAACAGAACAGGGTCTCAAATTTAGAAAACCAACTTATGCTTGCTTAAGGGGAAAGGTGAGTTGGGGTGCTGCATAAAACCAGAGATTGAAATGAGCACAGATAAAGTTCCTTAAGCCAAATATGGAATAGACAAGAGCTACTCCTTGCTCAACGAAATGGACTCAACACCGCATATTAAATGCCTAAGAATGTACCTGACTAGTAAGTATCTTAAAACCTATGGATTGCTATGTCTCCGAAAGAGAATCAAGCATGTGTACAGGGGCATAAACGCAGCAGTGATAGGATTGGAGAGGTTCGGTGAGCAAATGAAGACCCTCTGAAGTCATATTGCATGGTACCCATTCCACGGGTTTCAACTACCCAGGTTTAAGGTATTCTTCCTTCAGCTAAAACATGCATGTGGAACCTAGAGTATGATCAACCATGTGATCGGGAGACGTGTTCAAATATGTCTCAGTTTTCGTACCCTGGTACTCGGGTGCAACATTCCAGACGCTTTACTAACACCCTCCCGACTTGGAGAGTCAGTCCCTTTAACCTCCTGTTTGGCCCAGTTTGCAATTTCTGCGGAAGATGAACAGGAATAGCGAGAACCAATGAGAGACTAGCTGGAGGTGTCTGGACGGGCAAATTTAACTCTCATTTCCCACCAGGAAGAGGAATTAACCAAAGGCTCAGCGTGCCGTGCCGGAACCAGATTAGGGCCTGAAGCCATCCTGCGGTGTTGCGGCCAGCTCAAAAGAAAGCGAGTTGAAGAAAGGAGCTCAGGGGCACTGTAATTCACAAACCTGCAGAGTTATAAATGACAGCTATCGTCCAAAAATATACTGAAGTAAGGCTGCCAAGAGGACTTGAAAGCGGGGCAGAATTGCAGGAAACCGATTTCAGGAGGCAGACTGGAATTGCATTGAAAGCATAGGAAAAGAGGCAGAACGTCCACAATGATGCACTTGGCCAAAAAGGGCGTATGCGTTTTTTCCTGAATATATTCAGGAAAAAACGCATACGCCCTTTTTGGCCAACCAAGCAAGCTTGCAAAGGAAATCTGCACTACAATGAAGTCTCACTTCCCCCCGGTCAAAAGGGCCATCTGAAAAAAGTGTAAAATCCAGAAAGGCAGGACAGGCCATGGAGAACTGGGAGCCTTGTTATGCTGATGGGCGGGATGTAAATTGCCAACAGACACTCGGGAGAAGTGTATGGTGTTTCCTGAAACATCTAAAAAACAAAGCAACAGAGCCTAGGGCACTTCCACTTATGGTCCTATAGCTTAGGGAAATTAAAATCAAAAAGACACAGCCACCCCAAAGTTTGGGACGCCTCTGTTTACAAGAACCTCGTTTACAGTACAAGTTCAACATCGCAGAAAGTGAAAAATGGATAAAGAAGTTGTGGTATTTACTTACAAAGCAATATCACTCAGCAATGAAATCTATGTCATCAGGCCCTTAGCAGCACAATGAGTGGATTCAGGTATGATGATTCTAACTGAAATAAGTCACACAGAAAAAGAAACATCATAAGATATCAGTAATACACGGAATGTAAACTTGGCTACACAGGAACTGAATTACAGAACAGAACAGGGTCTCAAATTTAGAAAACCAACTTATGCTTGCTTAAGGGGAAAGGTGAGTTGGGGTGCTGCATAAAACCAGAGATTGAAATGAGCACAGATAAAGTTCCTTAAGCCAAATATGGAATAGACAAGAGCTACTCCTTGCTCAACGAAATGGACTCAACACCGCATATTAAATGCCTAAGAATGTACCTGACTAGTAAGTATCTTAAAACCTATGGATTGCTATGTCTCCGAAAGAGAATCAAGCATGTGTACAGGGGCATAAACGCAGCAGTGATAGGATTGGAGAGGTTCGGTGAGCAAATGAAGACCCTCTGAAGTCATATTGCATGGTACCCATTCCACGGGTTTCAACTACCCAGGTTTAAGGTATTCTTCCTTCAGCTAAAACATGCATGTGGAACCTAGAGTATGATCAACCATGTGATCGGGAGACGTGTTCAAATATGTCTCAGTTTTCGTACCCTGGTACTCGGGTGCAACATTCCAGACGCTTTACTAACACCCTCCCGACTTGGAGAGTCAGTCCCTTTAACCTCCTGTTTGGCCCAGTTTGCAATTTCTGCGGAAGATGAACAGGAATAGCGAGAACCAATGAGAGACTAGCTGGAGGTGTCTGGACGGGCAAATTTAACTCTCATTTCCCACCAGGAAGAGGAATTAACCAAAGGCTCAGCGTGCCGTGCCGGAACCAGATTAGGGCCTGAAGCCATCCTGCGGTGTTGCGGCCAGCTCAAAAGAAAGCGAGTTGAAGAAAGGAGCTCAGGGGCACTGTAATTCACAAACCTGCAGAGTTATAAATGACAGCTATCGTCCAAAAATATACTGAAGTAAGGCTGCCAAGAGGACTTGAAAGCGGGGCAGAATTGCAGGAAACCGATTTCAGGAGGCAGACTGGAATTGCATTGAAAGCATAGGAAAAGAGGCAGAACGTCCACAATGATGCACTTGGCCAAAAAGGGCGTATGCGTTTTTTCCTGAATATATTCAGGAAAAAACGCATACGCCCTTTTTGGCCAACCAAGCAAGCTTGCAAAGGAAATCTGCACTACAATGAAGTCTCACTTCCCCCCGGTCAAAAGGGCCATCTGAAAAAAGTGTAAAATCCAGAAAGGCAGGACAGGCCATGGAGAACTGGGAGCCTTGTTATGCTGATGGGCGGGATGTAAATTGCCAACAGACACTCGGGAGAAGTGTATGGTGTTTCCTGAAACATCTAAAAAACAAAGCAACAGAGCCTAGGGCACTTCCACTTATGGTCCTATAGCTTAGGGAAATTAAAATCAAAAAGACACAGCCACCCCAAAGTTTGGGACGCCTCTGTTTACAAGAACCTCGTTTACAGTACAAGTTCAACATCGCAGAAAGTGAAAAATGGATAAAGAAGTTGTGGTATTTACTTACAAAACAATATCTCTCAGCAATGAAATCTATGTCATCAGGCCCTTAGCAGCACAATGAGTGGATTCAGGTATGATGATTCTAACTGAAATAAGTCACACAGAAAAAGAAACATCATAAGATATCAGTAATACACGGAATGTAAACTTGGCTACACAGGAACTGAATTACAGAACAGAACAGGGTCTCAAATTTAGAAAACCAACTTATGCTTGCTTAAGGGGAAAGGTGAGTTGGGGTGCTGCATAAAACCAGAGATTGAAATGAGCACAGATAAAGTTCCTTAAGCCAAATATGGAATAGACAAGAGCTACTCCTTGCTCAACGAAATGGACTCAACACCGCATATTAAATGCCTAAGAATGTACCTGACTAGTAAGTATCTTAAAACCTATGGATTGCTATGTCTCCGAAAGAGAATCAAGCATGTGTACAGGGGCATAAACGCAGCAGTGATAGGATTGGAGAGGTTCGGTGAGCAAATGAAGACCCTTTGAAGTCATATTGCATGGTACCCATTCCACGGGTTTCAACTACCCAGGTTTAAGGTATTCTTCCTTCAGCTAAAACATGCATGTGGAACCTAGAGTATGATCAACCATGTGATCGGGAGACGTGTTCAAATATGTCTCAGTTTTCGTACCCTGGTACTCGGGTGCAACATTCCAGACGCTTTACTAACACCCTCCCGACTTGGAGAGTCAGTCCCTTTAACCTCCTGTTTGGCCCAGTTTGCAATTTCTGCGGAAGATGAACAGGAATAGCGAGAACCAATGAGAGACTAGCTGGAGGTGTCTGGACGGGCAAATTTAACTCTCATTTCCCACCAGGAAGAGGAATTAACCAAAGGCTCAGCGTGCCGTGCCGGAACCAGATTAGGGCCTGAAGCCATCCTGCGGTGTTGCGGCCAGCTCAAAAGAAAGCGAGTTGAAGAAAGGAGCTCAGGGGCACTGTAATTCACAAACCTGCAGAGTTATAAATGACAGCTATCGTCCAAAAATATACTGAAGTAAGGCTGCCAAGAGGACTTGAAAGCGGGGCAGAATTGCAGGAAACCGATTTCAGGAGGCAGACTGGAATTGCATTGAAAGCATAGGAAAAGAGGCAGAACGTCCACAATGATGCACTTGGCCAAAAAGGGCGTATGCGTTTTTTCCTGAATATATTCAGGAAAAAACGCATACGCCCTTTTTGGCCAACCAAGCAAGCTTGCAAAGGAAATCTGCACTACAATGAAGTCTCACTTCCCCCCGGTCAAAAGGGCCATCTGAAAAAAGTGTAAAATCCAGAAAGGCAGGACAGGCCATGGAGAACTGGGAGCCTTGTTATGCTGATGGGCGGGATGTAAATTGCCAACAGACACTCGGGAGAAGTGTATGGTGTTTCCTGAAACATCTAAAAAACAAAGCAACAGAGCCTAGGGCACTTCCACTTATGGTCCTATAGCTTAGGGAAATTAAAATCAAAAAGACACAGCCACCCCAAAGTTTGGGACGCCTCTGTTTACAAGAACCTCGTTTACAGTACAAGTTCAACATCGCAGAAAGTGAAAAATGGATAAAGAAGTTGTGGTATTTACTTACAAAGCAATATCACTCAGCAATGAAATCTATGTCATCAGGCCCTTAGCAGCACAATGAGTGGATTCAGGTATGATGATTCTAACTGAAATAAGTCACACAGAAAAAGAAACATCATAAGATATCAGTAATACACGGAATGTAAACTTGGCTACACAGGAACTGAATTACAGAACAGAACAGGGTCTCAAATTTAGAAAACCAACTTATGCTTGCTTAAGGGGAAAGGTGAGTTGGGGTGCTGCATAAAACCAGAGATTGAAATGAGCACAGATAAAGTTCCTTAAGCCAAATATGGAATAGACAAGAGCTACTCCTTGCTCAACGAAATGGACTCAACACCGCATATTAAATGCCTAAGAATGTACCTGACTAGTAAGTATCTTAAAACCTATGGATTGCTATGTCTCCGAAAGAGAATCAAGCATGTGTACAGGGGCATAAACGCAGCAGTGATAGGATTGGAGAGGTTCGGTGAGCAAATGAAGACCCTCTGAAGTCATATTGCATGGTACCCATTCCACGGGTTTCAACTACCCAGGTTTAAGGTATTCTTCCTTCAGCTAAAACATGCATGTGGAACCTAGAGTATGATCAACCATGTGATCGGGAGACGTGTTCAAATATGTCTCAGTTTTCGTACCCTGGTACTCGGGTGCAACATTCCAGACGCTTTACTAACACCCTCCCGACTTGGAGAGTCAGTCCCTTTAACCTCCTGTTTGGCCCAGTTTGCAATTTCTGCGGAAGATGAACAGGAATAGCGAGAACCAATGAGAGACTAGCTGGAGGTGTCTGGACGGGCAAATTTAACTCTCATTTCCCACCAGGAAGAGGAATTAACCAAAGGCTCAGCGTGCCGTGCCGGAACCAGATTAGGGCCTGAAGCCATCCTGCGGTGTTGCGGCCAGCTCAAAAGAAAGCGAGTTGAAGAAAGGAGCTCAGGGGCACTGTAATTCACAAACCTGCAGAGTTATAAATGACAGCTATCGTCCAAAAATATACTGAAGTAAGGCTGCCAAGAGGACTTGAAAGCGGGGCAGAATTGCAGGAAACCGATTTCAGGAGGCAGACTGGAATTGCATTGAAAGCATAGGAAAAGAGGCAGAACGTCCACAATGATGCACTTGGCCAAAAAGGGCGTATGCGTTTTTTCCTGAATATATTCAGGAAAAAACGCATACGCCCTTTTTGGCCAACCAAGCAAGCTTGCAAAGGAAATCTGCACTACAATGAAGTCTCACTTCCCCCCGGTCAAAAGGGCCATCTGAAAAAAGTGTAAAATCCAGAAAGGCAGGACAGGCCATGGAGAACTGGGAGCCTTGTTATGCTGATGGGCGGGATGTAAATTGCCAACAGACACTCGGGAGAAGTGTATGGTGTTTCCTGAAACATCTAAAAAACAAAGCAACAGAGCCTAGGGCACTTCCACTTATGGTCCTATAGCTTAGGGAAATTAAAATCAAAAAGACACAGCCACCCCAAAGTTTGGGACGCCTCTGTTTACAAGAACCTCGTTTACAGTACAAGTTCAACATCGCAGAAAGTGAAAAATGGATAAAGAAGTTGTGGTATTTACTTACAAAGCAATATCACTCAGCAATGAAATCTATGTCATCAGGCCCTTAGCAGCACAATGAGTGGATTCAGGTATGATGATTCTAACTGAAATAAGTCACACAGAAAAAGAAACATCATAAGATATCAGTAATACACGGAATGTAAACTTGGCTACACAGGAACTGAATTACAGAACAGAACAGGGTCTCAAATTTAGAAAACCAACTTATGCTTGCTTAAGGGGAAAGGTGAGTTGGGGTGCTGCATAAAACCAGAGATTGAAATGAGCACAGATAAAGTTCCTTAAGCCAAATATGGAATAGACAAGAGCTACTCATTGCTCAACGAAATGGACTCAACACCGCATATTAAATGCCTAAGAATGTACCTGACTAGTAAGTATCTTAAAACCTATGGATTGCTATGTCTCTGAAAGAGAATCAAGCATGTGTACAGGGGCATAAACGCAGCAGTGATAGGATTGGAGAGGTTCGGTGAGCAAATGAAGACCCTTTGAAGTCATATTGCATGGTACCCATTCCACGGGTTTCAACTACCCAGGTTTAAGGTATTCTTCCTTCAGCTAAAACATGCATGTGGAACCTAGAGTATGATCAACCATGTGATCGGGAGACGTGTTCAAATATGTCTCAGTTTTCGTACCCTGGTACTCGGGTGCAACATTCCAGACGCTTTACTAACACCCTCCCGACTTGGAGAGTCAGTCCCTTTAACCTCCTGTTTGGCCCAGTTTGCAATTTCTGCGGAAGATGAACAGGAATAGCGAGAACCAATGAGAGACTAGCTGGAGGTGTCTGGACGGGCAAATTTAACTCTCATTTCCCACCAGGAAGAGGAATTAACCAAAGGCTCAGCGTGCCGTGCCGGAACCAGATTAGGGCCTGAAGCCATCCTGCGGTGTTGCGGCCAGCTCAAAAGAAAGCGAGTTGAAGAAAGGAGCTCAGGGGCACTGTAATTCACAAACCTGCAGAGTTATAAATGACAGCTATCGTCCAAAAATATACTGAAGTAAGGCTGCCAAGAGGACTTGAAAGCAGGGCAGAATTGCAGGAAACCGATTTCAGGAGGTAGACTGGAATTGCATTGAAAGCATAGGAAAAGAGGCAGAACGTCCACAATGATGCACTTGGCCAAAAAGGGCGTATGCGTTTTTTCCTGAATATATTCAGGAAAAAACGCATACGCCCTTTTTGGCCAACCAAGCAAGCTTGCAAAGGAAATCTGCACTACAATGAAGTCTCACTTCCCCCCGGTCAAAAGGGCCATCTGAAAAAAGTGTAAAATCCAGAAAGGCAGGACAGGCCATGGAGAACTGGGAGCCTTGTTATGCTGATGGGCGGGATGTAAATTGCCAACAGACACTCGGGAGAAGTGTATGGTGTTTCCTGAAACATCTAAAAAACAAAGCAACAGAGCCTAGGGCACTTCCACTTATGGTCCTATAGCTTAGGGAAATTAAAATCAAAAAGACACAGCCACCCCAAAGTTTGGGACGCCTCTGTTTACAAGAACCTCGTTTACAGTACAAGTTCAACATCGCAGAAAGTGAAAAATGGATAAAGAAGTTGTGGTATTTACTTACAAAGCAATATCACTCAGCAATGAAATCTATGTCATCAGGCCCTTAGCAGCACAATGAGTGGATTCAGGTATGATGATTCTAACTGAAATAAGTCACACAGAAAAAGAAACATCATAAGATATCAGTAATACACGGAATGTAAACTTGGCTACACAGGAACTGAATTACAGAACAGAACAGGGTCTCAAATTTAGAAAACCAACTTATGCTTGCTTAAGGGGAAAGGTGAGTTGGGGTGCTGCATAAAACCAGAGATTGAAATGAGCACAGATAAAGTTCCTTAAGCCAAATATGGAATAGACAAGAGCTACTCCTTGCTCAACGAAATGGACTCAACACCGCATATTAAATGCCTAAGAATGTACCTGACTAGTAAGTATCTTAAAACCTATGGATTGCTATGTCTCCGAAAGAGAATCAAGCATGTGTACAGGGGCATAAACGCAGCAGTGATAGGATTGGAGAGGTTCGGTGAGCAAATGAAGACCCTTTGAAGTCATATTGCATGGTACCCATTCCACGGGTTTCAACTACCCAGGTTTAAGGTATTCTTCCTTCAGCTAAAACATGCATGTGGAACCTAGAGTATGATCAACCATGTGATCGGGAGACGTGTTCAAATATGTCTCAGTTTTCGTACCCTGGTACTCGGGTGCAACATTCCAGACGCTTTACTAACACCCTCCCGACTTGGAGAGTCAGTCCCTTTAACCTCCTGTTTGGCCCAGTTTGCAATTTCTGCGGAAGATGAACAGGAATAGCGAGAACCAATGAGAGACTAGCTGGAGGTGTCTGGACGGGCAAATTTAACTCTCATTTCCCACCAGGAAGAGGAATTAACCAAAGGCTCAGCGTGCCGTGCCGGAACCAGATTAGGGCCTGAAGCCATCCTGCGGTGTTGCGGCCAGCTCAAAAGAAAGCGAGTTGAAGAAAGGAGCTCAGGGGCACTGTAATTCACAAACCTGCAGAGTTATAAATGACAGCTATCGTCCAAAAATATACTGAAGTAAGGCTGCCAAGAGGACTTGAAAGCGGGGCAGAATTGCAGGAAACCGATTTCAGGAGGTAGACTGGAATTGCATTGAAAGCATAGGAAAAGAGGCAGAACGTCCACAATGATGCACTTGGCCAAAAAGGGCGTATGCGTTTTTTCCTGAATATATTCAGGAAAAAACGCATACGCCCTTTTTGGCCAACCAAGCAAGCTTGCAAAGGAAATCTGCACTACAATGAAGTCTCACTTCCCCCCGGTCAAAAGGGCCATCTGAAAAAAGTGTAAAATCCAGAAAGGCAGGACAGGCCATGGAGAACTGGGAGCCTTGTTATGCTGATGGGCGGGATGTAAATTGCCAACAGACACTCGGGAGAAGTGTATGGTGTTTCCTGAAACATCTAAAAAACAAAGCAACAGAGCCTAGGGCACTTCCACTTATGGTCCTATAGCTTAGGGAAATTAAAATCAAAAAGACACAGCCACCCCAAAGTTTGGGACGCCTCTGTTTACAAGAACCTCGTTTAGCGTACAAGTTCAACATCGCAGAAAGTGAAAAATGGATAAAGAAGTTGTGGTATTTACTTACAAAACAATATCTCTCAGCAATGAAATCTATGTCATCAGGCCCTTAGCAGCACAATGAGTGGATTCAGGTATGATGATTCTAACTGAAATAAGTCACACAGAAAAAGAAACATCATAAGATATCAGTAATACATGGAATGTAAACTTGGCTACACAGGAACTGAATTACAGAACAGAACAGGGTCTCAAATTTAGAAAACCAACTTATGCTTGCTTAAGGGGAAAGGTGAGTTGGGGTGCTGCATAAAACCAGAGATTGAAATGAGCACAGATAAAGTTCCTTAAGCCAAATATGGAATAGACAAGAGCTACTCCTTGCTCAACGAAATGGACTCAACACCGCATATTAAATGCCTAAGAATGTACCTGACTAGTAAGTATCTTAAAACCTATGGATTGCTATGTCTCCGAAAGAGAATCAAGCATGTGTACAGGGGCATAAACGCAGCAGTGATAGGATTGGAGAGGTTCGGTGAGCAAATGAAGACCCTTTGAAGTCATATTGCATGGTACCCATTCCACGGGTTTCAACTACCCAGGTTTAAGGTATTCTTCCTTCAGCTAAAACATGCATGTGGAACCTAGAGTATGATCAACCATGTGATCGGGAGACGTGTTCAAATATGTCTCAGTTTTCGTACCCTGGTACTCGGGTGCAACATTCCAGACGCTTTACTAACACCCTCCCGACTTGGAGAGTCAGTCCCTTTAACCTCCTGTTTGGCCCAGTTTGCAATTTCTGCGGAAGATGAACAGGAATAGCGAGAACCAATGAGAGACTAGCTGGAGGTGTCTGGACGGGCAAATTTAACTCTCATTTCCCACCAGGAAGAGGAATTAACCAAAGGCTCAGCGTGCCGTGCCGGAACCAGATTAGGGCCTGAAGCCATCCTGCGGTGTTGCGGCCAGCTCAAAAGAAAGCGAGTTGAAGAAAGGAGCTCAGGGGCACTGTAATTCACAAACCTGCAGAGTTATAAATGACAGCTATCGTCCAAAAATATACTGAAGTAAGGCTGCCAAGAGGACTTGAAAGCGGGGCAGAATTGCAGGAAACCGATTTCAGGAGGCAGACTGGAATTGCATTGAAAGCATAGGAAAAGAGGCAGAACGTCCACAATGATGCACTTGGCCAAAAAGGGCGTATGCGTTTTTTCCTGAATATATTCAGGAAAAAACGCATACGCCCTTTTTGGCCAACCAAGCAAGCTTGCAAAGGAAATCTGCACTACAATGAAGTCTCACTTCCCCCCGGTCAAAAGGGCCATCTGAAAAAAGTGTAAAATCCAGAAAGGCAGGACAGGCCATGGAGAACTGGGAGCCTTGTTATGCTGATGGGCGGGATGTAAATTGCCAACAGACACTCGGGAGAAGTGTATGGTGTTTCCTGAAACATCTAAAAAACAAAGCAACAGAGCCTAGGGCACTTCCACTTATGGTCCTATAGCTTAGGGAAATTAAAATCAAAAAGACACAGCCACCCCAAAGTTTGGGACGCCTCTGTTTACAAGAACCTCGTTTACAGTACAAGTTCAACATCGCAGAAAGTGAAAAATGGATAAAGAAGTTGTGGTATTTACTTACAAAACAATATCTCTCAGCAATGAAATCTATGTCATCAGGCCCTTAGCAGCACAATGAGTGGATTCAGGTATGATGATTCTAACTGAAATAAGTCACACAGAAAAAGAAACATCATAAGATATCAGTAATACACGGAATGTAAACTTGGCTACACAGGAACTGAATTACAGAACAGAACAGGGTCTCAAATTTAGAAAACCAACTTATGCTTGCTTAAGGGGAAAGGTGAGTTGGGGTGCTGCATAAAACCAGAGATTGAAATGAGCACAGATAAAGTTCCTTAAGCCAAATATGGAATAGACAAGAGCTACTCCTTGCTCAACGAAATGGACTCAACACCGCATATTAAATGCCTAAGAATGTACCTGACTAGTAAGTATCTTAAAACCTATGGATTGCTATGTCTCCGAAAGAGAATCAAGCATGTGTACAGGGGCATAAACGCAGCAGTGATAGGATTGGAGAGGTTCGGTGAGCAAATGAAGACCCTTTGAAGTCATATTGCATGGTACCCATTCCACGGGTTTCAACTACCCAGGTTTAAGGTATTCTTCCTTCAGCTAAAACATGCATGTGGAACCTAGAGTATGATCAACCATGTGATCGGGAGACGTGTTCAAATATGTCTCAGTTTTCATACCCTGGTACTCGGGTGCAACATTCCAGACGCTTTACTAACACCCTCCCGACTTGGAGAGTCAGTCCCTTTAACCTCCTGTTTGGCCCAGTTTGCAATTTCTGCGGAAGATGAACAGGAATAGCGAGAACCAATGAGAGACTAGCTGGAGGTGTCTGGACGGGCAAATTTAACTCTCATTTCCCACCAGGAAGAGGAATTAACCAAAGGCTCAGCGTGCCGTGCCGGAACCAGATTAGGGCCTGAAGACATCCTGTGGTGTTGCGGCCAGCTCAAAAGAAAGCGAGTTGAAGAAAGGAGCTCAGGGGCACTGTAATTCACAAACCTGCAGAGTTATAAATGACAGCTATCGTCCAAAAATATACTGAAGTAAGGCTGCCAAGAGGACTTGAAAGCGGGGCAGAATTGCAGGAAACCGATTTCAGGAGGTAGACTGGAATTGCATTGAAAGCATAGGAAAAGAGGCAGAACGTCCACAATGATGCACTTGGCCAAAAAGGGCATATGCGTTTTTTCCTGAATATATTCAGGAAAAAACGCATACGCACTTTTTGGCCAACCAAGCAAGCTTGCAAAGGAAATCTGCACTACAATGAAGTCTCACTTCCCCCCGGTCAAAAGGGCCATCTGAAAAAAGTGTAAAATCCAGAAAGGCAGGACAGGCCATGGAGAACTGGGAGCCTTGTTATGCTGATGGGCGGGATGTAAATTGCCAACAGACACTCGGGAGAAGTGTATGGTGTTTCCTGAAACATCTAAAAAACAAAGCAACAGAGCCTAGGGCACTTCCACTTATGGTCCTATAGCTTAGGGAAATTAAAATCAAAAAGACACAGCCACCCCAAAGTTTGGGACGCCTCTGTTTACAAGAACCTCGTTTACAGTACAAGTTCAACATCGCAGAAAGTGAAAAATGGATAAAGAAGTTGTGGTATTTACTTACAAAGCAATATCACTCAGCAATGAAATCTATGTCATCAGGCCCTTAGCAGCACAATGAGTGGATTCAGGTATGATGATTCTAACTGAAATAAGTCACACAGAAAAAGAAACATCATAAGATATCAGTAATACACGGAATGTAAACTTGGCTACACAGGAACTGAATTACAGAACAGAACAGGGTCTCAAATTTAGAAAACCAACTTATGCTTGCTTAAGGGGAAAGGTGAGTTGGGGTGCTGCATAAAACCAGAGATTGAAATGAGCACAGATAAAGTTCCTTAAGCCAAATATGGAATAGACAAGAGCTACTCCTTGCTCAACGAAATGGACTCAACACCGCATATTAAATGCCTAAGAATGTACCTGACTAGTAAGTATCTTAAAACCTATGGATTGCTATGTCTCCGAAAGAGAATCAAGCATGTGTACAGGGGCATAAACGCAGCAGTGATAGGATTGGAGAGGTTCGGTGAGCAAATGAAGACCCTTTGAAGTCATATTGCATGGTACCCATTCCACGGGTTTCAACTACCCAGGTTTAAGGTATTCTTCCTTCAGCTAAAACATGCATGTGGAACCTAGAGTATGATCAACCATGTGATCGGGAGACGTGTTCAAATATGTCTCAGTTTTCGTACCCTGGTACTCGGGTGCAACATTCCAGACGCTTTACTAACACCCTCCCGACTTGGAGAGTCAGTCCCTTTAACCTCCTGTTTGGCCCAGTTTGCAATTTCTGCGGAAGATGAACAGGAATAGCGAGAACCAATGAGAGACTAGCTGGAGGTGTCTGGACGGGCAAATTTAACTCTCATTTCCCACCAGGAAGAGGAATTAACCAAAGGCTCAGCGTGCCGTGCCGGAACCAGATTAGGGCCTGAAGCCATCCTGCGGTGTTGCGGCCAGCTCAAAAGAAAGCGAGTTGAAGAAAGGAGCTCAGGGGCACTGTAATTCACAAACCTGCAGAGTTATAAATGACAGCTATCGTCCAAAAATATACTGAAGTAAGGCTGCCAAGAGGACTTGAAAGCGGGGCAGAATTGCAGGAAACCGATTTCAGGAGGTAGACTGGAATTGCATTGAAAGCATAGGAAAAGAGGCAGAACGTCCACAATGATGCACTTGGCCAAAAAGGGCGTATGCGTTTTTTCCTGAATATATTCAGGAAAAAACGCATACGCCCTTTTTGGCCAACCAAGCAAGCTTGCAAAGGAAATCTGCACTACAATGAAGTCTCACTTCCCCCCGGTCAAAAGGGCCATCTGAAAAAAGTGTAAAATCCAGAAAGGCAGGACAGGCCATGGAGAACTGGGAGCCTTGTTATGCTGATGGGCGGGATGTAAATTGCCAACAGACACTCGGGAGAAGTGTATGGTGTTTCCTGAAACATCTAAAAAACAAAGCAACAGAGCCTAGGGCACTTCCACTTATGGTCCTATAGCTTAGGGAAATTAAAATCAAAAAGACACAGCCACCCCAAAGTTTGGGACGCCTCTGTTTACAAGAACCTCGTTTACAGTACAAGTTCAACATCGCAGAAAGTGAAAAATGGATAAAGAAGTTGTGGTATTTACTTACAAAACAATATCTCTCAGCAATGAAATCTATGTCATCAGGCCCTTAGCAGCACAATGAGTGGATTCAGGTATGATGATTCTAACTGAAATAAGTCACACAGAAAAAGAAACATCATAAGATATCAGTAATACATGGAATGTAAACTTGGCTACACAGGAACTGAATTACAGAACAGAACAGGGTCTCAAATTTAGAAAACCAACTTATGCTTGCTTAAGGGGAAAGGTGAGTTGGGGTGCTGCATAAAACCAGAGATTGAAATGAGCACAGATAAAGTTCCTTAAGCCAAATATGGAATAGACAAGAGCTACTCCTTGCTCAACGAAATGGACTCAACACCGCATATTAAATGCCTAAGAATGTACCTGACTAGTAAGTATCTTAAAACCTATGGATTGCTATGTCTCCGAAAGAGAATCAAGCATGTGTACAGGGGCATAAACGCAGCAGTGATAGGATTGGAGAGGTTCGGTGAGCAAATGAAGACCCTTTGAAGTCATATTGCATGGTACCCATTCCACGGGTTTCAACTACCCAGGTTTAAGGTATTCTTCCTTCAGCTAAAACATGCATGTGGAACCTAGAGTATGATCAACCATGTGATCGGGAGACGTGTTCAAATATGTCTCAGTTTTCGTACCCTGGTACTCGGGTGCAACATTCCAGACGCTTTACTAACACCCTCCCGACTTGGAGAGTCAGTCCCTTTAACCTCCTGTTTGGCCCAGTTTGCAATTTCTGCGGAAGATGAACAGGAATAGCGAGAACCAATGAGAGACTAGCTGGAGGTGTCTGGACGGGCAAATTTAACTCTCATTTCCCACCAGGAAGAGGAATTAACCAAAGGCTCAGCGTGCCGTGCCGGAACCAGATTAGGGCCTGAAGCCATCCTGCGGTGTTGCGGCCAGCTCAAAAGAAAGCGAGTTGAAGAAAGGAGCTCAGGGGCACTGTAATTCACAAACCTGCAGAGTTATAAATGACAGCTATCGTCCAAAAATATACTGAAGTAAGGCTGCCAAGAGGACTTGAAAGCGGGGCAGAATTGCAGGAAACCGATTTCAGGAGGCAGACTGGAATTGCATTGAAAGCATAGGAAAAGAGGCAGAACGTCCACAATGATGCACTTGGCCAAAAAGGGCGTATGCGCTTTTTCCTGAATATATTCAGGAAAAAACGCATACGCCCTTTTTGGCCAACCAAGCAAGCTTGCAAAGGAAATCTGCACTACAATGAAGTCTCACTTCCCCCCGGTCAAAAGGGCCATCTGAAAAAAGTGTAAAATCCAGAAAGGCAGGACAGGCCATGGAGAACTGGGAGCCTTGTTATGCTGATGGGCGGGATGTAAATTGCCAACAGACACTCGGGAGAAGTGTATGGTGTTTCCTGAAACATCTAAAAAACAAAGCAACAGAGCCTAGGGCACTTCCACTTATGGTCCTATAGCTTAGGGAAATTAAAATCAAAAAGACACAGCCACCCCAAAGTTTGGGACGCCTCTGTTTACAAGAACCTCATTTAGCGTACAAGTTCAACATCGCAGAAAGTGAAAAATGGATAAAGAAGTTGTGGTATTTACTTACAAAGCAATATCACTCAGCAATGAAATCTATGTCATCAGGCCCTTAGCAGCACAATGAGTGGATTCAGGTATGATGATTCTAACTGAAATAAGTCACACAGAAAAAGAAACATCATAAGATATCAGTAATACACGGAATGTAAACTTGGCTACACAGGAACTGAATTACAGAACAGAACAGGGTCTCAAATTTAGAAAACCAACTTATGCTTGCTTAAGGGGAAAGGTGAGTTGGGGTGCTGCATAAAACCAGAGATTGAAATGAGCACAGATAAAGTTCCTTAAGCCAAATATGGAATAGACAAGAGCTACTCCTTGCTCAACGAAATGGACTCAACACCGCATATTAAATGCCTAAGAATGTACCTGACTAGTAAGTATCTTAAAACCTATGGATTGCTATGTCTCCGAAAGAGAATCAAGCATGTGTACAGGGGCATAAACGCAGCAGTGATAGGATTGGAGAGGTTCGGTGAGCAAATGAAGACCCTTTGAAGTCATATTGCATGGTACCCATTCCACGGGTTTCAACTACCCAGGTTTAAGGTATTCTTCCTTCAGCTAAAACATGCATGTGGAACCTAGAGTATGATCAACCATGTGATCGGGAGACGTGTTCAAATATGTCTCAGTTTTCGTACCCTGGTACTCGGGTGCAACATTCCAGACGCTTTACTAACACCCTCCCGACTTGGAGAGTCAGTCCCTTTAACCTCCTGTTTGGCCCAGTTTGCAATTTCTGCGGAAGATGAACAGGAATAGCGAGAACCAATGAGAGACTAGCTGGAGGTGTCTGGACGGGCAAATTTAACTCTCATTTCCCACCAGGAAGAGGAATTAACCAAAGGCTCAGCGTGCCGTGCCGGAACCAGATTAGGGCCTGAAGCCATCCTGCGGTGTTGCGGCCAGCTCAAAAGAAAGCGAGTTGAAGAAAGGAGCTCAGGGGTACTGTAATTCACAAACCTGCAGAGTTATAAATGACAGCTATCGTCCAAAAATATACTGAAGTAAGGCTGCCAAGAGGACTTGAAAGCGGGGCAGAATTGCAGGAAACCGATTTCAGGAGGCAGACTGGAATTGCATTGAAAGCATAGGAAAAGAGGCAGAACGTCCACAATGATGCACTTGGCCAAAAAGGGCGTATGCGCTTTTTCCTGAATATATTCAGGAAAAAACGCATACGCCCTTTTTGGCCAACCAAGCAAGCTTGCAAAGGAAATCTGCACTACAATGAAGTCTCACTTCCCCCCGGTCAAAAGGGCCATCTGAAAAAAGTGTAAAATCCAGAAAGGCAGGACAGGCCATGGAGAACTGGGAGCCTTGTTATGCTGATGGGCGGGATGTAAATTGCCAACAGACACTCGGGAGAAGTGTATGGTGTTTCCTGAAACATCTAAAAAACAAAGCAACAGAGCCTAGGGCACTTCCACTTATGGTCCTATAGTTTAGGGAAATTAAAATCAAAAAGACACAGCCACCCCAAAGTTTGGGACACCTCTGTTTACAAGAACCTCGTTTACAGTACAAGTTCAACATCGCAGAAAGTGAAAAATGGATAAAGAAGTTGTGGTATTTACTTACAAAGCAATATCACTCAGCAATGAAATCTATGTCATCAGGCCCTTAGCAGCACAATGAGTGGATTCAGGTATGATGATTCTAACTGAAATAAGTCACACAGAAAAAGAAACATCATAAGATATCAGTAATACACGGAATGTAAACTTGGCTACACAGGAACTGAATTACAGAACAGAACAGGGTCTCAAATTTAGAAAACCAACTTATGCTTGCTTAAGGGGAAAGGTGAGTTGGGGTGCTGCATAAAACCAGAGATTGAAATGAGCACAGATAAAGTTCCTTAAGCCAAATATGGAATAGACAAGAGCTACTCCTTGCTCAACGAAATGGACTCAACACCGCATATTAAACGCCTAAGAATGTACCTGACTAGTAAGTATCTTAAAACCTATGGATTGCTATGTCTCCGAAAGAGAATCAAGCATGTGTACAGGGGCATAAACGCAGCAGTGATAGGATTGGAGAGGTTCGGTGAGCAAATGAAGACCCTTTGAAGTCATATTGCATGGTACCCATTCCACGGGTTTCAACTACCCAGGTTTAAGGTATTCTTCCTTCAGCTAAAACATGCATGTGGAACCTAGAGTATGATCAACCATGTGATCGGGAGACGTGTTCAAATATGTCTCAGTTTTCGTACCCTGGTACTCGGGTGCAACATTCCAGACGCTTTACTAACACCCTCCCGACTTGGAGAGTCAGTCCCTTTAACCTCCTGTTTGGCCCAGTTTGCAATTTCTGCGGAAGATGAACAGGAATAGCGAGAACCAATGAGAGACTAGCTGGAGGTGTCTGGACGGGCAAATTTAACTCTCATTTCCCACCAGGAAGAGGAATTAACCAAAGGCTCAGCGTGCCGTGCCGGAACCAGATTAGGGCCTGAAGCCATCCTGCGGTGTTGCGGCCAGCTCAAAAGAAAGCGAGTTGAAGAAAGGAGCTCAGGGGCACTGTAATTCACAAACCTGCAGAGTTATAAATGACAGCTATCGTCCAAAAATATACTGAAGTAAGGCTGCCAAGAGGACTTGAAAGCGGGGCAGAATTGCAGGAAACCGATTTCAGGAGGTAGACTGGAATTGCATTGAAAGCATAGGAAAAGAGGCAGAACGTCCACAATGATGCACTTGGCCAAAAAGGGCGTATGCGTTTTTTCCTGAATATATTCAGGAAAAAACGCATACGCCCTTTTTGGCCAACCAAGCAAGCTTGCAAAGGAAATCTGCACTATAATGAAGTCTCACTTCCCCCCGGTCAAAAGGGCCATCTGAAAAAAGTGTAAAATCCAGAAAGGCAGGACAGGCCATGGAGAACTGGGAGCCTTGTTATGCTGATGGGCGGGATGTAAATTGCCAACAGACACTCGGGAGAAGTGTATGGTGTTTCCTGAAACATCTAAAAAACAAAGCAACAGAGCCTAGGGCACTTCCACTTATGGTCCTATAGCTTAGGGAAATTAAAATCAAAAAGACACAGCCACCCCAAAGTTTGGGACGCCTCTGTTTACAAGAACCTCGTTTACAGTACAAGTTCAACATCGCAGAAAGTGAAAAATGGATAAAGAAGTTGTGGTATTTACTTACAAAGCAATATCACTCAGCAATGAAATCTATGTCATCAGGCCCTTAGCAGCACAATGAGTGGATTCAGGTATGATGATTCTAACTGAAATAAGTCACACAGAAAAAGAAACATCATAAGATATCAGTAATACACGGAATGTAAACTTGGCTACACAGGAACTGAATTACAGAACAGAACAGGGTCTCAAATTTAGAAAACCAACTTATGCTTGCTTAAGGGGAAAGGTGAGTTGGGGTGCTGCATAAAACCAGAGATTGAAATGAGCACAGATAAAGTTCCTTAAGCCAAATATGGAATAGACAAGAGCTACTCCTTGCTCAACGAAATGGACTCAACACCGCATATTAAATGCCTAAGAATGTACCTGACTAGTAAGTATCTTAAAACCTATGGATTGCTATATCTCCAAAAGAGAATCAAGCGTGTGTCCAGGGGCATAAATGCAGCAGTGATAGGATTGGAGAGGTTCGGTGAGCAAACAAAGACCCTTTGAAGTCATATTGCATGGTACCCATTCCACGGGTTTCAACTACCCAGGTTTAAGGTATTCTTCCTTCAGCTAAAACATGCATGTGGAACCTAGAGTATGATCAACCATGTGATCGGGAAACGTGTTCAAATATGTCTCAGTTCTCGTAACCTGGTACTCGGGTGCAACATTCCAGACGCTTTACTAACACCCTCCCGACTTGGAGAGTCAGTCCCTTTAACCTCCTGTTTGGCCCAGTTTGCAATTTCTGCGGAAGATGAACAGGAATAGTGAGAACCAATGAGAGACTAGCTGGAGGTGTCTGGACGGGCAAATTTAACTCTCATTTCCCACCAGGAAGAGGAATTAACCAAAGGCTCAGCGTGCCGTGCCGGAACCAGATTAGGGCCTGAAGCCATCCTGCGTTGTTGCGGCCAGGTCACAAGAAAGCAAGTTGAAGAAAGGAGCTCAGGGGCACTGTAATTCACAAACCTGCAGACTTATAAATGACAGCTATCGTCCAAAAATATACTGAAGTAAGGCTGCCAAGAGGACTTGAAAGCGGGGCAGAATTGCAGGAAACCGATTTCAGGAGGTAGACTGGAATTGCATTGAAAGCATAGGAAAAGAGGCAGAACGTCCACAATGATGCACTTGGCCAAAAAGGGCGTATGCGTTTTTTCCTGAATATATTCAGGAAAAAACACATACGCCCTTTTTGGCCAACCAAGCAAGCTTGCAAAGGAAATCTGCACTACAATGAAGTCTCACTTCCCCCCGGTCAAAAGGGCCATCTGAAAAAAGTGTAAAATCCAGAAAGGCAGGACAGGCCATGGAGAACTGGGAGCCTTGTTATGCTGATGGGTGGGATGAAAATTGCCAGCAGACACTCGGGAGAAGTGTATGGTGTTTCCTGAAACATCTAAAAAACAAAGCAACAGAGCCTAGGGCACTTCCACTTATGGTCCTATAGCTTAGGGAAATTAAAATCAAAAAGACACAGCCACCCCAAACATTGGGACGCCTCTGTTTACAAGAACCTCGTTTACAGTACAAGTTCAACATCGCAGAAAGTGAAAAATGGATAAAGAAGTTGTGGTATTTACTTACAAAACAATATCTCTCAACAATGAAATCTATGTCATCAGGCCCTTAGCAGCACAATGAGTGGATTCAGGTATGATGATTCTAACTGAAATAAGTCACACAGAAAAAGAACCATCATAAGATATCAGTAATACACGGAATGTAAACTTGGCTACACAGGAACTGAATTACAGAACAGAACAGGGTCTCAAATTTAGAAAACCAACTTATGCTTGCTTAAGGGGAAAGGTGAGTTGGGGTGCTGCATAAAACCAGAGATTGAAATGAGCACAGATAAAGTTCCTTAAGCCAAATATGGAATAGACAAGAGCTACTCCTTGCTCAACGAAATGGACTCAACACCGCATATTAAATGCCTAAGAATGTACCTGACTAGTAAGTATCTTAAAACCTATGGATTACTATGTCTCCGAAAGAGAATCAAGCATGTGTACAGGGGCATAAACGCAGCAGTGATAGGATTGGAGAGGTTCGGTGAGCAAATGAAGACCCTCTGAAGTCATATTGCATGGTACCCATTCCACGGGTTTCAACTACCCAGGTTTAAGGTATTCTTCCTTCAGCTAAAACATGCATGTGGAACCTAGAGTATGATCAACCATGTGATCGGGAAACGTGTTCAAATATGTCTCAGTTTTCGTACCCTGGTACTCGGGTGCAACATTCCAGACGCTTTACTAACACCCTCCCGACTTGGAGAGTCAGTCCCTTTAACCTCCTGTTTGGCCCAGTTTGCAATTTCTGCGGACGATGAACAGGAATAGCGAGAACCAATGAGAGACTAGCTGGAGGTGTCTGGACGGGCAAATTTAACTCTCATTTCCCACCAGGAAGAGGAATTAACCAAAGGCTCAGCGTGCCCTGCCGGAACCAGATTAGGGCCTGAAGACATCCTGCGGTGTTGCGGCCAGCTCAAAAGAAAGCGAGTTGAAGAAAGGAGCTCAGGGGCACTGTAATTCACAAACCTGCAGAGTTATAAATGACAGCTATCGTCCAAAAATATACTGAAGTAAGGCTGCCAAGAGGACTTGAAAGCGGGGCAGAATTGCAGGAAACCGATTTCAGGAGGTAGACTGGAATTGCATTGAAAGCATAGGAAAAGAGGCAGAACGTCCACAATGATGCACTTGGCCAAAAAGGGCGTATGCGTTTTTTCCTGAATATATTCAGGAAAAAACGCATACGCCCTTTTTGGCCAACCAAGCAAGCTTGCAAAGGAAATCTGCACTACAATGAAGTCTCACTTCCCCCCGGTCAAAAGGGCCATCTGAAAAAAGTGTAAAATCCAGAAAGACAGGACAGGCCATGGAGAACTGGGAGCCTTGTTATGCTGATGGGTGGGATGAAAATTGCCAGCAGACACTCGGGAGAAGTGTATGGTGTTTCCTGAAACATCTAAAAAACAAAGCAACAGAGCCTAGGGCACTTCCACTTATGGTCCTATAGCTTAGGGAAATTAAAATCAAAAAGACACAGCCACCCCAAACATTGGGACGCCTCTGTTTACAAGAACCTCGTTTACAGTACAAGTTCAACATCGCAGAAAGTGAAAAATGGATAAAGAAGTTGTGGTATTTACTTACAAAGCAATATCACTCAGCAATGAAATCTATGTCATCAGGCCCTTAGCAGCACAATGAGTGGATTCAGGTATGATGATTCTAACTGAAATAAGTCACACAGAAAAAGAAACATCATAAGATATCAGTAATACACGGAATGTAAACTTGGCTACACAGGAACTGAATTACAGAACAGAACAGGGTCTCAAATTTAGAAAACCAACTTATGCTTGCTTAAGGGGAAAGGTGAGTTGGGGTGCTGCATAAAACCAGAGATTGAAATGAGCACAGATAAAGTTCCTTAAGCCAAATATGGAATAGACAAGAGCTACTCCTTGCTCAACGAAATGGACTCAACACCGCATATTAAACGCCTAAGAATGTACCTGACTAGTAAGTATCTTAAAACCTGTTGGTTACGATGTCTCCGAAAGAGAATCAAGCATGTGTACAGGGGCATAAACGCAGCAGTGATAGGATTGGAGAGGTTCGGTGAGCAAATGAAGACCCTCTGAAGTCATATTGCATGGTACCCATTCCACGGGTTTCAACTACCCAGGTTTAAGGTATTCTTCCTTCAGCTAAAACATGCATGTGGAACCTAGAGTATGATCAACCATGTGATCGGGAAACGTGTTCAAATATGTCTCAGTTTTCGTACCCTGGTACTCGGGTGCAACATTCCAGACGCTTTACTAACACCCTCCCGACTTGGAGAGTCAGTCCCTTTAACCTCCTGTTTGGCCCAGTTTGCAATTTCTGCGGACGATGAACAGGAATAGCGAGAACCAATGAGAGACTAGCTGGAGGTGTCTGGACGGGCAAATTTAACTCTCATTTCCCACCAGGAAGAGGAATTAACCAAAGGCTCAGCGTGCCCTGCCGGAACCAGATTAGGGCCTGAAGACATCCTGCGGTGTTGCGGCCAGCTCAAAAGAAAGCGAGTTGAAGAAAGGAGCTCAGGGGCACTGTAATTCACAAACCTGCAGAGTTATAAATGACAGCTATCGTCCAAAAATATACTGAAGTAAGGCTGCCAAGAGGACTTGAAAGCGGGGCAGAATTGCAGGAAACCGATTTCAGGAGGTAGACTGGAATTGCATTGAAAGCATAGGAAAAGAGGCAGAACGTCCACAATGATGCACTTGGCCAAAAAGGGCGTATGCGTTTTTTCCTGAATATATTCAGGAAAAAACGCATACGCCCTTTTTGGCCAACCAAGCAAGCTTGCAAAGGAAATCTGCACTACAATGAAGTCTCACTTCCCCCCGGTCAAAAGGGCCATCTGAAAAAAGTGTAAAATCCAGAAAGGCGGGACAGCCCATGGAGAACTGGGAGCCTTGTTATGCTGACGGGCGGGATGTAAATTGCCAACAGACACTCGGGAGAAGTGTATGGTGTTTCCTGAAACATCTAAAAAACAAAGCAACAGAGCCTAGGGCACTTCCACTTATGGTCCTATAGCTTAGGGAAATTAAAATCAAAAAGACACAGCCACCCCAAAGTTTGGGACGCATCTGTTTACAAGAACCTCGTTTACAGTACAAGTTCAACATCGCAGAAAGTGAAAAATGGATAAAGAAGTTGTGGTATTTACTTACAAAGCAATATCACTCAGCAATGAAATCTATGTCATCAGGCCCTTAGCAGCACAATGAGTGGATTCAGGTATGATGATTCTAACTGAAATAAGTCACACAGAAAAAGAAACATCATAAGATATCAGTAATACACGGAATGTAAACTTGGCTACACAGGAACTGAATTACAGAACAGAACAGGGTCTCAAATTTAGAAAACCAACTTATGCTTGCTTAAGGGGAAAGGTGAGTTGGGGTGCTGCATAAAACCAGAGATTGAAATGAGCACAGATAAAGTTCCTTAAGCCAAATATGGAATAGACAAGAGCTACTCCTTGCTCAACGAAATGGACTCAACACCCCATATTAAGCGCCTAAAAATGTACCTGACTAGTAAGTATCTTAAAACCTATGGATTGCTATATCTCCAAAAGAGAATCAAGCGTGTGTCCAGGGGCATAAATGCAGCAGTGATAGGATTGGAGAGGTTCGGTGAGCAAACAAAGACCCTTTGAAGTCATATTGCATGGTACCCATTCCACGGGTTTCAACTACCCAGGTTTAAGGTATTCTTCCTTCAGCTAAAACATGCATGTGGAACCTAGAGTATGATCAACCATGTGATCGGGAAACGTGTTCAAATATGTCTCAGTTCTCGTAACCTGGTACTCGGGTGCAACATTCCAGACGCTTTACTAACACCCTCCCGACTTGGAGAGTCAGTCCCTTTAACCTCCTGTTTGGCCCAGTTTGCAATTTCTGCGGAAGATGAACAGGAATAGTGAGAACCAATGAGAGACTAGCTGGAGCTGTCTGGACGGGCAAATTTAACTCTCATTTCCCACCAGGAAGAGGAATTAACCAAAGGCTCAGTGTGCCGTGCCGGAACCAGATTAGGGCCTGAAGCCATCCTGCGTTGTTGCGGCCAGGTCACAAGAAAGCAAGTTGAAGAAAGGAGCTCAGGGGCACTGTAATTCACAAACCTGCAGACTTATAAATGACAGCTATCGTCCAAAAATATACTGAAGTAAGGCTGCCAAGAGGACTTGAAAGCGGGGCAGAATTGCAGGAAACCGATTTCAGGAGGTAGACTGGAATTGCATTGAAAGCATAGGAAAAGAGGCAGAACGTCCACAATGATGCACTTGGCCAAAAAGGGCGTATGCGTTTTTTCCTGAATATATTCAGGAAAAAACGCATACGCCCTTTTTGGCCAACCAAGCAAGCTTGCAAAGGAAATCTGCACTACAATGAAGTCTCACTTCCCCCCGGTCAAAAGGGCCATCTGAAAAAAGTGTAAAATCCAGAAAGGCAGGACAGGCCATGGAGAACTGGGAGCCTTGTTATGCTGATGGGCGGGATGAAAATTGCCAGCAGACACTCGGGAGAAGTGTATGGTGTTTCCTGAAACATCTAAAAAACAAAGCAACAGAGCCTAGGGCACTTCCACTTATGGTCCTATAGCTTAGGGAAATTAAAATCAAAAAGACACAGCCACCCCAAACATTGGGACGCCTCTGTTTACAAGAACCTCGTTTACAGTACAAGTTCAACATCGCAGAAAGTGAAAAATGGATAAAGAAGTTGTGGTATTTACTTACAAAGCAATATCACTCAGCAATGAAATCTATGTCATCAGGCCCTTAGCAGCACAATGAGTGGATTCAGGTATGATGATTCTAACTGAAATAAGTCACACAGAAAAAGAAACATCATAAGATATCAGTAATACACGGAATGTAAACTTGGCTACACAGGAACTGAATTACAGAACAGAACAGGGTCTCAAATTTAGAAAACCAACTTATGCTTGCTTAAGGGGAAAGGTGAGTTGGGGTGCTGCATAAAACCAGAGATTGAAATGAGCACAGATAAAGTTCCTTAAGCCAAATATGGAATAGACAAGAGCTACTCCTTGCTCAACGAAATGGACTCAACACCGCATATTAAACGCCTAAGAATGTACCTGACTAGTAAGTATCTTAAAACCTATGGATTACTATGTCTCCGAAAGAGAATCAAGCATGTGTACAGGGGCATAAACGCAGCAGTGATAGGATTGGAGAGGTTCGGTGAGCAAATGAAGACCCTCTGAAGTCATATTGCATGGTACCCATTCCACGGGTTTCAACTACCCAGGTTTAAGGTATTCTTCCTTCAGCTAAAACATGCATGTGGAACCTAGAGTATGATCAACCATGTGATCGGGAAACGTGTTCAAATATGTCTCAGTTTTCGTACCCTGGTACTCGGGTGCAACATTCCAGACGCTTTACTAACACCCTCCCGACTTGGAGAGTCAGTCCCTTTAACCTCCTGTTTGGCCCAGTTTGCAATTTCTGCGGAAGATGAACAGGAATAGCGAGAACCAATGAGAGACTAGCTGGAGGTGTCTGGACGGGCAAATTTAACTCTCATTTCCCACCAGGAAGAAGAATTAACCAAAGGCTCAGCGTGCCGTGCCGGAACCAGATTAGGGCCTGAAGACATCCTGCGGTGTTGCGGCCAGCTCAAAAGAAAGCGAGTTGAAGAAAGGAGCTCAGGGGCACTGTAATTCACAAACCTGCAGAGTTATAAATGACAGCTATCGTCCAAAAATATACTGAAGTAAGGCTGCCAAGAGGACTTGAAAGCGGGGCAGAATTGCAGGAAACCGATTTCAGGAGGTAGACTGGAATTGCATTGAAAGCATAGGAAAAGAGGCAGAACGTCCACAATGATGCACTTGGCCAAAAAGGGCGTATGCGTTTTTTCCTGAATATATTCAGGTAAAAACGCATACGCCCTTTTTGGCCAACCAAGCAAGCTTGCAAAGGAAATCTGCACTACAATGAAGTCTCACTTCCCCCCGGTCAAAAGGGCCATCTGAAAAAAGTGTAAAATCCAGAAAGGCGGGACAGCCCATGGAGAACTGGGAGCCTTGTTATGCTGACGGGCGGGATGTAAATTGCCAACAGACACTTGGGAGAAGTGTATGGTGTTTCCTGAAACATCTAAAAAACAAAGCAACAGAGCCTAGGGCACTTCCACTTATGGTCCTATAGCTTAGGGAAATTAAAATCAAAAAGACACAGCCACCCCAAAGTTTGGGACGCCTCTGTTTACAAGAACCTCGTTTACAGTACAAGTTCAACATCGCAGAAAGTGAAAAATGGATAAAGAAGTTGTGGTATTTACTTACAAAGCAATATCACTCAGCAATGAAATCTATGTCATCAGGCCCTTAGCAGCACAATGAGTGGATTCAGGTATGATGATTCTAACTGAAATAAGTCACACAGAAAAAGAAACATCATAAGATATCAGTAATACACGGAATGTAAACTTGGCTACACAGGAACTGAATTACAGAACAGAACAGGGTCTCAAATTTAGAAAACCAACTTATGCTTGCTTAAGGGGAAAGGTGAGTTGGGGTGCTGCATAAAACCAGAGATTGAAATGAGCACAGATAAAGTTCCTTAAGCCAAATATGGAATAGACAAGAGCTACTCCTTGCTCAACGAAATGGACTCAACACCCCATATTAAGCGCCTAAGAATGTACCTGACTAGTAAGTATCTTAAAACCTATGGATTGCTATATCTCCAAAAGAGAATCAAGCGTGTGTCCAGGGGCATAAATGCAGCAGTGATAGGATTGGAGAGGTTCGGTGAGCAAACAAAGACCCTTTGAAGTCATATTGCATGGTACCCATTCCACGGGTCTCAACTCTCCAGGTTTCAGGGATTCTTCCTTCAGCTAAAACATGCATGTGGAACCTAGAGTATGATCAACCATGTGATCGGGAAACGTGTTCAAATATGTCTCAGTTTTCGTACCCTGGTACTCGGGTGCAACATTCCAGACGCTTTACTAACACCCTCCCGACTTGGAGAGTCAGTCCCTTTAACCTCCTGTTTGGCCCAGTTTGCAATTTCTGCGGAAGATGAACAGGAATAGCGAGAACCAATGAGAGACTAGCTGGAGGTGTCTGGACGGGCAAATTTAACTCTCATTTCCCACCAGGAAGAGGAATTAACCAAAGGCTCAGCGTGCCCTGCCGGAACCAGATTAGGGCCTGAAGCCATCCTGCGGTGTTGCGGCCAGGTCACAAGAAAGCGAGTTGAAGAAAGGAGCTCAGGGGCACTGTAATTCACAAAACTGCAGAGTTATAAATGACAGCTATCGTCCAAAAATATACTGAAGTAAGGCTGCCAAGAGGACTTGAAAGCGGGGCAGAATTGCAGGAAACCGATTTCAGGAGGTAGACTGGAATTGCATTGAAAGCATAGGAAAAGAGGCAGAACGTCCACAATGATGCACTTGGCCAAAAAGGGCGTATGTGTTTTTTCCTGAATATATTCTGGGAAAAACGCATACGCCCTTTTTGGCCAACCAAGCAAGCTTGCAAAGGAAATCTGCACTACAATGAAGTCTCACTTGCCCCCGGTCAAAAGGGCCATCTGAAAAAAGTGTAAAATCCAGAAAGGCGGGACAGGCCATGGAGAACTGGGAGCCTTGTTATGCTGACGGGCGGGATGTAAATTGCCAACAGACACTCGGGAGAAGTGTATGGTGTTTCCCGAAACATCTAAAAAACAAAACAACAGAGCCTAGGGCACTTCCACTTATGGTCCTATAGCTTAGGGAAATTAAAATCAAAAAGACACAGCCACCCCAAAGTTTGGAACGCCTCTGTTTACAAGAACCTCGTTTACAGTACAAGTTCAACATCACAGAAAGTGAAAAATGGATAAAGAAGTTGTGGTATTTACTTACAAAGCAATATCACTCAGCAATGAAATCTATGTCATCAGGCCCTTAGCAGCACAATGAGTGGATTCAGGTATGATGATTCTAACTGAAATAAGTCACACAGAAAAAGAAACATCATAAGATATCAGTAATACACGGAATGTAAACTTGGCTACACAGGAACTGAATTACAGAACAGAACAGGGTCTCAAATTTAGAAAACCAACTTATGCTTGCTTAAGGGGAAAGGTGAGTTGGGGTGCTGCATAAAACCAGAGATTGAAATGAGCACAGATAAAGTTCCTCAAGCCAAATATGGAATAGACAAGAGCTACTCCTTGCTCAACGAAATGGACTCAACACCGTATATTAAACGCCTAAGAATGTACCTGACTAGTAAGTATCTTAAAACCTATGGATTACTATGTCTCCGAAAGAGAATCAAGCATGTGTACAGGGGCATAAACGCAGCAGTGATAGGATTGGAGAGGTTCGGTGAGCAAATGAAGACCCTTTGAAGTCATATTGCATGGTACCCATTCCACGGGTTTCAACTACCCAGGTTTAAGGTATTCTTCCTTCAGCTAAAACATGCATGTGGAACCTAGAGTATGATCAACCATGTGATCGGGAAACGTGTTCAAATATGTCTCAGTTTTCGTACCCTGGTACTCGGGTGCAACATTCCAGACGCTTTACTAACACCCTCCCGACTTGGAGAGTCAGTCCCTTTAACCTCCTGTTTGGCCCAGTTTGCAATTTCTGCGGAAGATGAACAGAAATAGCGAGAACCAATGAGAGACTAGCTGGAGGTGTCTGGACGGGCAAATTTAACTCTCATTTCCCACCAGGAAGAGGAATTAACCAAAGGCTCAGCGTGCCCTGCCGGAACCAGATTAGGGCCTGAAGCCATCCTGCGGTGTTGCGGCCAGCTCAAAAGAAAGCGAGTTGAAGAAAGGAGCTCAGGGGCACTGTAATTCACAAACCTGCAGAGTTATAAATGACAGCTATCGTCCAAAAATATACTGAAGTAAGGCTGCCAAGAGGACTTGAAAGCGGGGCAGAATTGCAGGAAACCGATTTCAGGAGGTAGACTGGAATTGCATTGAAAGCATAGGAAAAGAGGCAGAACGTCCACAATGATGCACTTGGCCAAAAAGGGCGTATGCGTTTTTTCCTGAATATATTCTGGGAAAAACGCATACGCCCTTTTTGGCCAACCAAGCAAGCTTGCAAAGGAAATCTGCACTACAATGAAGTCTCACTTGCCCCCGGTCAAAAGGGCCATCTGAAAAAAGTGTAAAATCCAGAAAGGCGGGACAGGCCATGGAGAACTGGGAGCCTTGTTATGCTGACGGGCGGGATGTAAATTGCCAACAGACACTCGGGAGAAGTGTATGGTGTTTCCTGAAACATCTAAAAAACAAAACAACAGAGCCTAGGGCACTTCCACTTATGGTCCTATAGCTTAGGGAAATTAAAATCAAAAAGACACAGCCACCCCAAAGTTTGGAACGCCTCTGTTTACAAGAACCTCGTTTACAGTACAAGTTCAACATCACAGAAAGTGAAAAATGGATAAAGAAGTTGTGGTATTTACTTACAAAGCAATATCACTCAGCAATGAAATCTATGTCATCAGGCCCTTAGCAGCACAATGAGTGGATTCAGGTATGATGATTCTAACTGAAATAAGTCACACAGAAAAAGAAACATCATAAGATATCAGTAATACACGGAATGTAAACTTGGCTACACAGGAACTGAATTACAGAACAGAACAGGGTCTCAAATTTAGAAAACCAACTTATGCTTGCTTAAGGGGAAAGGTGAGTTGGGGTGCTGCATAAAACCAGAGATTGAAATGAGCACAGATAAAGTTCCTTAAGCCAAATATGGAATAGACAAGAGCTACTCCTTGCTCAACGAAATGGACTCAACGCCCCATATTAAGCGCCTAAGAATGTACCTGACTAGTAAGTATCTTAAAACCTATGGATTGCTATATCTCCAAAAGAGAATCAAGCGTGTGTCCAGGGGCATAAATGCAGCAGTGATAGGATTGGAGAGGTTCGGTGAGCAAACAAAGACCCTTTGAAGTCATATTGCATGGTACCCATTCCACGGGTCTCAACTCTCCAGGTTTCAGGGATTCTTCCTTCAGCTAAAACATGCATGTGGAACCTAGAGTATGATCAACCATGTGATCGGGAAACGTGTTCAAATATGTCTCAGTTTTCGTACCCTGGTACTCGGGTGCAACATTCCAGACGCTTTACTAACACCCTCCCGACTTGGAGAGTCAGTCCCTTTAACCTCCTGTTTGGCCCAGTTTGCAATTTCTGCGGAAGATGAACAGGAATAGCGAGAACCAATGAGAGACTAGCTGGAGGTGTCTGGACGGGCAAATTTAACTCTCATTTCCCACCAGGAAGAGGAATTAACCAAAGGCTCAGCGTGCCCTGCCGGAACCAGATTAGGGCCTGAAGCCATCCTGCGGTGTTGCGGCCAGGTCACAAGAAAGCGAGTTGAAGAAAGGAGCTCAGGGGCACTGTAATTCACAAAACTGCAGAGTTATAAATGACAGCTATCGTCCAAAAATATACTGAAGTAAGGCTGCCAAGAGGACTTGAAAGCGGGGCAGAATTGCAGGAAACCGATTTCAGGAGGTAGACTGGAATTGCATTGAAAGCATAGGAAAAGAGGCAGAACGTCCACAATGATGCACTTGGCCAAAAAGGGCGTATGTGTTTTTTCCTGAATATATTCTGGGAAAAACGCATACGCCCTTTTTGGCCAACCAAGCAAGCTTGCAAAGGAAATCTGCACTACAATGAAGTCTCACTTGCCCCCGGTCAAAAGGGCCATCTGAAAAAAGTGTAAAATCCAGAAAGGCGGGACAGGCCATGGAGAACTGGGAGCCTTGTTATGCTGACGGGCGGGATGTAAATTGCCAACAGACACTCGGGAGAAGTGTATGGTGTTTCCCGAAACATCTAAAAAACAAAACAACAGAGCCTAGGGCACTTCCACTTATGGTCCTATAGCTTAGGGAAATTAAAATCAAAAAGACACAGCCACCCCAAAGTTTGGAACGCCTCTGTTTACAAGAACCTCGTTTACAGTACAAGTTCAACATCACAGAAAGTGAAAAATGGATAAAGAAGTTGTGGTATTTACTTACAAAGCAATATCACTCAGCAATGAAATCTATGTCATCAGGCCCTTAGCAGCACAATGAGTGGATTCAGGTATGATGATTCTAACTGAAATAAGTCACACAGAAAAAGAAACATCATAAGATATCAGTAATACACGGAATGTAAACTTGGCTACACAGGAACTGAATTACAGAACAGAACAGGTTCTCAAATTTAGAAAACCAACTTATGCTTGCTTAAGGGGAAAGGTGAGTTGGGGTGCTGCATAAAACCAGAGATTGAAATGAGCACAGATAAAGTTCCTCAAGCCAAATATGGAATAGACAAGAGCTACTCCTTGCTCAACGAAATGGACTCAACACCGTATATTAAACGCCTAAGAATGTACCTGACTAGTAAGTATCTTAAAACCTATGGATTACTATGTCTCCGAAAGAGAATCAAGCATGTGTACAGGGGCATAAACGCAGCAGTGATAGGATTGGAGAGGTTCGGTGAGCAAATGAAGACCCTCTGAAGTCATATTGCATGGTACCCATTCCACGGGTTTCAACTACCCAGGTTTAAGGTATTCTTCCTTCAGCTAAAACATGCATGTGGAACCTAGAGTATGATCAACCATGTGATCGGGAAACGTGTTCAAATATGTCTCAGTTTTCGTACCCTGGTACTCGGGTGCAACATTCCAGACGCTTTACTAACACCCTCCCGACTTGGAGAGTCAGTCCCTTTAACCTCCTGTTTGGCCCAGTTTGCAATTTCTGCGGAAGATGAACAGAAATAGCGAGAACCAATGAGAGACTAGCTGGAGGTGTCTGGACGGGCAAATTTAACTCTCATTTCCCACCAGGAAGAGGAATTAACCAAAGGCTCAGCGTGCCCTGCCGGAACCAGATTAGGGCCTGAAGCCATCCTGCGGTGTTGCGGCCAGCTCAAAAGAAAGCGAGTTGAAGAAAGGAGCTCAGGGGCACTGTAATTCACAAACCTGCAGAGTTATAAATGACAGCTATCGTCCAAAAATATACTGAAGTAAGGCTGCCAAGAGGACTTGAAAGCGGGGCAGAATTGCAGGAAACCGATTTCAGGAGGCAGACTGGAATTGCATTGAAAGCATAGGAAAAGAGGCAGAACGTCCACAATGATGCACTTGGCCAAAAAGGGCGTATGCGTTTTTTCCTGAATATATTCAGGAAAAAACGCATACGCCCTTTTTGGCCAACCAAGCAAGCTTGCAAAGGAAATCTGCACTACAATGAAGTCTCACTTCCCCCCGGTCAAAAGGGCCATCTGAAAAAAGTGTAAAATCCAGAAAGGCAGGACAGGCCATGGAGAACTGGGAGCCTTGTTATGCTGATGGGCGGGATGTAAATTGCCAACAGACACTCGGGAGAAGTGTATGGTGTTTCCTGAAACATCTAAAAAACAAAGCAACAGAGCCTAGGGCACTTCCACTTATGGTCCTATAGCTTAGGGAAATTAAAATCAAAAAGACACAGCCACCCCAAAGTTTGGGACGCCTCTGTTTACAAGAACCTCATTTACAGTACAAGTTCAACATCGCAGAAAGTGAAAAATGGATAAAGAAGTTGTGGTATTTACTTACAAAGCAATATCACTCAGCAATGAAATCTATGTCATCAGGCCCTTAGCAGCACAATGAGTGGATTCAGGTATGATGATTCTAACTGAAATAAGTCACACAGAAAAAGAAACATCATAAGATATCAGTAATACACGGAATGTAAACTTGGCTACACAGGAACTGAATTACAGAACAGAACAGGGTCTCAAATTTAGAAAACCAACTTATGCTTGCTTAAGGGGAAAGGTGAGTTGGGGTGCTGCATAAAACCAGAGATTGAAATGAGCACAGATAAAGTTCCTTAAGCCAAATATGGAATAGACAAGAGCTACTCATTGCTCAACGAAATGGACTCAACACCGCATATTAAATGCCTAAGAATGTACCTGACTAGTAAGTATCTTAAAACCTATGGATTGCTATGTCTCCGAAAGAGAATCAAGCATGTGTACAGGGGCATAAACGCAGCAGTGATAGGATTGGAGAGGTTCGGTGAGCAAATGAAGACCCTTTGAAGTCATATTGCATGGTACCCATTCCACGGGTTTCAACTACCCAGGTTTAAGGTATTCTTCCTTCAGCTAAAACATGCATGTGGAACCTAGAGTATGATCAACCATGTGATCGGGAGACGTGTTCAAATATGTCTCAGTTTTCGTACCCTGGTACTCGGGTGCAACATTCCAGACGCTTTACTAACACCCTCCCGACTTGGAGAGTCAGTCCCTTTAACCTCCTGTTTGGCCCAGTTTGCAATTTCTGCGGAAGATGAACAGGAATAGCGAGAACCAATGAGAGACTAGCTGGAGGTGTCTGGACGGGCAAATTTAACTCTCATTTCCCACCAGGAAGAGGAATTAACCAAAGGCTCAGCGTGCCGTGCCGGAACCAGATTAGGGCCTGAAGCCATCCTGCGGTGTTGCGGCCAGCTCAAAAGAAAGCGAGTTGAAGAAAGGAGCTCAGGGGCACTGTAATTCACAAACCTGCAGAGTTATAAATGACAGCTATCGTCCAAAAATATACTGAAGTAAGGCTGCCAAGAGGACTTGAAAGCAGGGCAGAATTGCAGGAAACCGATTTCAGGAGGTAGACTGGAATTGCATTGAAAGCATAGGAAAAGAGGCAGAACGTCCACAATGATGCACTTGGCCAAAAAGGGCGTATGCGTTTTTTCCTGAATATATTCAGGAAAAAACGCATACGCCCTTTTTGGCCAACCAAGCAAGCTTGCAAAGGAAATCTGCACTACAATGAAGTCTCACTTCCCCCCGGTCAAAAGGGCCATCTGAAAAAAGTGTAAAATCCAGAAAGGCAGGACAGGCCATGGAGAACTGGGAGCCTTGTTATGCTGATGGGCGGGATGTAAATTGCCAACAGACACTCGGGAGAAGTGTATGGTGTTTCCTGAAACATCTAAAAAACAAAGCAACAGAGCCTAGGGCACTTCCACTTATGGTCCTATAGCTTAGGGAAATTAAAATCAAAAAGACACAGCCACCCCAAAGTTTGGGACGCCTCTGTTTACAAGAACCTCGTTTACAGTACAAGTTCAACATCGCAGAAAGTGAAAAATGGATAAAGAAGTTGTGGTATTTACTTACAAAGCAATATCACTCAGCAATGAAATCTATGTCATCAGGCCCTTAGCAGCACAATGAGTGGATTCAGGTATGATGATTCTAACTGAAATAAGTCACACAGAAAAAGAAACATCATAAGATATCAGTAATACACGGAATGTAAACTTGGCTACACAGGAACTGAATTACAGAACAGAACAGGGTCTCAAATTTAGAAAACCAACTTATGCTTGCTTAAGGGGAAAGGTGAGTTGGGGTGCTGCATAAAACCAGAGATTGAAATGAGCACAGATAAAGTTCCTTAAGCCAAATATGGAATAGACAAGAGCTACTCCTTGCTCAACGAAATGGACTCAACACCGCATATTAAATGCCTAAGAATGTACCTGACTAGTAAGTATCTTAAAACCTATGGATTGCTATGTCTCCGAAAGAGAATCAAGCATGTGTACAGGGGCATAAACGCAGCAGTGATAGGATTGGAGAGGTTCGGTGAGCAAATGAAGACCCTTTGAAGTCATATTGCATGGTACCCATTCCACGGGTTTCAACTACCCAGGTTTAAGGTATTCTTCCTTCAGCTAAAACATGCATGTGGAACCTAGAGTATGATCAACCATGTGATCGGGAGACGTGTTCAAATATGTCTCAGTTTTCGTACCCTGGTACTCGGGTGCAACATTCCAGACGCTTTACTAACACCCTCCCGACTTGGAGAGTCAGTCCCTTTAACCTCCTGTTTGGCCCAGTTTGCAATTTCTGCGGAAGATGAACAGGAATAGCGAGAACCAATGAGAGACTAGCTGGAGGTGTCTGGACGGGCAAATTTAACTCTCATTTCCCACCAGGAAGAGGAATTAACCAAAGGCTCAGCGTGCCGTGCCGGAACCAGATTAGGGCCTGAAGCCATCCTGCGGTGTTGCGGCCAGCTCAAAAGAAAGCGAGTTGAAGAAAGGAGCTCAGGGGCACTGTAATTCACAAACCTGCAGAGTTATAAATGACAGCTATCGTCCAAAAATATACTGAAGTAAGGCTGCCAAGAGGACTTGAAAGCGGGGCAGAATTGCAGGAAACCGATTTCAGGAGGTAGACTGGAATTGCATTGAAAGCATAGGAAAAGAGGCAGAACGTCCACAATGATGCACTTGGCCAAAAGGGGCGTATGCGTTTTTTCCTGAATATATTCAGGAAAAAACTCATACGCCCTTTTTGGCCAACCAAGCAAGCTTGCAAAGGAAATCTGCACTACAATGAAGTCTCACTTCCCCCCGGTCAAAAGGGCCATCTGAAAAAAGTGTAAAATCCAGAAAGGCAGGACAGGCCATGGAGAACTGGGAGCCTTGTTATGCTGATGGGCGGGATGTAAATTGCCAACAGACACTCGGGAGAAGTGTATGGTGTTTCCTGAAACATCTAAAAAACAAAGCAACAGAGCCTAGGGCACTTCCACTTATGGTCCTATAGCTTAGGGAAATTAAAATCAAAAAGACACAGCCACCCCAAAGTTTGGGACGCCTCTGTTTACAAGAACCTCGTTTACAGTACAAGTTCAACATCGCAGAAAGTGAAAAATGGATAAAGAAGTTGTGGTATTTACTTACAAAACAATATCTCTCAGCAATGAAATCTATGTCATCAGGCCCTTAGCAGCACAATGAGTGGATTCAGGTATGATGATTCTAACTGAAATAAGTCACACAGAAAAAGAAACATCATAAGATATCAGTAATACACGGAATGTAAACTTGGCTACACAGGAACTGAATTACAGAACAGAACAGGGTCTCAAATTTAGAAAACCAACTTATGCTTGCTTAAGGGGAAAGGTGAGTTGGGGTGCTGCATAAAACCAGAGATTGAAATGAGCACAGATAAAGTTCCTTAAGCCAAATATGGAATAGACAAGAGCTACTCCTTGCTCAACGAAATGGACTCAACACCGCATATTAAATGCCTAAGAATGTACCTGACTAGTAAGTATCTTAAAACCTATGGATTGCTATGTCTCCGAAAGAGAATCAAGCATGTGTACAGGGGCATAAACGCAGCAGTGATAGGATTGGAGAGGTTCGGAGAGCAAATGAAGACCCTTTGAAGTCATATTGCATGGTACCCATTCCACGGGTTTCAACTACCCAGGTTTAAGGTATTCTTCCTTCAGCTAAAACATGCATGTGGAACCTAGAGTATGATCAACCATGTGATCGGGAGACGTGTTCAAATATGTCTCAGTTTTCGTACCCTGGTACTCGGGTGCAACATTCCAGACGCTTTACTAACACCCTCCCGACTTGGAGAGTCAGTCCCTTTAACCTCCTGTTTGGCCCAGTTTGCAATTTCTGCGGAAGATGAACAGGAATAGCGAGAACCAATGAGAGACTAGCTGGAGGTGTCTGGACGGGCAAATTTAACTCTCATTTCCCACCAGGAAGAGGAATTAACCAAAGGCTCAGCGTGCCGTGCCGGAACCAGATTAGGGCCTGAAGCCATCCTGCGGTGTTGCGGCCAGCTCAAAAGAAAGCGAGTTGAAGAAAGGAGCTCAGGGGCACTGTAATTCACAAACCTGCAGAGTTATAAATGACAGCTATCGTCCAAAAATATACTGAAGTAAGGCTGCCAAGAGGACTTGAAAGCGGGGCAGAATTGCAGGAAACCGATTTCAGGAGGCAGACTGGAATTGCATTGAAAGCATAGGAAAAGAGGCAGAACGTCCACAATGATGCACTTGGCCAAAAAGGGCGTATGCGTTTTTTCCTGAATATATTCAGGAAAAAACGCATACGCCCTTTTTGGCCAACCAAGCAAGCTTGCAAAGGAAATCTGCACTACAATGAAGTCTCACTTCCCCCCGGTCAAAAGGGCCATCTGAAAAAAGTGTAAAATCCAGAAAGGCAGGACAGGCCATGGAGAACTGGGAGCCTTGTTATGCTGATGGGCGGGATGTAAATTGCCAACAGACACTCGGGAGAAGTGTATGGTGTTTCCTGAAACATCTAAAAAACAAAGCAACAGAGCCTAGGGCACTTCCACTTATGGTCCTATAGCTTAGGGAAATTAAAATCAAAAAGACACAGCCACCCCAAAGTTTGGGACGCCTCTGTTTACAAGAACCTCGTTTACAGTACAAGTTCAACATCGCAGAAAGTGAAAAATGGATAAAGAAGTTGTGGTATTTACTTACAAAGCAATATCACTCAGCAATGAAATCTATGTCATCAGGCCCTTAGCAGCACAATGAGTGGATTCAGGTATGATGATTCTAACTGAAATAAGTCACACAGAAAAAGAAACATCATAAGATATCAGTAATACACGGAATGTAAACTTGGCTACACAGGAACTGAATTACAGAACAGAACAGGGTCTCAAATTTAGAAAACCAACTTATGCTTGCTTAAGGGGAAAGGTGAGTTGGGGTGCTGCATAAAACCAGAGATTGAAATGAGCACAGATAAAGTTCCTTAAGCCAAATATGGAATAGACAAGAGCTACTCCTTGCTCAACGAAATGGACTCAACACCGCATATTAAATGCCTAAGAATGTACCTGACTAGTAAGTATCTTAAAACCTATGGATTGCTATGTCTCCGAAAGAGAATCAAGCATGTGTACAGGGGCATAAACGCAGCAGTGATAGGATTGGAGAGGTTCGGTGAGCAAATGAAGACCCTTTGAAGTCATATTGCATGGTACCCATTCCACGGGTTTCAACTACCCAGGTTTAAGGTATTCTTCCTTCAGCTAAAACATGCATGTGGAACCTAGAGTATGATCAACCATGTGATCGGGAGACGTGTTCAAATATGTCTCAGTTTTCGTACCCTGGTACTCGGGTGCAACATTCCAGACGCTTTACTAACACCCTCCCGACTTGGAGAGTCAGTCCCTTTAACCTCCTGTTTGGCCCAGTTTGCAATTTCTGCGGAAGATGAACAGGAATAGCGAGAACCAATGAGAGACTAGCTGGAGGTGTCTGGACGGGCAAATTTAACTCTCATTTCCCACCAGGAAGAGGAATTAACCAAAGGCTCAGCGTGCCGTGCCGGAACCAGATTAGGGCCTGAAGCCATCCTGCGGTGTTGCGGCCAGCTCAAAAGAAAGCGAGTTGAAGAAAGGAGCTCAGGGGCACTGTAATTCACAAACCTGCAGAGTTATAAATGACAGCTATCGTCCAAAAATATACTGAAGTAAGGCTGCCAAGAGGACTTGAAAGCGGGGCAGAATTGCAGGAAACCGATTTCAGGAGGCAGACTGGAATTGCATTGAAAGCATAGGAAAAGAGGCAGAACGTCCACAATGATGCACTTGGCCAAAAAGGGCGTATGCGTTTTTTCCTGAATATATTCAGGAAAAAACGCATACGCCCTTTTTGGCCAACCAAGCAAGCTTGCAAAGGAAATCTGCACTACAATGAAGTCTCACTTCCCCCCGGTCAAAAGGGCCATCTGAAAAAAGTGTAAAATCCAGAAAGGCAGGACAGGCCATGGAGAACTGGGAGCCTTGTTATGCTGATGGGCGGGATGTAAATTGCCAACAGACACTCGGGAGAAGTGTATGGTGTTTCCTGAAACATCTAAAAAACAAAGCAACAGAGCCTAGGGCACTTCCACTTATGGTCCTATAGCTTAGGGAAATTAAAATCAAAAAGACACAGCCACCCCAAAGTTTGGGACGCCTCTGTTTACAAGAACCTCGTTTACAGTACAAGTTCAACATCGCAGAAAGTGAAAAATGGATAAAGAAGTTGTGGTATTTACTTACAAAGCAATATCACTCAGCAATGAAATCTATGTCATCAGGCCCTTAGCAGCACAATGAGTGGATTCAGGTATGATGATTCTAACTGAAATAAGTCACACAGAAAAAGAAACATCATAAGATATCAGTAATACACGGAATGTAAACTTGGCTACACAGGAACTGAATTACAGAACAGAACAGGGTCTCAAATTTAGAAAACCAACTTATGCTTGCTTAAGGGGAAAGGTGAGTTGGGGTGCTGCATAAAACCAGAGATTGAAATGAGCACAGATAAAGTTCCTTAAGCCAAATATGGAATAGACAAGAGCTACTCCTTGCTCAATGAAATGGACTCAACACCGCATATTAAATGCCTAAGAATGTACCTGACTAGTAAGTATCTTAAAACCTATGGATTGCTATGTCTCCGAAAGAGAATCAAGCATGTGTACAGGGGCATAAACGCAGCAGTGATAGGATTGGAGAGGTTCGGTGAGCAAATGAAGACCCTTTGAAGTCATATTGCATGGTACCCATTCCACGGGTTTCAACTACCCAGGTTTAAGGTATTCTTCCTTCAGCTAAAACATGCATGTGGAACCTAGAGTATGATCAACCATGTGATCGGGAGACGTGTTCAAATATGTCTCAGTTTTCGTACCCTGGTACTCGGGTGCAACATTCCAGACGCTTTACTAACACCCTCCCGACTTGGAGAGTCAGTCCCTTTAACCTCCTGTTTGGCCCAGTTTGCAATTTCTGCGGAAGATGAACAGGAATAGCGAGAACCAATGAGAGACTAGCTGGAGGTGTCTGGACGGGCAAATTTAACTCTCATTTCCCACCAGGAAGAGGAATTAACCAAAGGCTCAGCGTGCCGTGCCGGAACCAGATTAGGGCCTGAAGCCATCCTGCGGTGTTGCGGCCAGCTCAAAAGAAAGCGAGTTGAAGAAAGGAGCTCAGGGGCACTGTAATTCACAAACCTGCAGAGTTATAAATGACAGCTATCGTCCAAAAATATACTGAAGTAAGGCTGCCAAGAGGACTTGAAAGCGGGGCAGAATTGCAGGAAACCGATTTCAGGAGGTAGACTGGAATTGCATTGAAAGCATAGGAAAAGAGGCAGAACGTCCACAATGATGCACTTGGCCAAAAAGGGCGTATGCGTTTTTTCCTGAATATATTCAGGAAAAAACTCATACGCCCTTTTTGGCCAACCAAGCAAGCTTGCAAAGGAAATCTGCACTACAATGAAGTCTCACTTCCCCCCGGTCAAAAGGGCCATCTGAAAAAAGTGTAAAATCCAGAAAGGCAGGACAGGCCATGGAGAACTGGGAGCCTTGTTATGCTGATGGGCGGGATGTAAATTGCCAACAGACACTCGGGAGAAGTGTATGGTGTTTCCTGAAACATCTAAAAAACAAAGCAACAGAGCCTAGGGCACTTCCACTTATGGTCCTATAGCTTAGGGAAATTAAAATCAAAAAGACACAGCCACCCCAAAGTTTGGGACGCCTCTGTTTACAAGAACCTCGTTTACAGTACAAGTTCAACATCGCAGAAAGTGAAAAATGGATAAAGAAGTTGTGGTATTTACTTACAAAACAATATCTCTCAGCAATGAAATCTATGTCATCAGGCCCTTAGCAGCACAATGAGTGGATTCAGGTATGATGATTCTAACTGAAATAAGTCACACAGAAAAAGAAACATCATAAGATATCAGTAATACATGGAATGTAAACTTGGCTACACAGGAACTGAATTACAGAACAGAACAGGGTCTCAAATTTAGAAAACCAACTTATGCTTGCTTAAGGGGAAAGGTGAGTTGGGGTGCTGCATAAAACCAGAGATTGAAATGAGCACAGATAAAGTTCCTTAAGCCAAATATGGAATAGACAAGAGCTACTCCTTGCTCAACGAAATGGACTCAACACCGCATATTAAATGCCTAAGAATGTACCTGACTAGTAAGTATCTTAAAACCTATGGATTGCTATGTCTCCGAAAGAGAATCAAGCATGTGTACAGGGGCATAAACGCAGCAGTGATAGGATTGGAGAGGTTCGGAGAGCAAATGAAGACCCTTTGAAGTCATATTGCATGGTACCCATTCCACGGGTTTCAACTACCCAGGTTTAAGGTATTCTTCCTTCAGCTAAAACATGCATGTGGAACCTAGAGTATGATCAACCATGTGATCGGGAGACGTGTTCAAATATGTCTCAGTTTTCGTACCCTGGTACTCGGGTGCAACATTCCAGACGCTTTACTAACACCCTCCCGACTTGGAGAGTCAGTCCCTTTAACCTCCTGTTTGGCCCAGTTTGCAATTTCTGCGGAAGATGAACAGGAATAGCGAGAACCAATGAGAGACTAGCTGGAGGTGTCTGGACGGGCAAATTTAACTCTCATTTCCCACCAGGAAGAGGAATTAACCAAAGGCTCAGCGTGCCGTGCCGGAACCAGATTAGGGCCTGAAGCCATCCTGCGGTGTTGCGGCCAGCTCAAAAGAAAGCGAGTTGAAGAAAGGAGCTCAGGGGCACTGTAATTCACAAACCTGCAGAGTTATAAATGACAGCTATCGTCCAAAAATATACTGAAGTAAGGCTGCCAAGAGGACTTGAAAGCGGGGCAGAATTGCAGGAAACCGATTTCAGGAGGCAGACTGGAATTGCATTGAAAGCATAGGAAAAGAGGCAGAACGTCCACAATGATGCACTTGGCCAAAAAGGGCGTATGCGTTTTTTCCTGAATATATTCAGGAAAAAACGCATACGCCCTTTTTGGCCAACCAAGCAAGCTTGCAAAGGAAATCTGCACTACAATGAAGTCTCACTTCCCCCCGGTCAAAAGGGCCATCTGAAAAAAGTGTAAAATCCAGAAAGGCAGGACAGGCCATGGAGAACTGGGAGCCTTGTTATGCTGATGGGCGGGATGTAAATTGCCAACAGACACTCGGGAGAAGTGTATGGTGTTTCCTGAAACATCTAAAAAACAAAGCAACAGAGCCTAGGGCACTTCCACTTATGGTCCTATAGCTTAGGGAAATTAAAATCAAAAAGACACAGCCACCCCAAAGTTTGGGACGCCTCTGTTTACAAGAACCTCGTTTACAGTACAAGTTCAACATCGCAGAAAGTGAAAAATGGATAAAGAAGTTGTGGTATTTACTTACAAAGCAATATCACTCAGCAATGAAATCTATGTCATCAGGCCCTTAGCAGCACAATGAGTGGATTCAGGTATGATGATTCTAACTGAAATAAGTCACACAGAAAAAGAAACATCATAAGATATCAGTAATACACGGAATGTAAACTTGGCTACACAGGAACTGAATTACAGAACAGAACAGGGTCTCAAATTTAGAAAACCAACTTATGCTTGCTTAAGGGGAAAGGTGAGTTGGGGTGCTGCATAAAACCAGAGATTGAAATGAGCACAGATAAAGTTCCTTAAGCCAAATATGGAATAGACAAGAGCTACTCCTTGCTCAACGAAATGGACTCAACACCGCATATTAAATGCCTAAGAATGTACCTGACTAGTAAGTATCTTAAAACCTATGGATTGCTATGTCTCCGAAAGAGAATCAAGCATGTGTACAGGGGCATAAACGCAGCAGTGATAGGATTGGAGAGGTTCGGTGAGCAAATGAAGACCCTTTGAAGTCATATTGCATGGTACCCATTCCACGGGTTTCAACTACCCAGGTTTAAGGTATTCTTCCTTCAGCTAAAACATGCATGTGGAACCTAGAGTATGATCAACCATGTGATCGGGAGACGTGTTCAAATATGTCTCAGTTTTCGTACCCTGGTACTCGGGTGCAACATTCCAGACGCTTTACTAACACCCTCCCGACTTGGAGAGTCAGTCCCTTTAACCTCCTGTTTGGCCCAGTTTGCAATTTCTGCGGAAGATGAACAGGAATAGCGAGAACCAATGAGAGACTAGCTGGAGGTGTCTGGACGGGCAAATTTAACTCTCATTTCCCACCAGGAAGAGGAATTAACCAAAGGCTCAGCGTGCCGTGCCGGAACCAGATTAGGGCCTGAAGCCATCCTGCGGTGTTGCGGCCAGCTCAAAAGAAAGCGAGTTGAAGAAAGGAGCTCAGGGGCACTGTAATTCACAAACCTGCAGAGTTATAAATGACAGCTATCGTCCAAAAATATACTGAAGTAAGGCTGCCAAGAGGACTTGAAAGCGGGGCAGAATTGCAGGAAACCGATTTCAGGAGGCAGACTGGAATTGCATTGAAAGCATAGGAAAAGAGGCAGAACGTCCACAATGATGCACTTGGCCAAAAAGGGCGTATGCGTTTTTTCCTGAATATATTCAGGAAAAAACGCATACGCCCTTTTTGGCCAACCAAGCAAGCTTGCAAAGGAAATCTGCACTACAATGAAGTCTCACTTCCCCCCGGTCAAAAGGGCCATCTGAAAAAAGTGTAAAATCCAGAAAGGCAGGACAGGCCATGGAGAACTGGGAGCCTTGTTATGCTGATGGGCGGGATGTAAATTGCCAACAGACACTCGGGAGAAGTGTATGGTGTTTCCTGAAACATCTAAAAAACAAAGCAACAGAGCCTAGGGCACTTCCACTTATGGTCCTATAGCTTAGGGAAATTAAAATCAAAAAGACACAGCCACCCCAAAGTTTGGGACGCCTCTGTTTACAAGAACCTCGTTTACAGTACAAGTTCAACATCACAGAAAGTGAAAAATGGATAAAGAAGTTGTGGTATTTACTTACAAAACAATATCTCTCAGCAATGAAATCTATGTCATCAGGCCCTTAGCAGCACAATGAGTGGATTCAGGTATGATGATTCTAACTGAAATAAGTCACACAGAAAAAGAAACATCATAAGATATCAGTAATACACGGAATGTAAACTTGGCTACACAGGAACTGAATTACAGAACAGAACAGGGTCTCAAATTTAGAAAACCAACTTATGCTTGCTTAAGGGGAAAGGTGAGTTGGGGTGCTGCATAAAACCAGAGATTGAAATGAGCACAGATAAAGTTCCTTAAGCCAAATATGGAATAGACAAGAGCTACTCCTTGCTCAACGAAATGGACTCAACACCGCATATTAAATGCCTAAGAATGTACCTGACTAGTAAGTATCTTAAAACCTATGGATTGCTATGTCTCCGAAAGAGAATCAAGCATGTGTACAGGGGCATAAACGCAGCAGTGATAGGATTGGAGAGGTTCGGTGAGCAAATGAAGACCCTTTGAAGTCATATTGCATGGTACCCATTCCACGGGTTTCAACTACCCAGGTTTAAGGTATTCTTCCTTCAGCTAAAACATGCATGTGGAACCTAGAGTATGATCAACCATGTGATCGGGAGACGTGTTCAAATATGTCTCAGTTTTCATACCCTGGTACTCGGGTGCAACATTCCAGACGCTTTACTAACACCCTCCCGACTTGGAGAGTCAGTCCCTTTAACCTCCTGTTTGGCCCAGTTTGCAATTTCTGCGGAAGATGAACAGGAATAGCGAGAACCAATGAGAGACTAGCTGGAGGTGTCTGGACGGGCAAATTTAACTCTCATTTCCCACCAGGAAGAGGAATTAACCAAAGGCTCAGCGTGCCGTGCCGGAACCAGATTAGGGCCTGAAGACATCCTGTGGTGTTGCGGCCAGCTCAAAAGAAAGCGAGTTGAAGAAAGGAGCTCAGGGGCACTGTAATTCACAAACCTGCAGAGTTATAAATGACAGCTATCGTCCAAAAATATACTGAAGTAAGGCTGCCAAGAGGACTTGAAAGCGGGGCAGAATTGCAGGAAACCGATTTCAGGAGGTAGACTGGAATTGCATTGAAAGCATAGGAAAAGAGGCAGAACGTCCACAATGATGCACTTGGCCAAAAAGGGCATATGCGTTTTTTCCTGAATATATTCAGGAAAAAACGCATACGCACTTTTTGGCCAACCAAGCAAGCTTGCAAAGGAAATCTGCACTACAATGAAGTCTCACTTCCCCCCGGTCAAAAGGGCCATCTGAAAAAAGTGTAAAATCCAGAAAGGCAGGACAGGCCATGGAGAACTGGGAGCCTTGTTATGCTGATGGGCGGGATGTAAATTGCCAACAGACACTCGGGAGAAGTGTATGGTGTTTCCTGAAACATCTAAAAAACAAAGCAACAGAGCCTAGGGCACTTCCACTTATGGTCCTATAGCTTAGGGAAATTAAAATCAAAAAGACACAGCCACCCCAAAGTTTGGGACGCCTCTGTTTACAAGAACCTCGTTTACAGTACAAGTTCAACATCGCAGAAAGTGAAAAATGGATAAAGAAGTTGTGGTATTTACTTACAAAGCAATATCACTCAGCAATGAAATCTATGTCATCAGGCCCTTAGCAGCACAATGAGTGGATTCAGGTATGATGATTCTAACTGAAATAAGTCACACAGAAAAAGAAACATCATAAGATATCAGTAATACACGGAATGTAAACTTGGCTACACAGGAACTGAATTACAGAACAGAACAGGGTCTCAAATTTAGAAAACCAACTTATGCTTGCTTAAGGGGAAAGGTGAGTTGGGGTGCTGCATAAAACCAGAGATTGAAATGAGCACAGATAAAGTTCCTTAAGCCAAATATGGAATAGACAAGAGCTACTCCTTGCTCAACGAAATGGACTCAACACCGCATATTAAATGCCTAAGAATGTACCTGACTAGTAAGTATCTTAAAACCTATGGATTGCTATGTCTCCGAAAGAGAATCAAGCATGTGTACAGGGGCATAAACGCAGCAGTGATAGGATTGGAGAGGTTCGGTGAGCAAATGAAGACCCTTTGAAGTCATATTGCATGGTACCCATTCCACGGGTTTCAACTACCCAGGTTTAAGGTATTCTTCCTTCAGCTAAAACATGCATGTGGAACCTAGAGTATGATCAACCATGTGATCGGGAGACGTGTTCAAATATGTCTCAGTTTTCGTACCCTGGTACTCGGGTGCAACATTCCAGACGCTTTACTAACACCCTCCCGACTTGGAGAGTCAGTCCCTTTAACCTCCTGTTTGGCCCAGTTTGCAATTTCTGCGGAAGATGAACAGGAATAGCGAGAACCAATGAGAGACTAGCTGGAGGTGTCTGGACGGGCAAATTTAACTCTCATTTCCCACCAGGAAGAGGAATTAACCAAAGGCTCAGCGTGCCGTGCCGGAACCAGATTAGGGCCTGAAGCCATCCTGCGGTGTTGCGGCCAGCTCAAAAGAAAGCGAGTTGAAGAAAGGAGCTCAGGGGCACTGTAATTCACAAACCTGCAGAGTTATAAATGACAGCTATCGTCCAAAAATATACTGAAGTAAGGCTGCCAAGAGGACTTGAAAGCGGGGCAGAATTGCAGGAAACCGATTTCAGGAGGTAGACTGGAATTGCATTGAAAGCATAGGAAAAGAGGCAGAACGTCCACAATGATGCACTTGGCCAAAAAGGGCGTATGCGTTTTTTCCTGAATATATTCAGGAAAAAACGCATACGCCCTTTTTGGCCAACCAAGCAAGCTTGCAAAGGAAATCTGCACTACAATGAAGTCTCACTTCCCCCCGGTCAAAAGGGCCATCTGAAAAAAGTGTAAAATCCAGAAAGGCAGGACAGGCCATGGAGAACTGGGAGCCTTGTTATGCTGATGGGCGGGATGTAAATTGCCAACAGACACTCGGGAGAAGTGTATGGTGTTTCCTGAAACATCTAAAAAACAAAGCAACAGAGCCTAGGGCACTTCCACTTATGGTCCTATAGCTTAGGGAAATTAAAATCAAAAAGACACAGCCACCCCAAAGTTTGGGACGCCTCTGTTTACAAGAACCTCGTTTACAGTACAAGTTCAACATCGCAGAAAGTGAAAAATGGATAAAGAAGTTGTGGTATTTACTTACAAAACAATATCTCTCAGCAATGAAATCTATGTCATCAGGCCCTTAGCAGCACAATGAGTGGATTCAGGTATGATGATTCTAACTGAAATAAGTCACACAGAAAAAGAAACATCATAAGATATCAGTAATACATGGAATGTAAACTTGGCTACACAGGAACTGAATTACAGAACAGAACAGGGTCTCAAATTTAGAAAACCAACTTATGCTTGCTTAAGGGGAAAGGTGAGTTGGGGTGCTGCATAAAACCAGAGATTGAAATGAGCACAGATAAAGTTCCTTAAGCCAAATATGGAATAGACAAGAGCTACTCCTTGCTCAACGAAATGGACTCAACACCGCATATTAAATGCCTAAGAATGTACCTGACTAGTAAGTATCTTAAAACCTATGGATTGCTATGTCTCCGAAAGAGAATCAAGCATGTGTACAGGGGCATAAACGCAGCAGTGATAGGATTGGAGAGGTTCGGTGAGCAAATGAAGACCCTTTGAAGTCATATTGCATGGTACCCATTCCACGGGTTTCAACTACCCAGGTTTAAGGTATTCTTCCTTCAGCTAAAACATGCATGTGGAACCTAGAGTATGATCAACCATGTGATCGGGAGACGTGTTCAAATATGTCTCAGTTTTCGTACCCTGGTACTCGGGTGCAACATTCCAGACGCTTTACTAACACCCTCCCGACTTGGAGAGTCAGTCCCTTTAACCTCCTGTTTGGCCCAGTTTGCAATTTCTGCGGAAGATGAACAGGAATAGCGAGAACCAATGAGAGACTAGCTGGAGGTGTCTGGACGGGCAAATTTAACTCTCATTTCCCACCAGGAAGAGGAATTAACCAAAGGCTCAGCGTGCCGTGCCGGAACCAGATTAGGGCCTGAAGCCATCCTGCGGTGTTGCGGCCAGCTCAAAAGAAAGCGAGTTGAAGAAAGGAGCTCAGGGGCACTGTAATTCACAAACCTGCAGAGTTATAAATGACAGCTATCGTCCAAAAATATACTGAAGTAAGGCTGCCAAGAGGACTTGAAAGCGGGGCAGAATTGCAGGAAACCGATTTCAGGAGGCAGACTGGAATTGCATTGAAAGCATAGGAAAAGAGGCAGAACGTCCACAATGATGCACTTGGCCAAAAAGGGCGTATGCGTTTTTTCCTGAATATATTCAGGAAAAAACGCATACGCCCTTTTTGGCCAACCAAGCAAGCTTGCAAAGGAAATCTGCACTACAATGAAGTCTCACTTCCCCCCGGTCAAAAGGGCCATCTGAAAAAAGTGTAAAATCCAGAAAGGCAGGACAGGCCATGGAGAACTGGGAGCCTTGTTATGCTGATGGGCGGGATGTAAATTGCCAACAGACACTCGGGAGAAGTGTATGGTGTTTCCTGAAACATCTAAAAAACAAAGCAACAGAGCCTAGGGCACTTCCACTTATGGTCCTATAGCTTAGGGAAATTAAAATCAAAAAGACACAGCCACCCCAAAGTTTGGGACGCCTCTGTTTACAAGAACCTCGTTTAGCGTACAAGTTCAACATCGCAGAAAGTGAAAAATGGATAAAGAAGTTGTGGTATTTACTTACAAAGCAATATCACTCAGCAATGAAATCTATGTCATCAGGCCCTTAGCAGCACAATGAGTGGATTCAGGTATGATGATTCTAACTGAAATAAGTCACACAGAAAAAGAAACATCATAAGATATCAGTAATACACGGAATGTAAACTTGGCTACACAGGAACTGAATTACAGAACAGAACAGGGTCTCAAATTTAGAAAACCAACTTATGCTTGCTTAAGGGGAAAGGTGAGTTGGGGTGCTGCATAAAACCAGAGATTGAAATGAGCACAGATAAAGTTCCTTAAGCCAAATATGGAATAGACAAGAGCTACTCCTTGCTCAACGAAATGGACTCAACACCGCATATTAAATGCCTAAGAATGTACCTGACTAGTAAGTATCTTAAAACCTATGGATTGCTATGTCTCCGAAAGAGAATCAAGCATGTGTACAGGGGCATAAACGCAGCAGTGATAGGATTGGAGAGGTTCGGTGAGCAAATGAAGACCCTTTGAAGTCATATTGCATGGTACCCATTCCACGGGTTTCAACTACCCAGGTTTAAGGTATTCTTCCTTCAGCTAAAACATGCATGTGGAACCTAGAGTATGATCAACCATGTGATCGGGAGACGTGTTCAAATATGTCTCAGTTTTCGTACCCTGGTACTCGGGTGCAACATTCCAGACGCTTTACTAACACCCTCCCAACTTGGAGAGTCAGTCCCTTTAACCTCCTGTTTGGCCCAGTTTGCAATTTCTGCGGAAGATGAACAGGAATAGCGAGAACCAATGAGAGACTAGCTGGAGGTGTCTGGACGGGCAAATTTAACTCTCATTTCCCACCAGGAAGAGGAATTAACCAAAGGCTCAGCGTGCCGTGCCGGAACCAGATTAGGGCCTGAAGCCATCCTGCGGTGTTGCGGCCAGCTCAAAAGAAAGCGAGTTGAAGAAAGGAGCTCAGGGGTACTGTAATTCACAAACCTGCAGAGTTATAAATGACAGCTATCGTCCAAAAATATACTGAAGTAAGGCTGCCAAGAGGACTTGAAAGCGGGGCAGAATTGCAGGAAACCGATTTCAGGAGGCAGACTGGAATTGCATTGAAAGCATAGGAAAAGAGGCAGAACGTCCACAATGATGCACTTGGCCAAAAAGGGCGTATGCGCTTTTTCCTGAATATATTCAGGAAAAAACGCATACGCCCTTTTTGGCCAACCAAGCAAGCTTGCAAAGGAAATCTGCACTACAATGAAGTCTCACTTCCCCCCGGTCAAAAGGGCCATCTGAAAAAAGTGTAAAATCCAGAAAGGCAGGACAGGCCATGGAGAACTGGGAGCCTTGTTATGCTGATGGGCGGGATGTAAATTGCCAACAGACACTCGGGAGAAGTGTATGGTGTTTCCTGAAACATCTAAAAAACAAAGCAACAGAGCCTAGGGCACTTCCACTTATGGTCCTATAGTTTAGGGAAATTAAAATCAAAAAGACACAGCCACCCCAAAGTTTGGGACACCTCTGTTTACAAGAACCTCGTTTACAGTACAAGTTCAACATCGCAGAAAGTGAAAAATGGATAAAGAAGTTGTGGTATTTACTTACAAAGCAATATCACTCAGCAATGAAATCTATGTCATCAGGCCCTTAGCAGCACAATGAGTGGATTCAGGTATGATGATTCTAACTGAAATAAGTCACACAGAAAAAGAAACATCATAAGATATCAGTAATACACGGAATGTAAACTTGGCTACACAGGAACTGAATTACAGAACAGAACAGGGTCTCAAATTTAGAAAACCAACTTATGCTTGCTTAAGGGGAAAGGTGAGTTGGGGTGCTGCATAAAACCAGAGATTGAAATGAGCACAGATAAAGTTCCTTAAGCCAAATATGGAATAGACAAGAGCTACTCCTTGCTCAACGAAATGGACTCAACACCGCATATTAAACGCCTAAGAATGTACCTGACTAGTAAGTATCTTAAAACCTATGGATTGCTATGTCTCCGAAAGAGAATCAAGCATGTGTACAGGGGCATAAACGCAGCAGTGATAGGATTGGAGAGGTTCGGTGAGCAAATGAAGACCCTTTGAAGTCATATTGCATGGTACCCATTCCACGGGTTTCAACTACCCAGATTTAAGGTATTCTTCCTTCAGCTAAAACATGCATGTGGAACCTAGAGTATGATCAACCATGTGATCGGGAGACGTGTTCAAATATGTCTCAGTTTTCGTACCCTGGTACTCGGGTGCAACATTCCAGACGCTTTACTAACACCCTCCCGACTTGGAGAGTCAGTCCCTTTAACCTCCTGTTTGGCCCAGTTTGCAATTTCTGCGGAAGATGAACAGGAATAGCGAGAACCAATGAGAGACTAGCTGGAGGTGTCTGGACGGGCAAATTTAACTCTCATTTCCCACCAGGAAGAGGAATTAACCAAAGGCTCAGCGTGCCGTGCCGGAACCAGATTAGGGCCTGAAGCCATCCTGCGGTGTTGCGGCCAGCTCAAAAGAAAGCGAGTTGAAGAAAGGAGCTCAGGGGCACTGTAATTCACAAACCTGCAGAGTTATAAATGACAGCTATCGTCCAAAAATATACTGAAGTAAGGCTGCCAAGAGGACTTGAAAGCGGGGCAGAATTGCAGGAAACCGATTTCAGGAGGTAGACTGGAATTGCATTGAAAGCATAGGAAAAGAGGCAGAACGTCCACAATGATGCACTTGGCCAAAAAGGGCGTATGCGTTTTTTCCTGAATATATTCAGGAAAAAACGCATACGCCCTTTTTGGCCAACCAAGCAAGCTTGCAAAGGAAATCTGCACTATAATGAAGTCTCACTTCCCCCCGGTCAAAAGGGCCATCTGAAAAAAGTGTAAAATCCAGAAAGGCAGGACAGGCCATGGAGAACTGGGAGCCTTGTTATGCTGATGGGCGGGATGTAAATTGCCAACAGACACTCGGGAGAAGTGTATGGTGTTTCCTGAAACATCTAAAAAACAAAGCAACAGAGCCTAGGGCACTTCCACTTATGGTCCTATAGCTTAGGGAAATTAAAATCAAAAAGACACAGCCACCCCAAAGTTTGGGACGCCTCTGTTTACAAGAACCTCGTTTACAGTACAAGTTCAACATCGCAGAAAGTGAAAAATGGATAAAGAAGTTGTGGTATTTACTTACAAAACAATATCTCTCAGCAATGAAATCTATGTCATCAGGCCCTTAGCAGCACAATGAGTGGATTCAGGTATGATGATTCTAACTGAAATAAGTCACACAGAAAAAGAAACATCATAAGATATCAGTAATACATGGAATGTAAACTTGGCTACACAGGAACTGAATTACAGAACAGAACAGGGTCTCAAATTTAGAAAACCAACTTATGCTTGCTTAAGGGGAAAGGTGAGTTGGGGTGCTGCATAAAACCAGAGATTGAAATGAGCACAGATAAAGTTCCTTAAGCCAAATATGGAATAGACAAGAGCTACTCCTTGCTCAACGAAATGGACTCAACACCGCATATTAAATGCCTAAGAATGTACCTGACTAGTAAGTATCTTAAAACCTATGGATTGCTATGTCTCCGAAAGAGAATCAAGCATGTGTACAGGGGCATAAACGCAGCAGTGATAGGATTGGAGAGGTTCGGTGAGCAAATGAAGACCCTTTGAAGTCATATTGCATGGTACCCATTCCACGGGTTTCAACTACCCAGGTTTAAGGTATTCTTCCTTCAGCTAAAACATGCATGTGGAACCTAGAGTATGATCAACCATGTGATCGGGAGACGTGTTCAAATATGTCTCAGTTTTCGTACCCTGGTACTCGGGTGCAACATTCCAGACGCTTTACTAACACCCTCCCGACTTGGAGAGTCAGTCCCTTTAACCTCCTGTTTGGCCCAGTTTGCAATTTCTGCGGAAGATGAACAGGAATAGCGAGAACCAATGAGAGACTAGCTGGAGGTGTCTGGACGGGCAAATTTAACTCTCATTTCCCACCAGGAAGAGGAATTAACCAAAGGCTCAGCGTGCCGTGCCGGAACCAGATTAGGGCCTGAAGCCATCCTGCGGTGTTGCGGCCAGCTCAAAAGAAAGCGAGTTGAAGAAAGGAGCTCAGGGGCACTGTAATTCACAAACCTGCAGAGTTATAAATGACAGCTATCGTCCAAAAATATACTGAAGTAAGGCTGCCAAGAGGACTTGAAAGCGGGGCAGAATTGCAGGAAACCGATTTCAGGAGGCAGACTGGAATTGCATTGAAAGCATAGGAAAAGAGGCAGAACGTCCACAATGATGCACTTGGCCAAAAAGGGCGTATGCGTTTTTTCCTGAATATATTCAGGAAAAAACGCATACGCCCTTTTTGGCCAACCAAGCAAGCTTGCAAAGGAAATCTGCACTACAATGAAGTCTCACTTCCCCCCGGTCAAAAGGGCCATCTGAAAAAAGTGTAAAATCCAGAAAGGCAGGACAGGCCATGGAGAACTGGGAGCCTTGTTATGCTGATGGGCGGGATGTAAATTGCCAACAGACACTCGGGAGAAGTGTATGGTGTTTCCTGAAACATCTAAAAAACAAAGCAACAGAGCCTAGGGCACTTCCACTTATGGTCCTATAGCTTAGGGAAATTAAAATCAAAAAGACACAGCCACCCCAAAGTTTGGGACGCCTCTGTTTACAAGAACCTCGTTTAGCGTACAAGTTCAACATCGCAGAAAGTGAAAAATGGATAAAGAAGTTGTGGTATTTACTTACAAAGCAATATCACTCAGCAATGAAATCTATGTCATCAGGCCCTTAGCAGCACAATGAGTGGATTCAGGTATGATGATTCTAACTGAAATAAGTCACACAGAAAAAGAAACATCATAAGATATCAGTAATACACGGAATGTAAACTTGGCTACACAGGAACTGAATTACAGAACAGAACAGGGTCTCAAATTTAGAAAACCAACTTATGCTTGCTTAAGGGGAAAGGTGAGTTGGGGTGCTGCATAAAACCAGAGATTGAAATGAGCACAGATAAAGTTCCTTAAGCCAAATATGGAATAGACAAGAGCTACTCCTTGCTCAACGAAATGGACTCAACACCGCATATTAAATGCCTAAGAATGTACCTGACTAGTAAGTATCTTAAAACCTATGGATTGCTATGTCTCCGAAAGAGAATCAAGCATGTGTACAGGGGCATAAACGCAGCAGTGATAGGATTGGAGAGGTTCGGTGAGCAAATGAAGACCCTTTGAAGTCATATTGCATGGTACCCATTCCACGGGTTTCAACTACCCAGGTTTAAGGTATTCTTCCTTCAGCTAAAACATGCATGTGGAACCTAGAGTATGATCAACCATGTGATCGGGAGACGTGTTCAAATATGTCTCAGTTTTCGTACCCTGGTACTCGGGTGCAACATTCCAGACGCTTTACTAACACCCTCCCAACTTGGAGAGTCAGTCCCTTTAACCTCCTGTTTGGCCCAGTTTGCAATTTCTGCGGAAGATGAACAGGAATAGCGAGAACCAATGAGAGACTAGCTGGAGGTGTCTGGACGGGCAAATTTAACTCTCATTTCCCACCAGGAAGAGGAATTAACCAAAGGCTCAGCGTGCCGTGCCGGAACCAGATTAGGGCCTGAAGCCATCCTGCGGTGTTGCGGCCAGCTCAAAAGAAAGCGAGTTGAAGAAAGGAGCTCAGGGGTACTGTAATTCACAAACCTGCAGAGTTATAAATGACAGCTATCGTCCAAAAATATACTGAAGTAAGGCTGCCAAGAGGACTTGAAAGCGGGGCAGAATTGCAGGAAACCGATTTCAGGAGGCAGACTGGAATTGCATTGAAAGCATAGGAAAAGAGGCAGAACGTCCACAATGATGCACTTGGCCAAAAAGGGCGTATGCGCTTTTTCCTGAATATATTCAGGAAAAAACGCATACGCCCTTTTTGGCCAACCAAGCAAGCTTGCAAAGGAAATCTGCACTACAATGAAGTCTCACTTCCCCCCGGTCAAAAGGGCCATCTGAAAAAAGTGTAAAATCCAGAAAGGCAGGACAGGCCATGGAGAACTGGGAGCCTTGTTATGCTGATGGGCGGGATGTAAATTGCCAACAGACACTCGGGAGAAGTGTATGGTGTTTCCTGAAACATCTAAAAAACAAAGCAACAGAGCCTAGGGCACTTCCACTTATGGTCCTATAGTTTAGGGAAATTAAAATCAAAAAGACACAGCCACCCCAAAGTTTGGGACACCTCTGTTTACAAGAACCTCGTTTACAGTACAAGTTCAACATCGCAGAAAGTGAAAAATGGATAAAGAAGTTGTGGTATTTACTTACAAAGCAATATCACTCAGCAATGAAATCTATGTCATCAGGCCCTTAGCAGCACAATGAGTGGATTCAGGTATGATGATTCTAACTGAAATAAGTCACACAGAAAAAGAAACATCATAAGATATCAGTAATACACGGAATGTAAACTTGGCTACACAGGAACTGAATTACAGAACAGAACAGGGTCTCAAATTTAGAAAACCAACTTATGCTTGCTTAAGGGGAAAGGTGAGTTGGGGTGCTGCATAAAACCAGAGATTGAAATGAGCACAGATAAAGTTCCTTAAGCCAAATATGGAATAGACAAGAGCTACTCCTTGCTCAACGAAATGGACTCAACACCGCATATTAAACGCCTAAGAATGTACCTGACTAGTAAGTATCTTAAAACCTATGGATTGCTATGTCTCCGAAAGAGAATCAAGCATGTGTACAGGGGCATAAACGCAGCAGTGATAGGATTGGAGAGGTTCGGTGAGCAAATGAAGACCCTTTGAAGTCATATTGCATGGTACCCATTCCACGGGTTTCAACTACCCAGATTTAAGGTATTCTTCCTTCAGCTAAAACATGCATGTGGAACCTAGAGTATGATCAACCATGTGATCGGGAGACGTGTTCAAATATGTCTCAGTTTTCGTACCCTGGTACTCGGGTGCAACATTCCAGACGCTTTACTAACACCCTCCCGACTTGGAGAGTCAGTCCCTTTAACCTCCTGTTTGGCCCAGTTTGCAATTTCTGCGGAAGATGAACAGGAATAGCGAGAACCAATGAGAGACTAGCTGGAGGTGTCTGGACGGGCAAATTTAACTCTCATTTCCCACCAGGAAGAGGAATTAACCAAAGGCTCAGCGTGCCGTGCCGGAACCAGATTAGGGCCTGAAGCCATCCTGCGGTGTTGCGGCCAGCTCAAAAGAAAGCGAGTTGAAGAAAGGAGCTCAGGGGCACTGTAATTCACAAACCTGCAGAGTTATAAATGACAGCTATCGTCCAAAAATATACTGAAGTAAGGCTGCCAAGAGGACTTGAAAGCGGGGCAGAATTGCAGGAAACCGATTTCAGGAGGTAGACTGGAATTGCATTGAAAGCATAGGAAAAGAGGCAGAACGTCCACAATGATGCACTTGGCCAAAAAGGGCGTATGCGTTTTTTCCTGAATATATTCAGGAAAAAACGCATACGCCCTTTTTGGCCAACCAAGCAAGCTTGCAAAGGAAATCTGCACTATAATGAAGTCTCACTTCCCCCCGGTCAAAAGGGCCATCTGAAAAAAGTGTAAAATCCAGAAAGGCAGGACAGGCCATGGAGAACTGGGAGCCTTGTTATGCTGATGGGCGGGATGTAAATTGCCAACAGACACTCGGGAGAAGTGTATGGTGTTTCCTGAAACATCTAAAAAACAAAGCAACAGAGCCTAGGGCACTTCCACTTATGGTCCTATAGCTTAGGGAAATTAAAATCAAAAAGACACAGCCACCCCAAAGTTTGGGACGCCTCTGTTTACAAGAACCTCGTTTACAGTACAAGTTCAACATCGCAGAAAGTGAAAAATGGATAAAGAAGTTGTGGTATTTACTTACAAAGCAATATCACTCAGCAATGAAATCTATGTCATCAGGCCCTTAGCAGCACAATGAGTGGATTCAGGTATGATGATTCTAACTGAAATAAGTCACACAGAAAAAGAAACATCATAAGATATCAGTAATACACGGAATGTAAACTTGGCTACACAGGAACTGAATTACAGAACAGAACAGGGTCTCAAATTTAGAAAACCAACTTATGCTTGCTTAAGGGGAAAGGTGAGTTGGGGTGCTGCATAAAACCAGAGATTGAAATGAGCACAGATAAAGTTCCTTAAGCCAAATATGGAATAGACAAGAGCTACTCCTTGCTCAACGAAATGGACTCAACACCGCATATTAAATGCCTAAGAATGTACCTGACTAGTAAGTATCTTAAAACCTATGGATTGCTATATCTCCAAAAGAGAATCAAGCGTGTGTCCAGGGGCATAAATGCAGCAGTGATAGGATTGGAGAGGTTCGGTGAGCAAACAAAGACCCTTTGAAGTCATATTGCATGGTACCCATTCCACGGGTTTCAACTACCCAGGTTTAAGGTATTCTTCCTTCAGCTAAAACATGCATGTGGAACCTAGAGTATGATCAACCATGTGATCGGGAAACGTGTTCAAATATGTCTCAGTTCTCGTAACCTGGTACTCGGGTGCAACATTCCAGACGCTTTACTAACACCCTCCCGACTTGGAGAGTCAGTCCCTTTAACCTCCTGTTTGGCCCAGTTTGCAATTTCTGCGGAAGATGAACAGGAATAGTGAGAACCAATGAGAGACTAGCTGGAGGTGTCTGGACGGGCAAATTTAACTCTCATTTCCCACCAGGAAGAGGAATTAACCAAAGGCTCAGCGTGCCGTGCCGGAACCAGATTAGGGCCTGAAGCCATCCTGCGTTGTTGCGGCCAGGTCACAAGAAAGCAAGTTGAAGAAAGGAGCTCAGGGGCACTGTAATTCACAAACCTGCAGACTTATAAATGACAGCTATCGTCCAAAAATATACTGAAGTAAGGCTGCCAAGAGGACTTGAAAGCGGGGCAGAATTGCAGGAAACCGATTTCAGGAGGTAGACTGGAATTGCATTGAAAGCATAGGAAAAGAGGCAGAACGTCCACAATGATGCACTTGGCCAAAAAGGGCGTATGCGTTTTTTCCTGAATATATTCAGGAAAAAACACATACGCCCTTTTTGGCCAACCAAGCAAGCTTGCAAAGGAAATCTGCACTACAATGAAGTCTCACTTCCCCCCGGTCAAAAGGGCCATCTGAAAAAAGTGTAAAATCCAGAAAGGCAGGACAGGCCATGGAGAACTGGGAGCCTTGTTATGCTGATGGGTGGGATGAAAATTGCCAGCAGACACTCGGGAGAAGTGTATGGTGTTTCCTGAAACATCTAAAAAACAAAGCAACAGAGCCTAGGGCACTTCCACTTATGGTCCTATAGCTTAGGGAAATTAAAATCAAAAAGACACAGCCACCCCAAACATTGGGACGCCTCTGTTTACAAGAACCTCGTTTACAGTACAAGTTCAACATCGCAGAAAGTGAAAAATGGATAAAGAAGTTGTGGTATTTACTTACAAAACAATATCTCTCAGCAATGAAATCTATGTCATCAGGCCCTTAGCAGCACAATGAGTGGATTCAGGTATGATGATTCTAACTGAAATAAGTCACACAGAAAAAGAACCATCATAAGATATCAGTAATACACGGAATGTAAACTTGGCTACACAGGAACTGAATTACAGAACAGAACAGGGTCTCAAATTTAGAAAACCAACTTATGCTTGCTTAAGGGGAAAGGTGAGTTGGGGTGCTGCATAAAACCAGAGATTGAAATGAGCACAGATAAAGTTCCTTAAGCCAAATATGGAATAGACAAGAGCTACTCCTTGCTCAACGAAATGGACTCAACACCGCATATTAAATGCCTAAGAATGTACCTGACTAGTAAGTATCTTAAAACCTATGGATTACTATGTCTCCGAAAGAGAATCAAGCATGTGTACAGGGGCATAAACGCAGCAGTGATAGGATTGGAGAGGTTCGGTGAGCAAATGAAGACCCTCTGAAGTCATATTGCATGGTACCCATTCCACGGGTTTCAACTACCCAGGTTTAAGGTATTCTTCCTTCAGCTAAAACATGCATGTGGAACCTAGAGTATGATCAACCATGTGATCGGGAAACGTGTTCAAATATGTCTCAGTTTTCGTACCTGGTACTCGGGTGCAACATTCCAGACGCTTTACTAACACCCTCCCGACTTGGAGAGTCAGTCCCTTTAACCTCCTGTTTGGCCCAGTTTGCAATTTCTGCGGACGATGAACAGGAATAGCGAGAACCAATGAGAGACTAGCTGGAGGTGTCTGGACGGGCAAATTTAACTCTCATTTCCCACCAGGAAGAGGAATTAACCAAAGGCTCAGCGTGCCCTGCCGGAACCAGATTAGGGCCTGAAGACATCCTGCGGTGTTGCGGCCAGCTCAAAAGAAAGCGAGTTGAAGAAAGGAGCTCAGGGGCACTGTAATTCACAAACCTGCAGAGTTATAAATGACAGCTATCGTCCAAAAATATACTGAAGTAAGGCTGCCAAGAGGACTTGAAAGCGGGGCAGAATTGCAGGAAACCGATTTCAGGAGGTAGACTGGAATTGCATTGAAAGCATAGGAAAAGAGGCAGAACGTCCACAATGATGCACTTGGCCAAAAAGGGCGTATGCGTTTTTTCCTGAATATATTCAGGAAAAAACGCATACGCCCTTTTTGGCCAACCAAGCAAGCTTGCAAAGGAAATCTGCACTACAATGAAGTCTCACTTCCCCCCGGTCAAAAGGGCCATCTGAAAAAAGTGTAAAATCCAGAAAGACAGGACAGGCCATGGAGAACTGGGAGCCTTGTTATGCTGATGGGTGGGATGAAAATTGCCAGCAGACACTCGGGAGAAGTGTATGGTGTTTCCTGAAACATCTAAAAAACAAAGCAACAGAGCCTAGGGCACTTCCACTTATGGTCCTATAGCTTAGGGAAATTAAAATCAAAAAGACACAGCCACCCCAAACATTGGGACGCCTCTGTTTACAAGAACCTCGTTTACAGTACAAGTTCAACATCGCAGAAAGTGAAAAATGGATAAAGAAGTTGTGGTATTTACTTACAAAGCAATATCACTCAGCAATGAAATCTATGTCATCAGGCCCTTAGCAGCACAATGAGTGGATTCAGGTATGATGATTCTAACTGAAATAAGTCACACAGAAAAAGAAACATCATAAGATATCAGTAATACACGGAATGTAAACTTGGCTACACAGGAACTGAATTACAGAACAGAACAGGGTCTCAAATTTAGAAAACCAACTTATGCTTGCTTAAGGGGAAAGGTGAGTTGGGGTGCTGCATAAAACCAGAGATTGAAATGAGCACAGATAAAGTTCCTTAAGCCAAATATGGAATAGACAAGAGCTACTCCTTGCTCAACGAAATGGACTCAACACCGCATATTAAACGCCTAAGAATGTACCTGACTAGTAAGTATCTTAAAACCTGTTGGTTACGATGTCTCCGAAAGAGAATCAAGCATGTGTACAGGGGCATAAACGCAGCAGTGATAGGATTGGAGAGGTTCGGTGAGCAAATGAAGACCCTCTGAAGTCATATTGCATGGTACCCATTCCACGGGTTTCAACTACCCAGGTTTAAGGTATTCTTCCTTCAGCTAAAACATGCATGTGGAACCTAGAGTATGATCAACCATGTGATCGGGAAACGTGTTCAAATATGTCTCAGTTTTCGTACCCTGGTACTCGGGTGCAACATTCCAGACGCTTTACTAACACCCTCCCGACTTGGAGAGTCAGTCCCTTTAACCTCCTGTTTGGCCCAGTTTGCAATTTCTGCGGACGATGAACAGGAATAGCGAGAACCAATGAGAGACTAGCTGGAGGTGTCTGGACGGGCAAATTTAACTCTCATTTCCCACCAGGAAGAGGAATTAACCAAAGGCTCAGCGTGCCCTGCCGGAACCAGATTAGGGCCTGAAGACATCCTGCGGTGTTGCGGCCAGCTCAAAAGAAAGCGAGTTGAAGAAAGGAGCTCAGGGGCACTGTAATTCACAAACCTGCAGAGTTATAAATGACAGCTATCGTCCAAAAATATACTGAAGTAAGGCTGCCAAGAGGACTTGAAAGCGGGGCAGAATTGCAGGAAACCGATTTCAGGAGGTAGACTGGAATTGCATTGAAAGCATAGGAAAAGAGGCAGAACGTCCACAATGATGCACTTGGCCAAAAAGGGCGTATGCGTTTTTTCCTGAATATATTCAGGAAAAAACGCATACGCCCTTTTTGGCCAACCAAGCAAGCTTGCAAAGGAAATCTGCACTACAATGAAGTCTCACTTCCCCCCGGTCAAAAGGGCCATCTGAAAAAAGTGTAAAATCCAGAAAGGCGGGACAGCCCATGGAGAACTGGGAGCCTTGTTATGCTGACGGGCGGGATGTAAATTGCCAACAGACACTCGGGAGAAGTGTATGGTGTTTCCTGAAACATCTAAAAAACAAAGCAACAGAGCCTAGGGCACTTCCACTTATGGTCCTATAGCTTAGGGAAATTAAAATCAAAAAGACACAGCCACCCCAAAGTTTGGGACGCATCTGTTTACAAGAACCTCGTTTACAGTACAAGTTCAACATCGCAGAAAGTGAAAAATGGATAAAGAAGTTGTGGTATTTACTTACAAAGCAATATCACTCAGCAATGAAATCTATGTCATCAGGCCCTTAGCAGCACAATGAGTGGATTCAGGTATGATGATTCTAACTGAAATAAGTCACACAGAAAAAGAACCATCATAAGATATCAGTAATACACGGAATGTAAACTTGGCTACACAGGAACTGAATTACAGAACAGAACAGGGTCTCAAATTTAGAAAACCAACTTATGCTTGCTTAAGGGGAAAGGTGAGTTGGGGTGCTGCATAAAACCAGAGATTGAAATGAGCACAGATAAAGTTCCTTAAGCCAAATATGGAATAGACAAGAGCTACTCCTTGCTCAACGAAATGGACTCAACACCCCATATTAAGCGCCTAAAAATGTACCTGACTAGTAAGTATCTTAAAACCTATGGATTGCTATATCTCCAAAAGAGAATCAAGCGTGTGTCCAGGGGCATAAATGCAGCAGTGATAGGATTGGAGAGGTTCGGTGAGCAAACAAAGACCCTTTGAAGTCATATTGCATGGTACCCATTCCACGGGTTTCAACTACCCAGGTTTAAGGTATTCTTCCTTCAGCTAAAACATGCATGTGGAACCTAGAGTATGATCAACCATGTGATCGGGAAACGTGTTCAAATATGTCTCAGTTCTCGTAACCTGGTACTCGGGTGCAACATTCCAGACGCTTTACTAACACCCTCCCGACTTGGAGAGTCAGTCCCTTTAACCTCCTGTTTGGCCCAGTTTGCAATTTCTGCGGAAGATGAACAGGAATAGTGAGAACCAATGAGAGACTAGCTGGAGCTGTCTGGACGGGCAAATTTAACTCTCATTTCCCACCAGGAAGAGGAATTAACCAAAGGCTCAGTGTGCCGTGCCGGAACCAGATTAGGGCCTGAAGCCATCCTGCGTTGTTGCGGCCAGGTCACAAGAAAGCAAGTTGAAGAAAGGAGCTCAGGGGCACTGTAATTCACAAACCTGCAGACTTATAAATGACAGCTATCGTCCAAAAATATACTGAAGTAAGGCTGCCAAGAGGACTTGAAAGCGGGGCAGAATTGCAGGAAACCGATTTCAGGAGGTAGACTGGAATTGCATTGAAAGCATAGGAAAAGAGGCAGAACGTCCACAATGATGCACTTGGCCAAAAAGGGCGTATGCGTTTTTTCCTGAATATATTCAGGAAAAAACGCATACGCCCTTTTTGGCCAACCAAGCAAGCTTGCAAAGGAAATCTGCACTACAATGAAGTCTCACTTCCCCCCGGTCAAAAGGGCCATCTGAAAAAAGTGTAAAATCCAGAAAGGCAGGACAGGCCATGGAGAACTGGGAGCCTTGTTATGCTGATGGGCGGGATGAAAATTGCCAGCAGACACTCGGGAGAAGTGTATGGTGTTTCCTGAAACATCTAAAAAACAAAGCAACAGAGCCTAGGGCACTTCCACTTATGGTCCTATAGCTTAGGGAAATTAAAATCAAAAAGACACAGCCACCCCAAACATTGGGACGCCTCTGTTTACAAGAACCTCGTTTACAGTACAAGTTCAACATCGCAGAAAGTGAAAAATGGATAAAGAAGTTGTGGTATTTACTTACAAAGCAATATCACTCAGCAATGAAATCTATGTCATCAGGCCCTTAGCAGCACAATGAGTGGATTCAGGTATGATGATTCTAACTGAAATAAGTCACACAGAAAAAGAAACATCATAAGATATCAGTAATACACGGAATGTAAACTTGGCTACACAGGAACTGAATTACAGAACAGAACAGGGTCTCAAATTTAGAAAACCAACTTATGCTTGCTTAAGGGGAAAGGTGAGTTGGGGTGCTGCATAAAACCAGAGATTGAAATGAGCACAGATAAAGTTCCTTAAGCCAAATATGGAATAGACAAGAGCTACTCCTTGCTCAACGAAATGGACTCAACACCGCATATTAAACGCCTAAGAATGTACCTGACTAGTAAGTATCTTAAAACCTATGGATTACTATGTCTCCGAAAGAGAATCAAGCATGTGTACAGGGGCATAAACGCAGCAGTGATAGGATTGGAGAGGTTCGGTGAGCAAATGAAGACCCTCTGAAGTCATATTGCATGGTACCCATTCCACGGGTTTCAACTACCCAGGTTTAAGGTATTCTTCCTTCAGCTAAAACATGCATGTGGAACCTAGAGTATGATCAACCATGTGATCGGGAAACGTGTTCAAATATGTCTCAGTTTTCGTACCTGGTACTCGGGTGCAACATTCCAGACGCTTTACTAACACCCTCCCGACTTGGAGAGTCAGTCCCTTTAACCTCCTGTTTGGCCCAGTTTGCAATTTCTGCGGACGATGAACAGGAATAGCGAGAACCAATGAGAGACTAGCTGGAGGTGTCTGGACGGGCAAATTTAACTCTCATTTCCCACCAGGAAGAGGAATTAACCAAAGGCTCAGCGTGCCCTGCCGGAACCAGATTAGGGCCTGAAGACATCCTGCGGTGTTGCGGCCAGCTCAAAAGAAAGCGAGTTGAAGAAAGGAGCTCAGGGGCACTGTAATTCACAAACCTGCAGAGTTATAAATGACAGCTATCGTCCAAAAATATACTGAAGTAAGGCTGCCAAGAGGACTTGAAAGCGGGGCAGAATTGCAGGAAACCGATTTCAGGAGGTAGACTGGAATTGCATTGAAAGCATAGGAAAAGAGGCAGAACGTCCACAATGATGCACTTGGCCAAAAAGGGCATATGCGTTTTTTCCTGAATATATTCAGGAAAAAACGCATACGCCCTTTTTGGCCAACCAAGCAAGCTTGCAAAGGAAATCTGCACTACAATGAAGTCTCACTTCCCCCCGGTCAAAAGGGCCATCTGAAAAAAGTGTAAAATCCAGAAAGACAGGACAGGCCATGGAGAACTGGGAGCCTTGTTATGCTGATGGGTGGGATGAAAATTGCCAGCAGACACTCGGGAGAAGTGTATGGTGTTTCCTGAAACATCTAAAAAACAAAGCAACAGAGCCTAGGGCACTTCCACTTATGGTCCTATAGCTTAGGGAAATTAAAATCAAAAAGACACAGCCACCCCAAACATTGGGACGCCTCTGTTTACAAGAACCTCGTTTACAGTACAAGTTCAACATCGCAGAAAGTGAAAAATGGATAAAGAAGTTGTGGTATTTACTTACAAAGCAATATCACTCAGCAATGAAATCTATGTCATCAGGCCCTTAGCAGCACAATGAGTGGATTCAGGTATGATGATTCTAACTGAAATAAGTCACACAGAAAAAGAAACATCATAAGATATCAGTAATACACGGAATGTAAACTTGGCTACACAGGAACTGAATTACAGAACAGAACAGGGTCTCAAATTTAGAAAACCAACTTATGCTTGCTTAAGGGGAAAGGTGAGTTGGGGTGCTGCATAAAACCAGAGATTGAAATGAGCACAGATAAAGTTCCTTAAGCCAAATATGGAATAGACAAGAGCTACTCCTTGCTCAACGAAATGGACTCAACACCGCATATTAAACGCCTAAGAATGTACCTGACTAGTAAGTATCTTAAAACCTGTTGGTTACGATGTCTCCGAAAGAGAATCAAGCATGTGTACAGGGGCATAAACGCAGCAGTGATAGGATTGGAGAGGTTCGGTGAGCAAATGAAGACCCTCTGAAGTCATATTGCATGGTACCCATTCCACGGGTTTCAACTACCCAGGTTTAAGGTATTCTTCCTTCAGCTAAAACATGCATGTGGAACCTAGAGTATGATCAACCATGTGATCGGGAAACGTGTTCAAATATGTCTCAGTTTTCGTACCCTGGTACTCGGGTGCAACATTCCAGACGCTTTACTAACACCCTCCCGACTTGGAGAGTCAGTCCCTTTAACCTCCTGTTTGGCCCAGTTTGCAATTTCTGCGGACGATGAACAGGAATAGCGAGAACCAATGAGAGACTAGCTGGAGGTGTCTGGACGGGCAAATTTAACTCTCATTTCCCACCAGGAAGAGGAATTAACCAAAGGCTCAGCGTGCCCTGCCGGAACCAGATTAGGGCCTGAAGACATCCTGCGGTGTTGCGGCCAGCTCAAAAGAAAGCGAGTTGAAGAAAGGAGCTCAGGGGCACTGTAATTCACAAACCTGCAGAGTTATAAATGACAGCTATCGTCCAAAAATATACTGAAGTAAGGCTGCCAAGAGGACTTGAAAGCGGGGCAGAATTGCAGGAAACCGATTTCAGGAGGTAGACTGGAATTGCATTGAAAGCATAGGAAAAGAGGCAGAACGTCCACAATGATGCACTTGGCCAAAAAGGGCGTATGCGTTTTTTCCTGAATATATTCAGGAAAAAACGCATACGCCCTTTTTGGCCAACCAAGCAAGCTTGCAAAGGAAATCTGCACTACAATGAAGTCTCACTTCCCCCCGGTCAAAAGGGCCATCTGAAAAAAGTGTAAAATCCAGAAAGGCGGGACAGCCCATGGAGAACTGGGAGCCTTGTTATGCTGACGGGCGGGATGTAAATTGCCAACAGACACTCGGGAGAAGTGTATGGTGTTTCCTGAAACATCTAAAAAACAAAGCAACAGAGCCTAGGGCACTTCCACTTATGGTCCTATAGCTTAGGGAAATTAAAATCAAAAAGACACAGCCACCCCAAAGTTTGGGACGCATCTGTTTACAAGAACCTCGTTTACAGTACAAGTTCAACATCGCAGAAAGTGAAAAATGGATAAAGAAGTTGTGGTATTTACTTACAAAGCAATATCACTCAGCAATGAAATCTATGTCATCAGGCCCTTAGCAGCACAATGAGTGGATTCAGGTATGATGATTCTAACTGAAATAAGTCACACAGAAAAAGAACCATCATAAGATATCAGTAATACACGGAATGTAAACTTGGCTACACAGGAACTGAATTACAGAACAGAACAGGGTCTCAAATTTAGAAAACCAACTTATGCTTGCTTAAGGGGAAAGGTGAGTTGGGGTGCTGCATAAAACCAGAGATTGAAATGAGCACAGATAAAGTTCCTTAAGCCAAATATGGAATAGACAAGAGCTACTCCTTGCTCAACGAAATGGACTCAACACCCCATATTAAGCGCCTAAAAATGTACCTGACTAGTAAGTATCTTAAAACCTATGGATTGCTATATCTCCAAAAGAGAATCAAGCGTGTGTCCAGGGGCATAAATGCAGCAGTGATAGGATTGGAGAGGTTCGGTGAGCAAACAAAGACCCTTTGAAGTCATATTGCATGGTACCCATTCCACGGGTTTCAACTACCCAGGTTTAAGGTATTCTTCCTTCAGCTAAAACATGCATGTGGAACCTAGAGTATGATCAACCATGTGATCGGGAAACGTGTTCAAATATGTCTCAGTTCTCGTAACCTGGTACTCGGGTGCAACATTCCAGACGCTTTACTAACACCCTCCCGACTTGGAGAGTCAGTCCCTTTAACCTCCTGTTTGGCCCAGTTTGCAATTTCTGCGGAAGATGAACAGGAATAGTGAGAACCAATGAGAGACTAGCTGGAGCTGTCTGGACGGGCAAATTTAACTCTCATTTCCCACCAGGAAGAGGAATTAACCAAAGGCTCAGTGTGCCGTGCCGGAACCAGATTAGGGCCTGAAGCCATCCTGCGTTGTTGCGGCCAGGTCACAAGAAAGCAAGTTGAAGAAAGGAGCTCAGGGGCACTGTAATTCACAAACCTGCAGACTTATAAATGACAGCTATCGTCCAAAAATATACTGAAGTAAGGCTGCCAAGAGGACTTGAAAGCGGGGCAGAATTGCAGGAAACCGATTTCAGGAGGTAGACTGGAATTGCATTGAAAGCATAGGAAAAGAGGCAGAACGTCCACAATGATGCACTTGGCCAAAAAGGGCGTATGCGTTTTTTCCTGAATATATTCAGGAAAAAACGCATACGCCCTTTTTGGCCAACCAAGCAAGCTTGCAAAGGAAATCTGCACTACAATGAAGTCTCACTTCCCCCCGGTCAAAAGGGCCATCTGAAAAAAGTGTAAAATCCAGAAAGGCAGGACAGGCCATGGAGAACTGGGAGCCTTGTTATGCTGATGGGCGGGATGAAAATTGCCAGCAGACACTCGGGAGAAGTGTATGGTGTTTCCTGAAACATCTAAAAAACAAAGCAACAGAGCCTAGGGCACTTCCACTTATGGTCCTATAGCTTAGGGAAATTAAAATCAAAAAGACACAGCCACCCCAAACATTGGGACGCCTCTGTTTACAAGAACCTCGTTTACAGTACAAGTTCAACATCGCAGAAAGTGAAAAATGGATAAAGAAGTTGTGGTATTTACTTACAAAGCAATATCACTCAGCAATGAAATCTATGTCATCAGGCCCTTAGCAGCACAATGAGTGGATTCAGGTATGATGATTCTAACTGAAATAAGTCACACAGAAAAAGAAACATCATAAGATATCAGTAATACACGGAATGTAAACTTGGCTACACAGGAACTGAATTACAGAACAGAACAGGGTCTCAAATTTAGAAAACCAACTTATGCTTGCTTAAGGGGAAAGGTGAGTTGGGGTGCTGCATAAAACCAGAGATTGAAATGAGCACAGATAAAGTTCCTTAAGCCAAATATGGAATAGACAAGAGCTACTCCTTGCTCAACGAAATGGACTCAACACCGCATATTAAACGCCTAAGAATGTACCTGACTAGTAAGTATCTTAAAACCTATGGATTACTATGTCTCCGAAAGAGAATCAAGCATGTGTACAGGGGCATAAACGCAGCAGTGATAGGATTGGAGAGGTTCGGTGAGCAAATGAAGACCCTCTGAAGTCATATTGCATGGTACCCATTCCACGGGTTTCAACTACCCAGGTTTAAGGTATTCTTCCTTCAGCTAAAACATGCATGTGGAACCTAGAGTATGATCAACCATGTGATCGGGAAACGTGTTCAAATATGTCTCAGTTTTCGTACCCTGGTACTCGGGTGCAACATTCCAGACGCTTTACTAACACCCTCCCGACTTGGAGAGTCAGTCCCTTTAACCTCCTGTTTGGCCCAGTTTGCAATTTCTGCGGAAGATGAACAGGAATAGCGAGAACCAATGAGAGACTAGCTGGAGGTGTCTGGACGGGCAAATTTAACTCTCATTTCCCACCAGGAAGAAGAATTAACCAAAGGCTCAGCGTGCCGTGCCGGAACCAGATTAGGGCCTGAAGACATCCTGCGGTGTTGCGGCCAGCTCAAAAGAAAGCGAGTTGAAGAAAGGAGCTCAGGGGCACTGTAATTCACAAACCTGCAGAGTTATAAATGACAGCTATCGTCCAAAAATATACTGAAGTAAGGCTGCCAAGAGGACTTGAAAGCGGGGCAGAATTGCAGGAAACCGATTTCAGGAGGTAGACTGGAATTGCATTGAAAGCATAGGAAAAGAGGCAGAACGTCCACAATGATGCACTTGGCCAAAAAGGGCGTATGCGTTTTTTCCTGAATATATTCAGGTAAAAACGCATACGCCCTTTTTGGCCAACCAAGCAAGCTTGCAAAGGAAATCTGCACTACAATGAAGTCTCACTTCCCCCCGGTCAAAAGGGCCATCTGAAAAAAGTGTAAAATCCAGAAAGGCGGGACAGCCCATGGAGAACTGGGAGCCTTGTTATGCTGACGGGCGGGATGTAAATTGCCAACAGACACTTGGGAGAAGTGTATGGTGTTTCCTGAAACATCTAAAAAACAAAGCAACAGAGCCTAGGGCACTTCCACTTATGGTCCTATAGCTTAGGGAAATTAAAATCAAAAAGACACAGCCACCCCAAAGTTTGGGACGCCTCTGTTTACAAGAACCTCGTTTACAGTACAAGTTCAACATCGCAGAAAGTGAAAAATGGATAAAGAAGTTGTGGTATTTACTTACAAAGCAATATCACTCAGCAATGAAATCTATGTCATCAGGCCCTTAGCAGCACAATGAGTGGATTCAGGTATGATGATTCTAACTGAAATAAGTCACACAGAAAAAGAAACATCATAAGATATCAGTAATACACGGAATGTAAACTTGGCTACACAGGAACTGAATTACAGAACAGAACAGGGTCTCAAATTTAGAAAACCAACTTATGCTTGCTTAAGGGGAAAGGTGAGTTGGGGTGCTGCATAAAACCAGAGATTGAAATGAGCACAGATAAAGTTCCTTAAGCCAAATATGGAATAGACAAGAGCTACTCCTTGCTCAACGAAATGGACTCAACACCCCATATTAAGCGCCTAAGAATGTACCTGACTAGTAAGTATCTTAAAACCTATGGATTGCTATATCTCCAAAAGAGAATCAAGCGTGTGTCCAGGGGCATAAATGCAGCAGTGATAGGATTGGAGAGGTTCGGTGAGCAAACAAAGACCCTTTGAAGTCATATTGCATGGTACCCATTCCACGGGTCTCAACTCTCCAGGTTTCAGGGATTCTTCCTTCAGCTAAAACATGCATGTGGAACCTAGAGTATGATCAACCATGTGATCGGGAAACGTGTTCAAATATGTCTCAGTTTTCGTACCCTGGTACTCGGGTGCAACATTCCAGACGCTTTACTAACACCCTCCCGACTTGGAGAGTCAGTCCCTTTAACCTCCTGTTTGGCCCAGTTTGCAATTTCTGCGGAAGATGAACAGGAATAGCGAGAACCAATGAGAGACTAGCTGGAGGTGTCTGGACGGGCAAATTTAACTCTCATTTCCCACCAGGAAGAGGAATTAACCAAAGGCTCAGCGTGCCCTGCCGGAACCAGATTAGGGCCTGAAGCCATCCTGCGGTGTTGCGGCCAGGTCACAAGAAAGCGAGTTGAAGAAAGGAGCTCAGGGGCACTGTAATTCACAAAACTGCAGAGTTATAAATGACAGCTATCGTCCAAAAATATACTGAAGTAAGGCTGCCAAGAGGACTTGAAAGCGGGGCAGAATTGCAGGAAACCGATTTCAGGAGGTAGACTGGAATTGCATTGAAAGCATAGGAAAAGAGGCAGAACGTCCACAATGATGCACTTGGCCAAAAAGGGCGTATGTGTTTTTTCCTGAATATATTCTGGGAAAAACGCATACGCCCTTTTTGGCCAACCAAGCAAGCTTGCAAAGGAAATCTGCACTACAATGAAGTCTCACTTGCCCCCGGTCAAAAGGGCCATCTGAAAAAAGTGTAAAATCCAGAAAGGCGGGACAGGCCATGGAGAACTGGGAGCCTTGTTATGCTGACGGGCGGGATGTAAATTGCCAACAGACACTCGGGAGAAGTGTATGGTGTTTCCCGAAACATCTAAAAAACAAAACAACAGAGCCTAGGGCACTTCCACTTATGGTCCTATAGCTTAGGGAAATTAAAATCAAAAAGACACAGCCACCCCAAAGTTTGGAACGCCTCTGTTTACAAGAACCTCGTTTACAGTACAAGTTCAACATCACAGAAAGTGAAAAATGGATAAAGAAGTTGTGGTATTTACTTACAAAGCAATATCACTCAGCAATGAAATCTATGTCATCAGGCCCTTAGCAGCACAATGAGTGGATTCAGGTATGATGATTCTAACTGAAATAAGTCACACAGAAAAAGAAACATCATAAGATATCAGTAATACACGGAATGTAAACTTGGCTACACAGGAACTGAATTACAGAACAGAACAGGGTCTCAAATTTAGAAAACCAACTTATGCTTGCTTAAGGGGAAAGGTGAGTTGGGGTGCTGCATAAAACCAGAGATTGAAATGAGCACAGATAAAGTTCCTCAAGCCAAATATGGAATAGACAAGAGCTACTCCTTGCTCAACGAAATGGACTCAACACCGTATATTAAACGCCTAAGAATGTACCTGACTAGTAAGTATCTTAAAACCTATGGATTACTATGTCTCCGAAAGAGAATCAAGCATGTGTACAGGGGCATAAACGCAGCAGTGATAGGATTGGAGAGGTTCGGTGAGCAAATGAAGACCCTCTGAAGTCATATTGCATGGTACCCATTCCACGGGTTTCAACTACCCAGGTTTAAGGTATTCTTCCTTCAGCTAAAACATGCATGTGGAACCTAGAGTATGATCAACCATGTGATCGGGAAACGTGTTCAAATATGTCTCAGTTTTCGTACCCTGGTACTCGGGTGCAACATTCCAGACGCTTTACTAACACCCTCCCGACTTGGAGAGTCAGTCCCTTTAACCTCCTGTTTGGCCCAGTTTGCAATTTCTGCGGAAGATGAACAGAAATAGCGAGAACCAATGAGAGACTAGCTGGAGGTGTCTGGACGGGCAAATTTAACTCTCATTTCCCACCAGGAAGAGGAATTAACCAAAGGCTCAGCGTGCCCTGCCGGAACCAGATTAGGGCCTGAAGCCATCCTGCGGTGTTGCGGCCAGCTCAAAAGAAAGCGAGTTGAAGAAAGGAGCTCAGGGGCACTGTAATTCACAAACCTGCAGAGTTATAAATGACAGCTATCGTCCAAAAATATACTGAAGTAAGGCTGCCAAGAGGACTTGAAAGCGGGGCAGAATTGCAGGAAACCGATTTCAGGAGGTAGACTGGAATTGCATTGAAAGCATAGGAAAAGAGGCAGAACGTCCACAATGATGCACTTGGCCAAAAAGGGCGTATGCGTTTTTTCCTGAATATATTCTGGGAAAAACGCATACGCCCTTTTTGGCCAACCAAGCAAGCTTGCAAAGGAAATCTGCACTACAATGAAGTCTCACTTGCCCCCGGTCAAAAGGGCCATCTGAAAAAAGTGTAAAATCCAGAAAGGCGGGACAGGCCATGGAGAACTGGGAGCCTTGTTATGCTGACGGGCGGGATGTAAATTGCCAACAGACACTCGGGAGAAGTGTATGGTGTTTCCTGAAACATCTAAAAAACAAAACAACAGAGCCTAGGGCACTTCCACTTATGGTCCTATAGCTTAGGGAAATTAAAATCAAAAAGACACAGCCACCCCAAAGTTTGGAACGCCTCTGTTTACAAGAACCTCGTTTACAGTACAAGTTCAACATCACAGAAAGTGAAAAATGGATAAAGAAGTTGTGGTATTTACTTACAAAGCAATATCACTCAGCAATGAAATCTATGTCATCAGGCCCTTAGCAGCACAATGAGTGGATTCAGGTATGATGATTCTAACTGAAATAAGTCACACAGAAAAAGAAACATCATAAGATATCAGTAATACACGGAATGTAAACTTGGCTACACAGGAACTGAATTACAGAACAGAACAGGGTCTCAAATTTAGAAAACCAACTTATGCTTGCTTAAGGGGAAAGGTGAGTTGGGGTGCTGCATAAAACCAGAGATTGAAATGAGCACAGATAAAGTTCCTTAAGCCAAATATGGAATAGACAAGAGCTACTCCTTGCTCAACGAAATGGACTCAACACCCCATATTAAGCGCCTAAGAATGTACCTGACTAGTAAGTATCTTAAAACCTATGGATTGCTATATCTCCAAAAGAGAATCAAGCGTGTGTCCAGGGGCATAAATGCAGCAGTGATAGGATTGGAGAGGTTCGGTGAGCAAACAAAAACCCTTTGAAGTCATATTGCATGGTACCCATTCCACGGGTCTCAACTCTCCAGGTTTCAGGGATTCTTCCTTCAGCTAAAACATGCATGTGGAACCTAGAGTATGATCAACCATGTGATCGGGAAACGTGTTCAAATATGTCTCAGTTTTCGTACCCTGGTACTCGGGTGCAACATTCCAGACGCTTTACTAACACCCTCCCGACTTGGAGAGTCAGTCCCTTTAACCTCCTGTTTGGCCCAGTTTGCAATTTCTGCGGAAGATGAACAGGAATAGCGAGAACCAATGAGAGACTAGCTGGAGGTGTCTGGACGGGCAAATTTAACTCTCATTTCCCACCAGGAAGAGGAATTAACCAAAGGCTCAGCGTGCCCTGCCGGAACCAGATTAGGGCCTGAAGCCATCCTGCGGTGTTGCGGCCAGGTCACAAGAAAGCGAGTTGAAGAAAGGAGCTCAGGGGCACTGTAATTCACAAAACTGCAGAGTTATAAATGACAGCTATCGTCCAAAAATATACTGAAGTAAGGCTGCCAAGAGGACTTGAAAGCGGGGCAGAATTGCAGGAAACCGATTTCAGGAGGTAGACTGGAATTGCATTGAAAGCATAGGAAAAGAGGCAGAACGTCCACAATGATGCACTTGGCCAAAAAGGGCGTATGTGTTTTTTCCTGAATATATTCTGGGAAAAACGCATACGCCCTTTTTGGCCAACCAAGCAAGCTTGCAAAGGAAATCTGCACTACAATGAAGTCTCACTTGCCCCCGGTCAAAAGGGCCATCTGAAAAAAGTGTAAAATCCAGAAAGGCGGGACAGGCCATGGAGAACTGGGAGCCTTGTTATGCTGACGGGCGGGATGTAAATTGCCAACAGACACTCGGGAGAAGTGTATGGTGTTTCCCGAAACATCTAAAAAACAAAACAACAGAGCCTAGGGCACTTCCACTTATGGTCCTATAGCTTAGGGAAATTAAAATCAAAAAGACACAGCCACCCCAAAGTTTGGAACGCCTCTGTTTACAAGAACCTCGTTTACAGTACAAGTTCAACATCACAGAAAGTGAAAAATGGATAAAGAAGTTGTGGTATTTACTTACAAAGCAATATCACTCAGCAATGAAATCTATGTCATCAGGCCCTTAGCAGCACAATGAGTGGATTCAGGTATGATGATTCTAACTGAAATAAGTCACACAGAAAAAGAAACATCATAAGATATCAGTAATACACGGAATGTAAACTTGGCTACACAGGAACTGAATTACAGAACAGAACAGGTTCTCAAATTTAGAAAACCAACTTATGCTTGCTTAAGGGGAAAGGTGAGTTGGGGTGCTGCATAAAACCAGAGATTGAAATGAGCACAGATAAAGTTCCTCAAGCCAAATATGGAATAGACAAGAGCTACTCCTTGCTCAACGAAATGGACTCAACACCGTATATTAAACGCCTAAGAATGTACCTGACTAGTAAGTATCTTAAAACCTATGGATTACTATGTCTCCGAAAGAGAATCAAGCATGTGTACAGGGGCATAAACGCAGCAGTGATAGGATTGGAGAGGTTCGGTGAGCAAATGAAGACCCTCTGAAGTCATATTGCATGGTACCCATTCCACGGGTTTCAACTACCCAGGTTTAAGGTATTCTTCCTTCAGCTAAAACATGCATGTGGAACCTAGAGTATGATCAACCATGTGATCGGGAAACGTGTTCAAATATGTCTCAGTTTTCGTACCCTGGTACTCGGGTGCAACATTCCAGACGCTTTACTAACACCCTCCCGACTTGGAGAGTCAGTCCCTTTAACCTCCTGTTTGGCCCAGTTTGCAATTTCTGCGGAAGATGAACAGAAATAGCGAGAACCAATGAGAGACTAGCTGGAGGTGTCTGGACGGGCAAATTTAACTCTCATTTCCCACCAGGAAGAGGAATTAACCAAAGGCTCAGCGTGCCCTGCCGGAACCAGATTAGGGCCTGAAGCCATCCTGCGGTGTTGCGGCCAGCTCAAAAGAAAGCGAGTTGAAGAAAGGAGCTCAGGGGCACTGTAATTCACAAACCTGCAGAGTTATAAATGACAGCTATCGTCCAAAAATATACTGAAGTAAGGCTGCCAAGAGGACTTGAAAGCGGGGCAGAATTGCAGGAAACCGATTTCAGGAGGTAGACTGGAATTGCATTGAAAGCATAGGAAAAGAGGCAGAACGTCCACAATGATGCACTTGGCCAAAAAGGGCGTATGTGTTTTTTCCTGAATATATTCTGGGAAAAACGCATACGCCCTTTTTGGCCAACCAAGCAAGCTTGCAAAGGAAATCTGCACTACAATGAAGTCTCACTTGCCCCCGGTCAAAAGGGCCATCTGAAAAAAGTGTAAAATCCAGAAAGGCGGGACAGGCCATGGAGAACTGGGAGCCTTGTTATGCTGACGGGCGGGATGTAAATTGCCAACAGACACTCGGGAGAAGTGTATGGTGTTTCCTGAAACATCTAAAAAACAAAACAACAGAGCCTAGGGCACTTCCACTTATGGTCCTATAGCTTAGGGAAATTAAAATCAAAAAGACACAGCCACCCCAAAGTTTGGAACGCCTCTGTTTACAAGAACCTCGTTTACAGTACAAGTTCAACATCACAGAAAGTGAAAAATGGATAAAGAAGTTGTGGTATTTACTTACAAAGCAATATCACTCAGCAATGAAATCTATGTCATCAGGCCCTTAGCAGCACAATGAGTGGATTCAGGTATGATGATTCTAACTGAAATAAGTCACACAGAAAAAGAAACATCATAAGATATCAGTAATACACGGAATGTAAACTTGGCTACACAGGAACTGAATTACAGAACAGAACAGGGTCTCAAATTTAGAAAACCAACTTATGCTTGCTTAAGGGGAAAGGTGAGTTGGGGTGCTGCATAAAACCAGAGATTGAAATGAGCACAGATAAAGTTCCTTAAGCCAAATATGGAATAGACAAGAGCTACTCCTTGCTCAACGAAATGGACTCAACACCCCATATTAAGCGCCTAAGAATGTACCTGACTAGTAAGTATCTTAAAACCTATGGATTGCTATATCTCCAAAAGAGAATCAAGCGTGTGTCCAGGGGCATAAATGCAGCAGTGATAGGATTGGAGAGGTTCGGTGAGCAAACAAAGACCCTTTGAAGTCATATTGCATGGTACCCATTCCACGGGTCTCAACTCTCCAGGTTTCAGGGATTCTTCCTTCAGCTAAAACATGCATGTGGAACCTAGAGTATGATCAACCATGTGATCGGGAAACGTGTTCAAATATGTCTCAGTTTTCGTACCCTGGTACTCGGGTGCAACATTCCAGACGCTTTACTAACACCCTCCCGACTTGGAGAGTCAGTCCCTTTAACCTCCTGTTTGGCCCAGTTTGCAATTTCTGCGGAAGATGAACAGGAATAGCGAGAACCAATGAGAGACTAGCTGGAGGTGTCTGGACGGGCAAATTTAACTCTCATTTCCCACCAGGAAGAGGAATTAACCAAAGGCTCAGCGTGCCCTGCCGGAACCAGATTAGGGCCTGAAGCCATCCTGCGGTGTTGCGGCCAGGTCACAAGAAAGCGAGTTGAAGAAAGGAGCTCAGGGGCACTGTAATTCACAAAACTGCAGAGTTATAAATGACAGCTATCGTCCAAAAATATACTGAAGTAAGGCTGCCAAGAGGACTTGAAAGCGGGGCAGAATTGCAGGAAACCGATTTCAGGAGGTAGACTGGAATTGCATTGAAAGCATAGGAAAAGAGGCAGAACGTCCACAATGATGCACTTGGCCAAAAAGGGCGTATGCGTTTTTTCCTGAATATATTCAGGAAAAAACGCATACGCCCTTTTTGGCCAACCAAGCAAGCTTGCAAAGGAAATCTGCACTACAATGAAGTCTCACTTCCCCCCGGTCAAAAGGGCCATCTGAAAAAAGTGTAAAATCCAGAAAGGCAGGACAGGCCATGGAGAACTGGGAGCCTTGTTATGCTGATGGGCGGGATGAAAATTGCCAGCAGACACTCGGGAGAAGTGTATGGTGTTTCCTGAAACATCTAAAAAACAAAGCAACAGAGCCTAGGGCACTTCCACTTATGGTCCTATAGCTTAGGGAAATTAAAATCAAAAAGACACAGCCACCCCAAACATTGGGACGCCTCTGTTTACAAGAACCTCGTTTACAGTACAAGTTCAACATCGCAGAAAGTGAAAAATGGATAAAGAAGTTGTGGTATTTACTTACAAAGCAATATCACTCAGCAATGAAATCTATGTCATCAGGCCCTTAGCAGCACAATGAGTGGATTCAGGTATGATGATTCTAACTGAAATAAGTCACACAGAAAAAGAAACATCATAAGATATCAGTAATACACGGAATGTAAACTTGGCTACACAGGAACTGAATTACAGAACAGAACAGGGTCTCAAATTTAGAAAACCAACTTATGCTTGCTTAAGGGGAAAGGTGAGTTGGGGTGCTGCATAAAACCAGAGATTGAAATGAGCACAGATAAAGTTCCTTAAGCCAAATATGGAATAGACAAGAGCTACTCCTTGCTCAACGAAATGGACTCAACACCGTATATTAAACGCCTAAGAATGTACCTGACTAGTAAGTATCTTAAAACCTATGGATTACTATGTCTCCGAAAGAGAATCAAGCATGTGTACAGGGGCATAAACGCAGCAGTGATAGGATTGGAGAGGTTCGGTGAGCAAATGAAGACCCTCTGAAGTCATATTGCATGGTACCCATTCCACGGGTTTCAACTACCCAGGTTTAAGGTATTCTTCCTTCAGCTAAAACATGCATGTGGAACCTAGAGTATGATCAACCATGTGATCGGGAAACGTGTTCAAATATGTCTCAGTTTTCGTACCCTGGTACTCGGGTGCAACATTCCAGACGCTTTACTAACACCCTCCCGACTTGGAGAGTCAGTCCCTTTAACCTCCTGTTTGGCCCAGTTTGCAATTTCTGCGGAAGATGAACAGGAATAGCGAGAACCAATGAGAGACTAGCTGGAGGTGTCTGGACGGGCAAATTTAACTCTCATTTCCCACCAGGAAGAGGAATTAACCAAAGGCTCAGCGTGCCGTGCCGGAACCAGATTAGGGCCTGAAGCCATCCTGCGGTGTTGCGGCCAGCTCAAAAGAAAGCGAGTTGAAGAAAGGAGCTCAGGGGCACTGTAATTCACAAAACTGCAGAGTTATAAATGACAGCTATCGTCCAAAAATATACTGAAGTAAGGCTGCCAAGAGGACTTGAAAGCGGGGCAGAATTGCAGGAAACCGATTTCAGGAGGTAGACTGGAATTGCATTGAAAGCATAGGAAAAGAGGCAGAACGTCCACAATGATGCACTTGGCCAAAAAGGGCGTATGTGTTTTTTCCTGAATATATTCTGGGAAAAACGCATACGCCCTTTTTGGCCAACCAAGCAAGCTTGCAAAGGAAATCTGCACTACAATGAAGTCTCACTTGCCCCCGGTCAAAAGGGCCATCTGAAAAAAGTGTAAAATCCAGAAAGGCGGGACAGGCCATGGAGAACTGGGAGCCTTGTTATGCTGACGGGCGGGATGTAAATTGCCAACAGACACTCGGGAGAAGTGTATGGTGTTTCCTGAAACATCTAAAAAACAAAACAACAGAGCCTAGGGCACTTCCACTTATGGTCCTATAGCTTAGGGAAATTAAAATCAAAAAGACACAGCCACCCCAAAGTTTGGAACGCCTCTGTTTACAAGAACCTCGTTTACAGTACAAGTTCAACATCACAGAAAGTGAAAAATGGATAAAGAAGTTGTGGTATTTACTTACAAAGCAATATCACTCAGCAATGAAATCTATGTCATCAGGCCCTTAGCAGCACAATGAGTGGATTCAGGTATGATGATTCTAACTGAAATAAGTCACACAGAAAAAGAAACATCATAAGATATCAGTAATACACGGAATGTAAACTTGGCTACACAGGAACTGAATTACAGAACAGAACAGGGTCTCAAATTTAGAAAACCAACTTATGCTTGCTTAAGGGGAAAGGTGAGTTGGGGTGCTGCATAAAACCAGAGATTGAAATGAGCACAGATAAAGTTCCTTAAGCCAAATATGGAATAGACAAGAGCTACTCCTTGCTCAACGAAATGGACTCAACACCCCATATTAAGCGCCTAAGAATGTACCTGACTAGTAAGTATCTTAAAACTTATGGATTGCTATATCTCCAAAAGAGAATCAAGCGTGTGTCCAGGGGCATAAATGCAGCAGTGATAGGATTGGAGAGGTTCGGTGAGCAAACAAAGACCCTTTGAAGTCATATTGCATGGTACCCATTCCACGGGTTTCAACTACCCAGGTTTAAGGTATTCTTCCTTCAGCTAAAACATGCATGTGGAACCTAGAGTATGATCAACAATGTGATCGGGAAACGTGTTCAAATATGTCTCAGTTCTCGTAACCTGGTACTCGGGTGCAACATTCCAGACGCTTTACTAACACCCTCCCGACTTGGAGAGTCAGTCCCTTTAACCTCCTGTTTGGCCCAGTTTGCAATTTCTGCGGAAGATGAACAGGAATAGCGAGAACCAATGAGAGACTAGCTGGAGGTGTCTGGACGGGCAAATTTAACTCTCATTTCCCACCAGGAAGAGGAATTAACCAAAGGCTCAGCGTGCTGTGCCGGAACCAGATTAGGGCCTGAAGCCATCCTGCGTTGTTGCGGCCAGGTCACAAGAAAGCAAGTTGAAGAAAGGAGCTCAGGGGCACTGTAATTCACAAACCTGCAGACTTATAAATGACAGCTATCGTCCAAAAATATACTGAAGTAAGGCTGCCAAGAGGACTTGAAAGTGGGGCAGAATTGCAGGAAACCGATTTCAGGAGGTAGACTGGAACTGCATTGAAAGCATAGGAAAAGAGGCAGAACGTCCACAATGATGCACTTGGCCAAAAAGGGCGTATGCGTTTTTTCCTGAATATATTCAGGAAAAAACGCATACGCACTTTTTGGCCAACCAAGCAAGCTTGCAAAGGAAATCTGCACTACAATGAAGTCTCACTTCCCCCCGGTCAAAAGGGCCATCTGAAAAAAGTGTAAAATCCAGAAAGGCAGGACAGGCCATGGAGAACTGGGAGCCTTGTTATACTGATGGGCGGGATGAAAATTGCCAGCAGACACTCGGGAGAAGTGTATGGTGTTTCCTGAAACATCTAAAAAACAAAGCAACAGAGCCTAGGGCACTTCCACTTATGGTCCTATAGCTTAGGGAAATTAAAATCAAAAAGACACAGCCACCCCAAACATTGGGACGCCTCTGTTTACAAGAACCTCGTTTACAGTACAAGTTCAACATCGCAGAAAGTGAAAAATGGATAAAGAAGTTGTGGTATTTACTTACAAAGCAATATCACTCAGCAATGAAATCTATGTCATCAGGCCCTTAGCAGCACAATGAGTGGATTCAGGTATGATGATTCTAACTGAAATAAGTCACACAGAAAAAGAAACATCATAAGATATCAGTAATACACGGAATGTAAAGTTGGCTACACAGGAACTGAATTACAGAACAGAACAGGGTCTCAAATTTAGAAAACCAACTTATGCTTGCTTAAGGGGAAAGGTGAGTTGGGGTGCTGCATAAAACCAGAGATTGAAATGAGCACAGATAAAGTTCCTTAAGCCAAATATGGAATAGACAAGAGCTACTCCTTGCTCAACGAAATGGACTCAACACCGTATATTAAACGCCTAAGAATGTACCTGACTAGTAAGTATCTTAAAACCTATGGATTACTATGTCTCCGAAAGAGAATCAAGCATGTGTACAGGGGCATAAACGCAGCAGTGATAGGATTGGAGAGGTTCGGTGAGCAAATGAAGACCCTCTGAAGTCATATTGCATGGTACCCATTCCACGGGTTTCAACTACCCAGGTTTAAGGTATTCTTCCTTCAGCTAAAACATGCATGTGGAACCTAGAGTATGATCAACCATGTGATCGGGAAACGTGTTCAAATATGTCTCAGTTTTCGTACCCTGGTACTCGGGTGCAACATTCCAGACGCTTTACTAACACCCTCCCGACTTGGAGAGTCAGTCCCTTTAACCTCCTGTTTGGCCCAGTTTGCAATTTCTGCGGAAGATGAACAGGAATAGCGAGAACCAATGAGAGACTAGCTGGAGGTGTCTGGACGGGCAAATTTAACTCTCATTTCCCACCAGGAAGAGGAATTAACCAAAGGCTCAGCGTGCCGTGCCGGAACCAGATTAGGGCCTGAAGCCATCCTGCGGTGTTGCGGCCAGCTCAAAAGAAAGCGAGTTGAAGAAAGGAGCTCAGGGGCACTGTAATTCACAAAACTGCAGAGTTATAAATGACAGCTATCGTCCAAAAATATACTGAAGTAAGGCTGCCAAGAGGACTTGAAAGCGGGGCAGAATTGCAGGAAACCGATTTCAGGAGGTAGACTGGAATTGCATTGAAAGCATAGGAAAAGAGGCAGAACGTCCACAATGATGCACTTGGCCAAAAAGGGCGTATGTGTTTTTTCCTGAATATATTCTGGGAAAAACGCATACGCCCTTTTTGGCCAACCAAGCAAGCTTGCAAAGGAAATCTGCACTACAATGAAGTCTCACTTGCCCCCGGTCAAAAGGGCCATCTGAAAAAAGTGTAAAATCCAGAAAGGCGGGACAGGCCATGGAGAACTGGGAGCCTTGTTATGCTGACGGGCGGGATGTAAATTGCCAACAGACACTCCGGAGAAGTGTATGGTGTTTCCTGAAACATCTAAAAAACAAAACAACAGAGCCTAGGGCACTTCCACTTATGGTCCTATAGCTTAGGGAAATTAAAATCAAAAAGACACAGCCACCCCAAAGTTTGGAACGCCTCTGTTTACAAGAACCTCGTTTACAGTACAAGTTCAACATCACAGAAAGTGAAAAATGGATAAAGAAGTTGTGGTATTTACTTACAAAGCAATATCACTCAGCAATGAAATCTATGTCATCAGGCCCTTAGCAGCACAATGAGTGGATTCAGGTATGATGATTCTAACTGAAATAAGTCACACAGAAAAAGAAACATCATAAGATATCAGTAATACACGGAATGTAAACTTGGCTACACAGGAACTGAATTACAGAACAGAACAGGGTCTCAAATTTAGAAAACCAACTTATGCTTGCTTAAGGGGAAAGGTGAGTTGGGGTGCTGCATAAAACCAGAGATTGAAATGAGCACAGATAAAGTTCCTTAAGCCAAATATGGAATAGACAAGAGCTACTCCTTGCTCAACGAAATGGACTCAACACCGTATATTAAACGCCTAAGAATGTACCTGACTTGTAAGTATCTTAAAACCTATGGATTACTATGTCTCCGAAAGAGAATCAAGCATGTGTACAGGGGCATAAACGCAGCAGTGATAGGATTGGAGAGGTTCGGTGAGCAAATGAAGACCCTCTGAAGTCATATTGCATGGTACCCATTCCACGGGTTTCAACTACCCAGGTTTAAGGTATTCTTCCTTCAGCTAAAACATGCATGTGGAACCTAGAGTATGATCAACCATGTGATCGGGAAACGTGTTCAAATATGTCTCAGTTTTCGTACCCTGGTACTCGGGTGCAACATTCCAGATGCTTTACTAACACCCTCCCGACTTGGAGAGTCAGTCCCTTTAACCTCCTGTTTGGCCCAGTTTGCAATTTCTGCGGAAGATGAACAGGAATAGCGAGAACCAATGAGAGACTAGCTGGAGGTGTCTGGACGGGCAAATTTAACTCTCATTTCCCACCAGGAAGAGGAATTAACCAAAGGCTCAGCGTGCCCTGCCGGAACCAGATTAGGGCCTGAAGACATCCTGCGGTGTTGCGGCCAGCTCAAAAGAAAGCGAGTTGAAGAAAGGAGCTCAGGGGCACTGTAATTCACAAAACTGCAGAGTTATAAATGACAGCTATCGTCCAAAAATATACTGAAGTAAGGCTGCCAAGAGGACTTGAAAGCGGGGCAGAATTGCAGGAAACCGATTTCAGGAGGTAGACTGGAATTGCATTGAAAGCATAGGAAAAGAGGCAGAACGTCCACAATGATGCACTTGGCCAAAAAGGGCGTATGTGTTTTTTCCTGAATATATTCTGGGAAAAACGCATACGCCCTTTTTGGCCAACCAAGCAAGCTTGCAAAGGAAATCTGCACTACAATGAAGTCTCACTTGCCCCCGGTCAAAAGGGCCATCTGAAAAAAGTGTAAAATCCAGAAAGGCGGGACAGGCCATGGAGAACTGGGAGCCTTGTTATGCTGACGGGCGGGATGTAAATTGCCAACAGACACTCGGGAGAAGTGTATGGTGTTTCCTGAAACATCTAAAAAACAAAACAACAGAGCCTAGGGCACTTCCACTTATGGTCCTATAGCTTAGGGAAATTAAAATCAAAAAGACACAGCCACCCCAAAGTTTGGAACGCCTCTGTTTACAAGAACCTCGTTTACAGTACAAGTTCAACATCACAGAAAGTGAAAAATGGATAAAGAAGTTGTGGTATTTACTTACAAAGCAATATCACTCAGCAATGAAATCTATGTCATCAGGCCCTTAGCAGCACAATGAGTGGATTCAGGTATGATGATTCTAACTGAAATAAGTCACACAGAAAAAGAAACATCATAAGATATCAGTAATACACGGAATGTAAACTTGGCTACACAGGAACTGAATTACAGAACAGAACAGGGTCTCAAATTTAGAAAACCAACTTATGCTTGCTTAAGGGGAAAGGTGAGTTGGGGTGCTGCATAAAACCAGAGATTGAAATGAGCACAGATAAAGTTCCTTAAGCCAAATATGGAATAGACAAGAGCTACTCCTTGCTCAACGAAATGGACTCAACACCCCATATTAAGCGCCTAAGAATGTACCTGACTAGTAAGTATCTTAAAACTTATGGATTGCTATATCTCCAAAAGAGAATCAAGCGTGTGTCCAGGGGCATAAATGCAGCAGTGATAGGATTGGAGAGGTTCGGTGAGCAAACAAAGACCCTTTGAAGTCATATTGCATGGTACCCATTCCACGGGTTTCAGCTACCCAGGTTTAAGGTATTCTTCCTTCAGCTAAAACATGCATGTGGAACCTAGAGTATGATCAACAATGTGATCGGGAAACGTGTTCAAATATGTCTCAGTTCTCGTAACCTGGTACTCGGGTGCAACATTCCAGACGCTTTACTAACACCCTCCCGACTTGGAGAGTCAGTCCCTTTAACCTCCTGTTTGGCCCAGTTTGCAATTTCTGCGGAAGATGAACAGGAATAGCGAGAACCAATGAGAGACTAGCTGGAGGTGTCTGGACGGGCAAATTTAACTCTCATTTCCCACCAGGAAGAGGAATTAACCAAAGGCTCAGCGTGCTGTGCCGGAACCAGATTAGGGCCTGAAGCCATCCTGCGTTGTTGCGGCCAGGTCACAAGAAAGCAAGTTGAAGAAAGGAGCTCAGGGGCACTGTAATTCACAAAACTGCAGACTTATAAATGACAGCTATCGTCCAAAAATATACTGAAGTAAGGCTGCCAAGAGGACTTGAAAGCGGGGCAGAATTGCAGGAAACCGATTTCAGGAGGTAGACTGGAATTGCATTGAAAGCATAGGAAAAGAGGCAGAACGTCCACAATGATGCACTTGGCCAAAAAGGGCGTATGTGTTTTTTCCTGAATATATTCTGGGAAAAACGCATACGCCCTTTTTGGCCAACCAAGCAAGCTTGCAAAGGAAATCTGCACTACAATGAAGTCTCACTTGCCCCCGGTCAAAAGGGCCATCTGAAAAAAGTGTAAAATCCAGAAAGGCGGGACAGGCCATGGAGAACTGGGAGCCTTGTTATGCTGACGGGCGGGATGTAAATTGCCAACAGACACTCGGGAGAAGTGTATGGTGTTTCCTGAAACATCTAAAAAACAAAACAACAGAGCCTAGGGCACTTCCACTTATGGTCCTATAGCTTAGGGAAATTAAAATCAAAAAGACACAGCCACCCCAAAGTTTGGAACGCCTCTGTTTACAAGAACCTCGTTTACAGTACAAGTTCAACATCACAGAAAGTGAAAAATGGATAAAGAAGTTGTGGTATTTACTTACAAAGCAATATCACTCAGCAATGAAATCTATGTCATCAGGCCCTTAGCAGCACAATGAGTGGATTCAGGTATGATGATTCTAACTGAAATAAGTCACACAGAAAAAGAAACATCATAAGATATCAGTAATACACGGAATGTAAACTTGGCTACACAGGAACTGAATTACAGAACAGAACAGGGTCTCAAATTTAGAAAACCAACTTATGCTTGCTTAAGGGGAAAGGTGAGTTGGGGTGCTGCATAAAACCAGAGATTGAAATGAGCACAGATAAAGTTCCTTAAGCCAAATATGGAATAGACAAGAGCTACTCCTTGCTCAACGAAATGGACTCAACACCCCATATTAAGCGCCTAAGAATGTACCTGACTAGTAAGTATCTTAAAACTTATGGATTGCTATATCTCCAAAAGAGAATCAAGCGTGTGTCCAGGGGCATAAATGCAGCAGTGATAGGATTGGAGAGGTTCGGTGAGCAAACAAAGACCCTTTGAAGTCATATTGCATGGTACCCATTCCACGGGTTTCAGCTACCCAGGTTTAAGGTATTCTTCCTTCAGCTAAAACATGCATGTGGAACCTAGAGTATGATCAACAATGTGATCGGGAAACGTGTTCAAATATGTCTCAGTTCTCGTAACCTGGTACTCGGGTGCAACATTCCAGACGCTTTACTAACACCCTCCCGACTTGGAGAGTCAGTCCCTTTAACCTCCTGTTTGGCCCAGTTTGCAATTTCTGCGGAAGATGAACAGGAATAGCGAGAACCAATGAGAGACTAGCTGGAGGTGTCTGGACGGGCAAATTTAACTCTCATTTCCCACCAGGAAGAGGAATTAACCAAAGGCTCAGCGTGCTGTGCCGGAACCAGATTAGGGCCTGAAGCCATCCTGCGTTGTTGCGGCCAGGTCACAAGAAAGCAAGTTGAAGAAAGGAGCTCAGGGGCACTGTAATTCACAAACCTGCAGACTTATAAATGACAGCTATCGTCTAAAAATATACTGAAGTAAGGCTGCCAAGAGGACTTGAAAGCGGGGCAGAATTGCAGGAAACCGATTTCAGGAGGTAGACTGGAACTGCATTGAAAGCATAGGAAAAGAGGCAGAACGTCCACAATGATGCACTTGGCCAAAAAGGGCGTATGCGTTTTTTCCTGAATATATTCAGGAAAAAACGCATACGCCCTTTTTGGCCAACCAAGCAAGCTTGCAAAGGAAATCTGCACTACAATGAAGTCTCACTTCCCCCCGGTCAAAAGGGCCATCTGAAAAAAGTGTAAAATCCAGAAAGGCGGGACAGGCCATGGAGAACTGGGAGCCTTGTTATGCTGACGGGCGGGATGTAAATTGCCAACAGACACTCGGGAGAAGTGTATGGTGTTTCCTGAAACATCTAAAAAACAAAGCAACAGAGCCTAGGGCACTTCCACTTATGGTCCTATAGCTTAGGGAAATTAAAATCAAAAAGACACAGCCACCCCAAACATTGGGACGCCTCTGTTTACAAGAACCTCGTTTACAGTACAAGTTCAACATCGCAGAAAGTGAAAAATGGATAAAGAAGTTGTGGTATTTACTTACAAAGCAATATCACTCAGCAATGAAATCTATGTCATCAGGCCCTTAGCAGCACAATGAGTGGATTCAGGTATGATGATTCTAACTGAAATAAGTCACACAGAAAAAGAAACATCATAAGATATCAGTAATACACGGAATGTAAAGTTGGCTACACAGGAACTGAATTACAGAACAGAACAGGGTCTCAAATTTAGAAAACCAACTTATGCTTGCTTAAGGGTAAAGGTGAGTTGGGGTGCTGCATAAAACCAGAGATTGAAATGAGCACAGATAAAGTTCCTTAAGCCAAATATGGAATAGACAAGAGCTACTCCTTGCTCAACGAAATGGACTCAACACCGTATATTAAACGCCTAAGAATGTACCTGACTAGTAAGTATCTTAAAACCTATGGATTACTATGTCTCCGAAAGAGAATCAAGCATGTGTACAGGGGCATAAACGCAGCAGTGATAGGATTGGAGAGGTTCGGTGAGCAAATGAAGACCCTCTGAAGTCATATTGCATGGTACCCATTCCACGGGTTTCAACTACCCAGGTTTAAGGTATTCTTCCTTCAGCTAAAACATGCATGTGGAACCTAGAGTATGATCAACCATGTGATCGGGAAACGTGTTCAAATATGTCTCAGTTTTCGTACCCTGGTACTCGGGTGCCACATTCCAGACGCTTTACTAACACCCTCCCGACTTGGAGAGTCAGTCCCTTTAACCTCCTGTTTGGCCCAGTTTGCAATTTCTGCGGAAGATGAACAGGAATAGCGAGAACCAATGAGAGACTAGCTGGAGGTGTCTGGACGGGCAAATTTAACTCTCATTTCCCACCAGGAAGAGGAATTAACCAAAGGCTCAGCGTGCCCTGCCGGAACCAGATTAGGGCCTGAAGCCATCCTGCGGTGTTGCGGCCAGCTCAAAAGAAAGCGAGTTGAAGAAAGGAGCTCAGGGGCACTGTAATTCACAAAACTGCAGAGTTATAAATGACAGCTATCGTCCAAAAATATACTGAAGTAAGGCTGCCAAGAGGACTTGAAAGCGGGGCAGAATTGCAGGAAACCGATTTCAGGAGGTAGACTGGAATTGCATTGAAAGCATAGGAAAAGAGGCAGAACGTCCACAATGATGCACTTGGCCAAAAAGGGCGTATGTGTTTTTTCCTGAATATATTCTGGGAAAAACGCATACGCCCTTTTTGGCCAACCAAGCAAGCTTGCAAAGGAAATCTGCACTACAATGAAGTCTCACTTGCCCCCGGTCAAAAGGGCCATCTGAAAAAAGTGTAAAATCCAGAAAGGCGGGACAGGCCATGGAGAACTGGGAGCCTTGTTATGCTGACGGGCGGGATGTAAATTGCCAACAGACACTCGGGAGAAGTGTATGGTGTTTCCTGAAACATCTAAAAAACAAAACAACAGAGCCTAGGGCACTTCCACTTATGGTCCTATAGCTTAGGGAAATTAAAATCAAAAAGACACAGCCACCCCAAAGTTTGGAACGCCTCTGTTTACAAGAACCTCGTTTACAGTACAAGTTCAACATCACAGAAAGTGAAAAATGGATAAAGAAGTTGTGGTATTTACTTACAAAGCAATATCACTCAGCAATGAAATCTATGTCATCAGGCCCTTAGCAGCACAATGAGTGGATTCAGGTATGATGATTCTAACTGAAATAAGTCACACAGAAAAAGAAACATCATAAGATATCAGTAATACACGGAATGTAAAGTTGGCTACACAGGAACTGAATTACAGAACAGAACAGGGTCTCAAATTTAGAAAACCAACTTATGCTTGCTTAAGGGTAAAGGTGAGTTGGGGTGCTGCATAAAACCAGAGATTGAAATGAGCACAGATAAAGTTCCTTAAGCCAAATATGGAATAGACAAGAGCTACTCCTTGCTCAACGAAATGGACTCAACACCGTATATTAAACGCCTAAGAATGTACCTGACTAGTAAGTATCTTAAAACCTATGGATTACTATGTCTCCGAAAGAGAATCAAGCATGTGTACAGGGGCATAAACGCAGCAGTGATAGGATTGGAGAGGTTCGGTGAGCAAATGAAGACCCTCTGAAGTCATATTGCATGGTACCCATTCCACGGGTTTCAACTACCCAGGTTTAAGGTATTCTTCCTTCAGCTAAAACATGCATGTGGAACCTAGAGTATGATCAACCATGTGATCGGGAAACGTGTTCAAATATGTCTCAGTTTTCGTACCCTGGTACTCGGGTGCAACATTCCAGACGCTTTACTAACACCCTCCCGACTTGGAGAGTCAGTCCCTTTAACCTCCTGTTTGGCCCAGTTTGCAATTTCTGCGGAAGATGAACAGGAATAGCGAGAACCAATGAGAGACTAGCTGGAGGTGTCTGGACGGGCAAATTTAACTCTCATTTCCCACCAGGAAGAGGAATTAACCAAAGGCTCAGCGTGCCCTGCCGGAACCAGATTAGGGCCTGAAGACATCCTGCGGTGTTGCGGCCAGCTCAAAAGAAAGCGAGTTGAAGAAAGGAGCTCAGGGGCACTGTAATTCACAAAACTGCAGAGTTATAAATGACAGCTATCGTCCAAAAATATACTGAAGTAAGGCTGCCAAGAGGACTTGAAAGCGGGGCAGAATTGCAGGAAACCGATTTCAGGAGGTAGACTGGAATTGCATTGAAAGCATAGGAAAAGAGGCAGAACGTCCACAATGATGCACTTGGCCAAAAAGGGCGTATGTGTTTTTTCCTGAATATATTCTGGGAAAAACGCATACGCCCTTTTTGGCCAACCAAGCAAGCTTGCAAAGGAAATCTGCACTACAATGAAGTCTCACGTGCCCCCGGTCAAAAGGGCCATCTGAAAAAAGTGTAAAATCCAGAAAGGCGGGACAGGCCATGGAGAACTGGGAGCCTTGTTATGCTGACGGGCGGGATGTAAATTGCCAACAGACACTCGGGAGAAGTGTATGGTGTTTCCTGAAACATCTAAAAAACAAAACAACAGAGCCTAGGGCACTTCCACTTATGGTCCTATAGCTTAGGGAAATTAAAATCAAAAAGACACAGCCACCCCAAAGTTTGGAACGCCTCTGTTTACAAGAACCTCGTTTACAGTACAAGTTCAACATCACAGAAAGTGAAAAATGGATAAAGAAGTTGTGGTATTTACTTACAAAGCAATATCACTCAGCAATGAAATCTATGTCATCAGGCCCTTAGCAGCACAATGAGTGGATTCAGGTATGATGATTCTAACTGAAATAAGTCACACAGAAAAAGAAACATCATAAGATATCAGTAATACACGGAATGTAAAGTTGGCTACACAGGAACTGAATTACAGAACAGAACAGGGTCTCAAATTTAGAAAACCAACTTATGCTTGCTTAAGGGGAAAGGTGAGTTGGGGTGCTGCATAAAACCAGAGATTGAAATGAGCACAGATAAAGTTCCTTAAGCCAAATATGGAATAGACAAGAGCTACTCCTTGCTCAACGAAATGGACTCAACACCGTATATTAAACGCCTAAGAATGTACCTGACTTGTAAGTATCTTAAAACCTATGGATTACTATGTCTCCGAAAGAGAATCAAGCATGTGTACAGGGGCATAAACGCAGCAGTGATAGGATTGGAGAGGTTCGGTGAGCAAATGAAGACCCTCTGAAGTCATATTGCATGGTACCCATTCCACGGGTTTCAACTACCCAGGTTTAAGGTATTCTTCCTTCAGCTAAAACATGCATGTGGAACCTAGAGTATGATCAACCATGTGATCGGGAAACGTGTTCAAATATGTCTCAGTTTTCGTACCCTGGTACTCGGGTGCAACATTCCAGACGCTTTACTAACACCCTCCCGACTTGGAGAGTCAGTCCCTTTAACCTCCTGTTTGGCCCAGTTTGCAATTTCTGCGGAAGATGAACAGGAATAGCGAGAACCAATGAGAGACTAGCTGGAGGTGTCTGGACGGGCAAATTTAACTCTCATTTCCCACCAGGAAGAGGAATTAACCAAAGGCTCAGCGTGCCCTGCCGGAACCAGATTAGGGCCTGAAGACATCCTGCGGTGTTGCGGCCAGCTCAAAAGAAAGCGAGTTGAAGAAAGGAGCTCAGGGGCACTGTAATTCACAAAACTGCAGAGTTATAAATGACAGCTATCGTCCAAAAATATACTGAAGTAAGGCTGCCAAGAGGACTTGAAAGCGGGGCAGAATTGCAGGAAACCGATTTCAGGAGGTAGACTGGAATTGCATTGAAAGCATAGGAAAAGAGGCAGAACGTCCACAATGATGCACTTGGCCAAAAAGGGCGTATGTGTTTTTTCCTGAATATATTCTGGGAAAAACGCATACGCCCTTTTTGGCCAACCAAGCAAGCTTGCAAAGGAAATCTGCACTACAATGAAGTCTCACTTGCCCCCGGTCAAAAGGGCCATCTGAAAAAAGTGTAAAATCCAGAAAGGCGGGACAGGCCATGGAGAACTGGGAGCCTTGTTATGCTGACGGGCGGGATGTAAATTGCCAACAGACACTCGGGAGAAGTGTATGGTGTTTCCTGAAACATCTAAAAAACAAAACAACAGAGCCTAGGGCACTTCCACTTATGGTCCTATAGCTTAGGGAAATTAAAATCAAAAAGACACAGCCACCCCAAAGTTTGGAACGCCTCTGTTTACAAGAACCTCGTTTACAGTACAAGTTCAACATCACAGAAAGTGAAAAATGGATAAAGAAGTTGTGGTATTTACTTACAAAGCAATATCACTCAGCAATGAAATCTATGTCATCAGGCCCTTAGCAGCACAATGAGTGGATTCAGGTATGATGATTCTAACTGAAATAAGTCACACAGAAAAAGAAACATCATAAGATATCAGTAATACACGGAATGTAAACTTGGCTACACAGGAACTGAATTACAGAACAGAACAGGGTCTCAAATTTAGAAAACCAACTTATGCTTGCTTAAGGGGAAAGGTGAGTTGGGGTGCTGCATAAAACCAGAGATTGAAATGAGCACAGATAAAGTTCCTTAAGCCAAATATGGAATAGACAAGAGCTACTCCTTGCTCAACGAAATGGACTCAACACCCCTTATTAAGAGCCTAAGAATGTACCTGACTAGTAAGTATCTTAAAACTTATGGATTGCTATATCTCCAAAAGAGAATCAAGCGTGTGTCCAGGGGCATAAATGCAGCAGTGATAGGATTGGAGAGGTTCGGTGAGCAAACAAAGACCCTTTGAAGTCATATTGCATGGTACCCATTCCACGGGTTTCAACTACCCAGGTTTAAGGTATTCTTCCTTCAGCTAAAACATGCATGTGGAACCTAGAGTATGATCAACAATGTGATCGGGAAACGTGTTCAAATATGTCTCAGTTCTCGTAACCTGGTACTCGGGTGCAACATTCCAGACGCTTTACTAACACCCTCCCGACTTGGAGAGTCAGTCCCTTTAACCTCCTGTTTGGCCCAGTTTGCAATTTCTGCGGAAGATGAACAGGAATAGCGAGAACCAATGAGAGACTAGCTGGAGGTGTCTGGACGGGCAAATTTAACTCTCATTTCCCACCAGGAAGAGGAATTAACCAAAGGCTCAGCGTGCCGTGCCGGAACCAGATTAGGGCCTGAAGCCATCCTGCGTTGTTGCGGTCAGGTCACAAGAAAGCAAGTTGAAGAAAGGAGCTCAGGGGCACTGTAATTCACAAACCTGCAGACTTATAAATGACAGCTATCGTCCAAAAATATACTGAAGTAAGGCTGCCAAGAGGACTTGAAAGCGGGGCAGAATTGCAGGAAACCGATTTCAGGAGGTAGACTGGAATTGCATTGAAAGCATAGGAAAAGAGGCAGAACGTCCACAATGATGCACTTGGCCAAAAAGGGCGTATGCGTTTTTTCCTGAATATATTCAGGAAAAAACGCATACGCCCTTTTTGGCCAACCAAGCAAGCTTGCAAAGGAAATCTGCACTACAATGAAGTCTCACTTCCCCCCGGTCAAAAGGGCCATCTGAAAAAAGTGTAAAATCCAGAAAGGCAGGACAGGCCATGGAGAACTGGGAGCCTTGTTATGCTGATGGGCGGGATGAAAATTGCCAGCAGACACTCGGGAGAAGTGTATGGTGTTTCCTGAAACATCTAAAAAACAAAGCAACAGAGCCTAGGGCACTTCCACTTATGGTCCTATAGCTTAGGGAAATTAAAATCAAAAAGACACAGCCACCCCAAACATTGGGACGCCTCTGTTTACAAGAACCTCGTTTACAGTACAAGTTCAACATCGCAGAAAGTGAAAAATGGATAAAGAAGTTGTGGTATTTACTTACAAAGCAATATCACTCAGCAATGAAATCTATGTCATCAGGCCCTTAGCAGCACAATGAGTGGATTCAGGTATGATGATTCTAACTGAAATAAGTCACACAGAAAAAGAAACATCATAAGATATCAGTAATACACGGAATGTAAACTTGGCTACACAGGAACTGAATTACAGAACAGAACAGGGTCTCAAATTTAGAAAACCAACTTATGCTTGCTTAAGGGGAAAGGTGAGTTGGGGTGCTGCATAAAACCAGAGATTGAAATGAGCACAGATAAAGTTCCTTAAGCCAAATATGGAATAGACAAGAGCTACTCCTTGCTCAACGAAATGGACTCAACACCGTATATTAAACGCCTAAGAATGTACCTGAATAGTAAGTATCTTAAAACCTATGGATTACTATGTCTCCGAAAGAGAATCAAGCATGTGTACAGGGGCATAAACGCAGCAGTGATAGGATTGGAGAGGTTCGGTGAGCAAATGAAGACCCTCTGAAGTCATATTGCATGGTACCCATTCCACGGGTTTCAACTACCCAGGTTTAAGGTATTCTTCCTTCAGCTAAAACATGCATGTGGAACCTAGAGTATGATCAACCATGTGATCGGGAAACGTGTTCAAATATGTCTCAGTTTTCGTACCCTGGTACTCGGGTGCAACATTCCAGACGCTTTACTAACACCCTCCCGACTTGGAGAGTCAGTCCCTTTAACCTCCTGTTTGGCCCAGTTTGCAATTTCTGCGGAAGATGAACAGGAATAGCGAGAACCAATGAGAGACTAGCTGGAGGTGTCTGGACGGGCAAATTTAACTCTCATTTCCCACCAGGAAGAGGAATTAACCAAAGGCTCAGCGTGCCCTGCCGGAACCAGATTAGGGCCTGAAGACATCCTGCGGTGTTGCGGCCAGCTCAAAAGAAAGCGAGTTGAAGAAAGGAGCTCAGGGGCACTGTAATTCACAAAACTGCAGAGTTATAAATGACAGCTATCGTCCAAAAATATACTGAAGTAAGGCTGCCAAGAGGACTTGAAAGCGGGGCAGAATTGCAGGAAACCGATTTCAGGAGGTAGACTGGAATTGCATTGAAAGCATAGGAAAAGAGGCAGAACGTCCACAATGATGCACTTGGCCAAAAAGGGCGTATGTGTTTTTTCCTGAATATATTCTGGGAAAAACGCATACGCCCTTTTTGGCCAACCAAGCAAGCTTGCAAAGGAAATCTGCACTACAATGAAGTCTCACTTGCCCCCGGTCAAAAGGGCCATCTGAAAAAAGTGTAAAATCCAGAAAGGCGGGACAGGCCATGGAGAACTGGGAGCCTTGTTATGCTGACGGGCGGGATGTAAATTGCCAACAGACACTCTGGAGAAGTGTATGGTGTTTCCTGAAACATCTAAAAAACAAAACAACAGAGCCTAGGGCACTTCCACTTATGGTCCTATAGCTTAGGGAAATTAAAATCAAAAAGACACAGCCACCCCAAAGTTTGGAACGCCTCTGTTTACAAGAACCTCGTTTACAGTACAAGTTCAACATCACAGAAAGTGAAAAATGTATAAAGAAGTTGTGGTATTTACTTACAAAGCAATATCACTCAGCAATGAAATCTATGTCATCAGGCCCTTAGCAGCACAATGAGTGGATTCAGGTATGATGATTCTAACTGAAATAAGTCACACAGAAAAAGAAACATCATAAGATATCAGTAATACACGGAATGTAAACTTGGCTACACAGGAACTGAATTACAGAACAGAACAGGGTCTCAAATTTAGAAAACCAACTTATGCTTGCTTAAGGGGAAAGGTGAGTTGGGGTGCTGCATAAAACCAGAGATTGAAATGAGCACAGATAAAGTTCCTTAAGCCAAATATGGAATAGACAAGAGCTACTCCTTGCTCAACGAAATGGACTCAACACCCCATATTAAGCGCCTAAGAATGTACCTGACTAGTAAGTATCTTAAAACTTATGGATTGCTATATCTCCAAAAGAGAATCAAGCGTGTGTCCAGGGGCATAAATGCAGCAGTGATAGGATTGGAGAGGTTCGGTGAGCAAACAAAGACCCTTTGAAGTCATATTGCATGGTACCCATTCCACGGGTTTCAACTACCCAGGTTTAAGGTATTCTTCCTTCAGCTAAAACATGCATGTGGAACCTAGAGTATGATCAACAATGTGATCGGGAAACGTGTTCAAATATGTCTCAGTTCTCGTAACCTGGTACTCGGGTGCAACATTCCAGACGCTTTACTAACACCCTCCCGACTTGGAGAGTCAGTCCCTTTAACCTCCTGTTTGGCCCAGTTTGCAATTTCTGCGGAAGATGAACAGGAATAGCGAGAACCAATGAGAGACTAGCTGGAGGTGTCTGGACGGGCAAATTTAACTCTCATTTCCCACCAGGAAGAGGAATTAACCAAAGGCTCAGCGTGCTGTGCCGGAACCAGATTAGGGCCTGAAGCCATCCTGCGTTGTTGCGGCCAGGTCACAAGAAAGCAAGTTGAAGAAAGGAGCTCAGGGGCACTGTAATTCACAAACCTGCAGACTTATAAATGACAGCTATCGTCCAAAAATATACTGAAGTAAGGCTGCCAAGAGGACTTGAAAGCGGGGCAGAATTGCAGGAAACCGATTTCAGGAGGTAGACTGGAATTGCATTGAAAGCATAGGAAAAGAGGCAGAACGTCCACAATGATGCACTTGGCCAAAAAGGGCGTATGCGTTTTTTCCTGAATATATTCAGGAAAAAACGCATACGCCCTTTTTGGCCAACCAAGCAAGCTTGCAAAGGAAATCTGCACTACAATGAAGTCTCACTTCCACCCGGTCAAAAGGGCCATCTGAAAAAAGTGTAAAATCCAGAAAGGCAGGACAGGCCATGGAGAACTGGGAGCCTTGTTATGCTGATGGGCGGGATGAAAATTGCCAGCAGACACTCGGGAGAAGTGTATGGTGTTTCCTGAAACATCTAAAAAACAAAGCAACAGAGCCTAGGGCACTTCCACTTATGGTCCTATAGCTTAGGGAAATTAAAATCAAAAAGACACAGCCACCCCAAACATTGGGACGCCTCTGTTTACAAGAACCTCGTTTACAGTACAAGTTCAACATCGCAGAAAGTGAAAAATGGATAAAGAAGTTGTGGTATTTACTTACAAAGCAATATCACTCAGCAATGAAATCTATGTCATCAGGCCCTTAGCAGCACAATGAGTGGATTCAGGTATGATGATTCTAACTGAAATAAGTCACACAGAAAAAGAAACATCATAAGATATCAGTAATACACGGAATGTAAACTTGGCTACACAGGAACTGAATTACAGAACAGAACAGGGTCTCAAATTTAGAAAACCAACTTATGCTTGCTTAAGGGGAAAGGTGAGTTGGGGTGCTGCATAAAACCAGAGATTGAAATGAGCACAGATAAAGTTCCTTAAGCCAAATATGGAATAGACAAGAGCTACTCCTTGCTCAACGAAATGGACTCAACACCGTATATTAAACGCCTAAGAATGTACCTGACTAGTAAGTATCTTAAAACCTATGGATTACTATGTCTCCGAAAGAGAATCAAGCATGTGTACAGGGGCATAAACGCAGCAGTGATAGGATTGGAGAGGTTCGGTGAGCAAATGAAGACCCTCTGAAGTCATATTGCATGGTACCCATTCCACGGGTTTCAACTACCCAGGTTTAAGGTATTCTTCCTTCAGCTAAAACATGCATGTGGGACCTAGAGTATGATCAACCATGTGATCGGGAAACGTGTTCAAATATGTCTCAGTTTTCGTACCCTGGTACTCGGGTGCAACATTCCAGACGCTTTACTAACACCCTCCCGACTTGGAGAGTCAGTCCCTTTAACCTCCTGTTTGGCCCAGTTTGCAATTTCTGCGGAAGATGAACAGGAATAGCGAGAACCAATGAGAGACTAGCTGGAGGTGTCTGGACGGGCAAATTTAACTCTCATTTCCCACCAGGAAGAGGAATTAACCAAAGGCTCAGCGTGCCGTGCCGGAACCAGATTAGGGCCTGAAGCCATCCTGCGGTGTTGCGGCCAGCTCAAAAGAAAGCGAGTTGAAGAAAGGAGCTCAGGGGCACTGTAATTCACAAAACTGCAGAGTTATAAATGACAGCTATCGTCCAAAAATATACTGAAGTAAGGCTGCCAAGAGGACTTGAAAGCGGGGCAGAATTGCAGGAAACCGATTTCAGGAGGTAGACTGGAATTGCATTGAAAGCATAGGAAAAGAGGCAGAACGTCCACAATGATGCACTTGGCCAAAAAGGGCGTATGTGTTTTTTCCTGAATATATTCTGGGAAAAACGCATACGCCCTTTTTGGCCAACCAAGCAACTTGCAAAGGAAATCTGCACTACAATGAAGTCTCACTTGCCCCCGGTCAAAAGGGCCATCTGAAAAAAGTGTAAAATCCAGAAAGGCGGGACAGGCCATGGAGAACTGGGAGCCTTGTTATGCTGACGGGCGGGATGTAAATTGCCAACAGACACTCCGGAGAAGTGTATGGTGTTTCCTGAAACATCTAAAAAACAAAACAACAGAGCCTAGGGCACTTCCACTTATGGTCCTATAGCTTAGGGAAATTAAAATCAAAAAGACACAGCCACCCCAAAGTTTGGAACGCCTCTGTTTACAAGAACCTCGTTTACAGTACAAGTTCAACATCACAGAAAGTGAAAAATGGATAAAGAAGTTGTGGTATTTACTTACAAAGCAATATCACTCAGCAATGAAATCTATGTCATCAGGCCCTTAGCAGCACAATGAGTGGATTCAGGTATGATGATTCTAACTGAAATAAGTCACACAGAAAAAGAAACATCATAAGATATCAGTAATACACGGAATGTAAACTTGGCTACACAGGAACTGAATTACAGAACAGAACAGGGTCTCAAATTTAGAAAACCAACTTATGCTTGCTTAAGGGGAAAGGTGAGTTGGGGTGCTGCATAAAACCAGAGATTGAAATGAGCACAGATAAAGTTCCTTAAGCCAAATATGGAATAGACAAGAGCTACTCCTTGCTCAACGAAATGGACTCAACACCGTATATTAAACGCCTAAGAATGTACCTGACTTGTAAGTATCTTAAAACCTATGGATTACTATGTCTCCGAAAGAGAATCAAGCATGTGTACAGGGGCATAAACGCAGCAGTGATAGGATTGGAGAGGTTCGGTGAGCAAATGAAGACCCTCTGAAGTCATATTGCATGGTACCCATTCCACGGGTTTCAACTACCCAGGTTTAAGGTATTCTTCCTTCAGCTAAAACATGCATGTGGAACCTAGAGTATGATCAACCATGTGATCGGGAAACGTGTTCAAATATGTCTCAGTTTTCGTACCCTGGTACTCGGGTGCAACATTCCAGACGCTTTACTAACACCCTCCCGACTTGGAGAGTCAGTCCCTTTAACCTCCTGTTTGGCCCAGTTTGCAATTTCTGCGGAAGATGAACAGGAATAGCGAGAACCAATGAGAGACTAGCTGGAGGTGTCTGGACGGGCAAATTTAACTCTCATTTCCCACCAGGAAGAGGAATTAACCAAAGGCTCAGCGTGCCCTGCCGGAACCAGATTAGGGCCTGAAGACATCCTGCGGTGTTGCGGCCAGCTCAAAAGAAAGCGAGTTGAAGAAAGGAGCTCAGGGGCACTGTAATTCACAAAACTGCAGAGTTATAAATGACAGCTATCGTCCAAAAATATACTGAAGTAAGGCTGCCAAGAGGACTTGAAAGCGGGGCAGAATTGCAGGAAACCGATTTCAGGAGGTAGACTGGAATTGCATTGAAAGCATAGGAAAAGAGGCAGAACGTCCACAATGATGCACTTGGCCAAAAAGGGCGTATGTGTTTTTTCCTGAATATATTCTGGGAAAAACGCATACGCCCTTTTTGGCCAACCAAGCAAGCTTGCAAAGGAAATCTGCACTACAATGAAGTCTCACTTCCCCCCGGTCAAAAGGGCCATCTGAAAAAAGTGTAAAATCCAGAAAGGCGGGACAGGCCATGGAGAACTGGGAGCCTTGTTATGCTGACGGGCGGGATGTAAATTGCCAACAGACACTCGGGAGAAGTGTATGGTGTTTCCTGAAACATCTAAAAAACAAAACAACAGAGCCTAGGGCACTTCCACTTATGGTCCTATAGCTTAGGGAAATTAAAATCAAAAAGACACAGCCACCCCAAAGTTTGGAACGCCTCTGTTTACAAGAACCTCGTTTACAGTACAAGTTCAACATCACAGAAAGTGAAAAATGGATAAAGAAGTTGTGGTATTTACTTACAAAGCAATATCACTCAGCAATGAAATCTATGTCATCAGGCCCTTAGCAGCACAATGAGTGGATTCAGGTATGATGATTCTAACTGAAATAAGTCACACAGAAAAAGAAACATCATAAGATATCAGTAATACACGGAATGTAAACTTGGCTACACAGGAACTGAATTACAGAACAGAACAGGGTCTCAAATTTAGAAAACCAACTTATGCTTGCTTAAGGGGAAAGGTGAGTTGGGGTGCTGCATAAAACCAGAGATTGAAATGAGCACAGATAAAGTTCCTTAAGCCAAATATGGAATAGACAAGAGCTACTCCTTGCTCAACGAAATGGACTCAACACCGTATATTAAACGCCTAAGAATGTACCTGACTTGTAAGTATCTTAAAACCTATGGATTACTATGTCTCCGAAAGAGAATCAAGCATGTGTACAGGGGCATAAACGCAGCAGTGATAGGATTGGAGAGGTTCGGTGAGCAAATGAAGACCCTCTGAAGTCATATTGCATGGTACCCATTCCACGGGTTTCAACTACCCAGGTTTAAGGTATTCTTCCTTCAGCTAAAACATGCATGTGGAACCTAGAGTATGATCAACCATGTGATCGGGAAACGTGTTCAAATATGTCTCAGTTTTCGTACCCTGGTACTCGGGTGCAACATTCCAGACGCTTTACTAACACCCTCCCGACTTGGAGAGTCAGTCCCTTTAACCTCCTGTTTGGCCCAGTTTGCAATTTCTGCGGAAGATGAACAGGAATAGCGAGAACCAATGAGAGACTAGCTGGAGGTGTCTGGACGGGCAAATTTAACTCTCATTTCCCACCAGGAAGAGGAATTAACCAAAGGCTCAGCGTGCCCTGCCGGAACCAGATTAGGGCCTGAAGACATCCTGCGGTGTTGCGGCCAGCTCAAAAGAAAGCGAGTTGAAGAAAGGAGCTCAGGGGCACTGTAATTCACAAAACTGCAGAGTTATAAATGACAGCTATCGTCCAAAAATATACTGAAGTAAGGCTGCCAAGAGGACTTGAAAGCGGGGCAGAATTGCAGGAAACCGATTTCAGGAGGTAGACTGGAATTGCATTGAAAGCATAGGAAAAGAGGCAGAACGTCCACAATGATGCACTTGGCCAAAAAGGGCGTATGTGTTTTTTCCTGAATATATTCTGGGAAAAACGCATACGCCCTTTTTGGCCAACCAAGCAAGCTTGCAAAGGAAATCTGCACTACAATGAAGTCTCACTTCCCCCCGGTCAAAAGGGCCATCTGAAAAAAGTGTAAAATCCAGAAAGGCGGGACAGGCCATGGAGAACTGGGAGCCTTGTTATGCTGACGGGCGGGATGTAAATTGCCAACAGACACTCGGGAGAAGTGTATGGTGTTTCCTGAAACATCTAAAAAACAAAACAACAGAGCCTAGGGCACTTCCACTTATGGTCCTATAGCTTAGGGAAATTAAAATCAAAAAGACACAGCCACCCCAAAGTTTGGAACGCCTCTGTTTACAAGAACCTCGTTTACAGTACAAGTTCAACATCACAGAAAGTGAAAAATGGATAAAGAAGTTGTGGTATTTACTTACAAAGCAATATCACTCAGCAATGAAATCTATGTCATCAGGCCCTTAGCAGCACAATGAGTGGATTCAGGTATGATGATTCTAACTGAAATAAGTCACACAGAAAAAGAAACATCATAAGATATCAGTAATACACGGAATGTAAACTTGGCTACACAGGAACTGAATTACAGAACAGAACAGGGTCTCAAATTTAGAAAACCAACTTATGCTTGCTTAAGGGGAAAGGTGAGTTGGGGTGCTGCATAAAACCAGAGATTGAAATGAGCACAGATAAAGTTCCTTAAGCCAAATATGGAATAGACAAGAGCTACTCCTTGCTCAACGAAATGGACTCAACACCGTATATTAAACGCCTAAGAATGTACCTGACTTGTAAGTATCTTAAAACCTATGGATTACTATGTCTCCGAAAGAGAATCAAGCATGTGTACAGGGGCATAAACGCAGCAGTGATAGGATTGGAGAGGTTCGGTGAGCAAATGAAGACCCTCTGAAGTCATATTGCATGGTACCCATTCCACGGGTTTCAACTACCCAGGTTTAAGGTATTCTTCCTTCAGCTAAAACATGCATGTGGAACCTAGAGTATGATCAACCATGTGATCGGGAAACGTGTTCAAATATGTCTCAGTTTTCGTACCCTGGTACTCGGGTGCAACATTCCAGACGCTTTACTAACACCCTCCCGACTTGGAGAGTCAGTCCCTTTAACCTCCTGTTTGGCCCAGTTTGCAATTTCTGCGGAAGATGAACAGGAATAGCGAGAACCAATGAGAGACTAGCTGGAGGTGTCTGGACGGGCAAATTTAACTCTCATTTCCCACCAGGAAGAGGAATTAACCAAAGGCTCAGCGTGCCCTGCCGGAACCAGATTAGGGCCTGAAGACATCCTGCGGTGTTGCGGCCAGCTCAAAAGAAAGCGAGTTGAAGAAAGGAGCTCAGGGGCACTGTAATTCACAAAACTGCAGAGTTATAAATGACAGCTATCGTCCAAAAATATACTGAAGTAAGGCTGCCAAGAGGACTTGAAAGCGGGGCAGAATTGCAGGAAACCGATTTCAGGAGGTAGACTGGAATTGCATTGAAAGCATAGGAAAAGAGGCAGAACGTCCACAATGATGCACTTGGCCAAAAAGGGCGTATGTGTTTTTTCCTGAATATATTCTGGGAAAAACGCATACGCCCTTTTTGGCCAACCAAGCAAGCTTGCAAAGGAAATCTGCACTACAATGAAGTCTCACTTCCCCCCGGTCAAAAGGGCCATCTGAAAAAAGTGTAAAATCCAGAAAGGCGGGACAGGCCATGGAGAACTGGGAGCCTTGTTATGCTGACGGGCGGGATGTAAATTGCCAACAGACACTCGGGAGAAGTGTATGGTGTTTCCTGAAACATCTAAAAAACAAAACAACAGAGCCTAGGGCACTTCCACTTATGGTCCTATAGCTTAGGGAAATTAAAATCAAAAAGACACAGCCACCCCAAAGTTTGGAACGCCTCTGTTTACAAGAACCTCGTTTACAGTACAAGTTCAACATCACAGAAAGTGAAAAATGGATAAAGAAGTTGTGGTATTTACTTACAAAGCAATATCACTCAGCAATGAAATCTATGTCATCAGGCCCTTAGCAGCACAATGAGTGGATTCAGGTATGATGATTCTAACTGAAATAAGTCACACAGAAAAAGAAACATCATAAGATATCAGTAATACACGGAATGTAAACTTGGCTACACAGGAACTGAATTACAGAACAGAACAGGGTCTCAAATTTAGAAAACCAACTTATGCTTGCTTAAGGGGAAAGGTGAGTTGGGGTGCTGCATAAAACCAGAGATTGAAATGAGCACAGATAAAGTTCCTTAAGCCAAATATGGAATAGACAAGAGCTACTCCTTGCTCAACGAAATGGACTCAACACCCCATATTAAGCGCCTAAGAATGTACCTGACTAGTAAGTATCTTAAAACTTATGGATTGCTATATCTCCAAAAGAGAATCAAGCGTGTGTCCAGGGGCATAAATGCAGCAGTGATAGGATTGGAGAGGTTCGGTGAGCAAACAAAGACCCTTTGAAGTCATATTGCATGGTACCCATTCCACGGGTTTCAACTACCCAGGTTTAAGGTATTCTTCCTTCAGCTAAAACATGCATGTGGAACCTAGAGTATGATCAACAATGTGATCGGGAAACGTGTTCAAATATGTCTCAGTTCTCGTAACCTGGTACTCGGGTGCAACATTCCAGACGCTTTACTAACACCCTCCCGACTTGGAGAGTCAGTCCCTTTAACCTCCTGTTTGGCCCAGTTTGCAATTTCTGCGGAAGATGAACAGGAATAGCGAGAACCAATGAGAGACTAGCTGGAGGTGTCTGGACGGGCAAATTTAACTCTCATTTCCCACCAGGAAGAGGAATTAACCAAAGGCTCAGCGTGCCGTGCCGGAACCAGATTAGGGCCTGAAGCCATCCTGCGTTGTTGCGGCCAGGTCACAAGAAAGCAAGTTGAAGAAAGGAGCTCAGGGGCACTGTAATTCACAAACTTGCAGACTTATAAATGACAGCTATCGTCCAAAAATATACTGAAGTAAGGCTGCCAAGAGGACTTGAAAGCGGGGCAGAATTGCAGGAAACCGATTTCAGGAGGTAGACTGGAATTGCATTGAAAGCATAGGAAAAGAGGCAGAACGTCCACAATGATGCACTTGGCCAAAAAGGGCGTATGCGTTTTTTCCTGAATATATTCAGGAAAAAACGCATACGCCCTTTTTGGCCAACCAAGCAAGCTTGCAAAGGAAATCTGCACTACAATGAAGTCTCACTTCCCCCCGGTCAAAAGGGCCATCTGAAAAAAGTGTAAAATCCAGAAAGGCAGGACAGGCCATGGAGAACTGGGAGCCTTGTTATGCTGATGGGCGGGATGAAAATTGCCAGCAGACACTCGGGAGAAGTGTATGGTGTTTCCTGAAACATCTAAAAAACAAAGCAACAGAGCCTAGGGCACTTCCACTTATGGTCCTATAGCTTAGGGAAATTAAAATCAAAAAGACACAGCCACCCCAAACATTGGGACGCCTCTGTTTACAAGAACCTCGTTTACAGTACAAGTTCAACATCGCAGAAAGTGAAAAATGGATAAAGAAGTTGTGGTATTTACTTACAAAGCAATATCACTCAGCAATGAAATCTATGTCATCAGGCCCTTAGCAGCACAATGAGTGGATTCAGGTATGATGATTCTAACTGAAATAAGTCACACAGAAAAAGAAACATCATAAGATATCAGTAATACACGGAATGTAAACTTGGCTACACAGGAACTGATTTACAGAACAGAACAGGGTCTCAAATTTAGAAAACCAACTTATGCTTGCTTAAGGGGAAAGGTGAGTTGGGGTGCTGCATAAAACCATAGATTGAAATGAGCACAGATAAAGTTCCTTAAGCCAAATATGGAATAGACAAGAGCTACTCCTTGCTCAACGAAATGGACTCAACACCGCATATTAAAAGCCTAAGAATGTACCTGACTAGTAAGTATCTTAAAACCTATGGATTGCTATGTCTCCGAAAGAGAATCAAGCATGTGTACAGGGGCATAAACGCAGCAGTGATAGGATTGGAGAGGTTCGGTGAGCAAACAAATACCCTTAGAAGTCATATTGCATGGTACCCATTCCACGGGTTTCAACTACCCAGGTTTAAGGTATTCTTCCTTCAGCTAAAACATGCATGTGGAACCTAGAGTATGATCAACCATGTGATCGGGAGACGTGTTCAAATATGTCTCAGTTTTCGTACCCTGGTACTCGGGTGCAACATTCCAGACGCTTTACTAACACTCTCCCGACTTGGAGAGTCAGTCCCTTTAACCTCCTGTTTGGCCCAGTTTGCAATTTCTGCGGAAGATGAACAGGAATAGCGAGAACCAATGAGAGACTAGCTGGAGGTGTCTGGACGGGCAAATTTAACTCTCATTTCCCACCAGGAAGAGGAATTAACCAAAGGCTCAGCGTGCCGTGCCGGAACCAGATTAGGGCCTGAAGCCATCCTGCGGTGTTGCGGCCAGGTCACAAGAAAGCGAGTTGAAGAAAGGAGCTCAGGGGCACTGTAATTCACAAACCTGCAGACTTATAAATGACAGCTATCGTCCAAAAATATACTGAAGTAAGGCTGCCAAGAGGACTTGAAAGCGGGGCAGAATTGCAGGAAACCGATTTCAGGAGGTAGACTGGAATTGCATTGAAAGCATAGGAAAAGAGGCAGAACGTCCACAATGATGCACTTGGCCAAAAAGGGCGTATGCGTTTTTTCCTGAATATATTCAGGAAAAAACGCATACGCCCTTTTTGGCCAACCAAGCAAGCTTGCAAAGGAAATCTGCACTACAATGAAGTCTCACTTCCCCCCGGTCAAAAGGGCCATCTGAAAAAAGTGTAAAATCCAGAAAGGCGGGACAGCCCATGGAGAACTGGGAGCCTTGTTATGCTGATGGGCGGGATGTAAATTGCCAACAGACACTCGGGAGAAGTGTATGGTGTTTCCTGAAACATCTAAAAAACAAAGCAACAGAGCCTAGGGCACTTCCACTTATGGTCCTATAGCTTAGGGAAATTAAAATCAAAAAGACACAGCCACCCCAAAGTTTGGGACGCCTCTGTTTACAAGAACCTCGTTTACAGTACAAGTTCAACATGGCAGAAAGTGAAAAATGGATAAAGAAGTTGTGGTATTTACTTACAAAGCAATATCACTCAGCAATGAAATCTATGTCATCAGGCCCTTAGCAGCACAATGAGTGGATTCAGGTATGATGATTCTAACTGAAATAAGTCACACAGAAAAAGAAACATCATAAGATATCAGTAATACACGGAATGTAAACTTGGCTACACAGGAACTGAATTACAGAACAGAACACGGTCTCAAATTTAGAAAACCAACTTATGCTTGCTTAAGGGTAAAGGTGAGTTGGGGTGCTGCATAAAACCAGAGATTGAAATGAGCACAGATAAAGTTCCTTAAGCCAAATATGGAATAGACAAGAGCTACTCCTTGCTCAACGAAATGGACTCAACACCCCATATTAAGCGCCTAAGAATGTACCTGACTAGTAAGTATCTTAAAACCTATGGATTGCTATATCTCCAAAAGAGAATCAAGCGTGTGTCCAGGGGCATAAATGCAGCAGTGATAGGATTGGAGAGGTTCGGTGAGCAAACAAAGACCCTTTGAAGTCATATTGCATGGTACCCATTTCACGGGTCTCAACTCTCCAGGTTTCAGGGATTCTTCCTTCAGCTAAAACATGCATGTGGAACCTAGAGTATGATCAACCATGTGATCGGGAAACGTGTTCAAATATGTCTCAGTTTTCGTACCCTGGTACTCGGGTGCAACATTCCAGACGCTTTACTAACACCCTCCCGACTTGGAGAGTCAGTCCCTTTAACCTCCTGTTTGGCCCAGTTTGCAATTTCTGCGGAAGATGAACAGGAATAGCGAGAACCAATGAGAGACTAGCTGGAGGTGTCTGGACGGGCAAATTTAACTCTCATTTCCCACCAGGAAGAGGAATTAACCAAAGGCTCAGCGTGCCCTGCCAGAACCAGATTAGGGCCTGAAGCCATCCTGCGGTGTTGCGGCCAGGTCACAAGAAAGCAAGTTGAAGAAAGGAGCTCAGGGGCACTGTAATTCACAAACCTGCAGACTTATAAATGACAGCTATCGTCCAAAAATATACTGAAGTAAGGCTGCCAAGAGGACTTGAAAGCGGGGCAGAATTGCAGGAAACCGATTTCAGGAGGTAGACTGGAATTGCATTGAAAGCATAGGAAAAGAGGCAGAACGTCCACAATGATGCACTTGGCCAAAAAGGGCGTATGCGTTTTTTCCTGAATATATTCAGGAAAAAACGCATACGCCCTTTTTGGCCAACCAAGCAAGCTTGCAAAGGAAATCTGCACTACAATGAAGTCTCACTTCCACCCGGTCAAAAGGGCCATCTGAAAAAAGTGTAAAATCCAGAAAGGCAGGACAGGCCATGGAGAACTGGGAGCCTTGTTATGCTGATGGGCGGGATGAAAATTGCCAGCAGACACTCGGGAGAAGTGTATGGTGTTTCCTGAAACATCTAAAAAACAAAGCAACAGAGCCTAGGGCACTTCCACTTATGGTCCTATAGCTTAGGGAAATTAAAATCAAAAAGACACAGCCACCCCAAACATTGGGACGCCTCTGTTTACAAGAACCTCGTTTACAGTACAAGTTCAACATCGCAGAAAGTGAAAAATGGATAAAGAAGTTGTGGTATTTACTTACAAAGCAATATCACTCAGCAATGAAATCTATGTCATCAGGCCCTTAGCAGCACAATGAGTGGATTCAGGTATGATGATTCTAACTGAAATAAGTCACACAGAAAAAGAAACATCATAAGATATCAGTAATACACGGAATGTAAACTTGGCTACACAGGAACTGAATTACAGAACAGAACAGGGTCTCAAATTTAGAAAACCAACTTATGCTTGCTTAAGGGGAAAGGTGAGTTGGGGTGCTGCATAAAACCAGAGATTGAAATGAGCACAGATAAAGTTCCTTAAGCCAAATATGGAATAGACAAGAGCTACTCCTTGCTCAACGAAATGGACTCAACACCGCATATTAAACGCCTAAGAATGTACCTGACTAGTAAGTATCTTAAAACCTATGGATTACTATGTCTCCGAAAGAGAATCAAGCATGTGTACAGGGGCATAAACGCAGCAGTGATAGGATTGGAGAGGTTCGGTGAGCAAATGAAGACCCTCTGAAGTCATATTGCATGGTACCCATTCCACGGGTTTCAACTACCCAGGTTTAAGGTATTCTTCCTTCAGCTAAAACATGCATGTGGAACCTAGAGTATGATCAACCATGTGATCGGGAAACGTGTTCAAATATGTCTCAGTTTTCGTACCCTGGTACTCGGGTGCAACATTCCAGACGCTTTACTAACACCCTCCCGACTTGGAGAGTCAGTCCCTTTAACCTCCTGTTTGGCCCAGTTTGCAATTTCTGCGGAAGATGAACAGGAATAGCGAGAACCAATGAGAGACTAGCTGGAGGTGTCTGGACGGGCAAATTTAACTCTCATTTCCCACCAGGAAGAGGAATTAACCAAAGGCTCAGCGTGCCCTGCCGGAACCAGATTAGGGCCTGAAGACATCCTGCGGTGTTGCGGCCAGCTCAAAAGAAAGCGAGTTGAAGAAAGGAGCTCAGGGGCACTGTAATTCACAAACCTGCAGAGTTATAAATGACAGCTATCGTCCAAAAATATACTGAAGTAAGGCTGCCAAGAGGACTTGAAAGCGGGGCAGAATTGCAGGAAACCGATTTCAGGAGGTAGACTGGAATTGCATTGAAAGCATAGGAAAAGAGGCAGAACGTCCACAATGATGCACTTGGCCAAAAAGGGCGTATGTGTTTTTTCCTGAATATATTCTGGGAAAAACGCATACGCCCTTTTTGGCCAACCAAGCAAGCTTGCAAAGGAAATCTGCACTACAATGAAGTCTCACTTCCCCCCGGTCAAAAGGGCCATCTGAAAAAAGTGTAAAATCCAGAAAGGCAGGACAGGCCATGGAGAACTGGGAGCCTTGTTATGCTGACGGGCGGGATGTAAATAGCCAACAGACACTCGGGAGAAGTGTATGGTGGTTCCTGAAACATCTAAAAAACAAAGCAACAGAGCCTAGGGCACTTCCACATATGGTCCTATAGCTTAGGGAAATTAAAATCAAAAAGACACAGCCACCCCAAACATTGGGACGCCTCTGTTTACAAGAACCTCGTTTACAGTACAAGTTCAACATCGCAGAAAGTGAAAAATGGATAAAGAAGTTGTGGTATTTACTTACAAAGCAATATCACTCAGCAATGAAATCTATGTCATCAGGCCCTTAGCAGCACAATGAGTGGATTCAGGTATGATGATTCTAACTGAAATAAGTCACACAGAAAAAGAAACATCATAAGATATCAGTAATACACGGAATGTAAACTTGGCTACACAGGAACTGAATTACAGAACAGAACAGGGTCTCAAATTTAGAAAACCAACTTATGCTTGCTTAAGGGGAAAGGTGAGTTGGGGTGCTGCATAAAACCAGAGATTGAAATGAGCACAGATAAAGTTCCTTAAGCCAAATATGGAATAGACAAGAGCTACTCCTTGCTCAACGAAATGGACTCAACACCCCATATTAAGCGCCTAAGAATGTACCTGACTAGTAAGTATCTTAAAACCTATGGATTGCTATATCTCCAAAAGAGAATCAAGCGTGTGTCCAGGGGCATAAATGCAGCAGTGATAGGATTGGAGAGGTTCGGTGAGCAAACAAAGACCCTTTGAAGTCATATTGCATGGTACCCATTCCACGGGTCTCAACTCTCCAGGTTTCAGGGATTCTTCCTTCAGCTAAAACATGCATGTGGAACCTAGAGTATGATCAACCATGTGATCGGGAAACGTGTTCAAATATGTCTCAGTTCTCGTACCCTGGTACTTGGGTGCAACATTCCAGACGCTTTACTAACACCCTCCCGACTTGGAGAGTCAGTCCCTTTAACCTCCTGTTTGGCCCAGTTTGCAATTTCTGCGGAAGATGAACAGGAATAGCGAGAACCAATGAGAGACTAGCTGGAGGTGTCTGGACGGGCAAATTTAACTCTCATTTCCCACCAGGAAGAGGAATTAACCAAAGGCTCAGCGTGCCGTGCCGGAACCAGATTAGGGCCTGAAGCCATCCTGCGGTGTTGCGGCCAGCTCAAAAGAAAGCGAGTTGAAGAAAGGAGCTCAGGGGCACTGTAATTCACAAACCTGCAGACTTATAAATGACAGCTATCGTCCAAAAATATACTGAAGTAAGGCTGCCAAGAGGACTTGAAAGCGGGGCAGAATTGCAGGAAACCGATTTCAGGAGGTAGACTGGAATTGCATTGAAAGCATAGGAAAAGAGGCAGAACGTCCACAATGATGCACTTGGCCAAAAAGGGCGTATGCGTTTTTTCCTGAAGGAAAAAACGCATACGCCCTTTTTGGCCAACCAAGCAAGCTTGCAAAGGAAATCTGCACTACAATGAAGTCTCACATCCCCCCGGTCAAAAGGGCCATCTGAAAAAAGTGTAAAATCCAGAAAGGCAGGACAGGCCATGGAGAACTGGGAGCCTTGTTATGCTGATGGGCGGGATGTAAATTGCCAGCAGACACTCGGGAGAAGTGTATGGTGTTTCCTGAAACATCTAAAAAACAAAGCAACAGAGCCTAGGGCACTTCCACTTATGGTCCTATAGCTTAGGGAAATTAAAATCAAAAAGACACAGCCACCCCAAAGTTTGGGACGCCTCTGTTTACAAGAACCTCGTTTACAGTACAAGTTCAACATCGCAGAAAGTGAAAAATGGATAAAGAAGTTGTGGTATTTACTTACAAAGCAATATCACTCAGCAATGAAATCTATGTCATCAGGCCCTTAGCAGCACAATGAGTGGATTCAGGTATGATGATTCTAACTGAAATAAGTCACACAGAAAAAGAAACATCATAAGATATCAGTAATACACGGAATGTAAACTTGGCTACACAGGAACTGAATTACAGAACAGAACAGGGTCTCAAATTTAGAAAACCAACTTATGCTTGCTTAAGGGTAAAGGTGAGTTGGGGTGCTGCATAAAACCAGAGATTGAAATGAGCACAGATAAAGTTCCTTAAGCCAAATATGGAATAGACAAGAGCTACTCCTTGCTCAACGAAATGGACTCAACACCCCATATTAAGCGCCTAAGAATGTACCTGACTAGTAAGTATCTTAAAACCTATGGATTGCTATATCTCCAAAAGAGAATCAAGCGTGTGTCCAGAGGCATAAACACAGCAGTGATAGGATTGGAGAGGTTCGGTGAGCAAATGAAGACCCTCTGAAGTCATATTGCATGGTACCCATTCCACGGGTTTCAACTACCCAGGTTTAAGGTATTCTTCCTTCAGCTAAAACATGCATGTGGAACCTAGAGTATGATCAACCATGTGATCGGGAAACGTGTTCAAATATGTCTCAGTTTTCGTACCCTGGTACTCGGGTGCAACATTCCAGACGCTTTACTAACACCCTCCCGACTTGGAGAGTCAGTCCCTTTAACCTCCTGTTTGGCCCAGTTTGCAATTTCTGCGGAAGATGAACAGGAATAGCGAGAACCAATGAGAGACTAGCTGGAGGTGTCTGGACGGGCAAATTTAACTCTCATTTCCCACCAGGAAGAGGAATTAACCAAAGGCTCAGCGTGCCATGCCGGAACCAGATTAGGGCCTGAAGCCATCCTGCGGTGTTGCGGCCAGCTCAAAAGAAAGCGAGTTGAAGAAAGGAGCTCAGGGGCACTGTAATTCACAAACCTGCAGAGTTATAAATGACAGCTATCGTCCAAAAATATACTGAAGTAAGGCTGCCAAGAGGACTTGAAAGCGGGGCAGAATTGCAGGAAACCGATTTCAGGAGGTAGACTGGAATTGCATTGAAAGCATAGGAAAAGAGGCAGAACGTCCACAATGATGCACTTGGCCAAAAAGGGCGTATGTGTTTTTTCCTGAATATATTCAGGAAAAAACGCACATGCCCTTTTTGGCCAACCAAGCAAGCTTGCAAAGGAAATCTGCACTACAATGAAGTCTCACTTCCCCCCGGTCAAAAGGGCCATCTGAAAAATGTGTAAAATCCAGAAAGGCAGGACAGGCCATGGAGAACTGGGAGCCTTGTTATGCTGACGGGCGGGATGTAAATTGCCAACAGACACTCGGGAGAAGTGTATGGTGTTTCCTGAAACATCTAAAAAACAAAACAACAGAGCCTAGGGCACTTCCACTTATGGTCCTATAGCTTAGGGAAATTAAAATCAAAAAGACACAGCCACCCCAAAGTTTGGAACGCCTCTGTTTACAAGAACCTCGTTTACAGTACAAGTTCAACATCACAGAAAGTGAAAAATGGATAAGGAAGTTGTGGTATTTACTTACAAAGCAATATCACTCAGCAATGAAATCTATGTCATCAGGCCCTTAGCAGCACAATGAGTGGATTCAGGTATGATGATTCTAACTGAAATAAGTCACACAGAAAAAGAAACATCATAAGATATCAGTAATACACGGAATGTAAAGTTGGCTACACAGGAACTGAATTACAGAACAGAACAGGGTCTCAAATTTAGAAAACCAACTTATGCTTGCTTAAGGGTAAAGGTGAGTTGGGGTGCTGCATAAAACCAGAGATTGAAATGAGCACAGATAAAGTTCCTTAAGCCAAATATGGAATAGACAAGAGCTACTCCTTGCTCAACGAAATGGACTCAACACCGTATATTAAACGCCTAAGAATGTACCTGACTAGTAAGTATCTTAAAACCTATGGATTACTATGTCTCCGAAAGAGAATCAAGCATGTGTACAGGGGCATAAACGCAGCAGTGATAGGATTGGAGAGGTTCGGTGAGCAAATGAAGACCCTCTGAAGTCATATTGCATGGTACCCATTCCACGGGTTTCAACTACCCAGGTTTAAGGTATTCTTCCTTCAGCTAAAACATGCATGTGGAACCTAGAGTATGATCAACCATGTGATCGGGAGACGTGTTCAAATATGTCTCAGTTCTCGTACCCTGGTACTCGGGTGCAACATTCCAGACGCTTTACTAACACCCTCCCGACTTGGAGAGTCAGTCCCTTTAACCTCCTGTTTGGCCCAGTTTGCAATTTCTGCGGAAGATGAACAGGAATAGCGAGAACCAATGAGAGACTAGCTGGAGGTGTCTGGACGGGCAAATTTAACTCTCATTTCCCACCAGGAAGAGGAATTAACCAAAGGCTCAGCGTGCCATGCCGGAACCAGATTAGGGCCTGAAGCCATCCTGCGGTGTTGCGGCCAGCTCAAAAGAAAGCGAGTTGAAGAAAGGAGCTCAGGGGCACTGTAATTCACAAACCTGCAGAGTTATAAATGACAGCTATCGTCCAAAAATATACTGAAGTAAGGCTGCCAAGAGGACTTGAAAGCAGGGCAGAATTGCAGGAAACTGATTTCAGGAGGTAGACTGGAATTGCATTGAAAGCATAGGAAAAGAGGCAGAACGTCCACAATGATGCACTTGGCCAAAAAGGGCATATGCGTTTTTTCCTGAATATATTCAGGAAAAAACGCACATGCCCTTTTTGGCCAACCAAGCAAGCTTGCAAAGGAAATCTGCACTACAATGAAGTCTCACTTCCCCCCGGTCAAAAGGGCCATCTGAAAAATGTGTAAAATCCAGAAAGGCAGGACAGGCCATGGAGAACTGGGAGCCTTGTTATGCTGATGGGCGGGATGTAAATTGCCAACAGACACTCGGGAGAAGTGTATGGTGTTTCCTGAAACATCTAAAAAACAAAGCAACAGAGCCTAGGGCACTTCCACTTATGGTCCTATAGCTTAGGGAAATTAAAATCAAAAAGACACAGCCACCCCAAACATTGGGACGCCTCTGTTTACAAGAACCTCGTTTACAGTACAAGTTCAACATCGCAGAAAGTGAAAAATGGATAAAGAAGTTGTGGTATTTACTTACAAAGCAATATCACTCAGCAATGAAATCTATGTCATCAGGCCCTTAGCAGCACAATGAGTGGATTCAGGTATGATGATTCTAACTGAAATAAGTCACACAGAAAAAGAAACATCATAAGATATCAGTAATACACGGAATGTAAACTTGGCTACACAGGAACTGAATTACAGAACAGAACAGGGTCTCAAATTTAGAAAACCAACTTATGCTTGCTTAAGGGGAAAGGTGAGTTGGGGTGCTGCATAAAACCATAGATTGAAATGAGCACAGATAAAGTTCCTTAAGCCAAATATGGAATAGACAAGAGCTACTCCTTGCTCAACGAAATGGACTCAACACCCCATATTAAGCGCCTAAGAATGTACCTGACTAGTAAGTATCTTAAAACCTATGGATTGCTATATCTCCAAAAGAGAATCAAGCGTGTGTCCAGAGGCATAAACGCAGCAGTGATAGGATTGGAGAGGTTCGGTGAGCAAATGAAGACCCTCTGAAGTCATATTGCATGGTACCCATTCCACGGGTTTCAACTACCCAGGTTTAAGGTATTCTTCCTTCAGCTAAAACATGCATGTGGAACCTAGAGTATGATCAACCATGTGATCGGGAGACGTGTTCAAATATGTCTCAGTTCTCGTACCCTGGTACTCGGGTGCAACATTCCAGACGCTTTACTAACACCCTCCCGACTTGGAGAGTCAGTCCCTTTAACCTCCTGTTTGGCCCAGTTTGCAATTTCTGCGGAAGATGAACAGGAATAGCGAGAACCAATGAGAGACTAGCTGGAGGTGTCTGGACGGGCAAATTTAACTCTCATTTCCCACCAGGAAGAGGAATTAACCAAAGGCTCAGCGTGCCATGCCGGAACCAGATTAGGGCCTGAAGCCATCCTGCGGTGTTGCGGCCAGCTCAAAAGAAAGCGAGTTGAAGAAAGGAGCTCAGGGGCACTGTAATTCACAAACCTGCAGAGTTATAAATGACAGCTATCGTCCAAAAATATACTGAAGTAAGGCTGCCAAGAGGACTTGAAAGCAGGGCAGAATTGCAGGAAACTGATTTCAGGAGGTAGACTGGAATTGCATTGAAAGCATAGGAAAAGAGGCAGAACGTCCACAATGATGCACTTGGCCAAAAAGGGCATATGCGTTTTTTCCTGAATATATTCAGGAAAAAACGCACATGCCCTTTTTGGCCAACCAAGCAAGCTTGCAAAGGAAATCTGCACTACAATGAAGTCTCACTTCCCCCCGGTCAAAAGGGCCATCTGAAAAATGTGTAAAATCCAGAAAGGCAGGACAGGCCATGGAGAACTGGGAGCCTTGTTATGCTGATGGGCGGGATGTAAATTGCCAACAGACACTCGGGAGAAGTGTATGGTGTTTCCTGAAACATCTAAAAAACAAAGCAACAGAGCCTAGGGCACTTCCACTTATGGTCCTATAGCTTAGGGAAATTAAAATCAAAAAGACACAGCCACCCCAAAGTTTGGGACGCATCTGTTTACAAGAACCTCGTTTACAGTACAAGTTCAACATCGCAGAAAGTGAAAAATGGATAAAGAAGTTGTGGTATTTACTTACAAAGCAATATCACTCAGCAATGAAATCTATGTCATCAGGCCCTTAGCAGCACAATGAGTGGATTCAGGTATGATGATTCTAACTGAAATAAGTCACACAGAAAAAGAAACATCATAAGATATCAGTAATACACGGAATGTAAACTTGGCTACACAGGAACTGAATTACAGAACAGAACAGGGTCTCAAATTTAGAAAACCAACTTATGCTTGCTTAAGGGTAAAGGTGAGTTGGGGTGCTGCATAAAACCAGAGATTGAAATGAGCACAGATAAAGTTCCTTAAGCCAAATATGGAATAGACAAGAGCTACTCCTTGCTCAACGAAATGGACTCAACACCGCATATTAAACGCCTAAGAATGTACCTGACTAGTAAGTATCTTAAAACCTATGGATTGCTATGTCTCCGAAAGAGAATCAAGCGTGTGTCCAGGGGCATAAATGCAGCAGTGATAGGATTGGAGAGGTTCGGTGAGCAAACAAAGACCCTTTGAAGTCATATTGCATGGTACCCATTCCACGGGTCTCAACTCTCCAGGTTTAAGGTATTCTTCCTTCAGCTAAAACATGCATGTGGAACCCAGAGTATGACCAACCGTGTGAACAGGAGACATGTTCAAATATGTCTCAGTTTTCCTCCCCTGGTACTCGGGTGCAACATTCCAGACGCTTTACTAACACTCTCCCCACTTGGAGAGTCAGCACCTTTAAGCTCCTGTTAGGCCCAGTTTGCAATTTCTGCGGAAGATGAACAGGAATAGCGAGAACCAATGAGAGACTAGCTGGAGGTGTCTGGACGGGCAAATTTAACTCTCATTTCCCACCAGGAAGAGGAAATAACCAAAGGCTCAGCATGCCGTGCCGGAACCAGATTAGGGCCTGAAGCCATCCTGCGGTGTTGCGGCCAGCTCAAAAGAAAGCGAGTTGAAGAAAGGAGCTCAGGGGCACTGTAATTCACAAACCTGCAGACTTATAAATGACAGCTATCGTCCAAAAATATACTGAAGTAAGGCTGCCAAGAGGACTTGAAAGCGGGGCAGAATTGCAGGAAACCAATTTCAGGAGGTAGACTGGAATTGCATTGAAAGCATAGGAAAAGAGGCAGAACGTCCACAATGATGCACTTGGCCAAAAAGGGCGTATGCGTTTTTTCCTGAATATATTCAGGAAAAAACGCATACGCCCTTTTTGGCCAACCAAGCAAGCTTGCAAAGGAAATCTGCACTACAATGAAGTCTCACTTCCCCCCGATCAAAAGGGCCATCTGAAAAAAGTAAAAAATCCAGAAAGGCAGGACAGGCCATGGAGAACTGGGAGCCTTGTTATGCTGATGGGCGGGATGTAAATTGCCAACAGACACTCGGGAGAAGTGTATGCTGTTTCCTGAAACATCTAAAAAACAAAGCAACAGAGTCTAGGGCACTTCCACTTATGGTCCTATAGCTTAGGGAAATTAAAATCAAAAATACACAGCCACCCCAAAGTTTGGAACGCCTCTGTTTACAAGAACCTAGTTTACAGTACAAGTTCAACATCGCAGAAAGTGAAAAATGGATAAAGAAGTTGTGGTATTTACTTACAAAGCAATACCACTCAGCAATGAAATCTATGTCATCAGGCCCTTAGCAGCACAATGAGTGGATTCAGGTATGATGATTCTAACTGAAATAAGTCACACAGAAAAAGAAACATCATAAGATATCAGTAATACACGGAATGTAAACTTGGCTACACAGGAACTGAATTACAGAACAGAACAGGGTCTCAAATTTAGAAAACCAACTTATGCTTGCTTAAGGGTAAAGGTGAGTTGGGGTGCTGCATAAAACCAGAGATTGAAATGAGCACAGATAAAGTTCCTTAAGCCAAATATGGAATAGACAAGAGCTACTCCTTGCTCAACGAAATGGACACAACACCCCATATTAAATGCCTAAGAATGTACCTGACTAGTAAGTATCTTAAAACCTATGGATTGCTATGTCTCCGAAAGAGAATCAAGCATGTGTACAGGGGCATAAACGCAGCAGTGATAGGATTGGAGAGGTTTGGTGAGCAAATGAAGACCCTTTGAAGTCATATTGCATCGTACCCATTCCACGGGTTTCAACTACCCAGTTTTAAGGTATTCTTTCTTCTGCTAAAATATGCATGTGGAACCTGGAGTATGATCAACCATGTGATCGGGAGACGTGTTCAAATATGTCTCAGTTTTCGTACCCTGGTACTTGGGTGCAACATTCCAGACACTTTACTAACACTCTCCCGACTTGGAGAGTCAGTCCCTTTAACCTCCTGTTTGGCCCAGTTTGCAATTTCTGCGGAAGATGAACAGGAATAGCGAGAACCAATGAGAGACTAGCTGGAGGTGTCTGGACGGGCAAATTTAACTCTCATTTCCCACGAGGAAGAGGAATTAACCAAAAGCTCAGCGTGCCGTGCCGGAACCAGATTAGGGCCTGAAGCCATCCTGCGGTGTTGCGGCCAGCTCAAAAGAAAGCGAGTTGAAGAAAGGAGCTCAGGGGCACTGTAATTCACAAACCTGCAGAGTTATAAATGACAGCTATCGTCCAAAAATATACTGAAGTAAGGCTGCCAAGAGGACTTGAAAGCGGGGCAGAATTGCAGGAAACCGATTTCAGGAGGTAGACTGGAATTGCATTGAAAGCATAGGAAAAGAGGCAGAACGTCCACAATGATGCACTTGGCCAAAAAGGGCGTATGCGTTTTTTCCTGAATATATTCAGGAAAAACCGCATACGCCCTTTTTGGCCAACCAAGGAAACTTGCAAAGGAAATCTGCACTACAATGAAGTCTCACTTCAACCCGGTCAAAAGGGCCATCTGAAAAAAGTGTAAATTCCAGAAAGGCAGGACAGGCCATGGAGAACTGGGAGCCTTGTTATGCTGATGGGCGGGATGTAAATTGCCAACAGACACTCGGGAGAAGTGTATGGTGTTTCCTGAAACATCTAAAAAACAAAGCAACAGAGCCTACGGCACTTCCACTTATGGTCCTATAGCTTAGGGAAATTAAAATCAAAAAGACACAGCCACCCCAAAGTTTGGGACGGCTCTGTTTACAAGAACCTCGTTTACGGTACAAGTTCAATATCGCAGAAAGAGAAAAATGGATAAAGAAGTTGTGGTACTTACGTACAATGCAATATCACTCAGCAATGAAATCTATGTCATCAGGCCCGTAGCAGCATTATGAGTGGATTCAGGTATGATGATTCTAACTGAAATAAGTCACACAGAAAAAGAAACATCATAAGATATCACTAATACACGGAATGTAAACTTGGCTACACAGGAACTGAATTACAAAACAGAACAGGGTCTCAAATTTAGAAAACCAACTTATGCTTGCTTAAGGGGAAAGGTGAGTTGGGGTGCTGCATAAAACCAGAGATTGAAATGAGCACAGATAAAGTTCCTTAAGCGAAATATGTAATAGACAAGAGCTATTCCTTGCTCAACGAAATGGACTCAACACCGCATATTAAATGCCTAAGAATGTACCTGACTAGTAAGTATCTTAAAACCTATGGATTGCTATGTCTCCGAAAGAGAATCAAGCATGTGTACAGGGGCATAAACGCAGCAGTGATAGGATTGGAGAGGTTCGGTGAGCAAATGAAGACCCTTTGAAGTCATATTGCATGGTACCCATTCCACGGGTTTCAACTACCCAGGTTTAAGGTATTCTTCCTTCAGCTAAAACATGCATGTGGAACCTAGAGTATGATCAACCATGTGATCGGGAGACGTGTTCAAATATGTCTCAGTTTTCGTACCCTGGTACTCGGGTGCAACATTCCAGACGCTTTACTAACACCCTCCCGACTTGGAGAGTCAGTCCCTTTAACCTCCTGTTTGGCCCAGTTTGCAATTTCTGCGGAAGATGAACAGGAATAGCGAGAACCAATGAGAGACTAGCTGGAGGTGTCTGGACGGGCAAATTTAACTCTCATTTCCCACCAGGAAGAGGAATTAACCAAAGGCTCAGCGTGCCGTGCCGGATCCAGATTAGGGCCTGAAGCCATCCTGCGGTGTTGCGGCCAGCTCAAAAGAAAGCGAGTTGAAGAAAGGAGCTCAGGGGCACTGTAATTCACAAACCTGCAGACTTATAAATGACAGCTATCGTCCAAAAATATACTGAAGTAAGGCTGCCAAGAGGACTTGAAAGCGGGGCAGAATTGCAGGAAACCGATTTCAGGAGGTAGACTGGAATTGCATTGAAAGCATAGGAAAAGAGGCAGAACGTCCACAATGATGCACTTGGCCAAAAAGGGCGTATGCGTTTTTTCCTGAATATATTCAGGAAAAAACGCATACGCCCTTTTTGGCCAACCAAGCAAACTTGCAAAGGAAATCTGCACTACAATGAAGTCTCACTTCAACCCGGTCAAAAGGGCCATCTGAAAAAAGTGTAAAATCCAGAAAGGCAGGACAGGCCATGGAGAACTGGGAGCCTTGTTATGCTGATGGGCGGGGTGTAATTTGCCAACAGACACTCGGGAGAAGTGTATGGTGTTTCCTGAAACATCTAAAAAACAAAGCAACAGAGCCTAGGGCACTTCCACTTATGGTCCTATAGCTTAGGGAAATTAAAATCAAAAAGACACAGCCACCCCAAAGTTTGGGACGGCTCTGTTTACAAGAACCTCGTTTACGGTACAAGTTCAATATCGCACAAAGTGAAAAATGGATAAAGAAGTTGTGGTACTTACGTACAATGCAATATCACTCAGCAATGAAATGTATGTCATCAGGCCCGTAGCAGCATAATGAGTGGATTCAGGTATGATGATTCTAACTGAAATAAGTCACACAGAAAAAGAAACATCATAAGATATCAGTAATACACGGAATGTAAACTTGGCTACACAGGAACTGAATTACAGAACAGAACAGGGTCTCAAATTTAGAAAACCAACTTATGCTTGCTTAAGGGGAAAGGTGAGTTGGGGTGCTGCATAAAACCAGAGATTGAAATGAACACAGATAAAGTTCCTTAAGCCAAATATGGAATAGACAAGAGCTACTCCTTGCTCAACGAAATGGACTCAACACCGCATATTAAATGCCTAAGAATGTACCTGACTAGTAAGTATCTTAAAACCTATGGATTGCTATGTCTCCGAAAGAGAATCAAGCATGTGTACAGGGGCATAAACGCAGCAGTGATAGGATTGGAGAGGTTCGGTGAGCAAATGAAGACCCTTTGAAGTCATATTGCATGGTACCCATTCCACGGGTTTCAACTACCCAGGTTTAAGGTATTCTTCCTTCAGCTAAAACATGCATGTGGAACCTAGAGTATGATCAACCATGTGATCGGGAGACGTGTTCAAATATGTCTCAGTTTTCGTACCCTGGTACTCGGGTGCAACATTCCAGACGCTTTACTAACACCCTCCCGACTTGGAGAGTCAGTCCCTTTAACCTCCTGTTTGGCCCAGTTTGCAATTTCTGCGGAAGATGAACAGGAATAGGGAGAACCAATGAGAGACTAGCTGGAGGTGTCTGGACGGGCAAATTTAACTCTCATTTCCCACCAGGAAGAGGAATTAACCAAAGGCTCAGCATGTCGTGCCGGGACCAGATTAGGGCCTGAAGCCATCCTGCGGTGTTGTGGCCAGCTCACAAGAAAGCGAGTTGAAGAAAGGAGCTCAGGGGCACTGTAATTCACAAACCTGCAGACTTATAAATGACAGCTATCGTCCAAAAATATACTGAAGTAAGGTTGCCAAGAGGACTTGAAAGCGGGGAAGAATTGCAGGAAACCGATTTCAGGAGGTAGACTGGAATTGCATTGAAAGCATAGGAAAACAGGGAGAACGACCACAATGATGCACTTCGCCAAAAAGGGCGTATGCATTTTTTCCTGACATACGCCCTTTTTGGCCAACCAAGCAAGCTTGCAAAGGAAATTTGCACTACAATGAAGTCTCACTTCCCCCCGGTCAAAAGGGCCATCTGAGAAAAGTGTAAAATCCAGAAAGGCAGGACAGGCCATGGAGAACTTGGAGCCTTGTTATGCTGATGGGCGGGATGTAAATTGCCAACAGCCACTCGGGAGAAGTGTATGGTGTTTCCTGAAACATCTAAAAAACAAAGCAACAGAGCCTAGGGCACTTCCACTTATGGTCCTATAGCTTAGGGAAATTAAAATCAAAAAGACACAGCCACCCCACAGTTTGGGACAGCTCTGTTTACAAGAACCTCGTTTACGGTACAAGTTCAATATCGCAGAAAGTGAAAAATGGATAAAGAAGTTGTGGTACTTATGTACAATGCAAAATCACTCAGCCATGAAATCTATGTCATCAGGCCCGTAGCAGCATAATGAGTGGATTCAGGTATGATGATTCTAACTGAAATATGTCACACAGAAAAAGAAACATCATAAGATATCACTAATACACGGAATGTGAACTTGGCTACACATGAACTGAATTACAAAACAGAACAGGGTCTCAAGTTTAGAAAACCAACTTATGCTTCCTTAAGGGGGAAAGTGAGTTGGGGTGCTGCATAAAACCAGAGTTTGAAATTAGCACAGATACCATTCAATAAGCCAAATATGTAATAGACAAGACCTACCCCTTGCTCAACAAAATGGACTCAACAATGAGGTATCACCTCACACCTGATAGAATGGGCATCATGAGAAAATCTACAAACAAAAATGCTGGAAAGGGTGTGGAGAAAAGGAACCCTCTTCCACTATTGTTGGGAATATAAATTGATACAGTCACTACGGAGAACAATATGGAGTTTCTTAAGAAACTAACAATAGAATTACCATATGATACAGCAATCCCAGTACTGGACATATACCCAGACAAAACCATAAATCAAAACGAGACATTCACCGCAATGTTCATTGCATCACTATTTACAATATCGAGGTAATGGAAGCAACCTAAATGCCCACAGACAGACGAATGCATAAAGCTGTGGTACATATATAAAATGGAATATTACTAAGCCATGAAAAGGAATGAAATTGGGTCATTTGTAGAGACGTCGATGGATCTAGAGACTGTCATACAGAGTGAAGTAAGTCAGAAAGAGAAAAACAAATCTTGTATATTCATGCATATATGTGGAACCTAGAAAAACTGTACAGATTAACCATTTTGCAAGGCATAAATAGAGCAACAGATGTAGACAACAAATGTATGGACAACAAGGGGGGAAAGCTGTTGGGGGGGTGGTGGTGGGAGGAGTTGAGAGACTGGGATTGGCATGTATACATTTATATGTATAAAATAGATAACCAATAAGAACCTGCTGTATAAAAATATAAAATAAAATTCAAAATTAAAAAGAAATAAAATTTAAAAAATAAAACAGAAAAAACAATTATTCCCTTCACATACATGTATTTATATGAATAAATTATTTCCATGCTTATATCTGTAAATACAAAAAAGAGGAATAAAATCTACCTTGAACCAAAAACGAAAAAGAGAAAAAAAACACAGAACCCACCAGTTCCACAGAGGAAAACCGTATCAGGGCACTTGCTCCAGTTGTAAACAATTCTGAAGTTGGCCAGTGGTGGGGAATCGTCTCCCATTCAGCCAGCAGCCCCCACGCAACAAGCGTCCTCATTGCAAAGCTGGGGCACCGTGCCGAGGCATCTGTGAGTAAACGTGAGCTGAGCCCCAGGCCAGTTGCTGCTGAACTATTCCCACCCGTCCCAGGTAAAACACCTGAATATATACAAGGACTTGAAAGCCTAGAGGAAGGGCCATAGAGCCACACGAGTGACAGCATGCCGGCCGACTTGGTGCCTGCAGGCCAGCCAGGATGGTCCTGGCCCTGGGTGCTCTTCTGGAAGATTTCCATTTCCCTGACTGAGATACCCGTCCTGTCCCTGCCCCCACTGCTTTTTTCCTTCCTCACCTCTGCCCAGGGAGAAATTCCAGCAGCAGGTATGGGTGACACATCCTCTTCTTTAGCAGGTGGCAGCCTGGCAACTGCTGCAGAAAGTCCAGCAGAGCCCCACTCACACTGGGCCACCCACAAAGCCGTGGCCTCTCACTCCCTCCCACCAGCCCAGCCCCGAGACTGCTGACAGGGCAGAGAAAATGGCGTCAGGCACGGCTGCAGGGGCTCTTGCTGCCTGGAGTGGTATTTATATTGATCTCAACCCAGGCACACCTGGGGAGGGCTGGCCCGCACGGTAAGGCTGCCCAGGTCAGCCAATCATCACCCCTCAGGGGCTCACAGTTGCAGAAAATGGAACTTGCTGAACCGGCCAGGTCCAAGGAACAGGTGTGGGCTCCTGAGAGTCAGGATAGACAAGGGGCTGCAGCTTTGGCTTGTTTTCTAATCATTTTATCTGGCCCATGAGTGGGAGACAACTTCAAGAAAACCCTCTCCTTATGAGAGGAACCCAGGAGTCAGGGAGAGGAGGGGTGGGTGGTGGTTGGAGACAGAGGCCTGGTGCCCCGGGTGCAGTGGAAGTCTCTGGAAGACCAGGTGGAGGGAGGCCGCACAGAGTGATGCCCAGGGTCACAGACCTGTCGCAGCTGCTGTTTGTTAGTTCAAGTCCTGCTCTGAGGTGCTCTGTGCCAGCTCTGAGCGACAGGTGAGCTGGGGGTGCTCTGCAATGAGGGCTATGTGCACGGTTCCTGTGTGCCCAGCCCTGCCATGGTACCTGCAAGGGTAGCTCTGTATCCTGGGAAGGGCCTGACCACGAGAGCCCCGTGGGCTGGGGTGGGGGTGGGGTACCTGCCCAGGTGAGCTCCATATTCTGGGATTGGTCTGACCACGAGAGCCCCATGGGCTGCTGGGGACCTGGTAAAGGATGTCAGGACAGTCAGTGAAGCCACCGAGGATATACCTCCAGTTGCTCCTAATTCCTACACCCTGCTGGTCATTCTACCAACCACCAGGACATGGTATTCTGTATTAGTCTTCAATGATGCCTTCTTTTGTATTCCATTAGTCCCAGAGTCACAAGAAATTTTGGCTTGTGAGTGGCAGGACTCAACATACAACTAAAACAATACTTCCGGGCCGTCTTGCCCCAAGGGTGCAAAAATTCCCACACCATCTTTGGGGAAAGCTTAGCTAAAGACCTAAAAGTTCTACCTCTGGAAAAGGAAACCCTCCTTCAGTACGCAGACGACATTCTGATCGCCAGCCCTACTAAGGAGGCCTCTGAACTACCAAGCCAATAAAGGATAGAAGTTGTCCAAGAAAAAGCTCAAATATCACAGACTGCGGTGACCTGCCTGGGCTTCATTCTCACAGAAGGTCGGAGAAGCCCATCCCAGGAAAGGGAAGAAACCATTTGCAGCCTTACCCCTTTCTAAAACTAGAAGACAGCTTAGGGGTTCCTGGGGAGGCCAGGGTTTGCTGCTTCTGGATCCCTAACTACAGTCTACTAGCTGGGCCTCTATATGAAACACTGAAAGGAAAAGATGATGATCCTTTTGAATAGAATCCAGAAGTGGCCTTTCAAGAATGGAAAGAGCAGTCAATTCAGACCCTTGCCCTGGAACTCCCTAATTTAGCTAAACCCTTTGACCTTTACATTCCCGGTGAAAGGTGAATCGCCATTGGAGAATTAGTGCAAAAACTGGGACCACTTGAAATGGAACAATGCAAGAATGCCATCCAGGTAGGATAAACTACGGTCACCAAGGGGCTTGGCCCACTGCCGCATCTGGCCAAGATACTGGCGGTATCTAAAAACCTGGAAATCAGCAGCCCAAAAGGCCACCTCCTTCCTAAGGGAAAAGGACCCCACGTGGTGATCCTAACCACCAACGATGCCCTGAAGTTGCAGGGTTCGCTCCGTGGGCACACCGACCTCGAGTGAGGAGGCCCTCCAACTCCAACATCCAGAGAGATAACCGGGGGCAACAGGGCACCATGACGACTCGTGTGAACATCACTTGACCTGGAGTTTCTCTCATAAAACAATAAGAGTGTGTCCCAAAAGAGTAGACTACTGCTTGCAGGACTTACTGCACCCAGAGGGGAGCTAATAATCTTGGCGGGGGAACCGTATATCACACTGTCACCATAGAAAAGCCTACAGACACCGTGATGATGGTGGCCAATAAGACCGGCTGGACTCCTGTTTACTTCAAAAGGCTGTTGACTCAGTGGTCATCATGGTCCTTGATCACCACTGACCCTGGACTGTCTGGGAGTTGAGCGGGCAGGGCTCTGACACCTGGTGCTGTTTGTACGTTAATTCAGGGGCCTAATTGAAGAAAGCGCAGACTACTGGTCAGAGCATCTAAGCTGGCAGAAACGGTCAGCCTAAGGTGGCCGAACAAATGTGGGGCGGGGTGAAACCGGCCCCCACAGCGTCTCTGCACATCTCTTTCCTGGACCCTTAAAGGTCATTAGAATCTATAACACTTCCAATGCTGGTGCTCAGGTGGACGAGCAGGGAGGCAGGGGGCCTGGGGACAATCAACGTCACCTGGAGGCTGCTGGGGAGAAGCTCTGACCCTCGCCCCCGGGTATTAGGGCTCCCAACTCAGCACTCAGCAGTTACAGAAGAAGTGTCTGCACCCTCAGCACTCCAAGAATGAGGAACGGGACAAAAGGCAGAGGAGGGGTTTGTCCCCAGCAAAGCCCATTAAAAATCCCTGGGAGATAAAAATAGAATCTGGGCAATAAAGTCAAGTCTAACCTTTTTTATCCTTTGTGCTTTGTCTAATTTCACGTGCTCCTAGGGTCCCGCATGCAGAGGTTCCACACCCGGCACTTCAGACCAGATTTCCTAGTGCAGAATGGCTGGGTCGACACCTCAGCTCCTGGGGCCCAGTGCAGACTCCGCGATATAGAGCCTGAGCTGCAGCCAACCTGGCCCTCGAGAGCTCCGCCCCCTCCCTCCCACTGACTCTGACAGGATCTCTACACAGCAGCCCAGCCCACAGCCCACGGGGTAGTGCATGCTCTCACCTCTCCATTCTCTGATCAAAATATAAAGTTTCCTTTGCTTGTGAACCAAACTCAGTCTCGATCTGTTGGCCCCAATGACACTGGGCAGGGGGACACTTGTTGGGGTCCACTCTGGAGGATCAGTAACAGAAATTGAGACTATTGTAACCTCAATGAACAGATGTGTGAGCCAAACTGTAGTTAACATAGAACAGTGTATAAGGCTCGGGTAAAATAAGATGTTTCTAACACTTCCATTTGATATTTCCATCACTTTATTATAAGCAAGTTCAGTGAAAAGGTTTGTCTTATTTGTCAGGTCAATATTAGAGAAACGAAGTGATTTCTTTCCAAGGATGTACATCTAATAATCTTGGTTAAAGCTTCAATCTTGTTTTAAATGCTTTTCCATTGAAAATGATACCTCTCTTTCAGCTCCCCCATTTCTGAGAAGTATAAAATCTTATAATTTATTATTACCAAAGGGGAAAGGTGGGAGGAGGGATAAATTAACAGTTTGGGATTAACACATACACACTGCTATGTATAAAATAGATCATCAACAAGGAACTACTGTATAGCACAGGGAACTACACTCAACATTTTGCAATAACCTATAAGGGGAAATAATCTGAAAAAGAATAGATATTTTTATTGACATCATCTATCAATGACAGTTAAAGTGTAACCTAAGGGAAGCTGGTGGTGAGTGCTTCTGACCCTGAAGACTTCAATCATCTAAAGTTTGGACTCTGCCTACTTCCCAAGGCCCTTAATGAACATATGTGTAGCCGTAGCTTAAAAAATTCCCCAGTTTGGGTTTCGGGGAGACACTGATTTTGAAAAAGCCCTGGTGTTCTCCTTACATGAATGGGACTCTTCCTACTGCTAAAACATGTCTGTCACACCCAGAGGATGGTATACCGTCTGATCGGGAAGAGTTTGGAAAAGGCATCTCATCTCCTCATCTCCTGGTGCTCGGGTTCACCCCTCCAGCGTCTTTACTAACAGTCTCCCCACTTGGAGATGTCAGCACTGTCAACATCCTGTTGCGTACAGTTTGGAATTTGTCCAGAGGATGAAGCGGAAGGATGAGGAACAATGAGAGACAAGTCCTAGGTGTTCAGACAGGCACATGTCACTCTAATTTCCAATCAGGAAGACGAATTGACCAAAGGCTAGGGTTGCCCATGGAAACAGTATAGGGCTTGAGGAAATCCCGCTGCTTTGTGGCCAGTTCCCATAAACACAAGTTGAACAATGGAACTCAGGGGCAGTAAAATTCACAAAACTGCAGAGTTGAAAATATCCATCACTGAAAAATGTCTTGAGGAAAGTCAGAGAAAAGGACTTGTAAGCAAGGGAGAATGGCAGGAAAGGGATTTGAGGAGGTAGAAAGGACTCGCCATTAAGCACAAGAAAAGGAGCTGAACATTGCCAACATTGCAGTTGGCCAAAAAGGGTGTATGCGTTTTTTTCTGTATATATTCAAGAAAAGGGCATACACTTTTTTAGCCAACCAAACAGGTGGGCACTGGAAGTCAATACTACAAAAGATATCACTTCGCATCAGTCAGAAGAGCCATCCTCATAAAGCGTAAACAACAGAAATGCAGGACAGGGCAAGGAGAAGAGGGAGCCCTGTGAGACTTATAGTGGAAATGTATATTGCCAACGGCCATTCTGGAGAAGTGTATTGTGTTTACTAAAGCATCTAAAAAATGAGCTACAGAGCATAGGGCACTTGCACTCATGGGCGTATATCTTGAGAAAAACAAAAATCGAGAGGACACAGGCACCCCAATGTTTACCCCCTCTCTGTTTAAAAGATCCTCAACTAGGATATAACTTAAATGTCTCTGGAGGGAAAAAATGGGTAGAGATGTGGTACTTAGGTAGAGTGGAATATTATTCAGCCTGGAAATCAATGAAATATGGCCAGTTGTAACAACTCCGGAGGAGTTATGTATGATCTTTCTAAGTGACAGAATTCAAAAAGAAAAAGACACATATCATAAGATATCACTTAAAGGTGGAATCTAAAATGGCTACACATGAAATAAATTACAAAACAAAAACATAGTCAAATATGTAGAAAACACGCATAAGGCTGCTAAACGGGAAAGGTGGGGAGGGGTGAGGCATCACCCAGGAGGTTGAAATTAGCAAAGATACCATTCCAAATACCAAACTGATAATCAACAAGGCCTACACGGTAGCTAAAAGAACTGCACTCAGCACACTCAAGTCACCAGAAAAGAATATATACGACTGGTAAGAATCTGAAAAAGAATTTACTGATGTCTCTCTGTACGTGAATCAAGTGGATGTACAGCAGCAAGAAACAGAGCTTTGAAAATCAGCTGTAACCAATATAGTAATAAATTGAAAAAAATAAACGACAGAGAGACAGAGAAAACCTCTTACAACTTTTCCTCAGGGCCGGTGATGCAACATGGATTGAACACATCTAGACCCACAGCAGGATGAGACATAAGGCTGGAAACTGTTTGCGCTAAGAGAAATGTGAGGTTGGGTGAGGAAATGCACACCCTTTAAAGTAATACTACCTGGTACCCATTCAATGGGTCCCAAATATGCAGGTTCAAGGGATCTTCCTACAGCTAAAACATGCATGGAAAACCCAGAGGACTGTACACCATGTGATCGGGAGATGTGTCTAAAATGCAGCTCATTTATCCTCTCCTGGTGCTCCTGTTCACCATTCCAGCCACGTTACTTAGAATCTCCCCACTTGGAGAATCAGCACATTTCAACTTCTGTTTCACACATTTTGCAAATTGTGAGGAGGATGAACGGGGAACCAATGAGAGAATAGTTGTAGGGGTTTGGACGGGCACATATCACTCTAATTTCCCATTAAGAATAAGAATTGAAAAAAGGCTCAGCCCGCCTCGCCCGAGCCAAAATAGGGCCTGAAGCAATCCTGCGGGTTTGAGGCCAGCTCACAAAAGAGCAACTTAAAAAATGGAGCTCAGGGTCACTGCAATTCACAAACCTGCAGAGTTATAAATGAAAACTAACGTCCAAAAATATGTTGAGGTAAGGCAAAGAAGAGGATCTGAATGCAAGACAGAATTGCAAGAAACAGATTTCAAGAGATAGATTGGACTCGTCTTTAAAGCACATGAAAAGCGGCAGAATTTCGACAATGATGCAGTTGGCCCAAAAGGGCGTATGCGTTTTTTCCTGATTATATCCAGGAAAAAACACATACGCACTTTATGGGCAACGAAGCAAGCAAGCAATGCAAATGTGCACAACAAAGAAGTCTCATTTCCCACTGGTCAAAAGGGCCATCCTAAAAAATTGTAAAAACCAGAAATGCAGGACAGGCCATGGAGAACAGGGAGCCTTTATACGCTGATGGGCAGTGTGTGAACTGCCGAGAGCCACTCTGGAGAAGTGTATGGTGGTTCCTAAATCATCTAAAAAACAGAGCTACAGAGCATAGGACACTTCCAATCATGGGAGTATATCTAGGGAAATCTAAAAATTAACAAGACACAAGCACACCACAGTTTAGGGCTACTCTGTTTACAAGAACCTCAACTTCAGTATACCTTAAATATCCCAGGAAAGAGAACAATGGATAAAGAAGATGTGGTACTTATGTACAATGGAATATCTCTTCACCATGAAATCAATGTAATAAGGCTAGTAGAAGGATAAAGAGTGGATTTAGGTCCGATAATACTACTTGAAATAAGTCAAACAGAAAAAGAAACATATCATAAGATATCACTTATAGAGGGAGGGTAAATATGGCTGCACAAGAAATGAATTACAGAACAGAACAGTGTCTCACATTTAGAAAACACACTTATTTCAGCTTAAGGGGAAAGGAGAGGTGGGGTGATGCATAAAACCAGAGTTTGAAATTAGCACAGATACCGTTCAATAAACCAAATAGATATTAGACAAGATCTACACCTTGCTCAATGAACTGGCCTCAACACACCCTATACACCGCAGAGAAATATATCTGAGTAATAAGAATCTTAAAACCCATGTATTGATATATCTCCATAAGGGAATCAAGTGTGTGCAGAGTGGCACAAACACAGCAGTGAAAATGAGCTAAACCCCATTATAGAAATAAATTTTAAAAACAAAACGCAGAAACAATGAAAGAGAGAAAAATTCTTACAAAATTCGCTCAGGGGCTGTGATGCAACCTGGATTGACCACATATAAACCCACAGCTGGATAAGACATAAGGCTGGACACTTGGGGCTGAGAGGATTGATGAGCTTTGGTGAGCAACTGCCAAAAGTTTAATGCAATACTTCATGCTACTCATTCCAAGGGTCCCAACACTCCAGGTTGAAGGGAATCTTCCTACAGCTAAACCATGCTTGGGAAACCCAGCGACTGGTATACCATATGATCGGGAAAGGTTTCTAAAACGCACCTCATTTTTCCTCTCCTGGGGCTCCGGATCGACATTCCAGCCGCTTTACCAAAAATATCCCCACATGGAGAGTCAATGCCTTTAAGTTCTGGTATCGCACAGTCTGCAGTTAGTGCGGAGGATGAATGGGAATAGGGGGAACCAGTGAGAAACTAGCTGTAGCGGTTTCAATGGGCACATGTCACTCTAAATTCACATCAGTAAGAAGAATAAACCAAAGGCACAGCAAGGTGCCCCAGAAGAAGAATAGGGCCTGAAGGAATCCTGTGGTTATGAGGCAAGATCACAAAAATAAGAGCTGAAAAATGGAGCTAAGGGCCACTGCAATTCAAAAACCTGCAGAGTTATAAAGGCCAACTATTTTCAAAAAATATATTGAGGTAAGGCTATGAAGAGGCACTGAAAGCAAGGCAGAATTGCAGGAAAACGATTTCAGGAGGTAGACTGGAATTGCATTTAAAGCATAGGAAAAGAGGCAGAACGTCCACAATGATGCACTTGGCCAAAAAGGGCGTATGCCTTTTTTCCTGAATTTATTCAGGAAAAAAGGCATACGCCCTTTTTGGCCAACCAAGCAAGCTTGCAAAGGAAATCTGCACTACAATGAAGTCTCACTTCTCCCCGGTCAAAAGGGCCATCTGAAAAAAGTGTAAAATCCAGAAAGGCAGGACAGGCCATGGAGAACTGGGAGCCTTGTTATGCTGATGGGCGGGATGTGTATGGTGTTTCCTGAAACATCTAAAAAACAAAGCAACAGAGCCTAGGGCACTTCCACTTATGGTCCTATAGCTTAGGGAAATTAAAATCAAAAAGACACAGCCACCCCAAAATTTGGGACGCCTCTGTTTACAAGAACCTCGTTAACCGTACAAGTTCAATATCACAGAAAGTGAAAAATGGATAAAGAACTTGTGGTACTTACGAACAATGCAGTATCACTCAGCAATGAAATCTATGTCATCAGGCCCTTAGCAGCACAATGAGTGGATTCAGGTATGATGATTCTAACTGAAATAAGACACACAGAAAAAGAAACATCATAAGATATCAGTAATACACGGAATGTAAACTTGGCTACACAGGAACTGAATTACAGAACAGAACAGGGTCTCAAATTTAGAAAACCAACTTATGCTTGCTTAAGGGGAAAGGTGAGTTGGGGTGCTGCATAAAACCAGAGATTGAAATGAGCACAGATAAAGTTCCTTAAGCCAAATATGGAATAGACAAGAGCTACTCCTTGCTCAACGAAATGGACTCAACACCGCATATTAAATGCCTAAGAATGTACCTGACTAGTAAGTATCTTAAAACCTATGGATTGCTATGTCTCCAAAAGAGAATCAAGCATGTGTACAGGGGCATAAACGCAGCAGTGATAGGATTGGAGAGGTTCGGTGAGCAAATGAAGACCCTTTGAAGTCATATTGCATGGTACCCATTCCACGGGTTTCAACTACCCAGGTTTAAGGTATTCTTCCTTCAGCTAAAACATGCATGTGGAACCTAGAGTATGATCAACAATGTGATCGGGAAACGTGTTCAAATATGTCTCAGTTTTCGTACCCTGGTACTCGGGTGCAACATTCCAGACGCTTTACTAACACCCTCCCGACTTGGAGAGTCAGTCCCTTTAACCTCCTGTTTGGCCCAGTTTGCAATTTCTGCGGAAGATGAACAGGAATAGCGAGAACCAATGAGAGACTAGCTGGAGGTGTCTGGACGGGCAAATTTAACTCTCATTTCCCACCAGGAAGAGGAATTAACCAAAGGCTCAGCGTGCCGTGCCGGAACCAGATTAGGGCCTGAAGCCATCCTGCGGTGTTGCGGCCAGCTCAAAAGAAAGCGAGTTGAAGAAAGGAGCTCAGGGGCACTGTAATTCACAAACCTGCAGAGTTATAAATGACAGCTATCGTCCAAAATTATACTGAAGTAAGGCTGCCAAGAGGACTTGAAAGCGGGGCAGAATTGCAGGAAACCGATTTCAGGAGGTAGACTGGAATTGCAGTGAAAGCATAGGAAAAGAGGCAGAACGTCCACAATGATGCACTTGGCCAAAAAGGGCGTATGCGTTTTTTCCTGAATATATTCAGGAAAAAACGCATACGCCCTTTTTGGCCAACCAAGCAAGCTTGCAAAGGAAATCTGCACTACAATGAAGTCTCACTTCCCCCCGGTCAAAAGGGCCATCTGAAAAAAGTGTAAAATCCAGAAAGGCAGGACAGGCCATGGAGAACTGGGAGCCTTGTTATGCTGATGGGCGGGATGTAAATTGCCAACAGACACTCGGGAGAAGTGTATGGTGTTTCCTGAAACATCTAAAAAACAAAGCAACAGAGCCTAGGGCACTTCCACTTATGGTCCTATAGCTTAGGGAAATTAAAATCAAAAAGACACAGCCACCCCAAAGTTTGGGACGCCTCTGTTTACAAGAACCTCGTTTACAGTACAAGTTCAACATCGCAGAAAGTGAAAAATGGATAAAGAAGTTGTGGTATTTACTTACAAAGCAATATCACTCAGCAATGAAATCTATGTCATCAGGCCCTTAGCAGCACAATGAGTGGATTCAGGTATGATGATTCTAACTGAAATAAGTCACACAGAAAAAGAAACATCATAAGATATCAGTAATACACGGAATGTAAACTTGGCTACACAGGAACTGAATTACAGAACAGAACAGGGTCTCAAATTTAGAAAACCAACTTATGCTTGCTTAAGGGGAAAGGTGAGTTGGGGTGCTGCATAAAACCAGAGATTGAAATGAGCACAGATAAAGTTCCTTAAGCCAAATATGGAATAGACAAGAGCTACTCCTTGCTCAACGAAATGGACTCAACACCGCATATTAAATGCCTAAGAATGTACCTGACTAGTAAGTATCTTAAAACCTATGGATTGCTATGTCTCCGAAAGAGAATCAAGCATGTGTACAGGGGCATAAACGCAGCAGTGATAGGATTGGAGAGGTTCGGTGAGCAAATGAAGACCCTTTGAAGTCATATTGCATGGTACCCATTCCACGGGTTTCAACTACCCAGGTTTAAGGTATTCTTCCTTCAGCTAAAACATGCATGTGGAACCTAGAGTATGATCAACCATGTGATCGGGAGACGTGTTTAAATATGTCTCAGTTTTCGTACCCTGGTACTCGGGTGCAACATTCCAGACGCTTTACTAACACCCTCCCGACTTGGAGAGTCAGTCCCTTTAACCTCCTGTTTGGCCCAGTTTGCAATTTCTACGGAAGATGAACAGGAATAGCGAGAACCAATGAGAGACTAGCTGGAGGTGTCTGGACGGGCAAATTTAACTCTCATTTCCCACCAGGAAGAGGAATTAACCAAAGGCTCAGTGTGCCGTGCCGGAACCAGATTAGGGCCTGAAGCCATCCTGCGGTGTTGCGGCCAGCTCAAAAGAAAGCGAGTTGAAGAAAGGAGCTCAGGGGCACTGTAATTCACAAACCTGCAGAGTTATAAATGACAGCTATCGTCCAAAAATATACTGAAGTAAGGCTGCCAAGAGGACTTGAAAGCGGGGCAGAATTGCAGGAAACCGATTTCAGGAGGCAGACTGGAATTGCATTGAAAGCATAGGAAAAGAGGCAGAACGTCCACCATGATGCACTTGGCCAAAAAGGGCGTATGCGTTTTTTCCTGAATATATTCAGGAAAAAACGCATACGCCCTTTTTGGCCAACCAAGCAAGCTTGCAAAGGAAATCTGCACTACAATGAAGTCTCACTTCCCCCCGGTCAAAAGGGCCATCTGAAAAAAGTGTAAAATCCAGAAAGGCAGGACAGGCCATGGAGAACTGGGAGCCTTGTTATGCTGATGGGCGGGATGTAAATTGCCAACAGACACTCGGGAGAAGTGTATGGTGTTTCCTGAAACATCTAAAAAACAAAGCAACAGAGCCTAGGGCACTTCCACTTATGGTCCTATAGCTTAGGGAAATTAAAATCAAAAAGACACAGCCACCCCAAAGTTTGGGACGCCTCTGTTTACAAGAACCTCGTTTACAGTACAAGTTCAACATCGCAGAAAGTGAAAAATGGATAAAGAAGTTGTGGTATTTACTTACAAAGCAATATCACTCAGCAATGAAATCTATGTCATCAGGCCCTTAGCAGCACAATGAGTGGATTCAGGTATGATGATTCTAACTGAAATAAGTCACACAGAAAAAGAAACATCATAAGATATCAGTAATACACGGAATGTAAACTTGGCTACACAGGAACTGAATTACAGAACAGAACAGGGTCTCAAATTTAGAAAACCAACTTATGCTTGCTTAAGGGGAAAGGTGAGTTGGGGTGCTGCATAAAACCAGAGATTGAAATGAGCACAGATAAAGTTCCTTAAGCCAAATATGGAATAGACAAGAGCTACTCCTTGCTCAACGAAATGGACTCAACACCGCATATTAAATGCCTAAGAATGTACCTGACTAGTAAGTATCTTAAAACCTATGGATTGCTATGTCTCCAAAAGAGAATCAAGCATGTGTACAGGGGCATAAACGCAGCAGTGATAGGATTGGAGAGGTTCGGTGAGCAAATGAAGACCCTTTGAAGTCATATTGCATGGTACCCATTCCACGGGTTTCAACTACCCAGGTTTAAGGTATTCTTCCTTCAGCTAAAACATGCATGTGGAACCTAGAGTATGATCAACCATGTGATCGGGAGACGTGTTCAAATATGTCTCAGTTTTCGTACCCTGGTACTCGGGTGCAACATTCCAGACGCTTTACTAACACCCTCCCGACTTGGAGAGTCAGTCCCTTTAACCTCCTGTTTGGCCCAGTTTGCAATTTCTGCGGAAGATGAACAGGAATAGCGAGAACCAATGAGAGACTAGCTGGAGGTGTCTGGACGGGCAAATTTAACTCTCATTTCCCACCAGGAAGAGGAATTAACCAAAGGCTCAGCGTGCCGTGCCGGAACCAGATTAGGGCCTGAAGCCATCCTGCGGTGTTGCGGCCAGCTCAAAAGAAAGCGAGTTGAAGAAAGGAGCTCAGGGGCACTGTAATTCACAAACCTGCAGAGTTATAAATGACAGCTATCGTCCAAAAATATACTGAAGTAAGGCTGCCAAGAGGACTTGAAAGCGGGGCAGAATTGCAGGAAACCGATTTCAGGAGGTAGACTGGAATTGCATTGAAAGCATAGGAAAAGAGGCAGAACGTCCACCATGATGCACTTGGCCAAAAAGGGCGTATGCGTTTTTTCCTGAATATATTCAGGAAAAAACGCATACGCCCTTTTTGGCCAACCAAGCAAGCTTGCAAAGGAAATCTGCACTACAATGAAGTCTCACTTCCCCCCGGTCAAAAGGGCCATCTGAAAAAAGTGTAAAATCCAGAAAGGCAGGACAGGCCATGGAGAACTGGGAGCCTTGTTATGCTGATGGGCGGGATGTAAATTGCCAGCAGACACTCGGGAGAAGTGTATGGTGTTTCCTGAAACATCTAAAAAACAAAGCAACAGAGCCTAGGGCACTTCCACTTATGGTCCTATAGCTTAGGGAAATTAAAATCAAAAAGACACAGCCACCCCAAAGTTTGGGACGCCTCTGTTTACAAGAACCTCGTTTACAGTACAAGTTCAACATCGCAGAAAGTGAAAAATGGATAAAGAAGTTGTGGTATTTACTTACAAAGCAATATCACTCAGCAATGAAATCTATGTCATCAGGCCCTTAGCAGCACAATGAGTGGATTCAGGTATGATGATTCTAACTGAAATAAGTCACACAGAAAAAGAAACATCATAAGATATCAGTAATACACGGAATGTAAACTTGGCTACACAGGAACTGAATTACAGAACAGAACAGGGTCTCAAATTTAGAAAACCAACTTATGCTTGCTTAAGGGGAAAGGTGAGTTGGGGTGCTGCATAAAACCAGAGATTGAAATGAGCACAGATAAAGTTCCTTAAGCCAAATATGGAATAGACAAGAGCTACTCCTTGCTCAACGAAATGGACTCAACACCGCATATTAAACGCCTAAGAATGTACCTGACTAGTAAGTATCTTAAAACCTATGGATTGCTATGTCTCCGAAAGAGAATCAAGCATGTGTACAGGGGCATAAATGCAGCAGTGATAGGATTGGAGAGGTTCGGTGAGCAAATGAAGACCCTTTGAAGTCATATTGCATGGTACCCATTCCACGGGTTTCAACTACCCAGGTTTAAGGTATTCTTCCTTCAGGTAAAACATGCATGTGGTACCTAGAGTATGATCAACCATGTGATCGGGAGACGTGTTCAAATATGTCTCAGTTTTCGTACCCTGGTACTCGGGTGCAACATTCCAGACGCTTTACTAACACCCTCCCGACTTGGAGAGTCAGTCCCTTTAACCTCCTGTTTGGCCCAGTTTGCAATTTCTGCGGAAGATGAACAGGAATAGCGAGAACCAATGAGAGACTAGCTGGAGGTGTCTGGACGGGCAAATTTAACTCTCATTTCCCACCAGGAAGAGGAATTAACCAAAGGCTCAGCGTGCCGTGCCGGAACCAGATTAGGGCCTGAAGCCATCCTGCGGTGTTGCGGCCAGCTCAAAAGAAAGCGAGTTGAAGAAAGGAGCTCAGGGGCACTGTAATTCACAAACCTGCAGAGTTATAAATGACAGCTATCGTCCAAAAATATACTGAAGTAAGGCTGCCAAGAGGACTTGAAAGCGGGGCAGAATTGCAGGAAACCGATTTCAGGAGGTAGACTGGAATTGCAGTGAAAGCATAGGAAAAGAGGCAGAACGTCCACAATGATGCACTTGGCCAAAAAGGGCGTATGCGTTTTTTCCTGAATATATTCAGGAAAAAACGCATACGCCCTTTTTGGCCAACCAAGCAAGCTTGCAAAGGAAATCTGCACTACAATGAAGTCTCACTTCCCCCCGGTCAAAAGGGCCATCTGAAAAAAGTGTAAAATCCAGAAAGGCAGGACAGGCCATGGAGAACTGGGAGCCTTGTTATGCTGATGGGCGGGATGTAAATTGCCAACAGACACTCGGGAGAAGTGTATGGTGTTTCCTGAAACATCTAAAAAACAAAGCAACAGAGCCTAGGGCACTTCCACTTATGGTCCTATAGCTTAGGGAAATTAAAATCAAAAAGACACAGCCACCCCAAAGTTTGGGACGCCTCTGTTTACAAGAACCTCGTTTACAGTACAAGTTCAACATCGCAGAAAGTGAAAAATGGATAAAGAAGTTGTGGTATTTACTTACAAAGCAATATCACTCAGCAATGAAATCTATGTCATCAGGCCCTTAGCAGCACAATGAGTGGATTCAGGTATGATGATTCTAACTGAAATAAGTCACACAGAAAAAGAAACATCATAAGATATCAGTAATACACGGAATGTAAACTTGGCTACACAGGAACTGAATTACAGAACAGAACAGGGTCTCAAATTTAGAAAACCAACTTATGCTTGCTTAAGGGGAAAGGTGAGTTGGGGTGCTGCATAAAACCAGAGATTGAAATGAGCACAGATAAAGTTCCTTAAGCCAAATATGGAATAGACAAGAGCTACTCCTTGCTCAACGAAATGGACTCAACACCGCATATTAAATGCCTAAGAATGTACCTGACTAGTAAGTATCTTAAAACCTATGGATTGCTATGTCTCCGAAAGAGAATCAAGCATGTGTACAGGGGCATAAACGCAGCAGTGATAGGATTGGAGAGGTTCGGTGAGCAAATGAAGACCCTTTGAAGTCATATTGCATGGTACCCATTCCACGGGTTTCAACTACCCAGGTTTAAGGTATTCTTCCTTCAGCTAAAACATGCATGTGGAACCTAGAGTATGATCAACCATGTGATCGGGAGACGTGTTCAAATATGTCTCAGTTTTCGTACCCTGGTACTCGGGTGCAACATTCCAGACGCTTTACTAACACCCTCCCGACTTGGAGAGTCAGTCCCTTTAACCTCCTGTTTGGCCCAGTTTGCAATTTCTACGGAAGATGAACAGGAATAGCGAGAACCAATGAGAGACTAGCTGGAGGTGTCTGGACGGGCAAATTTAACTCTCATTTCCCACCAGGAAGAGGAATTAACCAAAGGCTCAGTGTGCCGTGCCGGAACCAGATTAGGGCCTGAAGCCATCCTGCGGTGTTGCGGCCAGCTCAAAAGAAAGCGAGTTGAAGAAAGGAGCTCAGGGGCACTGTAATTCACAAACCTGCAGAGTTATAAATGACAGCTATCGTCCAAAAATATACTGAAGTAAGGCTGCCAAGAGGACTTGAAAGCGGGGCAGAATTGCAGGAAACCGATTTCAGGAGGCAGACTGGAATTGCATTGAAAGCATAGGAAAAGAGGCAGAACGTCCACCATGATGCACTTGGCCAAAAAGGGCGTATGCGTTTTTTCCTGAATATATTCAGGAAAAAACGCATACGCCCTTTTTGGCCAACCAAGCAAGCTTGCAAAGGAAATCTGCACTACAATGAAGTCTCACTTCCCCCCGGTCAAAAGGGCCATCTGAAAAAAGTGTAAAATCCAGAAAGGCAGGACAGGCCATGGAGAACTGGGAGCCTTGTTATGCTGATGGGCGGGATGTAAATTGCCAACAGACACTCGGGAGAAGTGTATGGTGTTTCCTGAAACATCTAAAAAACAAAGCAACAGAGCCTAGGGCACTTCCACTTATGGTCCTATAGCTTAGGGAAATTAAAATCAAAAAGACACAGCCACCCCAAAGTTTGGGACGCCTCTGTTTACAAGAACCTCGTTTACAGTACAAGTTCAACATCGCAGAAAGTGAAAAATGGATAAAGAAGTTGTGGTATTTACTTACAAAGCAATATCACTCAGCAATGAAATCTATGTCATCAGGCCCTTAGCAGCACAATGAGTGGATTCAGGTATGATGATTCTAACTGAAATAAGTCACACAGAAAAAGAACCATCATAAGATATCAGTAATACACGGAATGTAAACTTGGCTACACAGGAACTGAATTACAGAACAGAACAGGGTCTCAAATTTAGAAAACCAGCTTATGCTTGCTTAAGGGTAAAGGTGAGTTGGGGTGCTGCATAAAACCAGAGATTGAAATGAGCACAGATAAAGTTCCTTAAGCCAAATATGGAATAGACAAGAGCTACTCCTTGCTCAATGAAATGGACTCAACACCGCATATTAAACGCCTAAGAATGTACCTGACTAGTAAGTATCTTAAAACCTATGGATTGCTATGTCTCCGAAAGAGAATCAAGCATGTGTACAGGGGCATAAACGCAGCAGTGATAGGATTGGAGAGGTTCGGTGAGCAAATGAAGACCCTTTGAAGTCATATTGCATGGTACCCATTCCACGGGTTTCAACTACCCAGGTTTAAGGTATTCTTCCTTCAGCTAAAACATGCATGTGGAACCTAGAGTATGATCAACCATGTGATCGGGAGACGTGTTCAAATATGTCTCAGTTTTCGTACCCTGGTACTCGGGTGCAACATTCCAGACGCTTTACTAACACCCTCCCGACTTGGAGAGTCAGTCCCTTTAACCTCCTGTTTGGCCCAGTTTGCAATTTCTGCGGAAGATGAACAGGAATAGCGAGAACCAATGAGAGACTAGCTGGAGGTGTCTGGACGGGCAAATTTAACTCTCATTTCCCACCAGGAAGAGGAATTAACCAAAGGCTCAGCGTGCCGTGCCGGAACCAGATTAGGGCCTGAAGCCATCCTGCGGTGTTGCGGCCAGCTCAAAAGAAAGCGAGTTGAAGAAAGGAGCTCAGGGGCACTGTAATTCACAAACCTGCAGAGTTATAAATGACAGCTATCGTCCAAAAATATACTGAAGTAAGGCTGCCAAGAGGACTTGAAAGCGGGGCAGAATTGCAGGAAACCGATTTCAGGAGGTAGACTGGAATTGCATTGAAAGCATAGGAAAAGAGGCAGAACGTCCACCATGATGCACTTGGCCAAAAAGGGCGTATGCGTTTTTTCCTGAATATATTCAGGAAAAAACGCATACGCCCTTTTTGGCCAACCAAGCAAGCTTGCAAAGGAAATCTGCACTACAATGAAGTCTCACTTCCCCCCGGTCAAAAGGGCCATCTGAAAAAAGTGTAAAATCCAGAAAGGCAGGACAGGCCATGGAGAACTGGGAGCCTTGTTATGCTGATGGGCGGGATGTAAATTGCCAGCAGACACTCGGGAGAAGTGTATGGTGTTTCCTGAAACATCTAAAAAACAAAGCAACAGAGCCTAGGGCACTTCCACTTATGGTCCTATAGCTTAGGGAAATTAAAATCAAAAAGACACAGCCACCCCAAAGTTTGGGACGCCTCTGTTTACAAGAACCTCGTTTACAGTACAAGTTCAACATCGCAGAAAGTGAAAAATGGATAAAGAAGTTGTGGTATTTACTTACAAAGCAATATCACTCAGCAATGAAATCTATGTCATCAGGCCCTTAGCAGCACAATGAGTGGATTCAGGTATGATGATTCTAACTGAAATAAGTCACACAGAAAAAGAAACATCATAAGATATCAGTAATACACGGAATGTAAACTTGGCTACACAGGAACTGAATTACAGAACAGAACAGGGTCTCAAATTTAGAAAACCAACTTATGCTTGCTTAAGGGGAAAGGTGAGTTGGGGTGCTGCATAAAACCAGAGATTGAAATGAGCACAGATAAAGTTCCTTAAGCCAAATATGGAATAGACAAGAGCTACTCCTTGCTCAACGAAATGGACTCAACACCGCATATTAAACGCCTAAGAATGTACCTGACTAGTAAGTATCTTAAAACCTATGGATTGCTATGTCTCCGAAAGAGAATCAAGCATGTGTACAGGGGCATAAATGCAGCAGTGATAGGATTGGAGAGGTTCGGTGAGCAAATGAAGACCCTTTGAAGTCATATTGCATGGTACCCATTCCACGGGTTTCAACTACCCAGGTTTAAGGTATTCTTCCTTCAGGTAAAACATGCATGTGGTACCTAGAGTATGATCAACCATGTGATCGGGAGACGTGTTCAAATATGTCTCAGTTTTCGTACCCTGGTACTCGGGTGCAACATTCCAGACGCTTTACTAACACCCTCCCGACTTGGAGAGTCAGTCCCTTTAACCTCCTGTTTGGCCCAGTTTGCAATTTCTGCGGAAGATGAACAGGAATAGCGAGAACCAATGAGAGACTAGCTGGAGGTGTCTGGACGGGCAAATTTAACTCTCATTTCCCACCAGGAAGAGGAATTAACCAAAGGCTCAGCGTGCCGTGCCGGAACCAGATTAGGGCCTGAAGCCATCCTGCGGTGTTGCGGCCAGCTCAAAAGAAAGCGAGTTGAAGAAAGGAGCTCAGGGGCACTGTAATTCACAAACCTGCAGAGTTATAAATGACAGCTATCGTCCAAAAATATACTGAAGTAAGGCTGCCAAGAGGACTTGAAAGCGGGGCAGAATTGCAGGAAACCGATTTCAGGAGGTAGACTGGAATTGCAGTGAAAGCATAGGAAAAGAGGCAGAACGTCCACAATGATGCACTTGGCCAAAAAGGGCGTATGCGTTTTTTCCTGAATATATTCAGGAAAAAACGCATACGCCCTTTTTGGCCAACCAAGCAAGCTTGCAAAGGAAATCTGCACTACAATGAAGTCTCACTTCCCCCCGGTCAAAAGGGCCATCTGAAAAAAGTGTAAAATCCAGAAAGGCAGGACAGGCCATGGAGAACTGGGAGCCTTGTTATGCTGATGGGCGGGATGTAAATTGCCAACAGACACTCGGGAGAAGTGTATGGTGTTTCCTGAAACATCTAAAAAACAAAGCAACAGAGCCTAGGGCACTTCCACTTATGGTCCTATAGCTTAGGGAAATTAAAATCAAAAAGACACAGCCACCCCAAAGTTTGGGACGCCTCTGTTTACAAGAACCTCGTTTACAGTACAAGTTCAACATCGCAGAAAGTGAAAAATGGATAAAGAAGTTGTGGTATTTACTTACAAAGCAATATCACTCAGCAATGAAATCTATGTCATCAGGCCCTTAGCAGCACAATGAGTGGATTCAGGTATGATGATTCTAACTGAAATAAGTCACACAGAAAAAGAAACATCATAAGATATCAGTAATACACGGAATGTAAACTTGGCTACACAGGAACTGAATTACAGAACAGAACAGGGTCTCAAATTTAGAAAACCAACTTATGCTTGCTTAAGGGGAAAGGTGAGTTGGGGTGCTGCATAAAACCAGAGATTGAAATGAGCACAGATAAAGTTCCTTAAGCCAAATATGGAATAGACAAGAGCTACTCCTTGCTCAACGAAATGGACTCAACACCGCATATTAAATGCCTAAGAATGTACCTGACTAGTAAGTATCTTAAAACCTATGGATTGCTATGTCTCCGAAAGAGAATCAAGCATGTGTACAGGGGCATAAACGCAGCAGTGATAGGATTGGAGAGGTTCGGTGAGCAAATGAAGACCCTTTGAAGTCATATTGCATGGTACCCATTCCACGGGTTTCAACTACCCAGGTTTAAGGTATTCTTCCTTCAGCTAAAACATGCATGTGGAACCTAGAGTATGATCAACCATGTGATCGGGAGACGTGTTCAAATATGTCTCAGTTTTCGTACCCTGGTACTCGGGTGCAACATTCCAGACGCTTTACTAACACCCTCCCGACTTGGAGAGTCAGTCCCTTTAACCTCCTGTTTGGCCCAGTTTGCAATTTCTACGGAAGATGAACAGGAATAGCGAGAACCAATGAGAGACTAGCTGGAGGTGTCTGGACGGGCAAATTTAACTCTCATTTCCCACCAGGAAGAGGAATTAACCAAAGGCTCAGTGTGCCGTGCCGGAACCAGATTAGGGCCTGAAGCCATCCTGCGGTGTTGCGGCCAGCTCAAAAGAAAGCGAGTTGAAGAAAGGAGCTCAGGGGCACTGTAATTCACAAACCTGCAGAGTTATAAATGACAGCTATCGTCCAAAAATATACTGAAGTAAGGCTGCCAAGAGGACTTGAAAGCGGGGCAGAATTGCAGGAAACCGATTTCAGGAGGCAGACTGGAATTGCATTGAAAGCATAGGAAAAGAGGCAGAACGTCCACCATGATGCACTTGGCCAAAAAGGGCGTATGCGTTTTTTCCTGAATATATTCAGGAAAAAACGCATACGCCCTTTTTGGCCAACCAAGCAAGCTTGCAAAGGAAATCTGCACTACAATGAAGTCTCACTTCCCCCCGGTCAAAAGGGCCATCTGAAAAAAGTGTAAAATCCAGAAAGGCAGGACAGGCCATGGAGAACTGGGAGCCTTGTTATGCTGATGGGCGGGATGTAAATTGCCAACAGACACTCGGGAGAAGTGTATGGTGTTTCCTGAAACATCTAAAAAACAAAGCAACAGAGCCTAGGGCACTTCCACTTATGGTCCTATAGCTTAGGGAAATTAAAATCAAAAAGACACAGCCACCCCAAAGTTTGGGACGCCTCTGTTTACAAGAACCTCGTTTACAGTACAAGTTCAACATCGCAGAAAGTGAAAAATGGATAAAGAAGTTGTGGTATTTACTTACAAAGCAATATCACTCAGCAATGAAATCTATGTCATCAGGCCCTTAGCAGCACAATGAGTGGATTCAGGTATGATGATTCTAACTGAAATAAGTCACACAGAAAAAGAACCATCATAAGATATCAGTAATACACGGAATGTAAACTTGGCTACACAGGAACTGAATTACAGAACAGAACAGGGTCTCAAATTTAGAAAACCAACTTATGCTTGCTTAAGGGTAAAGGTGAGTTGGGGTGCTGCATAAAACCAGAGATTGAAATGAGCACAGATAAAGTTCCTTAAGCCAAATATGGAATAGACAAGAGCTACTCCTTGCTCAATGAAATGGACTCAACACCGCATATTAAACGCCTAAGAATGTACCTGACTAGTAAGTATCTTAAAACCTATGGATTGCTATGTCTCCGAAAGAGAATCAAGCATGTGTACAGGGGCATAAACGCAGCAGTGATAGGATTGGAGAGGTTCGGTGAGCAAATGAAGACCCTTTGAAGTCATATTGCATGGTACCCATTCCACGGGTTTCAACTACCCAGGTTTAAGGTATTCTTCCTTCAGCTAAAACATGCATGTGGAACCTAGAGTATGATCAACCATGTGATCGGGAGACGTGTTCAAATATGTCTCAGTTTTCGTACCCTGGTACTCGGGTGCAACATTCCAGACGCTTTACTAACACCCTCCCGACTTGGAGAGTCAGTCCCTTTAACCTCCTGTTTGGCCCAGTTTGCAATTTCTGCGGAAGATGAACAGGAATAGCGAGAACCAATGAGAGACTAGCTGGAGGTGTCTGGACGGGCAAATTTAACTCTCATTTCCCACCAGGAAGAGGAATTAACCAAAGGCTCAGCGTGCCGTGCCGGAACCAGATTAGGGCCTGAAGCCATCCTGCGGTGTTGCGGCCAGCTCAAAAGAAAGCGAGTTGAAGAAAGGAGCTCAGGGGCACTGTAATTCACAAACCTGCAGAGTTATAAATGACAGCTATCGTCCAAAAATATACTGAAGTAAGGCTGCCAAGAGGACTTGAAAGCGGGGCAGAATTGCAGGAAACCGATTTCAGGAGGCAGACTGGAATTGCATTGAAAGCATAGGAAAAGAGGCAGAACGTCCACCATGATGCACTTGGCCAAAAAGGGCGTATGCGTTTTTTCCTGAATATATTCAGGAAAAAACGCATACGCCCTTTTTGGCCAACCAAGCAAGCTTGCAAAGGAAATCTGCACTACAATGAAGTCTCACTTCCCCCCGGTCAAAAGGGCCATCTGAAAAAAGTGTAAAATCCAGAAAGACAGGACAGGCCATGGAGAACTGGGAGCCTTGTTATGCTGATGGGCGGGATGTAAATTGCCAACAGACACTCGGGAGAAGTGTATGGTGTTTCCTGAAACATCTAAAAAACAAAGCAACAGAGCCTAGGGCACTTCCACTTATGGTCCTATAGCTTAGGGAAATTAAAATCAAAAAGACACAGCCACCCCAAAGTTTGGGACGCCTCTGTTTACAAGAACCTCGTTTACCGTACAAGTTCAACATCGCAGAAAGTGAAAAATGGATAAAGAAGTTGTGGTATTTACTTACAAAGCAATATCACTCAGCAATGAAATCTATGTCATCAGGCCCTTAGCAGCACAATGAGTGGATTCAGGTATGATGATTCTAACTGAAATAAGTCACACAGAAAAAGAAACATCATAAGATATCAGTAATACACGGAATGTAAACTTGGCTACACAGGAACTGAATTACAGAACAGAACAGGGTCTCAAATTTAGAAAACCAACTTATGCTTGCTTAAGGGGAAAGGTGAGTTGGGGTGCTGCATAAAACCAGAGATTGAAATGAGCACAGATAAAGTTCCTTAAGCCAAATATGGAATAGACAAGAGCTACTCCTTGCTCAACGAAATGGACTCAACACCGCATATTAAACGCCTAAGAATGTACCTGACTAGTAAGTATCTTAAAACCTATGGATTGCTATGTCTCCGAAAGAGAATCAAGCATGTGTACAGGGGCATAAACGCAGCAGTGATAGGATTGGAGAGGTTCGGTGAGCAAATGAAGACCCTTTGAAGTCATATTGCATGGTACCCATTCCACGGGTTTCAACTACCCAGGTTTAAGGTATTCTTCCTTCAGCTAAAACATGCATGTGGAACCTAGAGTATGATCAACCATGTGATCGGGAGACGTGTTCAAATATGTCTCAGTTTTCGTACCCTGGTACTCGGGTGCAACATTCCAGACGCTTTACTAACACCCTCCCGACTTGGAGAGTCAGTCCCTTTAACCTCCTGTTTGGCCCAGTTTGCAATTTCTGCGGAAGATGAACAGGAATAGCGAGAACCAATGAGAGACTAGCTGGAGGTGTCTGGACGGGCAAATTTAACTCTCATTTCCCACGAGGAAGAGGAATTAACCAAAAGCTCAGCGTGCCGTGCCGGAACCAGATTAGGGCCTGAAGCCATCCTGCGGTGTTGCGGCCAGCTCAAAAGAAAGCGAGTTGAAGAAAGGAGCTCAGGGGCACTGTAATTCACAAACCTGCAGAGTTATAAATGACAGCTATCGTCCAAAAATATACTGAAGTAAGGCTGCCAAGAGGACTTGAAAGCGGGGCAGAATTGCAGGAAACCGATTTCAGGAGGTAGACTGGAATTGCATTGAAAGCATAGGAAAAGAGGCAGAACGTCCACAATGATGCACTTGGCCAAAAAGGGCGTATGCGTTTTTTCCTGAATATATTCAGGAAAAACCGCATACGCCCTTTTTGGCCAACCAAGGAAACTTGCAAAGGAAATCTGCACTACAATGAAGTCTCACTTCCCCCCGGTCAAAAGGGCCATCTGAAAAAAGTGTAAATTCCAGAAAGGCAGGACAGGCCATGGAGAACTGGGAGCCTTGTTATGCTGATGGGCGGGATGTAAATTGCCAACAGACACTCGGGAGAAGTGTATGGTGTTTCCTGAAACATCTAAAAAACAAAGCAACAGAGCCTACGGCACTTCCACTTATGGTCCTATAGCTTAGGGAAATTAAAATCAAAAAGACACAGCCACCCCAAAGTTTGGGACGGCTCTGTTTACAAGAACCTCGTTTACGGTACAAGTTCAATATCGCAGAAAGAGAAAAATGGATAAAGAAGTTGTGGTACTTACGTACAATGCAATATCACTCAGCAATGAAATCTATGTCATCAGGCCCGTAGCAGCATTATGAGTGGATTCAGGTATGATGATTCTAACTGAAATAAGTCACACAGAAAAAGAAACATCATAAGATATCACTAATACACGGAATGTAAACTTGGCTACACAGGAACTGAATTACAAAACAGAACAGGGTCTCAAATTTAGAAAACCAACTTATGCTTGCTTAAGGGGAAAGGTGAGTTGGGGTGCTGCATAAAACCAGAGATTGAAATGAGCACAGATAAAGTTCCTTAAGCGAAATATGTAATAGACAAGAGCTATTCCTTGCTCAACGAAATGGACTCAACACCGCATATTAAATGCCTAAGAATGTACCTGACTAGTAAGTATCTTAAAACCTATGGATTGCTATGTCTCCGAAAGAGAATCAAGCATGTGTACAGGGGCATAAACGCAGCAGTGATAGGATTGGAGAGGTTCGGTGAGCAAATGAAGACCCTTTGAAGTCATATTGCATGGTACCCATTCCACGGGTTTCAACTACCCAGGTTTAAGGTATTCTTCCTTCAGCTAAAACATGCATGTGGAACCTAGAGTATGATCAACCATGTGATCGGGAGACGTGTTCAAATATGTCTCAGTTTTCGTACCCTGGTACTCGGGTGCAACATTCCAGACGCTTTACTAACACCCTCCCGACTTGGAGAGTCAGTCCCTTTAACCTCCTGTTTGGCCCAGTTTGCAATTTCTGCGGAAGATGAACAGGAATAGCGAGAACCAATGAGAGACTAGCTGGAGGTGTCTGGACGGGCAAATTTAACTCTCATTTCCCACCAGGAAGAGGAATTAACCAAAGGCTCAGCGTGCCGTGCCGGATCCAGATTAGGGCCTGAAGCCATCCTGCGGTGTTGCGGCCAGCTCAAAAGAAAGCGAGTTGAAGAAAGGAGCTCAGGGGCACTGTAATTCACAAACCTGCAGACTTATAAATGACAGCTATCGTCCAAAAATATACTGAAGTAAGGCTGCCAAGAGGACTTGAAAGCGGGGCAGAATTGCAGGAAACCGATTTCAGGAGGTAGACTGGAATTGCATTGAAAGCATAGGAAAAGAGGCAGAACGTCCACAATGATGCACTTGGCCAAAAAGGGCGTATGCGTTTTTTCCTGAATATATTCAGGAAAAAACGCATACGCCCTTTTTGGCCAACCAAGCAAACTTGCAAAGGAAATCTGCACTACAATGAAGTCTCACTTCAACCCGGTCAAAAGGGCCATCTGAAAAAAGTGTAAAATCCAGAAAGGCAGGACAGGCCATGGAGAACTGGGAGCCTTGTTATGCTGATGGGCGGGGTGTAATTTGCCAACAGACACTCGGGAGAAGTGTATGGTGTTTCCTGAAACATCTAAAAAACAAAGCAACAGAGCCTAGGGCACTTCCACTTATGGTCCTATAGCTTAGGGAAATTAAAATCAAAAAGACACAGCCACCCCAAAGTTTGGGACGGCTCTGTTTACAAGAACCTCGTTTACGGTACAAGTTCAATATCGCACAAAGTGAAAAATGGATAAAGAAGTTGTGGTACTTACGTACAATGCAATATCACTCAGCAATGAAATGTATGTCATCAGGCCCGTAGCAGCATAATGAGTGGATTCAGGTATGATGATTCTAACTGAAATAAGTCACACAGAAAAAGAAACATCATAAGATATCAGTAATACACGGAATGTAAACTTGGCTACACAGGAACTGAATTACAGAACAGAACAGGGTCTCAAATTTAGAAAACCAACTTATGCTTGCTTAAGGGGAAAGGTGAGTTGGGGTGCTGCATAAAACCAGAGATTGAAATGAACACAGATAAAGTTCCTTAAGCCAAATATGGAATAGACAAGAGCTACTCCTTGCTCAACGAAATGGACTCAACACCGCATATTAAATGCCTAAGAATGTACCTGACTAGTAAGTATCTTAAAACCTATGGATTGCTATGTCTCCGAAAGAGAATCAAGCATGTGTACAGGGGCATAAACGCAGCAGTGATAGGATTGGAGAGGTTCGGTGAGCAAATGAAGACCCTTTGAAGTCATATTGCATGGTACCCATTCCACGGGTTTCAACTACCCAGGTTTAAGGTATTCTTCCTTCAGCTAAAACATGCATGTGGAACCTAGAGTATGATCAACCATGTGATCGGGAGACGTGTTCAAATATGTCTCAGTTTTCGTACCCTGGTACTCGGGTGCAACATTCCAGACGCTTTACTAACACCCTCCCGACTTGGAGAGTCAGTCCCTTTAACCTCCTGTTTGGCCCAGTTTGCAATTTCTGCGGAAGATGAACAGGAATAGGGAGAACCAATGAGAGACTAGCTGGAGGTGTCTGGACGGGCAAATTTAACTCTCATTTCCCACCAGGAAGAGGAATTAACCAAAGGCTCAGCATGTCGTGCCGGGACCAGATTAGGGCCTGAAGCCATCCTGCGGTGTTGTGGCCAGCTCACAAGAAAGCGAGTTGAAGAAAGGAGCTCAGGGGCACTGTAATTCACAAACCTGCAGACTTATAAATGACAGCTATCGTCCAAAAATATACTGAAGTAAGGTTGCCAAGAGGACTTGAAAGCGGGGAAGAATTGCAGGAAACCGATTTCAGGAGGTAGACTGGAATTGCATTGAAAGCATAGGAAAACAGGGAGAACGACCACAATGATGCACTTCGCCAAAAAGGGCGTATGCATTTTTTCCTGACATACGCCCTTTTTGGCCAACCAAGCAAGCTTGCAAAGGAAATTTGCACTACAATGAAGTCTCACTTCCCCCCGGTCAAAAGGGCCATCTGAGAAAAGTGTAAAATCCAGAAAGGCAGGACAGGCCATGGAGAACTTGGAGCCTTGTTATGCTGATGGGCGGGATGTAAATTGCCAACAGCCACTCGGGAGAAGTTTATGGTGTTTCCTGAAACATCTAAAAAACAAAGCAACAGAGCCTAGGGCACTTCCACTTATGGTCCTATAGCTTAGGGAAATTAAAATCAAAAAGACACAGCCACCCCACAGTTTGGGACAGCTCTGTTTACAAGAACCTCGTTTACGGTACAAGTTCAATATCGCAGAAAGTGAAAAATGGATAAAGAAGTTGTGGTACTTATGTACAATGCAAAATCACTCAGCCATGAAATCTATGTCATCAGGCCCGTAGCAGCATAATGAGTGGATTCAGGTATGATGATTCTAACTGAAATATGTCACACAGAAAAAGAAACATCATAAGATATCACTAATACACGGAATGTGAACTTGGCTACACATGAACTGAATTACAAAACAGAACAGGGTCTCAAGTTTAGAAAACCAACTTATGCTTCCTTAAGGGGGAAAGTGAGTTGGGGTGCTGCATAAAACCAGAGTTTGAAATTAGCACAGATACCATTCAATAAGCCAAATATGTAATAGACAAGACCTACCCCTTGCTCAACAAAATGGACTCAACAATGAGGTATCACCTCACACCTGATAGAATGGGCATCATGAGAAAATCTACAAACAAAAATGCTGGAAAGGGTGTGGAGAAAAGGAACCCTCTTCCACTATTGTTGGGAATATAAATTGATACAGTCACTACGGAGAACAATATGGAGTTTCTTAAGAAACTAACAATAGAATTACCATATGATACAGCAATCCCAGTACTGGACATATACCCAGACAAAACCATAAATCAAAACGAGACATTCACCGCAATGTTCATTGCATCACTATTTACAATATCGAGGTAATGGAAGCAACCTAAATGCCCACAGACAGACGAATGCATAAAGCTGTGGTACATATATAAAATGGAATATTACTAAGCCATGAAAAGGAATGAAATTGGGTCATTTGTAGAGACGTCGATGGATCTAGAGACTGTCATACAGAGTGAAGTAAGTCAGAAAGAGAAAAACAAATCTTGTATATTCATGCATATATGTGGAACGTAGAAAAACTGTACAGATTAACCATTTTGCAAGGCATAAATAGAGCAACAGATGTAGACAACAAATGTATGGACAACAAGGGGGGAAAGCTGTTGGGGGGGTGGTGGTGGGAGGAGTTGAGAGACTGGGATTGGCATGTATACATTTATATGTATAAAATAGATAACCAATAAGAACCTGCTGTATAAAAATATAAAATAAAATTCAAAATTAAAAAGAAATAAAATTTAAAAAATAAAACAGAAAAAACAATTATTCCCTTCACATACATGTATTTATATGAATAAATTATTTCCATGCTTATATCTGTAAATACAAAAAAGAGGAATAAAATCTACCTTGAACCAAAAACGAAAAAGAGAAAAAAAACACAGAACCCACCAGTTCCACAGAGGAAAACCGTATCAGGGCACTTGCTCCAGTTGTAAACAATTCTGAAGTTGGCCAGTGGTGGGGAATCGTCTCCCATTCAGCCAGCAGCCCCCACGCAACAAGCGTCCTCATTGCAAAGCTGGGGCACCGTGCCGAGGCATCTGTGAGTAAACGTGAGCTGAGCCCCAGGCCAGTTGCTGCTGAACTATTCCCACCCGTCCCAGGTAAAACACCTGAATATATACAAGGACTTGAAAGCCTAGAGGAAGGGCCATAGAGCCACACGAGTGACAGCATGCCGGCCGACTTGGTGCCTGCAGGCCAGCCAGGATGGTCCTGGCCCTGGGTGCTCTTCTGGAAGATTTCCATTTCCCTGACTGAGATACCCGTCCTGTCCCTGCCCCCACTGCTTTTTTCCTTCCTCACCTCTGCCCAGGGAGAAATTCCAGCAGCAGGTATGGGTGACACATCCTCTTCTTTAGCAGGTGGCAGCCTGGCAACTGCTGCAGAAAGTCCAGCAGAGCCCCACTCACACTGGGCCACCCACAAAGCCGTGGCCTCTCACTCCCTCCCACCAGCCCAGCCCCGAGACTGCTGACAGGGCAGAGAAAATGGCGTCAGGCACGGCTGCAGGGGCTCTTGCTGCCTGGAGTGGTATTTATATTGATCTCAACCCAGGCACACCTGGGGAGGGCTGGCCCGCACGGTAAGGCTGCCCAGGTCAGCCAATCATCACCCCTCAGGGGCTCACAGTTGCAGAAAATGGAACTTGCTGAACCGGCCAGGTCCAAGGAACAGGTGTGGGCTCCTGAGAGTCAGGATAGACAAGGGGCTGCAGCTTTGGCTTGTTTTCTAATCATTTTATCTGGCCCATGAGTGGGAGACAACTTCAAGAAAACCCTCTCCTTATGAGAGGAACCCAGGAGTCAGGGAGAGGAGGGGTGGGTGGTGGTTGGAGACAGAGGCCTGGTGCCCCGGGTGCAGTGGAAGTCTCTGGAAGACCAGGTGGAGGGAGGCCGCACAGAGTGATGCCCAGGGTCACAGACCTGTCGCAGCTGCTGTTTGTTAGTTCAAGTCCTGCTCTGAGGTGCTCTGTGCCAGCTCTGAGCGACAGGTGAGCTGGGGGTGCTCTGCAATGAGGGCTATGTGCACGGTTCCTGTGTGCCCAGCCCTGCCATGGTACCTGCAAGGGTAGCTCTGTATCCTGGGAAGGGCCTGACCACGAGAGCCCCGTGGGCTGGGGTGGGGGTGGGGTACCTGCCCAGGTGAGCTCCATATTCTGGGATTGGTCTGACCACGAGAGCCCCATGGGCTGCTGGGGACCTGGTAAAGGATGTCAGGACAGTCAGTGAAGCCACCGAGGATATACCTCCAGTTGCTCCTAATTCCTACACCCTGCTGGTCATTCTACCAACCACCAGGACATGGTATTCTGTATTAGTCTTCAATGATGCCTTCTTTTGTATTCCATTAGTCCCAGAGTCACAAGAAATTTTGGCTTGTGAGTGGCAGGACTCAACATACAACTAAAACAATACTTCCGGGCCGTCTTGCCCCAAGGGTGCAAAAATTCCCACACCATCTTTGGGGAAAGCTTAGCTAAAGACCTAAAAGTTCTACCTCTGGAAAAGGAAACCCTCCTTCAGTACGCAGACGACATTCTGATCGCCAGCCCTACTAAGGAGGCCTCTGAACTACCAAGCCAATAAAGGATAGAAGTTGTCCAAGAAAAAGCTCAAATATCACAGACTGCGGTGACCTGCCTGGGCTTCATTCTCACAGAAGGTCGGAGAAGCCCATCCCAGGAAAGGGAAGAAACCATTTGCAGCCTTACCCCTTTCTAAAACTAGAAGACAGCTTAGGGGTTCCTGGGGAGGCCAGGGTTTGCTGCTTCTGGATCCCTAACTACAGTCTACTAGCTGGGCCTCTATATGAAACACTGAAAGGAAAAGATGATGATCCTTTTGAATAGAATCCAGAAGTGGCCTTTCAAGAATGGAAAGAGCAGTCAATTCAGACCCTTGCCCTGGAACTCCCTAATTTAGCTAAACCCTTTGACCTTTACATTCCCGGTGAAAGGTGAATCGCCATTGGAGAATTAGTGCAAAAACTGGGACCACTTGAAATGGAACAATGCAAGAATGCCATCCAGGTAGGATAAACTACGGTCACCAAGGGGCTTGGCCCACTGCCGCATCTGGCCAAGATACTGGCGGTATCTAAAAACCTGGAAATCAGCAGCCCAAAAGGCCACCTCCTTCCTAAGGGAAAAGGACCCCACGTGGTGATCCTAACCACCAACGATGCCCTGAAGTTGCAGGGTTCGCTCCGTGGGCACACCGACCTCGAGTGAGGAGGCCCTCCAACTCCAACATCCAGAGAGATAACCGGGGGCAACAGGGCACCATGACGACTCGTGTGAACATCACTTGACCTGGAGTTTCTCTCATAAAACAATAAGAGTGTGTCCCAAAAGAGTAGACTACTGCTTGCAGGACTTACTGCACCCAGAGGGGAGCTAATAATCTTGGCGGGGGAACCGTATATCACACTGTCACCATAGAAAAGCCTACAGACACCGTGATGATGGTGGCCAATAAGACCGGCTGGACTCCTGTTTACTTCAAAAGGCTGTTGACTCAGTGGTCATCATGGTCCTTGATCACCACTGACCCTGGACTGTCTGGGAGTTGAGCGGGCAGGGCTCTGACACCTGGTGCTGTTTGTACGTTAATTCAGGGGCCTAATTGAAGAAAGCGCAGACTACTGGTCAGAGCATCTAAGCTGGCAGAAACGGTCAGCCTAAGGTGGCCGAACAAATGTGGGGCGGGGTGAAACCGGCCCCCACAGCGTCTCTGCACATCTCTTTCCTGGACCCTTAAAGGTCATTAGAATCTATAACACTTCCAATGCTGGTGCTCAGGTGGACGAGCAGGGAGGCAGGGGGCCTGGGGACAATCAACGTCACCTGGAGGCTGCTGGGGAGAAGCTCTGACCCTCGCCCCCGGGTATTAGGGCTCCCAACTCAGCACTCAGCAGTTACAGAAGAAGTGTCTGCACCCTCAGCACTCCAAGAATGAGGAACGGGACAAAAGGCAGAGGAGGGGTTTGTCCCCAGCAAAGCCCATTAAAAATCCCTGGGAGATAAAAATAGAATCTGGGCAATAAAGTCAAGTCTAACCTTTTTTATCCTTTGTGCTTTGTCTAATTTCACGTGCTCCTAGGGTCCCGCATGCAGAGGTTCCACACCCGGCACTTCAGACCAGATTTCCTAGTGCAGAATGGCTGGGTCGACACCTCAGCTCCTGGGGCCCAGTGCAGACTCCGCGATATAGAGCCTGAGCTGCAGCCAACCTGGCCCTCGAGAGCTCCGCCCCCTCCCTCCCACTGACTCTGACAGGATCTCTACACAGCAGCCCAGCCCACAGCCCACGGGGTAGTGCATGCTCTCACCTCTCCATTCTCTGATCAAAATATAAAGTTTCCTTTGCTTGTGAACCAAACTCAGTCTCGATCTGTTGGCCCCAATGACACTGGGCAGGGGGACACTTGTTGGGGTCCACTCTGGAGGATCAGTAACAGAAATTGAGACTATTGTAACCTCAATGAACAGATGTGTGAGCCAAACTGTAGTTAACATAGAACAGTGTATAAGGCTCGGGTAAAATAAGATGTTTCTAACACTTCCATTTGATATTTCCATCACTTTATTATAAGCAAGTTCAGTGAAAAGGTTTGTCTTATTTGTCAGGTCAATATTAGAGAAACGAAGTGATTTCTTTCCAAGGATGTACATCTAATAATCTTGGTTAAAGCTTCAATCTTGTTTTAAATGCTTTTCCATTGAAAATGATACCTCTCTTTCAGCTCCCCCATTTCTGAGAAGTATAAAATCTTATAATTTATTATTACCAAAGGGGAAAGGTGGGAGGAGGGATAAATTAACAGTTTGGGATTAACACATACACACTGCTATGTATAAAATAGATCATCAACAAGGAACTACTGTATAGCACAGGGAACTACACTCAACATTTTGCAATAACCTATAAGGGGAAATAATCTGAAAAAGAATAGATATTTTTATTGACATCATCTATCAATGACAGTTAAAGTGTAACCTAAGGGAAGCTGGTGGTGAGTGCTTCTGACCCTGAAGACTTCAATCATCTAAAGTTTGGACTCTGCCTACTTCCCAAGGCCCTTAATGAACATATGTGTAGCCGTAGCTTAAAAAATTCCCCAGTTTGGGTTTCGGGGAGACACTGATTTTGAAAAAGCCCTGGTGTTCTCCTTACATGAATGGGACTCTTCCTACTGCTAAAACATGTCTGTCACACCCAGAGGATGGTATACCGTCTGATCGGGAAGAGTTTGGAAAAGGCATCTCATCTCCTCATCTCCTGGTGCTCGGGTTCACCCCTCCAGCGTCTTTACTAACAGTCTCCCCACTTGGAGATGTCAGCACTGTCAACATCCTGTTGCGTACAGTTTGGAATTTGTCCAGAGGATGAAGCGGAAGGATGAGGAACAATGAGAGACAAGTCCTAGGTGTTCAGACAGGCACATGTCACTCTAATTTCCAATCAGGAAGACGAATTGACCAAAGGCTAGGGTTGCCCATGGAAACAGTATAGGGCTTGAGGAAATCCCGCTGCTTTGTGGCCAGTTCCCATAAACACAAGTTGAACAATGGAACTCAGGGGCAGTAAAATTCACAAAACTGCAGAGTTGAAAATATCCATCACTGAAAAATGTCTTGAGGAAAGTCAGAGAAAAGGACTTGTAAGCAAGGGAGAATGGCAGGAAAGGGATTTGAGGAGGTAGAAAGGACTCGCCATTAAGCACAAGAAAAGGAGCTGAACATTGCCAACATTGCAGTTGGCCAAAAAGGGTGTATGCGTTTTTTTCTGTATATATTCAAGAAAAGGGCATACACTTTTTTAGCCAACCAAACAGGTGGGCACTGGAAGTCAATACTACAAAAGATATCACTTCGCATCAGTCAGAAGAGCCATCCTCATAAAGCGTAAACAACAGAAATGCAGGACAGGGCAAGGAGAAGAGGGAGCCCTGTGAGACTTATAGTGGAAATGTATATTGCCAACGGCCATTCTGGAGAAGTGTATTGTGTTTACTAAAGCATCTAAAAAATGAGCTACAGAGCATAGGGCACTTGCACTCATGGGCGTATATCTTGAGAAAAACAAAAATCGAGAGGACACAGGCACCCCAATGTTTACCCCCTCTCTGTTTAAAAGATCCTCAACTAGGATATAACTTAAATGTCTCTGGAGGGAAAAAATGGGTAGAGATGTGGTACTTAGGTAGAGTGGAATATTATTCAGCCTGGAAATCAATGAAATATGGCCAGTTGTAACAACTCCGGAGGAGTTATGTATGATCTTTCTAAGTGACAGAATTCAAAAAGAAAAAGACACATATCATAAGATATCACTTAAAGGTGGAATCTAAAATGGCTACACATGAAATAAATTACAAAACAAAAACATAGTCAAATATGTAGAAAACACGCATAAGGCTGCTAAACGGGAAAGGTGGGGAGGGGTGAGGCATCACCCAGGAGGTTGAAATTAGCAAAGATACCATTCCAAATACCAAACTGATAATCAACAAGGCCTACACGGTAGCTAAAAGAACTGCACTCAGCACACTCAAGTCACCGGAAAAGAATATATACGACTGGTAAGAATCTGAAAAAGAATTTACTGATGTCTCTCTGTACGTGAATCAAGTGGATGTACAGCAGCAAGAAACAGAGCTTTGAAAATCAGCTGTAACCAATATAGTAATAAATTGAAAAAAATAAACGACAGAGAGACAGAGAAAACCTCTTACAACTTTTCCTCAGGGCCGGTGATGCAACATGGATTGAACACATCTAGACCCACAGCAGGATGAGACATAAGGCTGGAAACTGTTTGCGCTAAGAGAAATGTGAGGTTGGGTGAGGAAATGCACACCCTTTAAAGTAATACTACCTGGTACCCATTCAATGGGTCCCAAATATGCAGGTTCAAGGGATCTTCCTACAGCTAAAACATGCATGGAAAACCCAGAGGACTGTACACCATGTGATCGGGAGATGTGTCTAAAATGCAGCTCATTTATCCTCTCCTGGTGCTCCTGTTCACCATTCCAGCCACGTTACTTAGAATCTCCCCACTTGGAGAATCAGCACATTTCAACTTCTGTTTCACACATTTTGCAAATTGTGAGGAGGATGAACGGGGAACCAATGAGAGAATAGTTGTAGGGGTTTGGACGGGCACATATCACTCTAATTTCCCATTAAGAATAAGAATTGAAAAAAGGCTCAGCCCGCCTCGCCCGAGCCAAAATAGGGCCTGAAGCAATCCTGCGGGTTTGAGGCCAGCTCACAAAAGAGCAACTTAAAAAATGGAGCTCAGGGTCACTGCAATTCACAAACCTGCAGAGTTATAAATGAAAACTAACGTCCAAAAATATGTTGAGGTAAGGCAAAGAAGAGGATCTGAATGCAAGACAGAATTGCAAGAAACAGATTTCAAGAGATAGATTGGACTCGTCTTTAAAGCACATGAAAAGCGGCAGAATTTCGACAATGATGCAGTTGGCCCAAAAGGGCGTATGCGTTTTTTCCTGATTATATCCAGGAAAAAACACATACGCACTTTATGGGCAACGAAGCAAGCAAGCAATGCAAATGTGCACAACAAAGAAGTCTCATTTCCCACTGGTCAAAAGGGCCATCCTAAAAAATTGTAAAAACCAGAAATGCAGGACAGGCCATGGAGAACAGGGAGCCTTTATACGCTGATGGGCAGTGTGTGAACTGCCGAGAGCCACTCTGGAGAAGTGTATGGTGGTTCCTAAATCATCTAAAAAACAGAGCTACAGAGCATAGGACACTTCCAATCATGGGAGTATATCTAGGGAAATCTAAAAATTAACAAGACACAAGCACACCACAGTTTAGGGCTACTCTGTTTACAAGAACCTCAACTTCAGTATACCTTAAATATCCCAGGAAAGAGAACAATGGATAAAGAAGATGTGGTACTTATGTACAATGGAATATCTCTTCACCATGAAATCAATGTAATAAGGCTAGTAGAAGGATAAAGAGTGGATTTAGGTCCGATAATACTACTTGAAATAAGTCAAACAGAAAAAGAAACATATCATAAGATATCACTTATAGAGGGAGGGTAAATATGGCTGCACAAGAAATGAATTACAGAACAGAACAGTGTCTCACATTTAGAAAACACACTTATTTCAGCTTAAGGGGAAAGGAGAGGTGGGGTGATGCATAAAACCAGAGTTTGAAATTAGCACAGATACCGTTCAATAAACCAAATAGATATTAGACAAGATCTACACCTTGCTCAATGAACTGGCCTCAACACACCCTATACACCGCAGAGAAATATATCTGAGTAATAAGAATCTTAAAACCCATGTATTGATATATCTCCATAAGGGAATCAAGTGTGTGCAGAGTGGCACAAACACAGCAGTGAAAATGAGCTAAACCCCATTATAGAAATAAATTTTAAAAACAAAACGCAGAAACAATGAAAGAGAGAAAAATTCTTACAAAATTCGCTCAGGGGCTGTGATGCAACCTGGATTGACCACATATAAACCCACAGCTGGATAAGACATAAGGCTGGACACTTGGGGCTGAGAGGATTGATGAGCTTTGGTGAGCAACTGCCAAAAGTTTAATGCAATACTTCATGCTACTCATTCCAAGGGTCCCAACACTCCAGGTTGAAGGGAATCTTCCTACAGCTAAACCATGCTTGGGAAACCCAGCGACTGGTATACCATATGATCGGGAAAGGTTTCTAAAACGCACCTCATTTTTCCTCTCCTGGGGCTCCGGATCGACATTCCAGCCGCTTTACCAAAAATATCCCCACATGGAGAGTCAATGCCTTTAAGTTCTGGTATCGCACAGTCTGCAGTTAGTGCGGAGGATGAATGGGAATAGGGGGAACCAGTGAGAAACTAGCTGTAGCGGTTTCAATGGGCACATGTCACTCTAAATTCACATCAGTAAGAAGAATAAACCAAAGGCACAGCAAGGTGCCCCAGAAGAAGAATAGGGCCTGAAGGAATCCTGTGGTTATGAGGCAAGATCACAAAAATAAGAGCTGAAAAATGGAGCTAAGGGCCACTGCAATTCAAAAACCTGCAGAGTTATAAAGGCCAACTATTTTCAAAAAATATATTGAGGTAAGGCTATGAAGAGGCACTGAAAGCAAGGCAGAATTGCAGGAAAACGATTTCAGGAGGTAGACTGGAATTGCATTTAAAGCATAGGAAAAGAGGCAGAACGTCCACAATGATGCACTTGGCCAAAAAGGGCGTATGCCTTTTTTCCTGAATTTATTCAGGAAAAAAGGCATACGCCCTTTTTGGCCAACCAAGCAAGCTTGCAAAGGAAATCTGCACTACAATGAAGTCTCACTTCTCCCCGGTCAAAAGGGCCATCTGAAAAAAGTGTAAAATCCAGAAAGGCAGGACAGGCCATGGAGAACTGGGAGCCTTGTTATGCTGATGGGCGGGATGTGTATGGTGTTTCCTGAAACATCTAAAAAACAAAGCAACAGAGCCTAGGGCACTTCCACTTATGGTCCTATAGCTTAGGGAAATTAAAATCAAAAAGACACAGCCACCCCAAAATTTGGGACGCCTCTGTTTACAAGAACCTCGTTAACCGTACAAGTTCAATATCACAGAAAGTGAAAAATGGATAAAGAACTTGTGGTACTTACGAACAATGCAGTATCACTCAGCAATGAAATCTATGTCATCAGGCCCTTAGCAGCACAATGAGTGGATTCAGGTATGATGATTCTAACTGAAATAAGACACACAGAAAAAGAAACATCATAAGATATCAGTAATACACGGAATGTAAACTTGGCTACACAGGAACTGAATTACAGAACAGAACAGGGTCTCAAATTTAGAAAACCAACTTATGCTTGCTTAAGGGGAAAGGTGAGTTGGGGTGCTGCATAAAACCAGAGATTGAAATGAGCACAGATAAAGTTCCTTAAGCCAAATATGGAATAGACAAGAGCTACTCCTTGCTCAACGAAATGGACTCAACACCGCATATTAAATGCCTAAGAATGTACCTGACTAGTAAGTATCTTAAAACCTATGGATTGCTATGTCTCCAAAAGAGAATCAAGCATGTGTACAGGGGCATAAACGCAGCAGTGATAGGATTGGAGAGGTTCGGTGAGCAAATGAAGACCCTTTGAAGTCATATTGCATGGTACCCATTCCACGGGTTTCAACTACCCAGGTTTAAGGTATTCTTCCTTCAGCTAAAACATGCATGTGGAACCTAGAGTATGATCAACCATGTGATCGGGAGACGTGTTCAAATATGTCTCAGTTTTCGTACCCTGGTACTCGGGTGCAACATTCCAGACGCTTTACTAACACTCTCCCGACTTGGAGAGTCAGTCCCTTTAACCTCCTGTTTGGCCCAGTTTGCAATTTCTGCGGAAGATGAACAGGAATAGCGAGAACCAATGAGAGACTAGCTGGAGGTGTCTGGACGGGCAAATTTAACTCTCATTTCCCACCAGGAAGAGGAATTAACCAAAGGCTCAGCGTGCCGTGCCGGAACCAGATTAGGGCCTGAAGCCATCCTGCGGTGTTGCGGCCAGCTCAAAAGAAAGCGAGTTGAAGAAAGGAGCTCAGGGGCACTGTAATTCACAAACCTGCAGAGTTATAAATGACAGCTATCGTCCAAAAATATACTGAAGTAAGGCTGCCAAGAGGACTTGAAAGCGGGGCAGAATTGCAGGAAACCGATTTCAGGAGGTAGACTGGAATTGCATTGAAAGCATAGGAAAAGAGGCAGAACGTCCACAATGATGCACTTGGCCAAAAAGGGCGTATGCGTTTTTTCCTGAATATATTCAGGAAAAAACGCATACGCCCTTTTTGGCCAACCAAGCAAGCTTGCAAAGGAAATCTGCACTACAATGAAGTCTCACTTCCCCCCGGTCAAAAGGGCCATCTGAAAAAAGTGTAAAATCCAGAAAGGCAGGACAGGCCATGGAGAACTGGGAGCCTTGTTATGCTGATGGGCGGGATGTAAATTGCCAACAGACACTCGGGAGAAGTGTATGGTGTTTCCTGAAACATCTAAAAAACAAAGCAACAGAGCCTAGGGCACTTCCACTTATGGTCCTATAGCTTAGGGAAATTAAAATCAAAAAGACACAGCCACCCCAAAGTTTGGGACGCCTCTGTTTACAAGAACCTCGTTTACAGTACAAGTTCAACATCGCAGAAAGTGAAAAATGGATAAAGAAGTTGTGGTATTTACTTACAAAGCAATATCACTCAGCAATGAAATCTATGTCATCAGGCCCTTAGCAGCACAATGAGTGGATTCAGGTATGATGATTCTAACTGAAATAAGTCACACAGAAAAAGAAACATCATAAGATATCAGTAATACACGGAATGTAAACTTGGCTACACAGGAACTGAATTACAGAACAGAACAGGGTCTCAAATTTAGAAAACCAACTTATGCTTGCTTAAGGGTAAAGGTGAGTTGGGGTGCTGCATAAAACCAGAGATTGAAATGAGCACAGATAAAGTTCCTTAAGCCAAATATGGAATAGACAAGAGCTACTCCTTGCTCAACGTAATGGACTCAACACCGCATATTAAACGCCTAAGAATGTACCTGACTAGTAAGTATCTTAAAACCTATGGATTGCTATGTCTCCGAAAGAGAATCAAGCATGTGTACAGGGGCATAAATGCAGCAGTGATAGGATTGGAGAGGTTCGGTGAGCAAATGAAGACCCTTTGAAGTCATATTGCATGGTACCCATTCCACGGGTTTCAACTACCCAGGTTTAAGGTATTCTTCCTTCAGGTAAAACATGCATGTGGAACCTAGAGTATGATCAACCATGTGATCGGGAGACGTGTTCAAATATGTCTCAGTTTTCGTACCCTGGTACTCGGGTGCAACATTCCAGACGCTTTACTAACACCCTCCCGACTTGGAGAGTCAGTCCCTTTAACCTCCTGTTTGGCCCAGTTTGCAATTTCTGCGGAAGATGAACAGGAATAGCGAGAACCAATGAGAGACTAGCTGGAGGTGTCTGGACGGGCAAATTTAACTCTCATTTCCCACCAGGAAGAGGAATTAACCAAAGGCTCAGCGTGCCGTGCCGGAACCAGATTAGGGCCTGAAGCCATCCTGCGGTGTTGCGGCCAGCTCAAAAGAAAGCGAGTTGAAGAAAGGAGCTCAGGGGCACTGTAATTCACAAACCTGCAGAGTTATAAATGACAGCTATCGTCCAAAATTATACTGAAGTAAGGCTGCCAAGAGGACTTGAAAGCGGGGCAGAATTGCAGGAAACCGATTTCAGGAGGTAGACTGGAATTGCAGTGAAAGCATAGGAAAAGAGGCAGAACGTCCACAATGATGCACTTGGCCAAAAAGGGCGTATGCGTTTTTTCCTGAATATATTCAGGAAAAAACGCATACGCCCTTTTTGGCCAACCAAGCAAGCTTGCAAAGGAAATCTGCACTACAATGAAGTCTCACTTCCCCCCGGTCAAAAGGGCCATCTGAAAAAAGTGTAAAATCCAGAAAGGCAGGACAGGCCATGGAGAACTGGGAGCCTTGTTATGCTGATGGGCGGGATGTAAATTGCCAACAGACACTCGGGAGAAGTGTATGGTGTTTCCTGAAACATCTAAAAAACAAAGCAACAGAGCCTAGGGCACTTCCACTTATGGTCCTATAGCTTAGGGAAATTAAAATCAAAAAGACACAGCCACCCCAAAGTTTGGGACGCCTCTGTTTACAAGAACCTCGTTTACAGTACAAGTTCAACATCGCAGAAAGTGAAAAATGGATAAAGAAGTTGTGGTATTTACTTACAAAGCAATATCACTCAGCAATGAAATCTATGTCATCAGGCCCTTAGCAGCACAATGAGTGGATTCAGGTATGATGATTCTAACTGAAATAAGTCACACAGAAAAAGAAACATCATAAGATATCAGTAATACACGGAATGTAAACTTGGCTACACAGGAACTGAATTACAGAACAGAACAGGGTCTCAAATTTAGAAAACCAACTTATGCTTGCTTAAGGGGAAAGGTGAGTTGGGGTGCTGCATAAAACCAGAGATTGAAATGAGCACAGATAAAGTTCCTTAAGCCAAATATGGAATAGACAAGAGCTACTCCTTGCTCAACGAAATGGACTCAACACCGCATATTAAATGCCTAAGAATGTACCTGACTAGTAAGTATCTTAAAACCTATGGATTGCTATGTCTCCGAAAGAGAATCAAGCATGTGTACAGGGGCATAAACGCAGCAGTGATAGGATTGGAGAGGTTCGGTGAGCAAATGAAGACCCTTTGAAGTCATATTGCATGGTACCCATTCCACGGGTTTCAACTACCCAGGTTTAAGGTATTCTTCCTTCAGCTAAAACATGCATGTGGAACCTAGAGTATGATCAACCATGTGATCAGGAGACGTGTTTAAATATGTCTCAGTTTTCGTACCCTGGTACTCGGGTGCAACATTCCAGACGCTTTACTAACACCCTCCCGACTTGGAGAGTCAGTCCCTTTAACCTCCTGTTTGGCCCAGTTTGCAATTTCTACGGAAGATGAACAGGAATAGCGAGAACCAATGAGAGACTAGCTGGAGGTGTCTGGACGGGCAAATTTAACTCTCATTTCCCACCAGGAAGAGGAATTAACCAAAGGCTCAGTGTGCCGTGCCGGAACCAGATTAGGGCCTGAAGCCATCCTGCGGTGTTGCGGCCAGCTCAAAAGAAAGCGAGTTGAAGAAAGGAGCTCAGGGGCACTGTAATTCACAAACCTGCAGAGTTATAAATGACAGCTATCGTCCAAAAATATACTGAAGTAAGGCTGCCAAGAGGACTTGAAAGCGGGGCAGAATTGCAGGAAACCGATTTCAGGAGGCAGACTGGAATTGCATTGAAAGCATAGGAAAAGAGGCAGAACGTCCACCATGATGCACTTGGCCAAAAAGGGCGTATGCGTTTTTTCCTGAATATATTCAGGAAAAAACGCATACGCCCTTTTTGGCCAACCAAGCAAGCTTGCAAAGGAAATCTGCACTACAATGAAGTCTCACTTCCCCCCGGTCAAAAGGGCCATCTGAAAAAAGTGTAAAATCCAGAAAGGCAGGACAGGCCATGGAGAACTGGGAGCCTTGTTATGCTGATGGGCGGGATGTAAATTGCCAACAGACACTCGGGAGAAGTGTATGGTGTTTCCTGAAACATCTAAAAAACAAAGCAACAGAGCCTAGGGCACTTCCACTTATGGTCCTATAGCTTAGGGAAATTAAAATCAAAAAGACACAGCCACCCCAAAGTTTGGGACGCCTCTGTTTACAAGAACCTCGTTTACAGTACAAGTTCAACATCGCAGAAAGTGAAAAATGGATAAAGAAGTTGTGGTATTTACTTACAAAGCAATATCACTCAGCAATGAAATCTATGTCATCAGGCCCTTAGCAGCACAATGAGTGGATTCAGGTATGATGATTCTAACTGAAATAAGTCACACAGAAAAAGAAACATCATAAGATATCAGTAATACACGGAATGTAAACTTGGCTACACAGGAACTGAATTACAGAACAGAACAGGGTCTCAAATTTAGAAAACCAACTTATGCTTGCTTAAGGGTAAAGGTGAGTTGGGGTGCTGCATAAAACCAGAGATTGAAATGAGCACAGATAAAGTTCCTTAAGCCAAATATGGAATAGACAAGAGCTACTCCTTGCTCAACGAAATGGACTCAACACCGCATATTAAATGCCTAAGAATGTACCTGACTAGTAAGTATCTTAAAACCTATGGATTGCTATGTCTCCAAAAGAGAATCAAGCATGTGTACAGGGGCATAAACGCAGCAGTGATAGGATTGGAGAGGTTCGGTGAGCAAATGAAGACCCTTTGAAGTCATATTGCATGGTACCCATTCCACGGGTTTCAACTACCCAGGTTTAAGGTATTCTTCCTTCAGCTAAAACATGCATGTGGAACCTAGAGTATGATCAACCATGTGATCGGGAGACGTGTTCAAATATGTCTCAGTTTTCGTACCCTGGTACTCGGGTGCAACATTCCAGACGCTTTACTAACACCCTCCCGACTTGGAGAGTCAGTCCCTTTAACCTCCTGTTTGGCCCAGTTTGCAATTTCTGCGGAAGATGAACAGGAATAGCGAGAACCAATGAGAGACTAGCTGGAGGTGTCTGGACGGGCAAATTTAACTCTCATTTCCCACCAGGAAGAGGAATTAACCAAAGGCTCAGCGTGCCGTGCCGGAACCAGATTAGGGCCTGAAGCCATCCTGCGGTGTTGCGGCCAGCTCAAAAGAAAGCGAGTTGAAGAAAGGAGCTCAGGGGCACTGTAATTCACAAACCTGCAGAGTTATAAATGACAGCTATCGTCCAAAATTATACTGAAGTAAGGCTGCCAAGAGGACTTGAAAGCGGGGCAGAATTGCAGGAAACCGATTTCAGGAGGTAGACTGGAATTGCAGTGAAAGCATAGGAAAAGAGGCAGAACGTCCACAATGATGCACTTGGCCAAAAAGGGCGTATGCGTTTTTTCCTGAATATATTCAGGAAAAAACGCATACGCCCTTTTTGGCCAACCAAGCAAGCTTGCAAAGGAAATCTGCACTACAATGAAGTCTCACTTCCCCCCGGTCAAAAGGGCCATCTGAAAAAAGTGTAAAATCCAGAAAGGCAGGACAGGCCATGGAGAACTGGGAGCCTTGTTATGCTGATGGGCGGGATGTAAATTGCCAACAGACACTCGGGAGAAGTGTATGGTGTTTCCTGAAACATCTAAAAAACAAAGCAACAGAGCCTAGGGCACTTCCACTTATGGTCCTATAGCTTAGGGAAATTAAAATCAAAAAGACACAGCCACCCCAAAGTTTGGGACGCCTCTGTTTACAAGAACCTCGTTTACAGTACAAGTTCAACATCGCAGAAAGTGAAAAATGGATAAAGAAGTTGTGGTATTTACTTACAAAGCAATATCACTCAGCAATGAAATCTATGTCATCAGGCCCTTAGCAGCACAATGAGTGGATTCAGGTATGATGATTCTAACTGAAATAAGTCACACAGAAAAAGAAACATCATAAGATATCAGTAATACACGGAATGTAAACTTGGCTACACAGGAACTGAATTACAGAACAGAACAGGGTCTCAAATTTAGAAAACCAACTTATGCTTGCTTAAGGGGAAAGGTGAGTTGGGGTGCTGCATAAAACCAGAGATTGAAATGAGCACAGATAAAGTTCCTTAAGCCAAATATGGAATAGACAAGAGCTACTCCTTGCTCAACGAAATGGACTCAACACCGCATATTAAATGCCTAAGAATGTACCTGACTAGTAAGTATCTTAAAACCTATGGATTGCTATGTCTCCGAAAGAGAATCAAGCATGTGTACAGGGGCATAAACGCAGCAGTGATAGGATTGGAGAGGTTCGGTGAGCAAATGAAGACCCTTTGAAGTCATATTGCATGGTACCCATTCCACGGGTTTCAACTACCCAGGTTTAAGGTATTCTTCCTTCAGCTAAAACATGCATGTGGAACCTAGAGTATGATCAACCATGTGATCAGGAGACGTGTTTAAATATGTCTCAGTTTTCGTACCCTGGTACTCGGGTGCAACATTCCAGACGCTTTACTAACACCCTCCCGACTTGGAGAGTCAGTCCCTTTAACCTCCTGTTTGGCCCAGTTTGCAATTTCTACGGAAGATGAACAGGAATAGCGAGAACCAATGAGAGACTAGCTGGAGGTGTCTGGACGGGCAAATTTAACTCTCATTTCCCACCAGGAAGAGGAATTAACCAAAGGCTCAGTGTGCCGTGCCGGAACCAGATTAGGGCCTGAAGCCATCCTGCGGTGTTGCGGCCAGCTCAAAAGAAAGCGAGTTGAAGAAAGGAGCTCAGGGGCACTGTAATTCACAAACCTGCAGAGTTATAAATGACAGCTATCGTCCAAAAATATACTGAAGTAAGGCTGCCAAGAGGACTTGAAAGCGGGGCAGAATTGCAGGAAACCGATTTCAGGAGGCAGACTGGAATTGCATTGAAAGCATAGGAAAAGAGGCAGAACGTCCACCATGATGCACTTGGCCAAAAAGGGCGTATGCGTTTTTTCCTGAATATATTCAGGAAAAAACGCATACGCCCTTTTTGGCCAACCAAGCAAGCTTGCAAAGGAAATCTGCACTACAATGAAGTCTCACTTCCCCCCGGTCAAAAGGGCCATCTGAAAAAAGTGTAAAATCCAGAAAGGCAGGACAGGCCATGGAGAACTGGGAGCCTTGTTATGCTGATGGGCGGGATGTAAATTGCCAACAGACACTCGGGAGAAGTGTATGGTGTTTCCTGAAACATCTAAAAAACAAAGCAACAGAGCCTAGGGCACTTCCACTTATGGTCCTATAGCTTAGGGAAATTAAAATCAAAAAGACACAGCCACCCCAAAGTTTGGGACGCCTCTGTTTACAAGAACCTCGTTTACAGTACAAGTTCAACATCGCAGAAAGTGAAAAATGGATAAAGAAGTTGTGGTATTTACTTACAAAGCAATATCACTCAGCAATGAAATCTATGTCATCAGGCCCTTAGCAGCACAATGAGTGGATTCAGGTATGATGATTCTAACTGAAATAAGTCACACAGAAAAAGAAACATCATAAGATATCAGTAATACACGGAATGTAAACTTGGCTACACAGGAACTGAATTACAGAACAGAACAGGGTCTCAAATTTAGAAAACCAACTTATGCTTGCTTAAGGGTAAAGGTGAGTTGGGGTGCTGCATAAAACCAGAGATTGAAATGAGCACAGATAAAGTTCCTTAAGCCAAATATGGAATAGACAAGAGCTACTCCTTGCTCAACGAAATGGACTCAACACCGCATATTAAATGCCTAAGAATGTACCTGACTAGTAAGTATCTTAAAACCTATGGATTGCTATGTCTCCAAAAGAGAATCAAGCATGTGTACAGGGGCATAAACGCAGCAGTGATAGGATTGGAGAGGTTCGGTGAGCAAATGAAGACCCTTTGAAGTCATATTGCATGGTACCCATTCCACGGGTTTCAACTACCCAGGTTTAAGGTATTCTTCCTTCAGCTAAAACATGCATGTGGAACCTAGAGTATGATCAACCATGTGATCGGGAGACGTGTTCAAATATGTCTCAGTTTTCGTACCCTGGTACTCGGGTGCAACATTCCAGACGCTTTACTAACACCCTCCCGACTTGGAGAGTCAGTCCCTTTAACCTCCTGTTTGGCCCAGTTTGCAATTTCTGCGGAAGATGAACAGGAATAGCGAGAACCAATGAGAGACTAGCTGGAGGTGTCTGGACGGGCAAATTTAACTCTCATTTCCCACCAGGAAGAGGAATTAACCAAAGGCTCAGCGTGCCGTGCCGGAACCAGATTAGGGCCTGAAGCCATCCTGCGGTGTTGCGGCCAGCTCAAAAGAAAGCGAGTTGAAGAAAGGAGCTCAGGGGCACTGTAATTCACAAACCTGCAGAGTTATAAATGACAGCTATCGTCCAAAAATATACTGAAGTAAGGCTGCCAAGAGGACTTGAAAGCGGGGCAGAATTGCAGGAAACCGATTTCAGGAGGTAGACTGGAATTGCATTGAAAGCATAGGAAAAGAGGCAGAACGTCCACCATGATGCACTTGGCCAAAAAGGGCGTATGCGTTTTTTCCTGAATATATTCAGGAAAAAACGCATACGCCCTTTTTGGCCAACCAAGCAAGCTTGCAAAGGAAATCTGCACTACAATGAAGTCTCACTTCCCCCCGGTCAAAAGGGCCATCTGAAAAAAGTGTAAAATCCAGAAAGGCAGGACAGGCCATGGAGAACTGGGAGCCTTGTTATGCTGATGGGCGGGATGTAAATTGCCAGCAGACACTCGGGAGAAGTGTATGGTGTTTCCTGAAACATCTAAAAAACAAAGCAACAGAGCCTAGGGCACTTCCACTTATGGTCCTATAGCTTAGGGAAATTAAAATCAAAAAGACACAGCCACCCCAAAGTTTGGGACGCCTCTGTTTACAAGAACCTCGTTTACAGTACAAGTTCAACATCGCAGAAAGTGAAAAATGGATAAAGAAGTTGTGGTATTTACTTACAAAGCAATATCACTCAGCAATGAAATCTATGTCATCAGGCCCTTAGCAGCACAATGAGTGGATTCAGGTATGATGATTCTAACTGAAATAAGTCACACAGAAAAAGAAACATCATAAGATATCAGTAATACACGGAATGTAAACTTGGCTACACAGGAACTGAATTACAGAACAGAACAGGGTCTCAAATTTAGAAAACCAACTTATGCTTGCTTAAGGGGAAAGGTGAGTTGGGGTGCTGCATAAAACCAGAGATTGAAATGAGCACAGATAAAGTTCCTTAAGCCAAATATGGAATAGACAAGAGCTACTCCTTGCTCAACGAATTGGACTCAACACCGCATATTAAACGCCTAAGAATGTACCTGACTAGTAAGTATCTTAAAACCTATGGATTGCTATGTCTCCGAAAGAGAATCAAGCATGTGTACAGGGGCATAAATGCAGCAGTGATAGGATTGGAGAGGTTCGGTGAGCAAATGAAGACCCTTTGAAGTCATATTGCATGGTACCCATTCCACGGGTTTCAACTACCCAGGTTTAAGGTATTCTTCCTTCAGGTAAAACATGCATGTGGTACCTAGAGTATGATCAACCATGTGATCGGGAGACGTGTTCAAATATGTCTCAGTTTTCGTACCCTGGTACTCGGGTGCAACATTCCAGACGCTTTACTAACACCCTCCCGACTTGGAGAGTCAGTCCCTTTAACCTCCTGTTTGGCCCAGTTTGCAATTTCTGCGGAAGATGAACAGGAATAGCGAGAACCAATGAGAGACTAGCTGGAGGTGTCTGGACGGGCAAATTTAACTCTCATTTCCCACCAGGAAGAGGAATTAACCAAAGGCTCAGCGTGCCGTGCCGGAACCAGATTAGGGCCTGAAGCCATCCTGCGGTGTTGCGGCCAGCTCAAAAGAAAGCGAGTTGAAGAAAGGAGCTCAGGGGCACTGTAATTCACAAACCTGCAGAGTTATAAATGACAGCTATCGTCCAAAAATATACTGAAGTAAGGCTGCCAAGAGGACTTGAAAGCGGGGCAGAATTGCAGGAAACCGATTTCAGGAGGTAGACTGGAATTGCAGTGAAAGCATAGGAAAAGAGGCAGAACGTCCACAATGATGCACTTGGCCAAAAAGGGCGTATGCGTTTTTTCCTGAATATATTCAGGAAAAAACGCATACGCCCTTTTTGGCCAACCAAGCAAGCTTGCAAAGGAAATCTGCACTACAATGAAGTCTCACTTCCCCCCGGTCAAAAGGGCCATCTGAAAAAAGTGTAAAATCCAGAAAGGCAGGACAGGCCATGGAGAACTGGGAGCCTTGTTATGCTGATGGGCGGGATGTAAATTGCCAACAGACACTCGGGAGAAGTGTATGGTGTTTCCTGAAACATCTAAAAAACAAAGCAACAGAGCCTAGGGCACTTCCACTTATGGTCCTATAGCTTAGGGAAATTAAAATCAAAAAGACACAGCCACCCCAAAGTTTGGGACGCCTCTGTTTACAAGAACCTCGTTTACAGTACAAGTTCAACATCGCAGAAAGTGAAAAATGGATAAAGAAGTTGTGGTATTTACTTACAAAGCAATATCACTCAGCAATGAAATCTATGTCATCAGGCCCTTAGCAGCACAATGAGTGGATTCAGGTATGATGATTCTAACTGAAATAAGTCACACAGAAAAAGAAACATCATAAGATATCAGTAATACACGGAATGTAAACTTGGCTACACAGGAACTGAATTACAGAACAGAACAGGGTCTCAAATTTAGAAAACCAACTTATGCTTGCTTAAGGGTAAAGGTGAGTTGGGGTGCTGCATAAAACCAGAGATTGAAATGAGCACAGATAAAGTTCCTTAAGCCAAATATGGAATAGACAAGAGCTACTCCTTGCTCAATGAAATGGACTCAACACCGCATATTAAACGCCTAAGAATGTACCTGACTAGTAAGTATCTTAAAACCTATGGATTGCTATGTCTCCGAAAGAGAATCAAGCATGTGTACAGGGGCATAAACGCAGCAGTGATAGGATTGGAGAGGTTCGGTGAGCAAATGAAGACCCTTTGAAGTCATATTGCATGGTACCCATTCCACGGGTTTCAACTACCCAGGTTTAAGGTATTCTTCCTTCAGCTAAAACATGCATGTGGAACCTAGAGTATGATCAACCATGTGATCGGGAGACGTGTTCAAATATGTCTCAGTTTTCGTACCCTGGTACTCGGGTGCAACATTCCAGACGCTTTACTAACACCCTCCCGACTTGGAGAGTCAGTCCCTTTAACCTCCTGTTTGGCCCAGTTTGCAATTTCTGCGGAAGATGAACAGGAATAGCGAGAACCAATGAGAGACTAGCTGGAGGTGTCTGGACGGGCAAATTTAACTCTCATTTCCCACCAGGAAGAGGAATTAACCAAAGGCTCAGCGTGCCGTGCCGGAACCAGATTAGGGCCTGAAGCCATCCTGCGGTGTTGCGGCCAGCTCAAAAGAAAGCGAGTTGAAGAAAGGAGCTCAGGGGCACTGTAATTCACAAACCTGCAGAGTTATAAATGACAGCTATCGTCCAAAAATATACTGAAGTAAGGCTGCCAAGAGGACTTGAAAGCGGGGCAGAATTGCAGGAAACCGATTTCAGGAGGCAGACTGGAATTGCATTGAAAGCATAGGAAAAGAGGCAGAACGTCCACCATGATGCACTTGGCCAAAAAGGGCGTATGCGTTTTTTCCTGAATATATTCAGGAAAAAACGCATACGCCCTTTTTGGCCAACCAAGCAAGCTTGCAAAGGAAATCTGCACTACAATGAAGTCTCACTTCCCCCCGGTCAAAAGGGCCATCTGAAAAAAGTGTAAAATCCAGAAAGACAGGACAGGCCATGGAGAACTGGGAGCCTTGTTATGCTGATGGGCGGGATGTAAATTGCCAACAGACACTCGGGAGAAGTGTATGGTGTTTCCTGAAACATCTAAAAAACAAAGCAACAGAGCCTAGGGCACTTCCACTTATGGTCCTATAGCTTAGGGAAATTAAAATCAAAAAGACACAGCCACCCCAAAGTTTGGGACGCCTCTGTTTACAAGAACCTCGTTTACCGTACAAGTTCAACATCGCAGATAGTGAAAAATGGATAAAGAAGTTGTGGTATTTACTTACAAAGCAATATCACTCAGCAATGAAATCTATGTCATCAGGCCCTTAGCAGCACAATGAGTGGATTCAGGTATGATGATTCTAACTGAAATAAGTCACACAGAAAAAGAAACATCATAAGATATCAGTAATACACGGAATGTAAACTTGGCTACACAGGAACTGAATTACAGAACAGAACAGGGTCTCAAATTTAGAAAACCAACTTATGCTTGCTTAAGGGGAAAGGTGAGTTGGGGTGCTGCATAAAACCAGAGATTGAAATGAGCACAGATAAAGTTCCTTAAGCCAAATATGGAATAGACAAGAGCTACTCCTTGCTCAACGAAATGGACTCAACACCGCATATTAAACGCCTAAGAATGTACCTGACTAGTAAGTATCTTAAAACCTATGGATTGCTATGTCTCCGAAAGAGAATCAAGCATGTGTACAGGGGCATAAACGCAGCAGTGATAGGATTGGAGAGGTTCGGTGAGCAAATGAAGACCCTTTGAAGTCATATTGCATGGTACCCATTCCACGGGTTTCAACTACCCAGGTTTAAGGTATTCTTCCTTCAGCTAAAACATGCATGTGGAACCTAGAGTATGATCAACCATGTGATCGGGAGACGTGTTCAAATATGTCTCAGTTTTCGTACCCTGGTACTCGGGTGCAACATTCCAGACGCTTTACTAACACCCTCCCGACTTGGAGAGTCAGTCCCTTTAACCTCCTGTTTGGCCCAGTTTGCAATTTCTGCGGAAGATGAACAGGAATAGCGAGAACCAATGAGAGACTAGCTGGAGGTGTCTGGACGGGCAAATTTAACTCTCATTTCCCACGAGGAAGAGGAATTAACCAAAAGCTCAGCGTGCCGTGCCGGAACCAGATTAGGGCCTGAAGCCATCCTGCGGTGTTGCGGCCAGCTCAAAAGAAAGCGAGTTGAAGAAAGGAGCTCAGGGGCACTGTAATTCACAAACCTGCAGAGTTATAAATGACAGCTATCGTCCAAAAATATACTGAAGTAAGGCTGCCAAGAGGACTTGAAAGCGGGGCAGAATTGCAGGAAACCGATTTCAGGAGGTAGACTGGAATTGCATTGAAAGCATAGGAAAAGAGGCAGAACGTCCACAATGATGCACTTGGCCAAAAAGGGCGTATGCGTTTTTTCCTGAATATATTCAGGAAAAACCGCATACGCCCTTTTTGGCCAACCAAGGAAACTTGCAAAGGAAATCTGCACTACAATGAAGTCTCACTTCAACCCGGTCAAAAGGGCCATCTGAAAAAAGTGTAAATTCCAGAAAGGCAGGACAGGCCATGGAGAACTGGGAGCCTTGTTATGCTGATGGGCGGGATGTAAATTGCCAACAGACACTCGGGAGAAGTGTATGGTGTTTCCTGAAACATCTAAAAAACAAAGCAACAGAGCCTACGGCACTTCCACTTATGGTCCTATAGCTTAGGGAAATTAAAATCAAAAAGACACAGCCACCCCAAAGTTTGGGACGGCTCTGTTTACAAGAACCTCGTTTACGGTACAAGTTCAATATCGCAGAAAGAGAAAAATGGATAAAGAAGTTGTGGTACTTACGTACAATGCAATATCACTCAGCAATGAAATCTATGTCATCAGGCCCGTAGCAGCATTATGAGTGGATTCAGGTATGATGATTCTAACTGAAATAAGTCACACAGAAAAAGAAACATCATAAGATATCACTAATACACGGAATGTAAACTTGGCTACACAGGAACTGAATTACAAAACAGAACAGGGTCTCAAATTTAGAAAACCAACTTATGCTTGCTTAAGGGGAAAGGTGAGTTGGGGTGCTGCATAAAACCAGAGATTGAAATGAGCACAGATAAAGTTCCTTAAGCGAAATATGTAATAGACAAGAGCTATTCCTTGCTCAACGAAATGGACTCAACACCGCATATTAAATGCCTAAGAATGTACCTGACTAGTAAGTATCTTAAAACCTATGGATTGCTATGTCTCCGAAAGAGAATCAAGCATGTGTACAGGGGCATAAACGCAGCAGTGATAGGATTGGAGAGGTTCGGTGAGCAAATGAAGACCCTTTGAAGTCATATTGCATGGTACCCATTCCACGGGTTTCAACTACCCAGGTTTAAGGTATTCTTCCTTCAGCTAAAACATGCATGTGGAACCTAGAGTATGATCAACCATGTGATCGGGAGACGTGTTCAAATATGTCTCAGTTTTCGTACCCTGGTACTCGGGTGCAACATTCCAGACGCTTTACTAACACCCTCCCGACTTGGAGAGTCAGTCCCTTTAACCTCCTGTTTGGCCCAGTTTGCAATTTCTGCGGAAGATGAACAGGAATAGCGAGAACCAATGAGAGACTAGCTGGAGGTGTCTGGACGGGCAAATTTAACTCTCATTTCCCACCAGGAAGAGGAATTAACCAAAGGCTCAGCGTGCCGTGCCGGATCCAGATTAGGGCCTGAAGCCATCCTGCGGTGTTGCGGCCAGCTCAAAAGAAAGCGAGTTGAAGAAAGGAGCTCAGGGGCACTGTAATTCATAAACCTGCAGACTTATAAATGACAGCTATCGTCCAAAAATATACTGAAGTAAGGCTGCCAAGAGGACTTGAAAGCGGGGCAGAATTGCAGGAAACCGATTTCAGGAGGTAGACTGGAATTGCATTGAAAGCATAGGAAAAGAGGCAGAACGTCCACAATGATGCACTTGGCCAAAAAGGGCGTATGCGTTTTTTCCTGAATATATTCAGGAAAAAACGCATACGCCCTTTTTGGCCAACCAAGCAAACTTGCAAAGGAAATCTGCACTACAATGAAGTCTCACTTCAACCCGGTCAAAAGGGCCATCTGAAAAAAGTGTAAAATCCAGAAAGGCAGGACAGGCCATGGAGAACTGGGAGCCTTGTTATGCTGATGGGCGGGGTGTAATTTGCCAACAGACACTCGGGAGAAGTGTATGGTGTTTCCTGAAACATCTAAAAAACAAAGCAACAGAGCCTAGGGCACTTCCACTTATGGTCCTATAGCTTAGGGAAATTAAAATCAAAAAGACACAGCCACCCCAAAGTTTGGGACGGCTCTGTTTACAAGAACCTCGTTTACGGTACAAGTTCAATATCGCACAAAGTGAAAAATGGATAAAGAAGTTGTGGTACTTACGTACAATGCAATATCACTCAGCAATGAAATGTATGTCATCAGGCCCGTAGCAGCATAATGAGTGGATTCAGGTATGATGATTCTAACTGAAATAAGTCACACAGAAAAAGAAACATCATAAGATATCAGTAATACACGGAATGTAAACTTGGCTACACAGGAACTGAATTACAGAACAGAACAGGGTCTCAAATTTAGAAAACCAACTTATGCTTGCTTAAGGGGAAAGGTGAGTTGGGGTGCTGCATAAAACCAGAGATTGAAATGAACACAGATAAAGTTCCTTAAGCCAAATATGGAATAGACAAGAGCTACTCCTTGCTCAACGAAATGGACTCAACACCGCATATTAAATGCCTAAGAATGTACCTGACTAGTAAGTATCTTAAAACCTATGGATTGCTATGTCTCCGAAAGAGAATCAAGCATGTGTACAGGGGCATAAACGCAGCAGTGATAGGATTGGAGAGGTTCGGTGAGCAAATGAAGACCCTTTGAAGTCATATTGCATGGTACCCATTCCACGGGTTTCAACTACCCAGGTTTAAGGTATTCTTCCTTCAGCTAAAACATGCATGTGGAACCTAGAGTATGATCAACCATGTGATCGGGAGACGTGTTCAAATATGTCTCAGTTTTCGTACCCTGGTACTCGGGTGCAACATTCCAGACGCTTTACTAACACCCTCCCGACTTGGAGAGTCAGTCCCTTTAACCTCCTGTTTGGCCCAGTTTGCAATTTCTGCGGAAGATGAACAGGAATAGGGAGAACCAATGAGAGACTAGCTGGAGGTGTCTGGACGGGCAAATTTAACTCTCATTTCCCACCAGGAAGAGGAATTAACCAAAGGCTCAGCATGTCGTGCCGGGACCAGATTAGGGCCTGAAGCCATCCTGCGGTGTTGTGGCCAGCTCACAAGAAAGCGAGTTGAAGAAAGGAGCTCAGGGGCACTGTAATTCACAAACCTGCAGACTTATAAATGACAGCTATCGTCCAAAAATATACTGAAGTAAGGTTGCCAAGAGGACTTGAAAGCGGGGAAGAATTGCAGGAAACCGATTTCAGGAGGTAGACTGGAATTGCATTGAAAGCATAGGAAAACAGGGAGAACGACCACAATGATGCACTTCGCCAAAAAGGGCGTATGCATTTTTTCCTGACATACGCCCTTTTTGGCCAACCAAGCAAGCTTGCAAAGGAAATTTGCACTACAATGAAGTCTCACTTCCCCCCGGTCAAAAGGGCCATCTGAGAAAAGTGTAAAATCCAGAAAGGCAGGACAGGCCATGGAGAACTTGGAGCCTTGTTATGCTGATGGGCGGGATGTAAATTGCCAACAGCCACTCGGGAGAAGTGTATGGTGTTTCCTGAAACATCTAAAAAACAAAGCAACAGAGCCTAGGGCACTTCCACTTATGGTCCTATAGCTTAGGGAAATTAAAATCAAAAAGACACAGCCACCCCACAGTTTGGGACAGCTCTGTTTACAAGAACCTCGTTTACGGTACAAGTTCAATATCGCAGAAAGTGAAAAATGGATAAAGAAGTTGTGGTACTTATGTACAATGCAAAATCACTCAGCCATGAAATCTATGTCATCAGGCCCGTAGCAGCATAATGAGTGGATTCAGGTATGATGATTCTAACTGAAATATGTCACACAGAAAAAGAAACATCATAAGATATCACTAATACACGGAATGTGAACTTGGCTACACATGAACTGAATTACAAAACAGAACAGGGTCTCAAGTTTAGAAAACCAACTTATGCTTCCTTAAGGGGGAAAGTGAGTTGGGGTGCTGCATAAAACCAGAGTTTGAAATTAGCACAGATACCATTCAATAAGCCAAATATGTAATAGACAAGACCTACCCCTTGCTCAACAAAATGGACTCAACAATGAGGTATCACCTCACACCTGATAGAATGGGCATCATGAGAAAATCTACAAACAAAAATGCTGGAAAGGGTGTGGAGAAAAGGAACCCTCTTCCACTATTGTTGGGAATATAAATTGATACAGTCACTACGGAGAACAATATGGAGTTTCTTAAGAAACTAACAATAGAATTACCATATGATACAGCAATCCCAGTACTGGACATATACCCAGACAAAACCATAAATCAAAACGAGACATTCACCGCAATGTTCATTGCATCACTATTTACAATATCGAGGTAATGGAAGCAACCTAAATGCCCACAGACAGACGAATGCATAAAGCTGTGGTACATATATAAAATGGAATATTACTAAGCCATGAAAAGGAATGAAATTGGGTCATTTGTAGAGACGTCGATGGATCTAGAGACTGTCATACAGAGTGAAGTAAGTCAGAAAGAGAAAAACAAATCTTGTATATTCATGCATATATGTGGAACCTAGAAAAACTGTACAGATTAACCATTTTGCAAGGCATAAATAGAGCAACAGATGTAGACAACAAATGTATGGACAACAAGGGGGGAAAGCTGTTGGGGGGGTGGTGGTGGGAGGAGTTGAGAGACTGGGATTGGCATGTATACATTTATATGTATAAAATAGATAACCAATAAGAACCTGCTGTATAAAAATATAAAATAAAATTCAAAATTAAAAAGAAATAAAATTTAAAAAATAAAACAGAAAAAACAATTATTCCCTTCACATACATGTATTTATATGAATAAATTATTTCCATGCTTATATCTGTAAATACAAAAAAGAGGAATAAAATCTACCTTGAACCAAAAACGAAAAAGAGAAAAAAAACACAGAACCCACCAGTTCCACAGAGGAAAACCGTATCAGGGCACTTGCTCCAGTTGTAAACAATTCTGAAGTTGGCCAGTGGTGGGGAATTGTCTCCCATTCAGCCAGCAGCCCCCACGCAACAAGCGTCCTCATTGCAAAGCTGGGGCACCGTGCCGAGGCATCTGTGAGTAAACGTGAGCTGAGCCCCAGGCCAGTTGCTGCTGAACTATTCCCACCCGTCCCAGGTAAAACACCTGAATATATACAAGGACTTGAAAGCCTAGAGGAAGGGCCATAGAGCCACACGAGTGACAGCATGCCGGCCGACTTGGTGCCTGCAGGCCAGCCAGGATGGTCCTGGCCCTGGGTGCTCTTCTGGAAGATTTCCATTTCCCTGACTGAGATACCCGTCCTGTCCCTGCCCCCACTGCTTTTTTCCTTCCTCACCTCTGCCCAGGGAGAAATTCCAGCAGCAGGTATGGGTGACACATCCTCTTCTTTAGCAGGTGGCAGCCTGGCAACTGCTGCAGAAAGTCCAGCAGAGCCCCACTCACACTGGGCCACCCACAAAGCCGTGGCCTCTCACTCCCTCCCACCAGCCCAGCCCCGAGACTGCTGACAGGGCAGAGAAAATGGCGTCAGGCACGGCTGCAGGGGCTCTTGCTGCCTGGAGTGGTATTTATATTGATCTCAACCCAGGCACACCTGGGGAGGGCTGGCCCGCACGGTAAGGCTGCCCAGGTCAGCCAATCATCACCCCTCAGGGGCTCACAGTTGCAGAAAATGGAACTTGCTGAACCGGCCAGGTCCAAGGAACAGGTGTGGGCTCCTGAGAGTCAGGATAGACAAGGGGCTGCAGCTTTGGCTTGTTTTCTAATCATTTTATCTGGCCCATGAGTGGGAGACAACTTCAAGAAAACCCTCTCCTTATGAGAGGAACCCAGGAGTCAGGGAGAGGAGGGGTGGGTGGTGGTTGGAGACAGAGGCCTGGTGCCCCGGGTGCAGTGGAAGTCTCTGGAAGACCAGGTGGAGGGAGGCCGCACAGAGTGATGCCCAGGGTCACAGACCTGTCGCAGCTGCTGTTTGTTAGTTCAAGTCCTGCTCTGAGGTGCTCTGTGCCAGCTCTGAGCGACAGGTGAGCTGGGGGTGCTCTGCAATGAGGGCTATGTGCACGGTTCCTGTGTGCCCAGCCCTGCCATGGTACCTGCAAGGGTAGCTCTGTATCCTGGGAAGGGCCTGACCACGAGAGCCCCGTGGGCTGGGGTGGGGGTGGGGTACCTGCCCAGGTGAGCTCCATATTCTGGGATTGGTCTGACCACGAGAGCCCCATGGGCTGCTGGGGACCTGGTAAAGGATGTCAGGACAGTCAGTGAAGCCACCGAGGATATACCTCCAGTTGCTCCTAATTCCTACACCCTGCTGGTCATTCTACCAACCACCAGGACATGGTATTCTGTATTAGTCTTCAATGATGCCTTCTTTTGTATTCCATTAGTCCCAGAGTCACAAGAAATTTTGGCTTGTGAGTGGCAGGACTCAACATACAACTAAAACAATACTTCCGGGCCGTCTTGCCCCAAGGGTGCAAAAATTCCCACACCATCTTTGGGGAAAGCTTAGCTAAAGACCTAAAAGTTCTACCTCTGGAAAAGGAAACCCTCCTTCAGTACGCAGACGACATTCTGATCGCCAGCCCTACTAAGGAGGCCTCTGAACTACCAAGCCAATAAAGGATAGAAGTTGTCCAAGAAAAAGCTCAAATATCACAGACTGCGGTGACCTGCCTGGGCTTCATTCTCACAGAAGGTCGGAGAAGCCCATCCCAGGAAAGGGAAGAAACCATTTGCAGCCTTACCCCTTTCTAAAACTAGAAGACAGCTTAGGGGTTCCTGGGGAGGCCAGGGTTTGCTGCTTCTGGATCCCTAACTACAGTCTACTAGCTGGGCCTCTATATGAAACACTGAAAGGAAAAGATGATGATCCTTTTGAATAGAATCCAGAAGTGGCCTTTCAAGAATGGAAAGAGCAGTCAATTCAGACCCTTGCCCTGGAACTCCCTAATTTAGCTAAACCCTTTGACCTTTACATTCCCGGTGAAAGGTGAATCGCCATTGGAGAATTAGTGCAAAAACTGGGACCACTTGAAATGGAACAATGCAAGAATGCCATCCAGGTAGGATAAACTACGGTCACCAAGGGGCTTGGCCCACTGCCGCATCTGGCCAAGATACTGGCGGTATCTAAAAACCTGGAAATCAGCAGCCCAAAAGGCCACCTCCTTCCTAAGGGAAAAGGACCCCACGTGGTGATCCTAACCACCAACGATGCCCTGAAGTTGCAGGGTTCGCTCCGTGGGCACACCGACCTCGAGTGAGGAGGCCCTCCAACTCCAACATCCAGAGAGATAACCGGGGGCAACAGGGCACCATGACGACTCGTGTGAACATCACTTGACCTGGAGTTTCTCTCATAAAACAATAAGAGTGTGTCCCAAAAGAGTAGACTACTGCTTGCAGGACTTACTGCACCCAGAGGGGAGCTAATAATCTTGGCGGGGGAACCGTATATCACACTGTCACCATAGAAAAGCCTACAGACACCGTGATGATGGTGGCCAATAAGACCGGCTGGACTCCTGTTTACTTCAAAAGGCTGTTGACTCAGTGGTCATCATGGTCCTTGATCACCACTGACCCTGGACTGTCTGGGAGTTGAGCGGGCAGGGCTCTGACACCTGGTGCTGTTTGTACGTTAATTCAGGGGCCTAATTGAAGAAAGCGCAGACTACTGGTCAGAGCATCTAAGCTGGCAGAAACGGTCAGCCTAAGGTGGCCGAACAAATGTGGGGCGGGGTGAAACCGGCCCCCACAGCGTCTCTGCACATCTCTTTCCTGGACCCTTAAAGGTCATTAGAATCTATAACACTTCCAATGCTGGTGCTCAGGTGGACGAGCAGGGAGGCAGGGGGCCTGGGGACAATCAACGTCACCTGGAGGCTGCTGGGGAGAAGCTCTGACCCTCGCCCCCGGGTATTAGGGCTCCCAACTCAGCACTCAGCAGTTACAGAAGAAGTGTCTGCACCCTCAGCACTCCAAGAATGAGGAACGGGACAAAAGGCAGAGGAGGGGTTTGTCCCCAGCAAAGCCCATTAAAAATCCCTGGGAGATAAAAATAGAATCTGGGCAATAAAGTCAAGTCTAACCTTTTTTATCCTTTGTGCTTTGTCTAATTTCACGTGCTCCTAGGGTCCCGCATGCAGAGGTTCCACACCCGGCACTTCAGACCAGATTTCCTAGTGCAGAATGGCTGGGTCGACACCTCAGCTCCTGGGGCCCAGTGCAGACTCCGCGATATAGAGCCTGAGCTGCAGCCAACCTGGCCCTCGAGAGCTCCGCCCCCTCCCTCCCACTGACTCTGACAGGATCTCTACACAGCAGCCCAGCCCACAGCCCACGGGGTAGTGCATGCTCTCACCTCTCCATTCTCTGATCAAAATATAAAGTTTCCTTTGCTTGTGAACCAAACTCAGTCTCGATCTGTTGGCCCCAATGACACTGGGCAGGGGGACACTTGTTGGGGTCCACTCTGGAGGATCAGTAACAGAAATTGAGACTATTGTAACCTCAATGAACAGATGTGTGAGCCAAACTGTAGTTAACATAGAACAGTGTATAAGGCTCGGGTAAAATAAGATGTTTCTAACACTTCCATTTGATATTTCCATCACTTTATTATAAGCAAGTTCAGTGAAAAGGTTTGTCTTATTTGTCAGGTCAATATTAGAGAAACGAAGTGATTTCTTTCCAAGGATGTACATCTAATAATCTTGGTTAAAGCTTCAATCTTGTTTTAAATGCTTTTCCATTGAAAATGATACCTCTCTTTCAGCTCCCCCATTTCTGAGAAGTATAAAATCTTATAATTTATTATTACCAAAGGGGAAAGGTGGGAGGAGGGATAAATTAACAGTTTGGGATTAACACATACACACTGCTATGTATAAAATAGATCATCAACAAGGAACTACTGTATAGCACAGGGAACTACACTCAACATTTTGCAATAACCTATAAGGGGAAATAATCTGAAAAAGAATAGATATTTTTATTGACATCATCTATCAATGACAGTTAAAGTGTAACCTAAGGGAAGCTGGTGGTGAGTGCTTCTGACCCTGAAGACTTCAATCATCTAAAGTTTGGACTCTGCCTACTTCCCAAGGCCCTTAATGAACATATGTGTAGCCGTAGCTTAAAAAATTCCCCAGTTTGGGTTTCGGGGAGACACTGATTTTGAAAAAGCCCTGGTGTTCTCCTTACATGAATGGGACTCTTCCTACTGCTAAAACATGTCTGTCACACCCAGAGGATGGTATACCGTCTGATCGGGAAGAGTTTGGAAAAGGCATCTCATCTCCTCATCTCCTGGTGCTCGGGTTCACCCCTCCAGCGTCTTTACTAACAGTCTCCCCACTTGGAGATGTCAGCACTGTCAACATCCTGTTGCGTACAGTTTGGAATTTGTCCAGAGGATGAAGCGGAAGGATGAGGAACAATGAGAGACAAGTCCTAGGTGTTCAGACAGGCACATGTCACTCTAATTTCCAATCAGGAAGACGAATTGACCAAAGGCTAGGGTTGCCCATGGAAACAGTATAGGGCTTGAGGAAATCCCGCTGCTTTGTGGCCAGTTCCCATAAACACAAGTTGAACAATGGAACTCAGGGGCAGTAAAATTCACAAAACTGCAGAGTTGAAAATATCCATCACTGAAAAATGTCTTGAGGAAAGTCAGAGAAAAGGACTTGTAAGCAAGGGAGAATGGCAGGAAAGGGATTTGAGGAGGTAGAAAGGACTCGCCATTAAGCACAAGAAAAGGAGCTGAACATTGCCAACATTGCAGTTGGCCAAAAAGGGTGTATGCGTTTTTTTCTGTATATATTCAAGAAAAGGGCATACACTTTTTTAGCCAACCAAACAGGTGGGCACTGGAAGTCAATACTACAAAAGATATCACTTCGCATCAGTCAGAAGAGCCATCCTCATAAAGCGTAAACAACAGAAATGCAGGACAGGGCAAGGAGAAGAGGGAGCCCTGTGAGACTTATAGTGGAAATGTATATTGCCAACGGCCATTCTGGAGAAGTGTATTGTGTTTACTAAAGCATCTAAAAAATGAGCTACAGAGCATAGGGCACTTGCACTCATGGGCGTATATCTTGAGAAAAACAAAAATCGAGAGGACACAGGCACCCCAATGTTTACCCCCTCTCTGTTTAAAAGATCCTCAACTAGGATATAACTTAAATGTCTCTGGAGGGAAAAAATGGGTAGAGATGTGGTACTTAGGTAGAGTGGAATATTATTCAGCCTGGAAATCAATGAAATATGGCCAGTTGTAACAACTCCGGAGGAGTTATGTATGATCTTTCTAAGTGACAGAATTCAAAAAGAAAAAGACACATATCATAAGATATCACTTAAAGGTGGAATCTAAAATGGCTACACATGAAATAAATTACAAAACAAAAACATAGTCAAATATGTAGAAAACACGCATAAGGCTGCTAAACGGGAAAGGTGGGGAGGGGTGAGGCATCACCCAGGAGGTTGAAATTAGCAAAGATACCATTCCAAATACCAAACTGATAATCAACAAGGCCTACACGGTAGCTAAAAGAACTGCACTCAGCACACTCAAGTCACCAGAAAAGAATATATACGACTGGTAAGAATCTGAAAAAGAATTTACTGATGTCTCTCTGTACGTGAATCAAGTGGATGTACAGCAGCAAGAAACAGAGCTTTGAAAATCAGCTGTAACCAATATAGTAATAAATTGAAAAAAATAAACGACAGAGAGACAGAGAAAACCTCTTACAACTTTTCCTCAGGGCCGGTGATGCAACATGGATTGAACACATCTAGACCCACAGCAGGATGAGACATAAGGCTGGAAACTGTTTGCGCTAAGAGAAATGTGAGGTTGGGTGAGGAAATGCACACCCTTTAAAGTAATACTACCTGGTACCCATTCAATGGGTCCCAAATATGCAGGTTCAAGGGATCTTCCTACAGCTAAAACATGCATGGAAAACCCAGAGGACTGTACACCATGTGATCGGGAGATGTGTCTAAAATGCAGCTCATTTATCCTCTCCTGGTGCTCCTGTTCACCATTCCAGCCACGTTACTTAGAATCTCCCCACTTGGAGAATCAGCACATTTCAACTTCTGTTTCACACATTTTGCAAATTGTGAGGAGGATGAACGGGGAACCAATGAGAGAATAGTTGTAGGGGTTTGGACGGGCACATATCACTCTAATTTCCCATTAAGAATAAGAATTGAAAAAAGGCTCAGCCCGCCTCGCCCGAGCCAAAATAGGGCCTGAAGCAATCCTGCGGGTTTGAGGCCAGCTCACAAAAGAGCAACTTAAAAAATGGAGCTCAGGGTCACTGCAATTCACAAACCTGCAGAGTTATAAATGAAAACTAACGTCCAAAAATATGTTGAGGTAAGGCAAAGAAGAGGATCTGAATGCAAGACAGAATTGCAAGAAACAGATTTCAAGAGATAGATTGGACTCGTCTTTAAAGCACATGAAAAGCGGCAGAATTTCGACAATGATGCAGTTGGCCCAAAAGGGCGTATGCGTTTTTTCCTGATTATATCCAGGAAAAAACACATACGCACTTTATGGGCAACGAAGCAAGCAAGCAATGCAAATGTGCACAACAAAGAAGTCTCATTTCCCACTGGTCAAAAGGGCCATCCTAAAAAATTGTAAAAACCAGAAATGCAGGACAGGCCATGGAGAACAGGGAGCCTTTATACGCTGATGGGCAGTGTGTGAACTGCCGAGAGCCACTCTGGAGAAGTGTATGGTGGTTCCTAAATCATCTAAAAAACAGAGCTACAGAGCATAGGACACTTCCAATCATGGGAGTATATCTAGGGAAATCTAAAAATTAACAAGACACAAGCACACCACAGTTTAGGGCTACTCTGTTTACAAGAACCTCAACTTCAGTATACCTTAAATATCCCAGGAAAGAGAACAATGGATAAAGAAGATGTGGTACTTATGTACAATGGAATATCTCTTCACCATGAAATCAATGTAATAAGGCTAGTAGAAGGATAAAGAGTGGATTTAGGTCCGATAATACTACTTGAAATAAGTCAAACAGAAAAAGAAACATATCATAAGATATCACTTATAGAGGGAGGGTAAATATGGCTGCACAAGAAATGAATTACAGAACAGAACAGTGTCTCACATTTAGAAAACACACTTATTTCAGCTTAAGGGGAAAGGAGAGGTGGGGTGATGCATAAAACCAGAGTTTGAAATTAGCACAGATACCGTTCAATAAACCAAATAGATATTAGACAAGATCTACACCTTGCTCAATGAACTGGCCTCAACACACCCTATACACCGCAGAGAAATATATCTGAGTAATAAGAATCTTAAAACCCATGTATTGATATATCTCCATAAGGGAATCAAGTGTGTGCAGAGTGGCACAAACACAGCAGTGAAAATGAGCTAAACCCCATTATAGAAATAAATTTTAAAAACAAAACGCAGAAACAATGAAAGAGAGAAAAATTCTTACAAAATTCGCTCAGGGGCTGTGATGCAACCTGGATTGACCACATATAAACCCACAGCTGGATAAGACATAAGGCTGGACACTTGGGGCTGAGAGGATTGATGAGCTTTGGTGAGCAACTGCCAAAAGTTTAATGCAATACTTCATGCTACTCATTCCAAGGGTCCCAACACTCCAGGTTGAAGGGAATCTTCCTACAGCTAAACCATGCTTGGGAAACCCAGCGACTGGTATACCATATGATCGGGAAAGGTTTCTAAAACGCACCTCATTTTTCCTCTCCTGGGGCTCCGGATCGACATTCCAGCCGCTTTACCAAAAATATCCCCACATGGAGAGTCAATGCCTTTAAGTTCTGGTATCGCACAGTCTGCAGTTAGTGCGGAGGATGAATGGGAATAGGGGGAACCAGTGAGAAACTAGCTGTAGCGGTTTCAATGGGCACATGTCACTCTAAATTCACATCAGTAAGAAGAATAAACCAAAGGCACAGCAAGGTGCCCCAGAAGAAGAATAGGGCCTGAAGGAATCCTGTGGTTATGAGGCAAGATCACAAAAATAAGAGCTGAAAAATGGAGCTAAGGGCCACTGCAATTCAAAAACCTGCAGAGTTATAAAGGCCAACTATTTTCAAAAAATATATTGAGGTAAGGCTATGAAGAGGCACTGAAAGCAAGGCAGAATTGCAGGAAAACGATTTCAGGAGGTAGACTGGAATTGCATTTAAAGCATAGGAAAAGAGGCAGAACGTCCACAATGATGCACTTGGCCAAAAAGGGCGTATGCCTTTTTTCCTGAATTTATTCAGGAAAAAAGGCATACGCCCTTTTTGGCCAACCAAGCAAGCTTGCAAAGGAAATCTGCACTACAATGAAGTCTCACTTCTCCCCGGTCAAAAGGGCCATCTGAAAAAAGTGTAAAATCCAGAAAGGCAGGACAGGCCATGGAGAACTGGGAGCCTTGTTATGCTGATGGGCGGGATGTGTATGGTGTTTCCTGAAACATCTAAAAAACAAAGCAACAGAGCCTAGGGCACTTCCACTTATGGTCCTATAGCTTAGGGAAATTAAAATCAAAAAGACACAGCCACCCCAAAATTTGGGACGCCTCTGTTTACAAGAACCTCGTTAACCGTACAAGTTCAATATCACAGAAAGTGAAAAATGGATAAAGAACTTGTGGTACTTACGAACAATGCAGTATCACTCAGCAATGAAATCTATGTCATCAGGCCCTTAGCAGCACAATGAGTGGATTCAGGTATGATGATTCTAACTGAAATAAGACACACAGAAAAAGAAACATCATAAGATATCAGTAATACACGGAATGTAAACTTGGCTACACAGGAACTGAATTACAGAACAGAACAGGGTCTCAAATTTAGAAAACCAACTTATGCTTGCTTAAGGGGAAAGGTGAGTTGGGGTGCTGCATAAAACCAGAGATTGAAATGAGCACAGATAAAGTTCCTTAAGCCAAATATGGAATAGACAAGAGCTACTCCTTGCTCAACGAAATGGACTCAACACCGCATATTAAATGCCTAAGAATGTACCTGACTAGTAAGTATCTTAAAACCTATGGATTGCTATGTCTCCAAAAGAGAATCAAGCATGTGTACAGGGGCATAAACGCAGCAGTGATAGGATTGGAGAGGTTCGGTGAGCAAATGAAGACCCTTTGAAGTCATATTGCATGGTACCCATTCCACGGGTTTCAACTACCCAGGTTTAAGGTATTCTTCCTTCAGCTAAAACATGCATGTGGAACCTAGAGTATGATCAACCATGTGATCGGGAGACGTGTTCAAATATGTCTCAGTTTTCGTACCCTGGTACTCGGGTGCAACATTCCAGACGCTTTACTAACACCCTCCCGACTTGGAGAGTCAGTCCCTTTAACCTCCTGTTTGGCCCAGTTTGCAATTTCTGCGGAAGATGAACAGGAATAGCGAGAACCAATGAGAGACTAGCTGGAGGTGTCTGGACGGGCAAATTTAACTCTCATTTCCCACCAGGAAGAGGAATTAACCAAAGGCTCAGCGTGCCGTGCCGGAACCAGATTAGGGCCTGAAGCCATCCTGCGGTGTTGCGGCCAGCTCAAAAGAAAGCGAGTTGAAGAAAGGAGCTCAGGGGCACTGTAATTCACAAACCTGCAGAGTTATAAATGACAGCTATCGTCCAAAATTATACTGAAGTAAGGCTGCCAAGAGGACTTGAAAGCGGGGCAGAATTGCAGGAAACCGATTTCAGGAGGTAGACTGGAATTGCAGTGAAAGCATAGGAAAAGAGGCAGAACGTCCACAATGATGCACTTGGCCAAAAAGGGCGTATGCGTTTTTTCCTGAATATATTCAGGAAAAAACGCATACGCCCTTTTTGGCCAACCAAGCAAGCTTGCAAAGGAAATCTGCACTACAATGAAGTCTCACTTCCCCCCGGTCAAAAGGGCCATCTGAAAAAAGTGTAAAATCCAGAAAGGCAGGACAGGCCATGGAGAACTGGGAGCCTTGTTATGCTGATGGGCGGGATGTAAATTGCCAACAGACACTCGGGAGAAGTGTATGGTGTTTCCTGAAACATCTAAAAAACAAAGCAACAGAGCCTAGGGCACTTCCACTTATGGTCCTATAGCTTAGGGAAATTAAAATCAAAAAGACACAGCCACCCCAAAGTTTGGGACGCCTCTGTTTACAAGAACCTCGTTTACAGTACAAGTTCAACATCGCAGAAAGTGAAAAATGGATAAAGAAGTTGTGGTATTTACTTACAAAGCAATATCACTCAGCAATGAAATCTATGTCATCAGGCCCTTAGCAGCACAATGAGTGGATTCAGGTATGATGATTCTAACTGAAATAAGTCACACAGAAAAAGAAACATCATAAGATATCAGTAATACACGGAATGTAAACTTGGCTACACAGGAACTGAATTACAGAACAGAACAGGGTCTCAAATTTAGAAAACCAACTTATGCTTGCTTAAGGGGAAAGGTGAGTTGGGGTGCTGCATAAAACCAGAGATTGAAATGAGCACAGATAAAGTTCCTTAAGCCAAATATGGAATAGACAAGAGCTACTCCTTGCTCAACGAAATGGACTCAACACCGCATATTAAATGCCTAAGAATGTACCTGACTAGTAAGTATCTTAAAACCTATGGATTGCTATGTCTCCGAAAGAGAATCAAGCATGTGTACAGGGGCATAAACGCAGCAGTGATAGGATTGGAGAGGTTCGGTGAGCAAATGAAGACCCTTTGAAGTCATATTGCATGGTACCCATTCCACGGGTTTCAACTACCCAGGTTTAAGGTATTCTTCCTTCAGCTAAAACATGCATGTGGAACCTAGAGTATGATCAACCATGTGATCAGGAGACGTGTTTAAATATGTCTCAGTTTTCGTACCCTGGTACTCGGGTGCAACATTCCAGACGCTTTACTAACACCCTCCCGACTTGGAGAGTCAGTCCCTTTAACCTCCTGTTTGGCCCAGTTTGCAATTTCTACGGAAGATGAACAGGAATAGCGAGAACCAATGAGAGACTAGCTGGAGGTGTCTGGACGGGCAAATTTAACTCTCATTTCCCACCAGGAAGAGGAATTAACCAAAGGCTCAGTGTGCCGTGCCGGAACCAGATTAGGGCCTGAAGCCATCCTGCGGTGTTGCGGCCAGCTCAAAAGAAAGCGAGTTGAAGAAAGGAGCTCAGGGGCACTGTAATTCACAAACCTGCAGAGTTATAAATGACAGCTATCGTCCAAAAATATACTGAAGTAAGGCTGCCAAGAGGACTTGAAAGCGGGGCAGAATTGCAGGAAACCGATTTCAGGAGGCAGACTGGAATTGCATTGAAAGCATAGGAAAAGAGGCAGAACGTCCACCATGATGCACTTGGCCAAAAAGGGCGTATGCGTTTTTTCCTGAATATATTCAGGAAAAAACGCATACGCCCTTTTTGGCCAACCAAGCAAGCTTGCAAAGGAAATCTGCACTACAATGAAGTCTCACTTCCCCCCGGTCAAAAGGGCCATCTGAAAAAAGTGTAAAATCCAGAAAGGCAGGACAGGCCATGGAGAACTGGGAGCCTTGTTATGCTGATGGGCGGGATGTAAATTGCCAACAGACACTCGGGAGAAGTGTATGGTGTTTCCTGAAACATCTAAAAAACAAAGCAACAGAGCCTAGGGCACTTCCACTTATGGTCCTATAGCTTAGGGAAATTAAAATCAAAAAGACACAGCCACCCCAAAGTTTGGGACGCCTCTGTTTACAAGAACCTCGTTTACAGTACAAGTTCAACATCGCAGAAAGTGAAAAATGGATAAAGAAGTTGTGGTATTTACTTACAAAGCAATATCACTCAGCAATGAAATCTATGTCATCAGGCCCTTAGCAGCACAATGAGTGGATTCAGGTATGATGATTCTAACTGAAATAAGTCACACAGAAAAAGAAACATCATAAGATATCAGTAATACACGGAATGTAAACTTGGCTACACAGGAACTGAATTACAGAACAGAACAGGGTCTCAAATTTAGAAAACCAACTTATGCTTGCTTAAGGGTAAAGGTGAGTTGGGGTGCTGCATAAAACCAGAGATTGAAATGAGCACAGATAAAGTTCCTTAAGCCAAATATGGAATAGACAAGAGCTACTCCTTGCTCAACGAAATGGACTCAACACCGCATATTAAATGCCTAAGAATGTACCTGACTAGTAAGTATCTTAAAACCTATGGATTGCTATGTCTCCAAAAGAGAATCAAGCATGTGTACAGGGGCATAAACGCAGCAGTGATAGGATTGGAGAGGTTCGGTGAGCAAATGAAGACCCTTTGAAGTCATATTGCATGGTACCCATTCCACGGGTTTCAACTACCCAGGTTTAAGGTATTCTTCCTTCAGCTAAAACATGCATGTGGAACCTAGAGTATGATCAACCATGTGATCGGGAGACGTGTTCAAATATGTCTCAGTTTTCGTACCCTGGTACTCGGGTGCAACATTCCAGACGCTTTACTAACACCCACCCGACTTGGAGAGTCAGTCCCTTTAACCTCCTGTTTGGCCCAGTTTGCAATTTCTGCGGAAGATGAACAGGAATAGCGAGAACCAATGAGAGACTAGCTGGAGGTGTCTGGACGGGCAAATTTAACTCTCATTTCCCACCAGGAAGAGGAATTAACCAAAGGCTCAGCGTGCCGTGCCGGAACCAGATTAGGGCCTGAAGCCATCCTGCGGTGTTGCGGCCAGCTCAAAAGAAAGCGAGTTGAAGAAAGGAGCTCAGGGGCACTGTAATTCACAAACCTGCAGAGTTATAAATGACAGCTATCGTCCAAAAATATACTGAAGTAAGGCTGCCAAGAGGACTTGAAAGCGGGGCAGAATTGCAGGAAACCGATTTCAGGAGGTAGACTGGAATTGCATTGAAAGCATAGGAAAAGAGGCAGAACGTCCACCATGATGCACTTGGCCAAAAAGGGCGTATGCGTTTTTTCCTGAATATATTCAGGAAAAAACGCATACGCCCTTTTTGGCCAACCAAGCAAGCTTGCAAAGGAAATCTGCACTACAATGAAGTCTCACTTCCCCCCGGTCAAAAGGGCCATCTGAAAAAAGTGTAAAATCCAGAAAGGCAGGACAGGCCATGGAGAACTGGGAGCCTTGTTATGCTGATGGGCGGGATGTAAATTGCCAGCAGACACTCGGGAGAAGTGTATGGTGTTTCCTGAAACATCTAAAAAACAAAGCAACAGAGCCTAGGGCACTTCCACTTATGGTCCTATAGCTTAGGGAAATTAAAATCAAAAAGACACAGCCACCCCAAAGTTTGGGACGCCTCTGTTTACAAGAACCTCGTTTACAGTACAAGTTCAACATCGCAGAAAGTGAAAAATGGATAAAGAAGTTGTGGTATTTACTTACAAAGCAATATCACTCAGCAATGAAATCTATGTCATCAGGCCCTTAGCAGCACAATGAGTGGATTCAGGTATGATGATTCTAACTGAAATAAGTCACACAGAAAAAGAAACATCATAAGATATCAGTAATACACGGAATGTAAACTTGGCTACACAGGAACTGAATTACAGAACAGAACAGGGTCTCAAATTTAGAAAACCAACTTATGCTTGCTTAAGGGGAAAGGTGAGTTGGGGTGCTGCATAAAACCAGAGATTGAAATGAGCACAGATAAAGTTCCTTAAGCCAAATATGGAATAGACAAGAGCTACTCCTTGCTCAACGAATTGGACTCAACACCGCATATTAAACGCCTAAGAATGTACCTGACTAGTAAGTATCTTAAAACCTATGGATTGCTATGTCTCCGAAAGAGAATCAAGCATGTGTACAGGGGCATAAATGCAGCAGTGATAGGATTGGAGAGGTTCGGTGAGCAAATGAAGACCCTTTGAAGTCATATTGCATGGTACCCATTCCACGGGTTTCAACTACCCAGGTTTAAGGTATTCTTCCTTCAGGTAAAACATGCATGTGGTACCTAGAGTATGATCAACCATGTGATCGGGAGACGTGTTCAAATATGTCTCAGTTTTCGTACCCTGGTACTCGGGTGCAACATTCCAGACGCTTTACTAACACCCTCCCGACTTGGAGAGTCAGTCCCTTTAACCTCCTGTTTGGCCCAGTTTGCAATTTCTGCGGAAGATGAACAGGAATAGCGAGAACCAATGAGAGACTAGCTGGAGGTGTCTGGACGGGCAAATTTAACTCTCATTTCCCACCAGGAAGAGGAATTAACCAAAGGCTCAGCGTGCCGTGCCGGAACCAGATTAGGGCCTGAAGCCATCCTGCGGTGTTGCGGCCAGCTCAAAAGAAAGCGAGTTGAAGAAAGGAGCTCAGGGGCACTGTAATTCACAAACCTGCAGAGTTATAAATGACAGCTATCGTCCAAAAATATACTGAAGTAAGGCTGCCAAGAGGACTTGAAAGCGGGGCAGAATTGCAGGAAACCGATTTCAGGAGGTAGACTGGAATTGCAGTGAAAGCATAGGAAAAGAGGCAGAACGTCCACAATGATGCACTTGGCCAAAAAGGGCGTATGCGTTTTTTCCTGAATATATTCAGGAAAAAACGCATACGCCCTTTTTGGCCAACCAAGCAAGCTTGCAAAGGAAATCTGCACTACAATGAAGTCTCACTTCCCCCCGGTCAAAAGGGCCATCTGAAAAAAGTGTAAAATCCAGAAAGGCAGGACAGGCCATGGAGAACTGGGAGCCTTGTTATGCTGATGGGCGGGATGTAAATTGCCAACAGACACTCGGGAGAAGTGTATGGTGTTTCCTGAAACATCTAAAAAACAAAGCAACAGAGCCTAGGGCACTTCCACTTATGGTCCTATAGCTTAGGGAAATTAAAATCAAAAAGACACAGCCACCCCAAAGTTTGGGACGCCTCTGTTTACAAGAACCTCGTTTACAGTACAAGTTCAACATCGCAGAAAGTGAAAAATGGATAAAGAAGTTGTGGTATTTACTTACAAAGCAATATCACTCAGCAATGAAATCTATGTCATCAGGCCCTTAGCAGCACAATGAGTGGATTCAGGTATGATGATTCTAACTGAAATAAGTCACACAGAAAAAGAAACATCATAAGATATCAGTAATACACGGAATGTAAACTTGGCTACACAGGAACTGAATTACAGAACAGAACAGGGTCTCAAATTTAGAAAACCAACTTATGCTTGCTTAAGGGTAAAGGTGAGTTGGGGTGCTGCATAAAACCAGAGATTGAAATGAGCACAGATAAAGTTCCTTAAGCCAAATATGGAATAGACAAGAGCTACTCCTTGCTCAATGAAATGGACTCAACACCGCATATTAAACGCCTAAGAATGTACCTGACTAGTAAGTATCTTAAAACCTATGGATTGCTATGTCTCCGAAAGAGAATCAAGCATGTGTACAGGGGCATAAACGCAGCAGTGATAGGATTGGAGAGGTTCGGTGAGCAAATGAAGACCCTTTGAAGTCATATTGCATGGTACCCATTCCACGGGTTTCAACTACCCAGGTTTAAGGTATTCTTCCTTCAGCTAAAACATGCATGTGGAACCTAGAGTATGATCAACCATGTGATCGGGAGACGTGTTCAAATATGTCTCAGTTTTCGTACCCTGGTACTCGGGTGCAACATTCCAGACGCTTTACTAACACCCTCCCGACTTGGAGAGTCAGTCCCTTTAACCTCCTGTTTGGCCCAGTTTGCAATTTCTGCGGAAGATGAACAGGAATAGCGAGAACCAATGAGAGACTAGCTGGAGGTGTCTGGACGGGCAAATTTAACTCTCATTTCCCACCAGGAAGAGGAATTAACCAAAGGCTCAGCGTGCCGTGCCGGAACCAGATTAGGGCCTGAAGCCATCCTGCGGTGTTGCGGCCAGCTCAAAAGAAAGCGAGTTGAAGAAAGGAGCTCAGGGGCACTGTAATTCACAAACCTGCAGAGTTATAAATGACAGCTATCGTCCAAAAATATACTGAAGTAAGGCTGCCAAGAGGACTTGAAAGCGGGGCAGAATTGCAGGAAACCGATTTCAGGAGGCAGACTGGAATTGCATTGAAAGCATAGGAAAAGAGGCAGAACGTCCACCATGATGCACTTGGCCAAAAAGGGCGTATGCGTTTTTTCCTGAATATATTCAGGAAAAAACGCATACGCCCTTTTTGGCCAACCAAGCAAGCTTGCAAAGGAAATCTGCACTACAATGAAGTCTCACTTCCCCCCGGTCAAAAGGGCCATCTGAAAAAAGTGTAAAATCCAGAAAGACAGGACAGGCCATGGAGAACTGGGAGCCTTGTTATGCTGATGGGCGGGATGTAAATTGCCAACAGACACTCGGGAGAAGTGTATGGTGTTTCCTGAAACATCTAAAAAACAAAGCAACAGAGCCTAGGGCACTTCCACTTATGGTCCTATAGCTTAGGGAAATTAAAATCAAAAAGACACAGCCACCCCAAAGTTTGGGACGCCTCTGTTTACAAGAACCTCGTTTACCGTACAAGTTCAACATCGCAGATAGTGAAAAATGGATAAAGAAGTTGTGGTATTTACTTACAAAGCAATATCACTCAGCAATGAAATCTATGTCATCAGGCCCTTAGCAGCACAATGAGTGGATTCAGGTATGATGATTCTAACTGAAATAAGTCACACAGAAAAAGAAACATCATAAGATATCAGTAATACACGGAATGTAAACTTGGCTACACAGGAACTGAATTACAGAACAGAACAGGGTCTCAAATTTAGAAAACCAACTTATGCTTGCTTAAGGGGAAAGGTGAGTTGGGGTGCTGCATAAAACCAGAGATTGAAATGAGCACAGATAAAGTTCCTTAAGCCAAATATGGAATAGACAAGAGCTACTCCTTGCTCAACGAAATGGACTCAACACCGCATATTAAACGCCTAAGAATGTACCTGACTAGTAAGTATCTTAAAACCTATGGATTGCTATGTCTCCGAAAGAGAATCAAGCATGTGTACAGGGGCATAAACGCAGCAGTGATAGGATTGGAGAGGTTCGGTGAGCAAATGAAGACCCTTTGAAGTCATATTGCATGGTACCCATTCCACGGGTTTCAACTACCCAGGTTTAAGGTATTCTTCCTTCAGCTAAAACATGCATGTGGAACCTAGAGTATGATCAACCATGTGATCGGGAGACGTGTTCAAATATGTCTCAGTTTTCGTACCCTGGTACTCGGGTGCAACATTCCAGACGCTTTACTAACACCCTCCCGACTTGGAGAGTCAGTCCCTTTAACCTCCTGTTTGGCCCAGTTTGCAATTTCTGCGGAAGATGAACAGGAATAGCGAGAACCAATGAGAGACTAGCTGGAGGTGTCTGGACGGGCAAATTTAACTCTCATTTCCCACGAGGAAGAGGAATTAACCAAAAGCTCAGCGTGCCGTGCCGGAACCAGATTAGGGCCTGAAGCCATCCTGCGGTGTTGCGGCCAGCTCAAAAGAAAGCGAGTTGAAGAAAGGAGCTCAGGGGCACTGTAATTCACAAACCTGCAGAGTTATAAATGACAGCTATCGTCCAAAAATATACTGAAGTAAGGCTGCCAAGAGGACTTGAAAGCGGGGCAGAATTGCAGGAAACCGATTTCAGGAGGTAGACTGGAATTGCATTGAAAGCATAGGAAAAGAGGCAGAACGTCCACAATGATGCACTTGGCCAAAAAGGGCGTATGCGTTTTTTCCTGAATATATTCAGGAAAAACCGCATACGCCCTTTTTGGCCAACCAAGGAAACTTGCAAAGGAAATCTGCACTACAATGAAGTCTCACTTCAACCCGGTCAAAAGGGCCATCTGAAAAAAGTGTAAATTCCAGAAAGGCAGGACAGGCCATGGAGAACTGGGAGCCTTGTTATGCTGATGGGCGGGATGTAAATTGCCAACAGACACTCGGGAGAAGTGTATGGTGTTTCCTGAAACATCTAAAAAACAAAGCAACAGAGCCTACGGCACTTCCACTTATGGTCCTATAGCTTAGGGAAATTAAAATCAAAAAGACACAGCCACCCCAAAGTTTGGGACGGCTCTGTTTACAAGAACCTCGTTTACGGTACAAGTTCAATATCGCAGAAAGAGAAAAATGGATAAAGAAGTTGTGGTACTTACGTACAATGCAATATCACTCAGCAATGAAATCTATGTCATCAGGCCCGTAGCAGCATTATGAGTGGATTCAGGTATGATGATTCTAACTGAAATAAGTCACACAGAAAAAGAAACATCATAAGATATCACTAATACACGGAATGTAAACTTGGCTACACAGGAACTGAATTACAAAACAGAACAGGGTCTCAAATTTAGAAAACCAACTTATGCTTGCTTAAGGGGAAAGGTGAGTTGGGGTGCTGCATAAAACCAGAGATTGAAATGAGCACAGATAAAGTTCCTTAAGCGAAATATGTAATAGACAAGAGCTATTCCTTGCTCAACGAAATGGACTCAACACCGCATATTAAATGCCTAAGAATGTACCTGACTAGTAAGTATCTTAAAACCTATGGATTGCTATGTCTCCGAAAGAGAATCAAGCATGTGTACAGGGGCATAAACGCAGCAGTGATAGGATTGGAGAGGTTCGGTGAGCAAATGAAGACCCTTTGAAGTCATATTGCATGGTACCCATTCCACGGGTTTCAACTACCCAGGTTTAAGGTATTCTTCCTTCAGCTAAAACATGCATGTGGAACCTAGAGTATGATCAACCATGTGATCGGGAGACGTGTTCAAATATGTCTCAGTTTTCGTACCCTGGTACTCGGGTGCAACATTCCAGACGCTTTACTAACACCCTCCCGACTTGGAGAGTCAGTCCCTTTAACCTCCTGTTTGGCCCAGTTTGCAATTTCTGCGGAAGATGAACAGGAATAGGGAGAACCAATGAGAGACTAGCTGGAGGTGTCTGGACGGGCAAATTTAACTCTCATTTCCCACCAGGAAGAGGAATTAACCAAAGGCTCAGCATGTCGTGCCGGGACCAGATTAGGGCCTGAAGCCATCCTGCGGTGTTGTGGCCAGCTCACAAGAAAGCGAGTTGAAGAAAGGAGCTCAGGGGCACTGTAATTCACAAACCTGCAGACTTATAAATGACAGCTATCGTCCAAAAATATACTGAAGTAAGGTTGCCAAGAGGACTTGAAAGCGGGGAAGAATTGCAGGAAACCGATTTCAGGAGGTAGACTGGAATTGCATTGAAAGCATAGGAAAACAGGGAGAACGACCACAATGATGCACTTCGCCAAAAAGGGCGTATGCATTTTTTCCTGACATACGCCCTTTTTGGCCAACCAAGCAAGCTTGCAAAGGAAATTTGCACTACAATGAAGTCTCACTTCCCCCCGGTCAAAAGGGCCATCTGAGAAAAGTGTAAAATCCAGAAAGGCAGGACAGGCCATGGAGAACTTGGAGCCTTGTTATGCTGATGGGCGGGATGTAAATTGCCAACAGCCACTCGGGAGAAGTGTATGGTGTTTCCTGAAACATCTAAAAAACAAAGCAACAGAGCCTAGGGCACTTCCACTTATGGTCCTATAGCTTAGGGAAATTAAAATCAAAAAGACACAGCCACCCCACAGTTTGGGACAGCTCTGTTTACAAGAACCTCGTTTACGGTACAAGTTCAATATCGCAGAAAGTGAAAAATGGATAAAGAAGTTGTGGTACTTATGTACAATGCAAAATCACTCAGCCATGAAATCTATGTCATCAGGCCCGTAGCAGCATAATGAGTGGATTCAGGTATGATGATTCTAACTGAAATATGTCACACAGAAAAAGAAACATCATAAGATATCACTAATACACGGAATGTGAACTTGGCTACACATGAACTGAATTACAAAACAGAACAGGGTCTCAAGTTTAGAAAACCAACTTATGCTTCCTTAAGGGGGAAAGTGAGTTGGGGTGCTGCATAAAACCAGAGTTTGAAATTAGCACAGATACCATTCAATAAGCCAAATATGTAATAGACAAGACCTACCCCTTGCTCAACAAAATGGACTCAACAATGAGGTATCACCTCACACCTGATAGAATGGGCATCATGAGAAAATCTACAAACAAAAATGCTGGAAAGGGTGTGGAGAAAAGGAACCCTCTTCCACTATTGTTGGGAATATAAATTGATACAGTCACTACGGAGAACAATATGGAGTTTCTTAAGAAACTAACAATAGAATTACCATATGATACAGCAATCCCAGTACTGGACATATACCCAGACAAAACCATAAATCAAAACGAGACATTCACCGCAATGTTCATTGCATCACTATTTACAATATCGAGGTAATGGAAGCAACCTAAATGCCCACAGACAGACGAATGCATAAAGCTGTGGTACATATATAAAATGGAATATTACTAAGCCATGAAAAGGAATGAAATTGGGTCATTTGTAGAGACGTCGATGGATCTAGAGACTGTCATACAGAGTGAAGTAAGTCAGAAAGAGAAAAACAAATCTTGTATATTCATGCATATATGTGGAACCTAGAAAAACTGTACAGATTAACCATTTTGCAAGGCATAAATAGAGCAACAGATGTAGACAACAAATGTATGGACAACAAGGGGGGAAAGCTGTTGGGGGGGTGGTGGTGGGAGGAGTTGAGAGACTGGGATTGGCATGTATACATTTATATGTATAAAATAGATAACCAATAAGAACCTGCTGTATAAAAATATAAAATAAAATTCAAAATTAAAAAGAAATAAAATTTAAAAAATAAAACAGAAAAAACAATTATTCCCTTCACATACATGTATTTATATGAATAAATTATTTCCATGCTTATATCTGTAAATACAAAAAAGAGGAATAAAATCTACCTTGAACCAAAAACGAAAAAGAGAAAAAAAACACAGAACCCACCAGTTCCACAGAGGAAAACCGTATCAGGGCACTTGCTCCAGTTGTAAACAATTCTGAAGTTGGCCAGTGGTGGGGAATTGTCTCCCATTCAGCCAGCAGCCCCCACGCAACAAGCGTCCTCATTGCAAAGCTGGGGCACCGTGCCGAGGCATCTGTGAGTAAACGTGAGCTGAGCCCCAGGCCAGTTGCTGCTGAACTATTCCCACCCGTCCCAGGTAAAACACCTGAATATATACAAGGACTTGAAAGCCTAGAGGAAGGGCCATAGAGCCACACGAGTGACAGCATGCCGGCCGACTTGGTGCCTGCAGGCCAGCCAGGATGGTCCTGGCCCTGGGTGCTCTTCTGGAAGATTTCCATTTCCCTGACTGAGATACCCGTCCTGTCCCTGCCCCCACTGCTTTTTTCCTTCCTCACCTCTGCCCAGGGAGAAATTCCAGCAGCAGGTATGGGTGACACATCCTCTTCTTTAGCAGGTGGCAGCCTGGCAACTGCTGCAGAAAGTCCAGCAGAGCCCCACTCACACTGGGCCACCCACAAAGCCGTGGCCTCTCACTCCCTCCCACCAGCCCAGCCCCGAGACTGCTGACAGGGCAGAGAAAATGGCGTCAGGCACGGCTGCAGGGGCTCTTGCTGCCTGGAGTGGTATTTATATTGATCTCAACCCAGGCACACCTGGGGAGGGCTGGCCCGCACGGTAAGGCTGCCCAGGTCAGCCAATCATCACCCCTCAGGGGCTCACAGTTGCAGAAAATGGAACTTGCTGAACCGGCCAGGTCCAAGGAACAGGTGTGGGCTCCTGAGAGTCAGGATAGACAAGGGGCTGCAGCTTTGGCTTGTTTTCTAATCATTTTATCTGGCCCATGAGTGGGAGACAACTTCAAGAAAACCCTCTCCTTATGAGAGGAACCCAGGAGTCAGGGAGAGGAGGGGTGGGTGGTGGTTGGAGACAGAGGCCTGGTGCCCCGGGTGCAGTGGAAGTCTCTGGAAGACCAGGTGGAGGGAGGCCGCACAGAGTGATGCCCAGGGTCACAGACCTGTCGCAGCTGCTGTTTGTTAGTTCAAGTCCTGCTCTGAGGTGCTCTGTGCCAGCTCTGAGCGACAGGTGAGCTGGGGGTGCTCTGCAATGAGGGCTATGTGCACGGTTCCTGTGTGCCCAGCCCTGCCATGGTACCTGCAAGGGTAGCTCTGTATCCTGGGAAGGGCCTGACCACGAGAGCCCCGTGGGCTGGGGTGGGGGTGGGGTACCTGCCCAGGTGAGCTCCATATTCTGGGATTGGTCTGACCACGAGAGCCCCATGGGCTGCTGGGGACCTGGTAAAGGATGTCAGGACAGTCAGTGAAGCCACCGAGGATATACCTCCAGTTGCTCCTAATTCCTACACCCTGCTGGTCATTCTACCAACCACCAGGACATGGTATTCTGTATTAGTCTTCAATGATGCCTTCTTTTGTATTCCATTAGTCCCAGAGTCACAAGAAATTTTGGCTTGTGAGTGGCAGGACTCAACATACAACTAAAACAATACTTCCGGGCCGTCTTGCCCCAAGGGTGCAAAAATTCCCACACCATCTTTGGGGAAAGCTTAGCTAAAGACCTAAAAGTTCTACCTCTGGAAAAGGAAACCCTCCTTCAGTACGCAGACGACATTCTGATCGCCAGCCCTACTAAGGAGGCCTCTGAACTACCAAGCCAATAAAGGATAGAAGTTGTCCAAGAAAAAGCTCAAATATCACAGACTGCGGTGACCTGCCTGGGCTTCATTCTCACAGAAGGTCGGAGAAGCCCATCCCAGGAAAGGGAAGAAACCATTTGCAGCCTTACCCCTTTCTAAAACTAGAAGACAGCTTAGGGGTTCCTGGGGAGGCCAGGGTTTGCTGCTTCTGGATCCCTAACTACAGTCTACTAGCTGGGCCTCTATATGAAACACTGAAAGGAAAAGATGATGATCCTTTTGAATAGAATCCAGAAGTGGCCTTTCAAGAATGGAAAGAGCAGTCAATTCAGACCCTTGCCCTGGAACTCCCTAATTTAGCTAAACCCTTTGACCTTTACATTCCCGGTGAAAGGTGAATCGCCATTGGAGAATTAGTGCAAAAACTGGGACCACTTGAAATGGAACAATGCAAGAATGCCATCCAGGTAGGATAAACTACGGTCACCAAGGGGCTTGGCCCACTGCCGCATCTGGCCAAGATACTGGCGGTATCTAAAAACCTGGAAATCAGCAGCCCAAAAGGCCACCTCCTTCCTAAGGGAAAAGGACCCCACGTGGTGATCCTAACCACCAACGATGCCCTGAAGTTGCAGGGTTCGCTCCGTGGGCACACCGACCTCGAGTGAGGAGGCCCTCCAACTCCAACATCCAGAGAGATAACCGGGGGCAACAGGGCACCATGACGACTCGTGTGAACATCACTTGACCTGGAGTTTCTCTCATAAAACAATAAGAGTGTGTCCCAAAAGAGTAGACTACTGCTTGCAGGACTTACTGCACCCAGAGGGGAGCTAATAATCTTGGCGGGGGAACCGTATATCACACTGTCACCATAGAAAAGCCTACAGACACCGTGATGATGGTGGCCAATAAGACCGGCTGGACTCCTGTTTACTTCAAAAGGCTGTTGACTCAGTGGTCATCATGGTCCTTGATCACCACTGACCCTGGACTGTCTGGGAGTTGAGCGGGCAGGGCTCTGACACCTGGTGCTGTTTGTACGTTAATTCAGGGGCCTAATTGAAGAAAGCGCAGACTACTGGTCAGAGCATCTAAGCTGGCAGAAACGGTCAGCCTAAGGTGGCCGAACAAATGTGGGGCGGGGTGAAACCGGCCCCCACAGCGTCTCTGCACATCTCTTTCCTGGACCCTTAAAGGTCATTAGAATCTATAACACTTCCAATGCTGGTGCTCAGGTGGACGAGCAGGGAGGCAGGGGGCCTGGGGACAATCAACGTCACCTGGAGGCTGCTGGGGAGAAGCTCTGACCCTCGCCCCCGGGTATTAGGGCTCCCAACTCAGCACTCAGCAGTTACAGAAGAAGTGTCTGCACCCTCAGCACTCCAAGAATGAGGAACGGGACAAAAGGCAGAGGAGGGGTTTGTCCCCAGCAAAGCCCATTAAAAATCCCTGGGAGATAAAAATAGAATCTGGGCAATAAAGTCAAGTCTAACCTTTTTTATCCTTTGTGCTTTGTCTAATTTCACGTGCTCCTAGGGTCCCGCATGCAGAGGTTCCACACCCGGCACTTCAGACCAGATTTCCTAGTGCAGAATGGCTGGGTCGACACCTCAGCTCCTGGGGCCCAGTGCAGACTCCGCGATATAGAGCCTGAGCTGCAGCCAACCTGGCCCTCGAGAGCTCCGCCCCCTCCCTCCCACTGACTCTGACAGGATCTCTACACAGCAGCCCAGCCCACAGCCCACGGGGTAGTGCATGCTCTCACCTCTCCATTCTCTGATCAAAATATAAAGTTTCCTTTGCTTGTGAACCAAACTCAGTCTCGATCTGTTGGCCCCAATGACACTGGGCAGGGGGACACTTGTTGGGGTCCACTCTGGAGGATCAGTAACAGAAATTGAGACTATTGTAACCTCAATGAACAGATGTGTGAGCCAAACTGTAGTTAACATAGAACAGTGTATAAGGCTCGGGTAAAATAAGATGTTTCTAACACTTCCATTTGATATTTCCATCACTTTATTATAAGCAAGTTCAGTGAAAAGGTTTGTCTTATTTGTCAGGTCAATATTAGAGAAACGAAGTGATTTCTTTCCAAGGATGTACATCTAATAATCTTGGTTAAAGCTTCAATCTTGTTTTAAATGCTTTTCCATTGAAAATGATACCTCTCTTTCAGCTCCCCCATTTCTGAGAAGTATAAAATCTTATAATTTATTATTACCAAAGGGGAAAGGTGGGAGGAGGGATAAATTAACAGTTTGGGATTAACACATACACACTGCTATGTATAAAATAGATCATCAACAAGGAACTACTGTATAGCACAGGGAACTACACTCAACATTTTGCAATAACCTATAAGGGGAAATAATCTGAAAAAGAATAGATATTTTTATTGACATCATCTATCAATGACAGTTAAAGTGTAACCTAAGGGAAGCTGGTGGTGAGTGCTTCTGACCCTGAAGACTTCAATCATCTAAAGTTTGGACTCTGCCTACTTCCCAAGGCCCTTAATGAACATATGTGTAGCCGTAGCTTAAAAAATTCCCCAGTTTGGGTTTCGGGGAGACACTGATTTTGAAAAAGCCCTGGTGTTCTCCTTACATGAATGGGACTCTTCCTACTGCTAAAACATGTCTGTCACACCCAGAGGATGGTATACCGTCTGATCGGGAAGAGTTTGGAAAAGGCATCTCATCTCCTCATCTCCTGGTGCTCGGGTTCACCCCTCCAGCGTCTTTACTAACAGTCTCCCCACTTGGAGATGTCAGCACTGTCAACATCCTGTTGCGTACAGTTTGGAATTTGTCCAGAGGATGAAGCGGAAGGATGAGGAACAATGAGAGACAAGTCCTAGGTGTTCAGACAGGCACATGTCACTCTAATTTCCAATCAGGAAGACGAATTGACCAAAGGCTAGGGTTGCCCATGGAAACAGTATAGGGCTTGAGGAAATCCCGCTGCTTTGTGGCCAGTTCCCATAAACACAAGTTGAACAATGGAACTCAGGGGCAGTAAAATTCACAAAACTGCAGAGTTGAAAATATCCATCACTGAAAAATGTCTTGAGGAAAGTCAGAGAAAAGGACTTGTAAGCAAGGGAGAATGGCAGGAAAGGGATTTGAGGAGGTAGAAAGGACTCGCCATTAAGCACAAGAAAAGGAGCTGAACATTGCCAACATTGCAGTTGGCCAAAAAGGGTGTATGCGTTTTTTTCTGTATATATTCAAGAAAAGGGCATACACTTTTTTAGCCAACCAAACAGGTGGGCACTGGAAGTCAATACTACAAAAGATATCACTTCGCATCAGTCAGAAGAGCCATCCTCATAAAGCGTAAACAACAGAAATGCAGGACAGGGCAAGGAGAAGAGGGAGCCCTGTGAGACTTATAGTGGAAATGTATATTGCCAACGGCCATTCTGGAGAAGTGTATTGTGTTTACTAAAGCATCTAAAAAATGAGCTACAGAGCATAGGGCACTTGCACTCATGGGCGTATATCTTGAGAAAAACAAAAATCGAGAGGACACAGGCACCCCAATGTTTACCCCCTCTCTGTTTAAAAGATCCTCAACTAGGATATAACTTAAATGTCTCTGGAGGGAAAAAATGGGTAGAGATGTGGTACTTAGGTAGAGTGGAATATTATTCAGCCTGGAAATCAATGAAATATGGCCAGTTGTAACAACTCCGGAGGAGTTATGTATGATCTTTCTAAGTGACAGAATTCAAAAAGAAAAAGACACATATCATAAGATATCACTTAAAGGTGGAATCTAAAATGGCTACACATGAAATAAATTACAAAACAAAAACATAGTCAAATATGTAGAAAACACGCATAAGGCTGCTAAACGGGAAAGGTGGGGAGGGGTGAGGCATCACCCAGGAGGTTGAAATTAGCAAAGATACCATTCCAAATACCAAACTGATAATCAACAAGGCCTACACGGTAGCTAAAAGAACTGCACTCAGCACACTCAAGTCACCAGAAAAGAATATATACGACTGGTAAGAATCTGAAAAAGAATTTACTGATGTCTCTCTGTACGTGAATCAAGTGGATGTACAGCAGCAAGAAACAGAGCTTTGAAAATCAGCTGTAACCAATATAGTAATAAATTGAAAAAAATAAACGACAGAGAGACAGAGAAAACCTCTTACAACTTTTCCTCAGGGCCGGTGATGCAACATGGATTGAACACATCTAGACCCACAGCAGGATGAGACATAAGGCTGGAAACTGTTTGCGCTAAGAGAAATGTGAGGTTGGGTGAGGAAATGCACACCCTTTAAAGTAATACTACCTGGTACCCATTCAATGGGTCCCAAATATGCAGGTTCAAGGGATCTTCCTACAGCTAAAACATGCATGGAAAACCCAGAGGACTGTACACCATGTGATCGGGAGATGTGTCTAAAATGCAGCTCATTTATCCTCTCCTGGTGCTCCTGTTCACCATTCCAGCCACGTTACTTAGAATCTCCCCACTTGGAGAATCAGCACATTTCAACTTCTGTTTCACACATTTTGCAAATTGTGAGGAGGATGAACGGGGAACCAATGAGAGAATAGTTGTAGGGGTTTGGACGGGCACATATCACTCTAATTTCCCATTAAGAATAAGAATTGAAAAAAGGCTCAGCCCGCCTCGCCCGAGCCAAAATAGGGCCTGAAGCAATCCTGCGGGTTTGAGGCCAGCTCACAAAAGAGCAACTTAAAAAATGGAGCTCAGGGTCACTGCAATTCACAAACCTGCAGAGTTATAAATGAAAACTAACGTCCAAAAATATGTTGAGGTAAGGCAAAGAAGAGGATCTGAATGCAAGACAGAATTGCAAGAAACAGATTTCAAGAGATAGATTGGACTCGTCTTTAAAGCACATGAAAAGCGGCAGAATTTCGACAATGATGCAGTTGGCCCAAAAGGGCGTATGCGTTTTTTCCTGATTATATCCAGGAAAAAACACATACGCACTTTATGGGCAACGAAGCAAGCAAGCAATGCAAATGTGCACAACAAAGAAGTCTCATTTCCCACTGGTCAAAAGGGCCATCCTAAAAAATTGTAAAAACCAGAAATGCAGGACAGGCCATGGAGAACAGGGAGCCTTTATACGCTGATGGGCAGTGTGTGAACTGCCGAGAGCCACTCTGGAGAAGTGTATGGTGGTTCCTAAATCATCTAAAAAACAGAGCTACAGAGCATAGGACACTTCCAATCATGGGAGTATATCTAGGGAAATCTAAAAATTAACAAGACACAAGCACACCACAGTTTAGGGCTACTCTGTTTACAAGAACCTCAACTTCAGTATACCTTAAATATCCCAGGAAAGAGAACAATGGATAAAGAAGATGTGGTACTTATGTACAATGGAATATCTCTTCACCATGAAATCAATGTAATAAGGCTAGTAGAAGGATAAAGAGTGGATTTAGGTCCGATAATACTACTTGAAATAAGTCAAACAGAAAAAGAAACATATCATAAGATATCACTTATAGAGGGAGGGTAAATATGGCTGCACAAGAAATGAATTACAGAACAGAACAGTGTCTCACATTTAGAAAACACACTTATTTCAGCTTAAGGGGAAAGGAGAGGTGGGGTGATGCATAAAACCAGAGTTTGAAATTAGCACAGATACCGTTCAATAAACCAAATAGATATTAGACAAGATCTACACCTTGCTCAATGAACTGGCCTCAACACACCCTATACACCGCAGAGAAATATATCTGAGTAATAAGAATCTTAAAACCCATGTATTGATATATCTCCATAAGGGAATCAAGTGTGTGCAGAGTGGCACAAACACAGCAGTGAAAATGAGCTAAACCCCATTATAGAAATAAATTTTAAAAACAAAACGCAGAAACAATGAAAGAGAGAAAAATTCTTACAAAATTCGCTCAGGGGCTGTGATGCAACCTGGATTGACCACATATAAACCCACAGCTGGATAAGACATAAGGCTGGACACTTGGGGCTGAGAGGATTGATGAGCTTTGGTGAGCAACTGCCAAAAGTTTAATGCAATACTTCATGCTACTCATTCCAAGGGTCCCAACACTCCAGGTTGAAGGGAATCTTCCTACAGCTAAACCATGCTTGGGAAACCCAGCGACTGGTATACCATATGATCGGGAAAGGTTTCTAAAACGCACCTCATTTTTCCTCTCCTGGGGCTCCGGATCGACATTCCAGCCGCTTTACCAAAAATATCCCCACATGGAGAGTCAATGCCTTTAAGTTCTGGTATCGCACAGTCTGCAGTTAGTGCGGAGGATGAATGGGAATAGGGGGAACCAGTGAGAAACTAGCTGTAGCGGTTTCAATGGGCACATGTCACTCTAAATTCACATCAGTAAGAAGAATAAACCAAAGGCACAGCAAGGTGCCCCAGAAGAAGAATAGGGCCTGAAGGAATCCTGTGGTTATGAGGCAAGATCACAAAAATAAGAGCTGAAAAATGGAGCTAAGGGCCACTGCAATTCAAAAACCTGCAGAGTTATAAAGGCCAACTATTTTCAAAAAATATATTGAGGTAAGGCTATGAAGAGGCACTGAAAGCAAGGCAGAATTGCAGGAAAACGATTTCAGGAGGTAGACTGGAATTGCATTTAAAGCATAGGAAAAGAGGCAGAACGTCCACAATGATGCACTTGGCCAAAAAGGGCGTATGCCTTTTTTCCTGAATTTATTCAGGAAAAAAGGCATACGCCCTTTTTGGCCAACCAAGCAAGCTTGCAAAGGAAATCTGCACTACAATGAAGTCTCACTTCTCCCCGGTCAAAAGGGCCATCTGAAAAAAGTGTAAAATCCAGAAAGGCAGGACAGGCCATGGAGAACTGGGAGCCTTGTTATGCTGATGGGCGGGATGTGTATGGTGTTTCCTGAAACATCTAAAAAACAAAGCAACAGAGCCTAGGGCACTTCCACTTATGGTCCTATAGCTTAGGGAAATTAAAATCAAAAAGACACAGCCACCCCAAAATTTGGGACGCCTCTGTTTACAAGAACCTCGTTAACCGTACAAGTTCAATATCACAGAAAGTGAAAAATGGATAAAGAACTTGTGGTACTTACGAACAATGCAGTATCACTCAGCAATGAAATCTATGTCATCAGGCCCTTAGCAGCACAATGAGTGGATTCAGGTATGATGATTCTAACTGAAATAAGACACACAGAAAAAGAAACATCATAAGATATCAGTAATACACGGAATGTAAACTTGGCTACACAGGAACTGAATTACAGAACAGAACAGGGTCTCAAATTTAGAAAACCAACTTATGCTTGCTTAAGGGGAAAGGTGAGTTGGGGTGCTGCATAAAACCAGAGATTGAAATGAGCACAGATAAAGTTCCTTAAGCCAAATATGGAATAGACAAGAGCTACTCCTTGCTCAACGAAATGGACTCAACACCGCATATTAAATGCCTAAGAATGTACCTGACTAGTAAGTATCTTAAAACCTATGGATTGCTATGTCTCCAAAAGAGAATCAAGCATGTGTACAGGGGCATAAACGCAGCAGTGATAGGATTGGAGAGGTTCGGTGAGCAAATGAAGACCCTTTGAAGTCATATTGCATGGTACCCATTCCACGGGTTTCAACTACCCAGGTTTAAGGTATTCTTCCTTCAGCTAAAACATGCATGTGGAACCTAGAGTATGATCAACCATGTGATCGGGAGACGTGTTCAAATATGTCTCAGTTTTCGTACCCTGGTACTCGGGTGCAACATTCCAGACGCTTTACTAACACTCTCCCGACTTGGAGAGTCAGTCCCTTTAACCTCCTGTTTGGCCCAGTTTGCAATTTCTGCGGAAGATGAACAGGAATAGCGAGAACCAATGAGAGACTAGCTGGAGGTGTCTGGACGGGCAAATTTAACTCTCATTTCCCACCAGGAAGAGGAATTAACCAAAGGCTCAGCGTGCCGTGCCGGAACCAGATTAGGGCCTGAAGCCATCCTGCGGTGTTGCGGCCAGCTCAAAAGAAAGCGAGTTGAAGAAAGGAGCTCAGGGGCACTGTAATTCACAAACCTGCAGAGTTATAAATGACAGCTATCGTCCAAAAATATACTGAAGTAAGGCTGCCAAGAGGACTTGAAAGCGGGGCAGAATTGCAGGAAACCGATTTCAGGAGGTAGACTGGAATTGCATTGAAAGCATAGGAAAAGAGGCAGAACGTCCACAATGATGCACTTGGCCAAAAAGGGCGTATGCGTTTTTTCCTGAATATATTCAGGAAAAAACGCATACGCCCTTTTTGGCCAACCAAGCAAGCTTGCAAAGGAAATCTGCACTACAATGAAGTCTCACTTCCCCCCGGTCAAAAGGGCCATCTGAAAAAAGTGTAAAATCCAGAAAGGCAGGACAGGCCATGGAGAACTGGGAGCCTTGTTATGCTGATGGGCGGGATGTAAATTGCCAACAGACACTCGGGAGAAGTGTATGGTGTTTCCTGAAACATCTAAAAAACAAAGCAACAGAGCCTAGGGCACTTCCACTTATGGTCCTATAGCTTAGGGAAATTAAAATCAAAAAGACACAGCCACCCCAAAGTTTGGGACGCCTCTGTTTACAAGAACCTCGTTTACAGTACAAGTTCAACATCGCAGAAAGTGAAAAATGGATAAAGAAGTTGTGGTATTTACTTACAAAGCAATATCACTCAGCAATGAAATCTATGTCATCAGGCCCTTAGCAGCACAATGAGTGGATTCAGGTATGATGATTCTAACTGAAATAAGTCACACAGAAAAAGAAACATCATAAGATATCAGTAATACACGGAATGTAAACTTGGCTACACAGGAACTGAATTACAGAACAGAACAGGGTCTCAAATTTAGAAAACCAACTTATGCTTGCTTAAGGGTAAAGGTGAGTTGGGGTGCTGCATAAAACCAGAGATTGAAATGAGCACAGATAAAGTTCCTTAAGCCAAATATGGAATAGACAAGAGCTACTCCTTGCTCAACGTAATGGACTCAACACCGCATATTAAACGCCTAAGAATGTACCTGGCTAGTAAGTATCTTAAAACCTATGGATTGCTATGTCTCCGAAAGAGAATCAAGCATGTGTACAGGGGCATAAATGCAGCAGTGATAGGATTGGAGAGGTTCGGTGAGCAAATGAAGACCCTTTGAAGTCATATTGCATGGTACCCATTCCACGGGTTTCAACTACCCAGGTTTAAGGTATTCTTCCTTCAGGTAAAACATGCATGTGGAACCTAGAGTATGATCAACCATGTGATCGGGAGACGTGTTCAAATATGTCTCAGTTTTCGTACCCTGGTACTCGGGTGCAACATTCCAGACGCTTTACTAACACCCTCCCGACTTGGAGAGTCAGTCCCTTTAACCTCCTGTTTGGCCCAGTTTGCAATTTCTGCGGAAGATGAACAGGAATAGCGAGAACCAATGAGAGACTAGCTGGAGGTGTCTGGACGGGCAAATTTAACTCTCATTTCCCACCAGGAAGAGGAATTAACCAAAGGCTCAGCGTGCCGTGCCGGAACCAGATTAGGGCCTGAAGCCATCCTGCGGTGTTGCGGCCAGCTCAAAAGAAAGCGAGTTGAAGAAAGGAGCTCAGGGGCACTGTAATTCACAAACCTGCAGAGTTATAAATGACAGCTATCGTCCAAAATTATACTGAAGTAAGGCTGCCAAGAGGACTTGAAAGCGGGGCAGAATTGCAGGAAACCGATTTCAGGAGGTAGACTGGAATTGCAGTGAAAGCATAGGAAAAGAGGCAGAACGTCCACAATGATGCACTTGGCCAAAAAGGGCGTATGCGTTTTTTCCTGAATATATTCAGGAAAAAACGCATACGCCCTTTTTGGCCAACCAAGCAAGCTTGCAAAGGAAATCTGCACTACAATGAAGTCTCACTTCCCCCCGGTCAAAAGGGCCATCTGAAAAAAGTGTAAAATCCAGAAAGGCAGGACAGGCCATGGAGAACTGGGAGCCTTGTTATGCTGATGGGCGGGATGTAAATTGCCAACAGACACTCGGGAGAAGTGTATGGTGTTTCCTGAAACATCTAAAAAACAAAGCAACAGAGCCTAGGGCACTTCCACTTATGGTCCTATAGCTTAGGGAAATTAAAATCAAAAAGACACAGCCACCCCAAAGTTTGGGACGCCTCTGTTTACAAGAACCTCGTTTACAGTACAAGTTCAACATCGCAGAAAGTGAAAAATGGATAAAGAAGTTGTGGTATTTACTTACAAAGCAATATCACTCAGCAATGAAATCTATGTCATCAGGCCCTTAGCAGCACAATGAGTGGATTCAGGTATGATGATTCTAACTGAAATAAGTCACACAGAAAAAGAAACATCATAAGATATCAGTAATACACGGAATGTAAACTTGGCTACACAGGAACTGAATTACAGAACAGAACAGGGTCTCAAATTTAGAAAACCAACTTATGCTTGCTTAAGGGGAAAGGTGAGTTGGGGTGCTGCATAAAACCAGAGATTGAAATGAGCACAGATAAAGTTCCTTAAGCCAAATATGGAATAGACAAGAGCTACTCCTTGCTCAACGAAATGGACTCAACACCGCATATTAAATGCCTAAGAATGTACCTGACTAGTAAGTATCTTAAAACCTATGGATTGCTATGTCTCCGAAAGAGAATCAAGCATGTGTACAGGGGCATAAACGCAGCAGTGATAGGATTGGAGAGGTTCGGTGAGCAAATGAAGACCCTTTGAAGTCATATTGCATGGTACCCATTCCACGGGTTTCAACTACCCAGGTTTAAGGTATTCTTCCTTCAGGTAAAACATGCATGTGGAACCTAGAGTATGATCAACCATGTGATCGGGAGACGTGTTCAAATATGTCTCAGTTTTCGTACCCTGGTACTCGGGTGCAACATTCCAGACGCTTTACTAACACCCTCCCGACTTGGAGAGTCAGTCCCTTTAACCTCCTGTTTGGCCCAGTTTGCAATTTCTGCGGAAGATGAACAGGAATAGCGAGAACCAATGAGAGACTAGCTGGAGGTGTCTGGACGGGCAAATTTAACTCTCATTTCCCACCAGGAAGAGGAATTAACCAAAGGCTCAGCGTGCCGTGCCGGAACCAGATTAGGGCCTGAAGCCATCCTGCGGTGTTGCGGCCAGCTCAAAAGAAAGCGAGTTGAAGAAAGGAGCTCAGGGGCACTGTAATTCACAAACCTGCAGAGTTATAAATGACAGCTATCGTCCAAAATTATACTGAAGTAAGGCTGCCAAGAGGACTTGAAAGCGGGGCAGAATTGCAGGAAACCGATTTCAGGAGGTAGACTGGAATTGCAGTGAAAGCATAGGAAAAGAGGCAGAACGTCCACAATGATGCACTTGGCCAAAAAGGGCGTATGCGTTTTTTCCTGAATATATTCAGGAAAAAACGCATACGCCCTTTTTGGCCAACCAAGCAAGCTTGCAAAGGAAATCTGCACTACAATGAAGTCTCACTTCCCCCCGGTCAAAAGGGCCATCTGATAAAAGTGTAAAATCCAGAAAGGCAGGACAGGCCATGGAGAACTGGGAGCCTTGTTATGCTGATGGGCGGGATGTAAATTGCCAACAGACACTCGGGAGAAGTGTATGGTGTTTCCTGAAACATCTAAAAAACAAAGCAACAGCACCTAGGGCACTTCCACTTATGGTCCTATAGCTTAGGGAAATTAAAATCAAAAAGACACAGCCACCCCAAAGTTTGGGACGCCTCTGTTTACAAGAACCTCGTTTACAGTACAAGTTCAACATCGCAGAAAGTGAAAAATGGATAAAGAAGTTGTGGTATTTACTTACAAAGCAATATCACTCAGCAATGAAATCTATGTCATCAGGCCCTTAGCAGCACAATGAGTGGATTCAGGTATGATGATTCTAACTGAAATAAGTCACACAGAAAAAGAAACATCATAAGATATCAGTAATACACGGAATGTAAACTTGGCTACACAGGAACTGAATTACAGAACAGAACAGGGTCTCAAATTTAGAAAACCAACTTATGCTTGCTTAAGGGGAAAGGTGAGTTGGGGTGCTGCATAAAACCAGAGATTGAAATGAGCACAGATAAAGTTCCTTAAGCCAAATATGGAATAGACAAGAGCTACTCCTTGCTCAACGAAATGGACTCAACACCGCATATTAAATGCCTAAGAATGTACCTGACTAGTAAGTATCTTAAAACCTATGGATTGCTATGTCTCCGAAAGAGAATCAAGCATGTGTACAGGGGCATAAACGCAGCAGTGATAGGATTGGAGAGGTTCGGTGAGCAAATGAAGACCCTTTGAAGTCATATTGCATGGTACCCATTCCACGGGTTTCAACTACCCAGGTTTAAGGTATTCTTCCTTCAGCTAAAACATGCATGTGGAACCTAGAGTATGATCAACCATGTGATCAGGAGACGTGTTTAAATATGTCTCAGTTTTCGTACCCTGGTACTCGGGTGCAACATTCCAGACGCTTTACTAACACCCTCCCGACTTGGAGAGTCAGTCCCTTTAACCTCCTGTTTGGCCCAGTTTGCAATTTCTACGGAAGATGAACAGGAATAGCGAGAACCAATGAGAGACTAGCTGGAGGTGTCTGGACGGGCAAATTTAACTCTCATTTCCCACCAGGAAGAGGAATTAACCAAAGGCTCAGTGTGCCGTGCCGGAACCAGATTAGGGCCTGAAGCCATCCTGCGGTGTTGCGGCCAGCTCAAAAGAAAGCGAGTTGAAGAAAGGAGCTCAGGGGCACTGTAATTCACAAACCTGCAGAGTTATAAATGACAGCTATCGTCCAAAAATATACTGAAGTAAGGCTGCCAAGAGGACTTGAAAGCGGGGCAGAATTGCAGGAAACCGATTTCAGGAGGCAGACTGGAATTGCATTGAAAGCATAGGAAAAGAGGCAGAACGTCCACCATGATGCACTTGGCCAAAAAGGGCGTATGCGTTTTTTCCTGAATATATTCAGGAAAAAACGCATACGCCCTTTTTGGCCAACCAAGCAAGCTTGCAAAGGAAATCTGCACTACAATGAAGTCTCACTTCCCCCCGGTCAAAAGGGCCATCTGAAAAAAGTGTAAAATCCAGAAAGGCAGGACAGGCCATGGAGAACTGGGAGCCTTGTTATGCTGATGGGCGGGATGTAAATTGCCAGCAGACACTCGGGAGAAGTGTATGGTGTTTCCTGAAACATCTAAAAAACAAAGCAACAGAGCCTAGGGCACTTCCACTTATGGTCCTATAGCTTAGGGAAATTAAAATCAAAAAGACACAGCCACCCCAAAGTTTGGGACGCCTCTGTTTACAAGAACCTCGTTTACAGTACAAGTTCAACATCGCAGAAAGTGAAAAATGGATAAAGAAGTTGTGGTATTTACTTACAAAGCAATATCACTCAGCAATGAAATCTATGTCATCAGGCCCTTAGCAGCACAATGAGTGGATTCAGGTATGATGATTCTAACTGAAATAAGTCACACAGAAAAAGAAACATCATAAGATATCAGTAATACACGGAATGTAAACTTGGCTACACAGGAACTGAATTACAGAACAGAACAGGGTCTCAAATTTAGAAAACCAACTTATGCTTGCTTAAGGGGAAAGGTGAGTTGGGGTGCTGCATAAAACCAGAGATTGAAATGAGCACAGATAAAGTTCCTTAAGCCAAATATGGAATAGACAAGAGCTACTCCTTGCTCAACGAAATGGACTCAACACCGCATATTAAACGCCTAAGAATGTACCTGACTAGTAAGTATCTTAAAACCTATGGATTGCTATGTCTCCGAAAGAGAATCAAGCATGTGTACAGGGGCATAAATGCAGCAGTGATAGGATTGGAGAGGTTCGGTGAGCAAATGAAGACCCTTTGAAGTCATATTGCATGGTACCCATTCCACGGGTTTCAACTACCCAGGTTTAAGGTATTCTTCCTTCAGGTAAAACATGCATGTGGTACCTAGAGTATGATCAACCATGTGATCGGGAGACGTGTTCAAATATGTCTCAGTTTTCGTACCCTGGTACTCGGGTGCAACATTCCAGACGCTTTACTAACACCCTCCCGACTTGGAGAGTCAGTCCCTTTAACCTCCTGTTTGGCCCAGTTTGCAATTTCTGCGGAAGATGAACAGGAATAGCGAGAACCAATGAGAGACTAGCTGGAGGTGTCTGGACGGGCAAATTTAACTCTCATTTCCCACCAGGAAGAGGAATTAACCAAAGGCTCAGCGTGCCGTGCCGGAACCAGATTAGGGCCTGAAGCCATCCTGCGGTGTTGCGGCCAGCTCAAAAGAAAGCGAGTTGAAGAAAGGAGCTCAGGGGCACTGTAATTCACAAACCTGCAGAGTTATAAATGACAGCTATCGTCCAAAAATATACTGAAGTAAGGCTGCCAAGAGGACTTGAAAGCGGGGCAGAATTGCAGGAAACCGATTTCAGGAGGTAGACTGGAATTGCATTGAAAGCATAGGAAAAGAGGCAGAACGTCCACAATGATGCACTTGGCCAAAAAGGGCGTATGCGTTTTTTCCTGAATATATTCAGGAAAAACCGCATACGCCCTTTTTGGCCAACCAAGGAAACTTGCAAAGGAAATCTGCACTACAATGAAGTCTCACTTCAACCCGGTCAAAAGGGCCATCTGAAAAAAGTGTAAATTCCAGAAAGGCAGGACAGGCCATGGAGAACTGGGAGCCTTGTTATGCTGATGGGCGGGATGTAAATTGCCAACAGACACTCGGGAGAAGTGTATGGTGTTTCCTGAAACATCTAAAAAACAAAGCAACAGAGCCTACGGCACTTCCACTTATGGTCCTATAGCTTAGGGAAATTAAAATCAAAAAGACACAGCCACCCCAAAGTTTGGGACGGCTCTGTTTACAAGAACCTCGTTTACGGTACAAGTTCAATATCGCAGAAAGAGAAAAATGGATAAAGAAGTTGTGGTACTTACGTACAATGCAATATCACTCAGCAATGAAATCTATGTCATCAGGCCCGTAGCAGCATTATGAGTGGATTCAGGTATGATGATTCTAACTGAAATAAGTCACACAGAAAAAGAAACATCATAAGATATCACTAATACACGGAATGTAAACTTGGCTACACAGGAACTGAATTACAAAACAGAACAGGGTCTCAAATTTAGAAAACCAACTTATGCTTGCTTAAGGGGAAAGGTGAGTTGGGGTGCTGCATAAAACCAGAGATTGAAATGAGCACAGATAAAGTTCCTTAAGCGAAATATGTAATAGACAAGAGCTATTCCTTGCTCAACGAAATGGACTCAACACCGCATATTAAATACCTAAGAATGTACCTGACTAGTAAGTATCTTAAAACCTATGGATTGCTATGTCTCCGAAAGAGAATCAAGCATGTGTACAGGGGCATAAACGCAGCAGTGATAGGATTGGAGAGGTTCGGTGAGCAAATGAAGACCCTTTGAAGTCATATTGCATGGTACCCATTCCACGGGTTTCAACTACCCAGGTTTAAGGTATTCTTCCTTCAGCTAAAACATGCATGTGGAACCTAGAGTATGATCAACCATGTGATCGGGAGACGTGTTCAAATATGTCTCAGTTTTCGTACCCTGGTACTCGGGTGCAACATTCCAGAGGCTTTACTAACACCCTCCCGACTTGGAGAGTCAGTCCCTTTAACCTCCTGTTTGGCCCAGTTTGCAATTTCTGCGGAAGATGAACAGGAATAGCGAGAACCAATGAGAGACTAGCTGGAGGTGTCTGGACGGGCAAATTTAACTCTCATTTCCCACCAGGAAGAGGAATTAACCAAAGGCTCAGCGTGCCGTGCCGGATCCAGATTAGGGCCTGAAGCCATCCTGCGGTGTTGCGGCCAGCTCAAAAGAAAGCGAGTTGAAGAAAGGAGCTCAGGGGCACTGTAATTCACAAACCTGCAGACTTATAAATGACAGCTATCGTCCAAAAATATACTGAAGTAAGGCTGCCAAGAGGACTTGAAAGCGGGGCAGAATTGCAGGAAACCGATTTCAGGAGGTAGACTGGAATTGCATTGAAAGCATAGGAAAAGAGGCAGAACGTCCACAATGATGCACTTGGCCAAAAAGGGCGTATGCGTTTTTTCCTGAATATATTCAGGAAAAAACGCATACGCCCTTTTTGGCCAACCAAGCAAACTTGCAAAGGAAATCTGCACTACAATGAAGTCTCACTTCAACCCGGTCAAAAGGGCCATCTGAAAAAAGTGTAAAATCCAGAAAGGCAGGACAGGCCATGGAGAACTGGGAGCCTTGTTATGCTGATGGGCGGGGTGTAATTTGCCAACAGACACTCGGGAGAAGTGTATGGTGTTTCCTGAAACATCTAAAAAACAAAGCAACAGAGCCTAGGGCACTTCCACTTATGGTCCTATAGCTTAGGGAAATTAAAATCAAAAAGACACAGCCACCCCAAAGTTTGGGACGGCTCTGTTTACAAGAACCTCGTTTACGGTACAAGTTCAATATCGCACAAAGTGAAAAATGGATAAAGAAGTTGTGGTACTTACGTACAATGCAATATCACTCAGCAATGAAATGTATGTCATCAGGCCCGTAGCAGCATAATGAGTGGATTCAGGTATGATGATTCTAACTGAAATAAGTCACACAGAAAAAGAAACATCATAAGATATCAGTAATACACGGAATGTAAACTTGGCTACACAGGAACTGAATTACAGAACAGAACAGGGTCTCAAATTTAGAAAACCAACTTATGCTTGCTTAAGGGGAAAGGTGAGTTGGGGTGCTGCATAAAACCAGAGATTGAAATGAGCACAGATAAAGTTCCTTAAGCCAAATATGGAATAGACAAGAGCTACTCCTTGCTCAACGAAATGGACTCAACACCGCATATTAAATGCCTAAGAATGTACCTGACTAGTAAGTATCTTAAAACCTATGGATTGCTATGTCTCCGAAAGAGAATCAAGCATGTGTACAGGGGCATAAACGCAGCAGTGATAGGATTGGAGAGGTTCGGTGAGCAAATGAAGACCCTTTGAAGTCATATTGCATGGTACCCATTCCACGGGTTTCAACTACCCAGGTTTAAGGTATTCTTCCTTCAGCTAAAACATGCATGTGGAACCTAGAGTATGATCAACCATGTGATCAGGAGACGTGTTTAAATATGTCTCAGTTTTCGTACCCTGGTACTCGGGTGCAACATTCCAGACGCTTTACTAACACCCTCCCGACTTGGAGAGTCAGTCCCTTTAACCTCCTGTTTGGCCCAGTTTGCAATTTCTACGGAAGATGAACAGGAATAGCGAGAACCAATGAGAGACTAGCTGGAGGTGTCTGGACGGGCAAATTTAACTCTCATTTCCCACCAGGAAGAGGAATTAACCAAAGGCTCAGTGTGCCGTGCCGGAACCAGATTAGGGCCTGAAGCCATCCTGCGGTGTTGCGGCCAGCTCAAAAGAAAGCGAGTTGAAGAAAGGAGCTCAGGGGCACTGTAATTCACAAACCTGCAGAGTTATAAATGACAGCTATCGTCCAAAAATATACTGAAGTAAGGCTGCCAAGAGGACTTGAAAGCGGGGCAGAATTGCAGGAAACCGATTTCAGGAGGCAGACTGGAATTGCATTGAAAGCATAGGAAAAGAGGCAGAACGTCCACCATGATGCACTTGGCCAAAAAGGGCGTATGCGTTTTTTCCTGAATATATTCAGGAAAAAACGCATACGCCCTTTTTGGCCAACCAAGCAAGCTTGCAAAGGAAATCTGCACTACAATGAAGTCTCACTTCCCCCCGGTCAAAAGGGCCATCTGAAAAAAGTGTAAAATCCAGAAAGGCAGGACAGGCCATGGAGAACTGGGAGCCTTGTTATGCTGATGGGCGGGATGTAAATTGCCAACAGACACTCGGGAGAAGTGTATGGTGTTTCCTGAAACATCTAAAAAACAAAGCAACAGAGCCTAGGGCACTTCCACTTATGGTCCTATAGCTTAGGGAAATTAAAATCAAAAAGACACAGCCACCCCAAAGTTTGGGACGCCTCTGTTTACAAGAACCTCGTTTACAGTACAAGTTCAACATCGCAGAAAGTGAAAAATGGATAAAGAAGTTGTGGTATTTACTTACAAAGCAATATCACTCAGCAATGAAATCTATGTCATCAGGCCCTTAGCAGCACAATGAGTGGATTCAGGTATGATGATTCTAACTGAAATAAGTCACACAGAAAAAGAAACATCATAAGATATCAGTAATACACGGAATGTAAACTTGGCTACACAGGAACTGAATTACAGAACAGAACAGGGTCTCAAATTTAGAAAACCAACTTATGCTTGCTTAAGGGTAAAGGTGAGTTGGGGTGCTGCATAAAACCAGAGATTGAAATGAGCACAGATAAAGTTCCTTAAGCCAAATATGGAATAGACAAGAGCTACTCCTTGCTCAACGAAATGGACTCAACACCGCATATTAAATGCCTAAGAATGTACCTGACTAGTAAGTATCTTAAAACCTATGGATTGCTATGTCTCCAAAAGAGAATCAAGCATGTGTACAGGGGCATAAACGCAGCAGTGATAGGATTGGAGAGGTTCGGTGAGCAAATGAAGACCCTTTGAAGTCATATTGCATGGTACCCATTCCACGGGTTTCAACTACCCAGGTTTAAGGTATTCTTCCTTCAGCTAAAACATGCATGTGGAACCTAGAGTATGATCAACCATGTGATCGGGAGACGTGTTCAAATATGTCTCAGTTTTCGTACCCTGGTACTCGGGTGCAACATTCCAGACGCTTTACTAACACCCTCCCGACTTGGAGAGTCAGTCCCTTTAACCTCCTGTTTGGCCCAGTTTGCAATTTCTGCGGAAGATGAACAGGAATAGCGAGAACCAATGAGAGACTAGCTGGAGGTGTCTGGACGGGCAAATTTAACTCTCATTTCCCACCAGGAAGAGGAATTAACCAAAGGCTCAGCGTGCCGTGCCGGAACCAGATTAGGGCCTGAAGCCATCCTGCGGTGTTGCGGCCAGCTCAAAAGAAAGCGAGTTGAAGAAAGGAGCTCAGGGGCACTGTAATTCACAAACCTGCAGAGTTATAAATGACAGCTATCGTCCAAAAATATACTGAAGTAAGGCTGCCAAGAGGACTTGAAAGCGGGGCAGAATTGCAGGAAACCGATTTCAGGAGGTAGACTGGAATTGCATTGAAAGCATAGGAAAAGAGGCAGAACGTCCACCATGATGCACTTGGCCAAAAAGGGCGTATGCGTTTTTTCCTGAATATATTCAGGAAAAAACGCATACGCCCTTTTTGGCCAACCAAGCAAGCTTGCAAAGGAAATCTGCACTACAATGAAGTCTCACTTCCCCCCGGTCAAAAGGGCCATCTGAAAAAAGTGTAAAATCCAGAAAGGCAGGACAGGCCATGGAGAACTGGGAGCCTTGTTATGCTGATGGGCGGGATGTAAATTGCCAGCAGACACTCGGGAGAAGTGTATGGTGTTTCCTGAAACATCTAAAAAACAAAGCAACAGAGCCTAGGGCACTTCCACTTATGGTCCTATAGCTTAGGGAAATTAAAATCAAAAAGACACAGCCACCCCAAAGTTTGGGACGCCTCTGTTTACAAGAACCTCGTTTACAGTACAAGTTCAACATCGCAGAAAGTGAAAAATGGATAAAGAAGTTGTGGTATTTACTTACAAAGCAATATCACTCAGCAATGAAATCTATGTCATCAGGCCCTTAGCAGCACAATGAGTGGATTCAGGTATGATGATTCTAACTGAAATAAGTCACACAGAAAAAGAAACATCATAAGATATCAGTAATACACGGAATGTAAACTTGGCTACACAGGAACTGAATTACAGAACAGAACAGGGTCTCAAATTTAGAAAACCAACTTATGCTTGCTTAAGGGGAAAGGTGAGTTGGGGTGCTGCATAAAACCAGAGATTGAAATGAGCACAGATAAAGTTCCTTAAGCCAAATATGGAATAGACAAGAGCTACTCCTTGCTCAACGAAATGGACTCAACACCGCATATTAAACGCCTAAGAATGTACCTGACTAGTAAGTATCTTAAAACCTATGGATTGCTATGTCTCCGAAAGAGAATCAAGCATGTGTACAGGGGCATAAATGCAGCAGTGATAGGATTGGAGAGGTTCGGTGAGCAAATGAAGACCCTTTGAAGTCATATTGCATGGTACCCATTCCACGGGTTTCAACTACCCAGGTTTAAGGTATTCTTCCTTCAGGTAAAACATGCATGTGGTACCTAGAGTATGATCAACCATGTGATCGGGAGACGTGTTCAAATATGTCTCAGTTTTCGTACCCTGGTACTCGGGTGCAACATTCCAGACGCTTTACTAACACCCTCCCGACTTGGAGAGTCAGTCCCTTTAACCTCCTGTTTGGCCCAGTTTGCAATTTCTGCGGAAGATGAACAGGAATAGCGAGAACCAATGAGAGACTAGCTGGAGGTGTCTGGACGGGCAAATTTAACTCTCATTTCCCACCAGGAAGAGGAATTAACCAAAGGCTCAGCGTGCCGTGCCGGAACCAGATTAGGGCCTGAAGCCATCCTGCGGTGTTGCGGCCAGCTCAAAAGAAAGCGAGTTGAAGAAAGGAGCTCAGGGGCACTGTAATTCACAAACCTGCAGAGTTATAAATGACAGCTATCGTCCAAAAATATACTGAAGTAAGGCTGCCAAGAGGACTTGAAAGCGGGGCAGAATTGCAGGAAACCGATTTCAGGAGGTAGACTGGAATTGCATTGAAAGCATAGGAAAAGAGGCAGAACGTCCACAATGATGCACTTGGCCAAAAAGGGCGTATGCGTTTTTTCCTGAATATATTCAGGAAAAACCGCATACGCCCTTTTTGGCCAACCAAGGAAACTTGCAAAGGAAATCTGCACTACAATGAAGTCTCACTTCAACCCGGTCAAAAGGGCCATCTGAAAAAAGTGTAAATTCCAGAAAGGCAGGACAGGCCATGGAGAACTGGGAGCCTTGTTATGCTGATGGGCGGGATGTAAATTGCCAACAGACACTCGGGAGAAGTGTATGGTGTTTCCTGAAACATCTAAAAAACAAAGCAACAGAGCCTACGGCACTTCCACTTATGGTCCTATAGCTTAGGGAAATTAAAATCAAAAAGACACAGCCACCCCAAAGTTTGGGACGGCTCTGTTTACAAGAACCTCGTTTACGGTACAAGTTCAATATCGCAGAAAGAGAAAAATGGATAAAGAAGTTGTGGTACTTACGTACAATGCAATATCACTCAGCAATGAAATCTATGTCATCAGGCCCGTAGCAGCATTATGAGTGGATTCAGGTATGATGATTCTAACTGAAATAAGTCACACAGAAAAAGAAACATCATAAGATATCACTAATACACGGAATGTAAACTTGGCTACACAGGAACTGAATTACAAAACAGAACAGGGTCTCAAATTTAGAAAACCAACTTATGCTTGCTTAAGGGGAAAGGTGAGTTGGGGTGCTGCATAAAACCAGAGATTGAAATGAGCACAGATAAAGTTCCTTAAGCGAAATATGTAATAGACAAGAGCTATTCCTTGCTCAACGAAATGGACTCAACACCGCATATTAAATGCCTAAGAATGTACCTGACTAGTAAGTATCTTAAAACCTATGGATTGCTATGTCTCCGAAAGAGAATCAAGCATGTGTACAGGGGCATAAACGCAGCAGTGATAGGATTGGAGAGGTTCGGTGAGCAAATGAAGACCCTTTGAAGTCATATTGCATGGTACCCATTCCACGGGTTTCAACTACCCAGGTTTAAGGTATTCTTCCTTCAGCTAAAACATGCATGTGGAACCTAGAGTATGATCAACCATGTGATCGGGAGACGTGTTCAAATATGTCTCAGTTTTCGTACCCTGGTACTCGGGTGCAACATTCCAGACGCTTTACTAACACCCTCCCGACTTGGAGAGTCAGTCCCTTTAACCTCCTGTTTGGCCCAGTTTGCAATTTCTGCGGAAGATGAACAGGAATAGCGAGAACCAATGAGAGACTAGCTGGAGGTGTCTGGACGGGCAAATTTAACTCTCATTTCCCACCAGGAAGAGGAATTAACCAAAGGCTCAGCGTGCCGTGCCGGATCCAGATTAGGGCCTGAAGCCATCCTGCGGTGTTGCGGCCAGCTCAAAAGAAAGCGAGTTGAAGAAAGGAGCTCAGGGGCACTGTAATTCACAAACCTGCAGACTTATAAATGACAGCTATCGTCCAAAAATATACTGAAGTAAGGCTGCCAAGAGGACTTGAAAGCGGGGCAGAATTGCAGGAAACCGATTTCAGGAGGTAGACTGGAATTGCATTGAAAGCATAGGAAAAGAGGCAGAACGTCCACAATGATGCACTTGGCCAAAAAGGGCGTATGCGTTTTTTCCTGAATATATTCAGGAAAAAACGCATACGCCCTTTTTGGCCAACCAAGCAAACTTGCAAAGGAAATCTGCACTACAATGAAGTCTCACTTCAACCCGGTCAAAAGGGCCATCTGAAAAAAGTGTAAAATCCAGAAAGGCAGGACAGGCCATGGAGAACTGGGAGCCTTGTTATGCTGATGGGCGGGGTGTAATTTGCCAACAGACACTCGGGAGAAGTGTATGGTGTTTCCTGAAACATCTAAAAAACAAAGCAACAGAGCCTAGGGCACTTCCACTTATGGTCCTATAGCTTAGGGAAATTAAAATCAAAAAGACACAGCCACCCCAAAGTTTGGGACGGCTCTGTTTACAAGAACCTCGTTTACGGTACAAGTTCAATATCGCACAAAGTGAAAAATGGATAAAGAAGTTGTGGTACTTACGTACAATGCAATATCACTCAGCAATGAAATGTATGTCATCAGGCCCGTAGCAGCATAATGAGTGGATTCAGGTATGATGATTCTAACTGAAATAAGTCACACAGAAAAAGAAACATCATAAGATATCAGTAATACACGGAATGTAAACTTGGCTACACAGGAACTGAATTACAGAACAGAACAGGGTCTCAAATTTAGAAAACCAACTTATGCTTGCTTAAGGGGAAAGGTGAGTTGGGGTGCTGCATAAAACCAGAGATTGAAATGAACACAGATAAAGTTCCTTAAGCCAAATATGGAATAGACAAGAGCTACTCCTTGCTCAACGAAATGGACTCAACACCGCATATTAAATGCCTAAGAATGTACCTGACTAGTAAGTATCTTAAAACCTATGGATTGCTATGTCTCCGAAAGAGAATCAAGCATGTGTACAGGGGCATAAACGCAGCAGTGATAGGATTGGAGAGGTTCGGTGAGCAAATGAAGACCCTTTGAAGTCATATTGCATGGTACCCATTCCACGGGTTTCAACTACCCAGGTTTAAGGTATTCTTCCTTCAGCTAAAACATGCATGTGGAACCTAGAGTATGATCAACCATGTGATCGGGAGACGTGTTCAAATATGTCTCAGTTTTCGTACCCTGGTACTCGGGTGCAACATTCCAGACGCTTTACTAACACCCTCCCGACTTGGAGAGTCAGTCCCTTTAACCTCCTGTTTGGCCCAGTTTGCAATTTCTGCGGAAGATGAACAGGAATAGCGAGAACCAATGAGAGACTAGCTGGAGGTGTCTGGACGGGCAAATTTAACTCTCATTTCCCACCAGGAAGAGGAATTAACCAAAGGCTCAGCATGTCGTGCCGGGACCAGATTAGGGCCTGAAGCCATCCTGCGGTGTTGTGGCCAGCTCACAAGAAAGCGAGTTGAAGAAAGGAGCTCAGGGGCACTGTAATTCACAAACCTGCAGACTTATAAATGACAGCTATCGTCCAAAAATATACTGAAGTAAGGTTGCCAAGAGGACTTGAAAGCGGGGAAGAATTGCAGGAAACCGATTTCAGGAGGTAGACTGGAATTGCATTGAAAGCATAGGAAAACAGGGAGAACGACCACAATGATGCACTTCGCCAAAAAGGGCGTATGCATTTTTTCCTGACATACGCCCTTTTTGGCCAACCAAGCAAGCTTGCAAAGGAAATTTGCACTACAATGAAGTCTCACTTCCCCCCGGTCAAAAGGGCCATCTGAGAAAAGTGTAAAATCCAGAAAGGCAGGACAGGCCATGGAGAACTTGGAGCCTTGTTATGCTGATGGGCGGGATGTAAATTGCCAACAGCCACTCGGGAGAAGTGTATGGTGTTTCCTGAAACATCTAAAAAACAAAGCAACAGAGCCTAGGGCACTTCCACTTATGGTCCTATAGCTTAGGGAAATTAAAATCAAAAAGACACAGCCACCCCACAGTTTGGGACAGCTCTGTTTACAAGAACCTCGTTTACGGTACAAGTTCAATATCGCAGAAAGTGAAAAATGGATAAAGAAGTTGTGGTACTTATGTACAATGCAAAATCACTCAGCCATGAAATCTATGTCATCAGGCCCGTAGCAGCATAATGAGTGGATTCAGGTATGATGATTCTAACTGAAATATGTCACACAGAAAAAGAAACATCATAAGATATCACTAATACACGGAATGTGAACTTGGCTACACATGAACTGAATTACAAAACAGAACAGGGTCTCAAGTTTAGAAAACCAACTTATGCTTCCTTAAGGGGGAAAGTGAGTTGGGGTGCTGCATAAAACCAGAGTTTGAAATTAGCACAGATACCATTCAATAAGCCAAATATGTAATAGACAAGACCTACCCCTTGCTCAACAAAATGGACTCAACAATGAGGTATCACCTCACACCTGATAGAATGGGCATCATGAGAAAATCTACAAACAAAAATGCTGGAAAGGGTGTGGAGAAAAGGAACCCTCTTCCACTATTGTTGGGAATATAAATTGATACAGTCACTACGGAGAACAATATGGAGTTTCTTAAGAAACTAACAATAGAATTACCATATGATACAGCAATCCCAGTACTGGACATATACCCAGACAAAACCATAAATCAAAACGAGACATTCACCGCAATGTTCATTGCATCACTATTTACAATATCGAGGTAATGGAAGCAACCTAAATGCCCACAGACAGACGAATGCATAAAGCTGTGGTACATATATAAAATGGAATATTACTAAGCCATGAAAAGGAATGAAATTGGGTCATTTGTAGAGACGTCGATGGATCTAGAGACTGTCATACAGAGTGAAGTAAGTCAGAAAGAGAAAAACAAATCTTGTATATTCATGCATATATGTGGAACCTAGAAAAACTGTACAGATTAACCATTTTGCAAGGCATAAATAGAGCAACAGATGTAGACAACAAATGTATGGACAACAAGGGGGGAAAGCTGTTGGGGGGGTGGTGGTGGGAGGAGTTGAGAGACTGGGATTGGCATGTATACATTTATATGTATAAAATAGATAACCAATAAGAACCTGCTGTATAAAAATATAAAATAAAATTCAAAATTAAAAAGAAATAAAATTTAAAAAATAAAACAGAAAAAACAATTATTCCCTTCACATACATGTATTTATATGAATAAATTATTTCCATGCTTATATCTGTAAATACAAAAAAGAGGAATAAAATCTACCTTGAACCAAAAACGAAAAAGAGAAAAAAAACACAGAACCCACCAGTTCCACAGAGGAAAACCGTATCAGGGCACTTGCTCCAGTTGTAAACAATTCTGAAGTTGGCCAGTGGTGGGGAATCGTCTCCCATTCAGCCAGCAGCCCCCACGCAACAAGCGTCCTCATTGCAAAGCTGGGGCACCGTGCCGAGGCATCTGTGAGTAAACGTGAGCTGAGCCCCAGGCCAGTTGCTGCTGAACTATTCCCACCCGTCCCAGGTAAAACACCTGAATATATACAAGGACTTGAAAGCCTAGAGGAAGGGCCATAGAGCCACACGAGTGACAGCATGCCGGCCGACTTGGTGCCTGCAGGCCAGCCAGGATGGTCCTGGCCCTGGGTGCTCTTCTGGAAGATTTCCATTTCCCTGACTGAGATACCCGTCCTGTCCCTGCCCCCACTGCTTTTTTCCTTCCTCACCTCTGCCCAGGGAGAAATTCCAGCAGCAGGTATGGGTGACACATCCTCTTCTTTAGCAGGTGGCAGCCTGGCAACTGCTGCAGAAAGTCCAGCAGAGCCCCACTCACACTGGGCCACCCACAAAGCCGTGGCCTCTCACTCCCTCCCACCAGCCCAGCCCCGAGACTGCTGACAGGGCAGAGAAAATGGCGTCAGGCACGGCTGCAGGGGCTCTTGCTGCCTGGAGTGGTATTTATATTGATCTCAACCCAGGCACACCTGGGGAGGGCTGGCCCGCACGGTAAGGCTGCCCAGGTCAGCCAATCATCACCCCTCAGGGGCTCACAGTTGCAGAAAATGGAACTTGCTGAACCGGCCAGGTCCAAGGAACAGGTGTGGGCTCCTGAGAGTCAGGATAGACAAGGGGCTGCAGCTTTGGCTTGTTTTCTAATCATTTTATCTGGCCCATGAGTGGGAGACAACTTCAAGAAAACCCTCTCCTTATGAGAGGAACCCAGGAGTCAGGGAGAGGAGGGGTGGGTGGTGGTTGGAGACAGAGGCCTGGTGCCCCGGGTGCAGTGGAAGTCTCTGGAAGACCAGGTGGAGGGAGGCCGCACAGAGTGATGCCCAGGGTCACAGACCTGTCGCAGCTGCTGTTTGTTAGTTCAAGTCCTGCTCTGAGGTGCTCTGTGCCAGCTCTGAGCGACAGGTGAGCTGGGGGTGCTCTGCAATGAGGGCTATGTGCACGGTTCCTGTGTGCCCAGCCCTGCCATGGTACCTGCAAGGGTAGCTCTGTATCCTGGGAAGGGCCTGACCACGAGAGCCCCGTGGGCTGGGGTGGGGGTGGGGTACCTGCCCAGGTGAGCTCCATATTCTGGGATTGGTCTGACCACGAGAGCCCCATGGGCTGCTGGGGACCTGGTAAAGGATGTCAGGACAGTCAGTGAAGCCACCGAGGATATACCTCCAGTTGCTCCTAATTCCTACACCCTGCTGGTCATTCTACCAACCACCAGGACATGGTATTCTGTATTAGTCTTCAATGATGCCTTCTTTTGTATTCCATTAGTCCCAGAGTCACAAGAAATTTTGGCTTGTGAGTGGCAGGACTCAACATACAACTAAAACAATACTTCCGGGCCGTCTTGCCCCAAGGGTGCAAAAATTCCCACACCATCTTTGGGGAAAGCTTAGCTAAAGACCTAAAAGTTCTACCTCTGGAAAAGGAAACCCTCCTTCAGTACGCAGACGACATTCTGATCGCCAGCCCTACTAAGGAGGCCTCTGAACTACCAAGCCAATAAAGGATAGAAGTTGTCCAAGAAAAAGCTCAAATATCACAGACTGCGGTGACCTGCCTGGGCTTCATTCTCACAGAAGGTCGGAGAAGCCCATCCCAGGAAAGGGAAGAAACCATTTGCAGCCTTACCCCTTTCTAAAACTAGAAGACAGCTTAGGGGTTCCTGGGGAGGCCAGGGTTTGCTGCTTCTGGATCCCTAACTACAGTCTACTAGCTGGGCCTCTATATGAAACACTGAAAGGAAAAGATGATGATCCTTTTGAATAGAATCCAGAAGTGGCCTTTCAAGAATGGAAAGAGCAGTCAATTCAGACCCTTGCCCTGGAACTCCCTAATTTAGCTAAACCCTTTGACCTTTACATTCCCGGTGAAAGGTGAATCGCCATTGGAGAATTAGTGCAAAAACTGGGACCACTTGAAATGGAACAATGCAAGAATGCCATCCAGGTAGGATAAACTACGGTCACCAAGGGGCTTGGCCCACTGCCGCATCTGGCCAAGATACTGGCGGTATCTAAAAACCTGGAAATCAGCAGCCCAAAAGGCCACCTCCTTCCTAAGGGAAAAGGACCCCACGTGGTGATCCTAACCACCAACGATGCCCTGAAGTTGCAGGGTTCGCTCCGTGGGCACACCGACCTCGAGTGAGGAGGCCCTCCAACTCCAACATCCAGAGAGATAACCGGGGGCAACAGGGCACCATGACGACTCGTGTGAACATCACTTGACCTGGAGTTTCTCTCATAAAACAATAAGAGTGTGTCCCAAAAGAGTAGACTACTGCTTGCAGGACTTACTGCACCCAGAGGGGAGCTAATAATCTTGGCGGGGGAACCGTATATCACACTGTCACCATAGAAAAGCCTACAGACACCGTGATGATGGTGGCCAATAAGACCGGCTGGACTCCTGTTTACTTCAAAAGGCTGTTGACTCAGTGGTCATCATGGTCCTTGATCACCACTGACCCTGGACTGTCTGGGAGTTGAGCGGGCAGGGCTCTGACACCTGGTGCTGTTTGTACGTTAATTCAGGGGCCTAATTGAAGAAAGCGCAGACTACTGGTCAGAGCATCTAAGCTGGCAGAAACGGTCAGCCTAAGGTGGCCGAACAAATGTGGGGCGGGGTGAAACCGGCCCCCACAGCGTCTCTGCACATCTCTTTCCTGGACCCTTAAAGGTCATTAGAATCTATAACACTTCCAATGCTGGTGCTCAGGTGGACGAGCAGGGAGGCAGGGGGCCTGGGGACAATCAACGTCACCTGGAGGCTGCTGGGGAGAAGCTCTGACCCTCGCCCCCGGGTATTAGGGCTCCCAACTCAGCACTCAGCAGTTACAGAAGAAGTGTCTGCACCCTCAGCACTCCAAGAATGAGGAACGGGACAAAAGGCAGAGGAGGGGTTTGTCCCCAGCAAAGCCCATTAAAAATCCCTGGGAGATAAAAATAGAATCTGGGCAATAAAGTCAAGTCTAACCTTTTTTATCCTTTGTGCTTTGTCTAATTTCACGTGCTCCTAGGGTCCCGCATGCAGAGGTTCCACACCCGGCACTTCAGACCAGATTTCCTAGTGCAGAATGGCTGGGTCGACACCTCAGCTCCTGGGGCCCAGTGCAGACTCCGCGATATAGAGCCTGAGCTGCAGCCAACCTGGCCCTCGAGAGCTCCGCCCCCTCCCTCCCACTGACTCTGACAGGATCTCTACACAGCAGCCCAGCCCACAGCCCACGGGGTAGTGCATGCTCTCACCTCTCCATTCTCTGATCAAAATATAAAGTTTCCTTTGCTTGTGAACCAAACTCAGTCTCGATCTGTTGGCCCCAATGACACTGGGCAGGGGGACACTTGTTGGGGTCCACTCTGGAGGATCAGTAACAGAAATTGAGACTATTGTAACCTCAATGAACAGATGTGTGAGCCAAACTGTAGTTAACATAGAACAGTGTATAAGGCTCGGGTAAAATAAGATGTTTCTAACACTTCCATTTGATATTTCCATCACTTTATTATAAGCAAGTTCAGTGAAAAGGTTTGTCTTATTTGTCAGGTCAATATTAGAGAAACGAAGTGATTTCTTTCCAAGGATGTACATCTAATAATCTTGGTTAAAGCTTCAATCTTGTTTTAAATGCTTTTCCATTGAAAATGATACCTCTCTTTCAGCTCCCCCATTTCTGAGAAGTATAAAATCTTATAATTTATTATTACCAAAGGGGAAAGGTGGGAGGAGGGATAAATTAACAGTTTGGGATTAACACATACACACTGCTATGTATAAAATAGATCATCAACAAGGAACTACTGTATAGCACAGGGAACTACACTCAACATTTTGCAATAACCTATAAGGGGAAATAATCTGAAAAAGAATAGATATTTTTATTGACATCATCTATCAATGACAGTTAAAGTGTAACCTAAGGGAAGCTGGTGGTGAGTGCTTCTGACCCTGAAGACTTCAATCATCTAAAGTTTGGACTCTGCCTACTTCCCAAGGCCCTTAATGAACATATGTGTAGCCGTAGCTTAAAAAATTCCCCAGTTTGGGTTTCGGGGAGACACTGATTTTGAAAAAGCCCTGGTGTTCTCCTTACATGAATGGGACTCTTCCTACTGCTAAAACATGTCTGTCACACCCAGAGGATGGTATACCGTCTGATCGGGAAGAGTTTGGAAAAGGCATCTCATCTCCTCATCTCCTGGTGCTCGGGTTCACCCCTCCAGCGTCTTTACTAACAGTCTCCCCACTTGGAGATGTCAGCACTGTCAACATCCTGTTGCGTACAGTTTGGAATTTGTCCAGAGGATGAAGCGGAAGGATGAGGAACAATGAGAGACAAGTCCTAGGTGTTCAGACAGGCACATGTCACTCTAATTTCCAATCAGGAAGACGAATTGACCAAAGGCTAGGGTTGCCCATGGAAACAGTATAGGGCTTGAGGAAATCCCGCTGCTTTGTGGCCAGTTCCCATAAACACAAGTTGAACAATGGAACTCAGGGGCAGTAAAATTCACAAAACTGCAGAGTTGAAAATATCCATCACTGAAAAATGTCTTGAGGAAAGTCAGAGAAAAGGACTTGTAAGCAAGGGAGAATGGCAGGAAAGGGATTTGAGGAGGTAGAAAGGACTCGCCATTAAGCACAAGAAAAGGAGCTGAACATTGCCAACATTGCAGTTGGCCAAAAAGGGTGTATGCGTTTTTTTCTGTATATATTCAAGAAAAGGGCATACACTTTTTTAGCCAACCAAACAGGTGGGCACTGGAAGTCAATACTACAAAAGATATCACTTCGCATCAGTCAGAAGAGCCATCCTCATAAAGCGTAAACAACAGAAATGCAGGACAGGGCAAGGAGAAGAGGGAGCCCTGTGAGACTTATAGTGGAAATGTATATTGCCAACGGCCATTCTGGAGAAGTGTATTGTGTTTACTAAAGCATCTAAAAAATGAGCTACAGAGCATAGGGCACTTGCACTCATGGGCGTATATCTTGAGAAAAACAAAAATCGAGAGGACACAGGCACCCCAATGTTTACCCCCTCTCTGTTTAAAAGATCCTCAACTAGGATATAACTTAAATGTCTCTGGAGGGAAAAAATGGGTAGAGATGTGGTACTTAGGTAGAGTGGAATATTATTCAGCCTGGAAATCAATGAAATATGGCCAGTTGTAACAACTCCGGAGGAGTTATGTATGATCTTTCTAAGTGACAGAATTCAAAAAGAAAAAGACACATATCATAAGATATCACTTAAAGGTGGAATCTAAAATGGCTACACATGAAATAAATTACAAAACAAAAACATAGTCAAATATGTAGAAAACACGCATAAGGCTGCTAAACGGGAAAGGTGGGGAGGGGTGAGGCATCACCCAGGAGGTTGAAATTAGCAAAGATACCATTCCAAATACCAAACTGATAATCAACAAGGCCTACACGGTAGCTAAAAGAACTGCACTCAGCACACTCAAGTCACCAGAAAAGAATATATACGACTGGTAAGAATCTGAAAAAGAATTTACTGATGTCTCTCTGTACGTGAATCAAGTGGATGTACAGCAGCAAGAAACAGAGCTTTGAAAATCAGCTGTAACCAATATAGTAATAAATTGAAAAAAATAAACGACAGAGAGACAGAGAAAACCTCTTACAACTTTTCCTCAGGGCCGGTGATGCAACATGGATTGAACACATCTAGACCCACAGCAGGATGAGACATAAGGCTGGAAACTGTTTGCGCTAAGAGAAATGTGAGGTTGGGTGAGGAAATGCACACCCTTTAAAGTAATACTACCTGGTACCCATTCAATGGGTCCCAAATATGCAGGTTCAAGGGATCTTCCTACAGCTAAAACATGCATGGAAAACCCAGAGGACTGTACACCATGTGATCGGGAGATGTGTCTAAAATGCAGCTCATTTATCCTCTCCTGGTGCTCCTGTTCACCATTCCAGCCACGTTACTTAGAATCTCCCCACTTGGAGAATCAGCACATTTCAACTTCTGTTTCACACATTTTGCAAATTGTGAGGAGGATGAACGGGGAACCAATGAGAGAATAGTTGTAGGGGTTTGGACGGGCACATATCACTCTAATTTCCCATTAAGAATAAGAATTGAAAAAAGGCTCAGCCCGCCTCGCCCGAGCCAAAATAGGGCCTGAAGCAATCCTGCGGGTTTGAGGCCAGCTCACAAAAGAGCAACTTAAAAAATGGAGCTCAGGGTCACTGCAATTCACAAACCTGCAGAGTTATAAATGAAAACTAACGTCCAAAAATATGTTGAGGTAAGGCAAAGAAGAGGATCTGAATGCAAGACAGAATTGCAAGAAACAGATTTCAAGAGATAGATTGGACTCGTCTTTAAAGCACATGAAAAGCGGCAGAATTTCGACAATGATGCAGTTGGCCCAAAAGGGCGTATGCGTTTTTTCCTGATTATATCCAGGAAAAAACACATACGCACTTTATGGGCAACGAAGCAAGCAAGCAATGCAAATGTGCACAACAAAGAAGTCTCATTTCCCACTGGTCAAAAGGGCCATCCTAAAAAATTGTAAAAACCAGAAATGCAGGACAGGCCATGGAGAACAGGGAGCCTTTATACGCTGATGGGCAGTGTGTGAACTGCCGAGAGCCACTCTGGAGAAGTGTATGGTGGTTCCTAAATCATCTAAAAAACAGAGCTACAGAGCATAGGACACTTCCAATCATGGGAGTATATCTAGGGAAATCTAAAAATTAACAAGACACAAGCACACCACAGTTTAGGGCTACTCTGTTTACAAGAACCTCAACTTCAGTATACCTTAAATATCCCAGGAAAGAGAACAATGGATAAAGAAGATGTGGTACTTATGTACAATGGAATATCTCTTCACCATGAAATCAATGTAATAAGGCTAGTAGAAGGATAAAGAGTGGATTTAGGTCCGATAATACTACTTGAAATAAGTCAAACAGAAAAAGAAACATATCATAAGATATCACTTATAGAGGGAGGGTAAATATGGCTGCACAAGAAATGAATTACAGAACAGAACAGTGTCTCACATTTAGAAAACACACTTATTTCAGCTTAAGGGGAAAGGAGAGGTGGGGTGATGCATAAAACCAGAGTTTGAAATTAGCACAGATACCGTTCAATAAACCAAATAGATATTAGACAAGATCTACACCTTGCTCAATGAACTGGCCTCAACACACCCTATACACCGCAGAGAAATATATCTGAGTAATAAGAATCTTAAAACCCATGTATTGATATATCTCCATAAGGGAATCAAGTGTGTGCAGAGTGGCACAAACACAGCAGTGAAAATGAGCTAAACCCCATTATAGAAATAAATTTTAAAAACAAAACGCAGAAACAATGAAAGAGAGAAAAATTCTTACAAAATTCGCTCAGGGGCTGTGATGCAACCTGGATTGACCACATATAAACCCACAGCTGGATAAGACATAAGGCTGGACACTTGGGGCTGAGAGGATTGATGAGCTTTGGTGAGCAACTGCCAAAAGTTTAATGCAATACTTCATGCTACTCATTCCAAGGGTCCCAACACTCCAGGTTGAAGGGAATCTTCCTACAGCTAAACCATGCTTGGGAAACCCAGCGACTGGTATACCATATGATCGGGAAAGGTTTCTAAAACGCACCTCATTTTTCCTCTCCTGGGGCTCCGGATCGACATTCCAGCCGCTTTACCAAAAATATCCCCACATGGAGAGTCAATGCCTTTAAGTTCTGGTATCGCACAGTCTGCAGTTAGTGCGGAGGATGAATGGGAATAGGGGGAACCAGTGAGAAACTAGCTGTAGCGGTTTCAATGGGCACATGTCACTCTAAATTCACATCAGTAAGAAGAATAAACCAAAGGCACAGCAAGGTGCCCCAGAAGAAGAATAGGGCCTGAAGGAATCCTGTGGTTATGAGGCAAGATCACAAAAATAAGAGCTGAAAAATGGAGCTAAGGGCCACTGCAATTCAAAAACCTGCAGAGTTATAAAGGCCAACTATTTTCAAAAAATATATTGAGGTAAGGCTATGAAGAGGCACTGAAAGCAAGGCAGAATTGCAGGAAAACGATTTCAGGAGGTAGACTGGAATTGCATTTAAAGCATAGGAAAAGAGGCAGAACGTCCACAATGATGCACTTGGCCAAAAAGGGCGTATGCCTTTTTTCCTGAATTTATTCAGGAAAAAAGGCATACGCCCTTTTTGGCCAACCAAGCAAGCTTGCAAAGGAAATCTGCACTACAATGAAGTCTCACTTCTCCCCGGTCAAAAGGGCCATCTGAAAAAAGTGTAAAATCCAGAAAGGCAGGACAGGCCATGGAGAACTGGGAGCCTTGTTATGCTGATGGGCGGGATGTGTATGGTGTTTCCTGAAACATCTAAAAAACAAAGCAACAGAGCCTAGGGCACTTCCACTTATGGTCCTATAGCTTAGGGAAATTAAAATCAAAAAGACACAGCCACCCCAAAATTTGGGACGCCTCTGTTTACAAGAACCTCGTTAACCGTACAAGTTCAATATCACAGAAAGTGAAAAATGGATAAAGAACTTGTGGTACTTACGAACAATGCAGTATCACTCAGCAATGAAATCTATGTCATCAGGCCCTTAGCAGCACAATGAGTGGATTCAGGTATGATGATTCTAACTGAAATAAGACACACAGAAAAAGAAACATCATAAGATATCAGTAATACACGGAATGTAAACTTGGCTACACAGGAACTGAATTACAGAACAGAACAGGGTCTCAAATTTAGAAAACCAACTTATGCTTGCTTAAGGGGAAAGGTGAGTTGGGGTGCTGCATAAAACCAGAGATTGAAATGAGCACAGATAAAGTTCCTTAAGCCAAATATGGAATAGACAAGAGCTACTCCTTGCTCAACGAAATGGACTCAACACCGCATATTAAATGCCTAAGAATGTACCTGACTAGTAAGTATCTTAAAACCTATGGATTGCTATGTCTCCAAAAGAGAATCAAGCATGTGTACAGGGGCATAAACGCAGCAGTGATAGGATTGGAGAGGTTCGGTGAGCAAATGAAGACCCTTTGAAGTCATATTGCATGGTACCCATTCCACGGGTTTCAACTACCCAGGTTTAAGGTATTCTTCCTTCAGCTAAAACATGCATGTGGAACCTAGAGTATGATCAACCATGTGATCGGGAGACGTGTTCAAATATGTCTCAGTTTTCGTACCCTGGTACTCGGGTGCAACATTCCAGACGCTTTACTAACACTCTCCCGACTTGGAGAGTCAGTCCCTTTAACCTCCTGTTTGGCCCAGTTTGCAATTTCTGCGGAAGATGAACAGGAATAGCGAGAACCAATGAGAGACTAGCTGGAGGTGTCTGGACGGGCAAATTTAACTCTCATTTCCCACCAGGAAGAGGAATTAACCAAAGGCTCAGCGTGCCGTGCCGGAACCAGATTAGGGCCTGAAGCCATCCTGCGGTGTTGCGGCCAGCTCAAAAGAAAGCGAGTTGAAGAAAGGAGCTCAGGGGCACTGTAATTCACAAACCTGCAGAGTTATAAATGACAGCTATCGTCCAAAAATATACTGAAGTAAGGCTGCCAAGAGGACTTGAAAGCGGGGCAGAATTGCAGGAAACCGATTTCAGGAGGTAGACTGGAATTGCATTGAAAGCATAGGAAAAGAGGCAGAACGTCCACAATGATGCACTTGGCCAAAAAGGGCGTATGCGTTTTTTCCTGAATATATTCAGGAAAAAACGCATACGCCCTTTTTGGCCAACCAAGCAAGCTTGCAAAGGAAATCTGCACTACAATGAAGTCTCACTTCCCCCCGGTCAAAAGGGCCATCTGAAAAAAGTGTAAAATCCAGAAAGGCAGGACAGGCCATGGAGAACTGGGAGCCTTGTTATGCTGATGGGCGGGATGTAAATTGCCAACAGACACTCGGGAGAAGTGTATGGTGTTTCCTGAAACATCTAAAAAACAAAGCAACAGAGCCTAGGGCACTTCCACTTATGGTCCTATAGCTTAGGGAAATTAAAATCAAAAAGACACAGCCACCCCAAAGTTTGGGACGCCTCTGTTTACAAGAACCTCGTTTACAGTACAAGTTCAACATCGCAGAAAGTGAAAAATGGATAAAGAAGTTGTGGTATTTACTTACAAAGCAATATCACTCAGCAATGAAATCTATGTCATCAGGCCCTTAGCAGCACAATGAGTGGATTCAGGTATGATGATTCTAACTGAAATAAGTCACACAGAAAAAGAAACATCATAAGATATCAGTAATACACGGAATGTAAACTTGGCTACACAGGAACTGAATTACAGAACAGAACAGGGTCTCAAATTTAGAAAACCAACTTATGCTTGCTTAAGGGTAAAGGTGAGTTGGGGTGCTGCATAAAACCAGAGATTGAAATGAGCACAGATAAAGTTCCTTAAGCCAAATATGGAATAGACAAGAGCTACTCCTTGCTCAACGTAATGGACTCAACACCGCATATTAAACGCCTAAGAATGTACCTGGCTAGTAAGTATCTTAAAACCTATGGATTGCTATGTCTCCGAAAGAGAATCAAGCATGTGTACAGGGGCATAAATGCAGCAGTGATAGGATTGGAGAGGTTCGGTGAGCAAATGAAGACCCTTTGAAGTCATATTGCATGGTACCCATTCCACGGGTTTCAACTACCCAGGTTTAAGGTATTCTTCCTTCAGGTAAAACATGCATGTGGAACCTAGAATATGATCAACCATGTGATCGGGAGACGTGTTCAAATATGTCTCAGTTTTCGTACCCTGGTACTCGGGTGCAACATTCCAGACGCTTTACTAACACCCTCCCGACTTGGAGAGTCAGTCCCTTTAACCTCCTGTTTGGCCCAGTTTGCAATTTCTGCGGAAGATGAACAGGAATAGCGAGAACCAATGAGAGACTAGCTGGAGGTGTCTGGACGGGCAAATTTAACTCTCATTTCCCACCAGGAAGAGGAATTAACCAAAGGCTCAGCGTGCCGTGCCGGAACCAGATTAGGGCCTGAAGCCATCCTGCGGTGTTGCGGCCAGCTCAAAAGAAAGCGAGTTGAAGAAAGGAGCTCAGGGGCACTGTAATTCACAAACCTGCAGAGTTATAAATGACAGCTATCGTCCAAAATTATACTGAAGTAAGGCTGCCAAGAGGACTTGAAAGCGGGGCAGAATTGCAGGAAACCGATTTCAGGAGGTAGACTGGAATTGCAGTGAAAGCATAGGAAAAGAGGCAGAACGTCCACAATGATGCACTTGGCCAAAAAGGGCGTATGCGTTTTTTCCTGAATATATTCAGGAAAAAACGCATACGCCCTTTTTGGCCAACCAAGCAAGCTTGCAAAGGAAATCTGCACTACAATGAAGTCTCACTTCCCCCCGGTCAAAAGGGCCATCTGAAAAAAGTGTAAAATCCAGAAAGGCAGGACAGGCCATGGAGAACTGGGAGCCTTGTTATGCTGATGGGCGGGATGTAAATTGCCAACAGACACTCGGGAGAAGTGTATGGTGTTTCCTGAAACATCTAAAAAACAAAGCAACAGAGCCTAGGGCACTTCCACTTATGGTCCTATAGCTTAGGGAAATTAAAATCAAAAAGACACAGCCACCCCAAAGTTTGGGACGCCTCTGTTTACAAGAACCTCGTTTACAGTACAAGTTCAACATCGCAGAAAGTGAAAAATGGATAAAGAAGTTGTGGTATTTACTTACAAAGCAATATCACTCAGCAATGAAATCTATGTCATCAGGCCCTTAGCAGCACAATGAGTGGATTCAGGTATGATGATTCTAACTGAAATAAGTCACACAGAAAAAGAAACATCATAAGATATCAGTAATACACGGAATGTAAACTTGGCTACACAGGAACTGAATTACAGAACAGAACAGGGTCTCAAATTTAGAAAACCAACTTATGCTTGCTTAAGGGTAAAGGTGAGTTGGGGTGCTGCATAAAACCAGAGATTGAAATGAGCACAGATAAAGTTCCTTAAGCCAAATATGGAATAGACAAGAGCTACTCCTTGCTCAACGAAATGGACTCAACACCGCATATTAAATGCCTAAGAATGTACCTGACTAGTAAGTATCTTAAAACCTATGGATTGCTATGTCTCCGAAAGAGAATCAAGCATGTGTACAGGGGCATAAACGCAGCAGTGATAGGATTGGAGAGGTTCGGTGAGCAAATGAAGACCCTTTGAAGTCATATTGCATGGTACCCATTCCACGGGTTTCAACTACCCAGGTTTAAGGTATTCTTCCTTCAGGTAAAACATGCATGTGGAACCTAGAGTATGATCAACCATGTGATCGGGAGACGTGTTCAAATATGTCTCAGTTTTCGTACCCTGGTACTCGGGTGCAACATTCCAGACGCTTTACTAACACCCTCCCGACTTGGAGAGTCAGTCCCTTTAACCTCCTGTTTGGCCCAGTTTGCAATTTCTGCGGAAGATGAACAGGAATAGCGAGAACCAATGAGAGACTAGCTGGAGGTGTCTGGACGGGCAAATTTAACTCTCATTTCCCACCAGGAAGAGGAATTAACCAAAGGCTCAGCGTGCCGTGCCGGAACCAGATTAGGGCCTGAAGCCATCCTGCGGTGTTGCGGCCAGCTCAAAAGAAAGCGAGTTGAAGAAAGGAGCTCAGGGGCACTGTAATTCACAAACCTGCAGAGTTATAAATGACAGCTATCGTCCAAAATTATACTGAAGTAAGGCTGCCAAGAGGACTTGAAAGCGGGGCAGAATTGCAGGAAACCGATTTCAGGAGGTAGACTGGAATTGCAGTGAAAGCATAGGAAAAGAGGCAGAACGTCCACAATGATGCACTTGGCCAAAAAGGGCGTATGCGTTTTTTCCTGAATATATTCAGGAAAAAACGCATACGCCCTTTTTGGCCAACCAAGCAAGCTTGCAAAGGAAATCTGCACTACAATGAAGTCTCACTTCCCCCCGGTCAAAAGGGCCATCTGAAAAAAGTGTAAAATCCAGAAAGGCAGGACAGGCCATGGAGAACTGGGAGCCTTGTTATGCTGATGGGCGGGATGTAAATTGCCAACAGACACTCGGGAGAAGTGTATGGTGTTTCCTGAAACATCTAAAAAACAAAGCAACAGAGCCTAGGGCACTTCCACTTATGGTCCTATAGCTTAGGGAAATTAAAATCAAAAAGACACAGCCACCCCAAAGTTTGGGACGCCTCTGTTTACAAGAACCTCGTTTACAGTACAAGTTCAACATCGCAGAAAGTGAAAAATGGATAAAGAAGTTGTGGTATTTACTTACAAAGCAATATCACTCAGCAATGAAATCTATGTCATCAGGCCCTTAGCAGCACAATGAGTGGATTCAGGTATGATGATTCTAACTGAAATAAGTCACACAGAAAAAGAAACATCATAAGATATCAGTAATACACGGAATGTAAACTTGGCTACACAGGAACTGAATTACAGAACAGAACAGGGTCTCAAATTTAGAAAACCAACTTATGCTTGCTTAAGGGGAAAGGTGAGTTGGGGTGCTGCATAAAACCAGAGATTGAAATGAGCACAGATAAAGTTCCTTAAGCCAAATATGGAATAGACAAGAGCTACTCCTTGCTCAACGAAATGGACTCAACACCGCATATTAAATGCCTAAGAATGTACCTGACTAGTAAGTATCTTAAAACCTATGGATTGCTATGTCTCCAAAAGAGAATCAAGCATGTGTACAGGGGCATAAACGCAGCAGTGATAGGATTGGAGAGGTTCGGTGAGCAAATGAAGACCCTTTGAAGTCATATTGCATGGTACCCATTCCACGGGTTTCAACTACCCAGGTTTAAGGTATTCTTCCTTCAGCTAAAACATGCATGTGGAACCTAGAGTATGATCAACCATGTGATCGGGAGACGTGTTTAAATATGTCTCAGTTTTCGTACCCTGGTACTCGGGTGCAACATTCCAGACGCTTTACTAACACCCTCCCGACTTGGAGAGTCAGTCCCTTTAACCTCCTGTTTGGCCCAGTTTGCAATTTCTACGGAAGATGAACAGGAATAGCGAGAACCAATGAGAGACTAGCTGGAGGTGTCTGGACGGGCAAATTTAACTCTCATTTCCCACCAGGAAGAGGAATTAACCAAAGGCTCAGTGTGCCGTGCCGGAACCAGATTAGGGCCTGAAGCCATCCTGCGGTGTTGCGGCCAGCTCAAAAGAAAGCGAGTTGAAGAAAGGAGCTCAGGGGCACTGTAATTCACAAACCTGCAGAGTTATAAATGACAGCTATCGTCCAAAAATATACTGAAGTAAGGCTGCCAAGAGGACTTGAAAGCGGGGCAGAATTGCAGGAAACCGATTTCAGGAGGCAGACTGGAATTGCATTGAAAGCATAGGAAAAGAGGCAGAACGTCCACCATGATGCACTTGGCCAAAAAGGGCGTATGCGTTTTTTCCTGAATATATTCAGGAAAAAACGCATACGCCCTTTTTGGCCAACCAAGCAAGCTTGCAAAGGAAATCTGCACTACAATGAAGTCTCACTTCCCCCCGGTCAAAAGGGCCATCTGAAAAAAGTGTAAAATCCAGAAAGGCAGGACAGGCCATGGAGAACTGGGAGCCTTGTTATGCTGATGGGCGGGATGTAAATTGCCAACAGACACTCGGGAGAAGTGTATGGTGTTTCCTGAAACATCTAAAAAACAAAGCAACAGAGCCTAGGGCACTTCCACTTATGGTCCTATAGCTTAGGGAAATTAAAATCAAAAAGACACAGCCACCCCAAAGTTTGGGACGCCTCTGTTTACAAGAACCTCGTTTACAGTACAAGTTCAACATCGCAGAAAGTGAAAAATGGATAAAGAAGTTGTGGTATTTACTTACAAAGCAATATCACTCAGCAATGAAATCTATGTCATCAGGCCCTTAGCAGCACAATGAGTGGATTCAGGTATGATGATTCTAACTGAAATAAGTCACACAGAAAAAGAAACATCATAAGATATCAGTAATACACGGAATGTAAACTTGGCTACACAGGAACTGAATTACAGAACAGAACAGGGTCTCAAATTTAGAAAACCAACTTATGCTTGCTTAAGGGTAAAGGTGAGTTGGGGTGCTGCATAAAACCAGAGATTGAAATGAGCACAGATAAAGTTCCTTAAGCCAAATATGGAATAGACAAGAGCTACTCCTTGCTCAACGAAATGGACTCAACACCGCATATTAAATGCCTAAGAATGTACCTGACTAGTAAGTATCTTAAAACCTATGGATTGCTATGTCTCCAAAAGAGAATCAAGCATGTGTACAGGGGCATAAACGCAGCAGTGATAGGATTGGAGAGGTTCGGTGAGCAAATGAAGACCCTTTGAAGTCATATTGCATGGTACCCATTCCACGGGTTTCAACTACCCAGGTTTAAGGTATTCTTCCTTCAGCTAAAACATGCATGTGGAACCTAGAGTATGATCAACCATGTGATCGGGAGACGTGTTCAAATATGTCTCAGTTTTCGTACCCTGGTACTCGGGTGCAACATTCCAGACGCTTTACTAACACCCTCCCGACTTGGAGAGTCAGTCCCTTTAACCTCCTGTTTGGCCCAGTTTGCAATTTCTGCGGAAGATGAACAGGAATAGCGAGAACCAATGAGAGACTAGCTGGAGGTGTCTGGACGGGCAAATTTAACTCTCATTTCCCACCAGGAAGAGGAATTAACCAAAGGCTCAGCGTGCCGTGCCGGAACCAGATTAGGGCCTGAAGCCATCCTGCGGTGTTGCGGCCAGCTCAAAAGAAAGCGAGTTGAAGAAAGGAGCTCAGGGGCACTGTAATTCACAAACCTGCAGAGTTATAAATGACAGCTATCGTCCAAAATTATACTGAAGTAAGGCTGCCAAGAGGACTTGAAAGCGGGGCAGAATTGCAGGAAACCGATTTCAGGAGGTAGACTGGAATTGCAGTGAAAGCATAGGAAAAGAGGCAGAACGTCCACAATGATGCACTTGGCCAAAAAGGGCGTATGCGTTTTTTCCTGAATATATTCAGGAAAAAACGCATACGCCCTTTTTGGCCAACCAAGCAAGCTTGCAAAGGAAATCTGCACTACAATGAAGTCTCACTTCCCCCCGGTCAAAAGGGCCATCTGAAAAAAGTGTAAAATCCAGAAAGGCAGGACAGGCCATGGAGAACTGGGAGCCTTGTTATGCTGATGGGCGGGATGTAAATTGCCAACAGACACTCGGGAGAAGTGTATGGTGTTTCCTGAAACATCTAAAAAACAAAGCAACAGAGCCTAGGGCACTTCCACTTATGGTCCTATAGCTTAGGGAAATTAAAATCAAAAAGACACAGCCACCCCAAAGTTTGGGACGCCTCTGTTTACAAGAACCTCGTTTACAGTACAAGTTCAACATCGCAGAAAGTGAAAAATGGATAAAGAAGTTGTGGTATTTACTTACAAAGCAATATCACTCAGCAATGAAATCTATGTCATCAGGCCCTTAGCAGCACAATGAGTGGATTCAGGTATGATGATTCTAACTGAAATAAGTCACACAGAAAAAGAAACATCATAAGATATCAGTAATACAAGGAATGTAAACTTGGCTACACAGGAACTGAATTACAGAACAGAACAGGGTCTCAAATTTAGAAAACCAACTTATGCTTGCTTAAGGGGAAAGGTGAGTTGGGGTGCTGCATAAAACCAGAGATTGAAATGAGCACAGATAAAGTTCCTTAAGCCAAATATGGAATAGACAAGAGCTACTCCTTGCTCAACGAAATGGACTCAACACCGCATATTAAATGCCTAAGAATGTACCTGACTAGTAAGTATCTTAAAACCTATGGATTGCTATGTCTCCAAAAGAGAATCAAGCATGTGTACAGGGGCATAAACGCAGCAGTGATAGGATTGGAGAGGTTCGGTGAGCAAATGAAGACCCTTTGAAGTCATATTGCATGGTACCCATTCCACGGGTTTCAACTACCCAGGTTTAAGGTATTCTTCCTTCAGCTAAAACATGCATGTGGAACCTAGAGTATGATCAACCATGTGATCGGGAGACGTGTTTAAATATGTCTCAGTTTTCGTACCCTGGTACTCGGGTGCAACATTCCAGACGCTTTACTAACACCCTCCCGACTTGGAGAGTCAGTCCCTTTAACCTCCTGTTTGGCCCAGTTTGCAATTTCTACGGAAGATGAACAGGAATAGCGAGAACCAATGAGAGACTAGCTGGAGGTGTCTGGACGGGCAAATTTAACTCTCATTTCCCACCAGGAAGAGGAATTAACCAAAGGCTCAGTGTGCCGTGCCGGAACCAGATTAGGGCCTGAAGCCATCCTGCGGTGTTGCGGCCAGCTCAAAAGAAAGCGAGTTGAAGAAAGGAGCTCAGGGGCACTGTAATTCACAAACCTGCAGAGTTATAAATGACAGCTATCGTCCAAAAATATACTGAAGTAAGGCTGCCAAGAGGACTTGAAAGCGGGGCAGAATTGCAGGAAACCGATTTCAGGAGGCAGACTGGAATTGCATTGAAAGCATAGGAAAAGAGGCAGAACGTCCACCATGATGCACTTGGCCAAAAAGGGCGTATGCGTTTTTTCCTGAATATATTCAGGAAAAAACGCATACGCCCTTTTTGGCCAACCAAGCAAGCTTGCAAAGGAAATCTGCACTACAATGAAGTCTCACTTCCCCCCGGTCAAAAGGGCCATCTGAAAAAAGTGTAAAATCCAGAAAGGCAGGACAGGCCATGGAGAACTGGGAGCCTTGTTATGCTGATGGGCGGGATGTAAATTGCCAACAGACACTCGGGAGAAGTGTATGGTGTTTCCTGAAACATCTAAAAAACAAAGCAACAGAGCCTAGGGCACTTCCACTTATGGTCCTATAGCTTAGGGAAATTAAAATCAAAAAGACACAGCCACCCCAAAGTTTGGGACGCCTCTGTTTACAAGAACCTCGTTTACAGTACAAGTTCAACATCGCAGAAAGTGAAAAATGGATAAAGAAGTTGTGGTATTTACTTACAAAGCAATATCACTCAGCAATGAAATCTATGTCATCAGGCCCTTAGCAGCACAATGAGTGGATTCAGGTATGATGATTCTAACTGAAATAAGTCACACAGAAAAAGAAACATCATAAGATATCAGTAATACACGGAATGTAAACTTGGCTACACAGGAACTGAATTACAGAACAGAACAGGGTCTCAAATTTAGAAAACCAACTTATGCTTGCTTAAGGGTAAAGGTGAGTTGGGGTGCTGCATAAAACCAGAGATTGAAATGAGCACAGATAAAGTTCCTTAAGCCAAATATGGAATAGACAAGAGCTACTCCTTGCTCAACGAAATGGACTCAACACCGCATATTAAATGCCTAAGAATGTACCTGACTAGTAAGTATCTTAAAACCTATGGATTGCTATGTCTCCAAAAGAGAATCAAGCATGTGTACAGGGGCATAAACGCAGCAGTGATAGGATTGGAGAGGTTCGGTGAGCAAATGAAGACCCTTTGAAGTCATATTGCATGGTACCCATTCCACGGGTTTCAACTACCCAGGTTTAAGGTATTCTTCCTTCAGCTAAAACATGCATGTGGAACCTAGAGTATGATCAACCATGTGATCGGGAGACGTGTTCAAATATGTCTCAGTTTTCGTACCCTGGTACTCGGGTGCAACATTCCAGACGCTTTACTAACACCCTCCCGACTTGGAGAGTCAGTCCCTTTAACCTCCTGTTTGGCCCAGTTTGCAATTTCTGCGGAAGATGAACAGGAATAGCGAGAACCAATGAGAGACTAGCTGGAGGTGTCTGGACGGGCAAATTTAACTCTCATTTCCCACCAGGAAGAGGAATTAACCAAAGGCTCAGCGTGCCGTGCCGGAACCAGATTAGGGCCTGAAGCCATCCTGCGGTGTTGCGGCCAGCTCAAAAGAAAGCGAGTTGAAGAAAGGAGCTCAGGGGCACTGTAATTCACAAACCTGCAGAGTTATAAATGACAGCTATCGTCCAAAAATATACTGAAGTAAGGCTGCCAAGAGGACTTGAAAGCGGGGCAGAATTGCAGGAAACCGATTTCAGGAGGTAGACTGGAATTGCATTGAAAGCATAGGAAAAGAGGCAGAACGTCCACCATGATGCACTTGGCCAAAAAGGGCGTATGCGTTTTTTCCTGAATATATTCAGGAAAAAACGCATACGCCCTTTTTGGCCAACCAAGCAAGCTTGCAAAGGAAATCTGCACTACAATGAAGTCTCACTTCCCCCCGGTCAAAAGGGCCATCTGAAAAAAGTGTAAAATCCAGAAAGGCAGGACAGGCCATGGAGAACTGGGAGCCTTGTTATGCTGATGGGCGGGATGTAAATTGCCAGCAGACACTCGGGAGAAGTGTATGGTGTTTCCTGAAACATCTAAAAAACAAAGCAACAGAGCCTAGGGCACTTCCACTTATGGTCCTATAGCTTAGGGAAATTAAAATCAAAAAGACACAGCCACCCCAAAGTTTGGGACGCCTCTGTTTACAAGAACCTCGTTTACAGTACAAGTTCAACATCGCAGAAAGTGAAAAATGGATAAAGAAGTTGTGGTATTTACTTACAAAGCAATATCACTCAGCAATGAAATCTATGTCATCAGGCCCTTAGCAGCACAATGAGTGGATTCAGGTATGATGATTCTAACTGAAATAAGTCACACAGAAAAAGAAACATCATAAGATATCAGTAATACACGGAATGTAAACTTGGCTACACAGGAACTGAATTACAGAACAGAACAGGGTCTCAAATTTAGAAAACCAACTTATGCTTGCTTAAGGGGAAAGGTGAGTTGGGGTGCTGCATAAAACCAGAGATTGAAATGAGCACAGATAAAGTTCCTTAAGCCAAATATGGAATAGACAAGAGCTACTCCTTGCTCAACGAAATGGACTCAACACCGCATATTAAACGCCTAAGAATGTACCTGACTAGTAAGTATCTTAAAACCTATGGATTGCTATGTCTCCGAAAGAGAATCAAGCATGTGTACAGGGGCATAAATGCAGCAGTGATAGGATTGGAGAGGTTCGGTGAGCAAATGAAGACCCTTTGAAGTCATATTGCATGGTACCCATTCCACGGGTTTCAACTACCCAGGTTTAAGGTATTCTTCCTTCAGGTAAAACATGCATGTGGTACCTAGAGTATGATCAACCATGTGATCGGGAGACGTGTTCAAATATGTCTCAGTTTTCGTACCCTGGTACTCGGGTGCAACATTCCAGACGCTTTACTAACACCCTCCCGACTTGGAGAGTCAGTCCCTTTAACCTCCTGTTTGGCCCAGTTTGCAATTTCTGCGGAAGATGAACAGGAATAGCGAGAACCAATGAGAGACTAGCTGGAGGTGTCTGGACGGGCAAATTTAACTCTCATTTCCCACCAGGAAGAGGAATTAACCAAAGGCTCAGCGTGCCGTGCCGGAACCAGATTAGGGCCTGAAGCCATCCTGCGGTGTTGCGGCCAGCTCAAAAGAAAGCGAGTTGAAGAAAGGAGCTCAGGGGCACTGTAATTCACAAACCTGCAGAGTTATAAATGACAGCTATCGTCCAAAAATATACTGAAGTAAGGCTGCCAAGAGGACTTGAAAGCGGGGCAGAATTGCAGGAAACCGATTTCAGGAGGTAGACTGGAATTGCAGTGAAAGCATAGGAAAAGAGGCAGAACGTCCACAATGATGCACTTGGCCAAAAAGGGCGTATGCGTTTTTTCCTGAATATATTCAGGAAAAAACGCATACGCCCTTTTTGGCCAACCAAGCAAGCTTGCAAAGGAAATCTGCACTACAATGAAGTCTCACTTCCCCCCGGTCAAAAGGGCCATCTGAAAAAAGTGTAAAATCCAGAAAGGCAGGACAGGCCATGGAGAACTGGGAGCCTTGTTATGCTGATGGGCGGGATGTAAATTGCCAACAGACACTCGGGAGAAGTGTATGGTGTTTCCTGAAACATCTAAAAAACAAAGCAACAGAGCCTAGGGCACTTCCACTTATGGTCCTATAGCTTAGGGAAATTAAAATCAAAAAGACACAGCCACCCCAAAGTTTGGGACGCCTCTGTTTACAAGAACCTCGTTTACAGTACAAGTTCAACATCGCAGAAAGTGAAAAATGGATAAAGAAGTTGTGGTATTTACTTACAAAGCAATATCACTCAGCAATGAAATCTATGTCATCAGGCCCTTAGCAGCACAATGAGTGGATTCAGGTATGATGATTCTAACTGAAATAAGTCACACAGAAAAAGAAACATCATAAGATATCAGTAATACACGGAATGTAAACTTGGCTACACAGGAACTGAATTACAGAACAGAACAGGGTCTCAAATTTAGAAAACCAACTTATGCTTGCTTAAGGGGAAAGGTGAGTTGGGGTGCTGCATAAAACCAGAGATTGAAATGAGCACAGATAAAGTTCCTTAAGCCAAATATGGAATAGACAAGAGCTACTCCTTGCTCAACGAAATGGACTCAACACCGCATATTAAATGCCTAAGAATGTACCTGACTAGTAAGTATCTTAAAACCTACGGATTGCTATGTCTCCGAAAGAGAATCAAGCATGTGTACAGGGGCATAAACGCAGCAGTGATAGGATTGGAGAGGTTCGGTGAGCAAATGAAGACCCTTTGAAGTCATATTGCATGGTACCCATTCCACGGGTTTCAACTACCCAGGTTTAAGGTATTCTTCCTTCAGCTAAAACATGCATGTGGAACCTAGAGTATGATCAACCATGTGATCGGGAGACGTGTTCAAATATGTCTCAGTTTTCGTACCCTGGTACTCGGGTGCAACATTCCAGACGCTTTACTAACACCCTCCCGACTTGGAGAGTCAGTCCCTTTAACCTCCTGTTTGGCCCAGTTTGCAATTTCTACGGAAGATGAACAGGAATAGCGAGAACCAATGAGAGACTAGCTGGAGGTGTCTGGACGGGCAAATTTAACTCTCATTTCCCACCAGGAAGAGGAATTAACCAAAGGCTCAGCGTGCCGTGCCGGAACCAGATTAGGGCCTGAAGCCATCCTGCGGTGTTGCGGCCAGCTCAAAAGAAAGCGAGTTGAAGAAAGGAGCTCAGGGGCACTGTAATTCACAAACCTGCAGAGTTATAAATGACAGCTATCGTCCAAAAATATACTGAAGTAAGGCTGCCAAGAGGACTTGAAAGCGGGGCAGAATTGCAGGAAACCGATTTCAGGAGGCAGACTGGAATTGCATTGAAAGCATAGGAAAAGAGGCAGAACGTCCACCATGATGCACTTGGCCAAAAAGGGCGTATGCGTTTTTTCCTGAATATATTCAGGAAAAAACGCATACGCCCTTTTTGGCCAACCAAGCAAGCTTGCAAAGGAAATCTGCACTACAATGAAGTCTCACTTCCCCCCGGTCAAAAGGGCCATCTGAAAAAAGTGTAAAATCCAGAAAGGCAGGACAGGCCATGGAGAACTGGGAGCCTTGTTATGCTGATGGGCGGGATGTAAATTGCCAACAGACACTCGGGAGAAGTGTATGGTGTTTCCTGAAACATCTAAAAAACAAAGCAACAGAGCCTAGGGCACTTCCACTTATGGTCCTATAGCTTAGGGAAATTAAAATCAAAAAGACACAGCCACCCCAAAGTTTGGGACGCCTCTGTTTACAAGAACCTCGTTTACAGTACAAGTTCAACATCGCAGAAAGTGAAAAATGGATAAAGAAGTTGTGGTATTTACTTACAAAGCAATATCACTCAGCAATGAAATCTATGTCATCAGGCCCTTAGCAGCACAATGAGTGGATTCAGGTATGATGATTCTAACTGAAATAAGTCACACAGAAAAAGAAACATCATAAGATATCAGTAATACACGGAATGTAAACTTGGCTACACAGGAACTGAATTACAGAACAGAACAGGGTCTCAAATTTAGAAAACCAACTTATGCTTGCTTAAGGGGAAAGGTGAGTTGGGGTGCTGCATAAAACCAGAGATTGAAATGAGCACAGATAAAGTTCCTTAAGCCAAATATGGAATAGACAAGAGCTACTCCTTGCTCAACGAAATGGACTCAACACCGCATATTAAATGCCTAAGAATGTACCTGACTAGTAAGTATCTTAAAACCTACGGATTGCTATGTCTCCGAAAGAGAATCAAGCATGTGTACAGGGGCATAAACGCAGCAGTGATAGGATTGGAGAGGTTCGGTGAGCAAATGAAGACCCTTTGAAGTCATATTGCATGGTACCCATTCCACGGGTTTCAACTACCCAGGTTTAAGGTATTCTTCCTTCAGCTAAAACATGCATGTGGAACCTAGAGTATGATCAACCATGTGATCGGGAGACGTGTTCAAATATGTCTCAGTTTTCGTACCCTGGTACTCGGGTGCAACATTCCAGACGCTTTACTAACACCCTCCCGACTTGGAGAGTCAGTCCCTTTAACCTCCTGTTTGGCCCAGTTTGCAATTTCTGCGGAAGATGAACAGGAATAGCGAGAACCAATGAGAGACTAGCTGGAGGTGTCTGGACGGGCAAATTTAACTCTCATTTCCCACCAGGAAGAGGAATTAACCAAAGGCTCAGCGTGCCGTGCCGGAACCAGATTAGGGCCTGAAGCCATCCTGCGGTGTTGCGGCCAGCTCAAAAGAAAGCGAGTTGAAGAAAGGAGCTCAGGGGCACTGTAATTCACAAACCTGCAGAGTTATAAATGACAGCTATCGTCCAAAAATATACTGAAGTAAGGCTGCCAAGAGGACTTGAAAGCGGGGCAGAATTGCAGGAAACCGATTTCAGGAGGTAGACTGGAATTGCATTGAAAGCATAGGAAAAGAGGCAGAACGTCCACCATGATGCACTTGGCCAAAAAGGGCGTATGCGTTTTTTCCTGAATATATTCAGGAAAAAACGCATACGCCCTTTTTGGCCAACCAAGCAAGCTTGCAAAGGAAATCTACACTACAATGAAGTCTCACTTCCCCCCGGTCAAAAGGGCCATCTGAAAAAAGTGTAAAATCCAGAAAGGCAGGACAGGCCATGGAGAACTGGGAGCCTTGTTATGCTGATGGGCGGGATGTAAATTGTCAACAGACACTCGGGAGAAGTGTATGGTGTTTCCTGAAACATCTAAAAAACAAAGCAACAGAGCCTAGGGCACTTCCACTTATGGTCCTATAGCTTAGGGAAATTAAAATCAAAAAGACACAGCCACCCCAAAGTTTGGGACGCCTCTGTTTACAAGAACCTCGTTTACCGTACAAGTTCAACATCGCAGAAAGTGAAAAATGGATAAAGAAGTTGTGGTATTTACTTACAAAGCAATATCACTCAGCAATGAAATCTATGTCATCAGGCCCTTAGCAGCACAATGAGTGGATTCAGGTATGATGATTCTAACTGAAATAAGTCACACAGAAAAAGAACCATCATAAGATATCAGTAATACACGGAATGTAAACTTGGCTACACAGGAACTGAATTACAGAACAGAACAGGGTCTCAAATTTAGAAAACCAACTTATGCTTGCTTAAGGGGAAAGGTGAGTTGGGGTGCTGCATAAAACCAGAGATTGAAATGAGCACAGATAAAGTTCCTTAAGCCAAATATGGAATAGACAAGAGCTACTCCTTGCTCAACGAAATGGACTCAACACCGCATATTAAATGCCTAAGAATGTACCTGACTAGTAAGTATCTTAAAACCTACGGATTGCTATGTCTCCGAAAGAGAATCAAGCATGTGTACAGGGGCATAAACGCAGCAGTGATAGGATTGGAGAGGTTCGGTGAGCAAATGAAGACCCTTTGAAGTCATATTGCATGGTACCCATTCCACGGGTTTCAACTACCCAGGTTTAAGGTATTCTTCCTTCAGCTAAAACATGCATGTGGAACCTAGAGTATGATCAACCATGTGATCGGGAGACGTGTTCAAATATGTCTCAGTTTTCGTACCCTGGTACTCGGGTGCAACATTCCAGACGCTTTACTAACACCCTCCCGACTTGGAGAGTCAGTCCCTTTAACCTCCTGTTTGGCCCAGTTTGCAATTTCTGCGGAAGATGAACAGGAATAGCGAGAACCAATGAGAGACTAGCTGGAGGTGTCTGGACGGGCAAATTTAACTCTCATTTCCCACCAGGAAGAGGAATTAACCAAAGGCTCAGCGTGCCGTGCCGGAACCAGATTAGGGCCTGAAGCCATCCTGCGGTGTTGCGGCCAGCTCAAAAGAAAGCGAGTTGAAGAAAGGAGCTCAGGGGCACTGTAATTCACAAACCTGCAGAGTTATAAATGACAGCTATCGTCCAAAAATATACTGAAGTAAGGCTGCCAAGAGGACTTGAAAGCGGGGCAGAATTGCAGGAAACCGATTTCAGGAGGCAGACTGGAATTGCATTGAAAGCATAGGAAAAGAGGCAGAACGTCCACCATGATGCACTTGGCCAAAAAGGGCGTATGCGTTTTTTCCTGAATATATTCAGGAAAAAACGCATACGCCCTTTTTGGCCAACCAAGCAAGCTTGCAAAGGAAATCTGCACTACAATGAAGTCTCACTTCCCCCCGGTCAAAAGGGCCATCTGAAAAAAGTGTAAAATCCAGAAAGACAGGACAGGCCATGGAGAACTGGGAGCCTTGTTATGCTGATGGGCGGGATGTAAATTGCCAACAGACACTCGGGAGAAGTGTATGGTGTTTCCTGAAACATCTAAAAAACAAAGCAACAGAGCCTAGGGCACTTCCACTTATGGTCCTATAGCTTAGGGAAATTAAAATCAAAAAGACACAGCCACCCCAAAGTTTGGGACGCCTCTGTTTACAAGAACCTCGTTTACCGTACAAGTTCAACATCGCAGAAAGTGAAAAATGGATAAAGAAGTTGTGGTATTTACTTACAAAGCAATATCACTCAGCAATGAAATCTATGTCATCAGGCCCTTAGCAGCACAATGAGTGGATTCAGGTATGATGATTCTAACTGAAATAAGTCACACAGAAAAAGAAACATCATAAGATATCAGTAATACACGGAATGTAAACTTGGCTACACAGGAACTGAATTACAGAACAGAACAGGGTCTCAAATTTAGAAAACCAACTTATGCTTGCTTAAGGGGAAAGGTGAGTTGGGGTGCTGCATAAAACCAGAGATTGAAATGAGCACAGATAAAGTTCCTTAAGCCAAATATGGAATAGACAAGAGCTACTCCTTGCTCAACGAAATGGACTCAACACCGCATATTAAATGCCTAAGAATGTACCTGACTAGTAAGTATCTTAAAACCTATGGATTGCTATGTCTCCGAAAGAGAATCAAGCATGTGTACAGGGGCATAAACGCAGCAGTGATAGGATTGGAGAGGTTCGGTGAGCAAATGAAGACCCTTTGAAGTCATATTGCATGGTACCCATTCCACGGGTTTCAACTACCCAGGTTTAAGGTATTCTTCCTTCAGCTAAAACATGCATGTGGAACCTAGAGTATGATCAACCATGTGATCGGGAGACGTGTTCAAATATGTCTCAGTTTTCGTACCCTGGTACTCGGGTGCAACATTCCAGACGCTTTACTAACACCCTCCCGACTTGGAGAGTCAGTCCCTTTAACCTCCTGTTTGGCCCAGTTTGCAATTTCTGCGGAAGATGAACAGGAATAGCGAGAACCAATGAGAGACTAGCTGGAGGTGTCTGGACGGGCAAATTTAACTCTCATTTCCCACCAGGAAGAGGAATTAACCAAAGGCTCAGCGTGCCGTGCCGGAACCAGATTAGGGCCTGAAGCCATCCTGCGGTGTTGCGGCCAGCTCAAAAGAAAGCGAGTTGAAGAAAGGAGCTCAGGGGCACTGTAATTCACAAACCTGCAGAGTTATAAATGACAGCTATCGTCCAAAAATATACTGAAGTAAGGCTGCCAAGAGGACTTGAAAGCGGGGCAGAATTGCAGGAAACCGATTTCAGGAGGCAGACTGGAATTGCATTGAAAGCATAGGAAAAGAGGCAGAACGTCCACCATGATGCACTTGGCCAAAAAGGGCGTATGCGTTTTTTCCTGAATATATTCAGGAAAAAACGCATACGCCCTTTTTGGCCAACCAAGCAAGCTTGCAAAGGAAATCTGCACTACAATGAAGTCTCACTTCCCCCCGGTCAAAAGGGCCATCTGAAAAAAGTGTAAAATCCAGAAAGGCAGGACAGGCCATGGAGAACTGGGAGCCTTGTTATGCTGATGGGCGGGATGTAAATTGCCAACAGACACTCGGGAGAAGTGTATGGTGTTTCCTGAAACATCTAAAAAACAAAGCAACAGAGCCTAGGGCACTTCCACTTATGGTCCTATAGCTTAGGGAAATTAAAATCAAAAAGACACAGCCACCCCAAAGTTTGGGACGCCTCTGTTTACAAGAACCTCATTTACAGTACAAGTTCAACATCGCAGAAAGTGAAAAATGGATAAAGAAGTTGTGGTATTTACTTACAAAGCAATATCACTCAGCAATGAAATCTATGTCATCAGGCCCTTAGCAGCACAATGAGTGGATTCAGGTATGATGATTCTAACTGAAATAAGTCACACAGAAAAAGAAACATCATAAGATATCAGTAATACACGGAATGTAAACTTGGCTACACAGGAACTGAATTACAGAACAGAACAGGGTCTCAAATTTAGAAAACCAACTTATGCTTGCTTAAGGGGAAAGGTGAGTTGGGGTGCTGCATAAAACCAGAGATTGAAATGAGCACAGATAAAGTTCCTTAAGCCAAATATGGAATAGACAAGAGCTACTCCTTGCTCAACGAAATGGACTCAACACCGCATATTAAATGCCTAAGAATGTACCTGACTAGTAAGTATCTTAAAACCTATGGATTGCTATGTCTCCGAAAGAGAATCAAGCATGTGTACAGGGGCATAAACGCAGCAGTGATAGGATTGGAGAGGTTCGGTGAGCAAATGAAGACCCTTTGAAGTCATATTGCATGGTACCCATTCCACGGGTTTCAACTACCCAGGTTTAAGGTATTCTTCCTTCAGCTAAAACATGCATGTGGAACCTAGAGTATGATCAACCATGTGATCGGGAGACGTGTTCAAATATGTCTCAGTTTTCGTACCCTGGTACTCGGGTGCAACATTCCAGACGCTTTACTAACACCCTCCCGACTTGGAGAGTCAGTCCCTTTAACCTCCTGTTTGGCCCAGTTTGCAATTTCTGCGGAAGATGAACAGGAATAGCGAGAACCAATGAGAGACTAGCTGGAGGTGTCTGGACGGGCAAATTTAACTCTCATTTCCCACCAGGAAGAGGAATTAACCAAAGGCTCAGCGTGCCGTGCCGGAACCAGATTAGGGCCTGAAGCCATCCTGCGGTGTTGCGGCCAGCTCAAAAGAAAGCGAGTTGAAGAAAGGAGCTCAGGGGCACTGTAATTCACAAACCTGCAGAGTTATAAATGACAGCTATCGTCCAAAAATATACTGAAGTAAGGCTGCCAAGAGGACTTGAAAGCGGGGCAGAATTGCAGGAAACCGATTTCAGGAGGTAGACTGGAATTGCATTGAAAGCATAGGAAAAGAGGCAGAACGTCCACCATGATGCACTTGGCCAAAAAGGGCGTATGCGTTTTTTCCTGAATATATTCAGGAAAAAACGCATACGCCCTTTTTGGCCAACCAAGCAAGCTTGCAAAGGAAATCTGCACTACAATGAAGTCTCACTTCCCCCCGGTCAAAAGGGCCATCTGAAAAAAGTGTAAAATCCAGAAAGGCAGGACAGGCCATGGAGAACTGGGAGCCTTGTTATGCTGATGGGCGGGATGTAAATTGCCAACAGACACTCGGGAGAAGTGTATGGTGTTTCCTGAAACATCTAAAAAACAAAGCAACAGAGCCTAGGGCACTTCCACTTATGGTCCTATAGCTTAGGGAAATTAAAATCAAAAAGACACAGCCACCCCAAAGTTTGGGACGCCTCTGTTTACAAGAACCTCATTTACCGTACAAGTTCAACATCGCAGAAAGTGAAAAATGGATAAAGAAGTTGTGGTATTTACTTACAAAGCAATATCACTCAGCAATGAAATCTATGTCATCAGGCCCTTAGCAGCACAATGAGTGGATTCAGGTATGATGATTCTAACTGAAATAAGTCACACAGAAAAAGAAACATCATAAGATATCAGTAATACACGGAATGTAAACTTGGCTACACAGGAACTGAATTACAGAACAGAACAGGGTCTCAAATTTAGAAAACCAACTTATGCTTGCTTAAGGGGAAAGGTGAGTTGGGGTGCTGCATAAAACCAGAGATTGAAATGAGCACAGATAAAGTTCCTTAAGCCAAATATGGAATAGACAAGAGCTACTCCTTGCTCAACGAAATGGACTCAACACCGCATATTAAATGCCTAAGAATGTACCTGACTAGTAAGTATCTTAAAACCTATGGATTGCTATGTCTCCGAAAGAGAATCAAGCATGTGTACAGGGGCATAAACGCAGCAGTGATAGGATTGGAGAGGTTCGGTGAGCAAATGAAGACCCTTTGAAGTCATATTGCATGGTACCCATTCCACGGGTTTCAACTACCCAGGTTTAAGGTATTCTTCCTTCAGCTAAAACATGCATGTGGAACCTAGAGTATGATCAACCATGTGATCGGGAGACGTGTTCAAATATGTCTCAGTTTTCGTACCCTGGTACTCGGGTGCAACATTCCAGACGCTTTACTAACACCCTCCCGACTTGGAGAGTCAGTCCCTTTAACCTCCTGTTTGGCCCAGTTTGCAATTTCTGCGGAAGATGAACAGGAATAGCGAGAACCAATGAGAGACTAGCTGGAGGTGTCTGGACGGGCAAATTTAACTCTCATTTCCCACCAGGAAGAGGAATTAACCAAAGGCTCAGCGTGCCGTGCCGGAACCAGATTAGGGCCTGAAGCCATCCTGTGGTGTTGCGGCCAGCTCAAAAGAAAGCGAGTTGAAGAAAGGAGCTCAGGGGCACTGTAATTCACAAACCTGCAGAGTTATAAATGACAGCTATCGTCCAAAAATATACTGAAGTAAGGCTGCCAAGAGGACTTGAAAGCGGGGCAGAATTGCAGGAAACCGATTTCAGGAGGCAGACTGGAATTGCATTGAAAGCATAGGAAAAGAGGCAGAACGTCCACCATGATGCACTTGGCCAAAAAGGGCGTATGCGTTTTTTCCTGAATATATTCAGGAAAAAACGCATACGCCCTTTTTGGCCAACCAAGCAAGCTTGCAAAGGGAATCTGCACTACAATGAAGTCTCACTTCCCCCCGGTCAAAAGGGCCATCTGAAAAAAGTGTAAAATCCAGAAAGGCAGGACAGGCCATGGAGAACTGGGAGCCTTGTTATGCTGATGGGCGGGATGTAAATTGCCAACAGACACTCGGGAGAAGTGTATGGTGTTTCCTGAAACATCTAAAAAACAAAGCAACAGAGCCTAGGGCACTTCCACTTATGGTCCTATAGCTTAGGGAAATTAAAATCAAAAAGACACAGCCACCCCAAAGTTTGGGACGCCTCTGTTTACAAGAACCTCGTTTAGCGTACAAGTTCAACATCGCAGAAAGTGAAAAATGGATAAAGAAGTTGTGGTATTTACTTACAAAGCAATATCACTCAGCAATGAAATCTATGTCATCAGGCCCTTAGCAGCACAATGAGTGGATTCAGGTATGATGATTCTAACTGAAATAAGTCACACAGAAAAAGAAACATCATAAGATATCAGGAATACACGGAATGTAAACTTGGCTACACAGGAACTGAATTACAGAACAGAACAGGGTCTCAAATTTAGAAAACCAACTTATGCTTTCTTAAGGGTAAAGGGGAGTTGGGGTGCTGCATAAAACCAGAGATTGAAATGAGCACAGATAAAGTTCCTTAAGCCAAATATGGAATAGACAAGAGCTACCTCTTGCTCAACGAAATGGACTCAACACCGCATATTAAATGCCTAAGAATGTACCTGACTAGTAAGTATCTTAAAACCTATGGATTGCTATGTCTCCGAAAGAGAATCAAGCATGTGTACAGGGGCATAAACGCAGCAGTGATAGGATTGGAGAGGTTCGGTGAGCAAATGAAGACCCTTTGAAGTCATATTGCATGGTACCCATTCCACGGGTTTCAACTACCCAGGTTTAAGGTATTCTTCCTTCAGCTAAAACATGCATGTGGAACCTAGAGTATGATCAACCATGTGATCGGGAGACGTGTTCAAATATGTCTCAGTTTTCGTACCCTGGTACTCGGGTGCAACATTCCAGACGCTTTACTAACACCCTCCCGACTTGGAGAGTCAGTCCCTTTAACCTCCTGTTTGGCCCAGTTTGCAATTTCTGCGGAAGATGAACAGGAATAGCGAGAACCAATGAGAGACTAGCTGGAGGTGTCTGGACGGGCAAATTTAACTCTCATTTCCCACCAGGAAGAGGAATTAACCAAAGGCTCAGCGTGCCGTGCCGGAACCAGATTAGGGCCTGAAGCCATCCTGCGGTGTTGCGGCCAGCTCAAAAGAAAGCGAGTTGAAGAAAGGAGCTCAGGGGCACTGTAATTCACAAACCTGCAGAGTTATAAATGACAGCTATCGTCCAAAAATATACTGAAGTAAGGCTGCCAAGAGGACTTGAAAGCGGGGCAGAATTGCAGGAAACCGATTTCAGGAGGCAGACTGGAATTGCATTGAAAGCATAGGAAAAGAGGCAGAACGTCCACCATGATGCACTTGGCCAAAAATGGCGTATGCGTTTTTTCCTGAATATATTCAGGAAAAAACGCATACGCCCTTTTTGGCCAACCAAGCAAGCTTGCAAAGGAAATCTGCACTACAATGAAGTCTCACTTCCCCCCGGTCAAAAGGGCCATCTGAAAAAAGTGTAAAATCCAGAAAGGCAGGACAGGCCATGGAGAACTGGGAGCCTTGTTATGCTGATGGGCGGGATGTAAATTGCCAACAGACACTCGGGAGAAGTGTATGGTGTTTCCTGAAACATCTAAAAAACAAAGCAACAGCGCCTAGGGCACTTCCACTTATGGTCCTATAGCTTAGGGAAATTAAAATCAAAAAGACACAGCCACCCCAAAGTTTGGGACGCCTCTGTTTACAAGAACCTCGTTTACCGTACAAGTTCAACATCGCAGAAAGTGAAAAATGGATAAAGAAGTTGTGGTATTTACTTACAAAGCAATATCACTCAGCAATGAAATCTATGTCATCAGGCCCTTAGCAGCACAATGAGTGGATTCAGGTATGATGATTCTAACTGAAATAAGTCACACAGAAAAAGAAACATCATAAGATATCAGTAATACACGGAATGTAAACTTGGCTACACAGGAACTGAATTACAGAACAGAACAGGGTCTCAAATTTAGAAAACCAACTTATGCTTGCTTAAGGGGAAAGGTGAGTTGGGGTGCTGCATAAAACCAGAGATTGAAATGAGCACAGATAAAGTTCCTTAAGCCAAATATGGAATAGACAAGAGCTACTCCTTGCTCAACGAAATGGACTCAACACCGCATATTAAATGCCTAAGAATGTACCTGACTAGTAAGTATCTTAAAACCTATGGATTGCTATGTCTCCGAAAGAGAATCAAGCATGTGTACAGGGGCATAAACGCAGCAGTGATAGGATTGGAGAGGTTCGGTGAGCAAATGAAGACCCTTTGAAGTCATATTGCATGGTACCCATTCCACGGGTTTCAACTACCCAGGTTTAAGGTATTCTTCCTTCAGGTAAAACATGCATGTGGAACCTAGAGTATGATCAACCATGTGATCGGGAGACGTGTTCAAATATGTCTCAGTTTTCGTACCCTGGTACTCGGGTGCAACATTCCAGACGCTTTACTAACACCCTCCCGACTTGGAGAGTCAGTCCCTTTAACCTCCTGTTTGGCCCAGTTTGCAATTTCTGCGGAAGATGAACAGGAATAGCGAGAACCAATGAGAGACTAGCTGGAAGGTGTCTGGACGGGCAAATTTAACTCTCATTTCCCACCAGGAAGAGGAATTAACCAAAGGCTCAGCGTGCCGTGCCGGAACCAGATTAGGGCCTGAAGCCATCCTGCGGTGTTGCGGCCAGCTCAAAAGAAAGCGAGTTGAAGAAAGGAGCTCAGGGGCACTGTAATTCACAAACCTGCAGAGTTATAAATGACAGCTATCGTCCAAAAATATACTGAAGTAAGGCTGCCAAGAGGACTTGAAAGCGGGGCAGAATTGCAGGAAACCGATTTCAGGAGGCAGACTGGAATTGCATTGAAAGCATAGGAAAAGAGGCAGAACGTCCACCATGATGCACTTGGCCAAAAAGGGCGTATGCGTTTTTTCCTGAATATATTCAGGAAAAAACGCATACGCCCTTTTTGGCCAACCAAGCAAGCTTGCAAAGGAAATCTGCACTACAATGAAGTCTCACTTCCCCCCGGTCAAAAGGGCCATCTGAAAAAAGTGTAAAATCCAGAAAGGCAGGACAGGCCATGGAGAACTGGGAGCCTTGTTATGCTGATGGGCGGGATGTAAATTGCCAACAGCCACTCGGGAGAAGTGTATGGTGTTTCCTGAAACATCTAAAAAACAAAGCAACAGAGCCTAGGGCACTTCCACTTATGGTCCTATAGCTTAGGGAAATTAAAATCAAAAAGACACAGCCACCCCAAAGTTTGGGACGCCTCTGTTTACAAGAACCTCGTTTAGCGTACAAGTTCAACATCGCAGAAAGTGAAAAATGGATAAAGAAGTTGTGGTATTTACTTACAAAGCAATATCACTCAGCAATGAAATCTATGTCATCAGGCCCTTAGCAGCACAATGAGTGGATTCAGGTATGATGATTCTAACTGAAATAAGTCACACAGAAAAAGAAACATCATAAGATATCAGTAATACACGGAATGTAAACTTGGCTACACAGGAACTGAATTACAGAACAGAACAGGGTCTCAAATTTAGAAAACCAACTTATGCTTGCTTAAGGGGAAAGGTGAGTTGGGGTGCTGCATAAAACCAGAGATTGAAATGAGCACAGATAAAGTTCCTTAAGCCAAATATGGAATAGACAAGAGCTACTCCTTGCTCAACGAAATGGACTCAACACCGCATATTAAACGCCTAAGAATGTACCTGACTAGTAAGTATCTTAAAACCTATGGATTGCTATGTCTCCGAAAGAGAATCAAGCATGTGTACAGGGGCATAAACGCAGCAGTGATAGGATTGGAGAGGTTCGGTGAGCAAATGAAGACCCTTTGAAGTCATATTGCATGGTACCCATTCCACGGGTTTCAACTACCCAGGTTTAAGGTATTCTTCCTTCAGCTAAAACATGCATGTGGAACCTAGAGTATGATCAACCATGTGATCGGGAGACGTGTTCAAATATGTCTCAGTTTTCGTACCCTGGTACTCGGGTGCAACATTCCAGACGCTTTACTAACACCCTCCCGACTTGGAGAGTCAGTCCCTTTAACCTCCTGTTTGGCCCAGTTTGCAATTTCTGCGGAAGATGAACAGGAATAGCGAGAACCAATGAGAGACTAGCTGGAGGTGTCTGGACGGGCAAATTTAACTCTCATTTCCCACCAGGAAGAGGAATTAACCAAAGGCTCAGCGTGCCGTGCCGGAACCAGATTAGGGCCTGAAGCCATCCTGCGGTGTTGCGGCCAGCTCAAAAGAAAGCGAGTTGAAGAAAGGAGCTCAGGGGCACTGTAATTCACAAACCTGCAGAGTTATAAATGACAGCTATCGTCCAAAAATATACTGAAGTAAGGCTGCCAAGAGGACTTGAAAGCGGGGCAGAATTGCAGGAAACCGATTTCAGGAGGCAGACTGGAATTGCATTGAAAGCATAGGAAAAGAGGCAGAACGTCCACCATGATGCACTTGGCCAAAAAGGGCGTATGCGTTTTTTCCTGAATATATTCAGGAAAAAACGCATACGCCCTTTTTGGCCAACCAAGCAAGCTTGCAAAGGAAATCTGCACTACAATGAAGTCTCACTTCCCCCCGGTCAAAAGGGCCATCTGAAAAAAGTGTAAAATCCAGAAAGGCAGGACAGGCCATGGAGAACTGGGAGCCTTGTTATGCTGATGGGCGGGATGTAAATTGCCAACAGACACTCGGGAGAAGTGTATGGTGTTTCCTGAAACATCTAAAAAACAAAGCAACAGAGCCTAGGGCACTTCCACTTATGGTCCTATAGCTTAGGGAAATTAAAATCAAAAAGACACAGCCACCCCAAAGTTTGGGACGCCTCTGTTTACAAGAACCTCGTTTAGCGTACAAGTTCAACATCGCAGAAAGTGAAAAATGGATAAAGAAGTTGTGGTATTTACTTACAAAGCAATATCACTCAGCAATGAAATCTATGTCATCAGGCCCTTAGCAGCACAATGAGTGGATTCAGGTATGATGATTCTAACTGAAATAAGTCACACAGAAAAAGAAACATCATAAGATATCAGTAATACACGGAATGTAAACTTGGCTACACAGGAACTGAATTACAGAACAGAACAGGGTCTCAAATTTAGAAAACCAACTTATGCTTGCTTAAGGGGAAAGGTGAGTTGGGGTGCTGCATAAAACCAGAGATTGAAATGAGCACAGATAAAGTTCCTTAAGCCAAATATGGAATAGACAAGAGCTACTCCTTGCTCAACGAAATGGACTCAACACCGCATATTAAATGCCTAAGAATGTACCTGACTAGTAAGTATCTTAAAACCTATGGATTGCTATGTCTCCGAAAGAGAATCAAGCATGTGTACAGGGGCATAAACGCAGCAGTGATAGGATTGGAGAGGTTCGGTGAGCAAATGAAGACCCTTTGAAGTCATATTGCATGGTACCCATTCCACGGGTTTCAACTACCCAGGTTTAAGGTATTCTTCCTTCAGCTAAAACATGCATGTGGAACCTAGAGTATGATCAACCATGTGATCGGGAGACGTGTTCAAATATGTCTCAGTTTTCGTACCCTGGTACTCGGGTGCAACATTCCAGACGCTTTACTAACACCCTCCCGACTTGGAGAGTCAGTCCCTTTAACCTCCTGTTTGGCCCAGTTTGCAATTTCTGCGGAAGATGAACAGGAATAGCGAGAACCAATGAGAGACTAGCTGGAGGTGTCTGGACGGGCAAATTTAACTCTCATTTCCCACCAGGAAGAGGAATTAACCAAAGGCTCAGCGTGCCGTGCCGGAACCAGATTAGGGCCTGAAGCCATCCTGCGGTGTTGCGGCCAGGTCACAAGAAAGAGAGTTGAAGAAAGGAGCTCAGGGGCACTGTAATTCACAAACCTGCAGAGTTATAAATGACAGCTATCGTCCAAAAATATACTGAAGTAAGGCTGCCAAGAGGACTTGAAAGCGGGGCAGAATTGCAGGAAACCGATTTCAGGAGGTAGACTGGAATTGCAGTGAAAGCATAGGAAAAGAGGCAGAACGTCCACAATGATGCACTTGGCCAAAAAGGGCGTATGCGTTTTTTCCTGAATATATTCAGGAAAAAACGCATACGCCCTTTTTGGCCAACCAAGCAAGCTTGCAAAGGAAATCTGCACTACAATGAAGTCTCACTTCCCCCCGGTCAAAAGGGCCATCTGAAAAAAGTGTAAAATCCAGAAAGGCAGGACAGGCCATGGAGAACTGGGAGCCTTGTTATGCTGATGGGCGGGATGTAAATTGCCAACAGACACTCGGGAGAAGTGTATGGTGTTTCCTGAAACATCTAAAAAACAAAGCAACAGAGCCTAGGGCACTTCCACTTATGGTCCTATAGCTTAGGGAAATTAAAATCACAAAGACACAGCCACCCCAAAGTTTGGGACGCCTCTGTTTACAAGAACCTCGTTTACAGTACAAGTTCAACATCGCAGAAAGTGAAAAATGGATAAAGAAGTTGTGGTATTTACTTACAAAGCAATATCAATCAGCAATGAAATCTATGTCATCAGGCCCTTAGCAGCACAATGAGTGGATTCAGGTATGATGATTCTAACTGAAATAAGTCACACAGAAGAAGAAACATCATAAGATATCAGTAATACACGGAATGTAAACTTGGCTACACAGGAACTGAATTACAGAACAGAACAGGGTCTCAAATTTAGAAAACCAACTTATGCTTGCTTAAGGGGAAAGGGGAGTTGGGGTGCTGCATAAAACCAGAGATTGAAATGAGCACAGATAAAGTTCCTTAAGCCAAATATGGAATAGACAAGAGCTACTCCTTGCTCAACGAAATGGACTCAACACCGCATATTAAACGCCTAAGAATGTATCTGACTAGTAAGTATCTTAAAACCTATGGATTGCTATGTCTCCGAAAGAGAATCAAGCATGTGTACAGGGGCATAAACGCAGCAGTGATAGGATTGGAGAGGTTCGGTGAGCAAATGAAGACCCTTTGAAGTCATATTGCATGGTACCCATTCCACGGGTTTCAACTACCCAGGTTTAAGGTATTCTTCCTTCAGCTAAAACATGCATGTGGAACCTAGAGTATGATCAACCATGTGATCGGGAGACGTGTTCAAATATGTCTCAGTTTTCGTACCCTGGTACTCGGGTGCAACATTCCAGACGCTTTACTAACACCCTCCCGACTTGGAGAGTCAGTCCCTTTAACCTCCTGTTTGGCCCAGTTTGCAATTTCTGCGGAAGATGAACAGGAATAGCGAGAACCAATGAGAGACTAGCTGGAAGGTGTCTGGACGGGCAAATTTAACTCTCATTTCCCACCAGGAAGAGGAATTAACCAAAGGCTCAGCGTGCCGTGCCGGAACCAGATTAGGGCCTGAAGCCATCCTGCGGTGTTGCGGCCAGCTCAAAAGAAAGCGAGTTGAAGAAAGGAGCTCAGGGGCACTGTAATTCACAAACCTGCAGAGTTATAAATGACAGCTATCGTCCAAAAATATACTGAAGTAAGGCTGCCAAGAGGACTTGAAAGCGGGGCAGAATTGCAGGAAACCGATTTCAGGAGGCAGACTGGAATTGCATTGAAAGCATAGGAAAAGAGGCAGAACGTCCACCATGATGCACTTGGCCAAAAAGGGCGTATGCGTTTTTTCCTGAATATATTCAGGAAAAAACGCATACGCCCTTTTTGGCCAACCAAGCAAGCTTGCAAAGGAAATCTGCACTACAATGAAGTCTCACTTCCCCCCGGTCAAAAGGGCCATCTGAAAAAAGTGTAAAATCCAGAAAGGCAGGACAGGCCATGGAGAACTGGGAGCCTTGTTATGCTGATGGGCGGGATGTAAATTGCCAACAGACACTCGGGAGAAGTGTATGGTGTTTCCTGAAACATCTAAAAAACAAAGCAACAGAGCCTAGGGCACTTCCACTTATGGTCCTATAGCTTAGGGAAATTAAAATCAAAAAGACACAGCCACCCCAAAGTTTGGGACGCCTCTGTTTACAAGAACCTCGTTTAGCGTACAAGTTCAACATCGCAGAAAGTGAAAAATGGATAAAGAAGTTGTGGTATTTACTTACAAAGCAATATCACTCAGCAATGAAATCTATGTCATCAGGCCCTTAGCAGCACAATGAGTGGATTCAGGTATGATGATTCTAACTGAAATAAGTCACACAGAAAAAGAAACATCATAAGATATCAGTAATACACGGAATGTAAACTTGGCTACACAGGAACTGAATTACAGAACAGAACAGGGTCTCAAATTTAGAAAACCAACTTATGCTTGCTTAAGGGGAAAGGTGAGTTGGGGTGCTGCATAAAACCAGAGATTGAAATGAGCACAGATAAAGTTCCTTAAGCCAAATATGGAATAGACAAGAGCTACTCCTTGCTCAACGAAATGGACTCAACACCGCATATTAAATGCCTAAGAATGTACCTGACTAGTAAGTATCTTAAAACCTATGGATTGCTATGTCTCCGAAAGAGAATCAAGCATGTGTACAGGGGCATAAACGCAGCAGTGATAGGATTGGAGAGGTTCGGTGAGCAAATGAAGACCCTTTGAAGTCATATTGCATGGTACCCATTCCACGGGTTTCAACTACCCAGGTTTAAGGTATTCTTCCTTCAGCTAAAACATGCATGTGGAACCTAGAGTATGATCAACCATGTGATCGGGAGACGTGTTCAAATATGTCTCAGTTTTCGTACCCTGGTACTCGGGTGCAACATTCCAGACGCTTTACTAACACCCTCCCGACTTGGAGAGTCAGTCCCTTTAACCTCCTGTTTGGCCCAGTTTGCAATTTCTGCGGAAGATGAACAGGAATAGCGAGAACCAATGAGAGACTAGCTGGAGGTGTCTGGACGGGCAAATTTAACTCTCATTTCCCACCAGGAAGAGGAATTAACCAAAGGCTCAGCGTGCCGTGCCGGAACCAGATTAGGGCCTGAAGCCATCCTGCGGTGTTGCGGCCAGCTCAAAAGAAAGCGAGTTGAAGAAAGGAGCTCAGGGGCACTGTAATTCACAAACCTGCAGAGTTATAAATGACAGCTATCGTCCAAAAATATACTGAAGTAAGGCTGCCAAGAGGACTTGAAAGCGGGGCAGAATTGCAGGAAACCGATTTCAGGAGGTAGACTGGAATTGCATTGAAAGCATAGGAAAAGAGGCAGAAAGTCCACAATGATGCACTTGGCCAAAAAGGGCGTATGCGTTTTTTCCTGAATATATTCAGGAAAAAACGCATACGCCCTTTTTGGCCAACCAAGCAAGCTTGCAAAGGAAATCTGCACTACAATGAAGTCTCACTTCCCCCCGGTCAAAAGGGCCATCTGAAAAAAGTGTAAAATCCAGAAAGGCAGGACAGGCCATGGAGAACTGGGAGCCTTGTTATGCTGATGGGCGGGATGTAAATTGCCAACAGACACTCGGGAGAAGTGTATGGTGTTTCCTGAAACATCTAAAAAACAAAGCAACAGAGCCTAGGGCACTTCCACTTATGGTCCTATAGCTTAGGGAAATTAAAATCAAAAAGACACAGCCACCCCAAAGTTTGGGACGCCTCTGTTTACAAGAACCTCGTTTACAGTACAAGTTCAACATCGCAGAAAGTGAAAAATGGATAAAGAAGTTGTGGTATTTACTTACAAAGCAATATCACTCAGCAATGAAATCTATGTCATCAGGCCCTTAGCAGCACAATGAGTGGATTCAGGTATGATGATTCTAACTGAAATAAGTCACACAGAAAAAGAAACATCATAAGATATCAGTAATACACGGAATGTAAACTTGGCTACACAGGAACTGAATTACAGAACAGAACAGGGTCTCAAATTTAGAAAACCAACTTATGCTTGCTTAAGGGGAAAGGTGAGTTGGGGTGCTGCATAAAACCAGAGATTGAAATGAGCACAGATAAAGTTCCTTAAGCCAAATATGGAATAGACAAGAGCTACTCCTTGCTCAACGAAATGGACTCAACACCGCATATTAAATGCCTAAGAATGTACCTGACTAGTAAGTATCTTAAAACCTATGGATTGCTATGTCTCCGAAAGAGAATCAAGCATGTGTACAGGGGCATAAACGCAGCAGTGATAGGATTGGAGAGGTTCGGTGAGCAAATGAAGACCCTTTGAAGTCATATTGCATGGTACCCATTCCACGGGTTTCAACTACCCAGGTTTAAGGTATTCTTCCTTCAGCTAAAACATGCATGTGGAACCTAGAGTATGATCAACCATGTGATCGGGAGACGTGTTCAAATATGTCTCAGTTTTCGTACCCTGGTACTCGGGTGCAACATTCCAGACGCTTTACTAACACCCTCCCGACTTGGAGAGTCAGTCCCTTTAACCTCCTGTTTGGCCCAGTTTGCAATTTCTGCGGAAGATGAACAGGAATAGCGAGAACCAATGAGAGACTAGCTGGAGGTGTCTGGACGGGCAAATTTAACTCTCATTTCCCACCAGGAAGAGGAATTAACCAAAGGCTCAGCGTGCCGTGCCGGAACCAGATTAGGGCCTGAAGCCATCCTGCGGTGTTGCGGCCAGCTCAAAAGAAAGCGAGTTGAAGAAAGGAGCTCAGGGGCACTGTAATTCACAAACCTGCAGAGTTATAAATGACAGCTATCGTCCAAAAATATACTGAAGTAAGGCTGCCAAGAGGACTTGAAAGCGGGGCAGAATTGCAGGAAACCGATTTCAGGAGGTAGACTGGAATTGCATTGAAAGCATAGGAAAAGAGGCAGAAAGTCCACAATGATGCACTTGGCCAAAAAGGGCGTATGCGTTTTTTCCTGAATATATTCAGGAAAAAACGCATACGCCCTTTTTGGCCAACCAAGCAAGCTTGCAAAGGAAATCTGCACTACAATGAAGTCTCACTTCCCCCCGGTCAAAAGGGCCATCTGAAAAAAGTGTAAAATCCAGAAAGGCAGGACAGGCCATGGAGAACTGGGAGCCTTGTTATGCTGATGGGCGGGATGTAAATTGCCAACAGACACTCGGGAGAAGTGTATGGTGTTTCCTGAAACATCTAAAAAACAAAGCAACAGAGCCTAGGGCACTTCCACTTATGGTCCTATAGCTTAGGGAAATTAAAATCAAAAAGACACAGCCACCCCAAAGTTTGGGACGCCTCTGTTTACAAGAACCTCGTTTACAGTACAAGTTCAACATCGCAGAAAGTGAAAAATGGATAAAGAAGTTGTGGTATTTACTTACAAAGCAATATCACTCAGCAATGAAATCTATGTCATCAGGCCCTTAGCAGCACAATGAGTGGATTCAGGTATGATGATTCTAACTGAAATAAGTCACACAGAAAAAGAAACATCATAAGATATCAGTAATACACGGAATGTAAACTTGGCTACACAGGAACTGAATTACAGAACAGAACAGGGTCTCAAATTTAGAAAACCAACTTATGCTTGCTTAAGGGGAAAGGTGAGTTGGGGTGCTGCATAAAACCAGAGATTGAAATGAGCACAGATAAAGTTCCTTAAGCCAAATATGGAATAGACAAGAGCTACTCCTTGCTCAACGAAATGGACTCAACACCGCATATTAAATGCCTAAGAATGTACCTGACTAGTAAGTATCTTAAAACCTATGGATTGCTATGTCTCCGAAAGAGAATCAAGCATGTGTACAGGGGCATAAACGCAGCAGTGATAGGATTGGAGAGGTTCGGTGAGCAAATGAAGACCCTTTGAAGTCATATTGCATGGTACCCATTCCACGGGTTTCAACTACCCAGGTTTAAGGTATTCTTCCTTCAGCTAAAACATGCATGTGGAACCTAGAGTATGATCAACCATGTGATCGGGAGACGTGTTCAAATATGTCTCAGTTTTCGTACCCTGGTACTCGGGTGCAACATTCCAGACGCTTTACTAACACCCTCCCGACTTGGAGAGTCAGTCCCTTTAACCTCCTGTTTGGCCCAGTTTGCAGTTTCTGCGGAAGATGAACAGGAATAGCGAGAACCAATGAGAGACTAGCTGGAGGTGTCTGGACGGGCAAATTTAACTCTCATTTCCCACCAGGAAGAGGAATTAACCAAAGGCTCAGCGTGCCGTGCCGGAACCAGATTAGGGCCTGAAGCCATCCTGCGGTGTTGCGGCCAGCTCAAAAGAAAGCGAGTTGAAGAAAGGAGCTCAGGGGCACTGTAATTCACAAACCTGCAGAGTTATAAATGACAGCTATCGTCCAAAAATATACTGAAGTAAGGCTGCCAAGAGGACTTGAAAGCGGGGCAGAATTGCAGGAAACCGATTTCAGGAGGCAGACTGGAATTGCATTGAAAGCATAGGAAAAGAGGCAGAACGTCCACAATGATGCACTTGGCCAAAAAGGGCGTATGCGTTTTTTCCTGAATATATTCAGGAAAAAACGCATACGCCCTTTTTGGCCAACCAAGCAAGCTTGCAAAGGAAATCTGCACTACAATGAAGTCTCACTTCCCCCCGGTCAAAAGGGCCATCTGAAAAAAGTGTAAAATCCAGAAAGGCAGGACAGGCCATGGAGAACTGGGAGCCTTGTTATGCTGATGGGCGGGATGTAAATTGCCAACAGACACTCGGGAGAAGTGTATGGTGTTTCCTGAAACATCTAAAAAACAAAGCAACAGAGCCTAGGGCACTTCCACTTATGGTCCTATAGATTAGGGAAATTAAAATCAAAAAGACACAGCCACCCCAAAGTTTGGGACGCCTCTGTTTACAAGAACCTCGTTTACCGTACAAGTTCAACATCGCAGAAAGTGAAAAATGGATAAAGAAGTTGTGGTATTTACTTACAAAGCAATATCACTCAGCAATGAAATCTATGTCATCAGGCCCTTAGCAGCACAATGAGTGGATTCAGGTATGATGATTCTAACTGAAATAAGTCACACAGAAAAAGAAACATCATAAGATATCAGTAATACACGGAATGTAAACTTGGCTACACAGGAACTGAATTACAGAACAGAACAGGGTCTCAAATTTAGAAAACCAACTTATGCTTGCTTAAGGGGAAAGGTGAGTTGGGGTGCTGCATAAAACCAGAGATTGAAATGAGCACAGATAAAGTTCCTTAAGCCAAATATGGAATAGACAAGAGCTACTCCTTGCTCAACGAAATGGACTCAACACCGCATATTAAATGCCTAAGAATGTACCTGACTAGTAAGTATCTTAAAACCTATGGATTGCTATGTCTCCAAAAGAGAATCAAGCATGTGTACAGGGGCATAAACGCAGCAGTGATAGGATTGGAGAGGTTCGGTGAGCAAATGAAGACCCTTTGAAGTCATATTGCATGGTACCCATTCCACGGGTTTCAACTACCCAGGTTTAAGGTATTCTTCCTTCAGCTAAAACATGCATGTGGAACCTAGAGTATGATCAACCATGTGATCGGGAGACGTGTTCAAATATGTCTCAGTTTTCGTACCCTGGTACTCGGGTGCAACATTCCAGACGCTTTACTAACACCCTCCCGACTTGGAGAGTCAGTCCCTTTAACCTCCTGTTTGGCCCAGTTTGCAATTTCTGCGGAAGATGAACAGGAATAGCGAGAACCAATGAGAGACTAGCTGGAGGTGTCTGGATGGGCAAATTTAACTCTCATTTCCCACCAGGAAGAGGAATTAACCAAAGGCTCAGCGTGCCGTGCCGGAACCAGATTAGGGCCTGAAGCCATCCTGCGGTGTTGCGGCCAGCTCAAAAGAAAGCGAGTTGAAGAAAGGAGCTCAGGGGCACTGTAATTCACAAACCTGCAGAGTTATAAATGACAGCTATCGTCCAAAAATATACTGAAGTAAGGCTGCCAAGAGGACTTGAAAGCGGGGCAGAATTGCAGGAAACCGATTTCAGGAGGTAGACTGGAATTGCATTGAAAGCATAGGAAAAGAGGCAGAACGTCCACAATGATGCACTTGGCCAAAAAGGGCGTATGCGTTTTTCCCTGAATATATTCAGGAAAAAACGCATACGCCCTTTTTGGCCAACCAAGCAAGCTTGCAAAGGAAATCTGCACTACAATGAAGTCTCACTTCCCCCCGGTCAAAAGGGCCATCTGAAAAAAGTGTAAAATCCAGAAAGGCAGGACAGGCCATGGAGAACTGGGAGCCTTGTTATGCTGATGGGCGGGATGTAAATTGCCAACAGACACTCGGGAGAAGTGTATGGTATTTCCTGAAACATCTAAAAAACAAAGCAACAGAGCCTAGGGCACTTCCACTTATGGTCCTATAGCTTAGGGAAATTAAAATCAAAAAGACACAGCCACCCCAAAGTTTGGGACGCCTCTGTTTACAAGAACCTCGTTTACAGTACAAGTTCAACATCGCAGAAAGTGAAAAATGGATAAAGAAGTTGTGGTATTTACTTACAAAGCAATATCACTCAGCAATGAAATCTATGTCATCAGGCCCTTAGCAGCACAATGAGTGGATTCAGGTATGATGATTCTAACTGAAATAAGTCACACAGAAAAAGAAACATCATAAGATATCAGTAATACACGGAATGTAAACTTGGCTACACAGGAACTGAATTACAGAACAGAACAGGGTCTCAAATTTAGAAAACCAACTTATGCTTGCTTAAGGGGAAAGGTGAGTTGGGGTGCTGCATAAAACCAGAGATTGAAATGAGCACAGATAAAGTTCCTTAAGCCAAATATGGAATAGACAAGAGCTACTCCTTGCTCAACGAAATGGACTCAACACCGCATATTAAATGCCTAAGAATGTACCTGACTAGTAAGTATCTTAAAACCTATGGATTGCTATGTCTCCGAAAGAGAATCAAGCATGTGTACAGGGGCATAAACGCAGCAGTGATAGGATTGGAGAGGTTCGGTGAGCAAATGAAGACCCTTTGAAGTCATATTGCATGGTACCCATTCCACGGGTTTCAACTACCCAGGTTTAAGGTATTCTTCCTTCAGCTAAAACATGCATGTGGAACCTAGAGTATGATCAACCATGTGATCGGGAGACGTGTTCAAATATGTCTCAGTTTTCATACCCTGGTACTCGGGTGCAACATTCCAGACGCTTTACTAACACCCTCCCGACTTGGAGAGTCAGTCCCTTTAACCTCCTGTTTGGCCCAGTTTGCAATTTCTGCGGAAGATGAACAGGAATAGCGAGAACCAATGAGAGACTAGCTGGAGGTGTCTGGACGGGCAAATTTAACTCTCATTTCCCACCAGGAAGAGGAATTAACCAAAGGCTCAGCGTGCCGTGCCGGAACCAGATTAGGGCCTGAAGCCATCCTGCGGTGTTGCGGCCAGCTCAAAAGAAAGCGAGTTGAAGAAAGGAGCTCAGGGGCACTGTAATTCACAAACCTGCAGAGTTATAAATGACAGCTATCGTCCAAAAATATACTGAAGTAAGGCTGCCAAGAGGACTTGAAAGCGGGGCAGAATTGCAGGAAACCGATTTCAGGAGGTAGACTGGAATTGCATTGAAAGCATAGGAAAAGAGGCAGAACGTCCACAATGATGCACTTGGCCAAAAAGGGCGTATGCGTTTTTTCCTGAATATATTCAGGAAAAAACGCATACGCCCTTTTTGGCCAACCAAGCAAGCTTGCAAAGGAAATCTGCACTACAATGAAGTCTCACTTCCCCCCGGTCAAAAGGGCCATCTGAAAAAAGTGTAAAATCCAGAAAGGCAGGACAGGCCATGGAGAACTGGGAGCCTTGTTATGCTGATGGGCGGGATGTAAATTGCCAACAGACACTCGGGAGAAGTGTATGGTGTTTCCTGAAACATCTAAAAAACAAAGCAACAGAGCCTAGGGCACTTCCACTTATGGTCCTATAGCTTAGGGAAATTAAAATCAAAAAGACACAGCCACCCCAAAGTTTGGGACGCCTCTGTTTACAAGAACCTCGTTTACAGTACAAGTTCAACATCGCAGAAAGTGAAAAATGGATAAAGAAGTTGTGGTATTTACTTACAAAGCAATATCACTCAGCAATGAAATCTATGTCATCAGGCCCTTAGCAGCACAATGAGTGGATTCAGGTATGATGATTCTAACTGAAATAAGTCACACAGAAAAAGAAACATCATAAGATATCAGTAATACACGGAATGTAAACTTGGCTACACAGGAACTGAATTACAGAACAGAAAAGGGTCTCAAATTTAGAAAACCAACTTATGCTTGCTTAAGGGGAAAGGTGAGTTGGGGTGCTGCATAAAACCAGAGATTGAAATGAGCACAGATAAAGTTCCTTAAGCCAAATATGGAATAGACAAGAGCTACTCCTTGCTCAACGAAATGGACTCAACACCCCATATTAAATGCCTAAGAATGTACCTGACTAGTAAGTATCTTAAAACCTATGGATTGCTATGTCTCCAAAAGAGAATCAAGCATGTGTACAGGGGCATAAACGCAGCAGTGATAGGATTGGAGAGGTTCGGTGAGCAAATGAAGACCCTTTGAAGTCATATTGCATGGTACCCATTCCACGGGTTTCAACTACCCAGGTTTAAGGTATTCTTCCTTCAGCTAAAACATGCATGTGGAACCTAGAGTATGATCAACCATGTGATCGGGAGACGTGTTCAAATATGTCTCAGTTTTTGTACCCTGGTACTCGGGTGCAACATTCCAGACGCTTTACTAACACCCTCCCGACTTGGAGAGTCAGTCCCTTTAACCTCCTGTTTGGCCCAGTTTGCAATTTCTGCGGAAGATGAACAGGAATAGCGAGAACCAATGAGAGACTAGCTGGAGGTGTCTGGACGGGCAAATTTAACTCTCATTTCCCACCAGGAAGAGGAATTAACCAAAGGCTCAGCGTGCCGTGCCGGAACCAGATTAGGGCCTGAAGCCATCCTGCGGTGTTGCGGCCAGGTCACAAGAAAGAGAGTTGAAGAAAGGAGCTCAGGGGCACTGTAATTCACAAACCTGCAGAGTTATAAATGACAGCTATCGTCCAAAAATATACTGAAGTAAGGCTGCCAAGAGGACTTGAAAGCGGGGCAGAATTGCAGGAAACCGATTTCAGGAGGTAGACTGGAATAGCAGTGAAAGCATAGGAAAAGAGGCAGAACGTCCACAATGATGCACTTGGCCAAAAAGGGCGTATGCGTTTTTTCCTGAATATATTCAGGAAAAAACGCATACGCCCTTTTTGGCCAACCAAGCAAGCTTGCAAAGGAAATCTGCACTACAATGAAGTCTCACTTCCCCCCGGTCAAAAGGGCCATCTGAAAAAAGTGTAAAATCCAGAAAGGCAGGACAGGCCATGGAGAACTGGGAGCCTTGTTATGCTGATGGGCGGGATGTAAATTGCCAACAGACACTCGGGAGAAGTGTATGGTGTTTCCTGAAACATCTAAAAAACAAAGCAACAGAGCCTAGGGCACTTCCACTTATGGTCCTATAGCTTAGGGAAATTAAAATCAAAAAGACACAGCCACCCCAAAGTTTGGGACGCCTCTGTTTACAAGAACCTCGTTTACAGTACAAGTTCAACATCGCAGAAAGTGAAAAATGGATAAAGAAGTTGTGGTATTTACTTACAAAGCAATATCACTCAGCAATGAAATCTATGTCATCAGGCCCTTAGCAGCACAATGAGTGGATTCAGGTATGATGATTCTAACTGAAATAAGTCACACAGAAGAAGAAACATCATAAGATATCAGTAATACACGGAATGTAAACTTGGCTACACAGGAACTGAATTACAGAACAGAACAGGGTCTCAAATTTAGAAAACCAACTTATGCTTGCTTAAGGGGAAAGGTGAGTTGGGGTGCTGCATAAAACCAGAGATTGAAATGAGCACAGATAAAGTTCCTTAAGCCAAATATGGAATAGACAAGAGCTACTCCTTGCTCAACGAAATGGACTCAACACCCCATATTAAATGCCTAAGAATGTACCTGACTAGTAAGTATCTTAAAACCTATGGATTGCTATGTCTCCAAAAGAGAATCAAGCATGTGTACAGGGGCATAAACGCAGCAGTGATAGGATTGGAGAGGTTCGGTGAGCAAATGAAGACCCTTTGAAGTCATATTGCATGGTACCCATTCCACGGGTTTCAACTACCCAGGTTTAAGGTATTCTTCCTTCAGCTAAAACATGCATGTGGAACCTAGAGTATGATCAACCATGTGATCGGGAGACGTGTTCAAATATGTCTCAGTTTTTGTACCCTGGTACTCGGGTGCAACATTCCAGACGCTTTACTAACACCCTCCCGACTTGGAGAGTCAGTCCCTTTAACCTCCTGTTTGGCCCAGTTTGCAATTTCTGCGGAAGATGAACAGGAATAGCGAGAACCAATGAGAGACTAGCTGGAGGTGTCTGGACGGGCAAATTTAACTCTCATTTCCCACCAGGAAGAGGAATTAACCAAAGGCTCAGCGTGCCGTGCCGGAACCAGATTAGGGCCTGAAGCCATCCTGCGGTGTTGCGGCCAGGTCACAAGAAAGAGAGTTGAAGAAAGGAGCTCAGGGGCACTGTAATTCACAAACCTGCAGAGTTATAAATGACAGCTATCGTCCAAAAATATACTGAAGTAAGGCTGCCAAGAGGACTTGAAAGCGGGGCAGAATTGCAGGAAACCGATTTCAGGAGGTAGACTGGAATAGCAGTGAAAGCATAGGAAAAGAGGCAGAACGTCCACAATGATGCACTTGGCCAAAAAGGGCGTATGCGTTTTTTCCTGAATATATTCAGGAAAAAACGCATACGCCCTTTTTGGCCAACCAAGCAAGCTTGCAAAGGAAATCTGCACTACAATGAAGTCTCACTTCCCCCCGGTCAAAAGGGCCATCTGAAAAAAGTGTAAAATCCAGAAAGGCAGGACAGGCCATGGAGAACTGGGAGCCTTGTTATGCTGATGGGCGGGATGTAAATTGCCAACAGACACTCGGGAGAAGTGTATGGTGTTTCCTGAAACATCTAAAAAACAAAGCAACAGAGCCTAGGGCACTTCCACTTATGGTCCTATAGCTTAGGGAAATTAAAATCAAAAAGACACAGCCACCCCAAAGTTTGGGACGCCTCTGTTTACAAGAACCTCGTTTACAGTACAAGTTCAACATCGCAGAAAGTGAAAAATGGATAAAGAAGTTGTGGTATTTACTTACAAAGCAATATCACTCAGCAATGAAATCTATGTCATCAGGCCCTTAGCAGCACAATGAGTGGATTCAGGTATGATGATTCTAACTGAAATAAGTCACACAGAAGAAGAAACATCATAAGATATCAGTAATACACGGAATGTAAACTTGGCTACACAGGAACTGAATTACAGAACAGAACAGGGTCTCAAATTTAGAAAACCAACTTATGCTTGCTTAAGGGGAAAGGGGAGTTGGGGTGCTGCATAAAACCAGAGATTGAAATGAGCACAGATAAAGTTCCTTAAGCCAAATATGGAATAGACAAGAGCTACTCCTTGCTCAACGAAATGGACTCAACACCGCATATTAAACGCCTAAGAATGTACCTGACTAGTAAGTATCTTAAAACCTATGGATTGCTATGTCTCCGAAAGAGAATCAAGCATGTGTACAGGGGCATAAACGCAGCAGTGATAGGATTGGAGAGGTTCGGTGAGCAAATGAAGACCCTTTGAAGTCATATTGCATGGTACCCATTCCACGGGTTTCAACTACCCAGGTTTAAGGTATTCTTCCTTCAGCTAAAACATGCATGTGGAACCTAGAGTATGATCAACCATGTGATCGGGAGACGTGTTCAAATATGTCTCAGTTTTCGTACCCTGGTACTCGGGTGCAACATTCCAGACGCTTTACTAACACCCTCCCGACTTGGAGAGTCAGTCCCTTTAACCTCCTGTTTGGCCCAGTTTGCAATTTCTGCGGAAGATGAACAGGAATAGCGAGAACCAATGAGAGACTAGCTGGAGGTGTCTGGACGGGCAAATTTAACTCTCATTTCCCACCAGGAAGAGGAATTAACCAAAGGCTCAGCGTGCCGTGCCGGAACCAGATTAGGGCCTGAAGCCATCCTGCGGTGTTGCGGCCAGCTCAAAAGAAAGCGAGTTGAAGAAAGGAGCTCAGGGGCACTGTAATTCACAAACCTGCAGAGTTATAAATGACAGCTATCGTCCAAAAATATACTGAAGTAAGGCTGCCAAGAGGACTTGAAAGCGGGGCAGAATTGCAGGAAACCGATTTCAGGAGGTAGACTGGAATTGCAGTGAAAGCATAGGAAAAGAGGCAGAACGTCCACAATGATGCACTTGGCCAAAAAGGGCGTATGCGTTTTTTCCTGAATATATTCAGGAAAAAACGCATACGCCCTTTTTGGCCAACCAAGCAAGCTTGCAAAGGAAATCTGCACTACAATGAAGTCTCACTTCCCCCCGGTCAAAAGGGCCATCTGAAAAAAGTGTAAAATCCAGAAAGGCAGGACAGGCCATGGAGAACTGGGAGCCTTGTTATGCTGATGGGCGGGATGTAAATTGCCAACAGACACTCAGGAGAAGTGTATGGTGTTTCCTGAAACATCTAAAAAACAAAGCAACAGAGCCTAGGGCACTTCCACTTATGGTCCTATAGCTTAGGGAAATTAAAATCAAAAAGACACAGCCACCCCAAAGTTTGGGACGCCTCTGTTTACAAGAACCTCGTTTAGCGTACAAGTTCAACATCGCAGAAAGTGAAAAATGGATAAAGAAGTTGTGGTATTTACTTACAAAGCAATATCACTCAGCAATGAAATCTATGTCATCAGGCCCTTAGCAGCACAATGAGTGGATTCAGGTATGATGATTCTAACTGAAATAAGTCACACAGAAAAAGAAACATCATAAGATATCAGTAATACACGGAATGTAAACTTGGCTACACAGGAACTGAATTACAGAACAGAACAGGGTCTCAAATTTAGAAAACCAACTTATGCTTGCTTAAGGGGAAAGGTGAGTTGGGGTGCTGCATAAAACCAGAGATTGAAATGAGCACAGATAAAGTTCCTTAAGCCAAATATGGAATAGACAAGAGCTACTCCTTGCTCAACGAAATGGACTCAACACCGCATATTAAATGCCTAAGAATGTACCTGACTAGTAAGTATCTTAAAACCTATGGATTGCTATGTCTCCGAAAGAGAATCAAGCATGTGTACAGGGGCATAAACGCAGCAGTGATAGGATTGGAGAGGTTCGGTGAGCAAATGAAGACCCTTTGAAGTCATATTGCATGGTACCCATTCCACGGGTTTCAACTACCCAGGTTTAAGGTATTCTTCCTTCAGCTAAAACATGCATGTGGAACCTAGAGTATGATCAACCATGTGATCGGGAGACGTGTTCAAATATGTCTCAGTTTTCGTACCCTGGTACTCGGGTGCAACATTCCAGACGCTTTACTAACACCCTCCCGACTTGGAGAGTCAGTCCCTTTAACCTCCTGTTTGGCCCAGTTTGCAGTTTCTGCGGAAGATGAACAGGAATAGCGAGAACCAATGAGAGACTAGCTGGAGGTGTCTGGACGGGCAAATTTAACTCTCATTTCCCACCAGGAAGAGGAATTAACCAAAGGCTCAGCGTGCCGTGCCGGAACCAGATTAGGGCCTGAAGCCATCCTGCGGTGTTGCGGCCAGCTCAAAAGAAAGCGAGTTGAAGAAAGGAGCTCAGGGGCACTGTAATTCACAAACCTGCAGAGTTATAAATGACAGCTATCGTCCAAAAATATACTGAAGTAAGGCTGCCAAGAGGACTTGAAAGCGGGGCAGAATTGCAGGAAACCGATTTCAGGAGGTAGACTGGAATTGCATTGAAAGCATAGGAAAAGAGGCAGAACGTCCACAATGATGCACTTGGCCAAAAAGGGCGTATGCGTTTTTTCCTGAATATATTCAGGAAAAAACGCATACGCCCTTTTTGGCCAACCAAGCAAGCTTGCAAAGGAAATCTGCACTACAATGAAGTCTCACTTCCCCCCGGTCAAAAGGGCCATCTGAAAAAAGTGTAAAATCCAGAAAGGCAGGACAGGCCATGGAGAACTGGGAGCCTTGTTATGCTGATGGGCGGGATGTAAATTGCCAACAGACACTCGGGAGAAGTGTATGGTGTTTCCTGAAACATCTAAAAAACAAAGCAACAGAGCCTAGGGCACTTCCACTTATGGTCCTATAGCTTAGGGAAATTAAAATCAAAAAGACACAGCCACCCCAAAGTTTGGGACGCCTCTGTTTACAAGAACCTCGTTTACAGTACAAGTTCAACATCGCAGAAAGTGAAAAATGGATAAAGAAGTTGTGGTATTTACTTACAAAGCAATATCACTCAGCAATGAAATCTATGTCATCAGGCCCTTAGCAGCACAATGAGTGGATTCAGGTATGATGATTCTAACTGAAATAAGTCACACAGAAAAAGAAACATCATAAGATATCAGTAATACACGGAATGTAAACTTGGCTACACAGGAACTGAATTACAGAACAGAACAGGGTCTCAAATTTAGAAAACCAACTTATGCTTGCTTAAGGGGAAAGGGGAGTTGGGGTGCTGCATAAAACCAGAGATTGAAATGAGCACAGATAAAGTTCCTTAAGCCAAATATGGAATAGACAAGAGCTACTCCTTGCTCAACGAAATGGACTCAACACCGCATATTAAATGCCTAAGAATGTACCTGACTAGTAAGTATCTTAAAACCTATGGATTGCTATGTCTCCGAAAGAGAATCAAGCATGTGTACAGGGGCATAAACGCAGCAGTGATAGGATTGGAGAGGTTCGGTGAGCAAATGAAGACCCTTTGAAGTCATATTGCATGGTACCCATTCCACGGGTTTCAACTACCCAGGTTTAAGGTATTCTTCCTTCAGCTAAAACATGCATGTGGAACCTAGAGTATGATCAACCATGTGATCGGGAGATGTGTTCAAATATGTCTCAGTTTTTGTACCCTGGTACTCGGGTGCAACATTCCAGACGCTTTACTAACACCCTCCCGACTTGGAGAGTCAGTCCCTTTAACCTCCTGTTTGGCCCAGTTTGCAATTTCTGCGGAAGATGAACAGGAATAGCGAGAACCAATGAGAGACTAGCTGGAAGGTGTCTGGACGGGCAAATTTAACTCTCATTTCCCACCAGGAAGAGGAATTAACCAAAGGCTCAGCATGCCGTGCCGGAACTAGATTAGGGCCTGAAGCCATCCTGCGGTGTTGCGGCCAGCTCAAAAGAAAGCGAGTTGAAGAAAGGAGCTCAGGGGCACTGTAATTCACAAACCTGCAGAGTTATAAATGACAGCTATCGTCCAAAAATATACTGAAGTAAGGCTGCCAAGAGGACTTGAAAGCGGGGCAGAATTGCAGGAAACCGATTTCAGGAGGCAGACTGGAATTGCATTGAAAGCATAGGAAAAGAGGCAGAACGTCCACAATGATGCACTTGGCCAAAAAGGGCGTATGCGTTTTTTCCTGAATATATTCAGGAAAAAACGCATACGCCCTTTTTGGCCAACCAAGCAAGCTTGCAAAGGAAATCTGCACTACAATGAAGTCTCACTTCCCCCCGGTCAAAAGGGCCATCTGAAAAAAGTGTAAAATCCAGAAAGGCAGGACAGGCCATGGAGAACTGGGAGCCTTGTTATGCTGATGGGCGGGATGTAAATTGCCAACAGACACTCGGGAGAAGTGTATGGTGTTTCCTGAAACATCTAAAAAACAAAGCAACAGAGCCTAGGGCACTTCCACTTATGGTCCTATAGATTAGGGAAATTAAAATCAAAAAGACACAGCCACCCCAAAGTTTGGGACGCCTCTGTTTACAAGAACCTCGTTTACCGTACAAGTTCAACATCGCAGAAAGTGAAAAATGGATAAAGAAGTTGTGGTATTTACTTACAAAGCAATATCACTCAGCAATGAAATCTATGTCATCAGGCCCTTAGCAGCACAATGAGTGGATTCAGGTATGATGATTCTAACTGAAATAAGTCACACAGAAAAAGAAACATCATAAGATATCAGTAATACACGGAATGTAAACTTGGCTACACAGGAACTGAATTACAGAACAGAACAGGGTCTCAAATTTAGAAAACCAACTTATGCTTGCTTAAGGGGAAAGGTGAGTTGGGGTGCTGCATAAAACCAGAGATTGAAATGAGCACAGATAAAGTTCCTTAAGCCAAATATGGAATAGACAAGAGCTACTCCTTGCTCAACGAAATGGACTCAACACCGCATATTAAATGCCTAAGAATGTACCTGACTAGTAAGTATCTTAAAACCTATGGATTGCTATGTCTCCAAAAGAGAATCAAGCATGTGTACAGGGGCATAAACGCAGCAGTGATAGGATTGGAGAGGTTCGGTGAGCAAATGAAGACCCTTTGAAGTCATATTGCATGGTACCCATTCCACGGGTTTCAACTACCCAGGTTTAAGGTATTCTTCCTTCAGCTAAAACATGCATGTGGAACCTAGAGTATGATCAACCATGTGATCGGGAGACGTGTTCAAATATGTCTCAGTTTTCGTACCCTGGTACTCGGGTGCAACATTCCAGACGCTTTACTAACACCCTCCCGACTTGGAGAGTCAGTCCCTTTAACCTCCTGTTTGGCCCAGTTTGCAATTTCTGCGGAAGATGAACAGGAATAGCGAGAACCAATGAGAGACTAGCTGGAGGTGTCTGGATGGGCAAATTTAACTCTCATTTCCCACCAGGAAGAGGAATTAACCAAAGGCTCAGCGTGCCGTGCCGGAACCAGATTAGGGCCTGAAGCCATCCTGCGGTGTTGCGGCCAGCTCAAAAGAAAGCGAGTTGAAGAAAGGAGCTCAGGGGCACTGTAATTCACAAACCTGCAGAGTTATAAATGACAGCTATCGTCCAAAAATATACTGAAGTAAGGCTGCCAAGAGGACTTGAAAGCGGGGCAGAATTGCAGGAAACCGATTTCAGGAGGTAGACTGGAATTGCATTGAAAGCATAGGAAAAGAGGCAGAACGTCCACAATGATGCACTTGGCCAAAAAGGGCGTATGCGTTTTTTCCTGAATATATTCAGGAAAAAACGCATACGCCCTTTTTGGCCAACCAAGCAAGCTTGCAAAGGAAATCTGCACTACAATGAAGTCTCACTTCCCCCCGGTCAAAAGGGCCATCTGAAAAAAGTGTAAAATCCAGAAAGGCAGGACAGGCCATGGAGAACTGGGAGCCTTGTTATGCTGATGGGCGGGATGTAAATTGCCAACAGACACTCGGGAGAAGTGTATGGTATTTCCTGAAACATCTAAAAAACAAAGCAACAGAGCCTAGGGCACTTCCACTTATGGTCCTATAGCTTAGGGAAATTAAAATCAAAAAGACACAGCCACCCCAAAGTTTGGGACGCCTCTGTTTACAAGAACCTCGTTTACAGTACAAGTTCAACATCGCAGAAAGTGAAAAATGGATAAAGAAGTTGTGGTATTTACTTACAAAGCAATATCACTCAGCAATGAAATCTATGTCATCAGGCCCTTAGCAGCACAATGAGTGGATTCAGGTATGATGATTCTAACTGAAATAAGTCACACAGAAAAAGAAACATCATAAGATATCAGTAATACACGGAATGTAAACTTGGCTACACAGGAACTGAATTACAGAACAGAACAGGGTCTCAAATTTAGAAAACCAACTTATGCTTGCTTAAGGGGAAAGGTGAGTTGGGGTGCTGCATAAAACCAGAGATTGAAATGAGCACAGATAAAGTTCCTTAAGCCAAATATGGAATAGACAAGAGCTACTCCTTGCTCAACGAAATGGACTCAACACCCCATATTAAATGCCTAAGAATGTACCTGACTAGTAAGTATCTTAAAACCTATGGATTGCTATGTCTCCGAAAGAGAATCAAGCATGTGTACAGGGGCATAAACGCAGCAGTGATAGGATTGGAGAGGTTCGGTGAGCAAATGAAGACCCTTTGAAGTCATATTGCATGGTACCCATTCCACGGGTTTCAACTACCCAGGTTTAAGGTATTCTTCCTTCAGCTAAAACATGCATGTGGAACCTAGAGTATGATAAACCATGTGATCGGGAGACGTGTTCAAATATGTCTCAGTTTTCGTACCCTGGTACTCGGGTGCAACATTCCAGACGCTTTACTAACACCCTCCCGACTTGGAGAGTCAGTCCCTTTAACCTCCTGTTTGGCCCAGTTTGCAATTTCTGCGGAAGATGAACAGGAATAGCGAGAACCAATGAGAGACTAGCTGGAGGTGTCTGGACGGGCAAACTTAACTCTCATTTCCCACCAGGAAGAGGAATTAACCAAAGGCTCAGCGTGCCGTGCCGGAACCAGATTAGGGCCTGAAGCCATCCTGCGGTGTTGCGGCCAGCTCAAAAGAAAGCGAGTTGAAGAAAGGAGCTCAGGGGCACTGTAATTCACAAACCTGCAGAGTTATAAATGACAGCTATCGTCCAAAAATATACTGAAGTAAGGCTGCCAAGAGGACTTGAAAGCGGGGCAGAATTGCAGGAAACCGATTTCAGGAGGTAGACTGGAATTGCATTGAAAGCATAGGAAAAGAGGCAGAACGTCCACAATGATGCACTTGGCCAAAAAGGGCGTATGCGTTTTTTCCTGAATATATTCAGGAAAAAACGCATACGCCCTTTTTGGCCAACCAAGCAAGCTTGCAAAGGAAATCTGCACTACAATGAAGTCTCACTTCCCCCCGGTCAAAAGGGCCATCTGAAAAAAGTGTAAAATCCAGAAAGGCAGGACAGGCCATGGAGAACTGGGAGCCTTGTTATGCTGATGGGCGGGATGTAAATTGCCAACAGACACTCGGGAGAAGTGTATGGTGTTTCCTGAAACATCTAAAAAACAAAGCAACAGAGCCTAGGGCACTTCCACTTATGGTCCTATAGCTTAGGGAAATTAAAATCAAAAAGACACAGCCACCCCAAAGTTTGGGACGCCTCTGTTTACAAGAACCTCGTTTACAGTACAAGTTCAACATCGCAGAAAGTGAAAAATGGATAAAGAAGTTGTGGTATTTACTTACAAAGCAATATCACTCAGCAATGAAATCTATGTCATCAGGCCCTTAGCAGCACAATGAGTGGATTCAGGTATGATGATTCTAACTGAAATAAGTCACACAGAAAAAGAAACATCATAAGATATCAGTAATACACGGAATGTAAACTTGGCTACACAGGAACTGAATTACAGAACAGAACAGGGTCTCAAATTTAGAAAACCAACTTATGCTTGCTTAAGGGGAAAGGTGAGTTGGGGTGCTGCATAAAACCAGAGATTGAAATGAGCACAGATAAAGTTCCTTAAGCCAAATATGGAATAGACAAGAGCTACTCCTTGCTCAACGAAATGGACTCAACACCCCATATTAAATGCCTAAGAATGTACCTGACTAGTAAGTATCTTAAAACCTATGGATTGCTATGTCTCCAAAAGAGAATCAAGCATGTGTACAGGGGCATAAACGCAGCAGTGATAGGATTGGAGAGGTTCGGTGAGCAAATGAAGACCCTTTGAAGTCATATTGCATGGTACCCATTCCACGGGTTTCAACTACCCAGGTTTAAGGTATTCTTCCTTCAGCTAAAACATGCATGTGGAACCTAGAGTATGATCAACCATGTGATCGGGAGACGTGTTCAAATATGTCTCAGTTTTTGTACCCTGGTACTCGGGTGCAACATTCCAGACGCTTTACTAACACCCTCCCGACTTGGAGAGTCAGTCCCTTTAACCTCCTGTTTGGCCCAGTTTGCAATTTCTGCGGAAGATGAACAGGAATAGCGAGAACCAATGAGAGACTAGCTGGAGGTGTCTGGACGGGCAAATTTAACTCTCATTTCCCACCAGGAAGAGGAATTAACCAAAGGCTCAGCGTGCCGTGACGGAACCAGATTAGGGCCTGAAGCCATCCTGCGGTGTTGCGGCCAGCTCAAAAGAAAGCGAGTTGAAGAAAGGAGCTCAGGGGCACTGTAATTCACAAACCTGCAGAGTTATAAATGACAGCTATCGTCCAAAAATATACTGAAGTAAGGCTGCCAAGAGGACTTGAAAGCGGGGCAGAATTGCAGGAAACCGATTTCAGGAGGCAGACTGGAATTGCATTGAAAGCATAGGAAAAGAGGCAGAACGTCCACAATGATGAACTTGGCCAAAAAGGGCGTATGCGTTTTTTCCTGAATATATTCAGGAAAAAACGCATACGCCCTTTTTGGCCAACCAAGCAAGCTTGCAAAGGAAATCTGCACTACAATGTAGTCTCACTTCCCCCCGGTCAAAAGGGCCATCTGAAAAAAGTGTAAAATCCAGAAAGGCAGGACAGGCCATGGAGAACTGGGAGCCTTGTTATGCTGATGGGCGGGATGTAAATTGCCAACAGACACTCGGGAGAAGTGTATGGTGTTTCCTGAAACATCTAAAAAACAAAGCAACAGAGCCTAGGGCACTTCCACTTATGGTCCTATAGCTTAGGGAAATTAAAATCAAAAAGACACAGCCACCCCAAAGTTTGGGACGCCTCTGTTTACAAGAACCTCGTTTACAGTACAAGTTCAACATCGCAGAAAGTGAAAAATGGATAAAGAAGTTGTGGTATTTACTTACAAAACAATATCTCTCAGCAATGAAATCTATGTCATCAGGCCCTTAGCAGCACAATGAGTGGATTCAGGTATGATGATTCTAACTGAAATAAGTCACACAGAAAAAGAAACATCATAAGATATCAGTAATACACGGAATGTAAACTTGGCTACACAGGAACTGAATTACAGAACAGAACAGGGTCTCAAATTTAGAAAACCAACTTATGCTTGCTTAAGGGGAAAGGTGAGTTGGGGTGCTGCATAAAACCAGAGATTGAAATGAGCACAGATAAAGTTCCTTAAGCCAAATATGGAATAGACAAGAGCTACTCCTTGCTCAACGAAATGGACTCAACACCGCATATTAAATGCCTAAGAATGTACCTGACTAGTAAGTATCTTAAAACCTATGGATTGCTATGTCTCCGAAAGAGAATCAAGCATGTGTACAGGGGCATAAACGCAGCAGTGATAGGATTGGAGAGGTTCGGTGAGCAAATGAAGACCCTTTGAAGTCATATTGCATGGTACCCATTCCACGGGTTTCAACTACCCAGGTTTAAGGTATTCTTCCTTCAGCTAAAACATGCATGTGGAACCTAGAGTATGATCAACCATGTGATCGGGAGACGTGTTCAAATATGTCTCAGTTTTCGTACCCTGGTACTCGGGTGCAACATTCCAGACGCTTTACTAACACCCTCCCGACTTGGAGAGTCAGTCCCTTTAACCTCCTGTTTGGCCCAGTTTGCAATTTCTGCGGAAGATGAACAGGAATAGCGAGAACCAATGAGAGACTAGCTGGAGGTGTCTGGACGGGCAAATTTAACTCTCATTTCCCACCAGGAAGAGGAATTAACCAAAGGCTCAGCGTGCCGTGCCGGAACCAGATTAGGGCCTGAAGCCATCCTGCGGTGTTGCGGCCAGCTCAAAAGAAAGCGAGTTGAAGAAAGGAGCTCAGGGGCACTGTAATTCACAAACCTGCAGAGTTATAAATGACAGCTATCGTCCAAAAATATACTGAAGTAAGGCTGCCAAGAGGACTTGAAAGCGGGGCAGAATTGCAGGAAACCGATTTCAGGAGGCAGACTGGAATTGCATTGAAAGCATAGGAAAAGAGGCAGAACGTCCACAATGATGCACTTGGCCAAAAAGGGCGTATGCGTTTTTTCCTGAATATATTCAGGAAAAAACGCATACGCCCTTTTTGGCCAACCAAGCAAGCTTGCAAAGGAAATCTGCACTACAATGAAGTCTCACTTCCCCCCGGTCAAAAGGGCCATCTGAAAAAAGTGTAAAATCCAGAAAGGCAGGACAGGCCATGGAGAACTGGGAGCCTTGTTATGCTGATGGGCGGGATGTAAATTGCCAACAGACACTCGGGAGAAGTGTATGGTGTTTCCTGAAACATCTAAAAAACAAAGCAACAGAGCCTAGGGCACTTCCACTTATGGTCCTATAGCTTAGGGAAATTAAAATCAAAAAGACACAGCCACCCCAAACATTGGGACGCCTCTGTTTACAAGAACCTCGTTTACAGTACAAGTTCAACATCGCAGAAAGTGAAAAATGGATAAAGAAGTTGTGGTATTTACTTACAAAGCAATATCACTCAGCAATGAAATCTATGTCATCAGGCCCTTAGCAGCACAATGAGTGGATTCAGGTATGATGATTCTAACTGAAATAAGTCACACAGAAAAAGAAACATCATAAGATATCAGTAATACACGGAATGTAAACTTGGCTACACAGGAACTGAATTACAGAACAGAACAGGGTCTCAAATTTAGAAAACCAACTTATGCTTGCTTAAGGGGAAAGGTGAGTTGGGGTGCTGCATAAAACCAGAGATTGAAATGAGCACAGATAAAGTTCCTTAAGCCTAATATGGAATAGACAAGAGCTACTCCTTGCTCAACGAAATGGACTCAACACCCCATATTAAATGCCTAAGAATGTACCTGACTAGTAAGTATCTTAAAACCTATGGATTGCTATGTCTCCAAAAGAGAATCAAGCATGTGTACAGGGGCATAAACGCAGCAGTGATAGGATTGGAGAGGTTCGGTGAGCAAATGAAGACCCTTTGAAGTCATATTGCATGGTACCCATTCCACGGGTTTCAACTACCCAGGTTTAAGGTATTCTTCCTTCAGCTAAAACATGCATGTGGAACCTAGAGTATGATCAACCATGTGATCGGGAGACGTGTTCAAATATGTCTCAGTTTTTGTACCCTGGTACTCGGGTGCAACATTCCAGACGCTTTACTAACACCCTCCCGACTTGGAGAGTCAGTCCCTTTAACCTCCTGTTTGGCCCAGTTTGCAATTTCTGCGGAAGATGAACAGGAATAGCGAGAACCAATGAGAGACTAGCTGGAGGTGTCTGGACGGGCAAATTTAACTCTCATTTCCCACCAGGAAGAGGAATTAACCAAAGGCTCAGCGTGCCGTGACGGAACCAGATTAGGGCCTGAAGCCATCCTGCGGTGTTGCGGCCAGCTCAAAAGAAAGCGAGTTGAAGAAAGGAGCTCAGGGGCACTGTAATTCACAAACCTGCAGAGTTATAAATGACAGCTATCGTCCAAAAATATACTGAAGTAAGGCTGCCAAGAGGACTTGAAAGCGGGGCAGAATTGCAGGAAACCGATTTCAGGAGGTAGACTGGAATTGCATTGAAAGCATAGGAAAAGAGGCAGAACGTCCACAATGATGAACTTGGCCAAAAAGGGCGTATGCGTTTTTTCCTGAATATATTCAGGAAAAAACGCATACGCCCTTTTTGGCCAACCAAGCAAGGTTGCAAAGGAAATCTGCACTACAATGTAGTCTCACTTCCCCCCGGTCAAAAGGGCCATCTGAAAAAAGTGTAAAATCCAGAAAGGCAGGACAGGCCATGGAGAACTGGGAGCCTTGTTATGCTGATGGGCGGGATGTAAATTGCCAACAGACACTCGGGAGAAGTGTATGGTGTTTCCTGAAACATCTAAAAAACAAAGCAACAGAGCCTAGGGCACTTCCACTTATGGTCCTATAGCTTAGGGAAATTAAAATCAAAAAGACACAGCCACCCCAAAGTTTGGGACGCCTCTGTTTACAAGAACCTCGTTTACAGTACAAGTTCAACATCGCAGAAAGTGAAAAATGGATAAAGAAGTTGTGGTATTTACTTACAAAACAATATCTCTCAGCAATGAAATCTATGTCATCAGGCCCTTAGCAGCACAATGAGTGGATTCAGGTATGATGATTCTAACTGAAATAAGTCACACAGAAAAAGAAACATCATAAGATATCAGTAATACACGGAATGTAAACTTGGCTACACAGGAACTGAATTACAGAACAGAACAGGGTCTCAAATTTAGAAAACCAACTTATGCTTGCTTAAGGGTAAAGGTGAGTTGGGGTGCTGCATAAAACCAGAGATTGAAATGAGCACAGATAAAGTTCCTTAAGCCAAATATGGAATAGACAAGAGCTACTCCTTGCTCAACGAAATGGACTCAACACCGCATATTAAACGCCTAAGAATGTACCTGACTAGTAAGTATCTTAAAACCTATGGATTGCTATGTCTCCGAAAGAGAATCAAGCATGTGTACAGGGGCATAAACGCAGCAGTGATAGGATTGGAGAGGTTCGGTGAGCAAATGAAGACCCTTTGAAGTCATATTGCATGGTACCCATTCCACGGGTTTCAACTACCCAGGTTTAAGGTATTCTTCCTTCAGCTAAAACATGCATGTGGAACCTAGAGTATGATCAACCATGTGATCGGGAGACGTGTTCAAATATGTCTCAGTTTTCGTACCCTGGTACTCGGGTGCAACATTCCAGACGCTTTACTAACACCCTCCCGACTTGGAGAGTCAGTCCCTTTAACCTCCTGTTTGGCCCAGTTTGCAATTTCTGCGGAAGATGAACAGGAATAGCGAGAACCAATGAGAGACTAGCTGGAGGTGTCTGGACGGGCAAATTTAACTCTCATTTCCCACCAAGAAGAGGAATTAACCAAAGGCTCAGCGTGCCGTGCCGGAACCAGATTAGGGCCTGAAGCCATCCTGCGGTGTTGCGGCCAGCTCAAAAGAAAGCGAGTTGAAGAAAGGAGCTCAGGGGCACTGTAATTCACAAACCTGCAGAGTTATAAATGACAGCTATCGTCCAAAAATATACTGAAGTAAGGCTGCCAAGAGGACTTGAAAGCGGGGCAGAATTGCAGGAAACCGATTTCAGGAGGCAGACTGGAATTGCATTGAAAGCATAGGAAAAGAGGCAGAACGTCCACAATGATGCACTTGGCCAAAAAGGGCGTATGCGTTTTTTCCTGAATATATTCAGGAAAAAACGCATACGCCCTTTTTGGCCAACCAAGCAAGCTTGCAAAGGAAATCTGCACTACAATGAAGTCTCACTTCCCCCCGGTCAAAAGGGCCATCTGAAAAAAGTGTAAAATCCAGAAAGGCAGGACAGGCCATGGAGAACTGGGAGCCTTGTTATGCTGATGGGCGGGATGTAAATTGCCAACAGACACTCGGGAGAAGTGTATGGTGTTTCCTGAAACATCTAAAAAACAAAGCAACAGAGCCTAGGGCACTTCCACTTATGGTCCTATAGCTTAGGGAAATTAAAATCAAAAAGACACAGCCACCCCAAACATTGGGACGCCTCTGTTTACAAGAACCTCGTTTACAGTACAAGTTCAACATCGCAGAAAGTGAAAAATGGATAAAGAAGTTGTGGTATTTACTTACAAAGCAATATCACTCAGCAATGAAATCTATGTCATCAGGCCCTTAGCAGCACAATGAGTGGATTCAGGTATGATGATTCTAACTGAAATAAGTCACACAGAAAAAGAAACATCATAAGATATCAGTAATACACGGAATGTAAACTTGGCTACACAGGAACTGAATTACAGAACAGAACAGGGTCTCAAATTTAGAAAACCAACTTATGCTTGCTTAAGGGGAAAGGTGAGTTGGGGTGCTGCATAAAACCAGAGATTGAAATGAGCACAGATAAAGTTCCTTAAGCCTAATATGGAATAGACAAGAGCTACTCCTTGCTCAACGAAATGGACTCAACACCCCATATTAAATGCCTAAGAATGTACCTGACTAGTAAGTATCTTAAAACCTATGGATTGCTATGTCTCCAAAAGAGAATCAAGCATGTGTACAGGGGCATAAACGCAGCAGTGATAGGATTGGAGAGGTTCGGTGAGCAAATGAAGACCCTTTGAAGTCATATTGCATGGTACCCATTCCACGGGTTTCAACTACCCAGGTTTAAGGTATTCTTCCTTCAGCTAAAACATGCATGTGGAACCTAGAGTATGATCAACCATGTGATCGGGAGACGTGTTCAAATATGTCTCAGTTTTTGTACCCTGGTACTCGGGTGCAACATTCCAGACGCTTTACTAACACCCTCCCGACTTGGAGAGTCAGTCCCTTTAACCTCCTGTTTGGCCCAGTTTGCAATTTCTGCGGAAGATGAACAGGAATAGCGAGAACCAATGAGAGACTAGCTGGAGGTGTCTGGACGGGCAAATTTAACTCTCATTTCCCACCAGGAAGAGGAATTAACCAAAGGCTCAGCGTGCCGTGACGGAACCAGATTAGGGCCTGAAGCCATCCTGCGGTGTTGCGGCCAGCTCAAAAGAAAGCGAGTTGAAGAAAGGAGCTCAGGGGCACTGTAATTCACAAACCTGCAGAGTTATAAATGACAGCTATCGTCCAAAAATATACTGAAGTAAGGCTGCCAAGAGGACTTGAAAGCGGGGCAGAATTGCAGGAAACCGATTTCAGGAGGTAGACTGGAATTGCATTGAAAGCATAGGAAAAGAGGCAGAACGTCCACAATGATGAACTTGGCCAAAAAGGGCGTATGCGTTTTTTCCTGAATATATTCAGGAAAAAACGCATACGCCCTTTTTGGCCAACCAAGCAAGGTTGCAAAGGAAATCTGCACTACAATGTAGTCTCACTTCCCCCCGGTCAAAAGGGCCATCTGAAAAAAGTGTAAAATCCAGAAAGGCAGGACAGGCCATGGAGAACTGGGAGCCTTGTTATGCTGATGGGCGGGATGTAAATTGCCAACAGACACTCGGGAGAAGTGTATGGTGTTTCCTGAAACATCTAAAAAACAAAGCAACAGAGCCTAGGGCACTTCCACTTATGGTCCTATAGCTTAGGGAAATTAAAATCAAAAAGACACAGCCACCCCAAAGTTTGGGACGCCTCTGTTTACAAGAACCTCGTTTACAGTACAAGTTCAACATCGCAGAAAGTGAAAAATGGATAAAGAAGTTGTGGTATTTACTTACAAAACAATATCTCTCAGCAATGAAATCTATGTCATCAGGCCCTTAGCAGCACAATGAGTGGATTCAGGTATGATGATTCTAACTGAAATAAGTCACACAGAAAAAGAAACATCATAAGATATCAGTAATACACGGAATGTAAACTTGGCTACACAGGAACTGAATTACAGAACAGAACAGGGTCTCAAATTTAGAAAACCAACTTATGCTTGCTTAAGGGTAAAGGTGAGTTGGGGTGCTGCATAAAACCAGAGATTGAAATGAGCACAGATAAAGTTCCTTAAGCCAAATATGGAATAGACAAGAGCTACTCCTTGCTCAACGAAATGGACTCAACACCGCATATTAAATGCCTAAGAATGTACCTGACTAGTAAGTATCTTAAAACCTATGGATTGCTATGTCTCCAAAAGAGAATCAAGCATGTGTACAGGGGCATAAACGCAGCAGTGATAGGATTGGAGAGGTTCGGTGAGCAAATGAAGACCCTTTGAAGTCATATTGCATGGTACCCATTCCACGGGTTTCAACTACCCAGGTTTAAGGTATTCTTCCTTCAGCTAAAACATGCATGTGGAACCTAGAGTATGATCAACCATGTGATCGGGAGACGTGTTCAAATATGTCTCAGTTTTCGTACCCTGGTACTCGGGTGCAACATTCCAGACGCTTTACTAACACCCTCCCGACTTGGAGAGTCAGTCCCTTTAACCTCCTGTTTGGCCCAGTTTGCAATTTCTGCGGAAGATGAACAGGAATAGCGAGAACCAATGAGAGACTAGCTGGAGGTGTCTGGACGGGCAAATTTAACTCTCATTTCCCACCAGGAAGAGGAATTAACCAAAGGCTCAGCGTGCCGTGCCGGAACCAGATTAGGGCCTGAAGCCATCCTGCGGTGTTGCGGCCAGCTCAAAAGAAAGCGAGTTGAAGAAAGGAGCTCAGGGGCACTGTAATTCACAAACCTGCAGAGTTATAAATGACAGCTATCGTCCAAAAATATACTGAAGTAAGGCTGCCAAGAGGACTTGAAAGCGGGGCAGAATTGCAGGAAACCGATTTCAGGAGGCAGACTGGAATTGCATTGAAAGCATAGGAAAAGAGGCAGAACGTCCACAATGATGCACTTGGCCAAAAAGGGCGTATGCGTTTTTTCCTGAATATATTCAGGAAAAAACGCATACGCCCTTTTTGGCCAACCAAGCAAGCTTGCAAAGGAAATCTGCACTACAATGAAGTCTCACTTCCCCCCGGTCAAAAGGGTCATCTGAAAAAAGTGTAAAATCCAGAAAGGCAGGACAGGCCATGGAGAACTGGGAGCCTTGTTATGCTGATGGGCGGGATGTAAATTGCCAACAGACACTCTGGAGAAGTGTATGGTGTTTCCTGAAACATCTAAAAAACAAAGCAACAGAGCCTAGGGCACTTCCACTTATGGTCCTATAGCTTAGGGAAATTAAAATCAAAAAGACACAGCCACCCCAAAGTTTGGGACGCCTCTGTTTACAAGAACCTCGTTTACAGTACAAGTTCAACATCGCAGAAAGTGAAAAATGGATAAAGAAGTTGTGGTATTTACTTACAAAGCAATATCACTCAGCAATGAAATCTATGTCATCAGGCCCTTAGCAGCACAATGAGTGGATTCAGGTATGATGATTCTAACTGAAATAAGTCACACAGAAAAAGAAACATCATAAGATATCAGTAATACACGGAATGTAAACTTGGCTACACAGGAACTGAATTACAGAACAGAACAGGGTCTCAAATTTAGAAAACCAACTTATGCTTGCTTAAGGGGAAAGGTGAGTTGGGGTGCTGCATAAAACCAGAGATTGAAATGAGCACAGATAAAGTTCCTTAAGCCAAATATGGAATAGACAAGAGCTACTCCTTGCTCAACGAAATGGACTCAACACCGCATATTAAATGCCTAAGAATGTACCTGACTAGTAAGTATCTTAAAACCTATGGATTGCTATGTCTCCGAAAGAGAATCAAGCATGTGTACAGGGGCATAAACGCAGCAGTGATAGGATTGGAGAGGTTCGGTGAGCAAATGAAGACCCTTTGAAGTCATATTGCATGGTACCCATTCCACGGGTTTCAACTACCCAGGTTTAAGGTATTCTTCCTTCAGCTAAAACATGCATGTGGAACCTAGAGTATGATCAACCATGTGATCGGGAGACGTGTTCAAATATGTCTCAGTTTTCGTACCCTGGTACTCGGGTGCAACATTCCAGACGCTTTACTAACACCCTCCCGACTTGGAGAGTCAGTCCCTTTAACCTCCTGTTTGGCCCAGTTTGCAATTTCTGCGGAAGATGAACAGGAATAGCGAGAACCAATGAGAGACTAGCTGGAGGTGTCTGGACGGGCAAATTTAACTCTCATTTCCCACCAGGAAGAGGAATTAACCAAAGGCTCAGCGTGCCGTGCCGGAACCAGATTAGGGCCTGAAGCCATCCTGCGGTGTTGCGGCCAGCTCAAAAGAAAGCGAGTTGAAGAAAGGAGCTCAGGGGTACTGTAATTCACAAACCTGCAGAGTTATAAATGACAGCTATCGTCCAAAAATATACTGAAGTAAGGCTGCCAAGAGGACTTGAAAGCGGGGCAGAATTGCAGGAAACCGATTTCAGGAGGCAGACTGGAATTGCATTGAAAGCATAGGAAAAGAGGCAGAACGTCCACAATGATGCACTTGGCCAAAAAGGGCGTATGCGTTTTTTCCTGAATATATTCAGGAAAAAACGCATACGCCCTTTTTGGCCAACCAAGCAAGCTTGCAAAGGAAATCTGCACTACAATGAAGTCTCACTTCCCCCCGGTCAAAAGGGCCATCTGAAAAAAGTGTAAAATCCAGAAAGGCAGGACAGGCCATGGAGAACTGGGAGCCTTGTTATGCTGATGGGCGGGATGTAAATTGCCAACAGACACTCGGGAGAAGTGTATGGTGTTTCCTGAAACATCTAAAAAACAAAGCAACAGAGCCTAGGGCACTTCCACTTATGGTCCTATAGCTTAGGGAAATTAAAATCAAAAAGACACAGCCACCCCAAAGTTTGGGACGCCTCTGTTTACAAGAACCTCGTTTACAGTACAAGTTCAACATCGCAGGAAGTGAAAAATGGATAAAGATGTTGTGGTATTTACTTACAAAACAATATCTCTCAGCAATGAAATCTATGTCATCAGGCCCTTAGCAGCACAATGAGTGGATTCAGGTATGATGATTCTAACTGAAATAAGTCACACAGAAAAAGAAACATCATAAGATATCAGTAATACACGGAATGTAAACTTGGCTACACAGGAACTGAATTACAGAACAGAACAGGGTCTCAAATTTAGAAAACCAACTTATGCTTGCTTAAGGGGAAAGGTGAGTTGGGGTGCTGCATAAAACCAGAGATTGAAATGAGCACAGATAAAGTTCCTTAAGCCAAATATGGAATAGACAAGAGCTACTCCTTGCTCAACGAAATGGACTCAACACCGCATATTAAATGCCTAAGAATGTACCTGACTAGTAAGTATCTTAAAACCTATGGATTGCTATGTCTCCGAAAGAGAATCAAGCATGTGTACAGGGGCATAAACGCAGCAGTGATAGGATTGGAGAGGTTCGGTGAGCAAATGAAGACCCTTTGAAGTCATATTGCATGGTACCCATTCCACGGGTTTCAACTACCCAGGTTTAAGGTATTCTTCCTTCAGCTAAAACATGCATGTGGAACCTAGAGTATGATCAACCATGTGATCGGGAGACGTGTTCAAATATGTCTCAGTTTTCGTACCCTGGTACTCGGGTGCAACATTCCAGACGCTTTACTAACACCCTCCCGACTTGGAGAGTCAGTCCCTTTAACCTCCTGTTTGGCCCAGTTTGCAATTTCTGCGGAAGATGAACAGGAATAGCGAGAACCAATGAGAGACTAGCTGGAGGTGTCTGGACGGGCAAATTTAACTCTCATTTCCCACCAGGAAGAGGAATTAACCAAAGGCTCAGCGTGCCGTGCCGGAACCAGATTAGGGCCTGAAGCCATCCTGCGGTGTTGCGGCCAGCTCAAAAGAAAGCGAGTTGAAGAAAGGAGCTCAGGGGCACTGTAATTCACAAACCTGCAGAGTTATAAATGACAGCTATCGTCCAAAAATATACTGAAGTAAGGCTGCCAAGAGGACTTGAAAGCGGGGCAGAATTGCAGGAAACCGATTTCAGGAGGCAGACTGGAATTGCATTGAAAGCATAGGAAAAGAGGCAGAACGTCCACAATGATGCACTTGGCCAAAAAGGGCGTATGCGTTTTTTCCTGAATATATTCAGGAAAAAACGCATACGCCCTTTTTGGCCAACCAAGCAAGCTTGCAAAGGAAATCTGCACTACAATGAAGTCTCACTTCCCCCCGGTCAAAAGGGCCATCTGAAAAAAGTGTAAAATCCAGAAAGGCAGGACAGGCCATGGAGAACTGGGAGCCTTGTTATGCTGATGGGCGGGATGTAAATTGCCAACAGACACTCGGGAGAAGTGTATGGTGTTTCCTGAAACATCTAAAAAACAAAGCAACAGAGCCTAGGGCACTTCCACTTATGGTCCTATAGCTTAGGGAAATTAAAATCAAAAAGACACAGCCACCCCAAAGTTTGGGACGCCTCTGTTTACAAGAACCTCGTTTACAGTACAAGTTCAACATCGCAGAAAGTGAAAAATGGATAAAGAAGTTGTGGTATTTACTTACAAAGCAATATCACTCAGCAATGAAATCTATGTCATCAGGCCCTTAGCAGCACAATGAGTGGATTCAGGTATGATGATTCTAACTGAAATAAGTCACACAGAAAAAGAAACATCATAAGATATCACTAATACACGGAATGTAAACTTGGCTACACAGGAACTGAATTACAGAACAGAACAGGGTCTCAAATTTAGAAAACCAACTTATGCTTGCTTAAGGGGAAAGGTGAGTTGGGGTGCTGCATAAAACCAGAGATTGAAATGAGCACAGATAAAGTTCCTTAAGCCAAATATGGAATAGACAAGAGCTACTCCTTGCTCAACGAAATGGACTCAACACCGCATATTAAATGCCTAAGAATGTACCTGACTAGTAAGTATCTTAAAACCTATGGATTGCTATGTCTCCGAAAGAGAATCAAGCATGTGTACAGGGGCATAAACGCAGCAGTGATAGGATTGGAGAGGTTCGGTGAGCAAATGAAGACTCTTTGAAGTCATATTGCATGGTACCCATTCCACAGGTTTCAACTACCCAGGTTTAAGGTATTCTTCCTTCAGCTAAAACATGCATGTGGAACCTAGAGTATGATCAACCATGTGATCGGGAGACGTGTTCAAATATGTCTCAGTTTTCGTACCCTGGTACTCGGGTGCAACATTCCAGACGCTTTACTAACACCCTCCCGACTTGGAGAGTCAGTCCCTTTAACCTCCTGTTTGGCCCAGTTTGCAATTTCTGCGGAAGATGAACAGGAATAGCGAGAACCAATGAGAGACTAGCTGGAGGTGTCTGGACGGGCAAATTTAACTCTCATTTCCCACCAGGAAGAGGAATTAACCAAAGGCTCAGCGTGCCGTGCCGGAACCAGATTAGGGCCTGAAGCCATCCTGCGGTGTTGCGGCCAGCTCAAAAGAAAGCGAGTTGAAGAAAGGAGCTCAGGGGCACTGTAATTCACAAACCTGCAGAGTTATAAATGACAGCTATCGTCCAAAAATATACTGAAGTAAGGCTGCCAAGAGGACTTGAAAGCGGGGCAGAATTGCAGGAAACCGATTTCAGGAGGCAGACTGGAATTGCATTGAAAGCATAGGAAAAGAGGCAGAACGTCCACAATGATGCACTTGGCCAAAAAGGGCGTATGCGTTTTTTCCTGAATATATTCAGGAAAAAACGCATACGCCCTTTTTGGCCAACCAAGCAAGCTTGCAAAGGAAATCTGCACTACAATGAAGTCTCACTTCCCCCCGGTCAAAAGGGCTATCTGAAAAAAGTGTAAAATCCAGAAAGGGAGGACAGGCCATGGAGAACTGGGAGCCTTGTTATGCTGATGGGCGGGATGTAAATTGCCAACAGACACTCGGGAGAAGTGTATGGTGTTTCCTGAAACATCTAAAAAACAAAGCAACAGAGCCTAGGGCACTTCCACTTATGGTCCTATAGCTTAGGGAAATTAAAAACAAAAAGACACAGCCACCCCAAAGTTTGGGACGCCTCTGTTTACAAGAACCTCGTTTAGCGTACAAGTTCAACATCGCAGAAAGTGAAAAATGGATAAAGAAGTTGTGGTATTTACTTACAAAGCAATATCACTCAGCAATGAAATCTATGTCATCAGGCCCTTAGCAGCACAATGAGTGGATTCAGGTATGATGATTCTAACTGAAATAAGTCACACAGAAAAAGAAACATCATAAGATATCAGTAATACACGGAATGTAAACTTGGCTACACAGGAACTGAATTACAGAACAGAACAGGGTCTCAAATTTAGAAAACCAACTTATGCTTGCTTAAGGTTAAAGGTGAGTTGGGGTGCTGCATAAAACCAGAGATTGAAATGAGCACAGATAAAGTTCCTTAAGCCAAATATGGAATAGACAAGAGCTACTCCTTGCTCAACGAAATGGACTCAACACCGCATATTAAATGCCTAAGAATGTACCTGACTAGTAAGTATCTTAAAACCTATGGATTGCTATGTCTCCGAAAGAGAATCAAGCATGTGTACAGGGGCATAAACGCAGCAGTGATAGGATTGGAGAGGTTCGGTGAGCAAATGAAGACCCTTTGAAGTCATATTGCATGGTACCCATTCCACGGGTTTCAACTACCCAGGTTTAAGGTATTCTTCCTTCAGCTAAAACATGCATGTGGAACCTAGAGTATGATCAACCATGTGATCGGGAGACGTGTTCAAATATGTCTCAGTTTTCGTACCCTGGTACTCGGGTGCAACATTCCAGACGCTTTACTAACACCCTCCCGACTTGGAGAGTCAGTCCCTTTAACCTCCTGTTTGGCCCAGTTTGCAATTTCTGCGGAAGATGAACAGGAATAGCGAGAACCAATGAGAGACTAGCTGGAGGTGTCTGGACGGGCAAATTTAACTCTCATTTCCCACCAGGAAGAGGAATTAACCAAAGGCTCAGCGTGCCGTGCCGGAACCAGATTAGGGCCTGAAGCCATCCTGCGGTGTTGCGGCCAGCTCAAAAGAAAGCGAGTTGAAGAAAGGAGCTCAGGGGCACTGTAATTCACAAACCTGCAGAGTTATAAATGACAGCTATCGTCCAAAAATATACTGAAGTAAGGCTGCCAAGAGGACTTGAAAGCGGGGCAGAATTGCAGGAAACCGATTTCAGGAGGTAGACTGGAATTGCAGTGAAAGCATAGGAAAAGAGGCAGAACGTCCACAATGATGCACTTGGCCAAAAAGGGCGTATGCGTTTTTTCCTGAATATATTCAGGAAAAAACGCATACGCCCTTTTTGGCCAACCAAGCAAGCTTGCAAAGGAAATCTGCACTACAATGAAGTCTCACTTCCCCCCGGTCAAAAGGGCTATCTGAAAAAAGTGTAAAATCCAGAAAGGGAGGACAGGCCATGGAGAACTGGGAGCCTTGTTATGCTGATGGGCGGGATGTAAATTGCCAACAGACACTCGGGAGAAGTGTATGGTGTTTCCTGAAACATCTAAAAAACAAAGCAACAGAGCCTAGGGCACTTCCACTTATGGTCCTATAGCTTAGGGAAATTAAAAACAAAAAGACACAGCCACCCCAAAGTTTGGGACGCCTCTGTTTACAAGAACCTCGTTTAGCGTACAAGTTCAACATCGCAGAAAGTGAAAAATGGATAAAGAAGTTGTGGTATTTACTTACAAAGCAATATCACTCAGCAATGAAATCTATGTCATCAGGCCCTTAGCAGCACAATGAGTGGATTCAGGTATGATGATTCTAACTGAAATAAGTCACACAGAAAAAGAAACATCATAAGATATCAGTAATACACGGAATGTAAACTTGGCTACACAGGAACTGAATTACAGAACAGAACAGGGTCTCAAATTTAGAAAACCAACTTATGCTTGCTTAAGGGTAAAGGTGAGTTGGGGTGCTGCATAAAACCAGAGATTGAAATGAGCACAGATAAAGTTCCTTAAGCCTAATATGGAATAGACAAGAGCTACTCCTTGCTCAACGAAATGGACTCAACACCGCATATTAAATGCCTAAGAATGTACCTGACTAGTAAGTATCTTAAAACCTATGGATTGCTATGTCTCCGAAAGAGAATCAAGCATGTGTACAGGGGCATAAACGCAGCAGTGATAGGATTGGAGAGGTTCGGTGAGCAAATGAAGACCCTTTGAAGTCATATTGCATGGTACCCATTCCACGGGTTTCAACTACCCAGGTTTAAGGTATTCTTCCTTCAGCTAAAACATGCATGTGGAACCTAGAGTATGATCAACCATGTGATCGGGAGACGTGTTCAAATATGTCTCAGTTTTCGTACCCTGGTACTCGGGTGCAACATTCCAGACGCTTTACTAACACCCTCCCGACTTGGAGAGTCAGTCCCTTTAACCTCCTGTTTGGCCCAGTTTGCAATTTCTGCGGAAGATGAACAGGAATAGCGAGAACCAATGAGAGACTAGCTGGAGGTGTCTGGACGGGCAAATTTAACTCTCATTTCCCACCAGGAAGAGGAATTAACCAAAGGCTCAGCGTGCCGTGCCGGAACCAGATTAGGGCCTGAAGCCATCCTGCGGTGTTGCGGCCAGCTCAAAAGAAAGCGAGTTGAAGAAAGGAGCTCAGGGGCACTGTAATTCACAAACCTGCAGAGTTATAAATGACAGCTATCGTCCAAAAATATACTGAAGTAAGGCTGCCAAGAGGACTTGAAAGCGGGGCAGAATTGCAGGAAACCGATTTCAGGAGGTAGACTGGAATTGCATTGAAAGCATAGGAAAAGAGGCAGAACGTCCACAATGATGCACTTGGCCAAAAAGGGCGTATGCGTTTTTTCCTGAATCAGGAAAAAACGCATACGCCCTTTTTGGCCAACCAAGCAAGCTTGCAAAGGAAATCTGCACTACAATGAAGTCTCACTTCCCCCCGGTCAGAAGGGCCATCTGAGAAAAGTGTAAAATCCAGAAAGGCAGGACAGGCCATGGAGAACTGGGAGCCTTGTTATGCTGATGGGCGGGATGTAAATTGCCAACAGCCACTCGGGAGAAGTGTATGGTGTTTCCTGAAACATCTGAAATACAAAGCAACAGAGCCTAGGGCACTTCCACTTATGGTCCTATAGCTTAGGGAAATTAAAATCAAAAAGACACAGCCACCCCACAGTTTGGGACAGCTCTGTTTACAAGAACCTCGTTTACGGTACAAGTTCAATATCGCAGAAAGTGAAAAATGGATAAAGAAGTTGTGGTACTTATGTACAATGCAAAATCACTCAGCCATGAAATCTATGTCATCAGGCCCGTGGCAGCATAATGAGTGGATTCAGGTATGATGATTCTAACTGAAATATGTCACACAGAAAAAGAAACATCATAAGATATCACTAATACATGGAATGTGAACTTGGCTACACATGAACTGAATTACAAAACAGAACAGGGTCTCAAGTTTAGAAAACCAACTTATGCTTCCTTAAGGGGGAAAGTGAGTTGGGGTGCTGCATAAAACCAGAGTTTGAAATTAGCACAGATACCATTCAATAAGCCAAATATGTAATAGACAAGACCTACCCCTTGCTCAACAAAATGGACTCAACAATGAGGTATCACCTCACACCTGATAGAATGGGCATCATGAGAAAATCTACAAACAAAAATGCTGGAAAGGGTGTGGAGAAAAGGAACCCCCTTCCACTATTGTTGGGAATATAAATTGATACAGTCACTACGGAGAACAATATGGAGTTTCTTAAGAAACTAACAATAGAATTACCATATGATACAGCAATCCCAGTACTGGACATATACCCAGACAAAACCATAAATCAAAACGAGACATTCACCGCAATGTTCATTGCATCACTATTTACAATATCGAGGTAATGGAAGCAACCTAAATGCCCACAGACAGACGAATGCATAAAGCTGTGGTACATATATAAAATGGAATATTACTAAGCCATGAAAAGGAATGAAATTGGGTCATTTGTAGAGACGTCGATGGATCTAGAGACTGTCATACAGAGTGAAGTAAGTCAGAAAGACAAAAACAAATCTTGTATATTCATGCATATATGTGGAACCTAGAAAAACTGTACAGATTAACCATTTTGCAAGGCATAAATAGAGCAACAGATGTAGACAACAAATGTATGGACAACAAGGGGGGAAAGCTGTTGGGGGGGTGGTGGTGGGAGGAGTTGAGAGACTGGGATTGGCATGTATACATTTATATGTATAAAATAGATAACCAATAAGAACCTGCTGTATAAAAATATAAAATAAAATTCAAAATTAAAAAGAAATAAAATTTAAAAAATAAAACAGAAAAAACAATTATTCCCTTCACATACATGTATTTATATGAATAAATTATTTCCATGCTTATATCTGTAAATACAAAAAAGAGGAATAAAATCTACCTTGAACCAAAAACGAAAAAGAGAAAAAAAACACAGAACCCACCAGTTCCACAGAGGAAAACCGTATCAGGGCACTTGCTCCAGTTGTAAACAATTCTGAAGTTGGCCAGTGGTGGGGAATCGTCTCCCATTCAGCCAGCAGCCCCCACGCAACAAGCGTCCTCATTGCAAAGCTGGGGCACCGTGCCGAGGCATCTGTGAGTAAACGTGAGCTGAGCCCCAGGCCAGTTGCTGCTGAACTATTCCTACCCGTCCCAGGTAAAACACCTGAATATATACAAGGACTTGAAAGCCTAGAGGAAGGGCCATAGAGCCACACGAGTGACAGCATGCCGGCCGACTTGGTGCCTGCAGGCCAGCCAGGATGGTCCTGGCCCTGGGTGCTCTTCTGGAAGATTTCCATTTCCCTGACTGAGATACCCGTCCTGTCCCTGCCCCCACTGCTTTTTTCCTTCCTCACCTCTGCCCAGGGAGAAATTCCAGCAGCAGGTATGGGTGACACATCCTCTTCTTTAGCAGGTGGCAGCCTGGCAACTGCTGCAGAAAGTCCAGCAGAGCCCCACTCACACTGGGCCACCCACAAAGCCGTGGCCTCTCACTCCCTCCCACCAGCCCAGCCCCGAGACTGCTGACAGGGCAGAGAAAATGGCGTCAGGCACGGCTGCAGGGGCTCTTGCTGCCTGGAGTGGTATTTATATTGATCTCAACCCAGGCACACCTGGGGAGGGCTGGCCCGCACGGTAAGGCTGCCCAGGTCAGCCAATCATCACCCCTCAGGGGCTCACAGTTGCAGAAAATGGAACTTGCTGAACCGGCCAGGTCCAAGGAACAGGTGTGGGCTCCTGAGAGTCAGGATAGACAAGGGGCTGCAGCTTTGGCTTGTTTTCTAATCATTTTATCTGGCCCATGAGTGGGAGACAACTTCAAGAAAACCCTCTCCTTATGAGAGGAACCCAGGAGTCAGGGAGAGGAGGGGTGGGTGGTGGTTGGAGACAGAGGCCTGGTGCCCCGGGTGCAGTGGAAGTCTCTGGAAGACCAGGTGGAGGGAGGCCGCACAGAGTGACGCCCAGGGTCACAGACCTGTCGCAGCTGCTGTTTGTTAGTTCAAGTCCTGCTCTGAGGTGCTCTGTGCCAGCTCTGAGCGACAGGTGAGCTGGGGGTGCTCTGCAATGAGGGCTATGTGCACGGTTCCTGTGTGCCCAGCCCTGCCATGGTACCTGCAAGGGTAGCTCTGTATCCTGGGAAGGGCCTGACCACGAGAGCCCCGTGGGCTGGGGTGGGGGTGGGGTACCTGCCCAGGTGAGCTCCATATTCTGGGATTGGTCTGACCACGAGAGCCCCATGGGCTGCTGGGGACCTGGTAAAGGATGTCAGGACAGTCAGTGAAGCCACCGAGGATATACCTCCAGTTGCTCCTAATTCCTACACCCTGCTGGTCATTCTACCAACCACCAGGACATGGTATTCTGTATTAGTCTTCAATGATGCCTTCTTTTGTATTCCATTAGTCCCAGAGTCACAAGAAATTTTGGCTTGTGAGTGGCAGGACTCAACATACAACTAAAACAATACTTCCGGGCCGTCTTGCCCCAAGGGTGCAAAAATTCCCACACCATCTTTGGGGAAAGCTTAGCTAAAGACCTAAAAGTTCTACCTCTGGAAAAGGAAACCCTCCTTCAGTACGCAGACGACATTCTGATCGCCAGCCCTACTAAGGAGGCCTCTGAACTACCAAGCCAATAAAGGATAGAAGTTGTCCAAGAAAAAGCTCAAATATCACAGACTGCGGTGACCTGCCTGGGCTTCATTCTCACAGAAGGTCGGAGAAGCCCATCCCAGGAAAGGGAAGAAACCATTTGCAGCCTTACCCCTTTCTAAAACTAGAAGACAGCTTAGGGGTTCCTGGGGAGGCCAGGGTTTGCTGCTTCTGGATCCCTAACTACAGTCTACTAGCTGGGCCTCTATATGAAACACTGAAAGGAAAAGATGATGATCCTTTTGAATAGAATCCAGAAGTGGCCTTTCAAGAATGGAAAGAGCAGTCAATTCAGACCCTTGCCCTGGAACTCCCTAATTTAGCTAAACCCTTTGACCTTTACATTCCCGGTGAAAGGTGAATCGCCATTGGAGAATTAGTGCAAAAACTGGGACCACTTGAAATGGAACAATGCAAGAATGCCATCCAGGTAGGATAAACTACGGTCACCAAGGGGCTTGGCCCACTGCCGCATCTGGCCAAGATACTGGCGGTATCTAAAAACCTGGAAATCAGCAGCCCAAAAGGCCACCTCCTTCCTAAGGGAAAAGGACCCCACGTGGTGATCCTAACCACCAACGATGCCCTGAAGTTGCAGGGTTCGCTCCGTGGGCACACCGACCTCGAGTGAGGAGGCCCTCCAACTCCAACATCCAGAGAGATAACCGGGGGCAACAGGGCACCATGACGACTCGTGTGAACATCACTTGACCTGGAGTTTCTCTCATAAAACAATAAGAGTGTGTCCCAAAAGAGTAGACTACTGCTTGCAGGACTTACTGCACCCAGAGGGGAGCTAATAATCTTGGCGGGGGAACCGTATATCACACTGTCACCATAGAAAAGCCTACAGACACCGTGATGATGGTGGCCAATAAGACCGGCTGGACTCCTGTTTACTTCAAAAGGCTGTTGACTCAGTGGTCATCATGGTCCTTGATCACCACTGACCCTGGACTGTCTGGGAGTTGAGCGGGCAGGGCTCTGACACCTGGTGCTGTTTGTACGTTAATTCAGGGGCCTAATTGAAGAAAGCGCAGACTACTGGTCAGAGCATCTAGGCTGGCAGAAACGGTCAGCCTAAGGTGGCCGAACAAATGTGGGGCGGGGTGAAACCGGCCCCCACAGCGTCTCTGCACATCTCTTTCCTGGACCCTTAAAGGTCATTAGAATCTATAACACTTCCAATGCTGGTGCTCAGGTGGACGAGCAGGGAGGCAGGGGGCCTGGGGACAATCAACGTCACCTGGAGGCTGCTGGGGAGAAGCTCTGACCCTCGCCCCCGGGTATTAGGGCTCCCAACTCAGCACTCAGCAGTTACAGAAGAAGTGTCTGCACCCTCAGCACTCCAAGAATGAGGAACGGGACAAAAGGCAGAGGAGGGGTTTGTCCCCAGCAAAGCCCATTAAAAATCCCTGGGAGATAAAAATAGAATCTGGGCAATAAAGTCAAGTCTAACCTTTTTTATCCTTTGTGCTTTGTCTAATTTCACGTGCTCCTAGGGTCCCGCATGCAGAGGTTCCACACCCGGCACTTCAGACCAGATTTCCTAGTGCAGAATGGCTGGGTCGACACCTCAGCTCCTGGGGCCCAGTGCAGACTCCGCGATATAGAGCCTGAGCTGCAGCCAACCTGGCCCTCGAGAGCTCCGCCCCCTCCCTCCCACTGACTCTGACAGGATCTCTACACAGCAGCCCAGCCCACAGCCCACGGGGTAGTGCATGCTCTCACCTCTCCATTCTCTGATCAAAATATAAAGTTTCCTTTGCTTGTGAACCAAACTCAGTCTCGATCTGTTGGCCCCAATGACACTGGGCAGGGGGACACTTGTTGGGGTCCACTCTGGAGGATCAGTAACAGAAATTGAGACTATTGTAACCTCAATGAACAGATGTGTGAGCCAAACTGTAGTTAACATAGAACAGTGTATAAGGCTCGGGTAAAATAAGATGTTTCTAACACTTCCATTTGATATTTCCATCACTTTATTATAAGCAAGTTCAGTGAAAAGGTTTGTCTTATTTGTCAGGTCAATATTAGAGAAACGAAGTGATTTCTTTCCAAGGATGTACATCTAATAATCTTGGTTAAAGCTTCAATCTTGTTTTAAATGCTTTTCCATTGAAAATGATACCTCTCTTTCAGCTCCCCCATTTCTGAGAAGTATAAAATCTTATAATTTATTATTACCAAAGGGGAAAGGTGGGAGGAGGGATAAATTAACAGTTTGGGATTAACACATACACACTGCTATGTATAAAATAGATCATCAACAAGGAACTACTGTATAGCACAGGGAACTACACTCAACATTTTGCAATAACCTATAAGGGGAAATAATCTGAAAAAGAATAGATATTTTTATTGACATCATCTATCAATGACAGTTAAAGTGTAACCTAAGGGAAGCTGGTGGTGAGTGCTTCTGACCCTGAAGACTTCAATCATCTAAAGTTTGGACTCTGCCTACTTCCCAAGGCCCTTAATGAACATATGTGTAGCCGTAGCTTAAAAAATTCCCCAGTTTGGGTTTCGGGGAGACACTGATTTTGAAAAAGCCCTGGTGTTCTCCTTACATGAATGGGACTCTTCCTACTGCTAAAACATGTCTGTCACACCCAGAGGATGGTATACCGTCTGATCGGGAAGAGTTTGGAAAAGGCATCTCATCTCCTCATCTCCTGGTGCTCGGGTTCACCCCTCCAGCGTCTTTACTAACAGTCTCCCCACTTGGAGATGTCAGCACTGTCAACATCCTGTTGCGTACAGTTTGGAATTTGTCCAGAGGATGAAGCGGAAGGATGAGGAACAATGAGAGACAAGTCCTAGGTGTTCAGACAGGCACATGTCACTCTAATTTCCAATCAGGAAGACGAATTGACCAAAGGCTAGGGTTGCCCATGGAAACAGTATAGGGCTTGAGGAAATCCCGCTGCTTTGTGGCCAGTTCCCATAAACACAAGTTGAACAATGGAACTCAGGGGCAGTAAAATTCACAAAACTGCAGAGTTGAAAATATCCATCACTGAAAAATGTCTTGAGGAAAGTCAGAGAAAAGGACTTGTAAGCAAGGGAGAATGGCAGGAAAGGGATTTGAGGAGGTAGAAAGGACTCGCCATTAAGCACAAGAAAAGGAGCTGAACATTGCCAACATTGCAGTTGGCCAAAAAGGGTGTATGCGTTTTTTTCTGTATATATTCAAGAAAAGGGCATACACTTTTTTAGCCAACCAAACAGGTGGGCACTGGAAGTCAATACTACAAAAGATATCACTTCGCATCAGTCAGAAGAGCCATCCTCATAAAGCGTAAACAACAGAAATGCAGGACAGGGCAAGGAGAAGAGGGAGCCCTGTGAGACTTATAGTGGAAATGTATATTGCCAACGGCCATTCTGGAGAAGTGTATTGTGTTTACTAAAGCATCTAAAAAATGAGCTACAGAGCATAGGGCACTTGCACTCATGGGCGTATATCTTGAGAAAAACAAAAATCGAGAGGACACAGGCACCCCAATGTTTACCCCCTCTCTGTTTAAAAGATCCTCAACTAGGATATAACTTAAGTGTCCCTGGAGGGAAAAAATGGGTAGAGATGTGGTACTTAGGTAGAGTGGAATATTATTCAGCCTGGAAATCAATGAAATATGGCCAGTTGTAACAACTCCGGAGGAGTTATGTATGATCTTTCTAAGTGACAGAATTCAAAAAGAAAAAGACACATATCATAAGATATCACTTAAAGGTGGAATCCAAAATGGCTACACATGAAATAAATTACAAAACAAAAACATAGTCAAATATGTAGAAAACACGCATAAGGCTGCTAAACGGGAAAGGTGGGGAGGGGTGAGGCATCACCCAGGAGGTTGAAATTAGCAAAGATACCATTCCAAATACCAAACTGATAATCAACAAGGCCTACACGGTAGCTAAAAGAACTGCACTCAGCACACTCAAGTCACCGGAAAAGAATATATATGACTGGTAAGAATCTGAAAAAGAATTTACTGATGTCTCTCTGTACGTGAATCAAGTGGATGTACAGCAGCAAGAAACAGAGCTTTGAAAATCAGCTGTAACCAATATAGTAATAAATTGAAAAAAATAAACGACAGAGAGACAGAGAAAACCTCTTACAACTTTTCCTCAGGGCCGGTGATGCAACATGGATTGAACACATCTAGACCCACAGCAGGATGAGACATAAGGCTGGAAACTGTTTGCGCTAAGAGAAATGTGAGGTTGGGTGAGGAAATGCACACCCTTTAAAGTAATACTACCTGGTACCCATTCAATGGGTCCCAAATATGCAGGTTCAAGGGATCTTCCTACAGCTAAAACATGCATGGAAAACCCAGAGGACTGTACACCATGTGATCGGGAGATGTGTCTAAAATGCAGCTCATTTATCCTCTCCTGGTGCTCCTGTTCACCATTCCAGCCACGTTACTTAGAATCTCCCCACTTGGAGAATCAGCACATTTCAACTTCTGTTTCACACATTTTGCAAATTGTGAGGAGGATGAACGGGGAACCAATGAGAGAATAGTTGTAGGGGTTTGGACGGGCACATATCACTCTAATTTCCCATTAAGAATAAGAATTGAAAAAAGGCTCAGCCCGCCTCGCCCGAGCCAAAATAGGGCCTGAAGCAATCCTGCGGGTTTGAGGCCAGCTCACAAAAGAGCAACTTAAAAAATGGAGCTCAGGGTCACTGCAATTCACAAACCTGCAGAGTTATAAATGAAAACTAACGTCCAAAAATATGTTGAGGTAAGGCAAAGAAGAGGATCTGAATGCAAGACAGAATTGCAAGAAACAGATTTCAAGAGATAGATTGGACTCGTCTTTAAAGCACATGAAAAGCGGCAGAATTTCGACAATGATGCAGTTGGCCCAAAAGGGCGTATGCGTTTTTTCCTGATTATATCCAGGAAAAAACGCATACGCACTTTATGGGCAACGAAGCAAGCAAGCAATGCAAATGTGCACAACAAAGAAGTCTCATTTCCCACTGGTCAAAAGGGCCATCCTAAAAAATTGTAAAAACCAGAAATGCAGGACAGGCCATGGAGAACAGGGAGCCTTTATACGCTGATGGGCAGTGTGTGAACTTCCGAGAGCCACTCTGGAGAAGTGTATGGTGGTTCCTAAATCATCTAAAAAACAGAGCTACAGAGCATAGGACACTTCCAATCATGGGAGTATATCTAGGGAAATCTAAAAATTAACAAGACACAAGCACACCACAGTTTAGGGCTACTCTGTTTACAAGAACCTCAACTTCAGTATACCTTAAATATCCCAGGAAAGAGAACAATGGATAAAGAAGATGTGGTACTTATGTACAATGGAATATCTCTTCACCATGAAATCAATGTAATAAGGCTAGTAGAAGGATAAAGAGTGGATTTAGGTCCGATAATACTACTTGAAATAAGTCAAACAGAAAAAGAAACATATCATAAGATATCACTTATAGAGGGAGGGTAAATATGGCTGCACAAGAAATGAATTACAGAACAGAACAGTGTCTCACATTTAGAAAACACACTTATTTCAGCTTAAGGGGAAAGGAGAGGTGGGGTGATGCATAAAACCAGAGTTTGAAATTAGCACAGATACCGTTCAATAAACCAAATAGATATTAGACAAGATCTACACCTTGCTCAATGAACTGGCCTCAACACACCCTATACACCGCAGAGAAATATATCTGAGTAATAAGAATCTTAAAACCCATGTATTGATATATCTCCATAAGGGAATCAAGTGTGTGCAGAGTGGCACAAACACAGCAGTGAAAATGAGCTAAACCCCATTATAGAAATAAATTTTAAAAACAAAACGCAGAAACAATGAAAGAGAGAAAAATTCTTACAAAATTCGCTCAGGGGCTGTGATGCAACCTGGATTGACCACATATAAACCCACAGCTGGATAAGACATAAGGCTGGACACTTGGGGCTGAGAGGATTGATGAGCTTTGGTGAGCAACTGCCAAAAGTTTAATGCAATACTTCATGCTACTCATTCCAAGGGTCCCAACACTCCAGGTTGAAGGGAATCTTCCTACAGCTAAACCATGCTTGGGAAACCCAGCGACTGGTATACCATATGATCGGGAAAGGTTTCTAAAACGCACCTCATTTTTCCTCTCCTGGGGCTCCGGATCGACATTCCAGCCGCTTTACCAAAAATATCCCCACATGGAGAGTCAATGCCTTTAAGTTCTGGTATCGCACAGTCTGCAGTTAGTGCGGAGGATGAATGGGAATAGGGGGAACCAGTGAGAAACTAGCTGTAGCGGTTTCAATGGGCACATGTCACTCTAAATTCACATCAGTAAGAAGAATAAACCAAAGGCACAGCAAGATGCCCCAGAAGAAGAATAGGGCCTGAAGGAATCCTGTGGTTATGAGGCAAGATCACAAAAATAAGAGCTGAAAAATGGAGCTAAGGGCCACTGCAATTCAAAAACTTGCAGAGTTATAAAGGCCAACTATTTTCAAAAAATATATTGAGGTAAGGCTATGAAGAGGCATTGAAAGCAAGGCAGAATTGCAGGAAAACGATTTCAGGAGGTAGACGGGAATTGCATTTAAAGAATAGGAAAAGAGGCAGAACGTCCACAATGATGCACTTGGCCAAAAAGGGCGTATGCCTTTTTTCCTGAATTTATTCAGAAAAAAAGGCATACGCCCTTTTTGGCCAACCAAGCAAGCTTGCAAAGGAAATCTGCACTACAATGAAGTCTCACTTCCCCCCGGTCAAAAGGGCCATCTGAAAAAAGTGTAAAATCCAGAAAGGCAGGACAGGCCATGGAGAACTGGGAGCCTTGTTATGCTGATAGGCGGGCTGTGTATGGTGTTTCCTGAAACATCTAAAAAACAAAGCAACAGAGCCTAGGGCACTTCCACTTATGGTCCTATAGCTTAGGGAAATTAAAATCAAAAAGACACAGCTACCCCAAAATTTGGGACGCCTCTGTTTACAAGAACCTCGTTAACCGTACAAGTTCAATATCACAGAAAGTGAAAAATGGATAAAGAACTTGTGGTACTTACGTACAATGCAGTATCACTCAGCAATGAAATCTATGTCATCAGGCCCGCAGCAGCATAATGAGTGGATACAGGTACGATGATTCTAACTGAAATAAGACACACAGAAAAAGAAACATCATAAGATATCAGTAATACACGGAATGTAAACTTGGCTACACAGGAACTGAATTACAGAAAAGAACAGGGTCTCAAATTTAGAAAACCAACTTATGCTTGCTTAAGGCTAAAGGTGAGTTGGGGTGCTGCATAAAACCATAGATTGAAATGAGCACAGATAAAGTTCCTTAAGCCAAATATGGAATAGACAAGAGCTACTCCTTGCTGAACGAAATGGACTCAACACCGCCTATTAAACGCCTAAGAATGTACCTGACTAGTAAGTATCTTAAAACCTATGGATTGCTATGTCTCCGAAAGAGAATCAAGCATGTGTACAGGGGCATAAACGCAGCAGTGATAGGATTGGAGAGGTTCGGTGAGCAAATGAAGACCCTTTGAAGTCATATTGCATGGTACCCATTCCACGGGTTTCAACTACCCAGGTTTAAGGTATTCTTCCTTCAGCTAAAACATGCATGTGGAACCTAGAGTATGATCAACCATGTGATCGGGAAACGTGTTCAAATATGTCTCAGTTCTCGTACCCTGGTACTCGGGTGCAACATTCCAGACGCTTTACTAACACCCTCCCGACTTGGAGAGTCAGTCCCTTTAACCTCCTGTATGGCCCAGTTTGCAATTTCTGCGGAAGATGAACAGAAATAGCGAGAACCAATGAGAGACTAGCTGGAGGTGTCTGGACGGGCAAATTTAACTCTCATTTCCCACCAGGAAGAGGAATTAACCAAAGGCTCAGCGTGCCGTGCCGGAACCAGATTAGGGCCTGAAGCCATCCTGCGGTGTTGCGGCCAGGTCACAAGAAAGCGAGTTGAAGAAAGGAGCTCAGGGGCACTGTAATTCACAAACCTGCAGAGTTATAAATGACAGCTATCGTCCAAAAATATACTGAAGTAAGGCTGCCAAGAGGACTTGAAAGCGGGGCAGAATTGCAGGAAACCGATTTCAGGAGGTAGACTGGAATTGCATTGAAAGCATAGGAAAAGAGGCAGAACGTCCACAATGATGCACTTGGCCAAAAAGGGCGTATGCGTTTTTTCCTGAATATATTCAGGAAAAAACGCATACGCCCTTTTTGGCCAACCAAGCAAGCTTGCAAAGGAAATCTGCACTACAATGAAGTCTCACTTCCCCCCGGTCAAAAGGGCCATCTGAAAAAAGTGTAAAATCCAGAAAGGCAGGACAGGCCATGGAGAACTGGGAGCCTTGTTATGCTGATGGGCGGGATGTAAATTGCCAACAGACACTCGGGAGAAGTGTATGGTGTTTCCTGAAACATCTAAAAAACAAAGCAACAGAGCCTAGGGCACTTCCACTTATGGTCCTATAGCTTAGGGAAATTAAAATCAAAAAGACACAGCCACCCCAAAGTTTGGGACGCCTCTGTTTACAAGAACCTCGTTTACAGTACAAGTTCAACATCGCAGAAAGTGAAAAATGGATAAAGAAGTTGTGGTATTTACTTACAAAGCAATATCACTCAGCAATGAAATCTATGTCATCAGGCCCTTAGCAGCACAATGAGTGGATTCAGGTATGATGATTCTAACTGAAATAAGTCACACAGAAAAAGAAACATCATAAGATATCAGTAATACACGGAATGTAAACTTGGCTACACAGGGACTGAATTACAGAACAGAACAGGGTCTCAAATTTAGAAAACCAACTTATGCTTGCTTAAGGGTAAAGGTGAGTTGGGGTGCTGCATAAAACCAGAGATTGAAATGAGCACAGATAAAGTTCCTTAAGCCAAATATGGAATAGACAAGAGCTACTCCTTGCTCAACGAAATGGACTCAACACCGCATATTAAACGCCTAAGAATGTACCTGACTAGTAAGTATCTTAAAACCTATGGATTGCTATGTCTCCGAAAGAGAATCAAGCATGTGTACAGGGGCATAAACGCAGCAGTGATAGGATTGGAGAGGTTCGGTGAGCAAATGAAGACCCTCTGAAGTCATATTGCATGGTACCCATTCCACGGGTTTCAACTACCCAGGTTTAAGGTATTCTTCCTTCAGCTAAAACATGCATGTGGAACCTAGAGTATGATCAACCATGTGATCGGGAGACGTGTTCAAATATGTCTCAGTTTTCGTACCCTGGTACTCGGGTGCAACATTCCAGACGCTTTACTAACACCCTCCCGACTTGGAGAGTCAGTCCCTTTAACCTCCTGTTTGGCCCAGTTTGTAATTTCTGCGGAAGATGAACAGGAATAGCGAGAACCAATGAGAGACTAGCTGGAGGTGTCTGGACGGGCAAATTTAACTCTCATTTCCCACCAGGAAGAGGAATTAACCAAAGGCTCAGCGTGCCGTGCCGGAACCAGATTAGGGCCTGAAGCCATCCTGCGGTGTTGCGGCCAGCTCAAAAGAAAGCGAGTTGAAGAAAGGAGCTCAGGGGCACTGTAATTCACAAACCTGCAGAGTTATAAATGACAGCTATCGTCCAAAAATATACTGAAGTAAGGCTGCCAAGAGGACTTGAAAGCGGGGCAGAATTGCAGGAAACCGATTTCAGGAGGTAGACTGGAATTGCATTGAAAGCATAGGAAAAGAGGCAGAACGTCCACAATGATGCACTTGGCCAAAAAGGGCGTATGCGTTTTTTCCTGAATATATTCAGGAAAAAACGCATACGCCCTTTTTGGCCAACCAAGCAAGCTTGCAAAGGAAATCTGCACTACAATGAAGTCTCACTTCCCCCCGGTCAAAAGGGCCATCTGAAAAAAGTGTAAAATCCAGAAAGGCAGGACAGGCCATGGAGAACTGGGAGCCTTGTTATGCTGATGGGCGGGATGTAAATTGCCAACAGACACTCGGGAGAAGTGTATGGTGTTTCCTGAAACATCTAAAAAACAAAGCAACAGAGCCTAGGGCACTTCCACTTATGGTCCTATAGCTTAGGGAAATTAAAATCAAAAAGACACAGCCACCCCAAAGTTTGGGACGCCTCTGTTTACAAGAACCTCGTTTACAGTACAAGTTCAACATCGCAGAAAGTGAAAAATGGATAAAGAAGTTGTGGTATTTACTTACAAAGCAATATCACTCAGCAATTAAATCTATGTCATCAGGCCCTTAGCAGCACAATGAGTGGATTCAGGTATGATGATTCTAACTGAAATAAGTCACACAGAAAAAGAAACATCATAAGATATCAGTAATACACGGAATGTAAACTTGGCTACACAGGAACTGAATTACAGAACAGAACAGGGTCTCAAATTTAGAAAACCAACTTATGCTTGCTTAAGGGTAAAGGTGAGTTGGGGTGCTGCATAAAACCAGAGATTGAAATGAGCACAGATAAAGTTCCTTAAGCCAAATATGGAATAGACAAGAGCTACTCCTTGCTCAACGAAATGGACTCAACACCGCATATTAAACGCCTAAGAATGTACCTGACTAGTAAGTATCTTAAAACCTATGGATTGCTATGTCTCCGAAAGAGAATCAAGCATGTGTACAGGGGCATAAACGCAGCAGTGATAGGATTGGAGAGGTTCGGTGAGCAAATGAAGACCCTCTGAAGTCATATTGCATGGTACCCATTCCACGGGTTTCAACTACCCAGGTTTAAGGTATTCTTCCTTCAGCTAAAACATGCATGTGGAACCTAGAGTATGATCAACCATGTGATCGGGAGACGTGTTCAAATATGTCTCAGTTTTCGTACCCTGGTACTCGGGTGCAACATTCCAGACGCTTTACTAACACCCTCCCGACTTGGAGAGTCAGTCCCTTTAACCTCCTGTTTGGCCCAGTTTGTAATTTCTGCGGAAGATGAACAGGAATAGCGAGAACCAATGAGAGACTAGCTGGAGGTGTCTGGACGGGCAAATTTAACTCTCATTTCCCACCAGGAAGAGGAATTAACCAAAGGCTCAGCGTGCCGTGCCGGAACCAGATTAGGGCCTGAAGCCATCCTGCGGTGTTGCGGCCAGCTCAAAAGAAAGCGAGTTGAAGAAAGGAGCTCAGGGGCACTGTAATTCACAAACCTGCAGAGTTATAAATGACAGCTATCGTCCAAAAATATACTGAAGTAAGGCTGCCAAGAGGACTTGAAAGCGGGGCAGAATTGCAGGAAACCGATTTCAGGAGGTAGACTGGAATTGCATTGAAAGCATAGGAAAAGAGGCAGAACGTCCACAATGATGCACTTGGCCAAAAAGGGCGTATGCGTTTTTTCCTGAATATATTCAGGAAAAAACGCATACGCCCTTTTTGGCCAACCAAGCAAGCTTGCAAAGGAAATCTGCACTACAATGAAGTCTCACTTCCCCCCGGTCAAAAGGGCCATCTGAAAAAAGTGTAAAATCCAGAAAGGCAGGACAGGCCATGGAGAACTGGGAGCCTTGTTATGCTGATGGGCGGGATGTAAATTGCCAACAGACACTCGGGAGAAGTGTATGGTGTTTCCTGAAACATCTAAAAAACAAAGCAACAGAGCCTAGGGCACTTCCACTTATGGTCCTATAGCTTAGGGAAATTAAAATCAAAAAGACACAGCCACCCCAAAGTTTGGGACGCCTCTGTTTACAAGAACCTCGTTTACAGTACAAGTTCAACATCGCAGAAAGTGAAAAATGGATAAAGAAGTTGTGGTATTTACTTACAAAGCAATATCACTCAGCAATGAAATCTATGTCATCAGGCCCTTAGCAGCACAATGAGTGGATTCAGGTATGATGATTCTAACTGAAATAAGTCACACAGAAAAAGAAACATCATAAGATATCAGTAATACACGGAATGTAAACTTGGCTACACAGGAACTGAATTACAGAACAGAACAGGGTCTCAAATTTAGAAAACCAACTTATGCTTGCTTAAGGGGAAAGGTGAGTTGGGGTGCTGCATAAAACCAGAGATTGAAATGAGCACAGATAAAGTTCCTTAAGCCAAATATGGAATAGACAAGAGCTACTCCTTGCTCAACGAAATGGACTCAACACCGCATATTAAACGCCTAAGAATGTACCTGACTAGTAAGTATCTTAAAACCTATGGATTGCTATGTCTCCGAAAGAGAATCAAGCATGTGTACAGGGGCATAAACGCAGCAGTGATAGGATTGGAGAGGTTCGGTGAGCAAATGAAGACCCTTTGAAGTCATATTGCATGGTACCCATTCCACGGGTTTCAACTACCCAGGTTTAAGGTATTCTTCCTTCAGCTAAAACATGCATGTGGAACCTAGAGTATGATCAACCATGTGATTGGGAGACGTGTTCAAATATGTCTCAGTTTTCGTACCCTGGTACTCGGGTGCAACATTCCAGACGCTTTACTAACACCCTCCCGACTTGGAGAGTCAGTCCCTTTAACCTCCTGTTTGGCCCAGTTTGCAATTTCTGCGGAAGATGAACAGGAATAGCGAGAACCAATGAGAGACTAGCTGGAGGTGTCTGGACGGGCAAATTTAACTCTCATTTCCCACCAGGAAGAGGAATTAACCAAAGGCTCAGCGTGCCGTGCCGGAACCAGATTAGGGCCTGAAGCCATCCTGCGGTGTTGCGGCCAGCTCAAAAGAAAGCGAGTTGAAGAAAGGAGCTCAGGGGCACTGTAATTCACAAACCTGCAGAGTTATAAATGACAGCTATCGTCCAAAAATATACTGAAGTAAGGCTGCCAAGAGGACTTGAAAGCGGGGCAGAATTGCAGGAAACCGATTTCAGGAGGTAGACTGGAATTGCAGTGAAAGCATAGGAAAAGAGGCAGAACGTCCACAATGATGCACTTGGCCAAAAAGGGCGTATGCGTTTTTTCCTGAATATATTCAGGAAAAAACGCATACGCCCTTTTTGGCCAACCAAGCAAGCTTGCAAAGGAAATCTGCACTACAATGAAGTCTCACTTCCCCCCGGTCAAAAGGGCCATCTGAAAAAAGTGTAAAATCCAGAAAGGCAGGACAGGCCATGGAGAACTGGGAGCCTTGTTATGCTGATGGGCGGGATGTAAATTGCCAACAGACACTCGGGAGAAGTGTATGGTGTTTCCTGAAACATCTAAAAAACAAAGCAACAGAGCCTAGGGCACTTCCACTTATGGTCCTATAGCTTAGGGAAATTAAAATCAAAAAGACACAGCCACCCCAAAGTTTGGGACGCCTCTGTTTACAAGAACCTCGTTTACAGTACAAGTTCAACATCGCAGAAAGTGAAAAATGGATAAAGAAGTTGTGGTATTTACTTACAAAGCAATATCACTCAGCAATGAAATCTATGTCATCAGGCCCTTAGCAGCACAATGAGTGGATTCAGGTATGATGATTCTAACTGAAATAAGTCACACAGAAGAAGAAACATCATAAGATATCAGTAATACACGGAATGTAAACTTGGCTACACAGGAACTGAATTACAGAACAGAACAGGGTCTCAAATTTAGAAAACCAACTTATGCTTGCTTAAGGGGAAAGGGGAGTTGGGGTGCTGCATAAAACCAGAGATTGAAATGAGCACAGATAAAGTTCCTTAAGCCAAATATGGAATAGACAAGAGCTACTCCTTGCTCAACGAAATGGACTCAACACCGCATATTAAATGCCTAAGAATGTACCTGACTAGTAAGTATCTTAAAACCTATGGATTGCTATGTCTCCGAAAGAGAATCAAGCATGTGTACAGGGGCATAAACGCAGCAGTGATAGGATTGGAGAGGTTCGGTGAGCAAATGAAGACCCTTTGAAGTCATATTGCATGGTACCCATTCCACGGGTTTCAACTACCCAGGTTTAAGGTATTCTTCCTTCAGCTAAAACATGCATGTGGAACCTAGAGTATGATCAACCATGTGATCGGGAGACGTGTTCAAATATGTCTCAGTTTTCGTACCCTGGTACTCGGGTGCAACATTCCAGACGCTTTACTAACACCCTCCCGACTTGGAGAGTCAGTCCCTTTAACCTCCTGTTTGGCCCAGTTTGCAATTTCTGCGGAAGATGAACAGGAATAGCGAGAACCAATGAGAGACTAGCTGGAGGTGTCTGGACGGGCAAATTTAACTCTCATTTCCCACCAGGAAGAGGAATTAACCAAAGGCTCAACGTGCCGTGCCGGAACCAGATTAGGGCCTGAAGCCATCCTGCGGTGTTGCGGCCAGCTCAAAAGAAAGCGAGTTGAAGAAAGGAGCTCAGGGGCACTGTAATTCACAAACCTGCAGAGTTATAAATGACAGCTATCGTCCAAAAATATACTGAAGTAAGGCTGTCAAGAGGACTTGAAAGCGGGGCAGAATTGCAGGAAACCGATTTCAGGAGGCAGACTGGAATTGCATTGAAAGCATAGGAAAAGAGGCAGAACGTCCACAATGATGCACTTGGCCAAAAAGGGCGTATGCGTTTTTTCCTGAATATATTCAGGAAAAAACGCATACGCCCTTTTTGGCCAACCAAGCAAGCTTGCAAAGGAAATCTGCACTACAATGAAGTCTCACTTCCCCCCGGTCAAAAGGGCCATCTGAAAAAAGTGTAAAATCCAGAAAGGCAGGACAGGCCATGGAGAACTGGGAGCCTTGTTATGCTGATGGGCGGGATGTAAATTGCCAACAGACACTCAGGAGAAGTGTATGGTGTTTCCTGAAACATCTAAAAAACAAAGCAACAGAGCCTAGGGCACTTCCACTTATGGTCCTATAGCTTAGGGAAATTAAAATCAAAAAGACACAGCCACCCCAAAGTTTGGGACGCCTCTGTTTACAAGAACCTCGTTTACAGTACAAGTTCAACATCGCAGAAAGTGAAAAATGGATAAAGAAGTTGTGGTATTTACTTACAAAGCAATATCACTCAGCAATGAAATCTATGTCATCAGGCCCTTAGCAGCACAATGAGTGGATTCAGGTATGATGATTCTAACTGAAATAAGTCACACAGAAAAAGAAACATCATAAGATATCAGTAATACACGGAATGTAAACTTGGCTACACAGGAACTGAATTACAGAACAGAACAGGGTCTCAAATTTAGAAAACCAACTTATGCTTGCTTAAGGGTAAAGGTGAGTTGGGGTGCTGCATAAAACCAGAGATTGAAATGAGCACAGATAAAGTTCCTTAAGCCAAATATGGAATAGACAAGAGCTACTCCTTGCTCAACGAAATGGACTCAACACCGCATATTAAACGCCTAAGAATGTACCTGACTAGTAAGTATCTTAAAACCTATGGATTGCTATGTCTCCGAAAGTGAATCAAGCATGTGTACAGGGGCATAAACGCAGCAGTGATAGGATTGGAGAGGTTCGGTGAGCAAATGAAGACCCTTTGAAGTCATATTGCATGGTACCCATTCCACGGGTTTCAACTACCCAGGTTTAAGGTATTCTTCCTTCAGCTAAAACATGCATGTGGAACCTAGAGTATGATCAACCATGTGATCGGGAGACGTGTTCAAATATGTCTCAGTTTTCGTACCCTGGTACTCGGGTGCAACATTCCAGACGCTTTACTAACACCCTCCCGACTTGGAGAGTCAGTCCCTTTAACCTCCTGTTTGGCCCAGTTTGCAATTTCTGCGGAAGATGAACAGGAATAGCGAGAACCAATGAGAGACTAGCTGGAGGTGTCTGGACGGGCAAATTTAACTCTCATTTCCCACCAGGAAGAGGAATTAACCAAAGGCTCAGCATGCCGTGCCGGAACCAGATTAGGGCCTGAAGCCATCCTGCGGTGTTGCGGCCAGCTCAAAAGAAAGCGAGTTGAAGAAAGGAGCTCAGGGGCACTGTAATTCACAAACCTGCAGAGTTATAAATGACAGCTATCGTCCAAAAATATACTGAAGTAAGGCTGTCAAGAGGACTTGAAAGCGGGGCAGAATTGCAGGAAACCGATTTCAGGAGGCAGACTGGAATTGCATTGAAAGCATAGGAAAAGAGGCAGAACGTCCACAATGATGCACTTGGCCAAAAAGGGCGTATGCGTTTTTTCCTGAATATATTCAGGAAAAAACGCATACGCCCTTTTTGGCCAACCAAGCAAGCTTGCAAAGGAAATCTGCACTACAATGAAGTCTCACTTCCCCCCGGTCAAAAGGGCCATCTGAAAAAAGTGTAAAATCCAGAAAGGCAGGACAGGCCATGGAGAACTGGGAGCCTTGTTATGCTGATGGGCGGGATGTAAATTGCCAACAGACACTCAGGAGAAGTGTATGGTGTTTCCTGAAACATCTAAAAAACAAAGCAACAGAGCCTAGGGCACTTCCACTTATGGTCCTATAGCTTAGGGAAATTAAAATCAAAAAGACACAGCCACCCCAAACATTGGGACGCCTCTGTTTACAAGAACCTCGTTTACAGTACAAGTTCAACATCGCAGAAAGTGAAAAATGGATAAAGAAGTTGTGGTATTTACTTACAAAGCAATATCACTCAGCAATGAAATCTATGTCATCAGGCCCTTAGCAGCACAATGAGTGGATTCAGGTATGATGATTCTAACTGAAATAAGTCACACAGAAAAAGAAACATCATAAGATATCAGTAATACACGGAATGTAAACTTGGCTACACAGGAACTGAATTACAGAACAGAACAGGGTCTCAAATTTAGAAAACCAACTTATGCTTGCTTAAGGGTAAAGGTGAGTTGGGGTGCTGCATAAAACCAGAGATTGAAATGAGCACAGATAAAGTTCCTTAAGCCAAATATGGAATAGACAAGAGCTACTCCTTGCTCAACGAAATGGACTCAACACCGCATATTAAACGCCTAAGAATGTACCTGACTAGTAAGTATCTTAAAACCTATGGATTGCTATGTCTCCGAAAGAGAATCAAGCATGTGTACAGGGGCATAAACGCAGCAGTGATAGGATTGGAGAGGTTCGGTGAGCAAATGAAGACCCTTTGAAGTCATATTGCATGGTACCCATTCCACGGGTTTCAACTACCCAGGTTTAAGGTATTCTTCCTTCAGCTAAAACATGCATGTGGAACCTAGAGTATGATCAACCATGTGATCGGGAGACGTGTTCAAATATGTCTCAGTTTTCGTACCCTGGTACTCGGGTGCAACATTCCAGACGCTTTACTAACACCCTCCCGACTTGGAGAGTCAGTCCCTTTAACCTCCTGTTTGGCCCAGTTTGCAATTTCTGCGGAAGATGAACAGGAATAGCGAGAACCAATGAGAGACTAGCTGGAGGTGTCTGGACGGGCAAATTTAACTCTCATTTCCCACCAGGAAGAGGAATTAACCAAAGGCTCAGCGTGCCGTGCCGGAACCAGATTAGGGCCTGAAGCCATCCTGCGGTGTTGCGGCCAGCTCAAAAGAAAGCGAGTTGAAGAAAGGAGCTCAGGGGCACTGTAATTCACAAACCTGCAGAGTTATAAATGACAGCTATCGTCCAAAAATATACTGAAGTAAGGCTGCCAAGAGGACTTGAAAGCGGGGCAGAATTGCAGGAAACCGATTTCAGGAGGTAGACTGGAATTGCATTGAAAGCATAGGAAAAGAGGCAGAACGTCCACAATGATGCACTTGGCCAAAAAGGGCATATGCGTTTTTTCCTGAATATATTCAGGAAAAAACGCATACGCCCTTTTTGGCCAACCAAGCAAGCTTGCAAAGGAAATCTGCACTACAATGAAGTCTCACTTCCCCCCGGTCAAAAGGGCCATCTGAAAAAAGTGTAAAATCCAGAAAGGCAGGACAGGCCATGGAGAACTGGGAGCCTTGTTATGCTGATGGGCGGGATGTAAATTGCCAACAGACACTCGGGAGAAGTGTATGGTGTTTCCTGAAACATCTAAAAAACAAAGCAACAGAGCCTAGGGCACTTCCACTTATGGTCCTATAGCTTAGGGAAATTAAAATCAAAAAGACACAGCCACCCCAAAGTTTGGGACGCCTCTGTTTACAAGAACCTCGTTTACAGTACAAGTTCAACATCGCAGAAAGTGAAAAATGGATAAAGAAGTTGTGGTATTTACTTACAAAGCAATATCACTCAGCAATGAAATCTATGTCATCAGGCCCTTAGCAGCACAATGAGTGGATTCAGGTATGATGATTCTAACTGAAATAAGTCACACAGAAAAAGAAACATCATAAGATATCAGTAATACACGGAATGTAAACTTGGCTACACAGGAACTGAATTACAGAACAGAACAGGGTCTCAAATTTAGAAAACCAACTTATGCTTGCTTAAGGGGAAAGGGGAGTTGGGGTGCTGCATAAAACCAGAGATTGAAATGAGCACAGATAAAGTTCCTTAAGCCAAATATGGAATAGACAAGAGCTACTCCTTGCTCAACGAAATGGACTCAACACCGCATATTAAACGCCTAAGAATGTACCTGACTAGTAAGTATCTTAAAACCTATGGATTGCTATGTCTCCGAAAGAGAATCAAGCATGTGTACAGGGGCATAAACGCAGCAGTGATAGGATTGGAGAGGTTCGGTGAGCAAATGAAGACCCTCTGAAGTCATATTGCATGGTACCCATTCCACGGGTTTCAACTACCCAGGTTTAAGGTATTCTTCCTTCAGCTAAAACATGCATGTGGAACCTAGAGTATGATCAACCATGTGATCGGGAGACGTGTTCAAATATGTCTCAGTTTTCGTACCCTGGTACTCGGGTGCAACATTCCAGACGCTTTACTAACACCCTCCCGACTTGGAGAGTCAGTCCCTTTAACCTCCTGTTTGGCCCAGTTTGCAATTTCTGCGGAAGATGAACAGGAATAGCGAGAACCAATGAGAGACTAGCTGGAGGTGTCTGGACGGGCAAATTTAACTCTCATTTCCCACCAGGAAGAGGAATTAACCAAAGGCTCAGCGTGCCGTGCCGGAACCAGATTAGGGCCTGAAGCCATCCTGCGGTGTTGCGGCCAGCTCAAAAGAAAGCGAGTTGAAGAAAGGAGCTCAGGGGCACTGTAATTCACAAACCTGCAGAGTTATAAATGACAGCTATCGTCCAAAAATATACTGAAGTAAGGCTGCCAAGAGGACTTGAAAGCGGGGCAGAATTGCAGGAAACCGATTTCAGGAGGTAGACTGGAATTGCATTGAAAGCATAGGAAAAGAGGCAGAACGTCCACAATGATGCACTTGGCCAAAAAGGGCGTATGCGTTTTTTCCTGAATATATTCAGGAAAAAACGCATATGCCCTTTTTGGCCAACCAAGCAAGCTTGCAAAGGAAATCTGCACTACAATGAAGTCTCACTTCCCCCCGGTCAAAAGGGCCATCTGAAAAAAGTGTAAAATCCAGAAAGGCAGGAGAGGCCATGGAGAACTGGGAGCCTTGTTATGCTGATGGGCGGGATGTAAATTGCCAACAGACACTCGGGAGAAGTGTATGGTGTTTCCTGAAACATCTAAAAAACAAAGCAACAGAGCCTAGGGCACTTCCACTTATGGTCCTATAGCTTAGGGAAATTAAAATCAAAAAGACACAGCCACCCCAAACATTGGGACGCCTCTGTTTACAAGAACCTCGTTTACAGTACAAGTTCAACATCGCAGAAAGTGAAAAATGGATAAAGAAGTTGTGGTATTTACTTACAAAGCAATATCACTCAGCAATGAAATCTATGTCATCAGGCCCTTAGCAGCACAATGAGTGGATTCAGGTATGATGATTCTAACTGAAATAAGTCACACAGAAAAAGAAACATCATAAGATATCAGTAATACACGGAATGTAAACTTGGCTACACAGGAACTGAATTACAGAACAGAACAGGGTCTCAAATTTAGAAAACCAACTTATGCTTGCTTAAGGGGAAAGGGGAGTTGGGGTGCTGCATAAAACCAGAGATTGAAATGAGCACAGATAAAGTTCCTTAAGCCAAATATGGAATAGACAAGAGCTACTCCTTGCTCAACGAAATGGACTCAACACCGCATATTAAACGCCTAAGAATGTACCTGACTAGTAAGTATCTTAAAACCTATGGATTGCTATGTCTCCGAAAGAGAATCAAGCATGTGTACAGGGGCATAAACGCAGCAATGATAGGATTGGAGAGGTTCGGTGAGCAAATGAAGACCCTCTGAAGTCATATTGCATGGTACCCATTCCACGGGTTCCAACTACCCAGGTTTAAGGTATTCTTCCTTCAGCTAAAACATGCATGTGGAACCTAGAGTATGATCAACCATGTGATCGGGAGACGTGTTCAAATATGTCTCAGTTTTCGTACCCTGGTACTCGGGTGCAACATTCCAGACGCTTTACTAACACCCTCCCGACTTGGAGAGTCAGTCCCTTTAACCTCCTGTTTGGCCCAGTTTGTAATTTCTGCGGAAGATGAACAGGAATAGCGAGAACCAATGAGAGACTAGCTGGAGGTGTCTGGACGGGCAAATTTAACTCTCATTTCCCACCAGGAAGAGGAATTAACCAAAGGCTCAGCGTGCCGTGCCGGAACCAGATTAGGGCCTGAAGCCATCCTGCGGTGTTGCGGCCAGCTCAAAAGAAAGCGAGTTGAAGAAAGGAGCTCAGGGGCACTGTAATTCACAAACCTGCAGAGTTATAAATGACAGCTATCGTCCAAAAATATACTGAAGTAAGGCTGCCAAGAGGACTTGAAAGCGGGGCAGAATTGCAGGAAACCGATTTCAGGAGGTAGACTGGAATTGCATTGAAAGCATAGGAAAAGAGGCAGAACGTCCACAATGATGCACTTGGCCAAAAAGGGCATATGCGTTTTTTCCTGAATATATTCAGGAAAAAACGCATATGCCCTTTTTGGCCAACCAAGCAAGCTTGCAAAGGAAATCTGCACTACAATGAAGTCTCACTTCCCCCCGGTCAAAAGGGCCATCTGAAAAAAGTGTAAAATCCAGAAAGGCAGGAGAGGCCATGGAGAACTGGGAGCATTGTTATGCTGATGGGCGGGATGTAAATTGCCAACAGACACTCGGGAGAAGTGTATGGTGTTTCCTGAAACATCTAAAAAACAAAGCAACAGAGCCTAGGGCACTTCCACTTATGGTCCTATAGCTTAGGGAAATTAAAATCAAAAAGACACAGCCACCCCAAACATTGGGACGCCTCTGTTTACAAGAACCTCGTTTACAGTACAATTTCAACATCGCAGAAAGTGAAAAATGGATAAAGAAGTTGTGGTATTTACTTACAAAGCAATATCACTCAGCAATGAAATCTATGTCATCAGGCCCTTAGCAGCACAATGAGTGGATTCAGGTATGATGATTCTAACTGAAATAAGTCACACAGAAAAAGAAACATCATAAGATATCAGTAATACACGGAATGTAAACTTGGCTACACAGGAACTGAATTACAGAACAGAACAGGGTCTCAAATTTAGAAAACCAACTTATGCTTGCTTAAGGGGAAAGGTGAGTTGGGGTGCTGCATAAAACCAGAGATTGAAATGAGCACAGATAAAGTTCCTTAAGCCAAATATGGAATAGACAAGAGCTACTCCTTGCTCAACGAAATGGACTCAACACCGCATATTAAACGCCTAAGAATGTACCTGACTAGTAAGTATCTTAAAACCTATGGATTGCTATGTCTCCGAAAGAGAATCAAGCATGTGTACAGGGGCATAAACGCAGCAGTGATAGGATTGGAGAGGTTCGGTGAGCAAATGAAGACCCTTTGAAGTCATATTGCATGGTACCCATTCCACGGGTTTCAAGTACCCAGGTTTAAGGTATTCTTCCTTCAGGTAAAAGATTCATGTGGAACCTAGAGTATGATCAACCATGTGATCGGGAGACATGTTCAAATATGTCTCAGTTTTCGTACCCTGGTACTCGGGTGCAACATTCCAGACGCTTTACTAACACCCTCCCGACTTGGAGAGTCAGTCCCTTTAACCTCCTGTTTGGCCCAGTTTGCAATTTCTGCGGAAGATGAACAGGAATAGCGAGAACCAATGAGAGACTAGCTGGAGGTGTCTGGACGGGCAAATTTAACTCTCATTTCCCACCAGGAAGAGGAATTAACCAAAGGCTCAGCATGCCGTGCCGGAACCAGATTAGGGCCTGAAGCCATCCTGCGGTGTTGCGGCCAGGTCACAAGAAAGCGAGTTGAAGAAAGGAGCTCAGGGGCACTGTAATTCACAAACCTGCAGAGTTATAAATGACAGCTATCGTCCAAAAATATACTGAAGTAAGGCTGCCAAGAGGACTTGAAAGCGGGGCAGAATTGCAGGAAACCGATTTCAGGAGGTAGACTGGAATTGCATTGAAAGCATAGGAAAAGAGGCAGAACGTCCACAATGATGCACTTGGCCAAAAAGGGCGTATGCGTTTTTTCCTGAATATATTCAGGAAAAAACGCATACGCCCTTTTTGGCCAACCAAGCAAGCTTGCAAAGGAAATCTGCACTACAATGAAGTCTCACTTCCCCCCGGTCAAAAGGGCCATCTGAAAAAAGTGTAAAATCCAGAAAGGCAGGACAGGCCATGGAGAACTGGGAGCCTTGTTATGCTGATGGGCGGGATGTAAATTGCCAACAGACACTCGGGAGAAGTGTATGGTGTTTCCTGAAACATCTAAAAAACAAAGCAACAGAGCCTAGGGCACTTCCACTTATGGTCCTATAGCTTAGGGAAATTAAAATCAAAAAGACACAGCCACCCCAAAGTTTGGGACGCCTCTGTTTACAAGAACCTCGTTTACAGTACAAGTTCAACATCGCAGAAAGTGAAAAATGGATAAAGAAGTTGTGGTATTTACTTACAAAGCAATATCACTCAGCAATGAAATCTATGTCATCAGGCCCTTAGCAGCACAATGAGTGGATTCAGGTATGATGATTCTAACTGAAATAAGTCACACAGAAAAAGAAACATCATAAGATATCAGGAATACATGGAATGTAAACTTGGCTACACAGGAACTGAATTACAGAACAGAACAGGGTCTCAAATTTAGAAAACCAACTTATGCTTTCTTCAGGGTAAAGGTGAGTTGGGGTGCTGCATAAAACCAGAGATTGAAATGAGCACAGATAAAGTTCCTTAAGCCAAATATGGAATAGACAAGAGCTACCTCTTGCTCAACGAAATGGACTCAACACCGCATATTAAATGCCTAAGAATGTACCTGACTAGTAAGTATCTTAAAACCTATGGATTGCTATGTCTCCGAAAGAGAATCAAGCATGTGTACAGGGGCATAAACGCAGCAGTGATAGGATTGGAGAGGTTCGGTGAGCAAATGAAGACCCTTTGAAGTCATATTGCATGGTACCCATTCCACGGGTTTCAACTACCCAGGTTTAAGGTATTCTTCCTTCAGCTAAAACATGCATGTGGAACCTAGAGTATGATCAACCATGTGATCGGGAGACGTGTTCAAATATGTCTCAGTTTTCGTACCCTGGTACTCGGGTGCAACATTCCAGACGCTTTACTAACACCCTCCCGACTTGGAGAGTCAGTCCCTTTAACCTCCTGTTTGGCCCAGTTTGCAATTTCTGCGGAAGATGAACAGGAATAGCGAGAACCAATGAGAGACTAGCTGGAGGTGTCTGGACGGGCAAATTTAACTCTCATTTCCCACCAGGAAGAGGAATTAACCAAAGGCTCAGCGTGCCGTGCCGGAACCAGATTAGGGCCTGAAGCCATCCTGCGGTGTTGCGGCCAGCTCAAAAGAAAGCGAGTTGAAGAAAGGAGCTCAGGGGCACTGTAATTCACAAACCTGCAGAGTTATAAATGACAGCTATCGTCCAAAAATATACTGAAGTAAGGCTGCCAAGAGGACTTGAAAGCGGGGCAGAATTGCAGGAAACCGATTTCAGGAGGTAGACTGGAATTGCAGTGAAAGCATAGGAAAAGAGGCAGAACGTCCACAATGATGCACTTGGCCAAAAAGGGCGTATGCGTTTTTTCCTGAATATATTCAGGAAAAAACGCATACGCCCTTTTTGGCCAACCAAGCAAGCTTGCAAAGGAAATCTGCACTACAATGAAGTCTCACTTCCCCCCGGTCAAAAGGGCCATCTGAAAAAAGTGTAAAATCCAGAAAGGCAGGACAGGCCATGGAGAACTGGGAGCCTTGTTATGCTGATGGGCGGGATGTAAATTGCCAACAGACACTCGGGAGAAGTGTATGGTGTTTCCTGAAACATCTAAAAAACAAAGCAACAGAGCCTAGGGCACTTCCACTTATGGTCCTATAGCTTAGGGAAATTAAAATCAAAAAGACACAGCCACCCCAAAGTTTGGGACGCCTCTGTTTACAAGAACCTCGTTTACAGTACAAGTTCAACATCACAGAAAGTGAAAAATGGATAAAGAAGTTGTGGTATTTACTTACAAAGCAATATCACTCAGCAATGAAATCTATGTCATCAGGCCCTTAGCAGCACAATGAGTGGATTCAGGTATGATGATTCTAACTGAAATAAGTCACACAGAAAAAGAAACATCATAAGATATCAGTAATACACGGAATGTAAACTTGGCTACACAGGAACTGAATTACAGAACAGAACAGGGTCTCAAATTTAGAAAACCAACTTATGCTTGCTTAAGGGTAAAGGTGAGTTGGGGTGCTGCATAAAACCAGAGATTGAAATGAGCACAGATAAAGTTCCTTAAGCCAAATATGGAATAGACAAGAGCTACTCCTTGCTCAACGAAATGGACTCAACACCGCATATTAAACGCCTAAGAATGTACCTGACTAGTAAGTATCTTAAAACCTATGGATTGCTATGTCTCCGAAAGAGAATCAAGCATGTGTACAGGGGCATAAACGCAGCAGTGATAGGATTGGAGAGGTTCGGTGAGCAAATGAAGACCCTTTGAAGTCATATTGCATGGTACCCATTCCACGGGTTTCAACTACCCAGGTTTAAGGTATTCTTCCTTCAGCTAAAACATGCATGTGGAACCTAGAGTATGATCAACCATGTGATCGGGAGACGTGTTCAAATATGTCTCAGTTTTCGTACCCTGGTACTCGGGTGCAACATTCCAGACGCTTTACTAACACCCTCCCGACTTGGAGAGTCAGTCCCTTTAACCTCCTGTTTGGCCCAGTTTGCAATTTCTGCGGAAGATGAACAGGAATAGCGAGAACCAATGAGAGACTAGCTGGAGGTGTCTGGACGGGCAAATTTAACTCTCATTTCCCACCAGGAAGAGGAATTAACCAAAGGCTCAGCGTGCCGTGCCGGAACCAGATTAGGGCCTGAAGCCATCCTGCGGTGTTGCGGCCAGCTCAAAAGAAAGCGAGTTGAAGAAAGGAGCTCAGGGGCACTGTAATTCACAAACCTGCAGAGTTATAAATGACAGCTATCGTCCAAAAATATACTGAAGTAAGGCTGCCAAGAGGACTTGAAAGCGGGGCAGAATTGCAGGAAACCGATTTCAGGAGGTAGACTGGAATTGCATTGAAAGCATAGGAAAAGAGGCAGAACGTCCACAATGATGCACTTGGCCAAAAAGGGCGTATGCGTTTTTTCCTGAATATATTCAGGAAAAAACGCATACGCCCTTTTTGGCCAACCAAGCAAGCTTGCAAAGGAAATCTGCACTACAATGAAGTCTCACTTCCCCCCGGTCAAAAGGGCCATCTGAAAAAAGTGTAAAATCCAGAAAGGCAGGACAGGCCATGGAGAACTGGGAGCCTTGTTATGCTGATGGGCGGGATGTAAATTGCCAACAGACACTCGGGAGAAGTGTATGGTGTTTCCTGAAACATCTAAAAAACAAAGCAACAGAGCCTAGGGCACTTCCACTTATGGTCCTATAGCTTAGGGAAATTAAAATCAAAAAGACACAGCCACCCCAAAGTTTGGGACGCCTCTGTTTACAAGAACCTCGTTTACAGTACAAGTTCAACATCGCAGAAAGTGAAAAATGGATAAAGAAGTTGTGGTATTTACTTACAAAGCAATATCACTCAGCAATGAAATCTATGTCATCAGGCCCTTAGCAGCACAATGAGTGGATTCAGGTATGATGATTCTAACTGAAATAAGTCACACAGAAAAAGAAACATCATAAGATATCAGTAATACACGGAATGTAAACTTGGCTACACAGGAACTGAATTACAGAACAGAACAGGGTCTCAAATTTAGAAAACCAACTTATGCTTGCTTAAGGGTAAAGGTGAGTTGGGGTGCTGCATAAAACCAGAGATTGAAATGAGCACAGATAAAGTTCCTTAAGCCAAATATGGAATAGACAAGAGCTACTCCTTGCTCAACGAAATGGACTCAACACCGCATATTAAACGCCTAAGAATGTACCTGACTAGTAAGTATCTTAAAACCTATGGATTGCTATGTCTCCGAAAGAGAATCAAGCATGTGTACAGGGGCATAAACGCAGCAGTGATAGGATTGGAGAGGTTCGGTGAGCAAATGAAGACCCTTTGAAGTCATATTGCATGGTACCCATTCCACGGGTTTCAACTACCCAGGTTTAAGGTATTCTTCCTTCAGCTAAAACATGCATGTGGAACCTAGAGTATGATCAACCATGTGATCGGGAGACGTGTTCAAATATGTCTCAGTTTTCGTACCCTGGTACTCGGGTGCAACATTCCAGATGCTTTACTAACACCCTCCCGACTTGGAGAGTCAGTCCCTTTAACCTCCTGTTTGGCCCAGTTTGCAATTTCTGCGGAAGATGAACAGGAATAGCGAGAACCAATGAGAGACTAGCTGGAGGTGTCTGGACGGGCAAATTTAACTCTCATTTCCCACCAGGAAGAGGAATTAACCAAAGGCTCAGCGTGCCGTGCCGGAACCAGATTAGGGCCTGAAGCCATCCTGCGGTGTTGCGGCCAGCTCAAAAGAAAGCGAGTTGAAGAAAGGAGCTCAGGGGCACTGTAATTCACAAACCTGCAGAGTTATAAATGACAGCTATCGTCCAAAAATATACTGAAGTAAGGCTGCCAAGAGGACTTGAAAGCGGGGCAGAATTGCAGGAAACCGATTTCAGGAGGTAGACTGGAATTGCAGTGAAAGCATAGGAAAAGAGGCAGAACGTCCACAATGATGCACTTGGCCAAAAAGGGCGTATGCGTTTTTTCCTGAATATATTCAGGAAAAAACACATACGCCCTTTTTGGCCAACCAAGCAAGCTTGCAAAGGAAATCTGCACTACAATGAAGTCTCACTTCCCCCCGGTCAAAAGGGCCATCTGAAAAAAGTGTAAAATCCAGAAAGGCAGGACAGGCCATGGAGAACTGGGAGCCTTGTTATGCTGATGGGCGGGATGTAAATTGCCAACAGACACTCGGGAGAAGTGTATGGTGTTTCCTGAAACATCTAAAAAACAAAGCAACAGAGCCTAGGGCACTTCCACTTATGGTCCTATAGCTTAGGGAAATTAAAATCAAAAAGACACAGCCACCCCAAAGTTTGGGACGCCTCTGTTTACAAGAACCTCGTTTACAGTACAAGTTCAACATCGCAGAAAGTGAAAAATGGATAAAGAAGTTGTGGTATTTACTTACAAAGCAATATCACTCAGCAATGAAATCTATGTCATCAGGCCCTTAGCAGCACAATGAGTGGATTCAGGTATGATGATTCTAACTGAAATAAGTCACACAGAAGAAGAAACATCATAAGATATCAGTAATACACGGAATGTAAACTTGGCTACACAGGAACTGAATTACAGAACAGAACAGGGTCTCAAATTTAGAAAACCAACTTATGCTTGCTTAAGGGGAAAGGGGAGTTGGGGTGCTGCATAAAACCAGAGATTGAAATGAGCACAGATAAAGTTCCTTAAGCCAAATATGGAATAGACAAGAGCTACTCCTTGCTCAACGAAATGGACTCAACACCGCATATTAAATGCCTAAGAATGTACCTGACTAGTAAGTATCTTAAAACCTATGGATTGCTATGTCTCCGAAAGAGAATCAAGCATGTGTACAGGGGCATAAACGCAGCAGTGATAGGATTGGAGAGGTTTGGTGAGCAAATGAAGACCCTTTGAAGTCATATTGCATGGTACCCATTCCACGGGTTTCAACTACCCAGGTTTAAGGTATTCTTCCTTCAGCTAAAACATGCATGTGGAACCTAGAGTATGATCAACCATGTGATCGGGAGACGTGTTCAAATATGTCTCAGTTTTCGTACCCTGGTACTCGGGTGCAACATTCCAGACGCTTTACTAACACCCTCCCGACTTGGAGAGTCAGTCCCTTTAACCTCCTGTTTGGCCCAGTTTGTAATTTCTGCGGAAGATGAACAGGAATAGCGAGAACCAATGAGAGACTAGCTGGAGGTGTCTGGACGGGCAAATTTAACTCTCATTTCCCACCAGGAAGAGGAATTAACCAAAGGCTCAGCGTGCCGTGCCGGAACCAGATTAGGGCCTGAAGCCATCCTGCGGTGTTGCGGCCAGCTCAAAAGAAAGCGAGTTGAAGAAAGGAGCTCAGGGGCACTGTAATTCACAAAACTGCAGAGTTATAAATGACAGCTATCGTCCAAAAATATACTGAAGTAAGGCTGCCAAGAGGACTTGAAAGCGGGGCAGAATTGCAGGAAACCGATTTCAGGAGGCAGACTGGAATTGCATTGAAAGCATACGAAAAGAGGCAGAACGTCCACAATGATGCACTTGGCCAAAAAGGGCGTATGCGTTTTTTCCTGAATATATTCAGGAAAAAACGCATACGCCCTTTTTGGCCAACCAAGCAAGCTTGCAAAGGAAATCTGCACTACAATGAAGTCTCACTTCCCCCCGGTCAAAAGGGCCATCTGAAAAAAGTGTAAAATCCAGAAAGGCAGGAGAGGCCATGGAGAACTGGGAGCCTTGTTATGCTGATGGGCGGGATGTAAATTGCCAACAGACACTCGGGAGAAGTGTATGGTGTTTCCTGAAACATCTAAAAAACAAAGCAACAGAGCCTAGGGCACTTCCACTTATGGTCCTATAGCTTAGGGAAATTAAAATCAAAAAGACACAGCCACCCCAAACATTGGGACGCCTCTGTTTACAAGAACCTCGTTTACAGTACAATTTCAACATCGCAGAAAGTGAAAAATGGATAAAGAAGTTGTGGTATTTACTTACAAAGCAATATCACTCAGCAATGAAATCTATGTCATCAGGCCCTTAGCAGCACAATGAGTGGATTCAGGTATGATGATTCTAACTGAAATAAGTCACACAGAAAAAGAAACATCATAAGATATCAGTAATACACGGAATGTAAACTTGGCTACACAAGAACTGAATTACAGAACAGAACAGGGTCTCAAATTTAGAAAACCAACTTATGCTTGCTTAAGGGGAAAGGTGAGTTGGGGTGCTGCATAAAACCAGAGATTGAAATGAGCACAGATAAAGTTCCTTAAGCCAAATATGGAATAGACAAGAGCTACTCCTTGCTCAACAAAATGGACTCAACACCGCATATTAAACGCCTAAGAATGTACCTGACTAGTAAGTATCTTAAAACCTATGGATTGCTATGTCTCCGAAAGAGAATCAAGCATGTGTACAGGGGCATAAACGCAGCAGTGATAGGATTGGAGAGGTTCGGTGAGCAAATGAAGACCCTTTGAAGTCATATTGCATGGTACCCATTCCACGGGTTTCAAGTACCCAGGTTTAAGGTATTCTTCCTTCAGGTAAAAGATTCATGTGGAACCTAGAGTATGATCAACCATGTGATCGGGAGACGTGTTCAAATATGTCTCAGTTTTCGTACCCTGGTACTCGGGTGCAACATTCCAGACGCTTTACTAACACCCTCCCGACTTGGAGAGTCAGTCCCTTTAACCTCCTGTTTGGCCCAGTTTGCAATTTCTGCGGAAGATGAACAGGAATAGCGAGAACCAATGAGAGACTAGCTGGAGGTGTCTGGACGGGCAAATTTAACTCTCATTTCCCACCAGGAAGAGGAATTAACCAAAGGCTCAGCATGCCGTGCCGGAACCAGATTAGGGCCTGAAGCCATCCTGCGGTGTTGCGGCCAGGTCACAAGAAAGCGAGTTGAAGAAAGGAGCTCAGGGGCACTGTAATTCACAAACCTGCAGAGTTATAAATGACAGCTATCGTCCAAAAATATACTGAAGTAAGGCTGCCAAGAGGACTTGAAAGCGGGGCAGAATTGCAGGAAACCGATTTCAGGAGGTAGACTGGAATTGCATTGAAAGCATAGGAAAAGAGGCAGAACGTCCACAATGATGCACTTGGCCAAAAAGGGCGTATGCGTTTTTTCCTGAATATATTCAGGAAAAAACGCATACGCCCTTTTTGGCCAACCAAGCAAGCTTGCAAAGGAAATCTGCACTACAATGAAGTCTCACTTTCCCCCGGTCAAAAGGGCCATCTGAAAAAAGTGTAAAATCCAGAAAGGCAGGACAGGCCATGGAGAACTGGGAGCCTTGTTATGCTGATGGGCGGGATGTAAATTGCCAACAGACACTCGGGAGAAGTGTATGGTGTTTCCTGAAACATCTAAAAAACAAAGCAACAGAGCCTAGGGCACTTCCACTTATGGTCCTATAGCTTAGGGAAATTAAAATCAAAAAGACACAGCCACCCCAAAGTTTGGGACGCCTCTGTTTACAAGAACCTCGTTTACAGTACAAGTTCAACATCGCAGAAAGTGAAAAATGGATAAAGAAGTTGTGGTATTTACTTACAAAGCAATATCACTCAGCAATGAAATCTATGTCATCAGGCCCTTAGCAGCACAATGAGTGGATTCAGGTATGATGATTCTAACTGAAATAAGTCACACAGAAAAAGAAACATCATAAGATATCAGGAATACACGGAATGTAAACTTGGCTACACAGGAACTGAATTACAGAACAGAACAGGGTCTCAAATTTAGAAAACCAACTTATGCTTTCTTCAGGGTAAAGGTGAGTTGGGGTGCTGCATAAAACCAGAGATTGAAATGAGCACAGATAAAGTTCCTTAAGCCAAATATGGAATAGACAAGAGCTACCTCTTGCTCAACGAAATGGACTCAACACCGCATATTAAATGCCTAAGAATGTACCTGACTAGTAAGTATCTTAAAACCTATGGATTGCTATGTCTCCGAAAGAGAATCAAGCATGTGTACAGGGGCATAAACGCAGCAGTGATAGGATTGGAGAGGTTCGGTGAGCAAATGAAGACCCTTTGAAGTCATATTGCATGGTACCCATTCCACGGGTTTCAACTACCCAGGTTTAAGGTATTCTTCCTTCAGCTAAAACATGCATGTGGAACCTAGAGTATGATCAACCATGTGATCGGGAGACGTGTTCAAATATGTCTCAGTTTTCGTACCCTGGTACTCGGGTGCAACATTCCAGACGCTTTACTAACACCCTCCCGACTTGGAGAGTCAGTCCCTTTAACCTCCTGTTTGGCCCAGTTTGCAATTTCTGCGGAAGATGAACAGGAATAGCGAGAACCAATGAGAGACTAGCTGGAGGTGTCTGGACGGGCAAATTTAACTCTCATTTCCCACCAGGAAGAGGAATTAACCAAAGGCTCAGCGTGCCGTGCCGGAACCAGATTAGGGCCTGAAGCCATCCTGCGGTGTTGCGGCCAGCTCAAAAGAAAGCGAGTTGAAGAAAGGAGCTCAGGGGCACTGTAATTCACAAACCTGCAGAGTTATAAATGACTGCTATCGTCCAAAAATATACTGAAGTAAGGCTGCCAAGAGGACTTGAAAGCGGGGCAGAATTGCAGGAAACCGATTTCAGGAGGTAGACTGGAATTGCATTGAAAGCATAGGAAAAGAGGCAGAACGTCCACAATGATGCACTTGGCCAAAAAGGGCGTATGCGTTTTTTCCTGAATATATTCAGGAAAAAACGCATACGCCCTTTTTGGCCAACCAAGCAAGCTTGCAAAGGAAATCTGCACTACAATGAAGTCTCACTTCCCTCCGGTCAAAAGGGCTATCTGAAAAAAGTGTAAAATCCAGAAAGGGAGGACAGGCCATGGAGAACTGGGAGCCTTGTTATGCTGATGGGCGGGATGTAAATTGCCAACAGACACTCCGGAGAAGTGTATGGTGTTTCCTGAAACATCTAAAAAACAAAGCAACAGAGCCTAGGGCACTTCCACTTATGGTCCTATAGCTTAGGGAAATTAAAATCAAAAAGACACAGCCACCCCAAAGTTTGGGACGCCTCTGTTTACAAGAACCTCGTTTAGCGTACAAGTTCAACATCGCAGAAAGTGAAAAATGGATAAAGAAGTTGTGGTATTTACTTACAAAGCAATATCACTCAGCAATGAAATCTATGTCATCAGGCCCTTAGCAGCACAATGAGTGGATTCAGGTATGATGATTCTAACTGAAATAAGTCACACAGAAAAAGAAACATCATAAGATATCAGTAATACACGGAATGTAAACTTGGCTACACAGGAACTGAATTACAGAACAGAACAGGGTCTCAAATTTAGAAAACCAACTTATGCTTGCTTAAGGGGAAAGGTGAGTTGGGGTGCTGCATAAAACCAGAGATTGAAATGAGCACAGATAAAGTTCCTTAAGCCAAATATGGAATAGACAAGAGCTACTCCTTGCTCAACGAAATGGACTCAACACCGCATATTAAACGCCTAAGAATGTACCTGACTAGTAAGTATCTTAAAACCTATGGATTGCTATGTCTCCGAAAGAGAATCAAGCATGTGTACAGGGGCATAAACGCAGCAGTGATAGGATTGGAGAGGTTCGGTGAGCAAATGAAGACCCTTTGAAGTCATATTGCATGGTACCCATTGCACGGGTTTCAACTACCCAGGTTTAAGGTATTCTTCCTTCAGCTAAAACATGCATGTGGAACCTAGAGTATGATCAACCATGTGATCGGGAGACGTGTTCAAATATGTCTCAGTTTTCGTACCCTGGTACTCGGGTGCAACATTCCAGACGCTTTACTAACACCCTCCCGACTTGGAGAGTCAGTCCCTTTAACCTCCTGTTTGGCCCAGTTTGCAATTTCTGCGGAAGATGAACAGGAATAGCGAGAACCAATGAGAGACTAGCTGGAGGTGTCTGGACGGGCAAATTTAACTCTCATTTCCCACCAGGAAGAGGAATTAACCAAAAGCTCAGCGTGCCGTGCCGGAACCAGATTAGGGCCTGAAGCCATCCTGCGGTGTTGCGGCCAGCTCAAAAGAAAGCGAGTTGAAGAAAGGAGCTCAGGGGCACTGTAATTCACAAACCTGCAGAGTTATAAATGACAGCTATCGTCCAAAAATATACTGAAGTAAGGCTGCCAAGAGGACTTGAAAGCGGGGCAGAATTGCAGGAAACCGATTTCAGGAGGTAGACTGGAATTGCATTGAAAGCATAGGAAAAGAGGCAGAACGTCCACAATGATGCACTTGGCCAAAAAGGGCGTATGCGTTTTTTCCTGAATATATTCAGGAAAAAACGCATACGCCCTTTTTGGCCAACCAAGCAAGCTTGCAAAGGAAATCTGCACTACAATGAAGTCTCACTTCCCCCCGGTCAAAAGGGCCATCTGAAAAAAGTGTAAAATCCAGAAAGGCAGGACAGGCCATGGAGAACTGGGAGCCTTGTTATGCTGATGGGCGGGATGTAAATTGCCAACAGACACTCGGGAGAAGTGTATGGTGTTTCCTGAAACATCTAAAAAACAAAGCAACAGAGCCTAGGGCACTTCCACTTATGGTCCTATAGTTTAGGGAAATTAAAATCAAAAAGACACAGCCACCCCAAAGTTTGGGACGCCTCTGTTTACAAGAACCTCGTTTACAGTACAAGTTCAACATTGCAGAAAGTGAAAAATGGATAAAGAAGTTGTGGTATTTACTTACAAAACAATATCTCTCAGCAATGAAATCTATGTCATCAGGCCCTTAGCAGCACAATGAGTGGATTCAGGTATGATGATTCTAACTGAAATAAGTCACACAGAAAAAGAAACATCATAAGATATCAGTAATACACGGAATGTAAACTTGGCTACACAGGAACTGAATTACAGAACAGAACAGGGTCTCAAATTTAGAAAACCAACTTATGCTTGCTTAAGGGTAAAGGTGAGTTGGGGTGCTGCATAAAACCAGAGATTGAAATGAGCACAGATAAAGTTCCTTAAGCCAAATATGGAATAGACAAGAGCTACTCCTTGCTCAACGAAATGGACTCAACACCGCATATTAAATGCCTAAGAATGTACCTGACTAGTCAGTATCTTAAAACCTATGGATTGCTATGTCTCCGAAAGAGAATCAAGCATGTGTACAGGGGCATAAACGCAGCAGTGATAGGATTGGAGAGGTTCGGTGAGCAAATGAAGACCCTTTGAAGTCATATTGCATGGTACCCATTCCACGGGTTTCAACTACCCAGGTTTAAGGTATTCTTCCTTCAGCTAAAACATGCATGTGGAACCTAGAGTATGATCAACCATGTGATCGGGAGACGTGTTCAAATATGTCTCAGTTTTCGTACCCTGGTACTCGGGTGCAACATTCCAGACGCTTTACTAACACCCTCCCGACTTGGAGAGTCAGTCCCTTTAACCTCCTGTTTGGCCCAGTTTGCAATTTCTGCGGAAGATGAACAGGAATAGCGAGAACCAATGAGAGACTAGCTGGAGGTGTCTGGACGGGCAAATTTAACTCTCATTTCCCACCAGGAAGAGGAATTAACCAAAGGCTCAGCGTGCCGTGCCGGAACCAGATTAGGGCCTGAAGCCATCCTGCGGTGTTGCGGCCAGCTCAAAAGAAAGCGAGTTGAAGAAAGGAGCTCAGGGGCACTGTAATTCACAAACCTGCAGAGTTATAAATGACAGCTATCGTCCAAAAATATACTGAAGTAAGGCTGCCAAGAGGACTTGAAAGCGGGGCAGAATTGCAGGAAACCGATTTCAGGAGGTAGACTGGAATTGCATTGAAAGCATAGGAAAAGAGGCAGAACGTCCACAATGATGCACTTGGCCAAAAAGGGCGTATGCGTTTTTTCCTGAATATATTCAGGAAAAAACGCATACGCCCTTTTTGGCCAACCAAGCAAGCTTGCAAAGGAAATCTGCACTACAATGAAGTCTCACTTCCCCCCGGTCAAAAGGGCCATCTGAAAAAAGTGCAAAATCCAGAAAGGGAGGACAGGCCATGGAGAACTGGGAGCCTTGTTATGCTGATGGGCGGGATGTAAATTGCCAACAGACACTCCGGAGAAGTGTATGGTGTTTCCTGAAACATCTAAAAAACAAAGCAACAGAGCCTAGGGCACTTCCACTTATGGTCCTATAGCTTAGGGAAATTAAAATCAAAAAGACACAGCCACCCCAAAGTTTGGGACGCCTCTGTTTACAAGAACCTCGTTTAGCGTACAAGTTCAACATCGCAGAAAGTGAAAAATGGATAAAGAAGTTGTGGTATTTACTTACAAAGCAATATCACTCAGCAATGAAATCTATGTCATCAGGCCCTTAGCAGCACAATGAGTGGATTCAGGTATGATGATTCTAACTGAAATAAGTCACACAGAAAAAGAAACATCATAAGATATCAGTAATACACGGAATGTAAACTTGGCTACACAGGAACTGAATTACAGAACAGAACAGGGTCTCAATTTTAGAAAACCAACTTATGCTTGCTTAAGGGGAAAGGTGAGTTGGGGTGCTGCATAAAACCAGAGATTGAAATGAGCACAGATAAAGTTCCTTAAGCCAAATATGGAATAGACAAGAGCTACTCCTTGCTCAACGAAATGGACTCAACACCGCATATTAAATGCCTAAGAATGTACCTGACTAGTAAGTATCTTAAAACCTATGGATTGCTATGTCTCCGAAAGAGAATCAAGCATGTGTACAGGGGCATAAATGCAGCAGTGATAGGATTGGAGAGGTTCGGTGAGCAAATGAAGACCCTTTGAAGTCATATTGCATGGTATCCATTCCACGGGTTTCAACTACCCAGGTTTAAGGTATTCTTCCTTCAGCTAAAACATGCATGTGGAACCTAGAGTATGATCAACCATGTGATCGGGAGACGTGTTCAAATATGTCTCAGTTTTCGTACCCTGGTACTCGGGTGCAACATTCCAGACGCTTTACTAACACCCTCCCGACTTGGAGAGTCAGTCCCTTTAACCTCCTGTTTGGCCCAGTTTGCAATTTCTGCGGAAGATGAACAGGAATAGCGAGAACCAATGAGAGACTAGCTGGAGGTGTCTGGATGGGCAAATTTAACTCTCATTTCCCACCAGGAAGAGGAATTAACCAAAGGCTCAGCGTGCCGTGCCAGAACAAGATTAGGGCCTGAAGCCATCCTGCGGTGTTGCGGCCAGCTCAAAAGAAAGCGAGTTGAAGAAAGGAGCTCAGGGGCACTGTAATTCACAAACCTGCAGAGTTATAAATGACAGCTATCGTCCAAAAATATACTGAAGTAAGGCTGCCAAGAGGACTTGAAAGCAGGGCAGAATTGCAGGAAACCGATTTCAGGAGGCAGACTGGAATGGCATTGAAAGCATAGGAAAAGAGGCAGAACGTCCACAATGATGCACTTGGCCAAAAAGGGCGTATGCGTTTTTTCCTGAATATATTCAGGAAAAAACGCATACGCCCTTTTTGGCCAACCAAGCAAGCTTGCAAAGGAAATCTGCACTACAATGAAGTCTCACTTCCCCCCGGTCAAAAGGGCCATCTGAAAAAAGTGTAAAATCCAGAAAGGCAGGACAGGCCATGGAGAACTGGGAGCCTTGTTATGCTGATGGGCGGGATGTAAATTGCCAACAGACACTCGGGAGAAGTGTATGGTGTTTCCTGAAACATCTAAAAAACAAAGCAACAGAGCCTAGGGCACTTCCACTTATGGTCCTATAGCTTAGGGAAATTAAAATCAAAAAGACACAGCCACCCCAAAGTTTGGGACGCCTCTGTTTACAAGAACCTCGTTTAGCGTACAAGTTCAACATCGCAGAAAGTGAAAAATGGATAAAGAAGTTGTGGTATTTACTTACAAAGCAATATCACTCAGCAATGAAATCTATGTCATCAGGCCCTTAGCAGCACAATGAGTGGATTCAGGTATGATGATTCTAACTGAAATAAGTCACACAGAAAAAGAAACATCATAAGATATCAGTAATACACGGAATGTAAACTTGGCTACACAGGAACTGAATTACAGAACAGAACAGGGTCTCAAATTTAGAAAACCAACTTATGCTTGCTTAAGGGGAAAGGTGAGTTGGGGTGCTGCATAAAACCAGAGATTGAAATGAGCACAGATAAAGTTCCTTAAGCCAAATATGGAATAGACAAGAGCTACTCCTTGCTCAACGAAATGGACTCAACACCGCATATTAAATGCCTAAGAATGTACCTGACTAGTAAGTATCTTAAAACCTATGGATTGCTATGTCTCCAAAAGAGAATCAAGCATGTGTACAGGGGCATAAATGCAGCAGTGATAGGATTGGAGAGGTTCGGTGAGCAAATGAAGACCCTTTGAAGTCATATTGCATGGTACCCATTCCACGGGTTTCAACTACCCAGGTTTAAGGTATTCTTCCTTCAGCTAAAACATGCATGTGGAACCTAGAGTATGATCAACCATGTGATCGGGAGACGTGTTCAAATATGTCTCAGTTTTCGTACCCTGGTACTCGGGTGCAACATTCCAGACGCTTTACTAACACCCTCCCGACTTGGAGAGTCAGTCCCTTTAACCTCCTGTTTGGCCCAGTTTGCAATTTCTGCGGAAGATGAACAGGAATAGCGAGAACCAATGAGAGACTAGCTGGAGGTGTCTGGACGGGCAAATTTAACTCTCATTTCCCACCAGGAAGAGGAATTAACCAAAGGCTCAGCGTGCCGTGCCGGAACCAGATTAGGGCCTGAAGCCATCCTGCGGTGTTGCGGCCAGCTCAAAAGAAAGCGAGTTGAAGAAAGGAGCTCAGGGGCACTGTAATTCACAAACCTGCAGAGTTATAAATGACAGCTATCGTCCAAAAATATACTGAAGTAAGGCTGCCAAGAGGACTTGAAAGCGGGGCAGAATTGCAGGAAACCGATTTCAGGAGGCAGACTGGAATTGCATTGAAAGCATAGGAAAAGAGGCAGAACGTCCACAATGATGCACTTGGCCAAAAAGGGCGTATGCGTTTTTTCCTGAATATATTCAGGAAAAAACGCATACGCCCTTTTTGGCCAACCAAGCAAGCTTGCAAAGGAAATCTGCACTACAATGAAGTCTCACTTCCCCCCGGTCAAAAGGGCCATCTGAAAAAAGTGTAAAATCCAGAAAGACAGGACAGGCCATGGAGAACTGGGAGCCTTGTTATGCTGATGGGCGGGATGTAAATTGCCAACAGACACTCGGGAGAAGTGTATGGTGTTTCCTGAAACATCTAAAAAACAAAGCAACAGAGCCTAGGGCACTTCCACTTATGGTCCTATAGCTTAGGGAAATTAAAATCAAAAAGACACAGCCACCCCAAAGTTTGGGACGCCTCTGTTTACAAGAACCTCGTTTACAGTACAAGTTCAACATCGCAGAAAGTGAAAAATGGATAAAGAAGTTGTGGTATTTACTTACAAAGCAATATCACTCAGCAATGAAATCTATGTCATCAGGCCCTTAGCAGCACAATGAGTGGATTCAGGTATGATGATTCTAACTGAAATAAGTCACACAGAAAAAGAAACATCATAAGATATCAGTAATACATGGAATGTAAACTTGGCTACACAGGAACTGAATTACAGAACAGAACAGGGTCTCAAATTTAGAAAACCAACTTATGCTTGCTTAAGGGGAAAGGTGAGTTGGGGTGCTGCATAAAACCAGAGATTGAAATGAGCACAGATAAAGTTCCTTAAGCCAAATATGGAATAGACAAGAGCTACTCCTTGCTCAACGAAATGGACTCAACACCGCATATTAAATGCCTAAGAATGTACCTGACTAGTAAGTATCTTAAAACCTATGGATTGCTATGTCTCCGAAAGAGAATCAAGCATGTGTACAGGGGCATAAACGCAGCAGTGATAGGATTGGAGAGGTTCAGTGAGCAAATGAAGACCCTTTGAAGTCATATTGCATGGTACCCATTCCACGGGTTTCAACTACCCAGGTTTAAGGTATTCTTCCTTCAGCTAAAACATGCATGTGGAACCTAGAGTATGATCAACCATGTGATCGGGAGACGTGTTCAAATATGTCTCAGTTTTCGTACCCTGGTACTCGGGTGCAACATTCCAGACGCTTTACTAACACCCTCCCGACTTGGAGAGTCAGTCCCTTTAACCTCCTGTTTGGCCCAGTTTGCAATTTCTGCGGAAGATGAACAGGAATAGCGAGAACCAATGAGAGACTAGCTGGAGGTGTCTGGACGGGCAAATTTAACTCTCATTTCCCACCAGGAAGAGGAATTAACCAAAGGCTCAGCGTGCCGTGCCGGAACCAGATTAGGGCCTGAAGCCATCCTGCGGTGTTGCGGCCAGCTCAAAAGAAAGCGAGTTGAAGAAAGGAGCTCAGGGGCACTGTAATTCACAAACCTGCAGAGTTATAAATGACAGCTATCGTCCAAAAATATACTGAAGTAAGGCTGCCAAGAGGACTTGAAAGCGGGGCAGAATTGCAGGAAACCGATGTCAGGAGGTAGACTGGAATTGCATTGAAAGCATAGGAAAAGAGGCAGAACGTCCACAATGATGCACTTGGCCAAAAAGGGCGTATGCGTTTTTTCCTGAATATATTCAGGAAAAAACGCATACGCACTTTTTGGCCAACCAAGCAAGCTTGCAAAGGAAATCTGCACTACAATGAAGTCTCACTTCCCCCCGGTCAAAAGGGCCATCTGAAAAAAGTGTAAAATCCAGAAAGACAGGACAGGCCATGGAGAACTGGGAGCCTTGTTATGCTGATGGGCGGGATGTAAATTGCCAACAGACACTCGGGAGAAGTGTATGGTGTTTCCTGAAACATCTAAAAAACAAAGCAACAGAGCCTAGGGCACTTCCACTTATGGTCCTATAGCTTAGGGAAATTAAAATCAAAAAGACACAGCCACCCCAAAGTTTGGGACGCCTCTGTTTACAAGAACCTCGTTTACAGTACAAGTTCAACATCGCAGAAAGTGAAAAATGGATAAAGAAGTTGTGGTATTTACTTACAAAGCAATATCACTCAGCAATGAAATCTATGTCATCAGGCCCTTAGCAGCACAATGAGTGGATTCAGGTATGATGATTCTAACTGAAATAAGTCACACAGAAAAAGAAACATCATAAGATATCAGTAATACACGGAATGTAAACTTGGCTACACAGGAACTGAATTACAGAACAGAACAGGGTCTCAAATTTAGAAAACCAACTTATGCTTGCTTAAGGGGAAAGGTGAGTTGGGGTGCTGCATAAAACCAGAGATTGAAATGAGCACAGATAAAGTTCCTTAAGCCAAATATGGAATAGACAAGAGCTACTCCTTGCTCAACGAAATGGACTCAACACCGCATATTAAATGCCTAAGAATGTACCTGACTAGTAAGTATCTTAAAACCTATGGATTGCTATGTCTCCGAAAGAGAATCAAGCATGTGTACAGGGGCATAAACGCAGCAGTGATAGGATTGGAGAGGTTCGGTGAGCAAATGAAGACCCTTTGAAGTCATATTGCATGGTACCCATTGCACGGGTTTCAACTACCCAGGTTTAAGGTATTCTTCCTTCAGCTAAAACATGCATGTGGAACCTAGAGTATGATCAACCATGTGATCGGGAGACGTGTTCAAATATGTCTCAGTTTTCGTACCCTGGTACTCGGGTGCAACATTCCAGACGCTTTACTAACACCCTCCCGACTTGGAGAGTCAGTCCCTTTAACCTCCTGTTTGGCCCAGTTTGCAATTTCTGCGGAAGATGAACAGGAATAGCGAGAACCAATGAGAGACTAGCTGGAGGTGTCTGGACGGGCAAATTTAACTCTCATTTCCCACCAGGAAGAGGAATTAACCAAAGGCTCAGTGTGCCGTGCCGGAACCAGATTAGGGCCTGAAGCCATCCTGCGGTGTTGCGGCCAGCTCAAAAGAAAGCGAGTTGAAGAAAGGAGCTCAGGGGCACTGTAATTCACAAACCTGCAGAGTTATAAATGACAGCTATCGTCCAAAAATATACTGAAGTAAGGCTGCCAAGAGGACTTGAAAGCGGGGCAGAATTGCAGGAAACCGATTTCAGGAGGCAGACTGGAATTGCATTGAAAGCATAGGAAAAGAGGCAGAACGTCCACAATGATGCACTTGGCCAAAAAGTGCGTATGCGTTTTTTCCTGAATATATTCAGGAAAAAACGCATACGCACTTTTTGGCCAACCAAGCAAGCTTGCAAAGGAAATCTGCACTACAATGAAGTCTCACTTCCCCCCGGTCAAAAGGGCCATCTGAAAAAAGTGTAAAATCCAGAAAGGCAGGACAGGCCATGGAGAACTGGGAGCCTTGTTATGCTGATGGGCGGGATGTAAATTGCCAACAGACACTCGGGAGAAGTGTATGGTGTTTCCTGAAACATCTAAAAAACAAAGCAACAGAGCCTAGGGCACTTCCACTTATGGTCCTATAGCTTAGGGAAATTAAAATCAAAAAGACACAGCCACCCCAAAGTTTGGGACGCCTCTGTTTACAAGAACCTCGTTTACAGTACAAGTTCAACATCGCAGAAAGTGAAAAATGGATAAAGAAGTTGTGGTATTTACTTACAAAGCAATATCACTCAGCAATGAAATCTATGTCATCAGGCCCTTAGCAGCACAATGAGTGGATTCAGGTATGATGATTCTAACTGAAATAAGTCACACAGAAAAAGAAACATCATAAGATATCAGTAATACACGGAATGTAAACTTGGCTACACAGGAACTGAATTACAGAACAGAACAGGGTCTCAAATTTAGAAAACCAACTTATGCTTGCTTAAGGGGAAAGGTGAGTTGGGGTGCTGCATAAAACCAGAGATTGAAATGAGCACAGATAAAGTTCCTTAAGCCAAATATGGAATAGACAAGAGCTACTCCTTGCTCAACGAAATGGACTCAACACCCCATATTAAATGCCTAAGAATGTACCTGACTAGTAAGTATCTTAAAACCTATGGATTGCTATGTCTCCGAAAGAGAATCAAGCATGTGTACAGGGGCATAAACGCAGCAGTGATAGGATTGGAGAGGTTCGGTGAGCAAATGAAGACCCTTTGAAGTCATATTGCATGGTACCCATTCCACGGGTTTCAACTACCCAGGTTTAAGGTATTCTTCCTTCAGCTAAAACATGCATGTGGAACCTAGAGTATGATCAACCATGTGATCGGGAGACGTGTTCAAATATGTCTCAGTTTTCGTACCCTGGTACTCGGGTGCAACATTCCAGACGCTTTACTAACACCCTCCCGACTTGGAGAGTCAGTCCCTTTAACCTCCTGTTTGGCCCAGTTTGCAATTTCTGCGGAAGATGAACAGGAATAGCGAGAACCAATGAGAGACTAGCTGGAGGTGTCTGGACGGGCAAATTTAACTCTCATTTCCCACCAGGAAGAGGAATTAACCAAAGGCTCAGCGTGCCGTGCCGGAACCAGATTAGGGCCTGAAGCCATCCTGCGGTGTTGCGGCCAGCTCAAAAGAAAGCGAGTTGAAGAAAGGAGCTCAGGGGCACTGTAATTCACAAACCTGCAGAGTTATAAATGACAGCTATCGTCCAAAAATATACTGAAGTAAGGCTGCCAAGAGGACTTGAAAGCGGGGCAGAATTGCAGGAAACCGATGTCAGGAGGTAGACTGGAATTGCATTGAAAGCATAGGAAAAGAGGCAGAACGTCCACAATGATGCACTTGGCCAAAAAGGGCGTATGCGTTTTTTCCTGAATATATTCAGGAAAAAACGCATACGCCCTTTTTGGCCAACCAAGCAAGCTTGCAAAGGAAATCTGCACTACAATGAAGTCTCACTTCCCCCCGGTCAAAAGGGCCATCTGAAAAAAGTGTAAAATCCAGAAAGGCAGGACAGGCCATGGAGAACTGGGAGCCTTGTTATGCTGATGGGCGGGATGTAAATTGCCAACAGACACTCGGGAGAAGTGTATGGTGTTTCCTGAAACATCTAAAAAACAAAGCAACAGAGCCTAGGGCACTTCCACTTATGGTCCTATAGCTTAGGGAAATTAAAATCAAAAAGACACAGCCACCCCAAAGTTTGGGACGCCTCTGTTTACAAGAACCTCGTTTACAGTACAAGTTCAACATCGCAGAAAGTGAAAAATGGATAAAGAAGTTGTGGTATTTACTTACAAAGCAATATCACTCAGCAATGAAATCTATGTCATCAGGCCCTTAGCAGCACAATGAGTGGATTCAGGTATGATGATTCTAACTGAAATAAGTCACACAGAAAAAGAAACATCATAAGATATCAGTAATACACGGAATGTAAACTTGGCTACACAGGAACTGAATTACAGAACAGAACAGGGTCTCAAATTTAGAAAACCAACTTATGCTTGCTTAAGGGGAAAGGTGAGTTGGGGTGCTGCATAAAACCAGAGATTGAAATGAGCACAGATAAAGTTCCTTAAGTCAAATATGGAATAGACAAGAGCTACTCCTTGCTCAACGAAATGGACTCAACACCGCATATTAAATGCCTAAGAATGTACCTGACTAGTAAGTATCTTAAAACCTATGGATTGCTATGTCTCCGAAAGAGAATCAAGCATGTGTACAGGGGCATAAACGCAGCAGTGATAGGATTGGAGAGGTTCGGTGAGCAAATGAAGACCCTTTGAAGTCATATTGCATGGTACCCATTGCACGGGTTTCAACTACCCAGGTTTAAGGTATTCTTCCTTCAGCTAAAACATGCATGTGGAACCTAGAGTATGATCAACCATGTGATCGGGAGACGTGTTCAAATATGTCTCAGTTTTCGTACCCTGGTACTCGGGTGCAACATTCCAGACGCTTTACTAACACCCTCCCGACTTGGAGAGTCAGTCCCTTTAACCTCCTGTTTGGCCCAGTTTGCAATTTCTGCGGAAGATGAACAGGAATAGCGAGAACCAATGAGAGACTAGCTGGAGGTGTCTGGACGGGCAAATTTAACTCTCATTTCCCACCAGGAAGAGGAATTAACCAAAGGCTCAGCGTGCCGTGCCGGAACCAGATTAGGGCCTGAAGCCATCCTGCGGTGTTGCGGCCAGCTCAAAAGAAAGCGAGTTGAAGAAAGGAGCTCAGGGGCACTGTAATTCACAAACCTGCAGAGTTATAAATGACAGCTATCGTCCAAAAATATACTGAAGTAAGGCTGCCAAGAGGACTTGAAAGCGGGGCAGAATTGCAGGAAACCGATTTCAGGAGGTAGACTGGAATTGCATTGAAAGCATAGGAAAAGAGGCAGAACGTCCACAATGATGCACTTGGCCAAAAAGGGCGTATGCGTTTTTTCCTGAATATATTCAGGAAAAAACGCATACGCCCTTTTTGGCCAACCAAGCAAGCTTGCAAAGGAAATCTGCACTACAATGAAGTCTCACTTCCCCCCGGTCAAAAGGGCCATCTGAAAAAAGTGTAAAATCCAGAAAGGCAGGACAGGCCATGGAGAACTGGGAGCCTTGTTATGCTGATGGGCGGGATGTAAATTGCCAACAGACACTCGGGAGAAGTGTATGGTGTTTCCTGAAACATCTAAAAAACAAAGCAACAGAGCCTAGGGCACTTCCACTTATGGTCCTATAGCTTAGGGAAATTAAAATCAAAAAGACACAGCCACCCCAAAGTTTGGGACGCCTCTGTTTACAAGAACCTCGTTTAGCGTACAAGTTCAACATCGCAGAAAGTGAAAAATGGATAAAGAAGTTGTGGTATTTACTTACAAAGCAATATCACTCAGCAATGAAATCTATGTCATCAGGCCCTTAGCAGCACAATGAGTGGATTCAGGTATGATGATTCTAACTGAAATAAGTCACACAGAAAAAGAAACATCATAAGATATCAGTAATACACGGAATGTAAACTTGGCTACACAGGAACTGAATTACAGAACAGAACAGGGTCTCAAATTTAGAAAACCAACTTATGCGTGCTTAAGGGGAAAGGTGAGTTGGGGTGCTGCATAAAACCAGAGGTTGAAATGAGCACAGATAAAGTTCCTTAAGCCAAATATGGAATAGACAAGAGCTACTCCTTGCTCAACGAAATGGACTCAACACCCCATATTAAATGCCTAAGAATGTACCTGACTAGTAAGTATCTTAAAACCTATGGATTGCTATGTCTCCGAAAGAGAATCAAGCATGTGTACAGGGGCATAAACGCAGCAGTGATAGGATTGGAGAGGTTCGGTGAGCAAATGAAGACCCTTTGAAGTCATATTGCATGGTACCCATTCCACGGGTTTCAACTACCCAGGTTTAAGGTATTCTTCCTTCAGCTAAAACATGCATGTGGAACCTAGAGTATGATCAACCATGTGATCGGGAGACGTGTTCAAATATGTCTCAGTTTTCGTACCCTGGTACTCGGGTGCAACATTCCAGACGCTTTACTAACACCCTCCCGACTTGGAGAGTCAGTCCCTTTAACCTCCTGTTTGGCCCAGTTTGCAATTTCTGCGGAAGATGAACAGGAATAGCGAGAACCAATGAGAGACTAGCTGGAGGTGTCTGGACGGGCAAATTTAACTCTCATTTCCCACCAGGAAGAGGAATTAACCAAAGGCTCAGCGTGCCGTGCCGGAACCAGATTAGGGCCTGAAGCCATCCTGCGGTGTTGCGGCCAGTTCAAAAGAAAGCGAGTTGAAGAAAGGAGCTCAGGGGCACTGTAATTCACAAACCTGCAGAGTTATAAATGACAGCTATCGTCCAAAAATATACTGAAGTAAGGCTGCCAAGAGGACTTGAAAGCGGGACAGAATTGCAGGAAACCGATTTCAGGAGGTAGACTGGAATTGCATTGAAAGCATAGGAAAAGAGGCAGAACGTCCACAATGATGCACTTGGCCAAAAAGGGCGTATGCGTTTTTTCCTGAATATATTCAGGGAAAAACGCATACGCCCTTTTTGGCCAACCAAGCAAGCTTGCAAAGGAAATCTGCACTACAATGAAGTCTCACTTCCCCCCGGTCAAAAGGGCCATCTGAAAAAAGTGTAAAATCCAGAAAGGCAGGACAGGCCATGGAGAACTGGGAGCCTTGTTATGCTGATGGGCGGGATGTAAATTGCCAACAGACACTCGGGAGAAGTGTATGGTGTTTCCTGAAACATCTAAAAAACAAAGCAACAGAGCCTAGGGCACTTCCACTTATGGTCCTATAGCTTAGGGAAATTAAAATCAAAAAGACACAGCCACCCCAAAGTTTGGGACACCTCTGTTTACAAGAACCTCGTTTACAGTACAAGTTCAACATCGCAGAAAGTGAAAAATGGATAAAGAAGTTGTGGTATTTACTTACAAAGCAATATCACTCAGCAATGAAATCTATGTCATCAGGCCCTTAGCAGCACAATGAGTGGATTCAGGTATGATGATTCTAACTGAAATAAGTCACACAGAAAAAGAAACATCATAAGATATCAGTAATACACGGAATGTAAACTTGGCTACACAGGAACTGAATTCCAAAACAGAACAGGGTCTCAAATTTAGAAAACCAACTTATGCTTGCTTAAGGGGAAAGGTGAGTTGGGGTGCTGCATAAAACCAGAGATTGAAATGAGCACAGATAAAGTTCCTTAAGCCAAATATGGAATAGACAAGAGCTACTCCTTGCTCAACGAAATGGACTCAACACCCCATATTAAATGCCTAAGAATGTACCTGACTAGTAAGTATCTTAAAACCTATGGATTGCTATGTCTCCGAAAGAGAATCAAGCATGTGTACAGGGGCATAAACGCAGCAGTGATAGGATTGGAGAGGTTCGGTGAGCAAATGAAGACCCTTTGAAGTCATATTGCATGGTACCCATTCCACGGGTTTCAACTACCCAGGTTTAAGGTATTCTTCCTTCAGCTAAAACATGCATGTGGAACCTAGAGTATGATCAACCATGTGATCGGGAGACGTGTTCAAATATGTCTCAGTTTTCGTACCCTGGTACTCGGGTGCAACATTCCAGACGCTTTACTAACACCCTCCCGACTTGGAGAGTCAGTCCCTTTAACCTCCTGTTTGGCCCAGTTTGCAATTTCTGCGGAAGATGAACAGGAATAGCGAGAACCAATGAGAGACTAGCTGGAGGTGTCTGGACGGGCAAATTTAACTCTCATTTCCCACCAGGAAGAGGAATTAACCAAAGGCTCAGCGTGCCGTGCCGGAACCAGATTAGGGCCTGAAGCCATCCTGCGGTGTTGCGGCCAGCTCAAAAGAAAGCGAGTTGAAGAAAGGAGCTCAGGGGCACTGTAATTCACAAACCTGCAGAGTTATAAATGACAGCTATCGTCCAAAAATATACTGAAGTAAGGCTGCCAAGAGGACTTGAAAGCGGGACAGAATTGCAGGAAACCGATTTCAGGAGGTAGACTGGAATTGCATTGAAAGCATAGGAAAAGAGGCAGAACGTCCACAATGATGCACTTGGCCAAAAAGGGCGTATGCGTTTTTTCCTGAATATATTCAGGAAAAAACGCATACGCCCTTTTTGGCCAACCAAGCAAGCTTGCAAAGGAAATCTGCACTACAATGAAGTCTCACTTCCCCCCGGTCAAAAGGGCCATCTGAAAAAAGTGTAAAATCCAGAAAGGCAGGACAGGCCATGGAGAACTGGGAGCCTTGTTATGCTGATGGGCGGGATGTAAATTGCCAACAGACACTCGGGAGAAGTGTATGGTGTTTCCTGAAACATCTAAAAAACAAAGCAACAGAGCCTAGGGCACTTCCACTTATGGTCCTATAGCTTAGGGAAATTAAAATCAAAAAGACACAGCCACCCCAAAGTTTGGGACACCTCTGTTTACAAGAACCTCGTTTACAGTACAAGTTCAACATCGCAGAAAGTGAAAAATGGATAAAGAAGTTGTGGTATTTACTTACAAAGCAATATCACTCAGCAATGAAATCTATGTCATCAGGCCCTTAGCAGCACAATGAGTTGATTCAGGTATGATGATTCTAACTGAAATAAGTCACACAGAAAAAGAAACATCATAAGATATCACTAATACACGGAATGTAAACTTGGCTACACAGGAACTGAATTCCAAAACAGAACAGGGTCTCAAATTTAGAAAACCAACTTATGCTTGCTTAAGGGGAAAGGTGAGTTGGGGTGCTGCATAAAACCAGAGATTGAAATGAGCACAGATAAAGTTCCTTAAGCCAAATATGGAATAGACAAGAGCTACTCCTTGCTCAACGAAATGGACTCAACACCGCATATTAAATGCCTAAGAATGTACCTGAGTAGTAAGTATCTTAAAACCTATGGATTGCTATGTCTCCGAAAGAGAATCAAGCATGTGTACAGGGGCATAAACGCAGCAGTGATAGGATTGGAGAGGTTCGGTGAGCAAATGAAGACCCTTTGAAGTCATATTGCATGGTACCCATTCCACGGGTTTCAACTACCCAGGTTTAAGGTATTCTTCCTTCAGCTAAAACATGCATGTGGAACCTAGAGTATGATCAACCATGTGATCGGGAGACGTGTTCAAATATGTCTCAGTTTTCGTACCCTGGTACTCGGGTGCAACATTCCAGACGCTTTACTAACACCCTCCCGACTTGGAGAGTCAGTCCCTTTAACCTCCTGTTTGGCCCAGTTTGCAATTTCTGCGGAAGATGAACAGGAATAGCGAGAACCAATGAGAGACTAGCTGGAAGGTGTCTGGACGGGCAAATTTAACTCTCATTTCCCACCAGGAAGAGGAATTAACCAAAGGCTCAGCGTGCTGTGCCGGAACTAGATTAGGGCCTGAAGCCATCCTGCGGTGTTGCGGCCAGCTCAAAAGAAAGCGAGTTGAAGAAAGGAGCTCAGGGGCACTGTAATTCACAAACCTGCAGAGTTATAAATGACAGCTATCGTCCAAAAATATACTGAAGTAAGGCTGCCAAGAGGACTTGAAAGCGGGGCAGAATTGCAGGAAACCGATTTCAGGAGGCAGACTGGAATTGCATTGAAAGCATAGGAAAAGAGGCAGAACGTCCACAATGATGCACTTGGCCAAAAAGGGCGTATGCGTTTTTTCCTGAATATATTCAGGAAAAAACGCATACGCCCTTTTTGGCCAACCAAGCAAGCTTGCAAAGGAAATCTGCACTACAATGAAGTCTCACTTCCCCCCGGTCAAAAGGGCCATCTGAAAAAAGTGTAAAATCCAGAAAGGCAGTACAGGCCATGGAGAACTGGGAGCCTTGTTATGCTGATGGGCGGGATGTAAATTGCCAACAGACACTCGGGAGAAGTGTATGGTGTTTCCTGAAACATCTAAAAAACAAAGCAACAGAGCCTAGGGCACTTCCACTTATGGTCCTATAGCTTAGGGAAATTAAAATCAAAAAGACACAGCCACCCCAAAGTTTGGGACGCCTCTGTTTACAAGAACCTCGTTTAGCGTACAAGTTCAACATCGCAGAAAGTGAAAAATGGATAAAGAAGTTGTGGTATTTACTTACAAAGCAATATCACTCAGCAATGAAATCTATGTCATCAGGCCCTTAGCAGCACAATGAGTTGATTCAGGTATGATGATTCTAACTGAAATAAGTCACACAGAAAAAGAAACATCATAAGATATCACTAATACACGGAATTTAAACTTGGCCACACAGGAACTGAATTCCAAAACAGAACAGGGTCTCAAATTTAGAAAACCAACTTATGCTTGCTTAAGGGTAAAGGTGAGTTGGGGTGCTGCATAAAACCAGAGATTGAAATGAGCACAGATAAAGTTCCTTAAGCCAAATATGGAATAGACAAGAGCTACTCCTTGCTCAACGAAATGGACTCAACACCGCATATTAAATGCCTAAGAATGTACCTGACTAGTAAGTATCTTAAAACCTATGGATTGCTATGTCTCCGAAAGAGAATCAAGCATGTGTACAGGGGCATAAACGCAGCAGTGATAGGATTGGAGAGGTTCGGTGAGCAAATGAAGACCCTTTGAAGTCATATTGCATGGTACCCATTCCACGGGTTTCAACTACCCAGGTTTAAGGTATTCTTCCTTCAGCTAAAACATGCATGTGGAACCTAGAGTATGATCAACCATGTGATCGGGAGACGTGTTCAAATATGTCTCAGTTTTCGTACCCTGGTACTCGGGTGCAACATTCCAGACGCTTTACTAACACCCTCCCGACTTGGAGAGTCAGTCCCTTTAACCTCCTGTTTGGCCCAGTTTGTAATTTCTGCGGAAGATGAACAGGAATAGCGAGAACCAATGAGAGACTAGCTGGAGGTGTCTGGACGGGCAAATTTAACTCTCATTTCCCACCAGGAAGAGGAATTAACCAAAGGCTCAGCGTGCCGTGCCGGAACCAGATTAGGGCCTGAAGCCATCCTGCGGTGTTGCGGCCAGCTCAAAAGAAAGCGAGTTGAAGAAAGGAGCTCAGGGGCACTGTAATTCACAAACCTGCAGAGTTATAAATGACAGCTATCGTCCAAAAATATACTGAAGTAAGGCTGCCAAGAGGACTTGAAAGCGGGGCAGAATTGCAGGAAACCGATTTCAGGAGGTAGACTGGAATTGCATTGAAAGCATAGGAAAAGAGGCAGAACGTCCACAATGATGCACTTGGCCAAAAAGGGCGTATGCGTTTTTTCCTGAATATATTCAGGAAAAAACGCATACGCCCTTTTTGGCCAACCAAGCAAGCTTGCAAAGGAAATCTGCACTACAATGAAGTCTCACTTCCCCCCGGTCAAAAGGGCCATCTGAAAAAAGTGTAAAATCCAGAAAGGCAGGACAGGCCATGGAGAACTGGGAGCCTTGTTATGCTGATGGGCGGGATGTAAATTGCCAACAGACACTCGGGAGAAGTGTATGGTGTTTCCTGAAACATCTAAAAAACAAAGCAACAGAGCCTAGGGCACTTCCACTTATGGTCCTATAGCTTAGGGAAATTAAAATCAAAAAGACACAGCCACCCCAAAGTTTGGGACGCCTCTGTTTACAAGAACCTCGTTTAGCGTACAAGTTCAACATCGCAGAAAGTGAAAAATGGATAAAGAAGTTGTGGTATTTACTTACAAAGCAATATCACTCAGCAATGAAATCTATGTCATCAGGCCCTTAGCAGCACAATGAGTGGATTCAGGTATGATGATTCTAACTGAAATAAGTCACACAGAAAAAGAAACATCATAAGATATCAGTAATACACGGAATGTAAACTTGGCTACACAGGAACTGAATTACAGAACAGAACAGGGTCTCAAATTTAGAAAACCAACTTATGCTTGCTTAAGGGGAAAGGTGAGTTGGGGTGCTGCATAAAACCAGAGATTGAAATGAGCACAGATAAAGTTCCTTAAGCCAAATATGGAATAGACAAGAGCTACTCCTTGCTCAACGAAATGGACTCAACACCGCATATTAAATGCCTAAGAATGTACCTGACTAGTAAGTATCTTAAAACCTATGGATTGCTATGTCTCCGAAAGAGAATCAAGCATGTGTACAGGGGCATAAACGCAGCAGTGATAGGATTGGAGAGGTTCGGTGAGCAAATGAAGACCCTTTGAAGTCATATTGCATGGTACCCATTCCACGGGTTTCAACTACCCAGGTTTAAGGTATTCTTCCTTCAGCTAAAACATGCATGTGGAACCTAGAGTATGATCAACCATGTGATCGGGAGACGTGTTCAAATATGTCTCAGTTTTCGTACCCTGGTACTCGGGTGCAACATTCCAGACGCTTTACTAACACCCTCCTGACTTGGAGAGTCAGTCCCTTTAACCTCCTGTTTGGCCCAGTTTGCAATTTCTGCGGAAGATGAACAGGAATAGCGAGAACCAATGAGAGACTAGCTGGAGGTGTCTGGACGGGCAAATTTAACTCTCATTTCCCACCAGGAAGAGGAATTAACCAAAGGCTCAGCGTGCCGTGCCAGAACCAGATTAGGGCCTGAAGCCATCCTGCGGTGTTGCGGTCAGCTCAAAAGAAAGCGAGTTGAAGAAAGGAGCTCAGGGGCACTGTAATTCACAAACCTGCAGAGTTATAAATGACAGCTATCGTCCAAAAATATACTGAAGTAAGGCTGCCAAGAGGACTTGAAAGCGGGGCAGAATTGCAGGAAACCGATGTCAGGAGGTAGACTGGAATTGCATTGAAAGCATAGGAAAAGAGGCAGAACGTCCACAATGATGCACTTGGCCAAAAAGGGCGTATGCGTTTTTTCCTGAATATATTCAGGAAAAAACGCATACGCCCTTTTTGGCCAACCAAGCAAGCTTGCAAAGGAAATCTGCACTACAATGAAGTCTCACTTCCCCCCGGTCAAAAGGGCCATCTGAAAAAAGTGTAAAATCCAGAAAGGCAGGACAGGCCATGGAGAACTGGGAGCCTTGTTATGCTGATGGGCGGGATGTAAATTGCCAACAGACACTCGGGAGAAGTGTATGGTGTTTCCTGAAACATCTAAAAAACAAAGCAACAGAGCCTAGGGCACTTCCACTTATGGTCCTATAGCTTAGGGAAATTAAAATCAAAAAGACACAGCCACCCCAAAGTTTGGGACGCCTCTGTTTACAAGAACCTCGTTTAGCGTACAAGTTCAACATCGCAGAAAGTGAAAAATGGATAAAGAAGTTGTGGTATTTACTTACAAAGCAATATCACTCAGCAATGAAATCTATGTCATCAGGCCCTTAGCAGCACAATGAGTGGATTCAGGTATGATGATTCTAACTGAAATAAGTCACACAGAAAAAGAAACATCATAAGATATCAGTAATACACGGAATGTAAACTTGGCTACACAGGAACTGAATTACAGAACAGAACAGGGTCTCAAATTTAGAAAACCAACTTATGCTTGCTTAAGGGTAAAGGTGAGTTGGGGTGCTGCATAAAACCAGAGATTGAAATGAGCACAGATAAAGTTCCTTAAGCCAAATATGGAATAGACAAGAGCTACTCCTTGCTCAACGAAATGGACTCAACACCGCATATTAAATGCCTAAGAATGTACCTGACTAGTAAGTATCTTAAAACCTATGGATTGCTATGTCTCCGAAAGAGAATCAAGCATGTGTACAGGGGCATAAACGCAGCAGTGATAGGATTGGAGAGGTTCGGTGAGCAAATGAAGACCCTTTGAAGTCATATTGCATGGTACCCATTCCACGGGTTTCAACTACCCAGGTTTAAGGTATTCTTCCTTCAGCTAAAACATGCATGTGGAACCTAGAGTATGATCAACCATGTGATCGGGAGACGTGTTCAAATATGTCTCAGTTTTCGTACCCTGGTACTCGGGTGCAACATTCCAGACGCTTTACTAACACCCTCCCGACTTGGAGAGTCAGTCCCTTTAACCTCCTGTTTGGCCCAGTTTGCAATTTCTGCGGAAGATGAACAGGAATAGCGAGAACCAATGAGAGACTAGCTGGAGGTGTCTGGACGGGCAAATTTAACTCTCATTTCCCACCAGGAAGAGGAATTAACCAAAGGCTCAGCGTGCCGTGCCGGAACCAGATTAGGGCCTGAAGCCATCCTGCGGTGTTGCGGCCAGCTCAAAAGAAAGCGAGTTGAAGAAAGGAGCTCAGGGGCACTGTAATTCACAAACCTGCAGAGTTATAAATGACAGCTATCGTCCAAAAATATACTGAAGTAAGGCTGCCAAGAGGACTTGAAAGCGGGGCAGAATTGCAGGAAACCGATTTCAGGAGGCAGACTGGAATTGCATTGAAAGCATAGGAAAAGAGGCAGAACGTCCACAATGATGCACTTGGCCAAAAAGGGCGTATGCGTTTTTTCCTGAATATATTCAGGAAAAAACGCATACGCCCTTTTTGGCCAACCAAGCAAGCTTGCAAAGGAAATCTGCACTACAATGAAGTCTCACTTCCCCCCGGTCAAAAGGGCCATCTGAAAAAAGTGTAAAATCCAGAAAGGCAGGACAGGCCATGGAGAACTGGGAGCCTTGTTATGCTGATGGGCGGGATGTAAATTGCCAACAGACACTCGGGAGAAGTGTATGGTGTTTCCTGAAACATCTAAAAAACAAAGCAACAGAGCCTAGGGCACTTCCACTTATGGTCCTATAGCTTAGGGAAATTAAAATCAAAAAGACACAGCCACCCCAAAGTTGGGACGCCTCTGTTTACAAGAACCTCGTTTAGCGTACAAGTTCAACATCGCAGAAAGTGAAAAATGGATAAAGAAGTTGTGGTATTTACTTACAAAGCAATATCACTCAGCAATGAAATCTATGTCATCAGGCCCTTAGCAGCACAATGAGTGGATTCAGGTATGATGATTCTAACTGAAATAAGTCACACAGAAAAAGAACCATCATAAGATATCAGTAATACACGGAATGTAAACTTGGCTACACAGGAACTGAATTACAGAACAGAACAGGGTCTCAAATTTAGAAAACCAACTTATGCTTGCTTAAGGGTAAAGGTGAGTTGGGGTGCTGCATAAAACCAGAGATTGAAATGAGCACAGATAAAGTTCCTTAAGCCAAATATGGAATAGACAAGAGCTACTCCTTGCTCAACGAAATGGACTCAACACCGCATATTAAATGCCTAAGAATGTACCTGACTAGTAAGTATCTTAAAACCTATGGATTGCTATGTCTCCGAAAGAGAATCAAGCATGTGTACAGGGGCATAAACGCAGCAGTGATAGGATTGGAGAGGTTCGGTGAGCAAATGAAGACCCTTTGAAGTCATATTGCATGGTACCCATTCCACGGGTTTCAACTACCCAGGTTTAAGGTATTCTTCCTTCAGCTAAAACATGCATGTGGAACCTAGAGTATGATCAACCATGTGATCGGGAGACGTGTTCAAATATGTCTCAGTTTTCGTACCCTGGTACTCGGGTGCAACATTCCAGACGCTTTACTAACACCCTCCCGACTTGGAGAGTCAGTCCCTTTAACCTCCTGTTTGGCCCAGTTTGTAATTTCTGCGGAAGATGAACAGGAATAGCGAGAACCAATGAGAGACTAGCTGGAGGTGTCTGGACGGGCAAATTTAACTCTCATTTCCCACCAGGAAGAGGAATTAACCAAAGGCTCAGCGTGCCGTGCCGGAACCAGATTAGGGCCTGAAGCCATCCTGCGGTGTTGCGGCCAGCTCAAAAGAAAGCGAGTTGAAGAAAGGAGCTCAGGGGCACTGTAATTCACAAACCTGCAGAGTTATAAATGACAGCTATCGTCCAAAAATATACTGAAGTAAGGCTGCCAAGAGGACTTGAAAGCGGGGCAGAATTGCAGGAAACCGATTTCAGGAGGTAGACTGGAATTGCATTGAAAGCATAGGAAAAGAGGCAGAACGTCCACAATGATGCACTTGGCCAAAAAGGGCGTATGCGTTTTTTCCTGAATATATTCAGGAAAAAACGCATACGCCCTTTTTGGCCAACCAAGCAAGCTTGCAAAGGAAATCTGCACTACAATGAAGTCTCACTTCCCCCCGGTCAAAAGGGCCATCTGAAAAAAGTGTAAAATCCAGAAAGGCAGGACAGGCCATGGAGAACTGGGAGCCTTGTTATGCTGATGGGCGGGATGTAAATTGCCAACAGACACTCGGGAGAAGTGTATGGTGTTTCCTGAAACATCTAAAAAACAAAGCAACAGAGCCTAGGGCACTTCCACTTATGGTCCTATAGCTTAGGGAAATTAAAATCAAAAAGACACAGCCACCCCAAAGTTTGGGACGCCTCTGTTTACAAGAACCTCGTTTAGCGTACAAGTTCAACATCGCAGAAAGTGAAAAATGGATAAAGAAGTTGTGGTATTTACTTACAAAGCAATATCACTCAGCAATGAAATCTATGTCATCAGGCCCTTAGCAGCACAATGAGTGGATTCAGGTATGATGATTCTAACTGAAATAAGTCACACAGAAAAAGAAACATCATAAGATATCAGTAATACACGGAATGTAAACTTGGCTACACAGGAACTGAATTACAGAACAGAACAGGGTCTCAAATTTAGAAAACCAACTTATGCTTGCTTAAGGGGAAAGGTGAGTTGGGGTGCTGCATAAAACCAGAGATTGAAATGAGCACAGATAAAGTTCCTTAAGCCAAATATGGAATAGACAAGAGCTACTCCTTGCTCAACGAAATGGACTCAACACCGCATATTAAATGCCTAAGAATGTACCTGACTAGTAAGTATCTTAAAACCTATGGATTGCTATGTCTCCGAAAGAGAATCAAGCATGTGTACAGGGGCATAAACGCAGCAGTGATAGGATTGGAGAGGTTCGGTGAGCAAATGAAGACCCTTTGAAGTCATATTGCATGGTACCCATTCCACGGGTTTCAACTACCCAGGTTTAAGGTATTCTTCCTTCAGCTAAAACATGCATGTGGAACCTAGAGTATGATCAACCATGTGATCGGGAGACGTGTTCAAATATGTCTCAGTTTTCGTACCCTGGTACTCGGGTGCAACATTCCAGACGCTTTACTAACACCCTCCTGACTTGGAGAGTCAGTCCCTTTAACCTCCTGTTTGGCCCAGTTTGCAATTTCTGCGGAAGATGAACAGGAATAGCGAGAACCAATGAGAGACTAGCTGGAGGTGTCTGGACGGGCAAATTTAACTCTCATTTCCCACCAGGAAGAGGAATTAACCAAAGGCTCAGCGTGCCGTGCCAGAACCAGATTAGGGCCTGAAGCCATCCTGCGGTGTTGCGGTCAGCTCAAAAGAAAGCGAGTTGAAGAAAGGAGCTCAGGGGCACTGTAATTCACAAACCTGCAGAGTTATAAATGACAGCTATCGTCCAAAAATATACTGAAGTAAGGCTGCCAAGAGGACTTGAAAGCGGGGCAGAATTGCAGGAAACCGATGTCAGGAGGTAGACTGGAATTGCATTGAAAGCATAGGAAAAGAGGCAGAACGTCCACAATGATGCACTTGGCCAAAAAGGGCGTATGCGTTTTTTCCTGAATATATTCAGGAAAAAACGCATACGCCCTTTTTGGCCAACCAAGCAAGCTTGCAAAGGAAATCTGCACTACAATGAAGTCTCACTTCCCCCCGGTCAAAAGGGCCATCTGAAAAAAGTGTAAAATCCAGAAAGGCAGGACAGGCCATGGAGAACTGGGAGCCTTGTTATGCTGATGGGCGGGATGTAAATTGCCAACAGACACTCGGGAGAAGTGTATGGTGTTTCCTGAAACATCTAAAAAACAAAGCAACAGAGCCTAGGGCACTTCCACTTATGGTCCTATAGCTTAGGGAAATTAAAATCAAAAAGACACAGCCACCCCAAAGTTTGGGACGCCTCTGTTTACAAGAACCTCGTTTAGCGTACAAGTTCAACATCGCAGAAAGTGAAAAATGGATAAAGAAGTTGTGGTATTTACTTACAAAGCAATATCACTCAGCAATGAAATCTATGTCATCAGGCCCTTAGCAGCACAATGAGTGGATTCAGGTATGATGATTCTAACTGAAATAAGTCACACAGAAAAAGAAACATCATAAGATATCAGTAATACACGGAATGTAAACTTGGCTACACAGGAACTGAATTACAGAACAGAACAGGGTCTCAAATTTAGAAAACCAACTTATGCTTGCTTAAGGGTAAAGGTGAGTTGGGGTGCTGCATAAAACCAGAGATTGAAATGAGCACAGATAAAGTTCCTTAAGCCAAATATGGAATAGACAAGAGCTACTCCTTGCTCAACGAAATGGACTCAACACCGCATATTAAATGCCTAAGAATGTACCTGACTAGTAAGTATCTTAAAACCTATGGATTGCTATGTCTCCGAAAGAGAATCAAGCATGTGTACAGGGGCATAAACGCAGCAGTGATAGGATTGGAGAGGTTCGGTGAGCAAATGAAGACCCTTTGAAGTCATATTGCATGGTACCCATTCCACGGGTTTCAACTACCCAGGTTTAAGGTATTCTTCCTTCAGCTAAAACATGCATGTGGAACCTAGAGTATGATCAACCATGTGATCGGGAGACGTGTTCAAATATGTCTCAGTTTTCGTACCCTGGTACTCGGGTGCAACATTCCAGACGCTTTACTAACACCCTCCCGACTTGGAGAGTCAGTCCCTTTAACCTCCTGTTTGGCCCAGTTTGCAATTTCTGCGGAAGATGAACAGGAATAGCGAGAACCAATGAGAGACTAGCTGGAGGTGTCTGGACGGGCAAATTTAACTCTCATTTCCCACCAGGAAGAGGAATTAACCAAAGGCTCAGCGTGCCGTGCCGGAACCAGATTAGGGCCTGAAGCCATCCTGCGGTGTTGCGGCCAGCTCAAAAGAAAGCGAGTTGAAGAAAGGAGCTCAGGGGCACTGTAATTCACAAACCTGCAGAGTTATAAATGACAGCTATCGTCCAAAAATATACTGAAGTAAGGCTGCCAAGAGGACTTGAAAGCGGGGCAGAATTGCAGGAAACCGATTTCAGGAGGCAGACTGGAATTGCATTGAAAGCATAGGAAAAGAGGCAGAACGTCCACAATGATGCACTTGGCCAAAAAGGGCGTATGCGTTTTTTCCTGAATATATTCAGGAAAAAACGCATACGCCCTTTTTGGCCAACCAAGCAAGCTTGCAAAGGAAATCTGCACTACAATGAAGTCTCACTTCCCCCCGGTCAAAAGGGCCATCTGAAAAAAGTGTAAAATCCAGAAAGGCAGGACAGGCCATGGAGAACTGGGAGCCTTGTTATGCTGATGGGCGGGATGTAAATTGCCAACAGACACTCGGGAGAAGTGTATGGTGTTTCCTGAAACATCTAAAAAACAAAGCAACAGAGCCTAGGGCACTTCCACTTATGGTCCTATAGCTTAGGGAAATTAAAATCAAAAAGACACAGCCACCCCAAAGTTGGGACGCCTCTGTTTACAAGAACCTCGTTTAGCGTACAAGTTCAACATCGCAGAAAGTGAAAAATGGATAAAGAAGTTGTGGTATTTACTTACAAAGCAATATCACTCAGCAATGAAATCTATGTCATCAGGCCCTTAGCAGCACAATGAGTGGATTCAGGTATGATGATTCTAACTGAAATAAGTCACACAGAAAAAGAACCATCATAAGATATCAGTAATACACGGAATGTAAACTTGGCTACACAGGAACTGAATTACAGAACAGAACAGGGTCTCAAATTTAGAAAACCAACTTATGCTTGCTTAAGGGTAAAGGTGAGTTGGGGTGCTGCATAAAACCAGAGATTGAAATGAGCACAGATAAAGTTCCTTAAGCCAAATATGGAATAGACAAGAGCTACTCCTTGCTCAACGAAATGGACTCAACACCGCATATTAAATGCCTAAGAATGTACCTGACTAGTAAGTATCTTAAAACCTATGGATTGCTATGTCTCCGAAAGAGAATCAAGCATGTGTACAGGGGCATAAACGCAGCAGTGATAGGATTGGAGAGGTTCGGTGAGCAAATGAAGACCCTTTGAAGTCATATTGCATGGTACCCATTCCACGGGTTTCAACTACCCAGGTTTAAGGTATTCTTCCTTCAGCTAAAACATGCATGTGGAACCTAGAGTATGATCAACCATGTGATCGGGAGACGTGTTCAAATATGTCTCAGTTTTCGTACCCTGGTACTCGGGTGCAACATTCCAGACGCTTTACTAACACCCTCCCGACTTGGAGAGTCAGTCCCTTTAACCTCCTGTTTGGCCCAGTTTGCAATTTCTGCGGAAGATGAACAGGAATAGCGAGAACCAATGAGAGACTAGCTGGAGGTGTCTGGACGGGCAAATTTAACTCTCATTTCCCACCAGGAAGAGGAATTAACCAAAGGCTCAGCGTGCCGTGCCGGAACCAGATTAGGGCCTGAAGCCATCCTGCGGTGTTGCGGCCAGCTCAAAAGAAAGCGAGTTGAAGAAAGGAGCTCAGGGGCACTGTAATTCACAAACCTGCAGAGTTATAAATGACAGCTATCGTCCAAAAATATACTGAAGTAAGGCTGCCAAGAGGACTTGAAAGCGGGGCAGAATTGCAGGAAACCGATTTCAGGAGGCAGACTGGAATTGCATTGAAAGCATAGGAAAAGAGGCAGAACGTCCACAATGATGCACTTGGCCAAAAAGGGCGTATGCGTTTTTTCCTGAATATATTCAGGAAAAAACGCATACGCCCTTTTTGGCCAACCAAGCAAGCTTGCAAAGGAAATCTGCACTACAATGAAGTCTCACTTCCCCCCGGTCAAAAGGGCCATCTGAAAAAAGTGTAAAATCCAGAAAGGCAGGACAGGCCATGGAGAACTGGGAGCCTTGTTATGCTGATGGGCGGGATGTAAATTGCCAACAGACACTCGGGAGAAGTGTATGGTGTTTCCTGAAACATCTAAAAAACAAAGCAACAGAGCCTAGGGCACTTCCACTTATGGTCCTATAGCTTAGGGAAATTAAAATCAAAAAGACACAGCCACCCCAAAGTTTGGGACGCCTCTGTTTACAAGAACCTCGTTTAGCGTACAAGTTCAACATCGCAGAAAGTGAAAAATGGATAAAGAAGTTGTGGTATTTACTTACAAAGCAATATCACTCAGCAATGAAATCTATGTCATCAGGCCCTTAGCAGCACAATGAGTGGATTCAGGTATGATGATTCTAACTGAAATAAGTCACACAGAAAAAGAAACATCATAAGATATCAGTAATACACGGAATGTAAACTTGGCTACACAGGAACTGAATTACAGAACAGAACAGGGTCTCAAATTTAGAAAACCAACTTATGCTTGCTTAAGGGTAAAGGTGAGTTGGGGTGCTGCATAAAACCAGAGATTGAAATGAGCACAGATAAAGTTCCTTAAGCCAAATATGGAATAGACAAGAGCTACTCCTTGCTCAACGAAATGGACTCAACACCGCATATTAAATGCCTAAGAATGTACCTGACTAGTAAGTATCTTAAAACCTATGGATTGCTATGTCTCCGAAAGAGAATCAAGCATGTGTACAGGGGCATAAACGCAGCAGTGATAGGATTGGAGAGGTTCGGTGAGCAAATGAAGACCCTTTGAAGTCATATTGCATGGTACCCATTCCACGGGTTTCAACTACCCAGGTTTAAGGTATTCTTCCTTCAGCTAAAACATGCATGTGGAACCTAGAGTATGATCAACCATGTGATCGGGAGACGTGTTCAAATATGTCTCAGTTTTCGTACCCTGGTACTCGGGTGCAACATTCCAGACGCTTTACTAACACCCTCCCGACTTGGAGAGTCAGTCCCTTTAACCTCCTGTTTGGCCCAGTTTGCAATTTCTGCGGAAGATGAACAGGAATAGCGAGAACCAATGAGAGACTAGCTGGAGGTGTCTGGACGGGCAAATTTAACTCTCATTTCCCACCAGGAAGAGGAATTAACCAAAGGCTCAGCGTGCCGTGCCGGAACCAGATTAGGGCCTGAAGCCATCCTGCGGTGTTGCGGCCAGCTCAAAAGAAAGCGAGTTGAAGAAAGGAGCTCAGGGGCACTGTAATTCACAAACCTGCAGAGTTATAAATGACAGCTATCGTCCAAAAATATACTGAAGTAAGGCTGCCAAGAGGACTTGAAAGCGGGGCAGAATTGCAGGAAACCGATTTCAGGAGGCAGACTGGAATTGCATTGAAAGCATAGGAAAAGAGGCAGAACGTCCACAATGATGCACTTGGCCAAAAAGGGCGTATGCGTTTTTTCCTGAATATATTCAGGAAAAAACGCATACGCCCTTTTTGGCCAACCAAGCAAGCTTGCAAAGGAAATCTGCACTACAATGAAGTCTCACTTCCCCCCGGTCAAAAGGGCTATCTGAAAAAAGTGTAAAATCCAGAAAGGGAGGACAGGCCATGGAGAACTGGGAGCCTTGTTATGCTGATGGGCGGGATGTAAATTGCCAACAGACACTCGGGAGAAGTGTATGGTGTTTCCTGAAACATCTAAAAAACAAAGCAACAGAGCCTAGGGCACTTCCACTTATGGTCCTATAGCTTAGGGAAATTAAAATCAAAAAGACACAGCCACCCCAAAGTTTGGGACGCCTCTGTTTACAAGAACCTCGTTTAGCGTACAAGTTCAACATCGCAGAAAGTGAAAAATGGATAAAGAAGTTGTGGTATTTACTTACAAAGCAATATCACTCAGCAATGAAATCTATGTCATCAGGCCCTTAGCAGCACAATGAGTGGATTCAGGTATGATGATTCTAACTGAAATAAGTCACACAGAAAAAGAAACATCATAAGATATCAGTAATACACGGAATGTAAACTTGGCTACACAGGAACTGAATTACAGAACAGAACAGGGTCTCAAATTTAGAAAACCAACTTATGCTTGCTTAAGGGGAAAGGTGAGTTGGGGTGCTGCATAAAACCAGAGATTGAAATGAGCACAGATAAAGTTCCTTAAGCCAAATATGGAATAGACAAGAGCTACTCCTTGCTCAACGAAATGGACTCAACACCGCATATTAAATGCCTAAGAATGTACCTGACTAGTAAGTATCTTAAAACCTATGGATTGCTATGTCTCCGAAAGAGAATCAAGCATGTGTACAGGGGCATAAACGCAGCAGTGATAGGATTGGAGAGGTTCGGTGAGCAAATGAAGACCCTTTGAAGTCATATTGCATGGTACCCATTCCACGGGTTTCAACTACCCAGGTTTAAGGTATTCTTCCTTCAGCTAAAACATGCATGTGGAACCTAGAGTATGATCAACCATGTGATCGGGAGACGTGTTCAAATATGTCTCAGTTTTCGTACCCTGGTACTCGGGTGCAACATTCCAGACGCTTTACTAACACCCTCCCGACTTGGAGAGTCAGTCCCTTTAACCTCCTGTTTGGCCCAGTTTGCAATTTCTGCGGAAGATGAACAGGAATAGCGAGAACCAATGAGAGACTAGCTGGAGGTGTCTGGACGGGCAAATTTAACTCTCATTTCCCACCAGGAAGAGGAATTAACCAAAGGCTCAGCGTGCCGTGCCGGAACCAGATTAGGGCCTGAAGCCATCCTGCGGTGTTGCGGCCAGCTCAAAAGAAAGCGAGTTGAAGAAAGGAGCTCAGGGGCACTGTAATTCACAAACCTGCAGAGTTATAAATGACAGCTATCGTCCAAAAATATACTGAAGTAAGGCTGCCAAGAGGACTTGAAAGCGGGGCAGAATTGCAGGAAACCGATTTCAGGAGGCAGACTGGAATTGCATTGAAAGCATAGGAAAAGAGGCAGAACGTCCACAATGATGCACTTGGCCAAAAAGGGCGTATGCGTTTTTTCCTGAATATATTCAGGAAAAAACGCATACGCCCTTTTTGGCCAACCAAGCAAGCTTGCAAAGGAAATCTGCACTACAATGAAGTCTCACTTCCCCCCGGTCAAAAGGGCCATCTGAAAAAAGTGTAAAATCCAGAAAGGCAGGACAGGCCATGGAGAACTGGGAGCCTTGTTATGCTGATGGGCGGGATGTAAATTGCCAACAGACACTCGGGAGAAGTGTATGGTGTTTCCTGAAACATCTAAAAAACAAAGCAACAGAGCCTAGGGCACTTCCACTTATGGTCCTATAGCTTAGGGAAATTAAAATCAAAAAGACACAGCCACCCCAAAGTTTGGGACGCCTCTGTTTACAAGAACCTCGTTTAGCGTACAAGTTCAACATCGCAGAAAGTGAAAAATGGATAAAGAAGTTGTGGTATTTACTTACAAAGCAATATCACTCAGCAATGAAATCTATGTCATCAGGCCCTTAGCAGCACAATGAGTGGATTCAGGTATGATGATTCTAACTGAAATAAGTCACACAGAAAAAGAAACATCATAAGATATCAGTAATACACGGAATGTAAACTTGGCTACACAGGAACTGAATTACAGAACAGAACAGGGTCTCAAATTTAGAAAACCAACTTATGCTTGCTTAAGGGGAAAGGTGAGTTGGGGTGCTGCATAAAACCAGAGATTGAAATGAGCACAGATAAAGTTCCTTAAGCCAAATATGGAATAGACAAGAGCTACTCCTTGCTCAACGAAATGGACTCAACACCGCATATTAAATGCCTAAGAATGTACCTGACTAGTAAGTATCTTAAAACCTATGGATTGCTATGTCTCCGAAAGAGAATCAAGCATGTGTACAGGGGCATAAACGCAGCAGTGATAGGATTGGAGAGGTTCGGTGAGCAAATGAAGACCCTTTGAAGTCATATTGCATGGTACCCATTCCACGGGTTTCAACTACCCAGGTTTAAGGTATTCTTCCTTCAGCTAAAACATGCATGTGGAACCTAGAGTATGATCAACCATGTGATCGGGAGACGTGTTCAAATATGTCTCAGTTTTCGTACCCTGGTACTCGGGTGCAACATTCCAGACGCTTTACTAACACCCTCCCGACTTGGAGAGTCAGTCCCTTTAACCTCCTGTTTGGCCCAGTTTGCAATTTCTGCGGAAGATGAACAGGAATAGCGAGAACCAATGAGAGACTAGCTGGAGGTGTCTGGACGGGCAAATTTAACTCTCATTTCCCACCAGGAAGAGGAATTAACCAAAGGCTCAGCGTGCCGTGCCGGAACCAGATTAGGGCCTGAAGCCATCCTGCGGTGTTGCGGCCAGCTCAAAAGAAAGCGAGTTGAAGAAAGGAGCTCAGGGGCACTGTAATTCACAAACCTGCAGAGTTATAAATGACAGCTATCGTCCAAAAATATACTGAAGTAAGGCTGCCAAGAGGACTTGAAAGCGGGGCAGAATTGCAGGAAACCGATTTCAGGAGGCAGACTGGAATTGCATTGAAAGCATAGGAAAAGAGGCAGAACGTCCACAATGATGCACTTGGCCAAAAAGGGCGTATGCATTTTTTCCTGAATATATTCAGGAAAAAACGCATACGCCCTTTTTGGCCAACCAAGCAAGCTTGCAAAGGAAATCTGCACTACAATGAAGTCTCACTTCCCCCCGGTCAAAAGGGCCATTTGAAAAAAGTGTAAAATCCAGAAAGGCAGGACAGGCCATGGAGAACTGGGAGCCTTGTTATGCTGATGGGCGGGATGTAAATTGCCAACAGACACTCGGGAGAAGTGTATGGTGTTTCCTGAAACATCTAAAAAACAAAGCAACAGAGCCTAGGGCACTTCCACTTATGGTCCTATAGTTTAGGGAAATTAAAATCAAAAAGACACAGCCACCCCAAAGTTTGGGACTCCTCTGTTTACAAGAACCTCGTTTACAGTACAAGTTCAACATCGCAGAAAGTGAAAAATGGATAAAGAAGTTGTGGTATTTACTTACAAAACAATATCTCTCAGCATTGAAATCTATGTCATCAGGCCCTTAGCAGCACAATGAGTGGATTCAGGTATGATGATTCTAACTGAAATAAGTCACACAGAAAAAGAAACATCATAAGATATCAGTAATACACGGAATGTAAACTTGGCTACACAGGAACTGAATTACAGAACAGAACAGGGTCTCAAATTTAGAAAACCAACTTATGCTTGCTTAAGGGGAAAGGTGAGTTGGGGTGCTGCATAAAACCAGAGATTGAAATGAGCACAGATAAAGTTCCTTAAGCCAAATATGGAATAGACAAGAGCTACTCCTTGCTCAACGAAATGGACTCAACACCGCATATTAAATGCCTAAGAATGTACCTGACTAGTAAGTATCTTAAAACCTATGGATTGCTATGTCTCCGAAAGAGAATCAAGCATGTGTACAGGGGCATAAACGCAGCAGTGATAGGATTGGAGAGGTTCGGTGAGCAAATGAAGACCCTTTGAAGTCATATTGCATGGTACCCATTCCACGGGTTTCAACTACCCAGGTTTAAGGTATTCTTCCTTCAGCTAAAACATGCATGTGGAACCTAGAGTATGATCAACCATGTGATCGGGAGACGTGTTCAAATATGTCTCAGTTTTCGTACCCTGGTACTCGGGTGCAACATTCCAGACGCTTTACTAACACCCTCCCGACTTGGAGAGTCAGTCCCTTTAACCTCCTGTTTGGCCCAGTTTGCAATTTCTGCGGAAGATGAACAGGAATAGCGAGAACCAATGAGAGACTAGCTGGAGGTGTCTGGACGGGCAAATTTAACTCTCATTTCCCACCAGGAAGAGGAATTAACCAAAGGCTCAGCGTGCCGTGCCGGAACCAGATTAGGGCCTGAAGCCATCCTGCGGTGTTGCGGCCAGCTCAAAAGAAAGCGAGTTGAAGAAAGGAGCTCAGGGGCACTGTAATTCACAAACCTGCAGAGTTATAAATGACAGCTATCGTCCAAAAATATACTGAAGTAAGGCTGCCAAGAGGACTTGAAAGCGGGGCAGAATTGCAGGAAACCGATTTCAGGAGGCAGACTGGAATTGCATTGAAAGCATAGGAAAAGAGGCAGAACGTCCACAATGATGCACTTGGCCAAAAAGGGCGTATGCGTTTTTTCCTGAATATATTCAGGAAAAAACGCATACGCCCTTTTTGGCCAACCAAGCAAGCTTGCAAAGGAAATCTGCACTACAATGAAGTCTCACTTCCCCCCGGTCAAAAGGGCTATCTGAAAAAAGTGTAAAATCCAGAAAGGGAGGACAGGCCATGGAGAACTGGGAGCCTTGTTATGCTGATGGGCGGGATGTAAATTGCCAACAGACACTCGGGAGAAGTGTATGGTGTTTCCTGAAACATCTAAAAAACAAAGCAACAGAGCCTAGGGCACTTCCACTTATGGTCCTATAGCTTAGGGAAATTAAAATCAAAAAGACACAGCCACCCCAAAGTTTGGGACGCCTCTGTTTACAAGAACCTCGTTTAGCGTACAAGTTCAACATCGCAGAAAGTGAAAAATGGATAAAGAAGTTGTGGTATTTACTTACAAAGCAATATCACTCAGCAATGAAATCTATGTCATCAGGCCCTTAGCAGCACAATGAGTGGATTCAGGTATGATGATTCTAACTGAAATAAGTCACACAGAAAAAGAAACATCATAAGATATCAGGAATACACGGAATGTAAACTTGGCTACACAGGAACTGAATTACAGAACAGAACAGGGTCTCAAATTTAGAAAACCAACTTATGCTTGCTTAAGGGGAAAGGTGAGTTGGGGTGCTGCATAAAACCAGAGATTGAAATGAGCACAGATAAAGTTCCTTAAGCCAAATATGGAATAGACAAGAGCTACTCCTTGCTCAACGAAATGGACTCAACACCGCATATTAAATGCCTAAGAATGTACCTGACTAGTAAGTATCTTAAAACCTATGGATTGCTATGTCTCCGAAAGAGAATCAAGCATGTGTACAGGGGCATAAACGCAGCAGTGATAGGATTGGAGAGGTTCGGTGAGCAAATGAAGACCCTTTGAAGTCATATTGCATGGTACCCATTCCACGGGTTTCAACTACCCAGGTTTAAGGTATTCTTCCTTCAGCTAAAACATGCATGTGGAACCTAGAGTATGATCAACCATGTGATCGGGAGACGTGTTCAAATATGTCTCAGTTTTCGTACCCTGGTACTCGGGTGCAACATTCCAGACGCTTTACTAACACCCTCCCGACTTGGAGAGTCAGTCCCTTTAACCTCCTGTTTGGCCCAGTTTGCAATTTCTGCGGAAGATGAACAGGAATAGCGAGAACCAATGAGAGACTAGCTGGAGGTGTCTGGACGGGCAAATTTAACTCTCATTTCCCACCAGGAAGAGGAATTAACCAAAGGCTCAGCGTGCCGTGCCGGAACCAGATTAGGGCCTGAAGCCATCCTGCGGTGTTGCGGCCAGCTCAAAAGAAAGCGAGTTGAAGAAAGGAGCTCAGGGGCACTGTAATTCACAAACCTGCAGAGTTATAAATGACAGCTATCGTCCAAAAATATACTGAAGTAAGGCTGCCAAGAGGACTTGAAAGCGGGGCAGAATTGCAGGAAACCGATTTCAGGAGGCAGACTGGAATTGCATTGAAAGCATAGGAAAAGAGGCAGAACGTCCACAATGATGCACTTGGCCAAAAAGGGCGTATGCGTTTTTTCCTGAATATATTCAGGAAAAAACGCATACGCCCTTTTTGGCCAACCAAGCAAGCTTGCAAAGGAAATCTGCACTACAATGAAGTCTCACTTCCCCCCGGTCAAAAGGGCCATCTGAAAAAAGTGTAAAATCCAGAAAGGCAGGACAGGCCATGGAGAACTGGGAGCCTTGTTATGCTGATGGGCGGGATGTAAATTGCCAACAGACACTCGGGAGAAGTGTATGGTGTTTCCTGAAACATCTAAAAAACAAAGCAACAGAGCCTAGGGCACTTCCACTTATGGTCCTATAGCTTAGGGAAATTAAAATCAAAAAGACACAGCCACCCCAAAGTTTGGGACGCCTCTGTTTACAAGAACCTCGTTTAGCGTACAAGTTCAACATCGCAGAAAGTGAAAAATGGATAAAGAAGTTGTGGTATTTACTTACAAAGCAATATCACTCAGCAATGAAATCTATGTCATCAGGCCCTTAGCAGCACAATGAGTGGATTCAGGTATGATGATTCTAACTGAAATAAGTCACACAGAAAAAGAAACATCATAAGATATCAGTAATACACGGAATGTAAACTTGGCTACACAGGAACTGAATTACAGAACAGAACAGGGTCTCAAATTTAGAAAACCAACTTATGCTTGCTTAAGGGTAAAGGTGAGTTGGGGTGCTGCATAAAACCAGAGATTGAAATGAACACAGATAAAGTTCCTTAAGCCAAATATGGAATAGACAAGAGCTACTCCTTGCTCAACGAAATGGACTCAACACCGCATATTAAATGCCTAAGAATGTACCTGACTAGTAAGTATCTTAAAACCTATGGATTGCTATGTCTCCGAAAGAGAATCAAGCATGTGTACAGGGGCATAAATGCAGCAGTGATAGGATTGGAGAGGTTCGGTGAGCAAATGAAGACCCTTTGAAGTCATATTGCATGGTACCCATTCCACGGGTTTCAACTACCCAGGTTTAAGGTATTCTTCCTTCAGCTAAAACATGCATGTGGAACCTAGAGTATGATCAACCATGTGATCGGGAGACGTGTTCAAATATGTCTCAGTTTTCGTACCCTGGTACTCGGGTGCAACATTCCAGACGCTTTACTAACACCCTCCCGACTTGGAGAGTCAGTCCCTTTAACCTCCTGTTTGGCCCAGTTTGCAATTTCTGCGGAAGATGAACAGGAATAGCGAGAACCAATGAGAGACTAGCTGGAGGTGTCTGGACGGGCAAATTTAACTCTCATTTCCCACCAGGAAGAGGAATTAACCAAAGGCTCAGCGTGCCGTGCCGGAACCAGATTAGGGCCTGAAGCCATCCTGCGGTGTTGCGGCCAGCTCAAAAGAAAGCGAGTTGAAGAAAGGAGCTCAGGGGCACTGTAATTCACAAACCTGCAGAGTTATAAATGACTGCTATCGTCCAAAAATATACTGAAGTAAGGCTGCCAAGAGGACTTGAAAGCGGGGCAGAATTGCAGGAAACCGATTTCAGGAGGTAGACTGGAATTGCATTGAAAGCATAGGAAAAGAGGCAGAACGTCCACAATGATGCACTTGGCCAAAAAGGGCGTATGCGTTTTTTCCTGAATATATTCAGGAAAAAACGCATACGCCCTTTTTGGCCAACCAAGCAAGCTTGCAAAGGAAATCTGCACTACAATGAAGTCTCACTTCCCTCCGGTCAAAAGGGCTATCTGAAAAAAGTGTAAAATCCAGAAAGGGAGGACAGGCCATGGAGAACTGGGAGCCTTGTTATGCTGATGGGCGGGATGTAAATTGCCAACAGACACTCGGGAGAAGTGTATGGTGTTTCCTGAAACATCTAAAAAACAAAGCAACAGAGCCTAGGGCACTTCCACTTATGGTCCTATAGCTTAGGGAAATTAAAATCAAAAAGACACAGCCACCCCAAAGTTTGGGACGCCTCTGTTTACAAGAACCTCGTTTAGCGTACAAGTTCAACATCGCAGAAAGTGAAAAATGGATAAAGAAGTTGTGGTATTTACTTACAAAGCAATATCACTCAGCAATGAAATCTATGTCATCAGGCCCTTAGCAGCACAATGAGTGGATTCAGGTATGATGATTCTAACTGAAATAAGTCACACAGAAAAAGAAACATCATAAGATATCAGTAATACACGGAATGTAAACTTGGCTACACAGGAACTGAATTACAGAACAGAACAGGGTCTCAAATTTAGAAAACCAACTTATGCTTGCTTAAGGGGAAAGGTGAGTTGGGGTGCTGCATAAAACCAGAGATTGAAATGAGCACAGATAAAGTTCCTTAAGCCAAATATGGAATAGACAAGAGCTACTCCTTGCTCAACGAAATGGACTCAACACCGCATATTAAATGCCTAAGAATGTACCTGACTAGTAAGTATCTTAAAACCTATGGATTGCTATGTCTCCGAAAGAGAATCAAGCATGTGTACAGGGGCATAAACGCAGCAGTGATAGGATTGGAGAGGTTCGGTGAGCAAATGAAGACCCTTTGAAGTCATATTGCATGGTACCCATTCCACGGGTTTCAACTACCCAGGTTTAAGGTATTCTTCCTTCAGCTAAAACATGCATGTGGAACCTAGAGTATGATCAACCATGTGATCGGGAGACGTGTTCAAATATGTCTCAGTTTTCGTACCCTGGTACTCGGGTGCAACATTCCAGACGCTTTACTAACACCCTCCCGACTTGGAGAGTCAGTCCCTTTAACCTCCTGTTTGGCCCAGTTTGCAATTTCTGCGGAAGATGAACAGGAATAGCGAGAACCAATGAGAGACTAGCTGGAGGTGTCTGGACGGGCAAATTTAACTCTCATTTCCCACCAGGAAGAGGAATTAACCAAAGGCTCAGTGTGCCGTGCCGGAACCAGATTAGGGCCTGAAGCCATCCTGCGGTGTTGCGGCCAGCTCAAAAGAAAGCGAGTTGAAGAAAGGAGCTCAGGGGCACTGTAATTCACAAACCTGCAGAGTTATAAATGACAGCTATCGTCCAAAAATATACTGAAGTAAGGCTGCCAAGAGGACTTGAAAGCGGGGCAGAATTGCAGGAAACCGATTTCAGGAGGTAGACTGGAATTGCATTGAAAGCATAGGAAAAGAGGCAGAACGTCCACAATGATGCACTTGGCCAAAAAGGGCGTATGCGTTTTTTCCTGAATATATTCAGGAAAAAACGCATACGCCCTTTTTGGCCAACCAAGCAAGCTTGCAAAGGAAATCTGCACTACAATGAAGTCTCACTTCCCCCCGGTCAAAAGGGCCATCTGAAAAAAGTGTAAAATCCAGAAAGGCAGGACAGGCCATGGAGAACTGGGAGCCTTGTTATGCTGATGGGCGGGATGTAAATTGCCAACAGACACTCGGGAGAAGTGTATGGTGTTTCCTGAAACATCTAAAAAACAAAGCAACAGAGCCTAGGGCACTTCCACTTATGGTCCTATAGCTTAGGGAAATTAAAATCAAAAAGACACAGCCACCCCAAAGTTTGGGACACCTCTGTTTACAAGAACCTCGTTTAGCGTACAAGTTCAACATCGCAGAAAGTGAAAAATGGATAAAGAAGTTGTGGTATTTACTTACAAAGCAATATCACTCAGCAATGAAATCTATGTCATCAGGCCCTTAGCAGCACAATGAGTGGATTCAGGTATGATGATTCTAACTGAAATAAGTCACACAGAAAAAGAAACATCATAAGATATCAGTAATACACGGAATGTAAACTTGGCTACACAGGAACTGAATTACAGAACAGAACAGGGTCTCAAATTTAGAAAACCAACTTATGCTTGCTTAAGGGGAAAGGTGAGTTGGGGTGCTGCATAAAACCAGAGATTGAAATGAACACAGATAAAGTTCCTTAAGCCAAATATGGAATAGACAAGAGCTACTCCTTGCTCAACGAAATGGACTCAACACCGCATATTAAATGCCTAAGAATGTACCTGACTAGTAAGTATCTTAAAACCTATGGATTGCTATGTCTCCGAAAGAGAATCAAGCATGTGTACAGGGGCATAAATGCAGCAGTGATAGGATTGGAGAGGTTCGGTGAGCAAATGAAGACCCTTTGAAGTCATATTGCATGGTACCCATTCCACGGGTTTCAACTACCCAGGTTTAAGGTATTCTTCCTTCAGCTAAAACATGCATGTGGAACCTAGAGTATGATCAACCATGTGATCGGGAGACGTGTTCAAATATGTCTCAGTTTTCGTACCCTGGTACTCGGGTGCAACATTCCAGACGCTTTACTAACACCCTCCCGACTTGGAGAGTCAGTCCCTTTAACCTCCTGTTTGGCCCAGTTTGCAATTTCTGCGGAAGATGAACAGGAATAGCGAGAACCAATGAGAGACTAGCTGGAGGTGTCTGGACGGGCAAATTTAACTCTCATTTCCCACCAGGAAGAGGAATTAACCAAAGGCTCAGCGTGCCGTGCCGGAACCAGATTAGGGCCTGAAGCCATCCTGCGGTGTTGCGGCCAGCTCAAAAGAAAGCGAGTTGAAGAAAGGAGCTCAGGGGCACTGTAATTCACAAACCTGCAGAGTTATAAATGACTGCTATCGTCCAAAAATATACTGAAGTAAGGCTGCCAAGAGGACTTGAAAGCGGGGCAGAATTGCAGGAAACCGATTTCAGGAGGTAGACTGGAATTGCATTGAAAGCATAGGAAAAGAGGCAGAACGTCCACAATGATGCACTTGGCCAAAAAGGGCGTATGCGTTTTTTCCTGAATATATTCAGGAAAAAACGCATACGCCCTTTTTGGCCAACCAAGCAAGCTTGCAAAGGAAATCTGCACTACAATGAAGTCTCACTTCCCTCCGGTCAAAAGGGCTATCTGAAAAAAGTGTAAAATCCAGAAAGGGAGGACAGGCCATGGAGAACTGGGAGCCTTGTTATGCTGATGGGCGGGATGTAAATTGCCAACAGACACTCGGGAGAAGTGTATGGTGTTTCCTGAAACATCTAAAAAACAAAGCAACAGAGCCTAGGGCACTTCCACTTATGGTCCTATAGCTTAGGGAAATTAAAATCAAAAAGACACAGCCACCCCAAAGTTTGGGACGCCTCTGTTTACAAGAACCTCGTTTAGCGTACAAGTTCAACATCGCAGAAAGTGAAAAATGGATAAAGAAGTTGTGGTATTTACTTACAAAGCAATATCACTCAGCAATGAAATCTATGTCATCAGGCCCTTAGCAGCACAATGAGTGGATTCAGGTATGATGATTCTAACTGAAATAAGTCACACAGAAAAAGAAACATCATAAGATATCAGTAATACACGGAATGTAAACTTGGCTACACAGGAACTGAATTACAGAACAGAACAGGGTCTCAAATTTAGAAAACCAACTTATGCTTGCTTAAGGGGAAAGGTGAGTTGGGGTGCTGCATAAAACCAGAGATTGAAATGAGCACAGATAAAGTTCCTTAAGCCAAATATGGAATAGACAAGAGCTACTCCTTGCTCAACGAAATGGACTCAACACCGCATATTAAATGCCTAAGAATGTACCTGACTAGTAAGTATCTTAAAACCTATGGATTGCTATGTCTCCGAAAGAGAATCAAGCATGTGTACAGGGGCATAAACGCAGCAGTGATAGGATTGGAGAGGTTCGGTGAGCAAATGAAGACCCTTTGAAGTCATATTGCATGGTACCCATTCCACGGGTTTCAACTACCCAGGTTTAAGGTATTCTTCCTTCAGCTAAAACATGCATGTGGAACCTAGAGTATGATCAACCATGTGATCGGGAGACGTGTTCAAATATGTCTCAGTTTTCGTACCCTGGTACTCGGGTGCAACATTCCAGACGCTTTACTAACACCCTCCCGACTTGGAGAGTCAGTCCCTTTAACCTCCTGTTTGGCCCAGTTTGCAATTTCTGCGGAAGATGAACAGGAATAGCGAGAACCAATGAGAGACTAGCTGGAGGTGTCTGGACGGGCAAATTTAACTCTCATTTCCCACCAGGAAGAGGAATTAACCAAAGGCTCAGTGTGCCGTGCCGGAACCAGATTAGGGCCTGAAGCCATCCTGCGGTGTTGCGGCCAGCTCAAAAGAAAGCGAGTTGAAGAAAGGAGCTCAGGGGCACTGTAATTCACAAACCTGCAGAGTTATAAATGACAGCTATCGTCCAAAAATATACTGAAGTAAGGCTGCCAAGAGGACTTGAAAGCGGGGCAGAATTGCAGGAAACCGATTTCAGGAGGTAGACTGGAATTGCATTGAAAGCATAGGAAAAGAGGCAGAACGTCCACAATGATGCACTTGGCCAAAAAGGGCGTATGCGTTTTTTCCTGAATATATTCAGGAAAAAACGCATACGCCCTTTTTGGCCAACCAAGCAAGCTTGCAAAGGAAATCTGCACTACAATGAAGTCTCACTTCCCCCCGGTCAAAAGGGCCATCTGAAAAAAGTGTAAAATCCAGAAAGGCAGGACAGGCCATGGAGAACTGGGAGCCTTGTTATGCTGATGGGCGGGATGTAAATTGCCAACAGACACTCGGGAGAAGTGTATGGTGTTTCCTGAAACATCTAAAAAACAAAGCAACAGAGCCTAGGGCACTTCCACTTATGGTCCTATAGCTTAGGGAAATTAAAATCAAAAAGACACAGCCACCCCAAAGTTTGGGACGCCTCTGTTTACAAGAACCTCGTTTAGCGTACAAGTTCAACATCGCAGAAAGTGAAAAATGGATAAAGAAGTTGTGGTATTTACTTACAAAGCAATATCACTCAGCAATGAAATCTATGTCATCAGGCCCTTAGCAGCACAATGAGTGGATTCAGGTATGATGATTCTAACTGAAATAAGTCACACAGAAAAAGAAACATCATAAGATATCAGGAATACACGGAATGTAAACTTGGCTACACAGGAACTGAATTACAGAACAGAACAGGGTCTCAAATTTAGAAAACCAACTTATGCTTGCTTAAGGGGAAAGGTGAGTTGGGGTGCTGCATAAAACCAGAGATTGAAATGAGCACAGATAAAGTTCCTTAAGCCAAATATGGAATAGACAAGAGCTACTCCTTGCTCAACGAAATGGACTCAACACCGCATATTAAATGCCTAAGAATGTACCTGACTAGTAAGTATCTTAAAACCTATGGATTGCTATGTCTCCGAAAGAGAATCAAGCATGTGTACAGGGGCATAAACGCAGCAGTGATAGGATTGGAGAGGTTCGGTGAGCAAATGAAGACCCTTTGAAGTCATATTGCATGGTACCCATTCCACGGGTTTCAACTACCCAGGTTTAAGGTATTCTTCCTTCAGCTAAAACATGCATGTGGAACCTAGAGTATGATCAACCATGTGATCGGGAGACGTGTTCAAATATGTCTCAGTTTTCGTACCCTGGTACTCGGGTGCAACATTCCAGACGCTTTACTAACACCCTCCCGACTTGGAGAGTCAGTCCCTTTAACCTCCTGTTTGGCCCAGTTTGCAATTTCTGCGGAAGATGAACAGGAATAGCGAGAACCAATGAGAGACTAGCTGGAGGTGTCTGGACGGGCAAATTTAACTCTCATTTCCCACCAGGAAGAGGAATTAACCAAAGGCTCAGCGTGCCGTGCCGGAACCAGATTAGGGCCTGAAGCCATCCTGCGGTGTTGCGGCCAGCTCAAAAGAAAGCGAGTTGAAGAAAGGAGCTCAGGGGCACTGTAATTCACAAACCTGCAGAGTTATAAATGACAGCTATCGTCCAAAAATATACTGAAGTAAGGCTGCCAAGAGGACTTGAAAGCGGGGCAGAATTGCAGGAAACCGATTTCAGGAGGTAGACTGGAATTGCATTGAAAGCATAGGAAAAGAGGCAGAACGTCCACAATGATGCACTTGGCCAAAAAGGGCGTATGCGTTTTTTCCTGAATATATTCAGGAAAAAACGCATACGCCCTTTTTGGCCAACCAAGCAAGCTTGCAAAGGAAATCTGCACTACAATGAAGTCTCACTTCCCCCCGGTCAAAAGGGCCATCTGAAAAAAGTGTAAAATCCAGAAAGGGAGGACAGGCCATGGAGAACTGGGAGCCTTGTTATGCTGATGGGCGGGATGTAAATTGCCAACAGACACTCGGGAGAAGTGTATGGTGTTTCCTGAAACATCTAAAAAACAAAGCAACAGAGCCTAGGGCACTTCCACTTATGGTCCTATAGCTTAGGGAAATTAAAATCAAAAAGACACAGCCACCCCAAAGTTTGGGACGCCTCTGTTTACAAGAACCTCGTTTAGCGTACAAGTTCAACATCGCAGAAAGTGAAAAATGGATAAAGAAGTTGTGGTATTTACTTACAAAGCAATATCACTCAGCAATGAAATCTATGTCATCAGGCCCTTAGCAGCACAATGAGTGGATTCAGGTATGATGATTCTAACTGAAATAAGTCACACAGAAAAAGAAACATCATAAGATATCAGTAATACACGGAATGTAAACTTGGCTACACAGGAACTGAATTACAGAACAGAACAGGGTCTCAAATTTAGAAAACCAACTTATGCTTGCTTAAGGGGAAAGGTGAGTTGGGGTGCTGCATAAAACCAGAGATTGAAATGAGCACAGATAAAGTTCCTTAAGCCAAATATGGAATAGACAAGAGCTACTCCTTGCTCAACGAAATGGACTCAACACCGCATATTAAATGCCTAAGAATGTACCTGACTAGTAAGTATCTTAAAACCTATGGATTGCTATGTCTCCGAAAGAGAATCAAGCATGTATACAGGGGCATAAACGCAGCAGTGATAGGATTGGAGAGGTTCGGTGAGCAAATGAAGACCCTTTGAAGTCATATTGCATGGTACCCATTCCACGGGTTTCAACTACCCAGGTTTAAGGTATTCTTCCTTCAGCTAAAACATGCATGTGGAACCTAGAGTATGATCAACCATGTGATCGGGAGACGTGTTCAAATATGTCTCAGTTTTCGTACCCTGGTACTCGGGTGCAACATTCCAGACGCTTTACTAACACCCTCCCGACTTGGAGAGTCAGTCCCTTTAACCTCCTGTTTGGCCCAGTTTGCAATTTCTGCGGAAGATGAACAGGAATAGCGAGAACCAATGAGAGACTAGCTGGAGGTGTCTGGACGGGCAAATTTAACTCTCATTTCCCACCAGGAAGAGGAATTAACCAAAGGCTCAGCGTGCCGTGCCGGAACCAGATTAGGGCCTGAAGCCATCCTGCGGTGTTGCGGCCAGCTCAAAAGAAAGCGAGTTGAAGAAAGGAGCTCAGGGGCACTGTAATTCACAAACCTGCAGAGTTATAAATGACAGCTATCGTCCAAAAATATACTGAAGTAAGGCTGCCAAGAGGACTTGAAAGCGGGGCAGAATTGCAGGAAACCGATTTCAGGAGGCAGACTGGAATTGCATTGAAAGCATAGGAAAAGAGGCAGAACGTCCACAATGATGCACTTGGCCAAAAAGGGCGTATGCGTTTTTTCCTGAATATATTCAGGAAAAAACGCATACGCCCTTTTTGGCCAACCAAGCAAGCTTGCAAAGGAAATCTGCACTACAATGAAGTCTCACTTCCCCCCGGTCAAAAGGGCCATCTGAAAAAAGTGTAAAATCCAGAAAGGCAGGACAGGCCATGGAGAACTGGGAGCCTTGTTATGCTGATGGGCGGGATGTAAATTGCCAACAGACACTCGGGAGAAGTGTATGGTGTTTCCTGAAACATCTAAAAAACAAAGCAACAGAGCCTAGGGCACTTCCACTTATGGTCCTATAGCTTAGGGAAATTAAAATCAAAAAGACACAGCCACCCCAAAGTTTGGGACGCCTCTGTTTACAAGAACCTCGTTTAGCGTACAAGTTCAACATCGCAGAAAGTGAAAAATGGATAAAGAAGTTGTGGTATTTACTTACAAAGCAATATCACTCAGCAATGAAATCTATGTCATCAGGCCCTTAGCAGCACAATGAGTGGATTCAGGTATGATGATTCTAACTGAAATAAGTCACACAGAAAAAGAAACATCATAAGATATCAGTAATACACGGAATGTAAACTTGGCTACACAGGAACTGAATTACAGAACAGAACAGGGTCTCAAATTTAGAAAACCAACTTATGCTTGCTTAAGGGTAAAGGTGAGTTGGGGTGCTGCATAAAACCAGAGATTGAAATGAACACAGATAAAGTTCCTTAAGCCAAATATGGAATAGACAAGAGCTACTCCTTGCTCAACGAAATGGACTCAACACCGCATATTAAATGCCTAAGAATGTACCTGACTAGTAAGTATCTTAAAACCTATGGATTGCTATGTCTCCGAAAGAGAATCAAGCATGTGTACAGGGGCATAAATGCAGCAGTGATAGGATTGGAGAGGTTCGGTGAGCAAATGAAGACCCTTTGAAGTCATATTGCATGGTACCCATTCCACGGGTTTCAACTACCCAGGTTTAAGGTATTCTTCCTTCAGCTAAAACATGCATGTGGAACCTAGAGTATGATCAACCATGTGATCGGGAGACGTGTTCAAATATGTCTCAGTTTTCGTACCCTGGTACTCGGGTGCAACATTCCAGACGCTTTACTAACACCCTCCCGACTTGGAGAGTCAGTCCCTTTAACCTCCTGTTTGGCCCAGTTTGCAATTTCTGCGGAAGATGAACAGGAATAGCGAGAACCAATGAGAGACTAGCTGGAGGTGTCTGGACGGGCAAATTTAACTCTCATTTCCCACCAGGAAGAGGAATTAACCAAAGGCTCAGCGTGCCGTGCCGGAACCAGATTAGGGCCTGAAGCCATCCTGCGGTGTTGCGGCCAGCTCAAAAGAAAGCGAGTTGAAGAAAGGAGCTCAGGGGCACTGTAATTCACAAACCTGCAGAGTTATAAATGACTGCTATCGTCCAAAAATATACTGAAGTAAGGCTGCCAAGAGGACTTGAAAGCGGGGCAGAATTGCAGGAAACCGATTTCAGGAGGTAGACTGGAATTGCATTGAAAGCATAGGAAAAGAGGCAGAACGTCCACAATGATGCACTTGGCCAAAAAGGGCGTATGCGTTTTTTCCTGAATATATTCAGGAAAAAACGCATACGCCCTTTTTGGCCAACCAAGCAAGCTTGCAAAGGAAATCTGCACTACAATGAAGTCTCACTTCCCTCCGGTCAAAAGGGCTATCTGAAAAAAGTGTAAAATCCAGAAAGGGAGGACAGGCCATGGAGAACTGGGAGCCTTGTTATGCTGATGGGCGGGATGTAAATTGCCAACAGACACTCGGGAGAAGTGTATGGTGTTTCCTGAAACATCTAAAAAACAAAGCAACAGAGCCTAGGGCACTTCCACTTATGGTCCTATAGCTTAGGGAAATTAAAATCAAAAAGACACAGCCACCCCAAAGTTTGGGACGCCTCTGTTTACAAGAACCTCGTTTAGCGTACAAGTTCAACATCGCAGAAAGTGAAAAATGGATAAAGAAGTTGTGGTATTTACTTACAAAGCAATATCACTCAGCAATGAAATCTATGTCATCAGGCCCTTAGCAGCACAATGAGTGGATTCAGGTATGATGATTCTAACTGAAATAAGTCACACAGAAAAAGAAACATCATAAGATATCAGTAATACACGGAATGTAAACTTGGCTACACAGGAACTGAATTACAGAACAGAACAGGGTCTCAAATTTAGAAAACCAACTTATGCTTGCTTAAGGGGAAAGGTGAGTTGGGGTGCTGCATAAAACCAGAGATTGAAATGAGCACAGATAAAGTTCCTTAAGCCAAATATGGAATAGACAAGAGCTACTCCTTGCTCAACGAAATGGACTCAACACCGCATATTAAATGCCTAAGAATGTACCTGACTAGTAAGTATCTTAAAACCTATGGATTGCTATGTCTCCGAAAGAGAATCAAGCATGTGTACAGGGGCATAAACGCAGCAGTGATAGGATTGGAGAGGTTCGGTGAGCAAATGAAGACCCTTTGAAGTCATATTGCATGGTACCCATTCCACGGGTTTCAACTACCCAGGTTTAAGGTATTCTTCCTTCAGCTAAAACATGCATGTGGAACCTAGAGTATGATCAACCATGTGATCGGGAGACGTGTTCAAATATGTCTCAGTTTTCGTACCCTGGTACTCGGGTGCAACATTCCAGACGCTTTACTAACACCCTCCCGACTTGGAGAGTCAGTCCCTTTAACCTCCTGTTTGGCCCAGTTTGCAATTTCTGCGGAAGATGAACAGGAATAGCGAGAACCAATGAGAGACTAGCTGGAGGTGTCTGGACGGGCAAATTTAACTCTCATTTCCCACCAGGAAGAGGAATTAACCAAAGGCTCAGTGTGCCGTGCCGGAACCAGATTAGGGCCTGAAGCCATCCTGCGGTGTTGCGGCCAGCTCAAAAGAAAGCGAGTTGAAGAAAGGAGCTCAGGGGCACTGTAATTCACAAACCTGCAGAGTTATAAATGACAGCTATCGTCCAAAAATATACTGAAGTAAGGCTGCCAAGAGGACTTGAAAGCGGGGCAGAATTGCAGGAAACCGATTTCAGGAGGTAGACTGGAATTGCATTGAAAGCATAGGAAAAGAGGCAGAACGTCCACAATGATGCACTTGGCCAAAAAGGGCGTATGCGTTTTTTCCTGAATATATTCAGGAAAAAACGCATACGCCCTTTTTGGCCAACCAAGCAAGCTTGCAAAGGAAATCTGCACTACAATGAAGTCTCACTTCCCCCCGGTCAAAAGGGCCATCTGAAAAAAGTGTAAAATCCAGAAAGGCAGGACAGGCCATGGAGAACTGGGAGCCTTGTTATGCTGATGGGCGGGATGTAAATTGCCAACAGACACTCGGGAGAAGTGTATGGTGTTTCCTGAAACATCTAAAAAACAAAGCAACAGAGCCTAGGGCACTTCCACTTATGGTCCTATAGCTTAGGGAAATTAAAATCAAAAAGACACAGCCACCCCAAAGTTTGGGACACCTCTGTTTACAAGAACCTCGTTTACAGTACAAGTTCAACATCGCAGAAAGTGAAAAATGGATAAAGAAGTTGTGGTATTTACTTACAAAGCAATATCACTCAGCAATGAAATCTATGTCATCAGGCCCTTAGCAGCACAATGAGTGGATTCAGGTATGATGATTCTAACTGAAATAAGTCACACAGAAAAAGAAACATCATAAGATATCAGTAATACACGGAATGTAAACTTGGCTACACAGGAACTGAATTACAGAACAGAACAGGGTCTCAAATTTAGAAAACCAACTTATGCTTGCTTAAGGGGAAAGGTGAGTTGGGGTGCTGCATAAAACCAGAGATTGAAATGAGCACAGATAAAGTTCCTTAAGCCAAATATGGAATAGACAAGAGCTACTCCTTGCTCAACGAAATGGACTCAACACCGCATATTAAATGCCTAAGAATGTACCTGACTAGTAAGTATCTTAAAACCTATGGATTGCTATGTCTCCGAAAGAGAATCAAGCATGTGTACAGGGGCATAAACGCAGCAGTGATAGGATTGGAGAGGTTCGGTGAGCAAATGAAGACCCTTTGAAGTCATATTGCATGGTACCCATTCCACGGGTTTCAACTACCCAGGTTTAAGGTATTCTTCCTTCAGCTAAAACATGCATGTGGAACCTAGAGTATGATCAACCATGTGATCGGGAGACGTGTTCAAATATGTCTCAGTTTTCGTACCCTGGTACTCGGGTGCAACATTCCAGACGCTTTACTAACACCCTCCCGACTTGGAGAGTCAGTCCCTTTAACCTCCTGTTTGGCCCAGTTTGCAATTTCTGCGGAAGATGAACAGGAATAGCGAGAACCAATGAGAGACTAGCTGGAGGTGTCTGGACGGGCAAATTTAACTCTCATTTCCCACCAGGAAGAGGAATTAACCAAAGGCTCAGTGTGCCGTGCCGGAACCAGATTAGGGCCTGAAGCCATCCTGCGGTGTTGCGGCCAGCTCAAAAGAAAGCGAGTTGAAGAAAGGAGCTCAGGGGCACTGTAATTCACAAACCTGCAGAGTTATAAATGACAGCTATCGTCCAAAAATATACTGAAGTAAGGCTGCCAAGAGGACTTGAAAGCGGGGCAGAATTGCAGGAAACCGATTTCAGGAGGTAGACTGGAATTGCATTGAAAGCATAGGAAAAGAGGCAGAACGTCCACAATGATGCACTTGGCCAAAAAGGGCGTATGCGTTTTTTCCTGAATATATTCAGGAAAAAACGCATACGCCCTTTTTGGCCAACCAAGCAAGCTTGCAAAGGAAATCTGCACTACAATGAAGTCTCACTTCCCCCCGGTCAAAAGGGCCATCTGAAAAAAGTGTAAAATCCAGAAAGGCAGGACAGGCCATGGAGAACTGGGAGCCTTGTTATGCTGATGGGCGGGATGTAAATTGCCAACAGACACTCGGGAGAAGTGTATGGTGTTTCCTGAAACATCTAAAAAACAAAGCAACAGAGCCTAGGGCACTTCCACTTATGGTCCTATAGCTTAGGGAAATTAAAATCAAAAAGACACAGCCACCCCAAAGTTTGGGACACCTCTGTTTACAAGAACCTCGTTTACAGTACAAGTTCAACATCGCAGAAAGTGAAAAATGGATAAAGAAGTTGTGGTATTTACTTACAAAGCAATATCACTCAGCAATGAAATCTATGTCATCAGGCCCTTAGCAGCACAATGAGTGGATTCAGGTATGATGATTCTAACTGAAATAAGTCACACAGAAAAAGAAACATCATAAGATATCAGTAATACACGGAATGTAAACTTGGCTACACAGGAACTGAATTACAGAACAGAACAGGGTCTCAAATTTAGAAAACCAACTTATGCTTGCTTAAGGGGAAAGGTGAGTTGGGGTGCTGCATAAAACCAGAGATTGAAATGAACACAGATAAAGTTCCTTAAGCCAAATATGGAATAGACAAGAGCTACTCCTTGCTCAACGAAATGGACTCAACACCGCATATTAAATGCCTAAGAATGTACCTGACTAGTAAGTATCTTAAAACCTATGGATTGCTATGTCTCCGAAAGAGAATCAAGCATGTGTACAGGGGCATAAATGCAGCAGTGATAGGATTGGAGAGGTTCGGTGAGCAAATGAAGACCCTTTGAAGTCATATTGCATGGTACCCATTCCACGGGTTTCAACTACCCAGGTTTAAGGTATTCTTCCTTCAGCTAAAACATGCATGTGGAACCTAGAGTATGATCAACCATGTGATCGGGAGACGTGTTCAAATATGTCTCAGTTTTCGTACCCTGGTACTCGGGTGCAACATTCCAGACGCTTTACTAACACCCTCCCGACTTGGAGAGTCAGTCCCTTTAACCTCCTGTTTGGCCCAGTTTGCAATTTCTGCGGAAGATGAACAGGAATAGCGAGAACCAATGAGAGACTAGCTGGAGGTGTCTGGACGGGCAAATTTAACTCTCATTTCCCACCAGGAAGAGGAATTAACCAAAGGCTCAGCGTGCCGTGCCGGAACCAGATTAGGGCCTGAAGCCATCCTGCGGTGTTGCGGCCAGCTCAAAAGAAAGCGAGTTGAAGAAAGGAGCTCAGGGGCACTGTAATTCACAAACCTGCAGAGTTATAAATGACTGCTATCGTCCAAAAATATACTGAAGTAAGGCTGCCAAGAGGACTTGAAAGCGGGGCAGAATTGCAGGAAACCGATTTCAGGAGGTAGACTGGAATTGCATTGAAAGCATAGGAAAAGAGGCAGAACGTCCACAATGATGCACTTGGCCAAAAAGGGCGTATGCGTTTTTTCCTGAATATATTCAGGAAAAAACGCATACGCCCTTTTTGGCCAACCAAGCAAGCTTGCAAAGGAAATCTGCACTACAATGAAGTCTCACTTCCCTCCGGTCAAAAGGGCTATCTGAAAAAAGTGTAAAATCCAGAAAGGGAGGACAGGCCATGGAGAACTGGGAGCCTTGTTATGCTGATGGGCGGGATGTAAATTGCCAACAGACACTCGGGAGAAGTGTATGGTGTTTCCTGAAACATCTAAAAAACAAAGCAACAGAGCCTAGGGCACTTCCACTTATGGTCCTATAGCTTAGGGAAATTAAAATCAAAAAGACACAGCCACCCCAAAGTTTGGGACGCCTCTGTTTACAAGAACCTCGTTTAGCGTACAAGTTCAACATCGCAGAAAGTGAAAAATGGATAAAGAAGTTGTGGTATTTACTTACAAAGCAATATCACTCAGCAATGAAATCTATGTCATCAGGCCCTTAGCAGCACAATGAGTGGATTCAGGTATGATGATTCTAACTGAAATAAGTCACACAGAAAAAGAAACATCATAAGATATCAGTAATACACGGAATGTAAACTTGGCTACACAGGAACTGAATTACAGAACAGAACAGGGTCTCAAATTTAGAAAACCAACTTATGCTTGCTTAAGGGGAAAGGTGAGTTGGGGTGCTGCATAAAACCAGAGATTGAAATGAGCACAGATAAAGTTCCTTAAGCCAAATATGGAATAGACAAGAGCTACTCCTTGCTCAACGAAATGGACTCAACACCGCATATTAAATGCCTAAGAATGTACCTGACTAGTAAGTATCTTAAAACCTATGGATTGCTATGTCTCCGAAAGAGAATCAAGCATGTGTACAGGGGCATAAACGCAGCAGTGATAGGATTGGAGAGGTTCGGTGAGCAAATGAAGACCCTTTGAAGTCATATTGCATGGTACCCATTCCACGGGTTTCAACTACCCAGGTTTAAGGTATTCTTCCTTCAGCTAAAACATGCATGTGGAACCTAGAGTATGATCAACCATGTGATCGGGAGACGTGTTCAAATATGTCTCAGTTTTCGTACCCTGCTACTCGGGTGCAACATTCCAGACGCTTTACTAACACCCTCCCGACTTGGAGAGTCAGTCCCTTTAACCTCCTGTTTGGCCCAGTTTGCAATTTCTGCGGAAGATGAACAGGAATAGCGAGAACCAATGAGAGACTAGCTGGAGGTGTCTGGACGGGCAAATTTAACTCTCATTTCCCACCAGGAAGAGGAATTAACCAAAGGCTCAGCGTGCCGTGCCGGAACCAGATTAGGGCCTGAAGCCATCCTGCGGTGTTGCGGCCAGCTCAAAAGAAAGCGAGTTGAAGAAAGGAGCTCAGGGGCACTGTAATTCACAAACCTGCAGAGTTATAAATGACAGCTATCGTCCAAAAATATACTGAAGTAAGGCTGCCAAGAGGACTTGAAAGCGGGGCAGAATTGCAGGAAACCGATTTCAGGAGGTAGACTGGAATTGCATTGAAAGCATAGGAAAAGAGGCAGAACGTCCACAATGATGCACTTGGCCAAAAAGGGCGTATGCGTTTTTTCCTGAATATATTCAGGAAAAAACGCATACGCCCTTTTTGGCCAACCAAGCAAGCTTGCAAAGGAAATCTGCACTACAATGAAGTCTCACTTCCCCCCGGTCAAAAGGGCCATCTGAAAAAAGTGTAAAATCCAGAAAGGCAGGACAGGCCATGGAGAACTGGGAGCCTTGTTATGCTGATGGGCGGGATGTAAATTGCCAACAGACACTCGGGAGAAGTGTATGGTGTTTCCTGAAACATCTAAAAAACAAAGCAACAGAGCCTAGGGCACTTCCACTTATGGTCCTATAGCTTAGGGAAATTAAAATCAAAAAGACACAGCCACCCCAAAGTTTGGGACACCTCTGTTTACAAGAGCCTCGTTTACAGTACAAGTTCAACATCGCAGAAAGTGAAAAATGGATAAAGAAGTTGTGGTATTTACTTACAAAGCAATATCACTCAGCAATGAAATCTATGTCATCAGGCCCTTAGCAGCACAATGAGTGGATTCAGGTATGATGATTCTAACTGAAATAAGTCACACAGAAAAAGAAACATCATAAGATATCAGTAATACACGGAATGTAAACTTGGCTACACAGGAACTGAATTACAGAACAGAACAGGGTCTCAAATTTAGAAAACCAACTTATGCTTGCTTAAGGGTAAAGGTGAGTTGGGGTGCTGCATAAAACCAGAGATTGAAATGAGCACAGATAAAGTTCCTTAAGCCAAATATGGAATAGACAAGAGCTACTCCTTGCTCAACGAAATGGACTCAACACCGCATATTAAATGCCTAAGAATGTACCTGACTAGTAAGTATCTTAAAACCTATGGATTGCTATGTCTCCGAAAGAGAATCAAGCATGTGTACAGGGGCATAAACGCAGCAGTGATAGGATTGGAGAGGTTCGGTGAGCAAATGAAGACCCTTTGAAGTCATATTGCATGGTACCCATTCCACGGGTTTCAACTACCCAGGTTTAAGGTATTCTTCCTTCAGCTAAAACATGCATGTGGAACCTAGAGTATGATCAACCATGTGATCGGGAGACGTGTTCAAATATGTCTCAGTTTTCGTACCCTGGTACTCGGGTGCAACATTCCAGACGCTTTACTAACACCCTCCCGACTTGGAGAGTCAGTCCCTTTAACCTCCTGTTTGGCCCAGTTTGCAATTTCTGCGGAAGATGAACAGGAATAGCGAGAACCAATGAGAGACTAGCTGGAGGTGTCTGGACGGGCAAATTTAACTCTCATTTCCCACCAGGAAGAGGAATTAACCAAAGGCTCAGCGTGCCGTGCCGGAACCAGATTAGGGCCTGAAGCCATCCTGCGGTGTTGCGGCCAGCTCAAAAGAAAGCGAGTTGAAGAAAGGAGCTCAGGGGCACTGTAATTCACAAACCTGCAGAGTTATAAATGACAGCTATCGTCCAAAAATATACTGAAGTAAGGCTGCCAAGAGGACTTGAAAGCGGGGCAGAATTGCAGGAAACCGATTTCAGGAGGTAGACTGGAATTGCATTGAAAGCATAGGAAAAGAGGCAGAACGTCCACAATGATGCACTTGGCCAAAAAGGGCGTATGCGTTTTTTCCTGAATATATTCAGGAAAAAACGCATACGCCCTTTTTGGCCAACCAAGCAAGCTTGCAAAGGAAATCTGCACTACAATGAAGTCTCACTTCCCCCCGGTCAAAAGGGCCATCTGAAAAAAGTGTAAAATCCAGAAAGGCAGGACAGGCCATGGAGAACTGGGAGCCTTGTTATGCTGATGGGCGGGATGTAAATTGCCAACAGACACTCGGGAGAAGTGTATGGTGTTTCCTGAAACATCTAAAAAACAAAGCAACAGAGCCTAGGGCACTTCCACTTATGGTCCTATAGCTTAGGGAAATTAAAATCAAAAAGACACAGCCACCCCAAAGTTTGGGACACCTCTGTTTACAAGAACCTCGTTTACAGTACAAGTTCAACATCGCAGAAAGTGAAAAATGGATAAAGAAGTTGTGGTATTTACTTACAAAGCAATATCACTCAGCAATGAAATCTATGTCATCAGGCCCTTAGCAGCACAATGAGTGGATTCAGGTATGATGATTCTAACTGAAATAAGTCACACAGAAAAAGAAACATCATAAGATATCAGTAATACACGGAATGTAAACTTGGCTACACAGGAACTGAATTACAGAACAGAACAGGGTCTCAAATTTAGAAAACCAACTTATGCTTGCTTAAGGGTAAAGGTGAGTTGGGGTGCTGCATAAAACCAGAGATTGAAATGAACACAGATAAAGTTCCTTAAGCCAAATATGGAATAGACAAGAGCTACTCCTTGCTCAACGAAATGGACTCAACACCGCATATTAAATGCCTAAGAATGTACCTGACTAGTAAGTATCTTAAAACCTATGGATTGCTATGTCTCCGAAAGAGAATCAAGCATGTGTACAGGGGCATAAACGCAGCAGTGATAGGATTGGAGAGGTTCGGTGAGCAAATGAAGACCCTTTGAAGTCATATTGCATGGTACCCATTCCACGGGTTTCAACTACCCAGGTTTAAGGTATTCTTCCTTCAGCTAAAACATGCATGTGGAACCTAGAGTATGATCAACCATGTGATCGGGAGACGTGTTCAAATATGTCTCAGTTTTCGTACCCTGGTACTCGGGTGCAACATTCCAGACGCTTTACTAACACCCTCCCGACTTGGAGAGTCAGTCCCTTTAACCTCCTGTTTGGCCCAGTTTGCAATTTCTGCGGAAGATGAACAGGAATAGCGAGAACCAATGAGAGACTAGCTGGAGGTGTCTGGACGGGCAAATTTAACTCTCATTTCCCACCAGGAAGAGGAATTAACCAAAGGCTCAGCGTGCCGTGCCGGAACCAGATTAGGGCCTGAAGCCATCCTGCGGTGTTGCGGCCAGCTCAAAAGAAAGCGAGTTGAAGAAAGGAGCTCAGGGGCACTGTAATTCACAAACCTGCAGAGTTATAAATGACAGCTATCGTCCAAAAATATACTGAAGTAAGGCTGCCAAGAGGACTTGAAAGCGGGGCAGAATTGCAGGAAACCGATTTCAGGAGGTAGACTGGAATTGCATTGAAAGCATAGGAAAAGAGGCAGAACGTCCACAATGATGCACTTGGCCAAAAAGGGCGTATGCGTTTTTTCCTGAATATATTCAGGAAAAAACGCATACGCCCTTTTTGGCCAACCAAGCAAGCTTGCAAAGGAAATCTGCACTACAATGAAGTCTCACTTCCCCCCGGTCAAAAGGGCTATCTGAAAAAAGTGTAAAATCCAGAAAGGGAGGACAGGCCATGGAGAACTGGGAGCCTTGTTATGCTGATGGGCGGGATGTAAATTGCCAACAGACACTCGGGAGAAGTGTATGGTGTTTCCTGAAACATCTAAAAAACAAAGCAACAGAGCCTAGGGCACTTCCACTTATGGTCCTATAGCTTAGGGAAATTAAAATCAAAAAGACACAGCCACCCCAAAGTTTGGGATGCCTCTGTTTACAAGAACCTCGTTTAGCGTACAAGTTCAACATCGCAGAAAGTGAAAAATGGATAAAGAAGTTGTGGTATTTACTTACAAAGCAATATCACTCAGCAATGAAATCTATGTCATCAGGCCCTTAGCAGCACAATGAGTGGATTCAGGTATGATGATTCTAACTGAAATAAGTCACACAGAAAAAGAAACATCATAAGATATCAGGAATACACGGAATGTAAACTTGGCTACACAGGAACTGAATTACAGAACAGAACAGGGTCTCAAATTTAGAAAACCAACTTATGCTTGCTTAAGGGGAAAGGTGAGTTGGGGTGCTGCATAAAACCAGAGATTGAAATGAGCACAGATAAAGTTCCTTAAGCCAAATATGGAATAGACAAGAGCTACTCCTTGCTCAACGAAATGGACTCAACACCGCATATTAAATGCCTAAGAATGTACCTGACTAGTAAGTATCTTAAAACCTATGGATTGCTATGTCTCCGAAAGAGAATCAAGCATGTGTACAGGGGCATAAACGCAGCAGTGATAGGATTGGAGAGGTTCGGTGAGCAAATGAAGACCCTTTGAAGTCATATTGCATGGTACCCATTCCACGGGTTTCAACTACCCAGGTTTAAGGTATTCTTCCTTCAGCTAAAACATGCATGTGGAACCTAGAGTATGATCAACCATGTGATCGGGAGACGTGTTCAAATATGTCTCAGTTTTCGTACCCTGGTACTCGGGTGCAACATTCCAGACGCTTTACTAACACCCTCCCGACTTGGAGAGTCAGTCCCTTTAACCTCCTGTTTGGCCCAGTTTGCAATTTCTGCGGAAGATGAACAGGAATAGCGAGAACCAATGAGAGACTAGCTGGAGGTGTCTGGACGGGCAAATTTAACTCTCATTTCCCACCAGGAAGAGGAATTAACCAAAGGCTCAGCGTGCCGTGCCGGAACCAGATTAGGGCCTGAAGCCATCCTGCGGTGTTGCGGCCAGCTCAAAAGAAAGCGAGTTGAAGAAAGGAGCTCAGGGGCACTGTAATTCACAAACCTGCAGAGTTATAAATGACAGCTATCGTCCAAAAATATACTGAAGTAAGGCTGCCAAGAGGACTTGAAAGCGGGGCAGAATTGCAGGAAACCGATTTCAGGAGGCAGACTGGAATTGCATTGAAAGCATAGGAAAAGAGGCAGAAAGTCCACAATGATGCACTTGGCCAAAAAGGGCGTATGCGTTTTTTCCTGAATATATTCAGGAAAAAACGCATACGCCCTTTTTGGCCAACCAAGCAAGCTTGCAAAGGAAATCTGCACTACAATGAAGTCTCACTTCCCCCCGGTCAAAAGGGCTATCTGAAAAAAGTGTAAAATCCAGAAAGGGAGGACAGGCCATGGAGAACTGGGAGCCTTGTTATGCTGATGGGCGGGATGTAAATTGCCAACAGACACTCGGGAGAAGTGTATGGTGTTTCCTGAAACATCTAAAAAACAAAGCAACAGAGCCTAGGGCACTTCCACTTATGGTCCTATAGCTTAGGGAAATTAAAATCAAAAAGACACAGCCACCCCAAAGTTTGGGACGCCTCTGTTTACAAGAACCTCATTTAGCGTACAAGTTCAACATCGCAGAAAGTGAAAAATGGATAAAGAAGTTGTGGTATTTACTTACAAAGCAATATCACTCAGCAATGAAATCTATGTCATCAGGCCCTTAGCAGCACAATGAGTGGATTCAGGTATGATGATTCTAACTGAAATAAGTCACACAGAAAAAGAAACATCATAAGATATCAGTAATACACGGAATGTAAACTTGGCTACACAGGAACTGAATTACAGAACAGAACAGGGTCTCAAATTTAGAAAACCAACTTATGCTTGCTTAAGGGGAAAGGTGAGTTGGGGTGCTGCATAAAACCAGAGATTGAAATGAGCACAGATAAAGTTCCTTAAGCCAAATATGGAATAGACAAGAGCTACTCCTTGCTCAACGAAATGGACTCAACACCGCATATTAAATGCCTAAGAATGTACCTGACTAGTAAGTATCTTAAAACCTATGGATTGCTATGTCTCCGAAAGAGAATCAAGCATGTGTACAGGGGCATAAACGCAGCAGTGATAGGATTGGAGAGGTTCGGTGAGCAAATGAAGACCCTTTGAAGTCATATTGCATGGTACCCATTCCACGGGTTTCAACTACCCAGGTTTAAGGTATTCTTCCTTCAGCTAAAACATGCATGTGGAACCTAGAGTATGATCAACCATGTGATCGGGAGACGTGTTCAAATATGTCTCAGTTTTCGTACCCTGGTACTCGGGTGCAACATTCCAGACGCTTTACTAACACCCTCCCGACTTGGAGAGTCAGTCCCTTTAACCTCCTGTTTGGCCCAGTTTGCAATTTCTGCGGAAGATGAACAGGAATAGCGAGAACCAATGAGAGACTAGCTGGAGGTGTCTGGACGGGCAAATTTAACTCTCATTTCCCACCAGGAAGAGGAATTAACCAAAGGCTCAGCGTGCCGTGCCGGAACCAGATTAGGGCCTGAAGCTATCCTGCGGTGTTGCGGCCAGCTCAAAAGAAAGCGAGTTGAAGAAAGGAGCTCAGGGGCACTGTAATTCACAAACCTGCAGAGTTATAAATGACAGCTATCGTCCAAAAATATACTGAAGTAAGGCTGCCAAGAGGACTTGAAAGCGGGGCAGAATTGCAGGAAACCGATTTCAGGAGGTAGACTGGAATTGCATTGAAAGCATAGGAAAAGAGGCAGAACGTCCACAATGATGCACTTGGCCAAAAAGGGCGTATGCGTTTTTTCCTGAATATATTCAGGAAAAAACGCATACGCCCTTTTTGGCCAACCAAGCAAGCTTGCAAAGGAAATCTGCACTACAATGAAGTCTCACTTCCCCCCGGTCAAAAGGGCCATCTGAAAAAAGTGTAAAATCCAGAAAGGCAGGACAGGCCATGGAGAACTGGGAGCCTTGTTATGCTGATGGGCGGGATGTAAATTGCCAACAGACACTCGGGAGAAGTGTATGGTGTTTCCTGAAACATCTAAAAAACAAAGCAACAGAGCCTAGGGCACTTCCACTTATGGTCCTATAGCTTAGGGAAATTAAAATCAAAAAGACACAGCCACCCCAAAGTTTGGGACGCCTCTGTTTACAAGAACCTCGTTTAGCGTACAAGTTCAACATCGCAGAAAGTGAAAAATGGATAAAGAAGTTGTGGTATTTACTTACAAAGCAATATCACTCAGCAATGAAATCTATGTCATCAGGCCCTTAGCAGCACAATGAGTGGATTCAGGTATGATGATTCTAACTGAAATAAGTCACACAGAAAAAGAAACATCATAAGATATCAGTAATACACGGAATGTAAACTTGGCTACACAGGAACTGAATTACAGAACAGAACAGGGTCTCAAATTTAGAAAACCAACTTATGCTTGCTTAAGGGTAAAGGTGAGTTGGGGTGCTGCATAAAACCAGAGATTGAAATGAACACAGATAAAGTTCCTTAAGCCAAATATGGAATAGACAAGAGCTACTCCTTGCTCAACGAAATGGACTCAACACCGCATATTAAATGCCTAAGAATGTACCTGACTAGTAAGTATCTTAAAACCTATGGATTGCTATGTCTCCGAAAGAGAATCAAGCATGTGTACAGGGACATAAACGCAGCAGTGATAGGATTGGAGAGGTTCGGTGAGCAAATGAAGACCCTTTGAAGTCATATTGCATGGTACCCATTCCACGGGTTTCAACTACCCAGGTTTAAGGTATTCTTCCTTCAGCTAAAACATGCATGTGGAACCTAGAGTATGATCAACCATGTGATCGGGAGACGTGTTCAAATATGTCTCAGTTTTCGTACCCTGGTACTCGGGTGCAACATTCCAGACGCTTTACTAACACCCTCCCGACTTGGAGAGTCAGTCCCTTTAACCTCCTGTTTGGCCCAGTTTGCAATTTCTGCGGAAGATGAACAGGAATAGCGAGAACCAATGAGAGACTAGCTGGAGGTGTCTGGACGGGCAAATTTAACTCTCATTTCCCACCAGGAAGAGGAATTAACCAAAGGCTCAGCGTGCCGTGCCGGAACCAGATTAGGGCCTGAAGCCATCCTGCGGTGTTGCGGCCAGCTCAAAAGAAAGCGAGTTGAAGAAAGGAGCTCAGGGGCACTGTAATTCACAAACCTGCAGAGTTATAAATGACAGCTATCGTCCAAAAATATACTGAAGTAAGGCTGCCAAGAGGACTTGAAAGCGGGGCAGAATTGCAGGAAACCGATTTCAGGAGGTAGACTGGAATTGCATTGAAAGCATAGGAAAAGAGGCAGAACGTCCACAATGATGCACTTGGCCAAAAAGGGCGTATGCGTTTTTTCCTGAATATATTCAGGAAAAAACGCATACGCCCTTTTTGGCCAACCAAGCAAGCTTGCAAAGGAAATCTGCACTACAATGAAGTCTCACTTCCCCCCGGTCAAAAGGGCTATCTGAAAAAAGTGTAAAATCCAGAAAGGGAGGACAGGCCATGGAGAACTGGGAGCCTTGTTATGCTGATGGGCGGGATGTAAATTGCCAACAGACACTCGGGAGAAGTGTATGGTGTTTCCTGAAACATCTAAAAAACAAAGCAACAGAGCCTAGGGCACTTCCACTTATGGTCCTATAGCTTAGGGAAATTAAAATCAAAAAGACACAGCCACCCCAAAGTTTGGGACGCCTCTGTTTACAAGAACCTCGTTTAGCGTACAAGTTCAACATCGCAGAAAGTGAAAAATGGATAAAGAAGTTGTGGTATTTACTTACAAAGCAATATCACTCAGCAATGAAATCTATGTCATCAGGCCCTTAGCAGCACAATGAGTGGATTCAGGTATGATGATTCTAACTGAAATAAGTCACACAGAAAAAGAAACATCATAAGATATCAGGAATACACGGAATGTAAACTTGGCTACACAGGAACTGAATTACAGAACAGAACAGGGTCTCAAATTTAGAAAACCAACTTATGCTTGCTTAAGGGGAAAGGTGAGTTGGGGTGCTGCATAAAACCAGAGATTGAAATGAGCACAGATAAAGTTCCTTAAGCCAAATATGGAATAGACAAGAGCTACTCCTTGCTCAACGAAATGGACTCAACACCGCATATTAAATGCCTAAGAATGTACCTGACTAGTAAGTATCTTAAAACCTATGGATTGCTATGTCTCCGAAAGAGAATCAAGCATGTGTACAGGGGCATAAACGCAGCAGTGATAGGATTGGAGAGGTTCGGTGAGCAAATGAAGACCCTTTGAAGTCATATTGCATGGTACCCATTCCACGGGTTTCAACTACCCAGGTTTAAGGTATTCTTCCTTCAGCTAAAACATGCATGTGGAACCTAGAGTATGATCAACCATGTGATCGGGAGACGTGTTCAAATATGTCTCAGTTTTCGTACCCTGGTACTCGGGTGCAACATTCCAGACGCTTTACTAACACCCTCCCGACTTGGAGAGTCAGTCCCTTTAACCTCCTGTTTGGCCCAGTTTGCAATTTCTGCGGAAGATGAACAGGAATAGCGAGAACCAATGAGAGACTAGCTGGAGGTGTCTGGACGGGCAAATTTAACTCTCATTTCCCACCAGGAAGAGGAATTAACCAAAGGCTCAGCGTGCCGTGCCGGAACCAGATTAGGGCCTGAAGCCATCCTGCGGTGTTGCGGCCAGCTCAAAAGAAAGCGAGTTGAAGAAAGGAGCTCAGGGGCACTGTAATTCACAAACCTGCAGAGTTATAAATGACAGCTATCGTCCAAAAATATACTGAAGTAAGGCTGCCAAGAGGACTTGAAAGCGGGGCAGAATTGCAGGAAACCGATTTCAGGAGGTAGACTGGAATTGCATTGAAAGCATAGGAAAAGAGGCAGAAAGTCCACAATGATGCACTTGGCCAAAAAGGGCGTATGCGTTTTTTCCTGAATATATTCAGGAAAAAACGCATACGCCCTTTTTGGCCAACCAAGCAAGCTTGCAAAGGAAATCTGCACTACAATGAAGTCTCACTTCCCCCCGGTCAAAAGGGCTATCTGAAAAAAGTGTAAAATCCAGAAAGGGAGGACAGGCCATGGAGAACTGGGAGCCTTGTTATGCTGATGGGCGGGATGTAAATTGCCAACAGACACTCGGGAGAAGTGTATGGTGTTTCCTGAAACATCTAAAAAACAAAGCAACAGAGCCTAGGGCACTTCCACTTATGGTCCTATAGCTTAGGGAAATTAAAATCAAAAAGACACAGCCACCCCAAAGTTTGGGACGCCTCTGTTTACAAGAACCTCGTTTAGCGTACAAGTTCAACATCGCAGAAAGTGAAAAATGGATAAAGAAGTTGTGGTATTTACTTACAAAGCAATATCACTCAGCAATGAAATCTATGTCATCAGGCCCTTAGCAGCACAATGAGTGGATTCAGGTATGATGATTCTAACTGAAATAAGTCACACAGAAAAAGAAACATCATAAGATATCAGTAATACACGGAATGTAAACTTGGCTACACAGGAACTGAATTACAGAACAGAACAGGGTCTCAAATTTAGAAAACCAACTTATGCTTGCTTAAGGGGAAAGGTGAGTTGGGGTGCTGCATAAAACCAGAGATTGAAATGAGCACAGATAAAGTTCCTTAAGCCAAATATGGAATAGACAAGAGCTACTCCTTGCTCAACGAAATGGACTCAACACCGCATATTAAATGCCTAAGAATGTACCTGACTAGTAAGTATCTTAAAACCTATGGATTGCTATGTCTCCGAAAGAGAATCAAGCATGTGTACAGGGGCATAAACGCAGCAGTGATAGGATTGGAGAGGTTCGGTGAGCAAATGAAGACCCTTTGAAGTCATATTGCATGGTACCCATTCCACGGGTTTCAACTACCCAGGTTTAAGGTATTCTTCCTTCAGCTAAAACATGCATGTGGAACCTAGAGTATGATCAACCATGTGATCGGGAGACGTGTTCAAATATGTCTCAGTTTTCGTACCCTGGTACTCGGGTGCAACATTCCAGACGCTTTACTAACACCCTCCCGACTTGGAGAGTCAGTCCCTTTAACCTCCTGTTTGGCCCAGTTTGCAATTTCTGCGGAAGATGAACAGGAATAGCGAGAACCAATGAGAGACTAGCTGGAGGTGTCTGGACGGGCAAATTTAACTCTCATTTCCCACCAGGAAGAGGAATTAACCAAAGGCTCAGCGTGCCGTGCCGGAACCAGATTAGGGCCTGAAGCCATCCTGCGGTGTTGCGGCCAGCTCAAAAGAAAGCGAGTTGAAGAAAGGAGCTCAGGGGCACTGTAATTCACAAACCTGCAGAGTTATAAATGACAGCTATCGTCCAAAAATATACTGAAGTAAGGCTGCCAAGAGGACTTGAAAGCGGGGCAGAATTGCAGGAAACCGATTTCAGGAGGTAGACTGGAATTGCATTGAAAGCATAGGAAAAGAGGCAGAACGTCCACAATGATGCACTTGGCCAAAAAGGGCGTATGCGTTTTTTCCTGAATATATTCAGGAAAAAACGCATACGCCCTTTTTGGCCAACCAAGCAAGCTTGCAAAGGAAATCTGCACTACAATGAAGTCTCACTTCCCCCCGGTCAAAAGGGCCATCTGAAAAAAGTGTAAAATCCAGAAAGGCAGGACAGGCCATGGAGAACTGGGAGCCTTGTTATGCTGATGGGCGGGATGTAAATTGCCAACAGACACTCGGGAGAAGTGTATGGTGTTTCCTGAAACATCTAAAAAACAAAGCAACAGAGCCTAGGGCACTTCCACTTATGGTCCTATAGCTTAGGGAAATTAAAATCAAAAAGACACAGCCACCCCAAAGTTTGGGACGCCTCTGTTTACAAGAACCTCGTTTACAGTACAAGTTCAACATCGCAGAAAGTGAAAAATGGATAAAGAAGTTGTGGTATTTACTTACAAAGCAATATCACTCAGCAATGAAATCTATGTCATCAGGCCCTTAGCAGCACAATGAGTGGATTCAGGTATGATGATTCTAACTGAAATAAGTCACACAGAAAAAGAAACATCATAAGATATCAGTAATACACGGAATGTAAACTTGGCTACACAGGAACTGAATTACAGAACAGAACAGGGTCTCAAATTTAGAAAACCAACTTATGCTTGCTTAAGGGGAAAGGTGAGTTGGGGTGCTGCATAAAACCAGAGATTGAAATGAGCACAGATAAAGTTCCTTAAGCCAAATATGGAATAGACAAGAGCTACTCCTTGCTCAACGAAATGGACTCAACACCGCATATTAAATGCCTAAGAATGTACCTGACTAGTAAGTATCTTAAAACCTATGGATTGCTATGTCTCCGAAAGAGAATCAAGCATGTGTACAGGGGCATAAACGCAGCAGTGATAGGATTGGAGAGGTTCGGTGAGCAAATGAAGACCCTTTGAAGTCATATTGCATGGTACCCATTCCACGGGTTTCAACTACCCAGGTTTAAGGTATTCTTCCTTCAGCTAAAACATGCATGTGGAACCTAGAGTATGATCAACCATGTGATCGGGAGACGTGTTCAAATATGTCTCAGTTTTCGTACCCTGGTACTCGGGTGCAACATTCCAGACGCTTTACTAACACCCTCCCGACTTGGAGAGTCAGTCCCTTTAACCTCCTGTTTGGCCCAGTTTGCAATTTCTGCGGAAGATGAACAGGAATAGCGAGAACCAATGAGAGACTAGCTGGAGGTGTCTGGACGGGCAAATTTAACTCTCATTTCCCACCAGGAAGAGGAATTAACCAAAGGCTCAGCGTGCCGTGCCGGAACCAGATTAGGGCCTGAAGCCATCCTGCGGTGTTGCGGCCAGCTCAAAAGAAAGCGAGTTGAAGAAAGGAGCTCAGGGGCACTGTAATTCACAAACCTGCAGAGTTATAAATGACAGCTATCGTCCAAAAATATACTGAAGTAAGGCTGCCAAGAGGACTTGAAAGCGGGGCAGAATTGCAGGAAACCGATTTCAGGAGGCAGACTGGAATTGCATTGAAAGCATAGGAAAAGAGGCAGAACGTCCACAATGATGCACTTGGCCAAAAAGGGCGTATGCGTTTTTTCCTGAATATATTCAGGAAAAAACGCATACGCCCTTTTTGGCCAACCAAGCAAGCTTGCAAAGGAAATCTGCACTACAATGAAGTCTCACTTCCCCCCGGTCAAAAGGGCTATCTGAAAAAAGTGTAAAATCCAGAAAGGCAGGACAGGCCATGGAGAACTGGGAGCCTTGTTATGCTGATGGGCGGGATGTAAATTGCCAACAGACACTCGGGAGAAGTGTATGGTGTTTCCTGAAACATCTAAAAAACAAAGCAACAGAGCCTAGGGCACTTCCACTTATGGTCCTATAGCTTAGGGAAATTAAAATCAAAAAGACACAGCCACCCCAAAGTTTGGGACGCCTCTGTTTACAAGAACCTCGTTTAGCGTACAAGTTCAACATCGCAGAAAGTGAAAAATGGATAAAGAAGTTGTGGTATTTACTTACAAAGCAATATCACTCAGCAATGAAATCTATGTCATCAGGCCCTTAGCAGCACAATGAGTGGATTCAGGTATGATGATTCTAACTGAAATAAGTCACACAGAAAAAGAAACATCATAAGATATCAGTAATACACGGAATGTAAACTTGGCTACACAGGAACTGAATTACAGAACAGAACAGGGTCTCAAATTTAGAAAACCAACTTATGCTTGCTTAAGGGGAAAGGTGAGTTGGGGTGCTGCATAAAACCAGAGATTGAAATGAGCACAGATAAAGTTCCTTAAGCCAAATATGGAATAGACAAGAGCTACTCCTTGCTCAACGAAATGGACTCAACACCGCATATTAAATGCCTAAGAATGTACCTGACTAGTAAGTATCTTAAAACCTATGGATTGCTATGTCTCCGAAAGAGAATCAAGCATGTGTACAGGGGCATAAACGCAGCAGTGATAGGATTGGAGAGGTTCGGTGAGCAAATGAAGACCCTTTGAAGTCATATTGCATGGTACCCATTCCACGGGTTTCAACTACCCAGGTTTAAGGTATTCTTCCTTCAGCTAAAACATGCATGTGGAACCTAGAGTATGATCAACCATGTGATCGGGAGACGTGTTCAAATATGTCTCAGTTTTCGTACCCTGGTACTCGGGTGCAACATTCCAGACGCTTTACTAACACCCTCCCGACTTGGAGAGTCAGTCCCTTTAACCTCCTGTTTGGCCCAGTTTGCAATTTCTGCGGAAGATGAACAGGAATAGCGAGAACCAATGAGAGACTAGCTGGAGGTGTCTGGACGGGCAAATTTAACTCTCATTTCCCACCAGGAAGAGGAATTAACCAAAGGCTCAGCGTGCCGTGCCGGAACCAGATTAGGGCCTGAAGCCATCCTGCGGTGTTGCGGCCAGCTCAAAAGAAAGCGAGTTGAAGAAAGGAGCTCAGGGGCACTGTAATTCACAAACCTGCAGAGTTATAAATGACAGCTATCGTCCAAAAATATACTGAAGTAAGGCTGCCAAGAGGACTTGAAAGCGGGGCAGAATTGCAGGAATCCGATTTCAGGAGGTAGACTGGAATTGCATTGAAAGCATAGGAAAAGAGGCAGAACGTCCACAATGATGCACTTGGCCAAAAAGGGCGTATGCGTTTTTTCCTGAATATATTCAGGAAAAAACGCATACGCCCTTTTTGGCCAACCAAGCAAGCTTGCAAAGGAAATCTGCACTACAATGAAGTCTCACTTCCCCCCGGTCAAAAGGGCTATCTGAAAAAAGTGTAAAATCCAGAAAGGGAGGACAGGCCATGGAGAACTGGGAGCCTTGTTATGCTGATGGGCGGGATGTAAATTGCCAACAGACACTCGGGAGAAGTGTATGGTGTTTCCTGAAACATCTAAAAAACAAAGCAACAGAGCCTAGGGCACTTCCACTTATGGTCCTATAGCTTAGGGAAATTAAAATCAAAAAGACACAGCCACCCCAAAGTTTGGGACGCCTCTGTTTACAAGAACCTCGTTTAGCGTACAAGTTCAACATCGCAGAAAGTGAAAAATGGATAAAGAAGTTGTGGTATTTACTTACAAAGCAATATCACTCAGCAATGAAATCTATGTCATCAGGCCCTTAGCAGCACAATGAGTGGATTCAGGTATGATGATTCTAACTGAAATAAGTCACACAGAAAAAGAAACATCATAAGATATCAGTAATACACGGAATGTAAACTTGGCTACACAGGAACTGAATTACAGAACAGAACAGGGTCTCAAATTTAGAAAACCAACTTATGCTTGCTTAAGGGGAAAGGTGAGTTGGGGTGCTGCATAAAACCAGAGATTGAAATGAGCACAGATAAAGTTCCTTAAGCCAAATATGGAATAGACAAGAGCTACTCCTTGCTCAACGAAATGGACTCAACACCGCATATTAAATGCCTAAGAATGTACCTGACTAGTAAGTATCTTAAAACCTATGGATTGCTATGTCTCCGAAAGAGAATCAAGCATGTGTACAGGGGCATAAACGCAGCAGTGATAGGATTGGAGAGGTTCGGTGAGCAAATGAAGACCCTTTGAAGTCATATTGCATGGTACCCATTCCACGGGTTTCAACTACCCAGGTTTAAGGTATTCTTCCTTCAGCTAAAACATGCATGTGGAACCTAGAGTATGATCAACCATGTGATCGGGAGACGTGTTCAAATATGTCTCAGTTTTCGTACCCTGGTACTCGGGTGCAACATTCCAGACGCTTTACTAACACCCTCCCGACTTGGAGAGTCAGTCCCTTTAACCTCCTGTTTGGCCCAGTTTGCAATTTCTGCGGAAGATGAACAGGAATAGCGAGAACCAATGAGAGACTAGCTGGAGGTGTCTGGACGGGCAAATTTAACTCTCATTTCCCACCAGGAAGAGGAATTAACCAAAGGCTCAGCGTGCCGTGCCGGAACCAGATTAGGGCCTGAAGCCATCCTGCGGTGTTGCGGCCAGCTCAAAAGAAAGCGAGTTGAAGAAAGGAGCTCAGGGGCACTGTAATTCACAAACCTGCAGAGTTATAAATGACAGCTATCGTCCAAAAATATACTGAAGTAAGGCTGCCAAGAGGACTTGAAAGCGGGGCAGAATTGCAGGAAACCGATTTCAGGAGGTAGACTGGAATTGCATTGAAAGCATAGGAAAAGAGGCAGAACGTCCACAATGATGCACTTGGCCAAAAAGGGCGTATGCGTTTTTTCCTGAATATATTCAGGAAAAAACGCATACGCCCTTTTTGGCCAACCAAGCAAGCTTGCAAAGGAAATCTGCACTACAATGAAGTCTCACTTCCCCCCGGTCAAAAGGGCCATCTGAAAAAAGTGTAAAATCCAGAAAGGCAGGACAGGCCATGGAGAACTGGGAGCCTTGTTATGCTGATGGGCGGGATGTAAATTGCCAACAGACACTCGGGAGAAGTGTATGGTGTTTCCTGAAACATCTAAAAAACAAAGCAACAGAGCCTAGGGCACTTCCACTTATGGTCCTATAGCTTAGGGAAATTAAAATCAAAAAGACACAGCCACCCCAAAGTTTGGGACGCCTCTGTTTACAAGAACCTCGTTTAGCGTACAAGTTCAACATCGCAGAAAGTGAAAAATGGATAAAGAAGTTGTGGTATTTACTTACAAAGCAATATCACTCAGCAATGAAATCTATGTCATCAGGCCCTTAGCAGCACAATGAGTGGATTCAGGTATGATGATTCTAACTGAAATAAGTCACACAGAAAAAGAAACATCATAAGATATCAGTAATACACGGAATGTAAACTTGGCTACACAGGAACTGAATTACAGAACAGAACAGGGTCTCAAATTTAGAAAACCAACTTATGCTTGCTTAAGGGGAAAGGTGAGTTGGGGTGCTGCATAAAACCAGAGATTGAAATGAACACAGATAAAGTTCCTTAAGCCAAATATGGAATAGACAAGAGCTACTCCTTGCTCAACGAAATGGACTCAACACCGCATATTAAATGCCTAAGAATGTACCTGACTAGTAAGTATCTTAAAACCTATGGATTGCTATGTCTCCGAAAGAGAATCAAGCATGTGTACAGGGGCATAAACGCAGCAGTGATAGGATTGGAGAGGTTCGGTGAGCAAATGAAGACCCTTTGAAGTCATATTGCATGGTACCCATTCCACGGGTTTCAACTACCCAGGTTTAAGGTATTCTTCCTTCAGCTAAAACATGCATGTGGAACCTAGAGTATGATCAACCATGTGATCGGGAGACGTGTTCAAATATGTCTCAGTTTTCGTACCCTGGTACTCGGGTGCAACATTCCAGACGCTTTACTAACACCCTCCCGACTTGGAGAGTCAGTCCCTTTAACCTCCTGTTTGGCCCAGTTTGCAATTTCTGCGGAAGATGAACAGGAATAGCGAGAACCAATGAGAGACTAGCTGGAGGTGTCTGGACGGGCAAATTTAACTCTCATTTCCCACCAGGAAGAGGAATTAACCAAAGGCTCAGCGTGCCGTGCCGGAACCAGATTAGGGCCTGAAGCCATCCTGCGGTGTTGCGGCCAGCTCAAAAGAAAGCGAGTTGAAGAAAGGAGCTCAGGGGCACTGTAATTCACAAACCTGCAGAGTTATAAATGACAGCTATCGTCCAAAAATATACTGAAGTAAGGCTGCCAAGAGGACTTGAAAGCGGGGCAGAATTGCAGGAAACCGATTTCAGGAGGCAGACTGGAATTGCATTGAAAGCATACGAAAAGAGGCAGAACGTCCACAATGATGCACTTGGCCAAAAAGGGCGTATGCGTTTTTTCCTGAATATATTCAGGAAAAAACGCATACGCCCTTTTTGGCCAACCAAGCAAGCTTGCAAAGGAAATCTGCACTACAATGAAGTCTCACTTCCCCCCGGTCAAAAGGGCTATCTGAAAAAAGTGTAAAATCCAGAAAGGGAGGACAGGCCATGGAGAACTGGGAGCCTTGTTATGCTGATGGGCGGGATGTAAATTGCCAACAGACACTCCGGAGAAGTGTATGGTGTTTCCTGAAACATCTAAAAAACAAAGCAACAGAGCCTAGGGCACTTCCACTTATGGTCCTATAGCTTAGGGAAATTAAAATCAAAAAGACACAGCCACCCCAAAGTTTGGGACGCCTCTGTTTACAAGAACCTCATTTAGCGTACAAGTTCAACATCGCAGTAAGTGAAAAATGGATAAAGAAGTTGTGGTATTTACTTACAAAGCAATATCACTCAGCAATGAAATCTATGTCATCAGGCCCTTAGCAGCACAATGAGTGGATTCAGGTATGATGATTCTAACTGAAATAAGTCACACAGAAAAAGAAACATCATAAGATATCAGTAATACACGGAATGTAAACTTGGCTACACAGGAACTGAATTACAGAACAGAACAGGGTCTCAAATTTAGAAAACCAACTTATGCTTGCTTAAGGGGAAAGGTGAGTTGGGGTGCTGCATAAAACCAGAGATTGAAATGAGCACAGATAAAGTTCCTTAAGCCAAATATGGAATAGACAAGAGCTACTCCTTGCTCAACGAAATGGACTCAACACCGCATATTAAATGCCTAAGAATGTACCTGACTAGTAAGTATCTTAAAACCTATGGATTGCTATGTCTCCGAAAGAGAATCAAGCATGTGTACAGGGGCATAAACGCAGCAGTGATAGGATTGGAGAGGTTCGGTGAGCAAATGAAGACCCTTTGAAGTCATATTGCATGGTACCCATTCCACGGGTTTCAACTACCCAGGTTTAAGGTATTCTTCCTTCAGCTAAAACATGCATGTGGAACCTAGAGTATGATCAACCATGTGATCGGGAGACGTGTTCAAATATGTCTCAGTTTTCGTACCCTGGTACTCGGGTGCAACATTCCAGACGCTTTACTAACACCCTCCCGACTTGGAGAGTCAGTCCCTTTAACCTCCTGTTTGGCCCAGTTTGCAATTTCTGCGGAAGATGAACAGGAATAGCGAGAACCAATGAGAGACTAGCTGGAGGTGTCTGGACGGGCAAATTTAACTCTCATTTCCCACCAGGAAGAGGAATTAACCAAAGGCTCAGCGTGCCGTGCCGGAACCAGATTAGGGCCTGAAGCCATCCTGCGGTGTTGCGGCCAGCTCAAAAGAAAGCGAGTTGAAGAAAGGAGCTCAGGGGCACTGTAATTCACAAATCTGCAGAGTTATAAATGACAGCTATCGTCCAAAAATATACTGAAGTAAGGCTGCCAAGAGGACTTGAAAGCGGGGCAGAATTGCAGGAAACCGATTTCAGGAGGTAGACTGGAATTGCATTGAAAGCATAGGAAAAGAGGCAGAACGTCCACAATGATGCACTTGGCCAAAAAGGGCGTATGCGTTTTTTCCTGAATATATTCAGGAAAAAACGCATACGCCCTTTTTGGCCAACCAAGCAAGGTTGCAAAGGAAATCTGCACTACAATGAAGTCTCACTTCCCCCCGGTCAAAAGGGCCATCTGAAAAAAGTGTAAAATCCAGAAAGACAGGACAGGCCATGGAGAACTGGGAGCCTTGTTATGCTGATGGGCGGGATGTAAATTGCCAACAGACACTCGGGAGAAGTGTATGGTGTTTCCTGAAACATCTAAAAAACAAAGCAACAGAGCCTAGGGCACTTCCACTTATGGTCCTATAGCTTAGGGAAATTAAAATCAAAAAGACACAGCCACCCCAAAGTTTGGGACGCCTCTGTTTACAAGAACCTCGTTTAGCGTACAAGTTCAACATCGCAGAAAGTGAAAAATGGATAAAGAAGTTGTGGTATTTACTTACAAAGCAATATCACTCAGCAATGAAATCTATGTCATCAGGCCCTTAGCAGCACAATGAGTGGATTCAGGTATGATGATTCTAACTGAAATAAGTCACACAGAAAAAGAAACATCATAAGATATCAGTAATACACGGAATGTAAACTTGGCTACACAGGAACTGAATTACAGAACAGAACAGGGTCTCAAATTTAGAAAACCAACTTATGCTTGCTTAAGGGGAAAGGTGAGTTGGGGTGCTGCATAAAACCAGAGATTGAAATGAACACAGATAAAGTTCCTTAAGCCAAATATGGAATAGACAAGAGCTACTCCTTGCTCAACGAAATGGACTCAACACCGCATATTAAATGCCTAAGAATGTACCTGACTAGTAAGTATCTTAAAACCTATGGATTGCTATGTCTCCGAAAGAGAATCAAGCATGTGTACAGGGGCATAAACGCAGCAGTGATAGGATTGGAGAGGTTCGGTGAGCAAATGAAGACCCTTTGAAGTCATATTGCATGGTACCCATTCCACGGGTTTCAACTACCCAGGTTTAAGGTATTCTTCCTTCAGCTAAAACATGCATGTGGAACCTAGAGTATGATCAACCATGTGATCGGGAGACGTGTTCAAATATGTCTCAGTTTTCGTACCTGGTACTCGGGTGCAACATTCCAGACGCTTTACTAACACCCTCCCGACTTGGAGAGTCAGTCCCTTTAACCTCCTGTTTGGCCCAGTTTGCAATTTCTGCGGAAGATGAACAGGAATAGCGAGAACCAATGAGAGACTAGCTGGAGGTGTCTGGACGGGCAAATTTAACTCTCATTTCCCACCAGGAAGAGGAATTAACCAAAGGCTCAGCGTGCCGTGCCGGAACCAGATTAGGGCCTGAAGCCATCCTGCGGTGTTGCGGCCAGCTCAAAAGAAAGCGAGTTGAAGAAAGGAGCTCAGGGGCACTGTAATTCACAAACCTGCAGAGTTATAAATGACAGCTATCGTCCAAAAATATACTGAAGTAAGGCTGCCAAGAGGACTTGAAAGCGGGGCAGAATTGCAGGAAACCGATTTCAGGAGGCAGACTGGAATTGCATTGAAAGCATAGGAAAAGAGGCAGAACGTCCACAATGATGCACTTGGCCAAAAAGGGCGTATGCGTTTTTTCCTGAATATATTCAGGAAAAAACGCATACGCCCTTTTTGGCCAACCAAGCAAGCTTGCAAAGGAAATCTGCACTACAATGAAGTCTCACTTCCCCCCGGTCAAAAGGGCCATCTGAAAAAAGTGTAAAATCCAGAAAGGCAGGACAGGCCATGGAGAACTGGGAGCCTTGTTATGCTGATGGGCGGGATGTAAATTGCCAACAGACACTCGGGAGAAGTGTATGGTGTTTCCTGAAACATCTAAAAAACAAAGCAACAGAGCCTAGGGCACTTCCACTTATGGTCCTATAGCTTAGGGAAATTAAAATCAAAAAGACACAGGCACCCTAAAGTTTGGGACGCCTCTGTTTACAAGAACCTCGTTTACAGTACAAGTTCAACATCGCAGAAAGTGAAAAATGGATAAAGAAGTTGTGGTATTTACTTACAAAGCAATATCACTCAGCAATGAAATCTATGTCATCAGGCCCTTAGCAGCACAATGAGTGGATTCAGGTATGATGATTCTAACTGAAATAAGTCACACAGAAAAAGAAACATCATAAGATATCAGGAATACACGGAATGTAAACTTGGCTACACAGGAACTGAATTACAGAACAGAACAGGGTCTCAAATTTAGAAAACCAACTTATGCTTGCTTAAGGGGAAAGGTGAGTTGGGGTGCTGCATAAAACCAGAGATTGAAATGAGCACAGATAAAGTTCCTTAAGCCAAATATGGAATAGACAAGAGCTACTCCTTGCTCAACGAAATGGACTCAACACCGCATATTAAATGCCTAAGAATGTACCTGACTAGTCAGTATCTTAAAACCTATGGATTGCTATGTCTCCGAAAGAGAATCAAGCATGTGTACAGGGGCATAAACGCAGCAGTGATAGGATTGGAGAGGTTCGGTGAGCAAATGAAGACCCTTTGAAGTCATATTGCATGGTACCCATTCCACGGGTTTCAACTACCCAGGTTTAAGGTATTCTTCCTTCAGCTAAAACATGCATGTGGAACCTAGAGTATGATCAACCATGTGATCGGGAGACGTGTTCAAATATGTCTCAGTTTTCGTACCCTGGTACTCGGGTGCAACATTCCAGACGCTTTACTAACACCCTCCCGACTTGGAGAGTCAGTCCCTTTAACCTCCTGTTTGGCCCAGTTTGCAATTTCTGCGGAAGATGAACAGGAATAGCGAGAACCAATGAGAGACTAGCTGGAGGTGTCTGGACGGGCAAATTTAACTCTCATTTCCCACCAGAAAGAGGAATTAACCAAAGGCTCAGCGTGCCGTGCCGGAACCAGATTAGGGCCTGAAGCCATCCTGCGGTGTTGCGGCCAGCTCAAAAGAAAGCGAGTTGAAGAAAGGAGCTCAGGGGCACTGTAATTCACAAACCTGCAGAGTTATAAATGACAGCTATCGTCCAAAAATATACTGAAGTAAGGCTGCCAAGAGGACTTGAAAGCGGGGCAGAATTGCAGGAAACCGATTTCAGGAGGTAGACTGGAATTGCATTGAAAGCATAGGAAAAGAGGCAGAACGTCCACAATGATGCACTTGGCCAAAAAGGGCGTATGCGTTTTTTCCTGAATATATTCAGGAAAAAACGCATACGCCCTTTTTGGCCAACCAAGCAAGCTTGCAAAGGAAATCTGCACTACAATGAAGTCTCACTTCCCCCCGGTCAAAAGGGCCATCTGAAAAAAGTGTAAAATCCAGAAAGGCAGGACAGGCCATGGAGAACTGGGAGCCTTGTTATGCTGATGGGCGGGATGTAAATTGCCAACAGACACTCGGGAGAAGTGTATGGTGTTTCCTGAAACATCTAAAAAACAAAGCAACAGAGCCTAGGGCACTTCCACTTATGGTCCTATAGCTTAGGGAAATTAAAATCAAAAAGACACAGCCACCCCAAAGTTTGGGACGCCTCTGTTTACAAGAACCTCGTTTAGCGTACAAGTTCAACATCGCAGAAAGTGAAAAATGGATAAAGAAGTTGTGGTATTTACTTACAAAGCAATATCACTCAGCAATGAAATCTACGTCATCAGGCCCTTAGCAGCACAATGAGTGGATTCAGGTATGATGATTCTAACTGAAATAAGTCACACAGAAAAAGAAACATCATAAGATATCAGGAATACACGGAATGTAAACTTGGCTACACAGGAACTGAATTACAGAACAGAACAGGGTCTCAAATTTAGAAAACCAACTTATGCTTGCTTAAGGGGAAAGGTGAGTTGGGGTGCTGCATAAAACCAGAGATTGAAATGAGCACAGATAAAGTTCCTTAAGCCAAATATGGAATAGACAAGAGCTACTCCTTGCTCAACGAAATGGACTCAACACCGCATATTAAATGCCTAAGAATGTACCTGACTAGTAAGTATCTTAAAACCTATGGATTGCTATGTCTCCGAAAGAGAATCAAGCATGTGTACAGGGGCATAAACGCAGCAGTGATAGGATTGGAGAGGTTCGGTGAGCAAATGAAGACCCTTTGAAGTCATATTGCATGGTACCCATTCCACGGGTTTCAACTACCCAGGTTTAAGGTATTCTTCCTTCAGCTAAAACATGCATGTGGAACCTAGAGTATGATCAACCATGTGATCGGGAGACGTGTTCAAATATGTCTCAGTTTTCGTACCCTGGTACTCGGGTGCAACATTCCAGACGCTTTACTAACACCCTCCCGACTTGGAGAGTCAGTCCCTTTAACCTCCTGTTTGGCCCAGTTTGCAATTTCTGCGGAAGATGAACAGGAATAGCGAGAACCAATGAGAGACTAGCTGGAGGTGTCTGGACGGGCAAATTTAACTCTCATTTCCCACCAGGAAGAGGAATTAACCAAAGGCTCAGCGTGCCGTGCCGGAACCAGATTAGGGCCTGAAGCCATCCTGCGGTGTTGCGGCCAGCTCAAAAGAAAGCGAGTTGAAGAAAGGAGCTCAGGGGCACTGTAATTCACAAACCTGCAGAGTTATAAATGACAGCTATCGTCCAAAAATATACTGAAGTAAGGCTGCCAAGAGGACTTGAAAGCGGGGCAGAATTGCAGGAAACCGATTTCAGGAGGTAGACTGGAATTGCATTGAAAGCATAGGAAAAGAGGCAGAACGTCCACAATGATGCACTTGGCCAAAAAGGGCGTATGCGTTTTTTCCTGAATATATTCAGGAAAAAACGCATACGCCCTTTTTGGCCAACCAAGCAAGCTTGCAAAGGAAATCTGCACTACAATGAAGTCTCACTTCCCCCCGGTCAAAAGGGCTATCTGAAAAAAGTGTAAAATCCAGAAAGGGAGGACAGGCCATGGAGAACTGGGAGCCTTGTTATGCTGATGGGCGGGATGTAAATTGCCAACAGACACTCGGGAGAAGTGTATGGTGTTTCCTGAAACATCTAAAAAACAAAGCAACAGAGCCTAGGGCACTTCCACTTATGGTCCTATAGCTTAGGGAAATTAAAATCAAAAAGACACAGCCACCCCAAAGTTTGGGACACCTCTGTTTACAAGAACCTCGTTTAGCGTACAAGTTCAACATCGCAGAAAGTGAAAAATGGATAAAGAAATTGTGGTATTTACTTACAAAGCAATATCACTCAGCAATGAAATCTATGTCATCAGGCCCTTAGCAGCACAATGAGTGGATTCAGGTATGATGATTCTAACTGAAATAAGTCACACAGAAAAAGAAACATCATAAGATATCAGTAATACACGGAATGTAAACTTGGCTACACAGGAACTGAATTACAGAACAGAACAGGGTCTCAAATTTAGAAAACCAACTTATGCTTGCTTAAGGGTAAAGGTGAGTTGGGGTGCTGCATAAAACCAGAGATTGAAGTGAACACAGATAAAGTTCCTTAAGCCAAATATGGAATAGACAAGAGCTACTCCTTGCTCAATGAAATGGACTCAACACCGCATATTAAATGCCTAAGAATGTACCTGACTAGTAAGTATCTTAAAACCTATGGATTGCTATGTCTCCGAAAGAGAATCAAGCATGTGTACAGGGGCATAAATGCAGCAGTGATAGGATTGGAGAGGTTCGGTGAGCAAATGAAGACCCTTTGAAGTCATATTGCATGGTACCCATTCCACGGGTTTCAACTACCCAGGTTTAAGGTATTCTTCCTTCAGCTAAAACATGCATGTGGAACCTAGAGTATGATCAACCATGTGATCGGGAGACGTGTTCAAATATGTCTCAGTTTTCGTACCCTGGTACTCGGGTGCAACATTCCAGACGCTTTACTAACACCCTCCCGACTTGGAGAGTCAGTCCCTTTAACCTCCTGTTTGGCCCAGTTTGCAATTTCTGCGGAAGATGAACAGGAATAGCGAGAACCAATGAGAGACTAGCTGGAGGTGTCTGGACGGGCAAATTTAACTCTCATTTCCCACCAGGAAGAGGAATTAACCAAAGGCTCAGCGTGCCGTGCCGGAACCAGATTAGGGCCTGAAGCCATCCTGCGGTGTTGCGGGCAGCTCAAAAGAAAGCGAGTTGAAGAAAGGAGCTCAGGGGCACTGTAATTCACAAACCTGCAGAGTTATAAATGACAGCTATCGTCCAAAAATATACTGAAGTAAGGCTGCCAAGAGGACTTGAAAGCGGGGCAGAATTGCAGGAAACCGATTTCAGGAGGTAGACTGGAATTGCATTGAAAGCATAGGAAAAGAGGCAGAACGTCCACAATGATGCACTTGGCCAAAAAGGGCGTATGCGTTTTTTCCTGAATATATTCAGGAAAAAACGCATACGCCCTTTTTGGCCAACCAACCAAGCTTGCAAAGGAAATCTGCACTACAATGAAGTCTCACTTCCCCCCGGTCAAAAGGGCCATCTGAAAAAAGTGTAAAATCCAGAAAGGCAGGACAGGCCATGGAGAACTGGGAGCCTTGTTATGCTGATGGGCGGGATGTAAATTGCCAACAGACACTCGGGAGAAGTGTATGGTGTTTCCTGAAACATCTAAAAAACAAAGCAACAGAGCCTAGGGCACTTCCACTTATGGTCCTATAGCTTAGGGAAATTAAAATCAAAAAGACACAGCCACCCCAAAGTTTGGGACGCCTCTGTTTACAAGAACCTCGTTTAGCGTACAAGTTCAACATCGCAGAAAGTGAAAAATGGATAAAGAAGTTGTGGTATTTACTTACAAAGCAATATCACTCAGCAATGAAATCTATGTCATCAGGCCCTTAGCAGCACAATGAGTGGATTCAGGTATGATGATTCTAACTGAAATAAGTCACACAGAAAAAGAAACATCATAAGATATCAGTAATACACGGAATGTAAACTTGGCTACACAGGAACTGAATTACAGAACAGAACAGGGTCTCAAATTTAGAAAACCAACTTATGCTTGCTTAAGGGGAAAGGTGAGTTGGGGTGCTGCATAAAACCAGAGATTGAAATGAGCACAGATAAAGTTCCTTAAGCCAAATATGGAATAGACAAGAGCTACTCCTTGCTCAACGAAATGGACTCAACACCGCATATTAAATGCCTAAGAATGTACCTGACTAGTAAGTATCTTAAAACCTATGGATTGCTATGTCTCCGAAAGAGAATCAAGCATGTGTACAGGGGCATAAACGCAGCAGTGATAGGATTGGAGAGGTTCGGTGAGCAAATGAAGACCCTTTGAAGTCATATTGCATGGTACCCATTCCACGGGTTTCAACTACCCAGGTTTAAGGTATTCTTCCTTCAGCTAAAACATGCATGTGGAACCTAGAGTATGATCAACCATGTGATCGGGAGACGTGTTCAAATATGTCTCAGTTTTCGTACCCTGGTACTCGGGTGCAACATTCCAGACGCTTTACTAACACCCTCCCGACTTGGAGAGTCAGTCCCTTTAACCTCCTGTTTGGCCCAGTTTGCAATTTCTGCGGAAGATGAACAGGAATAGCGAGAACCAATGAGAGACTAGCTGGAGGTGTCTGGACGGGCAAATTTAACTCTCATTTCCCACCAGGAAGAGGAATTAACCAAAGGCTCAGCGTGCCGTGCCGGAACCAGATTAGGGCCTGAAGCCATCCTGCGGTGTTGCGGCCAGCTCAAAAGAAAGCGAGTTGAAGAAAGGAGCTCAGGGGCACTGTAATTCACAAACCTGCAGAGTTATAAATGACAGCTATCGTCCAAAAATATACTGAAGTAAGGCTGCCAAGAGGACTTGAAAGCGGGGCAGAATTGCAGGAAACCGATTTCAGGAGGTAGACTGGAATTGCATTGAAAGCATAGGAAAAGAGGCAGAACGTCCACAATGATGCACTTGGCCAAAAAGGGCGTATGCGTTTTTTCCTGAATCAGGAAAAAACGCATACGCCCTTTTTGGCCAACCAAGCAAGCTTGCAAAGGAAATCTGCACTACAATGAAGTCTCACTTCCCCCCGGTCAGAAGGGCCATCTGAGAAAAGTGTAAAATCCAGAAAGGCAGGACAGGCCATGGAGAACTGGGAGCCTTGTTATGCTGATGGGCGGGATGTAAATTGCCAACAGCCACTCGGGAGAAGTGTATGGTGTTTCCTGAAACATCTAAAATACAAAGCAACAGAGCCTAGGGCACTTCCACTTATGGTCCTATAGCTTAGGGAAATTAAAATCAAAAAGACACAGCCACCCCACAGTTTGGGACAGCTCTGTTTACAAGAACCTCGTTTACGGTACAAGTTCAATATCGCAGAAAGTGAAAAATGGATAAAGAAGTTGTGGTACTTATGTACAATGCAAAATCACTCAGCCATGAAATCTATGTCATCAGGCCCGTGGCAGCATAATGAGTGGATTCAGGTATGATGATTCTAACTGAAATATGTCACACAGAAAAAGAAACATCATAAGATATCACTAATACATGGAATGTGAACTTGGCTACACATGAACTGAATTACAAAACAGAACAGGGTCTCAAGTTTAGAAAACCAACTTATGCTTCCTTAAGGGGGAAAGTGAGTTGGGGTGCTGCATAAAACCAGAGTTTGAAATTAGCACAGATACCATTCAATAAGCCAAATATGTAATAGACAAGACCTACCCCTTGCTCAACAAAATGGACTCAACAATGAGGTATCACCTCACACCTGATAGAATGGGCATCATGAGAAAATCTACAAACAAAAATGCTGGAAAGGGTGTGGAGAAAAGGAACCCCCTTCCACTATTGTTGGGAATATAAATTGATACAGTCACTACGGAGAACAATATGGAGTTTCTTAAGAAACTAACAATAGAATTACCATATGATACAGCAATCCCAGTACTGGACATATACCCAGACAAAACCATAAATCAAAACGAGACTTTCACCGCAATGTTCATTGCATCACTATTTACAATATCGAGGTAATGGAAGCAACCTAAATGCCCACAGACAGACGAATGCATAAAGCTGTGGTACATATATAAAATGGAATATTACTAAGCCATGAAAAGGAATGAAATTGGGTCATTTGTAGAGACGTCGATGGATCTAGAGACTGTCATACAGAGTGAAGTAAGTCAGAAAGACAAAAACAAATCTTGTATATTCATGCATATATGTGGAACCTAGAAAAACTGTACAGATTAACCATTTTGCAAGGCATAAATAGAGCAACAGATGTAGACAACAAATGTATGGACAACAAGGGGGGAAAGCTGTTGGGGGGGTGGTGGTGGGAGGAGTTGAGAGACTGGGATTGGCATGTATACATTTATATGTATAAAATAGATAACCAATAAGAACCTGCTGTATAAAAATATAAAATAAAATTCAAAATTAAAAAGAAATAAAATTTAAAAAATAAAACAGAAAAAACAATTATTCCCTTCACATACATGTATTTATATGAATAAATTATTTCCATGCTTATATCTGTAAATACAAAAAAGAGGAATAAAATCTACCTTGAACCAAAAACGAAAAAGAGAAAAAAAACACAGAACCCACCAGTTCCACAGAGGAAAACCGTATCAGGGCACTTGCTCCAGTTGTAAACAATTCTGAAGTTGGCCAGTGGTGGGGAATCGTCTCCCATTCAGCCAGCAGCCCCCACGCAACAAGCGTCCTCATTGCAAAGCTGGGGCACCGTGCCGAGGCATCTGTGAGTAAACGTGAGCTGAGCCCCAGGCCAGTTGCTGCTGAACTATTCCCACCCGTCCCAGGTAAAACACCTGAATATATACAAGGACTTGAAAGCCTAGAGGAAGGGCCATAGAGCCACACGAGTGACAGCATGCCGGCCGACTTGGTGCCTGCAGGCCAGCCAGGATGGTCCTGGCCCTGGGTGCTCTTCTGGAAGATTTCCATTTCCCTGACTGAGATACCCGTCCTGTCCCTGCCCCCACTGCTTTTTTCCTTCCTCACCTCTGCCCAGGGAGAAATTCCAGCAGCAGGTATGGGTGACACATCCTCTTCTTTAGCAGGTGGCAGCCTGGCAACTGCTGCAGAAAGTCCAGCAGAGCCCCACTCACACTGGGCCACCCACAAAGCCGTGGCCTCTCACTCCCTCCCACCAGCCCAGCCCCGAGACTGCTGACAGGGCAGAGAAAATGGCGTCAGGCACGGCTGCAGGGGCTCTTGCTGCCTGGAGTGGTATTTATATTGATCTCAACCCAGGCACACCTGGGGAGGGCTGGCCCGCACGGTAAGGCTGCCCAGGTCAGCCAATCATCACCCCTCAGGGGCTCACAGTTGCAGAAAATGGAACTTGCTGAACCGGCCAGGTCCAAGGAACAGGTGTGGGCTCCTGAGAGTCAGGATAGACAAGGGGCTGCAGCTTTGGCTTGTTTTCTAATCATTTTATCTGGCCCATGAGTGGGAGACAACTTCAAGAAAACCCTCTCCTTATGAGAGGAACCCAGGAGTCAGGGAGAGGAGGGGTGGGTGGTGGTTGGAGACAGAGGCCTGGTGCCCCGGGTGCAGTGGAAGTCTCTGGAAGACCAGGTGGAGGGAGGCCGCACAGAGTGACGCCCAGGGTCACAGACCTGTCGCAGCTGCTGTTTGTTAGTTCAAGTCCTGCTCTGAGGTGCTCTGTGCCAGCTCTGAGCGACAGGTGAGCTGGGGGTGCTCTGCAATGAGGGCTATGTGCACGGTTCCTGTGTGCCCAGCCCTGCCATGGTACCTGCAAGGGTAGCTCTGTATCCTGGGAAGGGCCTGACCACGAGAGCCCCGTGGGCTGGGGTGGGGGTGGGGTACCTGCCCAGGTGAGCTCCATATTCTGGGATTGGTCTGACCACGAGAGCCCCATGGGCTGCTGGGGACCTGGTAAAGGATGTCAGGACAGTCAGTGAAGCCACCGAGGTTATACCTCCAGTTGCTCCTAATTCCTACACCCTGCTGGTCATTCTACCAACCACCAGGACATGGTATTCTGTATTAGTCTTCAATGATGCCTTCTTTTGTATTCCATTAGTCCCAGAGTCACAAGAAATTTTGGCTTGTGAGTGGCAGGACTCAACATACAACTAAAACAATACTTCCGGGCCGTCTTGCCCCAAGGGTGCAAAAATTCCCACACCATCTTTGGGGAAAGCTTAGCTAAAGACCTAAAAGTTCTACCTCTGGAAAAGGAAACCCTCCTTCAGTACGCAGACGACATTCTGATCGCCAGCCCTACTAAGGAGGCCTCTGAACTACCAAGCCAATAAAGGATAGAAGTTGTCCAAGAAAAAGCTCAAATATCACAGACTGCGGTGACCTGCCTGGGCTTCATTCTCACAGAAGGTCGGAGAAGCCCATCCCAGGAAAGGGAAGAAACCATTTGCAGCCTTACCCCTTTCTAAAACTAGAAGACAGCTTAGGGGTTCCTGGGGAGGCCAGGGTTTGCTGCTTCTGGATCCCTAACTACAGTCTACTAGCTGGGCCTCTATATGAAACACTGAAAGGAAAAGATGATGATCCTTTTGAATAGAATCCAGAAGTGGCCTTTCAAGAATGGAAAGAGCAGTCAATTCAGACCCTTGCCCTGGAACTCCCTAATTTAGCTAAACCCTTTGACCTTTACATTCCCGGTGAAAGGTGAATCGCCATTGGAGAATTAGTGCAAAAACTGGGACCACTTGAAATGGAACAATGCAAGAATGCCATCCAGGTAGGATAAACTACGGTCACCAAGGGGCTTGGCCCACTGCCGCATCTGGCCAAGATACTGGCGGTATCTAAAAACCTGGAAATCAGCAGCCCAAAAGGCCACCTCCTTCCTAAGGGAAAAGGACCCCACGTGGTGATCCTAACCACCAACGATGCCCTGAAGTTGCAGGGTTCGCTCCGTGGGCACACCGACCTCGAGTGAGGAGGCCCTCCAACTCCAACATCCAGAGAGATAACCGGGGGCAACAGGGCACCATGACGACTCGTGTGAACATCACTTGACCTGGAGTTTCTCTCATAAAACAATAAGAGTGTGTCCCAAAAGAGTAGACTACTGCTTGCAGGACTTACTGCACCCAGAGGGGAGCTAATAATCTTGGCGGGGGAACCGTATATCACACTGTCACCATAGAAAAGCCTACAGACACCGTGATGATGGTGGCCAATAAGACCGGCTGGACTCCTGTTTACTTCAAAAGGCTGTTGACTCAGTGGTCATCATGGTCCTTGATCACCACTGACCCTGGACTGTCTGGGAGTTGAGCGGGCAGGGCTCTGACACCTGGTGCTGTTTGTACGTTAATTCAGGGGCCTAATTGAAGAAAGCGCAGACTACTGGTCAGAGCATCTAGGCTGGCAGAAACGGTCAGCCTAAGGTGGCCGAACAAATGTGGGGCGGGGTGAAACCGGCCCCCACAGCGTCTCTGCACATCTCTTTCCTGGACCCTTAAAGGTCATTAGAATCTATAACACTTCCAATGCTGGTGCTCAGGTGGACGAGCAGGGAGGCAGGGGGCCTGGGGACAATCAACGTCACCTGGAGGCTGCTGGGGAGAAGCTCTGACCCTCGCCCCCGGGTATTAGGGCTCCCAACTCAGCACTCAGCAGTTACAGAAGAAGTGTCTGCACCCTCAGCACTCCAAGAATGAGGAACGGGACAAAAGGCAGAGGAGGGGTTTGTCCCCAGCAAAGCCCATTAAAAATCCCTGGGAGATAAAAATAGAATCTGGGCAATAAAGTCAAGTCTAACCTTTTTTATCCTTTGTGCTTTGTCTAATTTCACGTGCTCCTAGGGTCCCGCATGCAGAGGTTCCACACCCGGCACTTCAGACCAGATTTCCTAGTGCAGAATGGCTGGGTCGACACCTCAGCTCCTGGGGCCCAGTGCAGACTCCGCGATATAGAGCCTGAGCTGCAGCCAACCTGGCCCTCGAGAGCTCCGCCCCCTCCCTCCCACTGACTCTGACAGGATCTCTACACAGCAGCCCAGCCCACAGCCCACGGGGTAGTGCATGCTCTCACCTCTCCATTCTCTGATCAAAATATAAAGTTTCCTTTGCTTGTGAACCAAACTCAGTCTCGATCTGTTGGCCCCAATGACACTGGGCAGGGGGACACTTGTTGGGGTCCACTCTGGAGGATCAGTAACAGAAATTGAGACTATTGTAACCTCAATGAACAGATGTGTGAGCCAAACTGTAGTTAACATAGAACAGTGTATAAGGCTCGGGTAAAATAAGATGTTTCTAACACTTCCATTTGATATTTCCATCACTTTATTATAAGCAAGTTCAGTGAAAAGGTTTGTCTTATTTGTCAGGTCAATATTAGAGAAACGAAGTGATTTCTTTCCAAGGATGTACATCTAATAATCTTGGTTAAAGCTTCAATCTTGTTTTAAATGCTTTTCCATTGAAAATGATACCTCTCTTTCAGCTCCCCCATTTCTGAGAAGTATAAAATCTTATAATTTATTATTACCAAAGGGGAAAGGTGGGAGGAGGGATAAATTAACAGTTTGGGATTAACACATACACACTGCTATGTATAAAATAGATCATCAACAAGGAACTACTGTATAGCACAGGGAACTACACTCAACATTTTGCAATAACCTATAAGGGGAAATAATCTGAAAAATAATAGATATTTTTATTGACATCATCTATCAATGACAGTTAAAGTGTAACCTAAGGGAAGCTGGTGGTGAGTGCTTCTGACCCTGAAGACTTCAATCATCTAAAGTTTGGACTCTGCCTACTTCCCAAGGCCCTTAATGAACATATGTGTAGCCGTAGCTTAAAAAATTCCCCAGTTTGGGTTTCGGGGAGACACTGATTTTGAAAAAGCCCTGGTGTTCTCCTTACATGAATGGGACTCTTCCTACTGCTAAAACATGTCTGTCACACCCAGAGGATGGTATACCGTCTGATCGGGAAGAGTTTGGAAAAGGCATCTCATCTCCTCATCTCCTGGTGCTCGGGTTCACCCCTCCAGCGTCTTTACTAACAGTCTCCCCACTTGGAGATGTCAGCACTGTCAACATCCTGTTGCGTACAGTTTGGAATTTGTCCAGAGGATGAAGCGGAAGGATGAGGAACAATGAGAGACAAGTCCTAGGTGTTCAGACAGGCACATGTCACTCTAATTTCCAATCAGGAAGACGAATTGACCAAAGGCTAGGGTTGCCCATGGAAACAGTATAGGGCTTGAGGAAATCCCGCTGCTTTGTGGCCAGTTCCCATAAACACAAGTTGAACAATGGAACTCAGGGGCAGTAAAATTCACAAAACTGCAGAGTTGAAAATATCCATCACTGAAAAATGTCTTGAGGAAAGTCAGAGAAAAGGACTTGTAAGCAAGGGAGAATGGCAGGAAAGGGATTTGAGGAGGTAGAAAGGACTCGCCATTAAGCACAAGAAAAGGAGCTGAACATTGCCAACATTGCAGTTGGCCAAAAAGGGTGTATGCGTTTTTTTCTGTATATATTCAAGAAAAGGGCATACACTTTTTTAGCCAACCAAACAGGTGGGCACTGGAAGTCAATACTACAAAAGATATCACTTCGCATCAGTCAGAAGAGCCATCCTCATAAAGCGTAAACAACAGAAATGCAGGACAGGGCAAGGAGAAGAGGGAGCCCTGTGAGACTTATAGTGGAAATGTATATTGCCAACGGCCATTCTGGAGAAGTGTATTGTGTTTACTAAAGCATCTAAAAAATGAGCTACAGAGCATAGGGCACTTGCACTCATGGGCGTATATCTTGAGAAAAACAAAAATCGAGAGGACACAGGCACCCCAATGTTTACCCCCTCTCTGTTTAAAAGATCCTCAACTAGGATATAACTTAAGTGTCCCTGGAGGGAAAAAATGGGTAGAGATGTGGTACTTAGGTAGAGTGGAATATTATTCAGCCTGGAAATCAATGAAATATGGCCAGTTGTAACAACTCCGGAGGAGTTATGTATGATCTTTCTAAGTGACAGAATTCAAAAAGAAAAAGACACATATCATAAGATATCACTTAAAGGTGGAATCCAAAATGGCTACACATGAAATAAATTACAAAACAAAAACATAGTCAAATATGTAGAAAACACGCATAAGGCTGCTAAACGGGAAAGGTGGGGAGGGGTGAGGCATCACCCAGGAGGTTGAAATTAGCAAAGATACCATTCCAAATACCAAACTGATAATCAACAAGGCCTACACGGTAGCTAAAAGAACTGCACTCAGCACACTCAAGTCACCGGAAAAGAATATATATGACTGGTAAGAATCTGAAAAAGAATTTACTGATGTCTCTCTGTACGTGAATCAAGTGGATGTACAGCAGCAAGAAACAGAGCTTTGAAAATCAGCTGTAACCAATATAGTAATAAATTGAAAAAAATAAACGACAGAGAGACAGAGAAAACCTCTTACAACTTTTCCTCAGGGCCGGTGATGCAACATGGATTGAACACATCTAGACCCACAGCAGGATGAGACATAAGGCTGGAAACTGTTTGCGCTAAGAGAAATGTGAGGTTGGGTGAGGAAATGCACACCCTTTAAAGTAATACTACCTGGTACCCATTCAATGGGTCCCAAATATGCAGGTTCAAGGGATCTTCCTACAGCTAAAACATGCATGGAAAACCCAGAGGACTGTACACCATGTGATCGGGAGATGTGTCTAAAATGCAGCTCATTTATCCTCTCCTGGTGCTCCTGTTCACCATTCCAGCCACGTTACTTAGAATCTCCCCACTTGGAGAATCAGCACATTTCAACTTCTGTTTCACACATTTTGCAAATTGTGAGGAGGATGAACGGGGAACCAATGAGAGAATAGTTGTAGGGGTTTGGACGGGCACATATCACTCTAATTTCCCATTAAGAATAAGAATTGAAAAAAGGCTCAGCCCGCCTCGCCCGAGCCAAAATAGGGCCTGAAGCAATCCTGCGGGTTTGAGGCCAGCTCACAAAAGAGCAACTTAAAAAATGGAGCTCAGGGTCACTGCAATTCACAAACCTGCAGAGTTATAAATGAAAACTAACGTCCAAAAATATGTTGAGGTAAGGCAAAGAAGAGGATCTGAATGCAAGACAGAATTGCAAGAAACAGATTTCAAGAGATAGATTGGACTCGTCTTTAAAGCACATGAAAAGCGGCAGAATTTCGACAATGATGCAGTTGGCCCAAAAGGGCATATGCGTTTTTTCCTGATTATATCCAGGAAAAAACGCATACGCACTTTATGGGCAACGAAGCAAGCAAGCAATGCAAATGTGCACAACAAAGAAGTCTCATTTCCCACTGGTCAAAAGGGCCATCCTAAAAAATTGTAAAAACCAGAAATGCAGGACAGGCCATGGAGAACAGGGAGCCTTTATACGCTGATGGGCAGTGTGTGAACTTCCGAGAGCCACTCTGGAGAAGTGTATGGTGGTTCCTAAATCATCTAAAAAACAGAGCTACAGAGCATAGGACACTTCCAATCATGGGAGTATATCTAGGGAAATCTAAAAATTAACAAGACACAAGCACACCACAGTTTAGGGCTACTCTGTTTACAAGAACCTCAACTTCAGTATACCTTAAATATCCCAGGAAAGAGAACAATGGATAAAGAAGATGTGGTACTTATGTACAATGGAATATCTCTTCACCATGAAATCAATGTAATAAGGCTAGTAGAAGGATAAAGAGTGGATTTAGGTCCGATAATACTACTTGAAATAAGTCAAACAGAAAAAGAAACATATCATAAGATATCACTTATAGAGGGAGGGTAAATATGGCTGCACAAGAAATGAATTACAGAACAGAACAGTGTCTCACATTTAGAAAACACACTTATTTCAGCTTAAGGGGAAAGGAGAGGTGGGGTGATGCATAAAACCAGAGTTTGAAATTAGCACAGATACCGTTCAATAAACCAAATAGATATTAGACAAGATCTACACCTTGCTCAATGAACTGGCCTCAACACACCCTATACACCGCAGAGAAATATATCTGAGTAATAAGAATCTTAAAACCCATGTATTGATATATCTCCATAAGGGAATCAAGTGTGTGCAGAGTGGCACAAACACAGCAGTGAAAATGAGCTAAACCCCATTATAGAAATAAATTTTAAAAACAAAACGCAGAAACAATGAAAGAGAGAAAAATTCTTACAAAATTCGCTCAGGGGCTGTGATGCAACCTGGATTGACCACATATAAACCCACAGCTGGATAAGACATAAGGCTGGACACTTGGGGCTGAGAGGATTGATGAGCTTTGGTGAGCAACTGCCAAAAGTTTAATGCAATACTTCATGCTACTCATTCCAAGGGTCCCAACACTCCAGGTTGAAGGGAATCTTCCTACAGCTAAACCATGCTTGGGAAACCCAGCGACTGGTATACCATATGATCGGGAAAGGTTTCTAAAACGCACCTCATTTTTCCTCTCCTGGGGCTCCGGATCGACATTCCAGCCGCTTTACCAAAAATATCCCCACATGGAGAGTCAATGCCTTTAAGTTCTGGTATCGCACAGTCTGCAGTTAGTGCGGAGGATGAATGGGAATAGGGGGAACCAGTGAGAAACTAGCTGTAGCGGTTTCAATGGGCACATGTCACTCTAAATTCACATCAGTAAGAAGAATAAACCAAAGGCACAGCAAGATGCCCCAGAAGAAGAATAGGGCCTGAAGGAATCCTGTGGTTATGAGGCAAGATGACAAAAATAAGAGCTGAAAAATGGAGCTAAGGGCCACTGCAATTAAAAAACTTGCAGAGTTATAAAGGCCAACTATTTTCAAAAAATATATTGAGGTAAGGCTATGAAGAGGCATTGAAAGCAAGGCAGAATTGCAGGAAAACGATTTCAGGAGGTAGACGGGAATTGCATTTAAAGCATAGGAAAAGAGGCAGAACGTCCACAATGATGCACTTGGCCAAAAAGGGCGTATGCCTTTTTTCCTGAATTTATTCAGAAAAAAAGGCATACGCCCTTTTTGGCCAACCAAGCAAGCTTGCAAAGGAAATCTGCACTACAATGAAGTCTCACTTCCCCCCGGTCAAAAGGGCCATCTGAAAAAAGTGTAAAATCCAGAAAGGCAGGACAGGCCATGGAGAACTGGGAGCCTTGTTATGCTGATAGGCGGGCTGTGTATGGTGTTTCCTGAAACATCTAAAAAACAAAGCAACAGAGCCTAGGGCACTTCCACTTATGGTCCTATAGCTTAGGGAAATTAAAATCAAAAAGACACAGCTACCCCAAAATTTGGGACGCCTCTGTTTACAAGAACCTCGTTAACCGTACAAGTTCAATATCACAGAAAGTGAAAAATGGATAAAGAACTTGTGGTACTTACGTACAATGCAGTATCACTCAGCAATGAAATCTATGTCATCAGGCCCGCAGCAGCATAATGAGTGGATACAGGTACGATGATTCTAACTGAAATAAGACACACAGAAAAAGAAACATCATAAGATATCAGTAATACACGGAATGTAAACTTGGCTACACAGGAACTGAATTACAGAACAGAACAGGGTCTCAAATTTAGAAAACCAACTTATGCTTGCTTAAGGGGAAAGGCGAGTTGGGGTGCTGCATAAAACCATAGATTGAAATGAGCACAGATAAAGTTCCTTAAGCCAAATATGGAATAGACAAGAGCTACTCCTTGCTGAACGAAATGGACTCAACACCGCCTATTAAACGCCTAAGAATGTACCTGACTAGTAAGTATCTTAAAACCTATGGATTGCTATGTCTCCGAAAGAGAATCAAGCATGTGTACAGGGGCATAAACGCAGCAGTGATAGGATTGGAGAGGTTCGGTGAGCAAATGAAGACCCTTTGAAGTCATATTGCATGGTACCCATTCCACGGGTTTCAACTACCCAGGTTTAAGGTATTCTTCCTTCAGCTAAAACATGCATGTGGAACCTAGAGTATGATCAACCATGTGATCGGGAAACGTGTTCAAATATGTCTCAGTTCTCGTACCCTGGTACTCGGGTGCAACATTCCAGACGCTTTACTAACACCCTCCCGACTTGGAGAGTCAGTCCCTTTAACCTCCTGTATGGCCCAGTTTGCAATTTCTGCGGTAGATGAACAGAAATAGCGAGAACCAATGAGAGACTAGCTGGAGGTGTCTGGACGGGCAAATTTAACTCTCATTTCCCACCAGGAAGAGGAATTAACCAAAGGCTCAGCGTGCCGTGCCGGAACCAGATTAGGGCCTGAAGCCATCCTGCGGTGTTGCGGCCAGGTCACAAGAAAGCGAGTTGAAGAAAGGAGCTCAGGGGCACTGTAATTCACAAACCTGCAGAGTTATAAATGACAGCTATCGTCCAAAAATATACTGAAGTAAGGCTGCCAAGAGGACTTGAAAGCGGGGCAGAATTGCAGGAAACCGATTTCAGGAGGTAGACTGGAATTGCATTGAAAGCATAGGAAAAGAGGCAGAACGTCCACAATGATGCACTTGGCCAAAAAGGGCGTATGCGTTTTTTCCTGAATATATTCAGGAAAAAACGCATACGCCCTTTTTGGCCAACCAAGCAAGCTTGCAAAGGAAATCTGCACTACAATGAAGTCTCACTTCCCCCCGGTCAAAAGGGCCATCTGAAAAAAGTGTAAAATCCAGAAAGGCAGGACAGGCCATGGAGAACTGGGAGCCTTGTTATGCTGATGGGCGGGATGTAAATTGCCAACAGACACTCGGGAGAAGTGTATGGTGTTTCCTGAAACATCTAAAAAACAAAGCAACAGAGCCTAGGGCACTTCCACTTATGGTCCTATAGCTTAGGGAAATTAAAATCAAAAAGACACAGCCACCCCAAAGTTTGGGACGCCTCTGTTTACAAGAACCTCGTTTACAGTACAAGTTCAACATCGCAGAAAGTGAAAAATGGATAAAGAAGTTGTGGTATTTACTTACAAAGCAATATCACTCAGCAATGAAATCTATGTCATCAGGCCCTTAGCAGCACAATGAGTGGATTCAGGTATGATGATTCTAACTGAAATAAGTCACACAGAAAAAGAAACATCATAAGATATCAGTAATACACGGAATGTAAACTTGGCTACACAGGGACTGAATTACAGAACAGAACAGGGTCTCAAATTTAGAAAACCAACTTATGCTTGCTTAAGGGTAAAGGAGAGTTGGGGTGCTGCATAAAACCAGAGATTGAAATGAGCACAGATAAAGTTCCTTAAGCCAAATATGGAATAGACAAGAGCTACTCCTTGCTCAACGAAATGGACTCAACACCGCATATTAAACGCCTAAGAATGTACCTGACTAGTAAGTATCTTAAAACCTATGGATTGCTATGTCTCCGAAAGAGAATCAAGCATGTGTACAGGGGCATAAACGCAGCAGTGATAGGATTGGAGAGGTTCGGTGAGCAAATGAAGACCCTCTGAAGTCATATTGCATGGTACCCATTCCACGGGTTTCAACTACCCAGGTTTAAGGTATTCTTCCTTCAGCTAAAACATGCATGTGGAACCTAGAGTATGATCAACCATGTGATCGGGAGACGTGTTCAAATATGTCTCAGTTTTCGTACCCTGGTACTCGGGTGCAACATTCCAGACGCTTTACTAACACCCTCCCGACTTGGAGAGTCAGTCCCTTTAACCTCCTGTTTGGCCCAGTTTGTAATTTCTGCGGAAGATGAACAGGAATAGCGAGAACCAATGAGAGACTAGCTGGAGGTGTCTGGACGGGCAAATTTAACTCTCATTTCCCACCAGGAAGAGGAATTAACCAAAGGCTCAGCGTGCCGTGCCGGAACCAGATTAGGGCCTGAAGCCATCCTGCGGTGTTGCGGCCAGGTCACAAGAAAGCGAGTTGAAGAAAGGAGCTCAGGGGCACTGTAATTCACAAACCTGCAGAGTTATAAATGACAGCTATCGTCCAAAAATATACTGAAGTAAGGCTGCCAAGAGGACTTGAAAGCGGGGCAGAATTGCAGGAAACCGATTTCAGGAGGTAGACTGGAATTGCATTGAAAGCATAGGAAAAGAGGCAGAATGTCCACAATGATGCACTTGGCCAAAAAGGGCGTATGCGTTTTTTCCTGAATATATTCAGGAAAAAACGCATACGCCCTTTTTGGCCAACCAAGCAAGCTTGCAAAGGAAATCTGCACTACAATGAAGTCTCACTTCCCCCCGGTCAAAAGGGCCATCTGAAAAAAGTGTAAAATCCAGAAAGGCAGGACAGGCCATGGAGAACTGGGAGCCTTGTTATGCTGATGGGTGGGATGTAAATTGCCAACAGACACTCGGGAGAAGTGTATGGTGTTTCCTGAAACATCTAAAAAACAAAGCAACAGAGCCTAGGGCACTTCCACTTATGGTCCTATAGCTTAGGGAAATTAAAATCAAAAAGACACAGCCACCCCAAAGTTTGGGACGCCTCTGTTTACAAGAACCTCGTTTACAGTACAAGTTCAACATCGCAGAAAGTGAAAAATGGATAAAGAAGTTGTGGTATTTACTTACAAAGCAATATCACTCAGCAATGAAATCTATGTCATCAGGCCCTTAGCAGCACAATGAGTGGATTCAGGTATGATGATTCTAACTGAAATAAGTCACACAGAAAAAGAAACATCATAAGATATCAGTAATACACGGAATGTAAACTTGGCTACACAGGAACTGAATTACAGAACAGAACAGGGTCTCAAATTTAGAAAACCAACTTATGCTTGCTTAAGGGGAAAGGGGAGTTGGGGTGCTGCATAAAACCAGAGATTGAAATGAGCACAGATAAAGTTCCTTAAGCCAAATATGGAATAGACAAGAGCTACTCCTTGCTCAACGAAATGGACTCAACACCGCATATTAAACGCCTAAGAATGTACCTGACTAGTAAGTATCTTAAAACCTATGGATTGCTATGTCTCCGAAAGAGAATCAAGCATGTGTACAGGGGCATAAACGCAGCAGTGATAGGATTGGAGAGGTTCGGTGAGCAAATGAAGACCCTTTGAAGTCATATTGCATGGTACCCATTCCACGGGTTTCAACTACCCAGGTTTAAGGTATTCTTCCTTCAGCTAAAACATGCATGTGGAACCTAGAGTATGATCAACCATGTGATCGGGAGACGTGTTCAAATATGTCTCAGTTTTCGTACCCTGGTACTCGGGTGCAACATTCCAGACGCTTTACTAACACCCTCCCGACTTGGAGAGTCAGTCCCTTTAACCTCCTGTTTGGCCCAGTTTGCAATTTCTGCGGAAGATGAACAGGAATAGCGAGAACCAATGAGAGACTAGCTGGAGGTGTCTGGACGGGCAAATTTAACTCTCATTTCCCACCAGGAAGAGGAATTAACCAAAGGCTCAGCGTGCCGTGCCGGAACCAGATTAGGGCCTGAAGCCATTCTGCGGTGTTGCGGCCAGCTCAAAAGAAAGCGAGTTGAAGAAAGGAGCTCAGGGGCACTGTAATTCACAAACCTGCAGAGTTATAAATGACAGCTATCGTCCAAAAATATACTGAAGTAAGGCTGCCAAGAGGACTTGAAAGCGGGGCAGAATTGCAGGAAACCGATTTCAGGAGGTAGACTGGAATTGCAGTGAAAGCATAGGAAAAGAGGCAGAACGTCCACAATGATGCACTTGGCCAAAAAGGGCGTATGCGTTTTTTCCTGAATATATTCAGGAAAAAACACATACGCCCTTTTTGGCCAACCAAGCAAGCTTGCAAAGGAAATCTGCACTACAATGAAGTCTCACTTCCCCCCGGTCAAAAGGGCCATCTGAAAAAAGTGTAAAATCCAGAAAGGCAGGACAGGCCATGGAGAACTGGGAGCCTTGTTATGCTGATGGGCGGGATGTAAATTGCCAACAGACACTCGGGAGAAGTGTATGGTGTTTCCTGAAACATCTAAAAAACAAAGCAACAGAGCCTAGGGCACTTCCACTTATGGTCCTATAGCTTAGGGAAATTAAAATCAAAAAGACACAGCCACCCCAAAGTTTGGGACGCCTCTGTTTACAAGAACCTCGTTTACAGTACAAGTTCAACATCGCAGAAAGTGAAAAATGGATAAAGAAGTTGTGGTATTTACTTACAAAGCAATATCACTCAGCAATGAAATCTATGTCATCAGGCCCTTAGCAGCACAATGAGTGGATTCAGGTATGATGATTCTAACTGAAATAAGTCACACAGAAGAAGAAACATCATAAGATATCAGTAATACACGGAATGTAAACTTGGCTACACAGGAACTGAATTACAGAACAGAACAGGGTCTCAAATTTAGAAAACCAACTTATGCTTGCTTAAGGGGAAAGGGGAGTTGGGGTGCTGCATAAAACCAGAGATTGAAATGAGCACAGATAAAGTTCCTTAAGCCAAATATGGAATAGACAAGAGCTACTCCTTGCTCAACGAAATGGACTCAACACCGCATATTAAATGCCTAAGAATGTACCTGACTAGTAAGTATCTTAAAACCTATGGATTGCTATGTCTCCGAAAGAGAATCAAGCATGTGTACAGGGGCATAAACGCAGCAGTGATAGGATTGGAGAGGTTCGGTGAGCAAATGAAGACCCTTTGAAGTCATATTGCATGGTACCCATTCCACGGGTTTCAACTACCCAGGTTTAAGGTATTCTTCCTTCAGCTAAAACATGCATGTGGAACCTAGAGTATGATCAACCATGTGATCGGGAGACGTGTTCAAATATGTCTCAGTTTTCGTACCCTGGTACTCGGGTGCAACATTCCAGACGCTTTACTAACACCCTCCCGACTTGGAGAGTCAGTCCCTTTAACCTCCTGTTTGGCCCAGTTTGCAATTTCTGCGGAAGATGAACAGGAATAGCGAGAACCAATGAGAGACTAGCTGGAGGTGTCTGGACGGGCAAATTTAACTCTCATTTCCCACCAGGAAGAGGAATTAACCAAAGGCTCAGCGTGCCGTGCCGGAACCAGATTAGGGCCTGAAGCCATCCTGCGGTGTTGCGGCCAGCTCAAAAGAAAGCGAGTTGAAGAAAGGAGCTCAGGGGCACTGTAATTCACAAACCTGCAGAGTTATAAATGACAGCTATCGTCCAAAAATATACTGAAGTAAGGCTGCCAAGAGGACTTGAAAGCGGGGCAGAATTGCAGGAAACCGATTTCAGGAGGCAGACTGGAATTGCATTGAAAGCATAGGAAAAGAGGCAGAACGTCCACAATGATGCACTTGGCCAAAAAGGGCGTATGCGTTTTTTCCTGAATATATTCAGGAAAAAACGCATACGCCCTTTTTGGCCAACCAAGCAAGCTTGCAAAGGAAATCTGCACTACAATGAAGTCTCACTTCCCCCCGGTCAAAAGGGCCATCTGAAAAAAGTGTAAAATCCAGAAAGGCAGGACAGGCCATGGAGAACTGGGAGCCTTGTTATGCTGATGGGCGGGATGTAAATTGCCAACAGACACTCGGGAGAAGTGTATGGTGTTTCCTGAAACATCTAAAAAACAAAGCAACAGAGCCTAGGGCACTTCCACTTATGGTCCTATAGCTTAGGGAAATTAAAATCAAAAAGACACAGCCACCCCAAACATTGGGACGCCTCTGTTTACAAGAACCTCGTTTACAGTACAAGTTCAACATCGCAGAAAGTGAAAAATGGATAAAGAAGTTGTGGTATTTACTTACAAAGCAATATCACTCAGCAATGAAATCTATGTCATCAGGCCCTTAGCAGCACAATGAGTGGATTCAGGTATGATGATTCTAACTGAAATAAGTCACACAGAAAAAGAAACATCATAAGATATCAGTAATACACGGAATGTAAACTTGGCTACACAGGAACTGAATTACAGAACAGAACAGGGTCTCAAATTTAGAAAACCAACTTATGCTTGCTTAAGGGTAAAGGTGAGTTGGGGTGCTGCATAAAACCAGAGATTGAAATGAGCACAGATAAAGTTCCTTAAGCCAAATATGGAATAGACAAGAGCTACTCCTTGCTCAACGAAATGGACTCAACACCGCATATTAAACGCCTAAGAATGTACCTGACTAGTAAGTATCTTAAAACCTATGGATTGCTATGTCTCCGAAAGAGAATCAAGCATGTGTACAGGGGCATAAACGCAGCAGTGATAGGATTGGAGAGGTTCGGTGAGCAAATGAAGACCCTTTGAAGTCATATTGCATGGTACCCATTCCACGGGTTTCAACTACCCAGGTTTAAGGTATTCTTCCTTCAGCTAAAACATGCATGTGGAACCTAGAGTATGATCAACCATGTGATCGGGAGACGTGTTCAAATATGTCTCAGTTTTCGTACCCTGGTACTCGGGTGCAACATTCCAGACGCTTTACTAACACCCTCCCGACTTGGAGAGTCAGTCCCTTTAACCTCCTGTTTGGCCCAGTTTGCAATTTCTGCGGAAGATAAACAGAAATAGCGAGAACCAATGAGAGACTAGCTGGAGGTGTCTGGACGGGCAAATTTAACTCTCATTTCCCACCAGGAAGAGGAATTAACCAAAGGCTCAGCGTGCCGTGCCGGAACCAGATTAGGGCCTGAAACCATCCTGCGGTGTTGCGGCCAGCTCAAAAGAAAGCGAGTTGAAGAAAGGAGCTCAGGGGCACTGTAATTCACAAACCTGCAGAGTTATAAATGACAGCTATCGTCCAAAAATATACTGAAGTAAGGCTGCCAAGAGGACTTGAAAGCGGGGCAGAATTGCAGGAAACCGATTTCAGGAGGTAGACTGGAATTGCATTGAAAGCATAGGAAAAGAGGCAGAACGTCCACAATGATGCACTTGGCCAAAAAGGGCGTATGCGTTTTTTCCTGAATATATTCAGGAAAAAACGCATACGCCCTTTTTGGCCAACCAACCAAGCTTGCAAAGGAAATCTGCACTACAATGAAGTCTCACTTCCCCCCGGTCAAAAGGGCCATCTGAAAAAAGTGTAAAATCCAGAAAGGCAGGACAGGCCATGGAGAACTGGGAGCCTTGTTATGCTGATGGGCGGGATGTAAATTGCCAACAGACACTCGGGAGAAGTGTATGGTGTTTCCTGAAACATCTAAAAAACAAAGCAACAGAGCCTAGGGCACTTCCACTTATGGTCCTATAGCTTAGGGAAATTAAAATCAAAAAGACACAGCCACCCCAAAGTTTGGGACACCTCTGTTTACAAGAACCTCGTTTACAGTACAAGTTCAACATCGCAGAAAGTGAAAAATGGATAAAGAAGTTGTGGTATTTACTTACAAAGCAATATCACTCAGCAATGAAATCTATGTCATCAGGCCCTTAGCAGCACAATGAGTGGATTCAGGTATGATGATTCTAACTGAAATAAGTCACACAGAAAAAGAAACATCATAAGATATCAGGAATACACGGAATGTAAACTTGGCTACACAGGAACTGAATTACAGAACAGAACAGGGTCTCAAATTTAGAAAACCAACTTATGCTTGCTTAAGGGGAAAGGGGAGTTGGGGTGCTGCATAAAACCAGAGATTGAAATGAGCACAGATAAAGTTCCTTAAGCCAAATATGGAATAGACAAGAGCTACTCCTTGCTCAACGAAATGGACTCAACACCCCATATTAAACGCCTAAGAATGTACCTGACTAGTAAGTATCTTAAAACCTATGGATTGCTATGTCTCCGAAAGAGAATCAAGCATGTGTACAGGGGCATAAACGCAGCAGTGATAGGATTGGAGAGGTTCGGTGAGCAAATGAAGACCCTCTGAAGTCATATTGCATGGTACCCATTCCACGGGTTTCAACTACCCAGGTTTAAGGTATTCTTCCTTCAGCTAAAACATGCATGTGGAACCTAGAGTATGATCAACCATGTGATCGGGAGACGTGTTCAAATATGTCTCAGTTTTCGTACCCTGGTACTCGGGTGCAACATTCCAGACGCTTTACTAACACCCTCCCGACTTGGAGAGTCAGTCCCTTTAACCTCCTGTTTGGCCCAGTTTGTAATTTCTGCGGAAGATGAACAGGAATAGCGAGAACCAATGAGAGACTAGCTGGAGGTGTCTGGACGGGCAAATTTAACTCTCATTTCCCACCAGGAAGAGGAATTAACCAAAGGCTCAGCGTGCCGTGCCGGAACCAGATTAGGGCCTGAAGCCATCCTGCGGTGTTGCGGCCAGCTCAAAAGAAAGCGAGTTGAAGAAAGGAGCTCAGGGGCACTGTAATTCACAAACCTGCAGAGTTATAAATGACAGCTATCGTCCAAAAATATACTGAAGTAAGGCTGCCAAGAGGACTTGAAAGCGGGGCAGAATTGCAGGAAACCGATTTCAGGAGGTAGACTGGAATTGCATTGAAAGCATAGGAAAAGAGGCAGAACGTCCACAATGATGCACTTGGCCAAAAAGGGCGTATGCGTTTTTTCCTGAATATATTCAGGAAAAAACGCATACGCCCTTTTTGGCCAACCAAGCAAGCTTGCAAAGGAAATCTGCACTACAATGAAGTCTCACTTCCCCCCGGTCAAAAGGGCCATCTGAAAAAAGTGTAAAATCCAGAAAGGCAGGACAGGCCATGGAGAACTGGGAGCCTTGTTATGCTGATGGGCGGGATGTAAATTGCCAACAGACACTCGGGAGAAGTGTATGGTGTTTCCTGAAACATCTAAAAAACAAAGCAACAGAGCCTAGGGCACTTCCACTTATGGTCCTATAGCTTAGGGAAATTAAAATCAAAAAGACACAGCCACCCCAAAGTTTGGGACGCCTCTGTTTACAAGAACCTCGTTTACAGTACAAGTTCAACATCGCAGAAAGTGAAAAATGGATAAAGAAGTTGTGGTATTTACTTACAAAGCAATATCACTCAGCAATGAAATCTATGTCATCAGGCCCTTAGCAGCACAATGAGTGGATTCAGGTATGATGATTCTAACTGAAATAAGTCACACAGAAAAAGAAACATCATAAGATATCAGGAATACACGGAATGTAAACTTGGCTACACAGGAACTGAATTACAGAACAGAACAGGGTCTCAAATTGAGAAAACCAACTTATGCTTGCTTAAGGGGAAAGGTGAGTTGGGGTGCTGCATAAAACCAGAGATTGAAATGAGCACAGATAAAGTTCCTTAAGCCAAATATGGAATAGACAAGAGCTACTCCTTGCTCAACGAAATGGACTCAACACCGCATATTAAACGCCTAAGAATGTACCTGACTAGTAAGTATCTTAAAACCTATGGAATGCTATGTCTCCGAAAGAGAATCAAGCATGTGTACAGGGGCATAAACGCAGCAGTGATAGGATTGGAGAGGTTCGGTGAGCAAATGAAGACCCTTTGAAGTCATATTGCATGGTACCCATTCCACGGGTTTCAAGTACCCAGGTTTAAGGTATTCTTCCTTCAGGTAAAACATTCATGTGGAACCTAGAGTATGATCAACCATGTGATCGGGAGACGTGTTCAAATATGTCTCAGTTTTCGTACCCTGGTACTCGGGTGCAACATTCCAGACGCTTTACTAACACCCTCCCGACTTGGAGAGTCAGTCCCTTTAACCTCCTGTTTGGCCCAGTTTGCAATTTCTGCGGAAGATGAACAGGAATAGCGAGAACCAATGAGAGACTAGCTGGAGGTGTCTGGACGGGCAAATTTAACTCTCATTTCCCACCAGGAAGAGGAATTAACCAAAGGCTCAGCATGCCGTACCGGAACCAGATTAGGGCCTGAAGCCATCCTGCGGTGTTGCGGCCAGGTCACAAGAAAGAGAGTTGAAGAAAGGAGCTCAGGGGCACTGTAATTCACAAACCTGCAGAGTTATAAATGACAGCTATCGTCCAAAAATATACTGAAGTAAGGCTGCCAAGAGGACTTGAAAGCGGGGCAGAATTGCAGGAAACCGATTTCAGGAGGTAGACTGGAATTGCATTGAAAGCATAGGAAAAGAGGCAGAACGTCCACAATGATGCACTTGGCCAAAAAGGGCGTATGCGTTTTTTCCTGAATATATTCAGGAAAAAACGCATACGCCCTTTTTGGCCAACCAAGCAAGCTTGCAAAGGAAATCTGCACTACAATGAAGTCTCACTTCCCCCCGGTCAAAAGGGCCATCTGAAAAAAGTGTAAAATCCAGAAAGGCAGGACAGGCCATGGAGAACTGGGAGCCTTGTTATGCTGATGGGCGGGATGTAAATTGCCAACAGACACTCGGGAGAAGTGTATGGTGTTTCCTGAAACATCTAAAAAACAAAGCAACAGAGCCTAGGGCACTTCCACTTATGGTCCTATAGCTTAGGGAAATTAAAATCAAAAAGACACAGCCACCCCAAAGTTTGGGACGCCTCTGTTTACAAGAACCTCGTTTACAGTACAAGTTCAACATCGCAGAAAGTGAAAAATGGATAAAGAAGTTGTGGTATTTACTTACAAAGCAATATCACTCAGCAATGAAATCTATGTCATCAGGCCCTTAGCAGCACAATGAGTGGATTCAGGTATGATGATTCTAACTGAAATAAGTCACACAGAAAAAGAAACATCATAAGATATCAGGAATACACGGAATGTAAACTTGGCTACACAGGAACTGAATTACAGAACAGAACAGGGTCTCAAATTTAGAAAACCAACTTATGCTTGCTTAAGGGGAAAGGTGAGTTGGGGTGCTGCATAAAACCAGAGATTGAAATGAGCACAGATAAAGTTCCTTAAGCCAAATATGGAATAGACAAGAGCTACTCCTTGCTCAACGAAATGGACTCAACACCGCATATTAAATGCCTAAGAATGTACCTGACTAGTAAGTATCTTAAAACCTATGGATTGCTATGTCTCCGAAAGAGAATCAAGCATGTGTACAGGGGCATAAACGCAGCAGTGATAGGATTGGAGAGGTTCGGTGAGCAAATGAAGACCCTTTGAAGTCATATTGCATGGTACCCATTCCACGGGTTTCAACTACCCAGGTTTAAGGTATTCTTCCTTCAGCTAAAACATGCATGTGGAACCTAGAGTATGATCAACCATGTGATCGGGAGACGTGTTCAAATATGTCTCAGTTTTCGTACCCTGGTACTCGGGTGCAACATTCCAGACGCTTTACTAACACCCTCCCGACTTGGAGAGTCAGTCCCTTTAACCTCCTGTTTGGCCCAGTTTGCAATTTCTGCGGAAGATGAACAGGAATAGCGAGAACCAATGAGAGACTAGCTGGAGGTGTCTGGACGGGCAAATTTAACTCTCATTTCCCACCAGGAAGAGGAATTAACCAAAGGCTCAGCGTGCCGTGCCGGAACCAGATTAGGGCCTGAAGCCATCCTGCGGTGTTGCGGCCAGCTCAAAAGAAAGCGAGTTGAAGAAAGGAGCTCAGGGGCACTGTAATTCACAAACCTGCAGAGTTATAAATGACAGCTATCGTCCAAAAATATACTGAAGTAAGGCTGCCAAGAGGACTTGAAAGCGGGGCAGAATTGCAGGAAACCGATTTCAGGAGGTAGACTGGAATTGCAGTGAAAGCATAGGAAAAGAGGCAGAACGTCCACAATGATGCACTTGGCCAAAAAGGGCGTATGCGTTTTTTCCTGAATATATTCAGGAAAAAACGCATACGCCCTTTTTGACCAACCAAGCAAGCTTGCAAAGGAAATCTGCACTACAATGAAGTCTCACTTCCCCCCGGTCAAAAGGGCCATCTGAAAAAAGTGTAAAATCCAGAAAGGCAGGACAGGCCATGGAGAACTGGGAGCCTTGTTATGCTGATGGGCGGGATGTAAATTGCCAACAGACACTCGGGAGAAGTGTATGGTGTTTCCTGAAACATCTAAAAAACAAAGCAACAGAGCCTAGGGCACTTCCACTTATGGTCCTATAGCTTAGGGAAATTAAAATCAAAAAGACACAGCCACCCCAAAGTTTGGGACGCCTCTGTTTACAAGAACCTCGTTTACAGTACAAGTTCAACATCGCAGAAAGTGAAAAATGGATAAAGAAGTTGTGGTATTTACTTACAAAGCAATATCACTCAGCAATGAAATCTATGTCATCAGGCCCTTAGCAGCACAATGAGTGGATTCAGGTATGATGATTCTAACTGAAATAAGTCACACAGAAAAAGAAACATCATAAGATATCAGTAATACACGGAATGTAAACTTGGCTACACAGGAACTGAATTACAGAACAGAACAGGGTCTCAAATTTAGAAAACCAACTTATGCTTGCTTAAGGGTAAAGGTGAGTTGGGGTGCTGCATAAAACCAGAGATTGAAATGAGCACAGATAAAGTTCCTTAAGCCAAATATGGAATAGACAAGAGCTACTCCTTGCTCAACGAAATGGACTCAACACCGCATATTAAACGCCTAAGAATGTACCTGACTAGTAAGTATCTTAAAACCTATGGATTGCTATGTCTCCGAAAGAGAATCAAGCATGTGTACAGGGGCATAAACGCAGCAGTGATAGGATTGGAGAGGTTCGGTGAGCAAATGAAGACCCTTTGAAGTCATATTGCATGGTACCCATTCCACGGGTTTCAACTACCCAGGTTTAAGGTATTCTTCCTTCAGCTAAAACATGCATGTGGAACCTAGAGTATGATCAACCATGTGATCGGGAGACGTGTTCAAATATGTCTCAGTTTTCGTACCCTGGTACTCGGGTGCAACATTCCAGACGCTTTACTAACACCCTCCCGACTTGGAGAGTCAGTCCCTTTAACCTCCTGTTTGGCCCAGTTTGCAATTTCTGCGGAAGATGAACAGGAATAGCGAGAACCAATGAGAGACTAGCTGGAGGTGTCTGGACGGGCAAATTTAACTCTCATTTCCCACCAGGAAGAGGAATTAACCAAAGGCTCAGCGTGCCGTGCCGGAACCAGATTAGGGCCTGAAGCCATCCTGCGGTGTTGCGGCCAGCTCAAAAGAAAGCGAGTTGAAGAAAGGAGCTCAGGGGCACTGTAATTCACAAACCTGCAGAGTTATAAATGACAGCTATCGTCCAAAAATATACTGAAGTAAGGCTGCCAAGAGGACTTGAAAGCGGGGCAGAATTGCAGGAAACCGATTTCAGGAGGTAGACTGGAATTGCATTGAAAGCATAGGAAAAGAGGCAGAACGTCCACAATGATGCACTTGGCCAAAAAGGGCGTATGCGTTTTTTCCTGAATATATTCAGGAAAAAACGCATATGCCCTTTTTGGCCAACCAAGCAAGCTTGCAAAGGAAATCTGCACTACAATGAAGTCTCACTTCCCCCCGGTCAAAAGGGCCATCTGAAAAAAGTGTAAAATCCAGAAAGGCAGGACAGGCCATGGAGAACTGGGAGCCTTGTTATGCTGATGGGCGGGATGTAAATTGCCAACAGACACTGGGGAGAAGTGTATGGTGTTTCCTGAAACATCTAAAAAACAAAGCAACAGAGCCTAGGGCACTTCCACTTATGGTCCTATAGCTTAGGGAAATTAAAATCAAAAAGACACAGCCACCCCAAAGTTTGGGACGCCTCTGTTTACAAGAACCTCGTTTACAGTACAAGTTCAACATCGCAGAAAGTGAAAAATGGATAAAGAAGTTGTGGTATTTACTTACAAAGCAATATCACTCAGCAATGAAATCTATGTCATCAGGCCCTTAGCAGCACAATGAGTGGATTCAGGTATGATGATTCTAACTGAAATAAGTCACACAGAAAAAGAAACATCATAAGATATCAGTAATACACGGAATGTAAACTTGGCTACACAGGAACTGAATTACAGAACAGAACAGGGTCTCAAATTTAGAAAACCAACTTATGCTTGCTTAAGGGTAAAGGTGAGTTGGGGTCCTTCATAAAACCAGAGATTGAAATGAACACAGATAAAGTTCCTTAAGCCAAATATGGAATAGACAAGAGCTACTCCTTGCTCAACGAAATGGACTCAACACCGCATATTAAATGCCTAAGAATGTACCTGACTAGTAAGTATCTTAAAACCTATGGATTGCTATGTCTCCGAAAGTGAATCAAGCATGTGTACAGGGGCATAAACGCAGCAGTGATAGGATTGGAGAGGTTCGGTGAGCAAATGAAGACCCTTTGAAGTCATATTGCATGGTACCCATTCCACGGGTTTCAACTACCCAGGTTTAAGGTATTCTTCCTTCAGCTAAAACATGCATGTGGAACCTAGAGTATGATCAACCATGTGATCGGGAGACGTGTTCAAATATGTCTCAGTTTTCGTACCCTGGTACTCGGGTGCAACATTCCAGACGCTTTACTAACACCCTCCCGACTTGGAGAGTCAGTCCCTTTAACCTCCTGTTTGGCCCAGTTTGCAATTTCTGCGGAAGATGAACAGGAATAGCGAGAACCAATGAGAGACTAGCTGGAGGTGTCTGGACGGGCAAATTTAACTCTCATTTCCCACCAGGAAGAGGAATTAACCAAAGGCTCAGCGTGCCGTGCCGGAACCAGATTAGGGCCTGAAGCCATCCTGTGGTGTTGCGGCCAGCTCAAAAGAAAGCGAGTTGAAGAAAGGAGCTCAGGGGCACTGTAATTCACAAACCTGCAGAGTTATAAATGACAGCTATCGTCCAAAAATATACTGAAGTAAGGCTGCCAAGAGGACTTGAAAGCAGGGCAGAATTGCAGGAAACCGATTTCAGGAGGCAGACTGGAATTGCATTGAAAGCATAGGAAAAGAGGCAGAACGTCCACAATGATGCACTTGGCCAAAAAGGGCGTATGCGTTTTTTCCTGAATATATTCAGGAAAAAACGCATACGCCCTTTTTGGCCAACCAAGCAAGCTTGCAAAGGAAATCTGCACTACAATGAAGTCTCACTTCCCCCCAGTCAAAAGGGCCATCTGAAAAAAGTGTAAAATCCAGAAAGGCAGGACAGGCCATGGAGAACTGGGAGCCTTGTTATGCTGATGGGCGGGATGTAAATTGCCAACAGACACTCGGGAGAAGTGTATGGTGTTTCCTGAAACATCTAAAAAACAAAGCAACAGAGCCTAGGGCACTTCCACTTATGGTCCTATAGCTTAGGGAAATTAAAATCAAAAAGACACAGCCACCCCAAAGTTTGGGACGCCTCTGTTTACAAGAACCTCGTTTACAGTACAAGTTCAACATCGCAGAAAGTGAAAAATGGATAAAGAAGTTGTGGTATTTACTTACAAAGCAATATCACTCAGCAATGAAATCTATGTCATCAGGCCCTTAGCAGCACAATGAGTGGATTCAGGTATGATGATTCTAACTGAAATAAGTCACACAGAAAAAGAAACATCATAAGATATCAGTAATACACGGAATGTAAACTTGGCTACACAGGAACTGAATTACAGAACAGAACAGGGTCTCAAATTTAGAAAACCAACTTATGCTTGCTTAAGCGGAAAGGTGAGTTGGGGTGCTGCATAAAACCAGAGATTGAAATGAGCACAGATAAAGTTCCTTAAGCCAAATATGGAATAGACAAGAGCTACTCCTTGCTCAACGAAATGGACTCAACACCGCATATTAAATGCCTAAGAATGTACCTGACTAGTAAGTATCTTAAAACCTATGGATTGCTATGTCTCCGAAAGAGAATCAAGCATGTGTACAGGGGCATAAACGCAGCAGTGATAGGATTGGAGAGGTTCGGTGAGCAAATGAAGACCCTTTGAAGTCATATTGCATGGTACCCATTCCACGGGTTTCAACTACCCAGGTTTAAGGTATTCTTCCTTCAGCTAAAACATGCATGTGGAACCTAGAGTATGATCAACCATGTGATCGGGAGACGTGTTCAAATATGTCTCAGTTTTCGTACCCTGGTACTCGGGTGCAACATTCCAGACGCTTTACTAACACCCTCCCGACTTGGAGAGTCAGTCCCTTTAACCTCCTGTTTGGCCCAGTTTGCAATTTCTGCGGAAGATGAACAGGAATAGCGAGAACCAATGAGAGACTAGCTGGAGGTGTCTGGACGGGCAAATTTAACTCTCATTTCCCACCAGGAAGAGGAATTAACCAAAGGCTCAGCGTGCCGTGCCGGAACCAGATTAGGGCCTGAAGCCATCCTGCGGTGTTGCGGCCAGCTCAAAAGAAAGCGAGTTGAAGAAAGGAGCTCAGGGGTACTGTAATTCACAAACCTGCAGAGTTATAAATGACAGCTATCGTCCAAAAATATACTGAAGTAAGGCTGCCAAGAGGACTTGAAAGCGGGGCAGAATTGCAGGAAACCGATTTCAGGAGGCAGACTGGAATTGCATTGAAAGCATAGGAAAAGAAGCAGAACGTCCACAATGATGCACTTGGCCAAAAAGGGCGTATGCGCTTTTTCCTGAATATATTCAGGAAAAAACGCATACGCCCTTTTTGGCCAACCAAGCAAGCTTGCAAAGGAAATCTGCACTACAATGAAGTCTCACTTCCCCCCGGTCAAAAGGGCCATCTGAAAAAAGTGTAAAATCCAGAAAGGCAGGACAGGCCATGGAGAACTGGGAGCCTTGTTATGCTGATGGGCGGGATGTAAATTGCCAACAGACACTCGGGAGAAGTGTATGGTGTTTCCTGAAACATCTAAAAAACAAAGCAACAGAGCCTAGGGCACTTCCACTTATGGTCCTATAGTTTAGGGAAATTAAAATCAAAAAGACACAGCCACCCCAAAGTTTGGGACGCCTCTGTTTACAAGAACCTCGTTTACAGTACAAGTTCAACATTGCAGAAAGTGAAAAATGGATAAAGAAGTTGTGGTATTTACTTACAAAACAATATCTCTCAGCAATGAAATCTATGTCATCAGGCCCTTAGCAGCACAATGAGTGGATTCAGGTATGATGATTCTAACTGAAATAAGTCACACAGAAAAAGAAACATCATAAGATATCAGTAATACACGGAATGTAAACTTGGCTACACAGGAACTGAATTACAGAACAGAACAGGGTCTCAAATTTAGAAAACCAACTTATGCTTGCTTAAGGGTAAAGGTGAGTTGGGGTGCTGCATAAAACCAGAGATTGAAATGAGCACAGATAAAGTTCCTTAAGCCAAATATGGAATAGACAAGAGCTACTCCTTGCTCAACGAAATGGACTCAACACCGCATATTAAATGCCTAAGAATGTACCTGACTAGTCAGTATCTTAAAACCTATGGATTGCTATGTCTCCGAAAGAGAATCAAGCATGTGTACAGGGGCATAAACGCAGCAGTGATAGGATTGGAGAGGTTCGGTGAGCAAATGAAGACCCTTTGAAGTCATATTGCATGGTACCCATTCCACGGGTTTCAACTACCCAGGTTTAAGGTATTCTTCCTTCAGCTAAAACATGCATGTGGAACCTAGAGTATGATCAACCATGTGATCGGGAGACGTGTTCAAATATGTCTCAGTTTTCGTACCCTGGTACTCGGGTGCAACATTCCAGACGCTTTACTAACACCCTCCCGACTTGGAGAGTCAGTCCCTTTAACCTCCTGTTTGGCCCAGTTTGCAATTTCTGCGGAAGATGAACAGGAATACCGAGAACCAATGAGAGACTAGCTGGAGGTGTCTGGACGGGCAAATTTAACTCTCATTTCCCACCAGGAAGAGGAATTAACCAAAGGCTCAGCGTGCCGTGCCGGAACCAGATTAGGGCCTGAAGCCATCCTGCGGTGTTGCGGCCAGCTCAAAAGAAAGCGAGTTGAAGAAAGGAGCTCAGGGGCACTGTAATTCACAAACCTGCAGAGTTATAAATGACAGCTATCGTCCAAAAATATACTGAAGTAAGGCTGCCAAGAGGACTTGAAAGCGGGGCAGAATTGCAGGAAACCGATTTCAGGAGGCAGACTGGAATTGCATTGAAAGCATAGGAAAAGAGGCAGAACGTCCACAATGATGCACTTGGCCAAAAAGGGCGTATGCGTTTTTTCCTGAATATATTCAGGAAAAAACGCATACGCCCTTTTTGGCCAACCAAGCAAGCTTGCAAAGGAAATCTGCACTACAATGAAGTCTCACTTCCCCCCGGTCAAAAGGGCTATCTGAAAAAAGTGTAAAATCCAGAAAGGGAGGACAGGCCATGGAGAACTGGGAGCCTTGTTATGCTGATGGGCGGGATGTAAATTGCCAACAGACACTCAGGAGAAGTGTATGGTGTTTCCTGAAATATCTAAAAAACAAAGCAACAGAGCCTAGGGCACTTCCACTTATGGTCCTATAGCTTAGGGAAATTAAAATCAAAAAGACACAGCCACCCCAAAGTTTGGGACGCCTCTGTTTACAAGAACCTCGTTTAGCGTACAAGTTCAACATCGCAGAAAGTGAAAAATGGATAAAGAAGTTGTGGTATTTACTTATAAAGCAATATCACTCAGCAATGAAATCTATGTCATCAGGCCCTTAGCAGCACAATGAGTGGATTCAGGTATGATGATTCTAACTGAAATAAGTCACACAGAAAAAGAAACATCATAAGATATCAGTAATACACGGAATGTAAACTTGGCTACACAGGAACTGAATTACAGAACAGAACAGGGTCTCAAATTTAGAAAACCAACTTATGCTTGCTTAAGGGGAAAGGTGAGTTGGGGTGCTGCATAAAACCAGAGATTGAAATGAGCACAGATAAAGTTCCTTAAGCCAAATATGGAATAGACAAGAGCTACTCCTTGCTCAACGAAATGGACTCAACACCGCATATTAAATGCCTAAGAATGTACCTGACTAGTAAGTATCTTAAAATCTATGGATTGCTATGTCTCCGAAAGAGAATCAAGCATGTGTACAGGGGCATAAACGCAGCAGTGATAGGATTGGAGAGGTTCGGTGAGCAAATGAAGACCCTTTGAAGTCATATTGCATGGTACCCATTCCACGGGTTTCAACTACCCAGGTTTAAGGTATTCTTCCTTCAGCTAAAACATGCATGTGGAACCTAGAGTATGATCAACCATGTGATCGGGAGACGTGTTCAAATATGTCTCAGTTTTCGTACCCTGGTACTCGGGTGCAACATTCCAGACGCTTTACTAACACCCTCCCGACTTGGAGAGTCAGTCCCTTTAACCTCCTGTTTGGCCCAGTTTGCAATTTCTGCGGAAGATGAACAGGAATAGCGAGAACCAATGAGAGACTAGCTGGAGGTGTCTGGACGGGCAAATTTAACTCTCATTTCCCACCAGGAAGAGGAATTAACCAAAGGCTCAGCGTGCCGTGCCGGAACCAGATTAGGGCCTGAAGCCATCCTGTGGTGTTGCGGCCAGCTCAAAAGAAAGCGAGTTGAAGAAAGGAGCTCAGGGGCACTGTAATTCACAAACCTGCAGAGTTATAAATGACAGCTATCGTCCAAAAATATACTGAAGTAAGGCTGCCAAGAGGACTTGAAAGCGGGGCAGAATTGCAGGAAACCAATTTCAGGAGGTAGACTGGAATTGCATTGAAAGCATAGGAAAAGAGGCAGAACGTCCACAATGATGCACTTGGCCAAAAAGGGCATATGCGTTTTTTCCTGAATATATTCAGGAAAAAACGCATACGCCCTTTTTGGCCAACCAAGCAAGCTTGCAAAGGAAATCTGCACTACAATGAAGTCTCACTTCCCCCCGGTCAAAAGGGCCATCTGAAAAAAGTGTAAAATCCAGAAAGGGAGGACAGGCCATGGAGAACTGGGAGCCTTGTTATGCTGATGGGTGGGATGTAAATTGCCAACAGACACTCCGGAGAAGTGTATGGTGTTTCCTGAAACATCTAAAAAACAAAGCAACAGAGCCTAGGGCACTTCCACTTATGGTCCTATAGCTTAGGGAAATTAAAATCAAAAAGACACAGCCACCCCAAAGTTTGGGACGCCTCTGTTTACAAGAACCTCGTTTAGCGTACAAGTTCAACATCGCAGAAAGTGAAAAATGGATAAAGAAGTTGTGGTATTTACTTACAAAGCAATATCACTCAGCAATGAAATCTATGTCATCAGGCCCTTAGCAGCACAATGAGTGGATTCAGGTATGATGATTCTAACTGAAATAAGTCACACAGAAAAAGAAACATCATAAGATATCAGTAATACACGGAATGTAAACTTGGCTACACAGGAACTGAATTACAGAACAGAACAGGGTCTCAAATTTAGAAAACCAACTTATGCTTGCTTAAGGGGAAAGGTGAGTTGGGGTGCTGCATAAAACCAGAGATTGAAATGAGCACAGATAAAGTTCCTTAAGCCAAATATGGAATAGACAAGAGCTACTCCTTGCTCAACGAAATGGACTCAACACCGCATATTAAATGCCTAAGAATGTACCTGACTAGTAAGTATCTTAAAACCTATGGATTGCTATGTCTCCGAAAGAGAATCAAGCATGTGTACAGGGGCATAAATGCAGCAGTGATAGGATTGGAGAGGTTCGGTGAGCAAATGAAGACCCTTTGAAGTCATATTGCATGGTATCCATTCCACGGGTTTCAACTACCCAGGTTTAAGGTATTCTTCCTTCAGCTAAAACATGCATGTGGAACCTAGAGTATGATCAACCATGTGATCGGGAGACGTGTTCAAATATGTCTCAGTTTTCGTACCCTGGCACTCGGGTGCAACATTCAAGACGCTTTACTAACACCCTCCCGACTTGGAGAGTCAGTCCCTTTAACCTCCTGTTTGGCCCAGTTTGCAATTTCTGCGGAAGATGAACAGGAATAGCGAGAACCAATGAGAGACTAGCTGGAGGTGTCTGGACGGGCAAATTTAACTCTCATTTCCCACCAGGAAGAGGAATTAACCAAAGGCTCAGCGTGCCGTGCCAGAACAAGATTAGGGCCTGAAGCCATCCTGCGGTGTTGCGGCCAGCTCAAAAGAAAGCGAGTTGAAGAAAGGAGCTCAGGGGCACTGTAATTCACAAACCTGCAGAGTTATAAATGACAGCTATCGTCCAAAAATATACTGAAGTAAGGCTGCCAAGAGGACTTGAAAGCAGGGCAGAATTGCAGGAAACCGATTTCAGGAGGCAGACTGGAATGGCATTGAAAGCATAGGAAAAGAGGCAGAACGTCCACAATGATGCACTTGGCCAAAAAGGGCGTATGCGTTTTTTCCTGAATATATTCAGGAAAAAACGCATACGCCCTTTTTGGCCAACCAAGCAAGCTTGCAAAGGAAATCTGCACTACAATGAAGTCTCACTTCCCCCCGGTCAAAAGGGCCATCTGAAAAAAGTGTAAAATCCAGAAAGGCAGGACAGGCCATGGAGAACTGGGAGCCTTGTTATGCTGATGGGCGGGATGTAAATTGCCAACAGACACTCGGGAGAAGTGTATGGTGTTTCCTGAAACATCTAAAAAACAAAGCAACAGAGCCTAGGGCACTTCCACTTATGGTCCTATAGCTTAGGGAAATTAAAATCAAAAAGACACAGCCACCCCAAAGTTTGGGACGCCTCTGTTTACAAGAACCTCGTTTAGCGTACAAGTTCAACATCGCAGAAAGTGAAAAATGGATAAAGAAGTTGTGGTATTTACTTACAAAGCAATATCACTCAGCAATGAAATCTATGTCATCAGGCCCTTAGCAGCACAATGAGTGGATTCAGGTATGATGATTCTAACTGAAATAAGTCACACAGAAAAAGAAACATCATAAGATATCAGTAATACACGGAATGTAAACTTGGCTACACAGGAACTGAATTACAGAACAGAACAGGGTCTCAAATTTAGAAAACCAACTTATGCTTGCTTAAGGGGAAAGGTGAGTTGGGGTGCTGCATAAAACCAGAGATTGAAATGAGCACAGATAAAGTTCCTTAAGCCAAATATGGAATAGACAAGAGCTACTCCTTGCTCAACGAAATGGACTCAACACCGCATATTAAATGCCTAAGAATGTACCTGACTAGTAAGTATCTTAAAACCTATGGATTGCTATGTCTCCGAAAGAGAATCAAGCATGTGTACAGGGGCATAAACGCAGCAGTGATAGGATTGGAGAGGTTCGGTGAGCAAATGAAGACCCTTTGAAGTCATATTGCATGGTACCCATTCCACGGGTTTCAACTACCCAGGTTTAAGGTATTCTTCCTTCAGCTAAAACATGCATGTGGAACCTAGAGTATGATCAACCATGTGATCGGGAGACGTGTTCAAATATGTCTCAGTTTTCGTACCCTGGTACTCGGGTGCAACATTCCAGACGCTTTACTAACACCCTCCCGACTTGGAGAGTCAGTCCCTTTAACCTCCTGTTTGGCCCAGTTTGCAATTTCTGCGGAAGATGAACAGGAATAGCGAGAACCAATGAGAGACTAGCTGGAGGTGTCTGGACGGGCAAATTTAACTCTCATTTCCCACCAGGAAGAGGAATTAACCAAAGGCTCAGCGTGCCGTGCCGGAACCAGATTAGGGCCTGAAGCCATCCTGCGGTGTTGCGGCCAGCTCAAAAGAAAGCGAGTTGAAGAAAGGAGCTCAGGGGCACTGTAATTCACAAACCTGCAGAGTTATAAATGACAGCTATCGTCCAAAAATATACTGAAGTAAGGCTGCCAAGAGGACTTGAAAGCGGGGCAGAATTGCAGGAAACCGATTTCAGGAGGCAGACTGGAATTGCATTGAAAGCATAGGAAAAGAGGCAGAACGTCCACAATGATGCACTTGGCCAAAAAGGGCGTATGCGTTTTTTCCTGAATATATTCAGGAAAAAACGCATACGCACTTTTTGGCCAACCAAGCAAGCTTGCAAAGGAAATCTGCACTACAATGAAGTCTCACTTCCCCCCGGTCAAAAGGGCCATCTGAAAAAAGTGTAAAATCCAGAAAGGCAGGACAGGCCATGGAGAACTGGGAGCCTTGTTATGCTGATGGGCGGGATGTAAATTGCCAACAGACACTCGGGAGAAGTGTATGGTGTTTCCTGAAACATCTAAAAAACAAAGCAACAGAGCCTAGGGCACTTCCACTTATGGTCCTATAGCTTAGGGAAATTAAAATCAAAAAGACACAGCCACCCCAAAGTTTGGGACGCCTCTGTTTACAAGAACCTCGTTTACAGTACAAGTTCAACATCGCAGAAAGTGAAAAATGGATAAAGAAGTTGTGGTATTTACTTACAAAGCAATATCACTCAGCAATGAAATCTATGTCATCAGGCCCTTAGCAGCACAATGAGTGGATTCAGGTATGATGACTCTAACTGAAATAAGTCACACAGAAAAAGAAACATCATAAGATATCAGTAATACACGGAATGTAAACTTGGCTACACAGGAACTGAATTACAGAACAGAACAGGGTCTCAAATTTAGAAAACCAACTTATGCTTGCTTAAGGGGAAAGGTGAGTTGGGGTGCTGCATAAAACCAGAGATTGAAATGAGCACAGATAAAGTTCCTTAAGTCAAATATGGAATAGACAAGAGCTACTCCTTGCTCAACGAAATGGACTCAACACCGCATATTAAATGCCTAAGAATGTACCTGACTAGTAAGTATCTTAAAACCTATGGATTGCTATGTCTCCAAAAGAGAATCAAGCATGTGTACAGGGGCATAAACGCAGCAGTGATAGGATTGGAGAGGTTCGGTGAGCAAATGAAGACCCTTTGAAGTCATATTGCATGGTACCCATTCCACGGGTTTCAACTACCCAGGTTTAAGGTATTCTTCCTTCAGCTAAAACATGCATGTGGAACCTAGAGTATGATCAACCATGTGATCGGGAGACGTGTTCAAATATGTCTCAGTTTTCGTACCCTGGTACTCGGGTGCAACATTCCAGACGCTTTACTAACACCCTCCCGACTTGGAGAGTCAGTCCCTTTAACCTCCTGTTTGGCCCAGTTTGCAATTTCTGCGGAAGATGAACAGGAATAGCGAGAACCAATGAGAGACTAGCTGGAGGTGTCTGGACGGGCAAATTTAACTCTCATTTCCCACCAGGAAGAGGAATTAACCAAAGGCTCAGCGTGCCGTGCCGGAACCAGATTAGGGCCTGAAGCCATCCTGCGGTGTTGCGGCCAGCTCAAAAGAAAGCGAGTTGAAGAAAGGAGCTCAGGGGCACTGTAATTCACAAACCTGCAGAGTTATAAATGACAGCTATCGTCCAAAAATATACTGAAGTAAGGCTGCCAAGAGGACTTGAAAGCGGGGCAGAATTGCAGGAAACCGATTTCAGGAGGTAGACTGGAATTGCATTGAAAGCATAGGAAAAGAGGCAGAACGTCCACAATGATGCACTTGGCCAAAAAGGGCGTATGCGTTTTTTCCTGAATATATTCAGGAAAAAACGCATACGCCCTTTTTGGCCAACCAAGCAAGCTTGCAAAGGAAATCTGCACTACAATGAAGTCTCACTTCCCCCCGGTCAAAAGGGCCATCTGAAAAAAGTGTAAAATCCAGAAAGGCAGGACAGGCCATGGAGAACTGGGAGCCTTGTTATGCTGATGGGCGGGATGTAAATTGCCAACAGACACTCGGGAGAAGTGTATGGTGTTTCCTGAAACATCTAAAAAACAAAGCAACAGAGCCTAGGGCACTTCCACTTATGGTCCTATAGCTTAGGGAAATTAAAATCAAAAAGACACAGCCACCCCAAAGTTTGGGACGCCTCTGTTTACAAGAACCTCGTTTAGCGTACAAGTTCAACATCGCAGAAAGTGAAAAATGGATAAAGAAGTTGTGGTATTTACTTACAAAGCAATATCACTCAGCAATGAAATCTATGTCATCAGGCCCTTAGCAGCACAATGAGTGGATTCAGGTATGATGATTCGAACTGAAATAAGTCACACAGAAAAAGAAACATCATAAGATATCAGTAATACACGGAATGTAAACTTGGCTACACAGGAACTGAATTACAGAACAGAACAGGGTCTCAAATTTAGAAAACCAACTTATGCTTGCTTAAGGGGAAAGGTGAGTTGGGGTGCTGCATAAAACCAGAGATTGAAATGAGCACAGATAAAGTTCCTTAAGCCAAATATGGAATAGACAAGAGCTACTCCTTGCTCAACGAAATGGACTCAACACCCCATATTAAATGCCTAAGAATGTACCTGACTAGTAAGTATCTTAAAACCTATGGATTGCTATGTCTCCGAAAGAGAATCAAGCATGTGTACAGGGGCATAAACGCAGCAGTGATAGGATTGGAGAGGTTCGGTGAGCAAATGAAGACCCTTTGAAGTCATATTGCATGGTACCCATTCCACGGGTTTCAAGTACCCAGGTTTAAGGTATTCTTCCTTCAGCTAAAACATGCATGTGGAACCTAGAGTATGATCAACCATGTGATCGGGAGACGTGTTCAAATATGTCTCAGTTTTCGTACCCTGGTACTCGGGTGCAACATTCCAGACGCTTTACTAACACCCTCCCGACTTGGAGAGTCAGTCCCTTTAACCTCCTGTTTGGCCCAGTTTGCAATTTCTGCGGAAGATGAACAGGAATAGCGAGAACCAATGAGAGACTAGCTGGAGGTGTCTGGACGGGCAAATTTAACTCTCATTTCCCACCAGGAAGAGGAATTAACCAAAGGCTCAGCATGCCGTGCCGGAACCAGATTAGGGCCTGAAGCCATCCTGCGGTGTTGCGGCCAGCTCAAAAGAAAGCGAGTTGAAGAAAGGAGCTCAGGGGCACTGTAATTCACAAACCTGCAGAGTTATAAATGACAGCTATCGTCCAAAAATATACTGAAGTAAGGCTGCCAAGAGGACTTGAAAGCGGGACAGAATTGCAGGAAACCGATTTCAGGAGGTAGACTGGAATTGCATTGAAAGCATAGGAAAAGAGGCAGAACGTCCACAATGATGCACTTGGCCAAAAAGGGCGTATGCGTTTTTTCCTGAATATATTCAGGGAAAAACGCATACGCCCTTTTTGGCCAACCAAGCAAGCTTGCAAATGAAATCTGCACTACAATGAAGTCTCACTTCCCCCCGGTCAAAAGGGCCATCTGAAAAAAGTGTAAAATCCAGAAAGGCAGGACAGGCCATGGAGAACTGGGAGCCTTGTTATGCTGATGGGCGGGATGTAAATTGCCAACAGACACTCGGGAGAAGTGTATGGTGTTTCCTGAAACATCTAAAAAACAAAGCAACAGAGCCTAGGGCACTTCCACTTATGGTCCTATAGCTTAGGGAAATTAAAATCAAAAAGACACAGCCACCCCAAAGTTTGGGACGCCTCTGTTTACAAGAACCTCGTTTACAGTACAAGTTCAACATCGCAGAAAGTGAAAAATGGATAAAGAAGTTGTGGTATTTACTTACAAAGCAATATCACTCAGCAATGAAATCTATGTCATCAGGCCCTTAGCAGCACAATGAGTGGATTCAGGTATGATGATTCTAACTGAAATAAGTCACACAGAAAAAGAAACATCATAAGATATCAGTAATACACGGAATGTAAACTTGGCTACACAGGAACTGAATTACAGAACAGAACAGGGTCTCAAATTTAGAAAACCAACTTATGCTTGCTTAAGGGGAAAGGGGAGTTGGGGTGCTGCATAAAACCAGAGATTGAAATGAGCACAGATAAAGTTCCTTAAGCCAAATATGGAATAGACAAGAGCTACTCCTTGCTCAACGAAATGGACTCAACACCCCATATTAAATGCCTAAGAATGTACCTGACTAGTAAGTATCTTAAAACCTATGGATTGCTATGTCTCCGAAAGAGAATCAAGCATGTGTACAGGGGCATAAACGCAGCAGTGATAGGATTGGAGAGGTTCGGTGAGCAAATGAAGACCCTTTGAAGTCATATTGCATGGTACCCATTCCACGGGTTTCAACTACCCAGGTTTAAGGTATTCTTCCTTCAGCTAAAACATGCATGTGGAACCTAGAGTATGATCAACCATGTGATCGGGAGACGTGTTCAAATATGTCTCAGTTTTCGTACCCTGGTACTCGGGTGCAACATTCCAGACGCTTTACTAACACCCTCCCGACTTGGAGAGTCAGTCCCTTTAACCTCCTGTTTGGCCCAGTTTGCAATTTCTGCGGAAGATGAACAGGAATAGCGAGAACCAATGAGAGACTAGCTGGAGGTGTCTGGACGGGCAAATTTAACTCTCATTTCCCACCAGGAAGAGGAATTAACCAAAGGCTCAGCGTGCCGTGCCGGAACCAGATTAGGGCCTGAAGCCATCCTGCGGTGTTGCGGCCAGCTCAAAAGAAAGCGAGTTGAAGAAAGGAGCTCAGGGGCACTGTAATTCACAAACCTGCAGAGTTATAAATGACAGCTATCGTCCAAAAATATACTGAAGTAAGGCTGCCAAGAGGACTTGAAAGCGGGACAGAATTGCAGGAAACCGATTTCAGGAGGTAGACTGGAATTGCATTGAAAGCATAGGAAAAGAGGCAGAACGTCCACAATGATGCACTTGGCCAAAAAGGGCGTATGCGTTTTTTCCTGAATATATTCAGGGAAAAACGCATACGCCCTTTTTGGCCAACCAAGCAAGCTTGCAAAGGAAATCTGCACTACAATGAAGTCTCACTTCCCCCCGGTCAAAAGGGCCATCTGAAAAAAGTGTAAAATCCAGAAAGGCAGGACAGGCCATGGAGAACTGGGAGCCTTGTTATGCTGATGGGCGGGATGTAAATTGCCAACAGACACTCGGGAGAAGTGTATGGTGTTTCCTGAAACATCTAAAAAACAAAGCAACAGAGCCTAGGGCACTTCCACTTATGGTCCTATAGCTTAGGGAAATTAAAATCAAAAAGACACAGCCACCCCAAAGTTTGGGACGCCTCTGTTTACAAGAACCTCGTTTACAGTACAAGTTCAACATCGCAGAAAGTGAAAAATGGATAAAGAAGTTGTGGTATTTACTTACAAAGCAATATCACTCAGCAATGAAATCTATGTCATCAGGCCCTTAGCAGCACAATGAGTGGATTCAGGTATGATGATTCTAACTGAAATAAGTCACACAGAAAAAGAAACATCATAAGATATCAGTAATACACGGAATGTAAACTTGGCTACACAGGAACTGAATTCCAAAACAGAACAGGGTCTCAAATTTAGAAAACCAACTTATGCTTGCTTAAGGGGAAAGGTGAGTTGGGGTGCTGCATAAAACCAGAGATTGAAATGAGCACAGATAAAGTTCCTTAAGCCAAATATGGAATAGACAAGAGCTACTCCTTGCTCAACGAAATGGACTCAACACCCCATATTAAATGCCTAAGAATGTACCTGACTAGTAAGTATCTTAAAACCTATGGATTGCTATGTCTCCGAAAGAGAATCAAGCATGTGTACAGGGGCATAAACGCAGCAGTGATAGGATTGGAGAGGTTCGGTGAGCAAATGAAGACCCTTTGAAGTCATATTGCATGGTACCCATTCCACGGGTTTCAACTACCCAGGTTTAAGGTATTCTTCCTTCAGCTAAAACATGCATGTGGAACCTAGAGTATGATCAACCATGTGATCGGGAGACGTGTTCAAATATGTCTCAGTTTTCGTACCCTGGTACTCGGGTGCAACATTCCAGACGCTTTACTAACACCCTCCCGACTTGGAGAGTCAGTCCCTTTAACCTCCTGTTTGGCCCAGTTTGCAATTTCTGCGGAAGATGAACAGGAATAGCGAGAACCAATGAGAGACTAGCTGGAGGTGTCTGGACAGGCAAATTTAACTCTCATTTCCCACCAGGAAGAGGAATTAACCAAAGGCTCAGCGTGCCGTGCCGGAACCAGATTAGGGCCTGAAGCCATCCTGCGGTGTTGCGGCCAGCTCAAAAGAAAGCGAGTTGAAGAAAGGAGCTCAGGGGCACTGTAATTCACAAACCTGCAGAGTTATAAATGACAGCTATCGTCCAAAAATATACTGAAGTAAGGCTGCCAAGAGGACTTGAAAGCGGGACAGAATTGCAGGAAACCGATTTCAGGAGGTAGACTGGAATTGCATTGAAAGCATAGGAAAAGAGGCAGAACGTCCACAATGATGCACTTGGCCAAAAAGGGCGTATGCGTTTTTTCCTGAATATATTCAGGAAAAAACGCATACGCCCTTTTTGGCCAACCAAGCAAGCTTGCAAAGGAAATCTGCACTACAATGAAGTCTCACTTCCCCCCGGTCAAAAGGGCCATCTGAAAAAAGTGTAAAATCCAGAAAGTCAGGACAGGCCATGGAGAACTGGGAGCCTTGTTATGCTGATGGGCGGGATGTAAATTGCCAACAGACACTCGGGAGAAGTGTATGGTGTTTCCTGAAACATCTAAAAAACAAAGCAACAGAGCCTAGGGCACTTCCACTTATGGTCCTATAGCTTAGGGAAATTAAAATCAAAAAGACACAGCCACCCCAAAGTTTGGGACGCCTCTGTTTACAAGAACCTCGTTTACAGTACAAGTTCAACATCGCAGAAAGTGAAAAATGGATAAAGAAGTTGTGGTATTTACTTACAAAGCAATATCACTCAGCAATGAAATCTATGTCATCAGGCCCTTAGCAGCACAATGAGTGGATTCAGGTATGATGATTCTAACTGAAATAAGTCACACAGAAAAAGAAACATCATAAGATATCAGTAATACACGGAATGTAAACTTGGCTACACAGGAACTGAATTACAGAACAGAACAGGGTCTCAAATTTAGAAAACCAACTTATGCTTGCTTAAGGGGAAAGGTGAGTTGGGGTGCTGCATAAAACCAGAGATTGAAATGAGCACAGATAAAGTTCCTTAAGCCAAATATGGAATAGACAAGAGCTACTCCTTGCTCAACGAAATGGACTCAACACCGCATATTAAATGCCTAAGAATGTACCTGACTAGTAAGTATCTTAAAACCTATGGATTGCTATGTCTCCGAAAGAGAATCAAGCATGTGTACAGGGGCATAAACGCAGCAGTGATAGGATTGGAGAGGTTCGGTGAGCAAATGAAGACCCTTTGAAGTCATATTGCATGGTACCCATTCCACGGGTTTCAACTACCCAGGTTTAAGGTATTCTTCCTTCAGCTAAAACATGCATGTGGAACCTAGAGTATGATCAACCATGTGATCGGGAGACGTGTTCAAATATGTCTCAGTTTTCGTACCCTGGTACTCGGGTGCAACATTCCAGACGCTTTACTAACACCCTCCCGACTTGGAGAGTCAGTCCCTTTAACCTCCTGTTTGGCCCAGTTTGCAATTTCTGCGGAAGATGAACAGGAATAGCGAGAACCAATGAGAGACTAGCTGGAGGTGTCTGGACGGGCAAATTTAACTCTCATTTCCCACCAGGAAGAGGAATTAACCAAAGGCTCAGCGTGCCGTGCCGGAACCAGATTAGGGCCTGAAGCCATCCTGCGGTGTTGCGGCCAGCTCAAAAGAAAGCGAGTTGAAGAAAGGAGCTCAGGGGCACTGTAATTCACAAACCTGCAGAGTTATAAATGACAGCTATCGTCCAAAAATATACTGAAGTAAGGCTGCCAAGAGGACTTGAAAGCGGGGCAGAATTGCAGGAAACCGATTTCAGGAGGTAGACTGGAATTGCATTGAAAGCATAGGAAAAGAGGCAGAACGTCCACAATGATGCACTTGGCCAAAAAGGGCGTATGCGTTTTTTCCTGAATATATTCAGGAAAAAACGCATACGCCCTTTTTGGCCAACCAAGCAAGTTTGCAAAGGAAATCTGCACTACAATGTAGTCTCACTTCCCCCCGGTCAAAAGGGCCATCTGAAAAAAGTGTAAAATCCAGAAAGGCAGGACAGGCCATGGAGAACTGGGAGCCTTGTTATGCTGATGGGCGGGATGTAAATTGCCAACAGACACTCGGGAGAAGTGTATGGTGTTTCCTGAAACATCTAAAAAACAAAGCAACAGAGCCTAGGGCACTTCCACTTATGGTCCTATAGCTTAGGGAAATTAAAATCAAAAAGACACAGCCACCCCAAAGTTTGGGACGCCTCTGTTTACAAGAACCTCGTTTACAGTACAAGTTCAACATCGCAGAAAGTGAAAAATGGATAAAGAAGTTGTGGTATTTACTTACAAAACAATATCTCTCAGCAATGAAATCTATGTCATCAGGCCCTTAGCAGCACAATGAGTGGATTCAGGTATGATGATTCTAACTGAAATAAGTCACACAGAAAAAGAAACATCATAAGATATCAGTAATACACGGAATGTAAACTTGGCTACACAGGAACTGAATTACAGAACAGAACAGGGTCTCAAATTTAGAAAACCAACTTATGCTTGCTTAAGGGTAAAGGTGAGTTGGGGTGCTGCATGAAACCAGAGATTGAAATGAGCACAGATAAAGTTCCTTAAGTCAAATATGGAATAGACAAGAGCTACTCCTTGCTCAACGAAATGGACTCAACACCGCATATTAAATGCCTAAGAATGTACCTGACTAGTAAGTATCTTAAAACCTATGGATTGCTATGTCTCCGAAAGAGAATCAAGCATGTGTACAGGGGCATAAACGCAGCAGTGATAGGATTGGAGAGGTTCGGTGAGCAAATGAAGACCCTTTGAAGTCATATTGCATGGTACCCATTCCACGGGTTTCAACTACCCAGGTTTAAGGTATTCTTCCTTCAGCTAAAACATGCATGTGGAACCTAGAGTATGATCAACCATGTGATCGGGAGACGTGTTCAAATATGTCTCAGTTTTCGTACCCTGGTACTCGGGTGCAACATTCCAGACGCTTTACTAACACCCTCCCGACTTGGAGAGTCAGTCCCTTTAACCTCCTGTTTGGCCCAGTTTGCAATTTCTGCGGAAGATGAACAGGAATAGCGAGAACCAATGAGAGACTAGCTGGAGGTGTCTGGACGGGCAAATTTAACTCTCATTTCCCACCAGGAAGAGGAATTAACCAAAGGCTCAGCGTGCCGTGCCGGAACCAGATTAGGGCCTGAAGCCATCCTGCGGTGTTGCGGCCAGCTCAAAAGAAAGCGAGTTGAAGAAAGGAGCTCAGGGGCACTGTAATTCACAAACCTGCAGAGTTATAAATGACAGCTATCGTCCAAAAATATACTGAAGTAAGGCTGCCAAGAGGACTTGAAAGCGGGGCAGAATTGCAGGAAACCGATTTCAGGAGGCAGACTGGAATTGCATTGAAAGCATAGGAAAAGAGGCAGAACGTCCACAATGATGCACTTGGCCAAAAAGGGCGTATGCGTTTTTTCCTGAATATATTCAGGAAAAAACGCATACGCCCTTTTTGGCCAACCAAGCAAGCTTGCAAAGGAAATCTGCACTACAATGAAGTCTCACTTCCCCCCGGTCAAAAGGGCCATCTGAAAAAAGTGTAAAATCCAGAAAGGCAGGACAGGCCATGGAGAACTGGGAGCCTTGTTATGCTGATGGGCGGGATGTAAATTGCCAACAGACACTCGGGAGAAGTGTATGGTGTTTCCTGAAACATCTAAAAAACAAAGCAACAGAGCCTAGGGCACTTCCACTTATGGTCCTATAGCTTAGGGAAATTAAAATCAAAAAGACACAGCCACCCCAAAGTTTGGGACGCCTCTGTTTACAAGAACCTCGTTTAGCGTACAAGTTCAACATCGCAGAAAGTGAAAAATGGATAAAGAAGTTGTGGTATTTACTTACAAAGCAATATCACTCAGCAATGAAATCTATGTCATCAGGCCCTTAGCAGCACAATGAGTGGATTCAGGTATGATGATTCTAACTGAAATAAGTCACACAGAAAAAGAAACATCATAAGATATCAGTAATACACGGAATGTAAACTTGGCTACACAGGAACTGAATTACAGAACAGAACAAGGTCTCAAATTTAGAAAACCAACTTATGCTTGCTTAAGGGGAAAGGTGAGTTGGGGTGCTGCATAAAACCAGAGATTGAAATGAGCACAGATAAAGTTCCTTAAGCCAAATATGGAATAGACAAGAGCTACTCCTTGCTCAACGAAATGGACTCAACACCGCATATTAAATGCCTAAGAATGTACCTGACTAGTAAGTATCTTAAAACCTATGGATTGCTATGTCTCCGAAAGAGAATCAAGCATGTGTACAGGGGCATAAACGCAGCAGTGATAGGATTGGAGAGGTTCGGTGAGCAAATGAAGACCCTTTGAAGTCATATTGCATGGTACCCATTCCACGGGTTTCAACTACCCAGGTTTAAGGTATTCTTCCTTCAGCTAAAACATGCATGTGGAACCTAGAGTATGATCAACCATGTGATCGGGAGACGTGTTCAAATATGTCTCAGTTTTCGTACCCTGGTACTCGGGTGCAACATTCCAGACGCTTTACTAACACCCTCCCGACTTGGAGAGTCAGTCCCTTTAACCTCCTGTTTGGCCCAGTTTGCAATTTCTGCGGAAGATGAACAGGAATAGCGAGAACCAATGAGAGACTAGCTGGAGGTGTCTGGACGGGCAAATTTAACTCTCATTTCCCACCAGGAAGAGGAATTAACCAAAGGCTCAGCGTGCCGTGCCGGAACCAGATTAGGGCCTGAAGCCATCCTGCGGTGTTGCGGCCAGCTCAAAAGAAAGCGAGTTGAAGAAAGGAGCTCAGGGGCACTGTAATTCACAAACCTGCAGAGTTATAAATGACAGCTATCGTCCAAAAATATACTGAAGTAAGGCTGCCAAGAGGACTTGAAAGCGGGGCAGAATTGCAGGAAACCGATTTCAGGAGGTAGACTGGAATTGCATTGAAAGCATAGGAAAAGAGGCAGAACGTCCACAATGATGCACTTGGCCAAAAAGGGCGTATGCGTTTTTTCCTGAATATATTCAGGAAAAAACGCATACGCCCTTTTTGGCCAACCAAGCAAGTTTGCAAAGGAAATCTGCACTACAATGTAGTCTCACTTCCCCCCGGTCAAAAGGGCCATCTGAAAAAAGTGTAAAATCCAGAAAGGCAGGACAGGCCATGGAGAACTGGGAGCCTTGTTATGCTGATGGGCGGGATGTAAATTGCCAACAGACACTCGGGAGAAGTGTATGGTGTTTCCTGAAACATCTAAAAAACAAAGCAACAGAGCCTAGGGCACTTCCACTTATGGTCCTATAGCTTAGGGAAATTAAAATCAAAAAGACACAGCCACCCCAAAGTTTGGGACGCCTCTGTTTACAAGAACCTCGTTTACAGTACAAGTTCAACATCGCAGAAAGTGAAAAATGGATAAAGAAGTTGTGGTATTTACTTACAAAACAATATCTCTCAGCAATGAAATCTATGTCATCAGGCCCTTAGCAGCACAATGAGTGGATTCAGGTATGATGATTCTAACTGAAATAAGTCACACAGAAAAAGAAACATCATAAGATATCAGTAATACACGGAATGTAAACTTGGCTACACAGGAACTGAATTACAGAACAGAACAGGGTCTCAAATTTAGAAAACCAACTTATGCTTGCTTAAGGGTAAAGGTGAGTTGGGGTGCTGCATGAAACCAGAGATTGAAATGAGCACAGATAAAGTTCCTTAAGTCAAATATGGAATAGACAAGAGCTACTCCTTGCTCAACGAAATGGACTCAACACCGCATATTAAATGCCTAAGAATGTACCTGACTAGTAAGTATCTTAAAACCTATGGATTGCTATGTCTCCGAAAGAGAATCAAGCATGTGTACAGGGGCATAAACGCAGCAGTGATAGGATTGGAGAGGTTCGGTGAGCAAATGAAGACCCTTTGAAGTCATATTGCATGGTACCCATTCCACGGGTTTCAACTACCCAGGTTTAAGGTATTCTTCCTTCAGCTAAAACATGCATGTGGAACCTAGAGTATGATCAACCATGTGATCGGGAGACGTGTTCAAATATGTCTCAGTTTTCGTACCCTGGTACTCGGGTGCAACATTCCAGACGCTTTACTAACACCCTCCCGACTTGGAGAGTCAGTCCCTTTAACCTCCTGTTTGGCCCAGTTTGCAATTTCTGCGGAAGATGAACAGGAATAGCGAGAACCAATGAGAGACTAGCTGGAGGTGTCTGGACGGGCAAATTTAACTCTCATTTCCCACCAGGAAGAGGAATTAACCAAAGGCTCAGCGTGCCGTGCCGGAACCAGATTAGGGCCTGAAGCCATCCTGCGGTGTTGCGGCCAGCTCAAAAGAAAGCGAGTTGAAGAAAGGAGCTCAGGGGCACTGTAATTCACAAACCTGCAGAGTTATAAATGACAGCTATCGTCCAAAAATATACTGAAGTAAGGCTGCCAAGAGGACTTGAAAGCGGGGCAGAATTGCAGGAAACCGATTTCAGGAGGCAGACTGGAATTGCATTGAAAGCATAGGAAAAGAGGCAGAACGTCCACAATGATGCACTTGGCCAAAAAGGGCGTATGCGTTTTTTCCTGAATATATTCAGGAAAAAACGCATACGCCCTTTTTGGCCAACCAAGCAAGCTTGCAAAGGAAATCTGCACTACAATGAAGTCTCACTTCCCCCCGGTCAAAAGGGCCATCTGAAAAAAGTGTAAAATCCAGAAAGGCAGGACAGGCCATGGAGAACTGGGAGCCTTGTTATGCTGATGGGCGGGATGTAAATTGCCAACAGACACTCGGGAGAAGTGTATGGTGTTTCCTGAAACATCTAAAAAACAAAGCAACAGAGCCTAGGGCACTTCCACTTATGGTCCTATAGCTTAGGGAAATTAAAATCAAAAAGACACAGCCACCCCAAAGTTTGGGACGCCTCTGTTTACAAGAACCTCGTTTAGCGTACAAGTTCAACATCGCAGAAAGTGAAAAATGGATAAAGAAGTTGTGGTATTTACTTACAAAGCAATATCACTCAGCAATGAAATCTATGTCATCAGGCCCTTAGCAGCACAATGAGTGGATTCAGGTATGATGATTCTAACTGAAATAAGTCACACAGAAAAAGAAACATCATAAGATATCAGTAATACACGGAATGTAAACTTGGCTACACAGGAACTGAATTACAGAACAGAACAAGGTCTCAAATTTAGAAAACCAACTTATGCTTGCTTAAGGGGAAAGGTGAGTTGGGGTGCTGCATAAAACCAGAGATTGAAATGAGCACAGATAAAGTTCCTTAAGCCAAATATGGAATAGACAAGAGCTACTCCTTGCTCAACGAAATGGACTCAACACCGCATATTAAATGCCTAAGAATGTACCTGACTAGTAAGTATCTTAAAACCTATGGATTGCTATGTCTCCGAAAGAGAATCAAGCATGTGTACAGGGGCATAAACGCAGCAGTGATAGGATTGGAGAGGTTCGGTGAGCAAATGAAGACCCTTTGAAGTCATATTGCATGGTACCCATTCCACGGGTTTCAACTACCCAGGTTTAAGGTATTCTTCCTTCAGCTAAAACATGCATGTGGAACCTAGAGTATGATCAACCATGTGATCGGGAGACGTGTTCAAATATGTCTCAGTTTTCGTACCCTGGTACTCGGGTGCAACATTCCAGACGCTTTACTAACACCCTCCCGACTTGGAGAGTCAGTCCCTTTAACCTCCTGTTTGGCCCAGTTTGCAATTTCTGCGGAAGATGAACAGGAATAGCGAGAACCAATGAGAGACTAGCTGGAGGTGTCTGGACGGGCAAATTTAACTCTCATTTCCCACCAGGAAGAGGAATTAACCAAAGGCTCAGCGTGCCGTGCCGGAACCAGATTAGGGCCTGAAGCCATCCTGCGGTGTTGCGGCCAGCTCAAAAGAAAGCGAGTTGAAGAAAGGAGCTCAGGGGCACTGTAATTCACAAACCTGCAGAGTTATAAATGACAGCTATCGTCCAAAAATATACTGAAGTAAGGCTGCCAAGAGGACTTGAAAGCGGGGCAGAATTGCAGGAAACCGATTTCAGGAGGCAGACTGGAATTGCATTGAAAGCATAGGAAAAGAGGCAGAACGTCCACAATGATGCACTTGGCCAAAAAGGGCGTATGCGTTTTTTCCTGAATATATTCAGGAAAAAACGCATACGCCCTTTTTGGCCAACCAAGCAAGCTTGCAAAGGAAATCTGCACTACAATGTAGTCTCACTTCCCCCCGGTCAAAAGGGCCATCTGAAAAAAGTGTAAAATCCAGAAAGGCAGGACAGGCCATGGAGAACTGGGAGCCTTGTTATGCTGATGGGCGGGATGTAAATTGCCAACAGACACTCGGGAGAAGTGTATGGTGTTTCCTGAAACATCTAAAAAACAAAGCAACAGAGCCTAGGGCACTTCCACTTATGGTCCTATAGCTTAGGGAAATTAAAATCAAAAAGACACAGCCACCCCAAAGTTTGGGACGCCTCTGTTTACAAGAACCTCGTTTAGCGTACAAGTTCAACATCGCAGAAAGTGAAAAATGGATAAAGAAGTTGTGGTATTTACTTACAAAGCAATATCACTCAGCAATGAAATCTATGTCATCAGGCCCTTAGCAGCACAATGAGTGGATTCAGGTATGATGATTCTAACTGAAATAAGTCACACAGAAAAAGAAACATCATAAGATATCAGTAATACACGGAATGTAAACTTGGCTACACAGGAACTGAATTACAGAACAGAACAAGGTCTCAAATTTAGAAAACCAACTTATGCTTGCTTAAGGGGAAAGGTGAGTTGGGGTGCTGCATAAAACCAGAGATTGAAATGAGCACAGATAAAGTTCCTTAAGCCAAATATGGAATAGACAAGAGCTACTCCTTGCTCAACGAAATGGACTCAACACCGCATATTAAATGCCTAAGAATGTACCTGACTAGTAAGTATCTTAAAACCTATGGATTGCTATGTCTCCGAAAGAGAATCAAGCATGTGTACAGGGGCATAAACGCAGCAGTGATAGGATTGGAGAGGTTCGGTGAGCAAATGAAGACCCTTTGAAGTCATATTGCATGGTACCCATTCCACGGGTTTCAACTACCCAGGTTTAAGGTATTCTTCCTTCAGCTAAAACATGCATGTGGAACCTAGAGTATGATCAACCATGTGATCGGGAGACGTGTTCAAATATGTCTCAGTTTTCGTACCCTGGTACTCGGGTGCAACATTCCAGACGCTTTACTAACACCCTCCCGACTTGGAGAGTCAGTCCCTTTAACCTCCTGTTTGGCCCAGTTTGCAATTTCTGCGGAAGATGAACAGGAATAGCGAGAACCAATGAGAGACTAGCTGGAGGTGTCTGGACGGGCAAATTTAACTCTCATTTCCCACCAGGAAGAGGAATTAACCAAAGGCTCAGCGTGCCGTGCCGGAACCAGATTAGGGCCTGAAGCCATCCTGCGGTGTTGCGGCCAGCTCAAAAGAAAGCGAGTTGAAGAAAGGAGCTCAGGGGCACTGTAATTCACAAACCTGCAGAGTTATAAATGACAGCTATCGTCCAAAAATATACTGAAGTAAGGCTGCCAAGAGGACTTGAAAGCGGGGCAGAATTGCAGGAAACCGATTTCAGGAGGCAGACTGGAATTGCATTGAAAGCATAGGAAAAGAGGCAGAACGTCCACAATGATGCACTTGGCCAAAAAGGGCGTATGCGTTTTTTCCTGAATATATTCAGGAAAAAACGCATACGCCCTTTTTGGCCAACCAAGCAAGCTTGCAAAGGAAATCTGCACTACAATGAAGTCTCACTTCCCCCCGGTCAAAAGGGCCATCTGAAAAAAGTGTAAAATCCAGAAAGGCAGGACAGGCCATGGAGAACTGGGAGCCTTGTTATGCTGATGGGCGGGATGTAAATTGCCAACAGACACTCGGGAGAAGTGTATGGTGTTTCCTGAAACATCTAAAAAACAAAGCAACAGAGCCTAGGGCACTTCCACTTATGGTCCTATAGCTTAGGGAAATTAAAAACAAAAAGACACAGCCACCCCAAAGTTTGGGACGCCTCTGTTTACAAGAACCTCGTTTAGCGTTCAAGTTCAACATCGCAGAAAGTGAAAAATGGATAAAGAAGTTGTGGTATTTACTTACAAAGCAATATCACTCAGCAATGAAATCTATGTCATCAGGCCCTTAGCAGCACAATGAGTGGATTCAGGTATGATGATTCTAACTGAAATAAGTCACACAGAAAAAGAAACATCATAAGATATCAGTAATACACGGAATGTAAACTTGGCTACACAGGAACTGAATTACAGAACAGAACAGGGTCTCAAATTTAGAAAACCAACTTATGCTTGCTTAAGGGGAAAGGTGAGTTGGGGTGCTGCATAAAACCAGAGATTGAAATGAGCACAGATAAAGTTCCTTAAGCCAAATATGGAATAGACAAGAGCTACTCCTTGCTCAACGAAATGGACTCAACACCGCATATTAAATGCCTAAGAATGTACCTGACTAGTAAGTATCTTAAAACCTATGGATTGCTATGTCTCCGAAAGAGAATCAAGCATGTGTACAGGGGCATAAACGCAGCAGTGATAGGATTGGAGAGGTTCGGTGAGCAAATGAAGACCCTTTGAAGTCATATTGCATGGTACCCATTCCACGGGTTTCAACTACCCAGGTTTAAGGTATTCTTCCTTCAGCTAAAACATGCATGTGGAACCTAGAGTATGATCAACCATGTGATCGGGAGACGTGTTCAAATATGTCTCAGTTTTCGTACCCTGGTACTCGGGTGCAACATTCCAGACGCTTTACTAACACCCTCCCGACTTGGAGAGTCAGTCCCTTTAACCTCCTGTTTGGCCCAGTTTGCAATTTCTGCGGAAGATGAACAGGAATAGCGAGAACCAATGAGAGACTAGCTGGAGGTGTCTGGACGGGCAAATTTAACTCTCATTTCCCACCAGGAAGAGGAATTAACCAAAGGCTCAGCGTGCCGTGCCGGAACCAGATTAGGGCCTGAAGCCATCCTGCGGTGTTGCGGCCAGCTCAAAAGAAAGCGAGTTGAAGAAAGGAGCTCAGGGGCACTGTAATTCACAAACCTGCAGAGTTATAAATGACAGCTATCGTCCAAAAATATACTGAAGTAAGGCTGCCAAGAGGACTTGAAAGCGGGGCAGAATTGCAGGAAACCGATTTCAGGAGGCAGACTGGAATTGCATTGAAAGCATAGGAAAAGAGGCAGAACGTCCACAATGATGCACTTGGCCAAAAAGGGCGTATGCGTTTTTTCCTGAATATATTCAGGAAAAAACGCATACGCCCTTTTTGGCCAACCAAGCAAGCTTGCAAAGGAAATCTGCACTACAATGTAGTCTCACTTCCCCCCGGTCAAAAGGGCCATCTGAAAAAAGTGTAAAATCCAGAAAGGCAGGACAGGCCATGGAGAACTGGGAGCCTTGTTATGCTGATGGGCGGGATGTAAATTGCCAACAGACACTCGGGAGAAGTGTATGGTGTTTCCTGAAACATCTAAAAAACAAAGCAACAGAGCCTAGGGCACTTCCACTTATGGTCCTATAGCTTAGGGAAATTAAAATCAAAAAGACACAGCCACCCCAAAGTTTGGGACGCCTCTGTTTACAAGAACCTCGTTTAGCGTACAAGTTCAACATCGCAGAAAGTGAAAAATGGATAAAGAAGTTGTGGTATTTACTTACAAAGCAATATCACTCAGCAATGAAATCTATGTCATCAGGCCCTTAGCAGCACAATGAGTGGATTCAGGTATGATGATTCTAACTGAAATAAGTCACACAGAAAAAGAAACATCATAAGATATCAGTAATACACGGAATGTAAACTTGGCTACACAGGAACTGAATTACAGAACAGAACAAGGTCTCAAATTTAGAAAACCAACTTATGCTTGCTTAAGGGGAAAGGTGAGTTGGGGTGCTGCATAAAACCAGAGATTGAAATGAGCACAGATAAAGTTCCTTAAGCCAAATATGGAATAGACAAGAGCTACTCCTTGCTCAACGAAATGGACTCAACACCGCATATTAAATGCCTAAGAATGTACCTGACTAGTAAGTATCTTAAAACCTATGGATTGCTATGTCTCCGAAAGAGAATCAAGCATGTGTACAGGGGCATAAACGCAGCAGTGATAGGATTGGAGAGGTTCGGTGAGCAAATGAAGACCCTTTGAAGTCATATTGCATGGTACCCATTCCACGGGTTTCAACTACCCAGGTTTAAGGTATTCTTCCTTCAGCTAAAACATGCATGTGGAACCTAGAGTATGATCAACCATGTGATCGGGAGACGTGTTCAAATATGTCTCAGTTTTCGTACCCTGGTACTCGGGTGCAACATTCCAGACGCTTTACTAACACCCTCCCGACTTGGAGAGTCAGTCCCTTTAACCTCCTGTTTGGCCCAGTTTGCAATTTCTGCGGAAGATGAACAGGAATAGCGAGAACCAATGAGAGACTAGCTGGAGGTGTCTGGACGGGCAAATTTAACTCTCATTTCCCACCAGGAAGAGGAATTAACCAAAGGCTCAGCGTGCCGTGCCGGAACCAGATTAGGGCCTGAAGCCATCCTGCGGTGTTGCGGCCAGCTCAAAAGAAAGCGAGTTGAAGAAAGGAGCTCAGGGGCACTGTAATTCACAAACCTGCAGAGTTATAAATGACAGCTATCGTCCAAAAATATACTGAAGTAAGGCTGCCAAGAGGACTTGAAAGCGGGGCAGAATTGCAGGAAACCGATTTCAGGAGGCAGACTGGAATTGCATTGAAAGCATAGGAAAAGAGGCAGAACGTCCACAATGATGCACTTGGCCAAAAAGGGCGTATGCGTTTTTTCCTGAATATATTCAGGAAAAAACGCATACGCCCTTTTTGGCCAACCAAGCAAGCTTGCAAAGGAAATCTGCACTACAATGAAGTCTCACTTCCCCCCGGTCAAAAGGGCCATCTGAAAAAAGTGTAAAATCCAGAAAGGCAGGACAGGCCATGGAGAACTGGGAGCCTTGTTATGCTGATGGGCGGGATGTAAATTGCCAACAGACACTCGGGAGAAGTGTATGGTGTTTCCTGAAACATCTAAAAAACAAAGCAACAGAGCCTAGGGCACTTCCACTTATGGTCCTATAGCTTAGGGAAATTAAAAACAAAAAGACACAGCCACCCCAAAGTTTGGGACGCCTCTGTTTACAAGAACCTCGTTTAGCGTTCAAGTTCAACATCGCAGAAAGTGAAAAATGGATAAAGAAGTTGTGGTATTTACTTACAAAGCAATATCACTCAGCAATGAAATCTATGTCATCAGGCCCTTAGCAGCACAATGAGTGGATTCAGGTATGATGATTCTAACTGAAATAAGTCACACAGAAAAAGAAACATCATAAGATATCAGTAATACACGGAATGTAAACTTGGCTACACAGGAACTGAATTACAGAACAGAACAGGGTCTCAAATTTAGAAAACCAACTTATGCTTGCTTAAGGGGAAAGGTGAGTTGGGGTGCTGCATAAAACCAGAGATTGAAATGAGCACAGATAAAGTTCCTTAAGCCAAATATGGAATAGACAAGAGCTACTCCTTGCTCAACGAAATGGACTCAACACCGCATATTAAATGCCTAAGAATGTACCTGACTAGTAAGTATCTTAAAACCTATGGATTGCTATGTCTCCGAAAGAGAATCAAGCATGTGTACAGGGGCATAAACGCAGCAGTGATAGGATTGGAGAGGTTCGGTGAGCAAATGAAGACCCTTTGAAGTCATATTGCATGGTACCCATTCCACGGGTTTCAACTACCCAGGTTTAAGGTATTCTTCCTTCAGCTAAAACATGCATGTGGAACCTAGAGTATGATCAACCATGTGATCGGGAGACGTGTTCAAATATGTCTCAGTTTTCGTACCCTGGTACTCGGGTGCAACATTCCAGACGCTTTACTAACACCCTCCCGACTTGGAGAGTCAGTCCCTTTAACCTCCTGTTTGGCCCAGTTTGCAATTTCTGCGGAAGATGAACAGGAATAGCGAGAACCAATGAGAGACTAGCTGGAGGTGTCTGGACGGGCAAATTTAACTCTCATTTCCCACCAGGAAGAGGAATTAACCAAAGGCTCAGCGTGCCGTGCCGGAACCAGATTAGGGCCTGAAACCATCCTGCGGTGTTGCGGCCAGCTCAAAAGAAAGCGAGTTGAAGAAAGGAGCTCAGGGGCACTGTAATTCACAAACCTGCAGAGTTATAAATGACAGCTATCGTCCAAAAATATACTGAAGTAAGGCTGCCAAGAGGACTTGAAAGCGGGGCAGAATTGCAGGAAACCGATTTCAGGAGGTAGACTGGAATTGCATTGAAAGCATAGGAAAAGAGGCAGAACGTCCACAATGATGCACTTGGCCAAAAAGGGCGTATGCGTTTTTTCCTGAATATATTCAGGAAAAAACGCATACGCCCTTTTTGGCCAACCAAGCAAGCTTGCAAAGGAAATCTGCACTACAATGAAGTCTCACTTCCCCCCGGTCAAAAGGGCCATCTGAAAAAAGTGTAAAATCCAGAAAGGCAGGACAGGCCATGGAGAACTGGGAGCCTTGTTATGCTGATGGGCGGGATGTAAATTGCCAACAGACACTCGGGAGAAGTGTATGGTGTTTCCTGAAACATCTAAAAAACAAAGCAACAGAGCCTAGGGCACTTCCACTTATGGTCCTATAGCTTAGGGAAATTAAAATCAAAAAGACACAGCCACCCCAAAGTTTGGGACGCCTCTGTTTACAAGAACCTCGTTTACAGTACAAGTTCAACATCGCAGAAAGTGAAAAATGGATAAAGAAGTTGTGGTATTTACTTACAAAGCAATATCACTCAGCAATGAAATCTATGTCATCAGGCCCTTAGCAGCACAATGAGTGGATTCAGGTATGATGATTCTAACTGAAATAAGTCACACAGAAAAAGAAACATCATAAGATATCAGTAATACACGGAATGTAAACTTGGCTACACAGGAACTGAATTACAGAACAGAACAGGGTCTCAAATTTAGAAAACCAACTTATGCTTGCTTAAGGGGAAAGGGGAGTTGGGGTGCTGCATAAAACCAGAGATTGAAATGAGCACAGATAAAGTTCCTTAAGCCAAATATGGAATAGACAAGAGCTACTCCTTGCTCAACGAAATGGACTCAACACCGCATATTAAACGCCTAAGAATGTACCTGACTAGTAAGTATCTTAAAACCTATGGATTGCTATGTCTCCGAAAGAGAATCAAGCATGTGTACAGGGGCATAAACGCAGCAGTGATAGGATTGGAGAGGTTCGGTGAGCAAATGAAGACCCTTTGAAGTCATATTGCATGGTACCCATTCCACGGGTTTCAAGTACCCAGGTTTAAGGTATTCTTCCTTCAGGTAAAACATTCATGTGGAACCTAGAGTATGATCAACCATGTGATCGGGAGACGTGTTCAAATATGTCTCAGTTTTCGTACCCTGGTACTCGGGTGCAACATTCCAGACGCTTTACTAACACCCTCCCGACTTGGAGAGTCAGTCCCTTTAACCTCCTGTTTGGCCCAGTTTGCAATTTCTGCGGAAGATGAACAGGAATAGCGAGAACCAATGAGAGACTAGCTGGAGGTGTCTGGACGGGCAAATTTAACTCTCATTTCCCACCAGGAAGAGGAATTAACCAAAGGCTCAGCATGCCGTGCCGGAACCAGATTAGGGCCTGAAGCCATCCTGCGGTGTTGCGGCCAGGTCACAAGAAAGAGAGTTGAAGAAAGGAGCTCAGGGGCACTGTAATTCACAAACCTGCAGAGTTATAAATGACAGCTATCGTCCAAAAATATACTGAAGTAAGGCTGCCAAGAGGACTTGAAAGCGGGGCAGAATTGCAGGAAACCGATTTCAGGAGGTAGACTGGAATTGCATTGAAAGCATAGGAAAAGAGGCAGAACGTCCACAATGATGCACTTGGCCAAAAAGGGCGTATGCGTTTTTTCCTGAATATATTCAGGAAAAAACGCATACGCCCTTTTTGGCCAACCAAGCAAGCTTGCAAAGGAAATCTGCACTACAATGAAGTCTCACTTCCCCCCGGTCAAAAGGGCCATCTGAAAAAAGTGTAAAATCCAGAAAGGCAGGACAGGCCATGGAGAACTGGGAGCCTTGTTATGCTGATGGGCGGGATGTAAATTGCCAACAGACACTCGGGAGAAGTGTATGGTGTTTCCTGAAACATCTAAAAAACAAAGCAACAGAGCCTAGGGCACTTCCACTTATGGTCCTATAGCTTAGGGAAATTAAAATCAAAAAGACACAGCCACCCCAAAGTTTGGGACGCCTCTGTTTACAAGAACCTCGTTTACAGTACAAGTTCAACATCGCAGAAAGTGAAAAATGGATAAAGAAGTTGTGGTATTTACTTACAAAGCAATATCACTCAGCAATGAAATCTATGTCATCAGGCCCTTAGCAGCACAATGAGTGGATTCAGGTATGATGATTCTAACTGAAATAAGTCACACAGAAAAAGAAACATCATAAGATATCAGGAATACACGGAATGTAAACTTGGCTACACAGGAACTGAATTACAGAACAGAACAGGGTCTCAAATTTAGAAAACCAACTTATGCTTTCTTCAGGGTAAAGGTGAGTTGGGGTGCTGCATAAAACCAGAGATTGAAATGAGCACAGATAAAGTTCCTTAAGCCAAATATGGAATAGACAAGAGCTACTCCTTGCTCAACGAAATGGACTCAACACCGCATATTAAATGCCTAAGAATGTACCTGACTAGTAAGTATCTTAAAACCTATGGATTGCTATGTCTCCGAAAGAGAATCAAGCATGTGTACAGGGGCATAAACGCAGCAGTGATAGGATTGGAGAGGTTCGGTGAGCAAATGAAGACCCTTTGAAGTCATATTGCATGGTACCCATTCCACGGGTTTCAACTACCCAGGTTTAAGGTATTCTTCCTTCAGCTAAAACATGCATGTGGAACCTAGAGTATGATCAACCATGTGATCGGGAGACGTGTTCAAATATGTCTCAGTTTTCGTACCCTGGTACTCGGGTGCAACATTCCAGACGCTTTACTAACACCCTCCCGACTTGGAGAGTCAGTCCCTTTAACCTCCTGTTTGGCCCAGTTTGCAATTTCTGCGGAAGATGAACAGGAATAGCGAGAACCAATGAGAGACTAGCTGGAGGTGTCTGGACGGGCAAATTTAACTCTCATTTCCCACCAGGAAGAGGAATTAACCAAAGGCTCAGCATGCCGTGCCGGAACCAGATTAGGGCCTGAAGCCATCCTGCGGTGTTGCGGCCAGCTCAAAAGAAAGCGAGTTGAAGAAAGGAGCTCAGGGGCACTGTAATTCACAAACCTGCAGAGTTATAAATGACAGCTATCGTCCAAAAATATACTGAAGTAAGGCTGCCAAGAGGACTTGAAAGCGGGGCAGAATTGCAGGAAACCGATTTCAGGAGGTAGACTGGAATTGCAGTGAAAGCATAGGAAAAGAGGCAGAACGTCCACAATGATGCACTTGGCCAAAAAGGGCGTATGCGTTTTTTCCTGAATATATTCAGGAAAAAACGCATACGCCCTTTTTGACCAACCAAGCAAGCTTGCAAAGGAAATCTGCACTACAATGAAGTCTCACTTCCCCCCGGTCAAAAGGGCCATCTGAAAAAAGTGTAAAATCCAGAAAGGCAGGACAGGCCATGGAGAACTGGGAGCCTTGTTATGCTGATGGGCGGGATGTAAATTGCCAACAGACACTCGGGAGAAGTGTATGGTGTTTCCTGAAACATCTAAAAAACAAAGCAACAGAGCCTAGGGCACTTCCACTTATGGTCCTATAGCTTAGGGAAATTAAAAACAAAAAGACACAGCCACCCCAAAGTTTGGGACGCCTCTGTTTACAAGAACCTCGTTTAGCGTTCAAGTTCAACATCGCAGAAAGTGAAAAATGGATAAAGAAGTTGTGGTATTTACTTACAAAGCAATATCACTCAGCAATGAAATCTATGTCATCAGGCCCTTAGCAGCACAATGAGTGGATTCAGGTATGATGATTCTAACTGAAATAAGTCACACAGAAAAAGAAACATCATAAGATATCAGTAATACACGGAATGTAAACTTGGCTACACAGGAACTGAATTACAGAACAGAACAGGGTCTCAAATTTAGAAAACCAACTTATGCTTGCTTAAGGGGAAAGGTGAGTTGGGGTGCTGCATAAAACCAGAGATTGAAATGAGCACAGATAAAGTTCCTTAAGCCAAATATGGAATAGACAAGAGCTACTCCTTGCTCAACGAAATGGACTCAACACCGCATATTAAATGCCTAAGAATGTACCTGACTAGTAAGTATCTTAAAACCTATGGATTGCTATGTCTCCGAAAGAGAATCAAGCATGTGTACAGGGGCATAAACGCAGCAGTGATAGGATTGGAGAGGTTCGGTGAGCAAATGAAGACCCTTTGAAGTCATATTGCATGGTACCCATTCCACGGGTTTCAACTACCCAGGTTTAAGGTATTCTTCCTTCAGCTAAAACATGCATGTGGAACCTAGAGTATGATCAACCATGTGATCGGGAGACGTGTTCAAATATGTCTCAGTTTTCGTACCCTGGTACTCGGGTGCAACATTCCAGACGCTTTACTAACACCCTCCCGACTTGGAGAGTCAGTCCCTTTAACCTCCTGTTTGGCCCAGTTTGCAATTTCTGCGGAAGATGAACAGGAATAGCGAGAACCAATGAGAGACTAGCTGGAGGTGTCTGGACGGGCAAATTTAACTCTCATTTCCCACCAGGAAGAGGAATTAACCAAAGGCTCAGCGTGCCGTGCCGGAACCAGATTAGGGCCTGAAGCCATCCTGCGGTGTTGCGGCCAGCTCAAAAGAAAGCGAGTTGAAGAAAGGAGCTCAGGGGCACTGTAATTCACAAACCTGCAGAGTTATAAATGACAGCTATCGTCCAAAAATATACTGAAGTAAGGCTGCCAAGAGGACTTGAAAGCGGGGCAGAATTGCAGGAAACCGATTTCAGGAGGCAGACTGGAATTGCATTGAAAGCATAGGAAAAGAGGCAGAACGTCCACAATGATGCACTTGGCCAAAAAGGGCGTATGCGTTTTTTCCTGAATATATTCAGGAAAAAACGCATACGCCCTTTTTGGCCAACCAAGCAAGCTTGCAAAGGAAATCTGCACTACAATGTAGTCTCACTTCCCCCCGGTCAAAAGGGCCATCTGAAAAAAGTGTAAAATCCAGAAAGGCAGGACAGGCCATGGAGAACTGGGAGCCTTGTTATGCTGATGGGCGGGATGTAAATTGCCAACAGACACTCGGGAGAAGTGTATGGTGTTTCCTGAAACATCTAAAAAACAAAGCAACAGAGCCTAGGGCACTTCCACTTATGGTCCTATAGCTTAGGGAAATTAAAATCAAAAAGACACAGCCACCCCAAAGTTTGGGACGCCTCTGTTTACAAGAACCTCGTTTAGCGTACAAGTTCAACATCGCAGAAAGTGAAAAATGGATAAAGAAGTTGTGGTATTTACTTACAAAGCAATATCACTCAGCAATGAAATCTATGTCATCAGGCCCTTAGCAGCACAATGAGTGGATTCAGGTATGATGATTCTAACTGAAATAAGTCACACAGAAAAAGAAACATCATAAGATATCAGTAATACACGGAATGTAAACTTGGCTACACAGGAACTGAATTACAGAACAGAACAAGGTCTCAAATTTAGAAAACCAACTTATGCTTGCTTAAGGGGAAAGGTGAGTTGGGGTGCTGCATAAAACCAGAGATTGAAATGAGCACAGATAAAGTTCCTTAAGCCAAATATGGAATAGACAAGAGCTACTCCTTGCTCAACGAAATGGACTCAACACCGCATATTAAATGCCTAAGAATGTACCTGACTAGTAAGTATCTTAAAACCTATGGATTGCTATGTCTCCGAAAGAGAATCAAGCATGTGTACAGGGGCATAAACGCAGCAGTGATAGGATTGGAGAGGTTCGGTGAGCAAATGAAGACCCTTTGAAGTCATATTGCATGGTACCCATTCCACGGGTTTCAACTACCCAGGTTTAAGGTATTCTTCCTTCAGCTAAAACATGCATGTGGAACCTAGAGTATGATCAACCATGTGATCGGGAGACGTGTTCAAATATGTCTCAGTTTTCGTACCCTGGTACTCGGGTGCAACATTCCAGACGCTTTACTAACACCCTCCCGACTTGGAGAGTCAGTCCCTTTAACCTCCTGTTTGGCCCAGTTTGCAATTTCTGCGGAAGATGAACAGGAATAGCGAGAACCAATGAGAGACTAGCTGGAGGTGTCTGGACGGGCAAATTTAACTCTCATTTCCCACCAGGAAGAGGAATTAACCAAAGGCTCAGCGTGCCGTGCCGGAACCAGATTAGGGCCTGAAGCCATCCTGCGGTGTTGCGGCCAGCTCAAAAGAAAGCGAGTTGAAGAAAGGAGCTCAGGGGCACTGTAATTCACAAACCTGCAGAGTTATAAATGACAGCTATCGTCCAAAAATATACTGAAGTAAGGCTGCCAAGAGGACTTGAAAGCGGGGCAGAATTGCAGGAAACCGATTTCAGGAGGCAGACTGGAATTGCATTGAAAGCATAGGAAAAGAGGCAGAACGTCCACAATGATGCACTTGGCCAAAAAGGGCGTATGCGTTTTTTCCTGAATATATTCAGGAAAAAACGCATACGCCCTTTTTGGCCAACCAAGCAAGCTTGCAAAGGAAATCTGCACTACAATGAAGTCTCACTTCCCCCCGGTCAAAAGGGCCATCTGAAAAAAGTGTAAAATCCAGAAAGGCAGGACAGGCCATGGAGAACTGGGAGCCTTGTTATGCTGATGGGCGGGATGTAAATTGCCAACAGACACTCGGGAGAAGTGTATGGTGTTTCCTGAAACATCTAAAAAACAAAGCAACAGAGCCTAGGGCACTTCCACTTATGGTCCTATAGCTTAGGGAAATTAAAAACAAAAAGACACAGCCACCCCAAAGTTTGGGACGCCTCTGTTTACAAGAACCTCGTTTAGCGTTCAAGTTCAACATCGCAGAAAGTGAAAAATGGATAAAGAAGTTGTGGTATTTACTTACAAAGCAATATCACTCAGCAATGAAATCTATGTCATCAGGCCCTTAGCAGCACAATGAGTGGATTCAGGTATGATGATTCTAACTGAAATAAGTCACACAGAAAAAGAAACATCATAAGATATCAGTAATACACGGAATGTAAACTTGGCTACACAGGAACTGAATTACAGAACAGAACAGGGTCTCAAATTTAGAAAACCAACTTATGCTTGCTTAAGGGGAAAGGTGAGTTGGGGTGCTGCATAAAACCAGAGATTGAAATGAGCACAGATAAAGTTCCTTAAGCCAAATATGGAATAGACAAGAGCTACTCCTTGCTCAACGAAATGGACTCAACACCGCATATTAAATGCCTAAGAATGTACCTGACTAGTAAGTATCTTAAAACCTATGGATTGCTATGTCTCCGAAAGAGAATCAAGCATGTGTACAGGGGCATAAACGCAGCAGTGATAGGATTGGAGAGGTTCGGTGAGCAAATGAAGACCCTTTGAAGTCATATTGCATGGTACCCATTCCACGGGTTTCAACTACCCAGGTTTAAGGTATTCTTCCTTCAGCTAAAACATGCATGTGGAACCTAGAGTATGATCAACCATGTGATCGGGAGACGTGTTCAAATATGTCTCAGTTTTCGTACCCTGGTACTCGGGTGCAACATTCCAGACGCTTTACTAACACCCTCCCGACTTGGAGAGTCAGTCCCTTTAACCTCCTGTTTGGCCCAGTTTGCAATTTCTGCGGAAGATGAACAGGAATAGCGAGAACCAATGAGAGACTAGCTGGAGGTGTCTGGACGGGCAAATTTAACTCTCATTTCCCACCAGGAAGAGGAATTAACCAAAGGCTCAGCGTGCCGTGCCGGAACCAGATTAGGGCCTGAAACCATCCTGCGGTGTTGCGGCCAGCTCAAAAGAAAGCGAGTTGAAGAAAGGAGCTCAGGGGCACTGTAATTCACAAACCTGCAGAGTTATAAATGACAGCTATCGTCCAAAAATATACTGAAGTAAGGCTGCCAAGAGGACTTGAAAGCGGGGCAGAATTGCAGGAAACCGATTTCAGGAGGTAGACTGGAATTGCATTGAAAGCATAGGAAAAGAGGCAGAACGTCCACAATGATGCACTTGGCCAAAAAGGGCGTATGCGTTTTTTCCTGAATATATTCAGGAAAAAACGCATACGCCCTTTTTGGCCAACCAAGCAAGCTTGCAAAGGAAATCTGCACTACAATGAAGTCTCACTTCCCCCCGGTCAAAAGGGCCATCTGAAAAAAGTGTAAAATCCAGAAAGGCAGGACAGGCCATGGAGAACTGGGAGCCTTGTTATGCTGATGGGCGGGATGTAAATTGCCAACAGACACTCGGGAGAAGTGTATGGTGTTTCCTGAAACATCTAAAAAACAAAGCAACAGAGCCTAGGGCACTTCCACTTATGGTCCTATAGCTTAGGGAAATTAAAATCAAAAAGACACAGCCACCCCAAAGTTTGGGACGCCTCTGTTTACAAGAACCTCGTTTACAGTACAAGTTCAACATCGCAGAAAGTGAAAAATGGATAAAGAAGTTGTGGTATTTACTTACAAAGCAATATCACTCAGCAATGAAATCTATGTCATCAGGCCCTTAGCAGCACAATGAGTGGATTCAGGTATGATGATTCTAACTGAAATAAGTCACACAGAAAAAGAAACATCATAAGATATCAGTAATACACGGAATGTAAACTTGGCTACACAGGAACTGAATTACAGAACAGAACAGGGTCTCAAATTTAGAAAACCAACTTATGCTTGCTTAAGGGGAAAGGGGAGTTGGGGTGCTGCATAAAACCAGAGATTGAAATGAGCACAGATAAAGTTCCTTAAGCCAAATATGGAATAGACAAGAGCTACTCCTTGCTCAACGAAATGGACTCAACACCGCATATTAAACGCCTAAGAATGTACCTGACTAGTAAGTATCTTAAAACCTATGGATTGCTATGTCTCCGAAAGAGAATCAAGCATGTGTACAGGGGCATAAACGCAGCAGTGATAGGATTGGAGAGGTTCGGTGAGCAAATGAAGACCCTTTGAAGTCATATTGCATGGTACCCATTCCACGGGTTTCAAGTACCCAGGTTTAAGGTATTCTTCCTTCAGGTAAAACATTCATGTGGAACCTAGAGTATGATCAACCATGTGATCGGGAGACGTGTTCAAATATGTCTCAGTTTTCGTACCCTGGTACTCGGGTGCAACATTCCAGACGCTTTACTAACACCCTCCCGACTTGGAGAGTCAGTCCCTTTAACCTCCTGTTTGGCCCAGTTTGCAATTTCTGCGGAAGATGAACAGGAATAGCGAGAACCAATGAGAGACTAGCTGGAGGTGTCTGGACGGGCAAATTTAACTCTCATTTCCCACCAGGAAGAGGAATTAACCAAAGGCTCAGCATGCCGTGCCGGAACCAGATTAGGGCCTGAAGCCATCCTGCGGTGTTGCGGCCAGGTCACAAGAAAGAGAGTTGAAGAAAGGAGCTCAGGGGCACTGTAATTCACAAACCTGCAGAGTTATAAATGACAGCTATCGTCCAAAAATATACTGAAGTAAGGCTGCCAAGAGGACTTGAAAGCGGGGCAGAATTGCAGGAAACCGATTTCAGGAGGTAGACTGGAATTGCATTGAAAGCATAGGAAAAGAGGCAGAACGTCCACAATGATGCACTTGGCCAAAAAGGGCGTATGCGTTTTTTCCTGAATATATTCAGGAAAAAACGCATACGCCCTTTTTGGCCAACCAAGCAAGCTTGCAAAGGAAATCTGCACTACAATGAAGTCTCACTTCCCCCCGGTCAAAAGGGCCATCTGAAAAAAGTGTAAAATCCAGAAAGGCAGGACAGGCCATGGAGAACTGGGAGCCTTGTTATGCTGATGGGCGGGATGTAAATTGCCAACAGACACTCGGGAGAAGTGTATGGTGTTTCCTGAAACATCTAAAAAACAAAGCAACAGAGCCTAGGGCACTTCCACTTATGGTCCTATAGCTTAGGGAAATTAAAATCAAAAAGACACAGCCACCCCAAAGTTTGGGACGCCTCTGTTTACAAGAACCTCGTTTACAGTACAAGTTCAACATCGCAGAAAGTGAAAAATGGATAAAGAAGTTGTGGTATTTACTTACAAAGCAATATCACTCAGCAATGAAATCTATGTCATCAGGCCCTTAGCAGCACAATGAGTGGATTCAGGTATGATGATTCTAACTGAAATAAGTCACACAGAAAAAGAAACATCATAAGATATCAGGAATACACGGAATGTAAACTTGGCTACACAGGAACTGAATTACAGAACAGAACAGGGTCTCAAATTTAGAAAACCAACTTATGCTTTCTTCAGGGTAAAGGTGAGTTGGGGTGCTGCATAAAACCAGAGATTGAAATGAGCACAGATAAAGTTCCTTAAGCCAAATATGGAATAGACAAGAGCTACTCCTTGCTCAACGAAATGGACTCAACACCGCATATTAAATGCCTAAGAATGTACCTGACTAGTAAGTATCTTAAAACCTATGGATTGCTATGTCTCCGAAAGAGAATCAAGCATGTGTACAGGGGCATAAACGCAGCAGTGATAGGATTGGAGAGGTTCGGTGAGCAAATGAAGACCCTTTGAAGTCATATTGCATGGTACCCATTCCACGGGTTTCAACTACCCAGGTTTAAGGTATTCTTCCTTCAGCTAAAACATGCATGTGGAACCTAGAGTATGATCAACCATGTGATCGGGAGACGTGTTCAAATATGTCTCAGTTTTCGTACCCTGGTACTCGGGTGCAACATTCCAGACGCTTTACTAACACCCTCCCGACTTGGAGAGTCAGTCCCTTTAACCTCCTGTTTGGCCCAGTTTGCAATTTCTGCGGAAGATGAACAGGAATAGCGAGAACCAATGAGAGACTAGCTGGAGGTGTCTGGACGGGCAAATTTAACTCTCATTTCCCACCAGGAAGAGGAATTAACCAAAGGCTCAGCATGCCGTGCCGGAACCAGATTAGGGCCTGAAGCCATCCTGCGGTGTTGCGGCCAGCTCAAAAGAAAGCGAGTTGAAGAAAGGAGCTCAGGGGCACTGTAATTCACAAACCTGCAGAGTTATAAATGACAGCTATCGTCCAAAAATATACTGAAGTAAGGCTGCCAAGAGGACTTGAAAGCGGGGCAGAATTGCAGGAAACCGATTTCAGGAGGTAGACTGGAATTGCAGTGAAAGCATAGGAAAAGAGGCAGAACGTCCACAATGATGCACTTGGCCAAAAAGGGCGTATGCGTTTTTTCCTGAATATATTCAGGAAAAAACGCATACGCCCTTTTTGACCAACCAAGCAAGCTTGCAAAGGAAATCTGCACTACAATGAAGTCTCACTTCCCCCCGGTCAAAAGGGCCATCTGAAAAAAGTGTAAAATCCAGAAAGGCAGGACAGGCCATGGAGAACTGGGAGCCTTGTTATGCTGATGGGCGGGATGTAAATTGCCAACAGACACTCGGGAGAAGTGTATGGTGTTTCCTGAAACATCTAAAAAACAAAGCAACAGAGCCTAGGGCACTTCCACTTATGGTCCTATAGCTTAGGGAAATTAAAATCAAAAAGACACAGCCACCCCAAAGTTTGGGACGCCTCTGTTTACAAGAACCTCGTTTACAGTACAAGTTCAACATCGCAGAAAGTGAAAAATGGATAAAGAAGTTGTGGTATTTACTTACAAAGCAATATCACTCAGCAATGAAATCTATGTCATCAGGCCCTTAGCAGCACAATGAGTGGATTCAGGTATGATGATTCTAACTGAAATAAGTCACACAGAAAAAGAAACATCATAAGATATCAGTAATACACGGAATGTAAACTTGGCTACACAGGAACTGAATTACAGAACAGAACAGGGTCTCAAATTTAGAAAACCAACTTATGCTTGCTTAAGGGTAAAGGTGAGTTGGGGTGCTGCATAAAACCAGAGATTGAAATGAGCACAGATAAAGTTCCTTAAGCCAAATATGGAATAGACAAGAGCTACTCCTTGCTCAACGAAATGGACTCAACACCGCATATTAAACGCCTAAGAATGTACCTGACTAGTAAGTATCTTAAAACCTATGGATTGCTATGTCTCCGAAAGAGAATCAAGCATGTGTACAGGGGCATAAACGCAGCAGTGATAGGATTGGAGAGGTTCGGTGAGCAAATGAAGACCCTTTGAAGTCATATTGCATGGTACCCATTCCACGGGTTTCAACTACCCAGGTTTAAGGTATTCTTCCTTCAGCTAAAACATGCATGTGGAACCTAGAGTATGATCAACCATGTGATCGGGAGACGTGTTCAAATATGTCTCAGTTTTCGTACCCTGGTACTCGGGTGCAACATTCCAGACGCTTTACTAACACCCTCCCGACTTGGAGAGTCAGTCCCTTTAACCTCCTGTTTGGCCCAGTTTGCAATTTCTGCGGAAGATGAACAGGAATAGCGAGAACCAATGAGAGACTAGCTGGAGGTGTCTGGACGGGCAAATTTAACTCTCATTTCCCACCAGGAAGAGGAATTAACCAAAGGCTCAGCGTGCCGTGCCGGAACCAGATTAGGGCCTGAAGCCATCCTGCGGTGTTGCGGCCAGCTCAAAAGAAAGCGAGTTGAAGAAAGGAGCTCAGGGGCACTGTAATTCACAAACCTGCAGAGTTATAAATGACAGCTATCGTCCAAAAATATACTGAAGTAAGGCTGCCAAGAGGACTTGAAAGCGGGGCAGAATTGCAGGAAACCGATTTCAGGAGGTAGACTGGAATTGCATTGAAAGCATAGGAAAAGAGGCAGAACGTCCACAATGATGCACTTGGCCAAAAAGGGCGTATGCGTTTTTTCCTGAATATATTCAGGAAAAAACGCATACGCCCTTTTTGGCCAACCAAGCAAGCTTGCAAAGGAAATCTGCACTACAATGAAGTCTCACTTCCCCCCGGTCAAAAGGGCCATCTGAAAAAAGTGTAAAATCCAGAAAGGCAGGACAGGCCATGGAGAACTGGGAGCCTTGTTATGCTGATGGGCGGGATGTAAATTGCCAACAGACACTCGGGAGAAGTGTATGGTGTTTCCTGAAACATCTAAAAAACAAAGCAACAGAGCCTAGGGCACTTCCACTTATGGTCCTATAGCTTAGGGAAATTAAAATCAAAAAGACACAGCCACCCCAAAGTTTGGGACGCCTCTGTTTACAAGAACCTCGTTTACAGTACAAGTTCAACATCGCAGAAAGTGAAAAATGGATAAAGAAGTTGTGGTATTTACTTACAAAGCAATATCACTCAGCAATGAAATCTATGTCATCAGGCCCTTAGCAGCACAATGAGTGGATTCAGGTATGATGATTCTAACTGAAATAAGTCACACAGAAAAAGAAACATCATAAGATATCAGTAATACACGGAATGTAAACTTGGCTACACAGGAACTGAATTACAGAACAGAACAGGGTCTCAAATTTAGAAAACCAACTTATGCTTGCTTAAGGGTAAAGGTGAGTTGGGGTCCTTCATAAAACCAGAGATTGAAATGAACACAGATAAAGTTCCTTAAGCCAAATATGGAATAGACAAGAGCTACTCCTTGCTCAACGAAATGGACTCAACACCGCATATTAAATGCCTAAGAATGTACCTGACTAGTAAGTATCTTAAAACCTATGGATTGCTATGTCTCCGAAAGTGAATCAAGCATGTGTACAGGGGCATAAACGCAGCAGTGATAGGATTGGAGAGGTTCGGTGAGCAAATGAAGACCCTTTGAAGTCATATTGCATGGTACCCATTCCACGGGTTTCAACTACCCAGGTTTAAGGTATTCTTCCTTCAGCTAAAACATGCATGTGGAACCTAGAGTATGATCAACCATGTGATCGGGAGACGTGTTCAAATATGTCTCAGTTTTCGTACCCTGGTACTCGGGTGCAACATTCCAGACGCTTTACTAACACCCTCCCGACTTGGAGAGTCAGTCCCTTTAACCTCCTGTTTGGCCCAGTTTGCAATTTCTGCGGAAGATGAACAGGAATAGCGAGAACCAATGAGAGACTAGCTGGAGGTGTCTGGACGGGCAAATTTAACTCTCATTTCCCACCAGGAAGAGGAATTAACCAAAGGCTCAGCGTGCCGTGCCGGAACCAGATTAGGGCCTGAAGCCATCCTGTGGTGTTGCGGCCAGCTCAAAAGAAAGCGAGTTGAAGAAAGGAGCTCAGGGGCACTGTAATTCACAAACCTGCAGAGTTATAAATGACAGCTATCGTCCAAAAATATACTGAAGTAAGGCTGCCAAGAGGACTTGAAAGCAGGGCAGAATTGCAGGAAACCGATTTCAGGAGGCAGACTGGAATTGCATTGAAAGCATAGGAAAAGAGGCAGAACGTCCACAATGATGCACTTGGCCAAAAAGGGCGTATGCGTTTTTTCCTGAATATATTCAGGAAAAAACGCATACGCCCTTTTTGGCCAACCAAGCAAGCTTGCAAAGGAAATCTGCACTACAATGAAGTCTCACTTCCCCCCGGTCAAAAGGGCCATCTGAAAAAAGTGTAAAATCCAGAAAGGCAGGACAGGCCATGGAGAACTGGGAGCCTTGTTATGCTGATGGGCGGGATGTAAATTGCCAACAGACACTCGGGAGAAGTGTATGGTGTTTCCTGAAACATCTAAAAAACAAAGCAACAGAGCCTAGGGCACTTCCACTTATGGTCCTATAGCTTAGGGAAATTAAAATCAAAAAGACACAGCCACCCCAAAGTTTGGGACGCCTCTGTTTACAAGAACCTCGTTTACAGTACAAGTTCAACATCGCAGAAAGTGAAAAATGGATAAAGAAGTTGTGGTATTTACTTACAAAGCAATATCACTCAGCAATGAAATCTATGTCATCAGGCCCTTAGCAGCACAATGAGTGGATTCAGGTATGATGATTCTAACTGAAATAAGTCACACAGAAAAAGAAACATCATAAGATATCAGTAATACACGGAATGTAAACTTGGCTACACAGGAACTGAATTACAGAACAGAACAGGGTCTCAAATTTAGAAAACCAACTTATGCTTGCTTAAGCGGAAAGGTGAGTTGGGGTGCTGCATAAAACCAGAGATTGAAATGAGCACAGATAAAGTTCCTTAAGCCAAATATGGAATAGACAAGAGCTACTCCTTGCTCAACGAAATGGACTCAACACCGCATATTAAATGCCTAAGAATGTACCTGACTAGTAAGTATCTTAAAACCTATGGATTGCTATGTCTCCGAAAGAGAATCAAGCATGTGTACAGGGGCATAAACGCAGCAGTGATAGGATTGGAGAGGTTCGGTGAGCAAATGAAGACCCTTTGAAGTCATATTGCATGGTACCCATTCCACGGGTTTCAACTACCCAGGTTTAAGGTATTCTTCCTTCAGCTAAAACATGCATGTGGAACCTAGAGTATGATCAACCATGTGATCGGGAGACGTGTTCAAATATGTCTCAGTTTTCGTACCCTGGTACTCGGGTGCAACATTCCAGACACTTTACTAACACCCTCCCGACTTGGAGAGTCAGTCCCTTTAACCTCCTGTTTGGCCCAGTTTGCAATTTCTGCGGAAGATGAACAGGAATAGCGAGAACCAATGAGAGACTAGCTGGAGGTGTCTGGACGGGCAAATTTAACTCTCATTTCCCACCAGGAAGAGGAATTAACCAAAGGCTCAGCGTGCCGTGCCGGAACCAGATTAGGGCCTGAAGCCATCCTGCGGTGTTGCGGCCAGCTCAAAAGAAAGCGAGTTGAAGAAAGGAGCTCAGGGGTACTGTAATTCACAAACCTGCAGAGTTATAAATGACAGCTATCGTCCAAAAATATACTGAAGTAAGGCTGCCAAGAGGACTTGAAAGCGGGGCAGAATTGCAGGAAACCGATTTCAGGAGGCAGACTGGAATTGCATTGAAAGCATAGGAAAAGAGGCAGAACGTCCACAATGATGCACTTGGCCAAAAAGGGCGTATGCGCTTTTTCCTGAATATATTCAGGAAAAAACGCATACGCCCTTTTTGGCCAACCAAGCAAGCTTGCAAAGGAAATCTGCACTACAATGAAGTCTCACTTCCCCCCGGTCAAAAGGGCCATCTGAAAAAAGTGTAAAATCCAGAAAGGCAGGACAGGCCATGGAGAACTGGGAGCCTTGTTATGCTGATGGGCGGGATGTAAATTGCCAACAGACACTCGGGAGAAGTGTATGGTGTTTCCTGAAACATCTAAAAAACAAAGCAACAGAGCCTAGGGCACTTCCACTTATGGTCCTATAGTTTAGGGAAATTAAAATCAAAAAGACACAGCCACCCCAAAGTTTGGGACGCCTCTGTTTACAAGAACCTCGTTTACAGTACAAGTTCAACATTGCAGAAAGTGAAAAAATGGATAAAGAAGTTGTGGTATTTACTTACAAAACAATATCTCTCAGCAATGAAATCTATGTCATCAGGCCCTTAGCAGCACAATGAGTGGATTCAGGTATGATGATTCTAACTGAAATAAGTCACACAGAAAAAGAAACATCATAAGATATCAGTAATACACGGAATGTAAACTTGGCTACACAGGAACTGAATTACAGAACAGAACAGGGTCTCAAATTTAGAAAACCAACTTATGCTTGCTTAAGGGTAAAGGTGAGTTGGGGTGCTGCATAAAACCAGAGATTGAAATGAGCACAGATAAAGTTCCTTAAGCCAAATATGGAATAGACAAGAGCTACTCCTTGCTCAACGAAATGGACTCAACACCGCATATTAAATGCCTAAGAATGTACCTGACTAGTCAGTATCTTAAAACCTATGGATTGCTATGTCTCCGAAAGAGAATCAAGCATGTGTACAGGGGCATAAACGCAGCAGTGATAGGATTGGAGAGGTTCGGTGAGCAAATGAAGACCCTTTGAAGTCATATTGCATGGTACCCATTCCACGGGTTTCAACTACCCAGGTTTAAGGTATTCTTCCTTCAGCTAAAACATGCATGTGGAACCTAGAGTATGATCAACCATGTGATCGGGAGACGTGTTCAAATATGTCTCAGTTTTCGTACCCTGGTACTCGGGTGCAACATTCCAGACGCTTTACTAACACCCTCCCGACTTGGAGAGTCAGTCCCTTTAACCTCCTGTTTGGCCCAGTTTGCAATTTCTGCGGAAGATGAACAGGAATACCGAGAACCAATGAGAGACTAGCTGGAGGTGTCTGGACGGGCAAATTTAACTCTCATTTCCCACCAGGAAGAGGAATTAACCAAAGGCTCAGCGTGCCGTGCCGGAACCAGATTAGGGCCTGAAGCCATCCTGCGGTGTTGCGGCCAGCTCAAAAGAAAGCGAGTTGAAGAAAGGAGCTCAGGGGCACTGTAATTCACAAACCTGCAGAGTTATAAATGACAGCTATCGTCCAAAAATATACTGAAGTAAGGCTGCCAAGAGGACTTGAAAGCGGGGCAGAATTGCAGGAAACCGATTTCAGGAGGCAGACTGGAATTGCATTGAAAGCATAGGAAAAGAGGCAGAACGTCCACAATGATGCACTTGGCCAAAAAGGGCGTATGCGTTTTTTCCTGAATATATTCAGGAAAAAACGCATACGCCCTTTTTGGCCAACCAAGCAAGCTTGCAAAGGAAATCTGCACTACAATGAAGTCTCACTTCCCCCCGGTCAAAAGGGCTATCTGAAAAAAGTGTAAAATCCAGAAAGGGAGGACAGGCCATGGAGAACTGGGAGCCTTGTTATGCTGATGGGCGGGATGTAAATTGCCAACAGACACTCAGGAGAAGTGTATGGTGTTTCCTGAAACATCTAAAAAACAAAGCAACAGAGCCTAGGGCACTTCCACTTATGGTCCTATAGCTTAGGGAAATTAAAATCAAAAAGACACAGCCACCCCAAAGTTTGGGACGCCTCTGTTTACAAGAACCTCGTTTAGCGTACAAGTTCAACATCGCAGAAAGTGAAAAATGGATAAAGAAGTTGTGGTATTTACTTACAAAGCAATATCACTCAGCAATGAAATCTATGTCATCAGGCCCTTAGCAGCACAATGAGTGGATTCAGGTATGATGATTCTAACTGAAATAAGTCACACAGAAAAAGAAACATCATAAGATATCAGTAATACACGGAATGTAAACTTGGCTACACAGGAACTGAATTACAGAACAGAACAGGGTCTCAAATTTAGAAAACCAACTTATGCTTGCTTAAGGGGAAAGGTGAGTTGGGGTGCTGCATAAAACCAGAGATTGAAATGAGCACAGATAAAGTTCCTTAAGCCAAATATGGAATAGACAAGAGCTACTCCTTGCTCAACGAAATGGACTCAACACCGCATATTAAATGCCTAAGAATGTACCTGACTAGTAAGTATCTTAAAACCTATGGATTGCTATGTCTCCGAAAGAGAATCAAGCATGTGTACAGGGGCATAAACGCAGCAGTGATAGGATTGGAGAGGTTCGGTGAGCAAATGAAGACCCTTTGAAGTCATATTGCATGGTACCCATTCCACGGGTTTCAACTACCCAGGTTTAAGGTATTCTTCCTTCAGCTAAAACATGCATGTGGAACCTAGAGTATGATCAACCATGTGATCGGGAGACGTGTTCAAATATGTCTCAGTTTTCGTACCCTGGTACTCGGGTGCAACATTCCAGACGCTTTACTAACACCCTCCCGACTTGGAGAGTCAGTCCCTTTAACCTCCTGTTTGGCCCAGTTTGCAATTTCTGCGGAAGATGAACAGGAATAGCGAGAACCAATGAGAGACTAGCTGGAGGTGTCTGGACGGGCAAATTTAACTCTCATTTCCCACCAGGAAGAGGAATTAACCAAAGGCTCAGCGTGCCGTGCCGGAACCAGATTAGGGCCTGAAGCCATCCTGCGGTGTTGCGGCCAGCTCAAAAGAAAGCGAGTTGAAGAAAGGAGCTCAGGGGCACTGTAATTCACAAACCTGCAGAGTTATAAATGACAGCTATCGTCCAAAAATATACTGAAGTAAGGCTGCCAAGAGGACTTGAAAGCGGGGCAGAATTGCAGGAAACCGATTTCAGGAGGTAGACTGGAATTGCATTGAAAGCATAGGAAAAGAGGCAGAACGTCCACAATGATGCACTTGGCCAAAAAGGGCGTATGCGTTTTTTCCTGAATATATTCAGGAAAAAACGCATACGCCCTTTTTGGCCAACCAAGCAAGCTTGCAAAGGAAATCTGCACTACAATGAAGTCTCACTTCCCCCCGGTCAAAAGGGCCATCTGAAAAAAGTGTAAAATCCAGAAAGGCAGGACAGGCCATGGAGAACTGGGAGCCTTGTTATGCTGATGGGCGGGATGTAAATTGCCAACAGACACTCGGGAGAAGTGTATGGTGTTTCCTGAAACATCTAAAAAACAAAGCAACAGAGCCTAGGGCACTTCCACTTATGGTCCTATAGCTTAGGGAAATTAAAATCAAAAAGACACAGCCACCCCAAAGTTTGGGACGCCTCTGTTTACAAGAACCTCGTTTAGCGTACAAGTTCAACATCGCAGAAAGTGAAAAATGGATAAAGAAGTTGTGGTATTTACTTACAAAGCAATATCACTCAGCAATGAAATCTATGTCATCAGGCCCTTAGCAGCACAATGAGTGGATTCAGGTATGATGATTCTAACTGAAATAAGTCACACAGAAAAAGAAACATCATAAGATATCAGTAATACACGGAATGTAAACTTGGCTACACAGGAACTGAATTACAAAACAGAACAGGGTCTCAAATTTAGAAAACCAACTTATGCTTGCTTAAGGGGAAAGGTGAGTTGGGGTGCTGCATAAAACCAGAGATTGAAATGAGCACAGATAAAGTTCCTTAAGCCAAATATGGAATAGACAAGAGCTACTCCTTGCTCAACGAAATGGACTCAACACCGCATATTAAATGCCTAAGAATGTACCTGACTAGTAAGTATCTTAAAACCTATGGATTGCTATGTCTCCGAAAGAGAATCAAGCATGTGTACAGGGGCATAAATGCAGCAGTGATAGGATTGGAGAGGTTCGGTGAGCAAATGAAGACCCTTTGAAGTCATATTGCATGGTATCCATTCCACGGGTTTCAACTACCCAGGTTTAAGGTATTCTTCCTTCAGCTAAAACATGCATGTGGAACCTAGAGTATGATCAACCATGTGATCGGGAGACGTGTTCAAATATGTCTCAGTTTTCGTACCCTGGCACTCGGGTGCAACATTCAAGACGCTTTACTAACACCCTCCCGACTTGGAGAGTCAGTCCCTTTAACCTCCTGTTTGGCCCAGTTTGCAATTTCTGCGGAAGATGAACAGGAATAGCGAGAACCAATGAGAGACTAGCTGGAGGTGTCTGGACGGGCAAATTTAACTCTCATTTCCCACCAGGAAGAGGAATTAACCAAAGGCTCAGCGTGCCGTGCCAGAACAAGATTAGGGCCTGAAGCCATCCTGCGGTGTTGCGGCCAGCTCAAAAGAAAGCGAGTTGAAGAAAGGAGCTCAGGGGCACTGTAATTCACAAACCTGCAGAGTTATAAATGACAGCTATCGTCCAAAAATATACTGAAGTAAGGCTGCCAAGAGGACTTGAAAGCAGGGCAGAATTGCAGGAAACCGATTTCAGGAGGCAGACTGGAATGGCATTGAAAGCATAGGAAAAGAGGCAGAACGTCCACAATGATGCACTTGGCCAAAAAGGGCGTATGCGTTTTTTCCTGAATATATTCAGGAAAAAACGCATACGCCCTTTTTGGCCAACCAAGCAAGCTTGCAAAGGAAATCTGCACTACAATGAAGTCTCACTTCCCCCCGGTCAAAAGGGCCATCTGAAAAAAGTGTAAAATCCAGAAAGGCAGGACAGGCCATGGAGAACTGGGAGCCTTGTTATGCTGATGGGCGGGATGTAAATTGCCAACAGACACTCGGGAGAAGTGTATGGTGTTTCCTGAAACATCTAAAAAACAAAGCAACAGAGCCTAGGGCACTTCCACTTATGGTCCTATAGCTTAGGGAAATTAAAATCAAAAAGACACAGCCACCCCAAAGTTTGGGACGCCTCTGTTTACAAGAACCTCGTTTAGCGTACAAGTTCAACATCGCAGAAAGTGAAAAATGGATAAAGAAGTTGTGGTATTTACTTACAAAGCAATATCACTCAGCAATGAAATCTATGTCATCAGGCCCTTAGCAGCACAATGAGTGGATTCAGGTATGATGATTCTAACTGAAATAAGTCACACAGAAAAAGAAACATCATAAGATATCAGTAATACACGGAATGTAAACTTGGCTACACAGGAACTGAATTACAGAACAGAACAGGGTCTCAAATTTAGAAAACCAACTTATGCTTGCTTAAGGGGAAAGGTGAGTTGGGGTGCTGCATAAAACCAGAGATTGAAATGAGCACAGATAAAGTTCCTTAAGTCAAATATGGAATAGACAAGAGCTACTCCTTGCTCAACGAAATGGACTCAACACCGCATATTAAATGCCTAAGAATGTACCTGACTAGTAAGTATCTTAAAACCTATGGATTGCTATGTCTCCGAAAGAGAATCAAGCATGTGTACAGGGGCATAAACGCAGCAGTGATAGGATTGGAGAGGTTCGGTGAGCAAATGAAGACCCTTTGAAGTCATATTGCATGGTACCCATTCCACGGGTTTCAACTACCCAGGTTTAAGGTATTCTTCCTTCAGCTAAAACATGCATGTGGAACCTAGAGTATGATCAACCATGTGATCGGGAGACGTGTTCAAATATGTCTCAGTTTTCGTACCCTGGTACTCGGGTGCAACATTCCAGACGCTTTACTAACACCCTCCCGACTTGGAGAGTCAGTCCCTTTAACCTCCTGTTTGGCCCAGTTTGCAATTTCTGCGGAAGATGAACAGGAATAGCGAGAACCAATGAGAGACTAGCTGGAGGTGTCTGGACGGGCAAATTTAACTCTCATTTCCCACCAGGAAGAGGAATTAACCAAAGGCTCAGCGTGCCGTGCCGGAACCAGATTAGGGCCTGAAGCCATCCTGCGGTGTTGCGGCCAGCTCAAAAGAAAGCGAGTTGAAGAAAGGAGCTCAGGGGCACTGTAATTCACAAACCTGCAGAGTTATAAATGACAGCTATCGTCCAAAAATATACTGAAGTAAGGCTGCCAAGAGGACTTGAAAGCGGGGCAGAATTGCAGGAAACCGATTTCAGGAGGTAGACTGGAATTGCATTGAAAGCATAGGAAAAGAGGCAGAACGTCCACAATGATGCACTTGGCCAAAAAGGGCGTATGCGTTTTTTCCTGAATATATTCAGGAAAAAACGCATACGCCCTTTTTGGCCAACCAAGCAAGCTTGCAAAGGAAATCTGCACTACAATGAAGTCTCACTTCCCCCCGGTCAAAAGGGCCATCTGAAAAAAGTGTAAAATCCAGAAAGACAGGACAGGCCATGGAGAACTGGGAGCCTTGTTATGCTGATGGGCGGGATGTAAATTGCCAACAGACACTCGGGAGAAGTGTATGGTGTTTCCTGAAACATCTAAAAAACAAAGCAACAGAGCCTAGGGCACTTCCACTTATGGTCCTATAGCTTAGGGAAATTAAAATCAAAAAGACACAGCCACCCCAAAGTTTGGGACGCCTCTGTTTACAAGAACCTCGTTTACAGTACAAGTTCAACATCGCAGAAAGTGAAAAATGGATAAAGAAGTTGTGGTATTTACTTACAAAGCAATATCACTCAGCAATGAAATCTATGTCATCAGGCCCTTAGCAGCACAATGAGTGGATTCAGGTATGATGATTCTAACTGAAATAAGTCACACAGAAAAAGAAACATCATAAGATATCAGTAATACACGGAATGTAAACTTGGCTACACAGGAACTGAATTACAGAACAGAACAGGGTCTCAAATTTAGAAAACCAACTTATGCTTGCTTAAGGGGAAAGGTGAGTTGGGGTGCTGCATAAAACCAGAGATTGAAATGAGCACAGATAAAGTTCCTTAAGCCAAATATGGAATAGACAAGAGCTACTCCTTGCTCAACGAAATGGACTCAACACCGCATATTAAATGCCTAAGAATGTACCTGACTAGTAAGTATCTTAAAACCTATGGATTGCTATGTCTCCGAAAGAGAATCAAGCATGTGTACAGGGGCATAAACGCAGCAGTGATAGGATTGGAGAGGTTCGGTGAGCAAATGAAGACCCTTTGAAGTCATATTGCATGGTACCCATTCCACGGGTTTCAACTACCCAGGTTTAAGGTATTCTTCCTTCAGCTAAAACATGCATGTGGAACCTAGAGTATGATCAACCATGTGATCGGGAGACGTGTTCAAATATGTCTCAGTTTTCGTACCCTGGTACTCGGGTGCAACATTCCAGACGCTTTACTAACACCCTCCCGACTTGGAGAGTCAGTCCCTTTAACCTCCTGTTTGGCCCAGTTTGCAATTTCTGCGGAAGATGAACAGGAATAGCGAGAACCAATGAGAGACTAGCTGGAGGTGTCTGGACGGGCAAATTTAACTCTCATTTCCCACCAGGAAGAGGAATTAATCAAAGGCTCAGCATGCCGTGCCGGAACCAGATTAGGGCCTGAAGCCATCCTGCGGTGTTGCGGCCAGCTCAAAAGAAAGCGAGTTGAAGAAAGGAGCTCAGGGGCACTGTAATTCACAAACCTGCAGAGTTATAAATGACAGCTATCGTCCAAAAATATACTGAAGTAAGGCTGCCAAGAGGACTTGAAAGCGGGGCAGAATTGCAGGAAACCGATTTCAGGAGGCAGACTGGAATTGCATTGAAAGCATAGGAAAAGAGGCAGAACGTCCACAATGATGCACTTGGCCAAAAAGGGCGTATGCGTTTTTTCCTGAATATATTCAGGAAAAAACGCATACGCACTTTTTGGCCAACCAAGCAAGCTTGCAAAGGAAATCTGCACTACAATGAAGTCTCACTTCCCCCCGGTCAAAAGGGCCATCTGAAAAAAGTGTAAAATCCAGAAAGGCAGGACAGGCCATGGAGAACTGGGAGCCTTGTTATGCTGATGGGCGGGATGTAAATTGCCAACAGACACTCGGGAGAAGTGCATGGTGTTTCCTGAAACATCTAAAAAACAAAGCAACAGAGCCTAGGGCACTTCCACTTATGGTCCTATAGCTTAGGGAAATTAAAATCAAAAAGACACAGCCACCCCAAAGTTTGGGACGCCTCTGTTTACAAGAACCTCGTTTACAGTACAAGTTCAACATCGCAGAAAGTGAAAAATGGATAAAGAAGTTGTGGTATTTACTTACAAAGCAATATCACTCAGCAATGAAATCTATGTCATCAGGCCCTTAGCAGCACAATGAGTGGATTCAGGTATGATGATTCTAACTGAAATAAGTCACACAGAAAAAGAAACATCATAAGATATCAGTAATACACGGAATGTAAACTTGGCTACACAGGAACTGAATTACAGAACAGAACAGGGTCTCAAATTTAGAAAACCAACTTATGCTTGCTTAAGGGGAAAGGTGAGTTGGGGTGCTGCATAAAACCAGAGATTGAAATGAGCACAGATAAAGTTCCTTAAGCCAAATATGGAATAGACAAGAGCTACTCCTTGCTCAACGAAATGGACTCAACACCGCATATTAAATGCCTAAGAATGTACCTGACTAGTAAGTATCTTAAAACCTATGGATTGCTATGTCTCCGAAAGAGAATCAAGCATGTGTACAGGGGCATAAACGCAGCAGTGATAGGATTGGAGAGGTTCGGTGAGCAAATGAAGACCCTTTGAAGTCATATTGCATGGTACCCATTCCACGGGTTTCAACTACCCAGGTTTAAGGTATTCTTCCTTCAGCTAAAACATGCATGTGGAACCTAGAGTATGATCAACCATGTGATCGGGAGACGTGTTCAAATATGTCTCAGTTTTCGTACCCTGGTACTCGGGTGCAACATTCCAGACGCTTTACTAACACCCTCCCGACTTGGAGAGTCAGTCCCTTTAACCTCCTGTTTGGCCCAGTTTGCAATTTCTGCGGAAGATGAACAGGAATAGCGAGAACCAATGAGAGACTAGCTGGAGGTGTCTGGACGGGCAAATTTAACTCTCATTTCCCACCAGGAAGAGGAATTAACCAAAGGCTCAGCGTGCCGTGCCGGAACCAGATTAGGGCCTGAAGCCATCCTGCGGTGTTGCGGCCAGCTCAAAAGAAAGCGAGTTGAAGAAAGGAGCTCAGGGGCACTGTAATTCACAAACCTGCAGAGTTATAAATGACAGCTATCGTCCAAAAATATACTGAAGTAAGGCTGCCAAGAGGACTTGAAAGCGGGGCAGAATTGCAGGAAACCGATGTCAGGAGGTAGACTGGAATTGCATTGAAAGCATAGGAAAAGAGGCAGAACGTCCACAATGATGCACTTGGCCAAAAAGGGCGTATGCGTTTTTTCCTGAATATATTCAGGAAAAAACGCATACGCCCTTTTTGGCCAACCAAGCAAGCTTGCAAAGGAAATCTGCACTACAATGAAGTCTCACTTCCCCCCGGTCTAAAGGGCCATCTGAAAAAAGTGTAAAATCCAGAAAGGCAGGACAGGCCATGGAGAACTGGGAGCCTTGTTATGCTGATGGGCGGGATGTAAATTGCCAACAGACACTCGGGAGAAGTGTATGGTGTTTCCTGAAACATCTAAAAAACAAAGCAACAGAGCCTAGGGCACTTCCACTTATGGTCCTATAGCTTAGGGAAATTAAAATCAAAAAGACACAGCCACCCCAAAGTTTGGGACGCCTCTGTTTACAAGAACCTCGTTTACAGTACAAGTTCAACATCGCAGAAAGTGAAAAATGGATAAAGAAGTTGTGGTATTTACTTACAAAGCAATATCACTCAGCAATGAAATCTATGTCATCAGGCCCTTAGCAGCACAATGAGTGGATTCAGGTATGATGATTCTAACTGAAATAAGTCACACAGAAAAAGAAACATCATAAGATATCAGTAATACACGGAATGTAAACTTGGCTACACAGGAACTGAATTACAGAACAGAACAGGGTCTCAAATTTAGAAAACCAACTTATGCTTGCTTAAGGGGAAAGGTGAGTTGGGGTGCTGCATAAAACCAGAGATTGAAATGAGCACAGATAAAGTTCCTTAAGTCAAATATGGAATAGACAAGAGCTACTCCTTGCTCAACGAAATGGACTCAACACCGCATATTAAATGCCTAAGAATGTACCTGACTAGTAAGTATCTTAAAACCTATGGATTGCTATGTCTCCGAAAGAGAATCAAGCATGTGTACAGGGGCATAAACGCAGCAGTGATAGGATTGGAGAGGTTCGGTGAGCAAATGAAGACCCTTTGAAGTCATATTGCATGGTACCCATTCCACGGGTTTCAACTACCCAGGTTTAAGGTATTCTTCCTTCAGCTAAAACATGCATGTGGAACCTAGAGTATGATCAACCATGTGATCGGGAGACGTGTTCAAATATGTCTCAGTTTTCGTACCCTGGTACTCGGGTGCAACATTCCAGACGCTTTACTAACACCCTCCCGACTTGGAGAGTCAGTCCCTTTAACCTCCTGTTTGGCCCAGTTTGCAATTTCTGCGGAAGATGAACAGGAATAGCGAGAACCAATGAGAGACTAGCTGGAGGTGTCTGGACGGGCAAATTTAACTCTCATTTCCCACCAGGAAGAGGAATTAACCAAAGGCTCAGCGTGCCGTGCCGGAACCAGATTAGGGCCTGAAGCCATCCTGCGGTGTTGCGGCCAGCTCAAAAGAAAGCGAGTTGAAGAAAGGAGCTCAGGGGCACTGTAATTCACAAACCTGCAGAGTTATAAATGACAGCTATTGTCCAAAAATATACTGAAGTAAGGCTGCCAAGAGGACTTGAAAGCGGGGCAGAATTGCAGGAAACCGATTTCAGGAGGTAGACTGGAATTGCATTGAAAGCATAGGAAAAGAGGCAGAACGTCCACAATGATGCACTTGGCCAAAAAGGGCGTATGCGTTTTTTCCTGAATATATTCAGGAAAAAACGCATACGCCCTTTTTGGCCAACCAAGCAAGCTTGCAAAGGAAATCTGCACTACAATGAAGTCTCACTTCCCCCCAGTCAAAAGGGCCATCTGAAAAAAGTGTAAAATCCAGAAAGGCAGGACAGGCCATGGAGAACTGGGAGCCTTGTTATGCTGATGGGCGGGATGTAAATTGCCAACAGACACTCGGGAGAAGTGTATGGTGTTTCCTGAAACATCTAAAAAACAAAGCAACAGAGCCTAGGGCACTTCCACTTATGGTCCTATAGCTTAGGGAAATTAAAATCAAAAAGACACAGCCACCCCAAAGTTTGGGACGCCTCTGTTTACAAGAACCTCGTTTAGCGTACAAGTTCAACATCGCAGAAAGTGAAAAATGGATAAAGAAGTTGTGGTATTTACTTACAAAGCAATATCACTCAGCAATGAAATCTATGTCATCAGGCCCTTAGCAGCACAATGAGTGGATTCAGGTATGATGATTCTAACTGAAATAAGTCACACAGAAAAAGAAACATCATAAGATATCAGTAATACACGGAATGTAAACTTGGCTACACAGGAACTGAATTACAGAACAGAACAGGGTCTCAAATTTAGAAAACCAACTTATGCTTGCTTAAGGGGAAAGGTGAGTTGGGGTGCTGCATAAAACCAGAGATTGAAATGAGCACAGATAAAGTTCCTTAAGCCAAATATGGAATAGACAAGAGCTACTCCTTGCTCAACGAAATGGACTCAACACCCCATATTAAATGCCTAAGAATGTACCTGACTAGTAAGTATCTTAAAACCTATGGATTGCTATGTCTCCGAAAGAGAATCAAGCATGTGTACAGGGGCATAAACGCAGCAGTGATAGGATTGGAGAGGTTCGGTGAGCAAATGAAGACCCTTTGAAGTCATATTGCATGGTACCCATTCCACGGGTTTCAACTACCCAGGTTTAAGGTATTCTTCCTTCAGCTAAAACATGCATGTGGAACCTAGAGTATGATCAACCATGTGATCGGGAGACGTGTTCAAATATGTCTCAGTTTTCGTACCCTGGTACTCGGGTGCAACATTCCAGACGCTTTACTAACACCCTCCCGACTTGGAGAGTCAGTCCCTTTAACCTCCTGTTTGGCCCAGTTTGCAATTTCTGCGGAAGATGAACAGGAATAGCGAGAACCAATGAGAGACTAGCTGGAGGTGTCTGGACGGGCAAATTTAACTCTCATTTCCCACCAGGAAGAGGAATTAACCAAAGGCTCAGCGTGCCGTGCCGGAACCAGATTAGGGCCTGAAGCCATCCTGCGGTGTTGCGGCCAGCTCAAAAGAAAGCGAGTTGAAGAAAGGAGCTCAGGGGCACTGTAATTCACAAACCTGCAGAGTTATAAATGACAGCTATCGTCCAAAAATATACTGAAGTAAGGCTGCCAAGAGGACTTGAAAGCGGGACAGAATTGCAGGAAACCGATTTCAGGAGGTAGACTGGAATTGCATTGAAAGCATAGGAAAAGAGGCAGAACGTCCACAATGATGCACTTGGCCAAAAAGGGCGTATGCGTTTTTTCCTGAATATATTCAGGGAAAAACGCATACGCCCTTTTTGGCCAACCAAGCAAGCTTGCAAAGGAAATCTGCACTACAATGAAGTCTCACTTCCCCCCGGTCAAAAGGGCCATCTGAAAAAAGTGTAAAATCCAGAAAGGCAGGACAGGCCATGGAGAACTGGGAGCCTTGTTATGCTGATGGGCGGGATGTAAATTGCCAACAGACACTCGGGAGAAGTGTATGGTGTTTCCTGAAACATCTAAAAAACAAAGCAACAGAGCCTAGGGCACTTCCACTTATGGTCCTATAGCTTAGGGAAATTAAAATCAAAAAGACACAGCCACCCCAAAGTTTGGGACGCCTCTGTTTACAAGAACCTCGTTTACAGTACAAGTTCAACATCGCAGAAAGTGAAAAATGGATAAAGAAGTTGTGGTATTTACTTACAAAGCAATATCACTCAGCAATGAAATCTATGTCATCAGGCCCTTAGCAGCACAATGAGTGGATTCAGGTATGATGATTCTAACTGAAATAAGTCACACAGAAAAAGAAACATCATAAGATATCAGTAATACACGGAATGTAAACTTGGCTACACAGGAACTGAATTACAGAACAGAACAGGGTCTCAAATTTAGAAAACCAACTTATGCTTGCTTAAGGGGAAAGGGGAGTTGGGGTGCTGCATAAAACCAGAGATTGAAATGAGCACAGATAAAGTTCCTTAAGCCAAATATGGAATAGACAAGAGCTACTCCTTGCTCAACGAAATGGACTCAACACCCCATATTAAATGCCTAAGAATGTACCTGACTAGTAAGTATCTTAAAACCTATGGATTGCTATGTCTCCGAAAGAGAATCAAGCATGTGTACAGGGGCATAAACGCAGCAGTGATAGGATTGGAGAGGTTCGGTGAGCAAATGAAGACCCTTTGAAGTCATATTGCATGGTACCCATTCCACGGGTTTCAACTACCCAGGTTTAAGGTATTCTTCCTTCAGCTAAAACATGCATGTGGAACCTAGAGTATGATCAACCATGTGATCGGGAGACGTGTTCAAATATGTCTCAGTTTTCGTACCCTGGTACTCGGGTGCAACATTCCAGACGCTTTACTAACACCCTCCCGACTTGGAGAGTCAGTCCCTTTAACCTCCTGTTTGGCCCAGTTTGCAATTTCTGCGGAAGATGAACAGGAATAGCGAGAACCAGTGAGAGACTAGCTGGAGGTGTCTGGACGGGCAAATTTAACTCTCATTTCCCACCAGGAAGAGGAATTAACCAAAGGCTCAGCGTGCCGTGCCGGAACCAGATTAGGGCCTGAAGCCATCCTGCGGTGTTGCGGCCAGCTCAAAAGAAAGCGAGTTGAAGAAAGGAGCTCAGGGGCACTGTAATTCACAAACCTGCAGAGTTATAAATGACAGCTATCGTCCAAAAATATACTGAAGTAAGGCTGCCAAGAGGACTTGAAAGCGGGACAGAATTGCAGGAAACCGATTTCAGGAGGTAGACTGGAATTGCATTGAAAGCATAGGAAAAGAGGCAGAACGTCCACAATGATGCACTTGGCCAAAAAGGGCGTATGCGTTTTTTCCTGAATATATTCAGGGAAAAACGCATACGCCCTTTTTGGCCAACCAAGCAAGCTTGCAAAGGAAATCTGCACTACAATGAAGTCTCACTTCCCCCCGGTCAAAAGGGCCATCTGAAAAATGTGTAAAATCCAGAAAGGCAGGACAGGCCATGGAGAACTGGGAGCCTTGTTATGCTGATGGGCGGGATGTAAATTGCCAACAGACACTCGGGAGAAGTGTATGGTGTTTCCTGAAACATCTAAAAAACAAAGCAACAGAGCCTAGGGCACTTCCACTTATGGTCCTATAGCTTAGGGAAATTAAAATCAAAAAGACACAGCCACCCCAAAGTTTGGGACGCCTCTGTTTACAAGAACCTCGTTTACAGTACAAGTTCAACATCGCAGAAAGTGAAAAATGGATAAAGAAGTTGTGGTATTTACTTACAAAGCAATATCACTCAGCAATGAAATCTATGTCATCAGGCCCTTAGCAGCACAATGAGTGGATTCAGGTATGATGATTCTAACTGAAATAAGTCACACAGAAAAAGAAACATCATAAGATATCAGTAATACACGGAATGTAAACTTGGCTACACAGGAACTGAATTCCAAAACAGAACAGGGTCTCAAATTTAGAAAACCAACTTATGCTTGCTTAAGGGGAAAGGTGAGTTGGGGTGCTGCATAAAACCAGAGATTGAAATGAGCACAGATAAAGTTCCTTAAGCCAAATATGGAATAGACAAGAGCTACTCCTTGCTCAACGAAATGGACTCAACACCCCATATTAAATGCCTAAGAATGTACCTGACTAGTAAGTATCTTAAAACCTATGGATTGCTATGTCTCCGAAAGAGAATCAAGCATGTGTACAGGGGCATAAACGCAGCAGTGATAGGATTGGAGAGGTTCGGTGAGCAAATGAAGACCCTTTGAAGTCATATTGCATGGTACCCATTCCACGGGTTTCAACTACCCAGGTTTAAGGTATTCTTCCTTCAGCTAAAACATGCATGTGGAACCTAGAGTATGATCAACCATGTGATCGGGAGACGTGTTCAAATATGTCTCAGTTTTCGTACCCTGGTACTCGGGTGCAACATTCCAGACGCTTTACTAACACCCTCCCGACTTGGAGAGTCAGTCCCTTTAACCTCCTGTTTGGCCCAGTTTGCAATTTCTGCGGAAGATGAACAGGAATAGCGAGAACCAATGAGAGACTAGCTGGAGGTGTCTGGACGGGCAAATTTAACTCTCATTTCCCACCAGGAAGAGGAATTAACCAAAGGCTCAGCGTGCCGTGCCGGAACCAGATTAGGGCCTGAAGCCATCCTGTGGTGTTGCGGCCAGCTCAAAAGAAAGCGAGTTGAAGAAAGGAGCTCAGGGGCACTGTAATTCACAAACCTGCAGAGTTATAAATGACAGCTATCGTCCAAAAATATACTGAAGTAAGGCTGCCAAGAGGACTTGAAAGCGGGGCAGAATTGCAGGAAACCGATTTCAGGAGGTAGACTGGAATTGCATTGAAAGCATAGGAAAAGAGGCAGAACGTCCACAATGATGCACTTGGCCAAAAAGGGCGTATGCGTTTTTTCCTGAATATATTCAGGAAAAAACGCATACGCCCTTTTTGGCCAACCAAGCAAGCTTGCAAAGGAAATCTGCACTACAATGAAGTCTCACTTCCCCCCGGTCAAAAGGGCCATCTGAAAAAAGTGTAAAATCCAGAAAGGCAGGACAGGCCATGGAGAACTGGGAGCCTTGTTATGCTGATGGGCGGGATGTAAATTGCCAACAGACACTCGGGAGAAGTGTATGGTGTTTCCTGAAACATCTAAAAAACAAAGCAACAGAGCCTAGGGCACTTCCACTTATGGTCCTATAGCTTAGGGAAATTAAAATCAAAAAGACACAGCCACCCCAAAGTTTGGGACACCTCTGTTTACAAGAACCTCGTTTACAGTACAAGTTCAACATCGCAGAAAGTGAAAAATGGATAAAGAAGTTGTGGTATTTACTTACAAAGCAATATCACTCAGCAATGAAATCTACGTCATCAGGCCCTTAGCAGCACAATGAGTGGATTCAGGTATGATGATTCTAACTGAAATAAGTCACACAGAAAAAGAAACATCATAAGATATCAGTAATACACGGAATGTAAACTTGGCTACACAGGAACTGAATTACAGAACAGAACAGGGTCTCAAATTTAGAAAACCAACTTATGCTTGCTTAAGGGGAAAGGTGAGTTGGGGTGCTGCATAAAACCAGAGATTGAAATGAGCACAGATAAAGTTCCTTAAGCCAAATATGGAATAGACAAGAGCTACTCCTTGCTCAACGAAATGGACTCAACACCGCATATTAAATGCCTAAGAATGTACCTGACTAGTAAGTATCTTAAAACCTATGGATTGCTATGTCTCCGAAAGAGAATCAAGCATGTGTACAGGGGCATAAACGCAGCAGTGATAGGATTGGAGAGGTTCGGTGAGCAAATGAAGACCCTTTGAAGTCATATTGCATGGTACCCATTCCACGGGTTTCAACTACCCAGGTTTAAGGTATTCTTCCTTCAGCTAAAACATGCATGTGGAACCTAGAGTATGATCAACCATGTGATCGGGAGACGTGTTCAAATATGTCTCAGTTTTCGTACCCTGGTACTCGGGTGCAACATTCCAGACGCTTTACTAACACCCTCCCGACTTGGAGAGTCAGTCCCTTTAACCTCCTGTTTGGCCCAGTTTGCAATTTCTGCGGAAGATGAACAGGAATAGCGAGAACCAATGAGAGACTAGCTGGAGGTGTCTGGACGGGCAAATTTAACTCTCATTTCCCACCAGGAAGAGGAATTAACCAAAGGCTCAGCGTGCCGTGCCGGAACCAGATTAGGGCCTGAAGCCATCCTGCGGTGTTGCGGCCAGCTCAAAAGAAAGCGAGTTGAAGAAAGGAGCTCAGGGGCACTGTAATTCACAAACCTGCAGTTATAAATGACAGCTATCGTCCAAAAATATACTGAAGTAAGGCTGCCAAGAGGACTTGAAAGCGGGGCAGAATTGCAGGAAACCGATTTCAGGAGGCAGACTGGAATTGCATTGAAAGCATAGGAAAAGAGGCAGAACGTCCACAATGATGCACTTGGCCAAAAAGGGCGTATGCGTTTTTTCCTGAATATATTCAGGAAAAAACGCATACGCCCTTTTTGGCCAACCAAGCAAGCTTGCAAAGGAAATCTGCACTACAATGAAGTCTCACTTCCCCCCGGTCAAAAGGGCCATCTGAAAAAAGTGTAAAATCCAGAAAGGCAGGACAGGCCATGGAGAACTGGGAGCCTTGTTATGCTGATGGGCGGGATGTAAATTGCCAACAGACACTCGGGAGAAGTGTATGGTGTTTCCTGAAACATCTAAAAAACAAAGCAACAGAGCCTAGGGCACTTCCACTTATGGTCCTATAGCTTAGGGAAATTAAAATCAAAAAGACACAGCCACCCCAAAGTTTGGGACGCCTCTGTTTACAAGAACCTCGTTTAGCGTACAAGTTCAACATCGCAGAAAGTGAAAAATGGATAAAGAAGTTGTGGTATTTACTTACAAAGCAATATCACTCAGCAATGAAATCTATGTCATCAGGCCCTTAGCAGCACAATGAGTGGATTCAGGTATGATGATTCTAACTGAAATAAGTCACACAGAAAAAGAAACATCATAAGATATCAGTAATACACGGAATGTAAACTTGGCTACACAGGAACTGAATTACAGAACAGAACAGGGTCTCAAATTTAGAAAACCAACTTATGCTTGCTTAAGGGGAAAGGTGAGTTGGGGTGCTGCATAAAACCAGAGATTGAAATGAGCACAGATAAAGTTCCTTAAGCCAAATATGGAATAGACAAGAGCTACTCCTTGCTCAACGAAATGGACTCAACACCGCATATTAAATGCCTAAGAATGTACCTGACTAGTAAGTATCTTAAAACCTATGGATTGCTATGTCTCCGAAAGAGAATCAAGCATGTGTACAGGGGCATAAACGCAGCAGTGATAGGATTGGAGAGGTTCGGTGAGCAAATGAAGACCCTTTGAAGTCATATTGCATGGTACCCATTCCACGGGTTTCAACTACCCAGGTTTAAGGTATTCTTCCTTCAGCTAAAACATGCATGTGGAACCTAGAGTATGATCAACCATGTGATCGGGAGACGTGTTCAAATATGTCTCAGTTTTCGTACCCTGGTACTCGGGTGCAACATTCCAGACGCTTTACTAACACCCTCCCGACTTGGAGAGTCAGTCCCTTTAACCTCCTGTTTGGCCCAGTTTGCAATTTCTGCGGAAGATGAACAGGAATAGCGAGAACCAATGAGAGACTAGCTGGAGGTGTCTGGACGGGCAAATTTAACTCTCATTTCCCACCAGGAAGAGGAATTAACCAAAGGCTCAGCGTGCCGTGCCGGAACCAGATTAGGGCCTGAAGCCATCCTGCGGTGTTGCGGCCAGCTCAAAAGAAAGCGAGTTGAAGAAAGGAGCTCAGGGGCACTGTAATTCACAAACCTGCAGAGTTATAAATGACAGCTATCGTCCAAAAATATACTGAAGTAAGGCTGCCAAGAGGACTTGAAAGCGGGGCAGAATTGCAGGAAACCGATTTCAGGAGGCAGACTGGAATTGCATTGAAAGCATAGGAAAAGAGGCAGAACGTCCACAATGATGCACTTGGCCAAAAAGGGCGTATGCGTTTTTTCCTGAATATATTCAGGAAAAAACGCATACGCCCTTTTTGGCCAACCAAGCAAGCTTGCAAAGGAAATCTGCACTACAATGAAGTCTCACTTCCCCCCGGTCAAAAGGGCCATCTGAAAAAAGTGTAAAATCCAGAAAGGGAGGACAGGCCATGGAGAACTGGGAGCCTTGTTATGCTGATGGGCGGGATGTAAATTGCCAACAGACACTCGGGAGAAGTGTATGGTGTTTCCTGAAACATCTAAAAAACAAAGCAACAGAGCCTAGGGCACTTCCACTTATGGTCCTATAGCTTAGGGAAATTAAAATCAAAAAGACACAGCCACCCCAAAGTTTGGGACGCCTCTGTTTACAAGAACCTCGTTTAGCGTACAAGTTCAACATCGCAGAAAGTGAAAAATGGATAAAGAAGTTGTGGTATTTACTTACAAAGCAATATCACTCAGCAATGAAATCTATGTCATCAGGCCCTTAGCAGCACAATGAGTGGATTCAGGTATGATGATTCTAACTGAAATAAGTCACACAGAAAAAGAAACATCATAAGATATCAGTAATACACGGAATGTAAACTTGGCTACACAGGAACTGAATTACAGAACAGAACAGGGTCTCAAATTTAGAAAACCAACTTATGCTTGCTTAAGGGGAAAGGTGAGTTGGGGTGCTGCATAAAACCAGAGATTGAAATGAGCACAGATAAAGTTCCTTAAGCCAAATATGGAATAGACAAGAGCTACTCCTTGCTCAACGAAATGGACTCAACACCGCATATTAAATGCCTAAGAATGTACCTGACTAGTAAGTATCTTAAAACCTATGGATTGCTATGTCTCCGAAAGAGAATCAAGCATGTGTACAGGGGCATAAACGCAGCAGTGATAGGATTGGAGAGGTTCGGTGAGCAAATGAAGACCCTTTGAAGTCATATTGCATGGTACCCATTCCACGGGTTTCAACTACCCAGGTTTAAGGTATTCTTCCTTCAGCTAAAACATGCATGTGGAACCTAGAGTATGATCAACCATGTGATCGGGAGACGTGTTCAAATATGTCTCAGTTTTCGTACCCTGGTACTCGGGTGCAACATTCCAGACGCTTTACTAACACCCTCCCGACTTGGAGAGTCAGTCCCTTTAACCTCCTGTTTGGCCCAGTTTGCAATTTCTGCGGAAGATGAACAGGAATAGCGAGAACCAATGAGAGACTAGCTGGAGGTGTCTGGACGGGCAAATTTAACTCTCATTTCCCACCAGGAAGAGGAATTAACCAAAGGCTCAGCGTGCCGTGCCGGAACCAGATTAGGGCCTGAAGCCATCCTGCGGTGTTGCGGCCAGCTCAAAAGAAAGCGAGTTGAAGAAAGGAGCTCAGGGGCACTGTAATTCACAAACCTGCAGAGTTATAAATGACAGCTATCGTCCAAAAATATACTGAAGTAAGGCTGCCAAGAGGACTTGAAAGCGGGGCAGAATTGCAGGAAACCGATTTCAGGAGGCAGACTGGAATTGCATTGAAAGCATAGGAAAAGAGGCAGAACGTCCACAATGATGCACTTGGCCAAAAAGGGCGTATGCGTTTTTTCCTGAATATATTCAGGAAAAAACGCATACGCCCTTTTTGGCCAACCAAGCAAGCTTGCAAAGGAAATCTGCACTACAATGAAGTCTCACTTCCCCCCGGTCAAAAGGGCCATCTGAAAAAAGTGTAAAATCCAGAAAGGCAGGACAGGCCATGGAGAACTGGGAGCCTTGTTATGCTGATGGGCGGGATGTAAATTGCCAACAGACACTCGGGAGAAGTGTATGGTGTTTCCTGAAACATCTAAAAAACAAAGCAACAGAGCCTAGGGCACTTCCACTTATGGTCCTATAGCTTAGGGAAATTAAAATCAAAAAGACACAGCCACCCCAAAGTTTGGGACGCCTCTGTTTACAAGAACCTCGTTTAGTGTACAAGTTCAACATCGCAGAAAGTGAAAAATGGATAAAGAAGTTGTGGTATTTACTTACAAAGCAATATCACTCAGCAATGAAATCTATGTCATCAGGCCCTTAGCAGCACAATGAGTGGATTCAGGTATGATGATTCTAACTGAAATAAGTCACACAGAAAAAGAAACATCATAAGATATCAGTAATACACGGAATGTAAACTTGGCTACACAGGAACTGAATTACAGAACAGAACAGGGTCTCAAATTTAGAAAACCAACTTATGCTTGCTTAAGGGGAAAGGTGAGTTGGGGTGCTGCATAAAACCAGAGATTGAAATGAGCACAGATAAAGTTCCTTAAGCCAAATATGGAATAGACAAGAGCTACTCCTTGCTCAACGAAATGGACTCAACACCGCATATTAAATGCCTAAGAATGTACCTGACTAGTAAGTATCTTAAAACCTATGGATTGCTATGTCTCCGAAAGAGAATCAAGCATGTGTACAGGGGCATAAACGCAGCAGTGATAGGATTGGAGAGGTTCGGTGAGCAAATGAAGACCCTTTGAAGTCATATTGCATGGTACCCATTCCACGGGTTTCAACTACCCAGGTTTAAGGTATTCTTCCTTCAGCTAAAACATGCATGTGGAACCTAGAGTATGATCAACCATGTGATCGGGAGACGTGTTCAAATATGTCTCAGTTTTCGTACCCTGGTACTCGGGTGCAACATTCCAGACGCTTTACTAACACCCTCCCGACTTGGAGAGTCAGTCCCTTTAACCTCCTGTTTGGCCCAGTTTGCAATTTCTGCGGAAGATGAACAGGAATAGCGAGAACCAATGAGAGACTAGCTGGAGGTGTCTGGACGGGCAAATTTAACTCTCATTTCCCACCAGGAAGAGGAATTAACCAAAGGCTCAGCGTGCCGTGCCGGAACCAGATTAGGGCCTGAAGCCATCCTGCGGTGTTGCGGCCAGCTCAAAAGAAAGCGAGTTGAAGAAAGGAGCTCAGGGGCACTGTAATTCACAAACCTGCAGAGTTATAAATGACAGCTATCGTCCAAAAATATACTGAAGTAAGGCTGCCAAGAGGACTTGAAAGCGGGGCAGAATTGCAGGAAACCGATTTCAGGAGGTAGACTGGAATTGCATTGAAAGCATAGGAAAAGAGGCAGAACGTCCACAATGATGCACTTGGCCAAAAAGGGCGTATGCGTTTTTTCCTGAATATATTCAGGAAAAAACGCATACGCCCTTTTTGGCCAACCAAGCAAGCTTGCAAAGGAAATCTGCACTACAATGAAGTCTCACTTCCCCCCGGTCAAAAGGGCCATCTGAAAAAAGTGTAAAATCCAGAAAGGCAGGACAGGCCATGGAGAACTGGGAGCCTTGTTATGCTGATGGGCGGGATGTAAATTGCCAACAGACACTCGGGAGAAGTGTATGGTGTTTCCTGAAACATCTAAAAAACAAAGCAACAGAGCCTAGGGCACTTCCACTTATGGTCCTATAGCTTAGGGAAATTAAAAACAAAAAGACACAGCCACCCCAAAGTTTGGGACGCCTCTGTTTACAAGAACCTCGTTTAGCGTACAAGTTCAACATCGCAGAAAGTGAAAAATGGATAAAGAAGTTGTGGTATTTACTTACAAAGCAATATCACTCAGCAATGAAATCTATGTCATCAGGCCCTTAGCAGCACAATGAGTGGATTCAGGTATGATGATTCTAACTGAAATAAGTCACACAGAAAAAGAAACATCATAAGATATCAGTAATACACGGAATGTAAACTTGGCTACACAGGAACTGAATTACAGAACAGAACAGGGTCTCAAATTTAGAAAACCAACTTATGCTTGCTTAAGGGGAAAGGTGAGTTGGGGTGCTGCATAAAACCAGAGATTGAAATGAGCACAGATAAAGTTCCTTAAGCCAAATATGGAATAGACAAGAGCTACTCCTTGCTCAACGAAATGGACTCAACACCGCATATTAAATGCCTAAGAATGTACCTGACTAGTAAGTATCTTAAAACCTATGGATTGCTATGTCTCCGAAAGAGAATCAAGCATGTGTACAGGGGCATAAACGCAGCAGTGATAGGATTGGAGAGGTTCGGTGAGCAAATGAAGACCCTTTGAAGTCATATTGCATGGTACCCATTCCACGGGTTTCAACTACCCAGGTTTAAGGTATTCTTCCTTCAGCTAAAACATGCATGTGGAACCTAGAGTATGATCAACCATGTGATCGGGAGACGTGTTCAAATATGTCTCAGTTTTCATACCCTGGTACTCGGGTGCAACATTCCAGACGCTTTACTAACACCCTCCCGACTTGGAGAGTCAGTCCCTTTAACCTCCTGTTTGGCCCAGTTTGCAATTTCTGCGGAAGATGAACAGGAATAACGAGAACCAATGAGAGACTAGCTGGAGGTGTCTGGACGGGCAAATTTAACTCTCATTTCCCACCAGGAAGAGGAATTAACCAAAGGCTCAGCGTGCCGTGCCGGAACCAGATTAGGGCCTGAAGCCATCCTGCGGTGTTGCGGCCAGCTCAAAAGAAAGCGAGTTGAAGAAAGGAGCTCAGGGGCACTGTAATTCACAAACCTGCAGAGTTATAAATGACAGCTATCGTCCAAAAATATACTGAAGTAAGGCTGCCAAGAGGACTTGAAAGCGGGGCAGAATTGCAGGAAACCGATTTCAGGAGGCAGACTGGAATTGCATTGAAAGCATAGGAAAAGAGGCAGAACGTCCACAATGATGCACTTGGCCAAAAAGGGCGTATGCGTTTTTTCCTGAATATATTCAGGAAAAAACGCATACGCCCTTTTTGGCCAACCAAGCAAGCTTGCAAAGGAAATCTGCACTACAATGAAGTCTCACTTCCCCCCGGTCAAAAGGGCTATCTGAAAAAAGTGTAAAATCCAGAAAGGGAGGACAGGCCATGGAGAACTGGGAGCCTTGTTATGCTGATGGGCGGGATGTAAATTGCCAACAGACACTCGGGAGAAGTGTATGGTGTTTCCTGAAACATCTAAAAAACAAAGCAACAGAGCCTAGGGCACTTCCACTTATGGTCCTATAGCTTAGGGAAATTAAAATCAAAAAGACACAGCCACCCCAAAGTTTGGGACGCCTCTGTTTACAAGAACCTCGTTTAGCGTACAAGTTCAACATCGCAGAAAGTGAAAAATGGATAAAGAAGTTGTGGTATTTACTTACAAAGCAATATCACTCAGCAATGAAATCTATGTCATCAGGCCCTTAGCAGCACAATGAGTGGATTCAGGTATGATGATTCTAACTGAAATAAGTCACACAGAAAAAGAAACATCATAAGATATCAGTAATACACGGAATGTAAACTTGGCTACACAGGAACTGAATTACAGAACAGAACAGGGTCTCAAATTTAGAAAACCAACTTATGCTTGCTTAAGGGGAAAGGTGAGTTGGGGTGCTGCATAAAACCAGAGATTGAAATGAGCACAGATAAAGTTCCTTAAGCCAAATATGGAATAGACAAGAGCTACTCCTTGCTCAACGAAATGGACTCAACACCGCATATTAAATGCCTAAGAATGTACCTGACTAGTAAGTATCTTAAAACCTATGGATTGCTATGTCTCCGAAAGAGAATCAAGCATGTGTACAGGGGCATAAACGCAGCAGTGATAGGATTGGAGAGGTTCGGTGAGCAAATGAAGACCCTTTGAAGTCATATTGCATGGTACCCATTCCACGGGTTTCAACTACCCAGGTTTAAGGTATTCTTCCTTCAGCTAAAACATGCATGTGGAACCTAGAGTATGATCAACCATGTGATCGGGAGACGTGTTCAAATATGTCTCAGTTTTCGTACCCTGGTACTCGGGTGCAACATTCCAGACGCTTTACTAACACCCTCCCGACTTGGAGAGTCAGTCCCTTTAACCTCCTGTTTGGCCCAGTTTGCAATTTCTGCGGAAGATGAACAGGAATAGCGAGAACCAATGAGAGACTAGCTGGAGGTGTCTGGACGGGCAAATTTAACTCTCATTTCCCACCAGGAAGAGGAATTAACCAAAGGCTCAGCGTGCCGTGCCGGAACCAGATTAGGGCCTGAAGCCATCCTGCGGTGTTGCGGCCAGCTCAAAAGAAAGCGAGTTGAAGAAAGGAGCTCAGGGGCACTGTAATTCACAAACCTGCAGAGTTATAAATGACAGCTATCGTCCAAAAATATACTGAAGTAAGGCTGCCAAGAGGACTTGAAAGCGGGGCAGAATTGCAGGAAACCGATTTCAGGAGGTAGACTGGAATTGCATTGAAAGCATAGGAAAAGAGGCAGAACGTCCACAATGATGCACTTGGCCAAAAAGGGCGTATGCGTTTTTTCCTGAATATATTCAGGAAAAAACGCATACGCCCTTTTTGGCCAACCAAGCAAGCTTGCAAAGGAAATCTGCACTACAATGAAGTCTCACTTCCCCCCGGTCAAAAGGGCCATCTGAAAAAAGTGTAAAATCCAGAAAGGCAGGACAGGCCATGGAGAACTGGGAGCCTTGTTATGCTGATGGGCGGGATGTAAATTGCCAACAGACACTCGGGAGAAGTGTATGGTGTTTCCTGAAACATCTAAAAAACAAAGCAACAGAGCCTAGGGCACTTCCACTTATGGTCCTATAGCTTAGGGAAATTAAAAACAAAAAGACACAGCCACCCCAAAGTTTGGGACGCCTCTGTTTACAAGAACCTCGTTTAGCGTACAAGTTCAACATCGCAGAAAGTGAAAAATGGATAAAGAAGTTGTGGTATTTACTTACAAAGCAATATCACTCAGCAATGAAATCTATGTCATCAGGCCCTTAGCAGCACAATGAGTGGATTCAGGTATGATGATTCTAACTGAAATAAGTCACACAGAAAAAGAAACATCATAAGATATCAGGAATACACGGAATGTAAACTTGGCTACACAGGAACTGAATTACAGAACAGAACAGGGTCTCAAATTTAGAAAACCAACTTATGCTTGCTTAAGGGGAAAGGTGAGTTGGGGTGCTGCATAAAACCAGAGATTGAAATGAGCACAGATAAAGTTCCTTAAGCCAAATATGGAATAGACAAGAGCTACTCCTTGCTCAACGAAATGGACTCAACACCGCATATTAAATGCCTAAGAATGTACCTGACTAGTAAGTATCTTAAAACCTATGGATTGCTATGTCTCCGAAAGAGAATCAAGCATGTGTACAGGGGCATAAACGCAGCAGTGATAGGATTGGAGAGGTTCGGTGAGCAAATGAAGACCCTTTGAAGTCATATTGCATGGTACCCATTCCACGGGTTTCAACTACCCAGGTTTAAGGTATTCTTCCTTCAGCTAAAACATGCATGTGGAACCTAGAGTATGATCAACCATGTGATCGGGAGACGTGTTCAAATATGTCTCAGTTTTCGTACCCTGGTACTCGGGTGCAACATTCCAGACGCTTTACTAACACCCTCCCGACTTGGAGAGTCAGTCCCTTTAACCTCCTGTTTGGCCCAGTTTGCAATTTCTGCGGAAGATGAACAGGAATAGCGAGAACCAATGAGAGACTAGCTGGAGGTGTCTGGACGGGCAAATTTAACTCTCATTTCCCACCAGGAAGAGGAATTAACCAAAGGCTCAGCGTGCCGTGCCGGAACCAGATTAGGGCCTGAAGCCATCCTGCGGTGTTGCGGCCAGCTCAAAAGAAAGCGAGTTGAAGAAAGGAGCTCAGGGGCACTGTAATTCACAAACCTGCAGTTATAAATGACAGCTATCGTCCAAAAATATACTGAAGTAAGGCTGCCAAGAGGACTTGAAAGCGGGGCAGAATTGCAGGAAACCGATTTCAGGAGGCAGACTGGAATTGCATTGAAAGCATAGGAAAAGAGGCAGAACGTCCACAATGATGCACTTGGCCAAAAAGGGCGTATGCGTTTTTTCCTGAATATATTCAGGAAAAAACGCATACGCCCTTTTTGGCCAACCAAGCAAGCTTGCAAAGGAAATCTGCACTACAATGAAGTCTCACTTCCCCCCGGTCAAAAGGGCTATCTGAAAAAAGTGTAAAATCCAGAAAGGGAGGACAGGCCATGGAGAACTGGGAGCCTTGTTATGCTGATGGGCGGGATGTAAATTGCCAACAGACACTCGGGAGAAGTGTATGGTGTTTCCTGAAACATCTAAAAAACAAAGCAACAGAGCCTAGGGCACTTCCACTTATGGTCCTATAGCTTAGGGAAATTAAAATCAAAAAGACACAGCCACCCCAAAGTTTGGGACGCCTCTGTTTACAAGAACCTCGTTTACAGTACAAGTTCAACATCGCAGAAAGTGAAAAATGGATAAAGAAGTTGTGGTATTTACTTACAAAGCAATATCACTCAGCAATGAAATCTATGTCATCAGGCCCTTAGCAGCACAATGAGTGGATTCAGGTATGATGATTCTAACTGAAATAAGTCACACAGAAAAAGAAACATCATAAGATATCAGTAATACACGGAATGTAAACTTGGCTACACAGGAACTGAATTACAGAACAGAACAGGGTCTCAAATTTAGAAAACCAACTTATGCTTGCTTAAGGGGAAAGGTGAGTTGGGGTGCTGCATAAAACCAGAGATTGAAATGAGCACAGATAAAGTTCCTTAAGCCAAATATGGAATAGACAAGAGCTACTCCTTGCTCAACGAAATGGACTCAACACCGCATATTAAATGCCTAAGAATGTACCTGACTAGTAAGTATCTTAAAACCTATGGATTGCTATGTCTCCGAAAGAGAATCAAGCATGTGTACAGGGGCATAAACGCAGCAGTGATAGGATTGGAGAGGTTCGGTGAGCAAATGAAGACCCTTTGAAGTCATATTGCATGGTACCCATTCCACGGGTTTCAACTACCCAGGTTTAAGGTATTCTTCCTTCAGCTAAAACATGCATGTGGAACCTAGAGTATGATCAACCATGTGATCGGGAGACGTGTTCAAATATGTCTCAGTTTTCGTACCCTGGTACTCGGGTGCAACATTCCAGACGCTTTACTAACACCCTCCCGACTTGGAGAGTCAGTCCCTTTAACCTCCTGTTTGGCCCAGTTTGCAATTTCTGCGGAAGATGAACAGGAATAGCGAGAACCAATGAGAGACTAGCTGGAGGTGTCTGGACGGGCAAATTTAACTCTCATTTCCCACCAGGAAGAGGAATTAACCAAAGGCTCAGCGTGCCGTGCCGGAACCAGATTAGGGCCTGAAGCCATCCTGCGGTGTTGCGGCCAGCTCAAAAGAAAGCGAGTTGAAGAAAGGAGCTCAGGGGCACTGTAATTCACAAACCTGCAGAGTTATAAATGACAGCTATCGTCCAAAAATATACTGAAGTAAGGCTGCCAAGAGGACTTGAAAGCGGGGCAGAATTGCAGGAAACCGATTTCAGGAGGTAGACTGGAATTGCATTGAAAGCATAGGAAAAGAGGCAGAACGTCCACAATGATGCACTTGGCCAAAAAGTGCGTATGCGTTTTTTCCTGAATATATTCAGGAAAAAACGCACACGCCCTTTTTGGCCAACCAAGCAAGCTTGCAAAGGAAATCTGCACTACAATGAAGTCTCACTTCCCCCCGGTCAAAAGGGCCATCTGAAAAAAGTGTAAAATCCAGAAAGGCAGGACAGGCCATGGAGAACTGGGAGCCTTGTTATGCTGATGGGCGGGATGTAAATTGCCAACAGACACTCGGGAGAAGTGTATGGTGTTTCCTGAAACATCTAAAAAACAAAGCAACAGAGCCTAGGGCACTTCCACTTATGGTCCTATAGCTTAGGGAAATTAAAATCAAAAAGACACAGCCACCCCAAAGTTTGGGACGCCTCTGTTTACAAGAACCTCGTTTACAGTACAAGTTCAACATCGCAGAAAGTGAAAAATGGATAAAGAAGTTGTGGTATTTACTTACAAAGCAATATCACTCAGCAATGAAATCTATGTCATCAGGCCCTTAGCAGCACAATGAGTGGATTCAGGTATGATGATTCTAACTGAAATAAGTCACACAGAAAAAGAAACATCATAAGATATCAGTAATACACGGAATGTAAACTTGGCTACACAGGAACTGAATTACAGAACAGAACAGGGTCTCAAATTTAGAAAACCAACTTATGCTTGCTTAAGGGGAAAGGTGAGTTGGGGTGCTGCATAAAACCAGAGATTGAAATGAGCACAGATAAATTTCCTTAAGCCAAATATGGAATAGACAAGAGCTACTCCTTGCTCAACGAAATGAACTCAACAACGCATATTAAATGCCTAAGAATGTACCTGACTAGTAAGTATCTTAAAACCTATGGATTGCTATGTCTCCGAAAGAGAATCAAGCATGTGTACAGGGGCATAAACGCAGCAGTGATAGGATTGGAGAGGTTCGGTGAGCAAATGAAGACCCTTTGAAGTCATATTGCATGGTACCCATTCCACGGGTTTCAACTACCCAGGTTTAAGGTATTCTTCCTTCAGCTAAAACATGCATGTGGAACCTAGAGTATGATCAACCATGTGATCGGGAGACGTGTTCAAATATGTCTCAGTTTTCGTACCCTGGTACTCGGGTGCAACATTCCAGACGCTTTACTAACACCCTCCCGACTTGGAGAGTCAGTCCCTTTAACCTCCTGTTTGGCCCAGTTTGCAATTTCTGCGGAAGATGAACAGGAATAGCGAGAACCAATGAGAGACTAGCTGGAGGTGTCTGGACGGGCAAATTTAACTCTCATTTCCCACCAGGAAGAGGAATTAACCAAAGGCTCAGCGTGCCGTGCCGGAACCAGATTAGGGCCTGAAGCCATCCTGCGGTGTTGCGGCCAGCTCAAAAGAAAGCGAGTTGAAGAAAGGAGCTCAGGGGCACTGTAATTCACAAACCTGCAGAGTTATAAATGACAGCTATCGTCCAAAAATATACTGAAGTAAGGCTGCCAAGAGGACTTGAAAGCGGGGCAGAATTGCAGGAAACCGATTTCAGGAGGTAGACTGGAATTGCATTGAAAGCATAGGAAAAGAGGCAGAACGTCCACAATGATGCACTTGGCCAAAAAGGGCGTATGCGTTTTTTCCTGAATATATTCAGGAAAAAACGCATACGCCCTTTTTGGCCAACCAAGCAAGCTTGCAAAGGAAATCTGCACTACAATGAAGTCTCACTTCCCCCCGGTCAAAAGGGCCATCTGAAAAAAGTGTAAAATCCAGAAAGGGAGGACAGGCCATGGAGAACTGGGAGCCTTGTTATGCTGATGGGCGGGATGTAAATTGCCAACAGACACTCGGGAGAAGTGTATGGTGTTTCCTGAAACATCTAAAAAACAAAGCAACAGAGCCTAGGGCACTTCCACTTATGGTCCTATAGCTTAGGGAAATTAAAATCAAAAAGACACAGCCACCCCAAAGTTTGGGACGCCTCTGTTTACAAGAACCTCGTTTAGCGTACAAGTTCAACATCGCAGAAAGTGAAAAATGGATAAAGAAGTTGTGGTATTTACTTACAAAGCAATATCACTCAGCAATGAAATCTATGTCATCAGGCCCTTAGCAGCACAATGAGTGGATTCAGGTATGATGATTCTAACTGAAATAAGTCACACAGAAAAAGAAACATCATAAGATATCAGTAATACACGGAATGTAAACTTGGCTACACAGGAACTGAATTACAGAACAGAACAGGGTCTCAAATTTAGAAAACCAACTTATGCTTGCTTAAGGGGAAAGGTGAGTTGGGGTGCTGCATAAAACCAGAGATTGAAATGAGCACAGATAAAGTTCCTTAAGCCAAATATGGAATAGACAAGAGCTACTCCTTGCTCAACGAAATGGACTCAACACCGCATATTAAATGCCTAAGAATGTACCTGACTAGTAAGTATCTTAAAACCTATGGATTGCTATGTCTCCGAAAGAGAATCAAGCATGTGTACAGGGGCATAAACGCAGCAGTGATAGGATTGGAGAGGTTCGGTGAGCAAATGAAGACCCTTTGAAGTCATATTGCATGGTACCCATTCCACGGGTTTCAACTACCCAGGTTTAAGGTATTCTTCCTTCAGCTAAAACATGCATGTGGAACCTAGAGTATGATCAACCATGTGATCGGGAGACGTGTTCAAATATGTCTCAGTTTTCGTACCCTGGTACTCGGGTGCAACATTCCAGACGCTTTACTAACACCCTCCCGACTTGGAGAGTCAGTCCCTTTAACCTCCTGTTTGGCCCAGTTTGCAATTTCTGCGGAAGATGAACAGGAATAGCGAGAACCAATGAGAGACTAGCTGGAGGTGTCTGGACGGGCAAATTTAACTCTCATTTCCCACCAGGAAGAGGAATTAACCAAAGGCTCAGCGTGCCGTGCCGGAACCAGATTAGGGCCTGAAGCCATCCTGCGGTGTTGCGGCCAGCTCAAAAGAAAGCGAGTTGAAGAAAGGAGCTCAGGGGCACTGTAATTCACAAACCTGCAGAGTTATAAATGACAGCTATCGTCCAAAAATATACTGAAGTAAGGCTGCCAAGAGGACTTGAAAGCGGGACAGAATTGCAGGAAACCGATTTCAGGAGGCAGACTGGAATTGCATTGAAAGCATAGGAAAAGAGGCAGAACGTCCACAATGATGCACTTGGCCAAAAAGGGCGTATGCGTTTTTTCCTGAATATATTCAGGAAAAAACGCATACGCCCTTTTTGGCCAACCAAGCAAGCTTGCAAAGGAAATCTGCACTACAATGAAGTCTCACTTCCCCCCGGTCAAAAGGGCCATCTGAAAAAAGTGTAAAATCCAGAAAGGCAGGACAGGCCATGGAGAACTGGGAGCCTTGTTATGCTGATGGGCGGGATGTAAATTGCCAACAGACACTCGGGAGAAGTGTATGGTGTTTCCTGAAACATCTAAAAAACAAAGCAACAGAGCCTAGGGCACTTCCACTTATGGTCCTATAGCTTAGGGAAATTAAAATCAAAAAGACACAGCCACCCCAAAGTTTGGGACGCCTCTGTTTACAAGAACCTCGTTTACAGTACAAGTTCAACATCGCAGAAAGTGAAAAATGGATAAAGAAGTTGTGGTATTTACTTACAAAGCAATATCACTCAGCAATGAAATCTATGTCATCAGGCCCTTAGCAGCACAATGAGTGGATTCAGGTATGATGATTCTAACTGAAATAAGTCACACAGAAGAAGAAACATCATAAGATATCAGTAATACACGGAATGTAAACTTGGCTACACAGGAACTGAATTACAGAACAGAACAGGGTCTCAAATTTAGAAAACCAACTTATGCTTGCTTAAGGGGAAAGGTGAGTTGGGGTGCTGCATAAAACCAGAGATTGAAATGAGCACAGATAAAGTTCCTTAAGCCAAATATGGAATAGACAAGAGCTACTCCTTGCTCAACGAAATGGACTCAACACCGCATATTAAATGCCTAAGAATGTACCTGACTAGTAAGTATCTTAAAACCTATGGATTGCTATGTCTCCGAAAGAGAATCAAGCATGTGTACAGGGGCATAAACGCAGCAGTGATAGGATTGGAGAGGTTCGGTGAGCAAATGAAGACCCTTTGAAGTCATATTGCATGGTACCCATTCCACGGGTTTCAACTACCCAGGTTTAAGGTATTCTTCCTTCAGCTAAAACATGCATGTGGAACCTAGAGTATGATCAACCATGTGATCGGGAGACGTGTTCAAATATGTCTCAGTTTTCGTACCCTGGTACTCGGGTGCAACATTCCAGACGCTTTACTAACACCCTCCCGACTTGGAGAGTCAGTCCCTTTAACCTCCTGTTTGGCCCAGTTTGCAATTTCTGCGGAAGATGAACAGGAATAGCGAGAACCAATGAGAGACTAGCTGGAGGTGTCTGGACGGGCAAATTTAACTCTCATTTCCCACCAGGAAGAGGAATTAACCAAAGGCTCAGCGTGCCGTGCCGGAACCAGATTAGGGCCTGAAGCCATCCTGCGGTGTTGCGGCCAGCTCAAAAGAAAGCGAGTTGAAGAAAGGAGCTCAGGGGCACTGTAATTCACAAACCTGCAGAGTTATAAATGACAGCTATCATCCAAAAATATACTGAAGTAAGGCTGCCAAGAGGACTTGAAAGCGGGACAGAATTGCAGGAAACCGATTTCAGGAGGCAGACTGGAATTGCATTGAAAGCATAGGAAAAGAGGCAGAACGTCCACAATGATGCACTTGGCCAAAAAGGGCGTATGCGTTTTTTCCTGAATATATTCAGGAAAAAACGCATACGCCCTTTTTGGCCAACCAAGCAAGCTTGCAAAGGAAATCTGCACTACAATGAAGTCTCACTTCCCCCCGGTCAAAAGGGCCATCTGAAAAAAGTGTAAAATCCAGAAAGGCAGGACAGGCCATGGAGAACTGGGAGCCTTGTTATGCTGATGGGCGGGATGTAAATTGCCAACAGACACTCGGGAGAAGTGTATGGTGTTTCCTGAAACATCTAAAAAACAAAGCAACAGAGCCTAGGGCACTTCCACTTATGGTCCTATAGCTTAGGGAAATTAAAATCAAAAAGACACAGCCACCCCAAAGTTTGGGACGCCTCTGTTTACAAGAACCTCGTTTACAGTACAAGTTCAACATCGCAGAAAGTGAAAAATGGATAAAGAAGTTGTGGTATTTACTTACAAAGCAATATCACTCAGCAATGAAATCTATGTCATCAGGCCCTTAGCAGCACAATGAGTGGATTCAGGTATGATGATTCTAACTGAAATAAGTCACACAGAAAAAGAAACATCATAAGATATCAGTAATACACGGAATGTAAACTTGGCTACACAGGAACTGAATTACAGAACAGAACAGGGTCTCAAATTTAGAAAACCAACTTATGCTTGCTTAAGGGGAAAGGTGAGTTGGGGTGCTGCATAAAACCAGAGATTGAAATGAGCACAGATAAAGTTCCTTAAGCCAAATATGGAATAGACAAGAGCTACTCCTTGCTCAACGAAATGGACTCAACACCGCATATTAAATGCCTAAGAATGTACCTGACTAGTAAGTATCTTAAAACCTATGGATTGCTATGTCTCCGAAAGAGAATCAAGCATGTGTACAGGGGCATAAACGCAGCAGTGATAGGATTGGAGAGGTTCGGTGAGCAAATGAAGACCCTTTGAAGTCATATTGCATGGTACCCATTCCACGGGTTTCAACTACCCAGGTTTAAGGTATTCTTCCTTCAGCTAAAACATGCATGTGGAACCTAGAGTATGATCAACCATGTGATCGGGAGACGTGTTCAAATATGTCTCAGTTTTCGTACCCTGGTACTCGGGTGCAACATTCCAGACGCTTTACTAACACCCTCCCGACTTGGAGAGTCAGTCCCTTTAACCTCCTGTTTGGCCCAGTTTGCAATTTCTGCGGAAGATGAACAGGAATAGCGAGAACCAATGAGAGACTAGCTGGAGGTGTCTGGACGGGCAAATTTAACTCTCATTTCCCACCAGGAAGAGGAATTAACCAAAGGCTCAGCGTGCCGTGCCGGAACCAGATTAGGGCCTGAAGCCATCCTGCGGTGTTGCGGCCAGCTCAAAAGAAAGCGAGTTGAAGAAAGGAGCTCAGGGGCACTGTAATTCACAAACCTGCAGAGTTATAAATGACAGCTATCATCCAAAAATATACTGAAGTAAGGCTGCCAAGAGGACTTGAAAGCGGGGCAGAATTGCAGGAAACCGATTTCAGGAGGTAGACTGGAATTGCATTGAAAGCATAGGAAAAGAGGCAGAACGTCCACAATGATGCACTTGGCCAAAAAGGGCGTATGCGTTTTTTCCTGAATATATTCAGGAAAAAACGCATACGCCCTTTTTGGCCAACCAAGCAAGTTTGCAAAGGAAATCTGCACTACAATGAAGTCTCACTTCCCCCCGGTCAAAAGGGCCATCTGAAAAAAGTGTAAAATCCAGAAAGGCAGGACAGGCCATGGAGAACTGGGAGCCTTGTTATGCTGATGGGCGGGATGTAAATTGCCAACAGACACTCGGGAGAAGTGTATGGTGTTTCCTGAAACATCTAAAAAACAAAGCAACAGAGCCTAGGGCACTTCCACTTATGGTCCTATAGCTTAGGGAAATTAAAATCAAAAAGACACAGCCACCCCAAAGTTTGGGACGCCTCTGTTTACAAGAACCTCGTTTACAGTACAAGTTCAACATCGCAGAAAGTGAAAAATGGATAAAGAAGTTGTGGTATTTACTTACAAAGCAATATCACTCAGCAATGAAATCTATGTCATCAGGCCCTTAGCAGCACAATGAGTGGATTCAGGTATGATGATTCTAACTGAAATAAGTCACACAGAAAAAGAAACATCATAAGATATCAGTAATACACGGAATGTAAACTTGGCTACACAGGAACTGAATTACAGAACAGAACAGGGTCTCAAACTTAGAAAACCAACTTATGCTTGCTTAAGGGGAAAGGTGAGTTGGGGTGCTGCATAAAACCAGAGATTGAAATGAGCACAGATAAAGTTCCTTAAGCCAAATATGGAATAGACAAGAGCTACTCCTTGCTCAACGAAATGGACTCAACACCGCATATTAAATGCCTAAGAATGTACCTGACTAGTAAGTATCTTAAAACCTATGGATTGCTATGTCTCCGAAAGAGAATCAAGCATGTGTACAGGGGCATAAACACAGCAGTGATAGGATTGGAGAGGTTCGGTGAGCAAATGAAGACCCTTTGAAGTCATATTGCATGGTACCCATTCCACGGGTTTCAACTACCCAGGTTTAAGGTATTCTTCCTTCAGCTAAAACATGCATGTGGAACCTAGAGTATGATCAACCATGTGATCGGGAGACGTGTTCAAATATGTCTCAGTTTTCATACCCTGGTACTGGGGTGCAACATTCCAGACGCTTTACTAACACCCTCCCGACTTGGAGAGTCAGTCCCTTTAACCTCCTGTTTGGCCCAGTTTGCAATTTCTGCGGAAGATGAACAGGAATAGCGAGAACCAATGAGAGACTAGCTGGAGGTGTCTGGACGGGCAAATTTAACTCTCATTTCCCACCAGGAAGAGGAATTAACCAAAGGCTCAGCGTGCCGTGCCGGAACCAGATTAGGGCCTGAAGCCATCCTGCGGTGTTGCGGCCAGCTCAAAAGAAAGCGAGTTGAAGAAAGGAGCTCAGGGGCACTGTAATTCACAAACCTGCAGAGTTATAAATGACAGCTATCGTCCAAAAATATACTGAAGTAAGGCTGCCAAGAGGACTTGAAAGCGGGGCAGAATTGCAGGAAACCGATTTCAGGAGGTAGACTGGAATTGCATTGAAAGCATAGGAAAAGAGGCAGAACGTCCACAATGATGCACTTGGCCAAAAAGGGCGTATGCGTTTTTTCCTGAATATATTCAGGAAAAAACGCATACGCCCTTTTTGGCCAACCAAGCAAGCTTGCAAAGGAAATCTGCACTACAATGAAGTCTCACTTCCCCCCGGTCAAAAGGGCCATCTGAAAAAAGTGTAAAATCCAGAAAGGGAGGACAGGCCATGGAGAACTGGGAGCCTTGTTATGCTGATGGGCGGGATGTAAATTGCCAACAGACACTCCGGAGAAGTGTATGGTGTTTCCTGAAACATCTAAAAAACAAAGCAACAGAGCCTAGGGCACTTCCACTTATGGTCCTATAGCTTAGGGAAATTAAAATCAAAAAGACACAGCCACCCCAAAGTTTGGGACGCCTCTGTTTACAAGAACCTCGTTTACAGTACAAGTTCAACATCGCAGAAAGTGAAAAATGGATAAAGAAGTTGTGGTATTTACTTACAAAGCAATATCACTCAGCAATGAAATCTATGTCATCAGGCCCTTAGCAGCACAATGAGTGGATTCAGGTATGATGATTCTAACTGAAATAAGTCACACAGAAAAAGAAACATCATAAGATATCAGTAATACACGGAATGTAAACTTGGCTACACAGGAACTGAATTACAGAACAGAACAGGGTCTCAAACTTAGAAAACCAACTTATGCTTGCTTAAGGGGAAAGGTGAGTTGGGGTGCTGCATAAAACCAGAGATTGAAATGAACACAGATAAAGTTCCTTAAGCCAAATATGGAATAGACAAGAGCTACTCCTTGCTCAACGAAATGGACTCAACACCGCATATTAAATGCCTAAGAATGTACCTGACTAGTAAGTATCTTAAAACCTATGGATTGCTATGTCTCCGAAAGAGAATCAAGCATGTGTACAGGGGCATAAACACAGCAGTGATAGGATTGGAGAGGTTCGGTGAGCAAATGAAGACCCTTTGAAGTCATATTGCATGGTACCCATTCCACGGGTTTCAACTACCCAGGTTTAAGGTATTCTTCCTTCAGCTAAAACATGCATGTGGAACCTAGAGTATGATCAACCATGTGATCGGGAGACGTGTTCAAATATGTCTCAGTTTTCATACCCTGGTACTCGGGTGCAACATTCCAGACGCTTTACTAACACCCTCCCGACTTGGAGAGTCAGTCCCTTTAACCTCCTGTTTGGCCCAGTTTGCAATTTCTGCGGAAGATGAACAGGAATAGCGAGAACCAATGAGAGACTAGCTGGAGGTGTCTGGACGGGCAAATTTAACTCTCATTTCCCACCAGGAAGAGGAATTAACCAAAGGCTCAGCGTGCCGTACCGGAACCAGATTAGGGCCTGAAGCCATCCTGCGGTGTTGCGGCCAGCTCAAAAGAAAGCGAGTTGAAGAAAGGAGCTCAGGGGCACTGTAATTCACAAACCTGCAGAGTTATAAATGACAGCTATCGTCCAAAAATATACTGAAGTAAGGCTGCCAAGAGGACTTGAAAGCGGGGCAGAATTGCAGGAAACCGATTTCAGGAGGTAGACTGGAATTGCATTGAAAGCATAGGAAAAGAGGCAGAACGTCCACAATGATGCACTTGGCCAAAAAGGGCGTATGCGTTTTTTCCTGAATATATTCAGGAAAAAACGCATACGCCCTTTTTGGCCAACCAAGCAAGCTTGCAAAGGAAATCTGCACTACAATGAAGTCTCACTTCCCCCCGGTCAAAAGGGCCATCTGAAAAAAGTGTAAAATCCAGAAAGGGAGGACAGGCCATGGAGAACTGGGAGCCTTGTTATGCTGATGGGCGGGATGTAAATTGCCAACAGACACTCCGGAGAAGTGTATGGTGTTTCCTGAAACATCTAAAAAACAAAGCAACAGAGCCTAGGGCACTTCCACTTATGGTCCTATAGCTTAGGGAAATTAAAATCAAAAAGACACAGCCACCCCAAAGTTTGGGACGCCTCTGTTTACAAGAACCTCGTTTAGCGTACAAGTTCAACATCGCAGAAAGTGAAAAATGGATAAAGAAGTTGTGGTATTTACTTACAAAGCAATATCACTCAGCAATGAAATCTATGTCATCAGGCCCTTAGCAGCACAATGAGTGGATTCAGGTATGATGATTCTAACTGAAATAAGTCACACAGAAAAAGAAACATCATAAGATATCAGTAATACACGGAATGTAAACTTGGCTACACAGGAACTGAATTACAGAACAGAACAGGGTCTCAAATTTAGAAAACCAACTTATGCTTGCTTAAGGGGAAAGGTGAGTTGGGGTGCTGCATAAAACCAGAGATTGAAATGAGCACAGATAAAGTTCCTTAAGCCAAATATGGAATAGACAAGAGCTACTCCTTGCTCAACGAAATGGACTCAACACCGCATATTAAATGCCTAAGAATGTACCTGACTAGTAAGTATCTTAAAACCTATGGATTGCTATGTCTCCGAAAGAGAATCAAGCATGTGTACAGGGGCATAAACGCAGCAGTGATAGGATTGGAGAGGTTCGGTGAGCAAATGAAGACCCTTTGAAGTCATATTGCATGGTACCCATTCCACGGGTTTCAACTACCCAGGTTTAAGGTATTCTTCCTTCAGCTAAAACATGCATGTGGAACCTAGAGTATGATCAACCATGTGATCGGGAGACGTGTTCAAATATGTCTCAGTTTTCGTACCCTGGTACTCGGGTGCAACATTCCAGACGCTTTACTAACACCCTCCCGACTTGGAGAGTCAGTCCCTTTAACCTCCTGTTTGGCCCAGTTTGCAATTTCTGCGGAAGATGAACAGGAATAGCGAGAACCAATGAGAGACTAGCTGGAGGTGTCTGGACGGGCAAATTTAACTCTCATTTCCCACCAGGAAGAGGAATTAACCAAAGGCTCAGCGTGCCGTGCCGGAACCAGATTAGGGCCTGAAGCCATCCTGCGGTGTTGCGGCCAGCTCAAAAGAAAGCGAGTTGAAGAAAGGAGCTCAGGGGCACTGTAATTCACAAACCTGCAGAGTTATAAATGACAGCTATCGTCCAAAAATATACTGAAGTAAGGCTGCCAAGAGGACTTGAAAGCGGGGCAGAATTGCAGGAAACCGATTTCAGGAGGTAGACTGGAATTGCATTGAAAGCATAGGAAAAGAGGCAGAACGTCCACAATGATGCACTTGGCCAAAAAGGGCGTATGCGTTTTTTCCTGAATATATTCAGGAAAAAACGCATACGCCCTTTTTGGCCAACCAAGCAAGCTTGCAAAGGAAATCTGCACTACAATGAAGTCTCACTTCCCCCCGGTCAAAAGGGCCATCTGAAAAAAGTGTAAAATCCAGAAAGGCAGGACAGGCCATGGAGAACTGGGAGCCTTGTTATGCTGATGGGCGGGATGTAAATTGCCAACAGACACTCGGGAGAAGTGTATGGTGTTTCCTGAAACATCTAAAAAACAAAGCAACAGAGCCTAGGGCACTTCCACTTATGGTCCTATAGCTTAGGGAAATTAAAATCAAAAAGACACAGCCACCCCAAAGTTTGGGACGCCTCTGTTTACAAGAACCTCGTTTACAGTACAAGTTCAACATCGCAGAAAGTGAAAAATGGATAAAGAAGTTGTGGTATTTACTTACAAAGCAATATCACTCAGCAATGAAATCTATGTCATCAGGCCCTTAGCAGCACAATGAGTGGATTCAGGTATGATGATTCTAACTGAAATAAGTCACACAGAAAAAGAAACATCATAAGATATCAGTAATACACGGAATGTAAACTTGGCTACACAGGAACTGAATTACAGAACAGAACAGGGTCTCAAATTTAGAAAACCAACTTATGCTTGCTTAAGGGGAAAGGTGAGTTGGGGTGCTGCATAAAACCAGAGATTGAAATGAGCACAGATAAAGTTCCTTAAGCCAAATATGGAATAGACAAGAGCTACTCCTTGCTCAACGAAATGGACTCAACACCGCATATTAAATGCCTAAGAATGTACCTGACTAGTAAGTATCTTAAAACCTATGGATTGCTATGTCTCCGAAAGAGAATCAAGCATGTGTACAGGGGCATAAACGCAGCAGTGATAGGATTGGAGAGGTTCGGTGAGCAAATGAAGACCCTTTGAAGTCATATTGCATGGTACCCATTCCACGGGTTTCAACTACCCAGGTTTAAGGTATTCTTCCTTCAGCTAAAACATGCATGTGGAACCTAGAGTATGATCAACCATGTGATCGGGAGACGTGTTCAAATATGTCTCAGTTTTCATACCCTGGTACTCGGGTGCAACATTCCAGACGCTTTACTAACACCCTCCCGACTTGGAGAGTCAGTCCCTTTAACCTCCTGTTTGGCCCAGTTTGCAATTTCTGCGGAAGATGAACAGGAATAGCGAGAACCAATGAGAGACTAGCTGGAGGTGTCTGGACGGGCAAATTTAACTCTCATTTCCCACCAGGAAGAGGAATTAACCAAAGGCTCAGCGTGCCGTGCCGGAACCAGATTAGGGCCTGAAGCCATCCTGCGGTGTTGCGGCCAGCTCAAAAGAAAGCGAGTTGAAGAAAGGAGCTCAGGGGCACTGTAATTCACAAACCTGCAGAGTTATAAATGACAGCTATCGTCCAAAAATATACTGAAGTAAGGCTGCCAAGAGGACTTGAAAGCGGGGCAGAATTGCAGGAAACCGATTTCAGGAGGTAGACTGGAATTGCATTGAAAGCATAGGAAAAGAGGCAGAACGTCCACAATGATGCACTTGGCCAAAAAGGGCGTATGCGTTTTTTCCTGAATATATTCAGGAAAAAACGCATACGCCCTTTTTGGCCAACCAAGCAAGCTTGCAAAGGAAATCTGCACTACAATGAAGTCTCACTTCCCCCCGGTCAAAAGGGCTATCTGAAAAAAGTGTAAAATCCAGAAAGGGAGGACAGGCCATGGAGAACTGGGAGCCTTGTTATGCTGATGGGCGGGATGTAAATTGCCAACAGACACTCCGGAGAAGTGTATGGTGTTTCCTGAAACATCTAAAAAACAAAGCAACAGAGCCTAGGGCACTTCCACTTATGGTCCTATAGCTTAGGGAAATTAAAATCAAAAAGACACAGCCACCCCAAAGTTTGGGACGCCTCTGTTTACAAGAACCTCGTTTAGCGTACAAGTTCAACATCGCAGAAAGTGAAAAATGGATAAAGAAGTTGTGGTATTTACTTACAAAGCAATATCACTCAGCAATGAAATCTATGTCATCAGGCCCTTAGCAGCACAATGAGTGGATTCAGGTATGATGATTCTAACTGAAATAAGTCACACAGAAAAAGAAACATCATAAGATATCAGTAATACACGGAATGTAAACTTGGCTACACAGGAACTGAATTACAGAACAGAACAGGGTCTCAAATTTAGAAAACCAACTTATGCTTGCTTAAGGGGAAAGGTGAGTTGGGGTGCTGCATAAAACCAGAGATTGAAATGAGCACAGATAAAGTTCCTTAAGCCAAATATGGAATAGACAAGAGCTACTCCTTGCTCAACGAAATGGACTCAACACCGCATATTAAATGCCTAAGAATGTACCTGACTAGTAAGTATCTTAAAACCTATGGATTGCTATGTCTCCGAAAGAGAATCAAGCATGTGTACAGGGGCATAAACGCAGCAGTGATAGGATTGGAGAGGTTCGGTGAGCAAATGAAGACCCTTTGAAGTCATATTGCATGGTACCCATTCCACGGGTTTCAACTACCCAGGTTTAAGGTATTCTTCCTTCAGCTAAAACATGCATGTGGAACCTAGAGTATGATCAACCATGTGATCGGGAGACGTGTTCAAATATGTCTCAGTTTTCGTACCCTGGTACTCGGGTGCAACATTCCAGACGCTTTACTAACACCCTCCCGACTTGGAGAGTCAGTCCCTTTAACCTCCTGTTTGGCCCAGTTTGCAATTTCTGCGGAAGATGAACAGGAATAGCGAGAACCAATGAGAGACTAGCTGGAGGTGTCTGGACGGGCAAATTTAACTCTCATTTCCCACCAGGAAGAGGAATTAACCAAAGGCTCAGCGTGCCGTGCCGGAACCAGATTAGGGCCTGAAGCCATCCTGCGGTGTTGCAGCCAGCTCAAAAGAAAGCGAGTTGAAGAAAGGAGCTCAGGGGCACTGTAATTCACAAACCTGCAGAGTTATAAATGACAGCTATCGTCCAAAAATATACTGAAGTAAGGCTGCCAAGAGGACTTGAAAGCGGGGCAGAATTGCAGGAAACCGATTTCAGGAGGCAGACTGGAATTGCATTGAAAGCATAGGAAAAGAGGCAGAACGTCCACAATGATGCACTTGGCCAAAAAGGGCGTATGCGTTTTTTCCTGAATATATTCAGGAAAAAACGCATACGCCCTTTTTGGCCAACCAAGCAAGCTTGCAAAGGAAATCTGCACTACAATGAAGTCTCACTTCCCCCCGGTCAAAAGGGCTATCTGAAAAAAGTGTAAAATCCAGAAAGGGAGGACAGGCCATGGAGAACTGGGAGCCTTGTTATGCTGATGGGCGGGATGTAAATTGCCAACAGACACTCGGGAGAAGTGTATGGTGTTTCCTGAAACATCTAAAAAACAAAGCAACAGAGCCTAGGGCACTTCCACTTATAGTCCTATAGCTTAGGGAAATTAAAATCAAAAAGACACAGCCACCCCAAAGTTTGGGACGCCTCTGTTTACAAGAACCTCATTTAGCGTGCAAGTTCAACATCGCAGAAAGTGAAAAATGGATAAAGAAGTTGTGGTATTTACTTACAAAGCAATATCACTCAGCAATGAAATCTATGTCATCAGGCCCTTAGCAGCACAATGAGTGGATTCAGGTATGATGATTCTAACTGAAATAAGTCACACAGAAAAAGAAACATCATAAGATATCAGTAATACATGGAATGTAAACTTGGCTACACAGGAACTGAATTACAGAACAGAACAGGGTCTCAAATTTAGAAAACCAACTTATGCTTGCTTAAGGGGAAAGGTGAGTTGGGGTGCTGCATAAAACCAGAGATTGAAATGAGCACAGATAAAGTTCCTTAAGCCAAATATGGAATAGACAAGAGCTACTCCTTGCTCAACGAAATGGACTCAACACCGCATATTAAATGCCTAAGAATGTACCTGACTAGTAAGTATCTTAAAACCTATGGATTGCTATGTCTCCGAAAGAGAATCAAGCATGTGTACAGGGGCATAAACGCAGCAGTGATAGGATTGGAGAGGTTCGGTGAGCAAATGAAGACCCTTTGAAGTCATATTGCATGGTACCCATTCCACGGGTTTCAACTACCCAGGTTTAAGGTATTCTTCCTTCAGCTAAAACATGCATGTGGAACCTAGAGTATGATCAACCATGTGATCGGGAGACGTGTTCAAATATGTCTCAGTTTTCGTACCCTGGTACTCGGGTGCAACATTCCAGACGCTTTACTAACACCCTCCCGACTTGGAGAGTCAGTCCCTTTAACCTCCTGTTTGGCCCAGTTTGCAATTTCTGCGGAAGATGAACAGGAATAGCGAGAACCAATGAGAGACTAGCTGGAGGTGTCTGGACGGGCAAATTTAACTCTCATTTCCCACCAGGAAGAGGAATTAACCAAAGGCTCAGCGTGCCGTGCCGGAACCAGATTAGGGCCTGAAGCCATCCTGCGGTGTTGCGGCCAGCTCAAAAGAAAGCGAGTTGAAGAAAGGAGCTCAGGGGCACTGTAATTCACAAACCTGCAGAGTTATAAATGACAGCTATCGTCCAAAAATATACTGAAGTAAGGCTGCCAAGAGGACTTGAAAGCGGGACAGAATTGCAGGAAACCGATTTCAGGAGGCAGACTGGAATTGCATTGAAAGCATAGGAAAAGAGGCAGAACGTCCACAATGATGCACTTGGCCAAAAAGGGCGTATGCGTTTTTTCCTGAATATATTCAGGAAAAAACGCATACGCCCTTTTTGGCCAACCAAGCAAGCTTGCAAAGGAAATCTGCACTACAATGAAGTCTCACTTCCCCCCGGTCAAAAGGGCCATCTGAAAAAAGTGTAAAATCCAGAAAGGCAGGACAGGCCATGGAGAACTGGGAGCCTTGTTATGCTGATGGGCGGGATGTAAATTGCCAACAGACACTCGGGAGAAGTGTATGGTGTTTCCTGAAACATCTAAAAAACAAAGCAACAGAGCCTAGGGCACTTCCACTTATGGTCCTATAGCTTAGGGAAATTAAAATCAAAAAGACACAGCCACCCCAAAGTTTGGGACGCCTCTGTTTACAAGAACCTCGTTTACAGTACAAGTTCAACATCGCAGAAAGTGAAAAATGGATAAAGAAGTTGTGGTATTTACTTACAAAGCAATATCACTCAGCAATGAAATCTATGTCATCAGGCCCTTAGCAGCACAATGAGTGGATTCAGGTATGATGATTCTAACTGAAATAAGTCACACAGAAAAAGAAACATCATAAGATATCAGTAATACACGGAATGTAAACTTGGCTACACAGGAACTGAATTACAGAACAGAACAGGGTCTCAAACTTAGAAAACCAACTTATGCTTGCTTAAGGGGAAAGGTGAGTTGGGGTGCTGCATAAAACCAGAGATTGAAATGAGCACAGATAAAGTTCCTTAAGCCAAATATGGAATAGACAAGAGCTACTCCTTGCTCAACGAAATGGACTCAACACCGCATATTAAATGCCTAAGAATGTACCTGACTAGTAAGTATCTTAAAACCTATGGATTGCTATGTCTCCGAAAGAGAATCAAGCATGTGTACAGGGGCATAAACGCAGCAGTGATAGGATTGGAGAGGTTCGGTGAGCAAATGAAGACCCTTTGAAGTCATATTGCATGGTACCCATTCCACGGGTTTCAACTACCCAGGTTTAAGGTATTCTTCCTTCAGCTAAAACATGCATGTGGAACCTAGAGTATGATCAACCATGTGATCGGGAGACGTGTTCAAATATGTCTCAGTTTTCATACCCTGGTACTCGGGTGCAACATTCCAGACGCTTTACTAACACCCTCCCGACTTGGAGAGTCAGTCCCTTTAACCTCCTGTTTGGCCCAGTTTGCAATTTCTGCGGAAGATGAACAGGAATAGCGAGAACCAATGAGAGACTAGCTGGAGGTGTCTGGACGGGCAAATTTAACTCTCATTTCCCACCAGGAAGAGGAATTAACCAAAGGCTCAGCGTGCCGTGCCGGAACCAGATTAGGGCCTGAAGCCATCCTGCGGTGTTGCGGCCAGCTCAAAAGAAAGCGAGTTGAAGAAAGGAGCTCAGGGGCACTGTAATTCACAAACCTGCAGAGTTATAAATGACAGCTATCGTCCAAAAATATACTGAAGTAAGGCTGCCAAGAGGACTTGAAAGCGGGGCAGAATTGCAGGAAACCGATTTCAGGAGGTAGACTGGAATTGCATTGAAAGCATAGGAAAAGAGGCAGAACGTCCACAATGATGCACTTGGCCAAAAAGGGCGTATGCGTTTTTTCCTGAATATATTCAGGAAAAAACGCATACGCCCTTTTTGGCCAACCAAGCAAGCTTGCAAAGGAAATCTGCACTACAATGAAGTCTCACTTCCCCCCGGTCAAAAGGGCCATCTGAAAAAAGTGTAAAATCCAGAAAGGGAGGACAGGCCATGGAGAACTGGGAGCCTTGTTATGCTGATGGGCGGGATGTAAATTGCCAACAGACACTCCGGAGAAGTGTATGGTGTTTCCTGAAACATCTAAAAAACAAAGCAACAGAGCCTAGGGCACTTCCACTTATGGTCCTATAGCTTAGGGAAATTAAAATCAAAAAGACACAGCCACCCCAAAGTTTGGGACGCCTCTGTTTACAAGAACCTCGTTTAGCGTACAAGTTCAACATCGCAGAAAGTGAAAAATGGATAAAGAAGTTGTGGTATTTACTTACAAAGCAATATCACTCAGCAATGAAATCTATGTCATCAGGCCCTTAGCAGCACAATGAGTGGATTCAGGTATGATGATTCTAACTGAAATAAGTCACACAGAAAAAGAAACATCATAAGATATCAGTAATACACGGAATGTAAACTTGGCTACACAGGAACTGAATTACAGAACAGAACAGGGTCTCAAATTTAGAAAACCAACTTATGCTTGCTTAAGGGGAAAGGTGAGTTGGGGTGCTGCATAAAACCAGAGATTGAAATGAGCACAGATAAAGTTCCTTAAGCCAAATATGGAATAGACAAGAGCTACTCCTTGCTCAACGAAATGGACTCAACACCGCATATTAAATGCCTAAGAATGTACCTGACTAGTAAGTATCTTAAAACCTATGGATTGCTATGTCTCCGAAAGAGAATCAAGCATGTGTACAGGGGCATAAACGCAGCAGTGATAGGATTGGAGAGGTTCGGTGAGCAAATGAAGACCCTTTGAAGTCATATTGCATGGTACCCATTCCACGGGTTTCAACTACCCAGGTTTAAGGTATTCTTCCTTCAGCTAAAACATGCATGTGGAACCTAGAGTATGATCAACCATGTGATCGGGAGACGTGTTCAAATATGTCTCAGTTTTCGTACCCTGGTACTCGGGTGCAACATTCCAGACGCTTTACTAACACCCTCCCGACTTGGAGAGTCAGTCCCTTTAACCTCCTGTTTGGCCCAGTTTGCAATTTCTGCGGAAGATGAACAGGAATAGCGAGAACCAATGAGAGACTAGCTGGAGGTGTCTGGACGGGCAAATTTAACTCTCATTTCCCACCAGGAAGAGGAATTAACCAAAGGCTCAGCGTGCCGTGCCGGAACCAGATTAGGGCCTGAAGCCATCCTGCGGTGTTGCGGCCAGCTCAAAAGAAAGCGAGTTGAAGAAAGGAGCTCAGGGGCACTGTAATTCACAAACCTGCAGAGTTATAAATGACAGCTATCATCCAAAAATATACTGAAGTAAGGCTGCCAAGAGGACTTGAAAGCGGGACAGAATTGCAGGAAACCGATTTCAGGAGGCAGACTGGAATTGCATTGAAAGCATAGGAAAAGAGGCAGAACGTCCACAATGATGCACTTGGCCAAAAAGGGCGTATGCGTTTTTTCCTGAATATATTCAGGAAAAAACGCATACGCCCTTTTTGGCCAACCAAGCAAGCTTGCAAAGGAAATCTGCACTACAATGAAGTCTCACTTCCCCCCGGTCAAAAGGGCCATCTGAAAAAAGTGTAAAATCCAGAAAGGCAGGACAGGCCATGGAGAACTGGGAGCCTTGTTATGCTGATGGGCGGGATGTAAATTGCCAACAGACACTCGGGAGAAGTGTATGGTGTTTCCTGAAACATCTAAAAAACAAAGCAACAGAGCCTAGGGCACTTCCACTTATGGTCCTATAGCTTAGGGAAATTAAAATCAAAAAGACACAGCCACCCCAAAGTTTGGGACGCCTCTGTTTACAAGAACCTCGTTTACAGTACAAGTTCAACATCGCAGAAAGTGAAAAATGGATAAAGAAGTTGTGGTATTTACTTACAAAGCAATATCACTCAGCAATGAAATCTATGTCATCAGGCCCTTAGCAGCACAATGAGTGGATTCAGGTATGATGATTCTAACTGAAATAAGTCACACAGAAAAAGAAACATCATAAGATATCAGTAATACACGGAATGTAAACTTGGCTACACAGGAACTGAATTACAGAACAGAACAGGGTCTCAAACTTAGAAAACCAACTTATGCTTGCTTAAGGGGAAAGGTGAGTTGGGGTGCTGCATAAAACCAGAGATTGAAATGAGCACAGATAAAGTTCCTTAAGCCAAATATGGAATAGACAAGAGCTACTCCTTGCTCAACGAAATGGACTCAACACCGCATATTAAATGCCTAAGAATGTACCTGACTAGTAAGTATCTTAAAACCTATGGATTGCTATGTCTCCGAAAGAGAATCAAGCATGTGTACAGGGGCATAAACGCAGCAGTGATAGGATTGGAGAGGTTCGGTGAGCAAATGAAGACCCTTTGAAGTCATATTGCATGGTACCCATTCCACGGGTTTCAACTACCCAGGTTTAAGGTATTCTTCCTTCAGCTAAAACATGCATGTGGAACCTAGAGTATGATCAACCATGTGATCGGGAGACGTGTTCAAATATGTCTCAGTTTTCATACCCTGGTACTCGGGTGCAACATTCCAGACGCTTTACTAACACCCTCCCGACTTGGAGAGTCAGTCCCTTTAACCTCCTGTTTGGCCCAGTTTGCAATTTCTGCGGAAGATGAACAGGAATAGCGAGAACCAATGAGAGACTAGCTGGAGGTGTCTGGACGGGCAAATTTAACTCTCATTTCCCACCAGGAAGAGGAATTAACCAAAGGCTCAGCATGCCGTGCCGGAACCAGATTAGGGCCTGAAGCCATCCTGCGGTGTTGCGGCCAGCTCAAAAGAAAGCGAGTTGAAGAAAGGAGCTCAGGGACACTGTAATTCACAAACCTGCAGAGTTATAAATGACAGCTATCGTCCAAAAATATACTGAAGTAAGGCTGCCAAGAGGACTTGAAAGCGGGGCAGAATTGCAGGAAACCGATTTCAGGAGGTAGACTGGAATTGCATTGAAAGCATAGGAAAAGAGGCAGAACGTCCACAATGATGCACTTGGCCAAAAAGGGCGTATGCGTTTTTTCCTGAATATATTCAGGAAAAAACGCATACGCCCTTTTTGGCCAACCAAGCAAGCTTGCAAAGGAAATCTGCACTACAATGAAGTCTCACTTCCCCCCGGTCAAAAGGGCTATCTGAAAAAAGTGTAAAATCCAGAAAGGGAGGACAGGCCATGGAGAACTGGGAGCCTTGTTATGCTGATGGGCGGGATGTAAATTGCCAACAGACACTCCGGAGAAGTGTATGGTGTTTCCTGAAACATCTAAAAAACAAAGCAACAGAGCCTAGGGCACTTCCACTTATGGTCCTATAGCTTAGGGAAATTAAAATCAAAAAGACACAGCCACCCCAAAGTTTGGGACGCCTCTGTTTACAAGAACCTCGTTTAGCGTACAAGTTCAACATCGCAGAAAGTGAAAAATGGATAAAGAAGTTGTGGTATTTACTTACAAAGCAATATCACTCAGCAATGAAATCTATGTCATCAGGCCCTTAGCAGCACAATGAGTGGATTCAGGTATGATGATTCTAACTGAAATAAGTCACACAGAAAAAGAAACATCATAAGATATCAGTAATACACGGAATGTAAACTTGGCTACACAGGAACTGAATTACAGAACAGAACAGGGTCTCAAATTTAGAAAACCAACTTATGCTTGCTTAAGGGGAAAGGTGAGTTGGGGTGCTGCATAAAACCAGAGATTGAAATGAGCACAGATAAAGTTCCTTAAGCCAAATATGGAATAGACAAGAGCTACTCCTTGCTCAACGAAATGGACTCAACACCGCATATTAAATGCCTAAGAATGTACCTGACTAGTAAGTATCTTAAAACCTATGGATTGCTATGTCTCCGAAAGAGAATCAAGCATGTGTACAGGGGCATAAACGCAGCAGTGATAGGATTGGAGAGGTTCGGTGAGCAAATGAAGACCCTTTGAAGTCATATTGCATGGTACCCATTCCACGGGTTTCAACTACCCAGGTTTAAGGTATTCTTCCTTCAGCTAAAACATGCATGTGGAACCTAGAGTATGATCAACCATGTGATCGGGAGACGTGTTCAAATATGTCTCAGTTTTCGTACCCTGGTACTCGGGTGCAACATTCCAGACGCTTTACTAACACCCTCCCGACTTGGAGAGTCAGTCCCTTTAACCTCCTGTTTGGCCCAGTTTGCAATTTCTGCGGAAGATGAACAGGAATAGCGAGAACCAATGAGAGACTAGCTGGAGGTGTCTGGACGGGCAAATTTAACTCTCATTTCCCACCAGGAAGAGGAATTAACCAAAGGCTCAGCGTGCCGTGCCGGAACCAGATTAGGGCCTGAAGCCATCCTGCGGTGTTGCGGCCAGCTCAAAAGAAAGCGAGTTGAAGAAAGGAGCTCAGGGGCACTGTAATTCACAAACCTGCAGAGTTATAAATGACAGCTATCGTCCAAAAATATACTGAAGTAAGGCTGCCAAGAGGACTTGAAAGCGGGGCAGAATTGCAGGAAACCGATTTCAGGAGGTAGACTGGAATTGCATTGAAAGCATAGGAAAAGAGGCAGAACGTCCACAATGATGCACTTGGCCAAAAAGGGCGTATGCGTTTTTTCCTGAATATATTCAGGAAAAAACGCATACGCCCTTTTTGGCCAACCAAGCAAGCTTGCAAAGGAAATCTGCACTACAATGAAGTCTCACTTCCCCCCGGTCAAAAGGGCCATCTGAAAAAAGTGTAAAATCCAGAAAGGCAGGACAGGCCATGGAGAACTGGGAGCCTTGTTATGCTGATGGGCGGGATGTAAATTGCCAACAGACACTCGGGAGAAGTGTATGGTGTTTCCTGAAACATCTAAAAAACAAAGCAACAGAGCCTAGGGCACTTCCACTTATGGTCCTATAGCTTAGGGAAATTAAAATCAAAAAGACACAGCCACCCCAAAGTTTGGGACGCCTCTGTTTACAAGAACCTCGTTTACAGTACAAGTTCAACATCGCAGAAAGTGAAAAATGGATAAAGAAGTTGTGGTATTTACTTACAAAGCAATATCACTCAGCAATGAAATCTATGTCATCAGGCCCTTAGCAGCACAATGAGTGGATTCAGGTATGATGATTCTAACTGAAATAAGTCACACAGAAAAAGAAACATCATAAGATATCAGTAATACACGGAATGTAAACTTGGCTACACAGGAACTGAATTACAGAACAGAACAGGGTCTCAAATTTAGAAAACCAACTTATGCTTGCTTAAGGGGAAAGGTGAGTTGGGGTGCTGCATAAAACCAGAGATTGAAATGAGCACAGATAAAGTTCCTTAAGCCAAATATGGAATAGACAAGAGCTACTCCTTGCTCAACGAAATGGACTCAACACCGCATATTAAATGCCTAAGAATGTACCTGACTAGTAAGTATCTTAAAACCTATGGATTGCTATGTCTCCAAAAGAGAATCAAGCATGTGTACAGGGGCATAAACGCAGCAGTGATAGGATTGGAGAGGTTCGGTGAGCAAATGAAGACCCTTTGAAGTCATATTGCATGGTACCCATTCCACGGGTTTCAACTACCCAGGTTTAAGGTATTCTTCCTTCAGCTAAAACATGCATGTGGAACCTAGAGTATGATCAACCATGTGATCGGGAGACGTGTTCAAATATGTCTCAGTTTTCATACCCTGGTACTCGGGTGCAACATTCCAGACGCTTTACTAACACCCTCCCGACTTGGAGAGTCAGTCCCTTTAACCTCCTGTTTGGCCCAGTTTGCAATTTCTGCGGAAGATGAACAGGAATAGCGAGAACCAATGAGAGACTAGCTGGAGGTGTCTGGACGGGCAAATTTAACTCTCATTTCCCACCAGGAAGAGGAATTAACCAAAGGCTCAGCGTGCCGTGCCGGAACCAGATTAGGGCCTGAAGCCATCCTGCGGTGTTGCGGCCAGCTCAAAAGAAAGCGAGTTGAAGAAAGGAGCTCAGGGGCACTGTAATTCACAAACCTGCAGAGTTATAAATGACAGCTATCGTCCAAAAATATACTGAAGTAAGGCTGCCAAGAGGACTTGAAAGCGGGGCAGAATTGCAGGAAACCGATTTCAGGAGGTAGACTGGAATTGCATTGAAAGCATAGGAAAAGAGGCAGAACGTCCACAATGATGCACTTGGCCAAAAAGGGCGTATGCGTTTTTTCCTGAATATATTCAGGAAAAAACGCATACGCCCTTTTTGGCCAACCAAGCAAGCTTGCAAAGGAAATCTGCACTACAATGAAGTCTCACTTCCCCCCGGTCAAAAGGGCTATCTGAAAAAAGTGTAAAATCCAGAAAGGGAGGACAGGCCATGGAGAACTGGGAGCCTTGTTATGCTGATGGGCGGGATGTAAATTGCCAACAGACACTCCGGAGAAGTGTATGGTGTTTCCTGAAACATCTAAAAAACAAAGCAACAGAGCCTAGGGCACTTCCACTTATGGTCCTATAGCTTAGGGAAATTAAAATCAAAAAGACACAGCCACCCCAAAGTTTGGGACGCCTCTGTTTACAAGAACCTCGTTTAGCGTACAAGTTCAACATCGCAGAAAGTGAAAAATGGATAAAGAAGTTGTGGTATTTACTTACAAAGCAATATCACTCAGCAATGAAATCTATGTCATCAGGCCCTTAGCAGCACAATGAGTGGATTCAGGTATGATGATTCTAACTGAAATAAGTCACACAGAAAAAGAAACATCATAAGATATCAGTAATACACGGAATGTAAACTTGGCTACACAGGAACTGAATTACAGAACAGAACAGGGTCTCAAATTTAGAAAACCAACTTATGCTTGCTTAAGGGGAAAGGTGAGTTGGGGTGCTGCATAAAACCAGAGATTGAAATGAGCACAGATAAAGTTCCTTAAGCCAAATATGGAATAGACAAGAGCTACTCCTTGCTCAACGAAATGGACTCAACACCGCATATTAAATGCCTAAGAATGTACCTGACTAGTAAGTATCTTAAAACCTATGGATTGCTATGTCTCCGAAAGAGAATCAAGCATGTGTACAGGGGCATAAACGCAGCAGTGATAGGATTGGAGAGGTTCGGTGAGCAAATGAAGACCCTTTGAAGTCATATTGCATGGTACCCATTCCACGGGTTTCAACTACCCAGGTTTAAGGTATTCTTCCTTCAGCTAAAACATGCATGTGGAACCTAGAGTATGATCAACCATGTGATCGGGAGACGTGTTCAAATATGTCTCAGTTTTCGTACCCTGGTACTCGGGTGCAACATTCCAGACGCTTTACTAACACCCTCCCGACTTGGAGAGTCAGTCCCTTTAACCTCCTGTTTGGCCCAGTTTGCAATTTCTGCGGAAGATGAACAGGAATAGCGAGAACCAATGAGAGACTAGCTGGAGGTGTCTGGACGGGCAAATTTAACTCTCATTTCCCACCAGGAAGAGGAATTAACCAAAGGCTCAGCGTGCCGTGCCGGAACCAGATTAGGGCCTGAAGCCATCCTGCGGTGTTGCGGCCAGCTCAAAAGAAAGCGAGTTGAAGAAAGGAGCTCAGGGGCACTGTAATTCACAAATCTGCAGAGTTATAAATGACAGCTATCGTCCAAAAATATACTGAAGTAAGGCTGCCAAGAGGACTTGAAAGCGGGGCAGAATTGCAGGAAACCGATTTCAGGAGGTAGACTGGAATTGCATTGAAAGCATAGGAAAAGAGGCAGAACGTCCACAATGATGCACTTGGCCAAAAAGGGCGTATGCGTTTTTTCCTGAATATATTCAGGAAAAAACGCATACGCCCTTTTTGGCCAACCAAGCAAGCTTGCAAAGGAAATCTGCACTACAATGAAGTCTCACTTCCCCCCGGTCAAAAGGGCCATCTGAAAAAAGTGTAAAATCCAGAAAGACAGGACAGGCCATGGAGAACTGGGAGCCTTGTTATGCTGATGGGCGGGATGTAAATTGCCAACAGACACTCCGGAGAAGTGTATGGTGTTTCCTGAAACATCTAAAAAACAAAGCAACAGAGCCTAGGGCACTTCCACTTATGGTCCTATAGCTTAGGGAAATTAAAATCAAAAAGACACAGCCACCCCAAAGTTTGGGACACCTCTGTTTACAAGAACCTCGTTTACAGTACAAGTTCAACATCGCAGAAAGTGAAAAATGGATAAAGAAGTTGTGGTATTTACTTACAAAGCAATATCACTCAGCAATGAAATCTATGTCATCAGGCCCTTAGCAGCACAATGAGTGGATTCAGGTATGATGATTCTAACTGAAATAAGTCACACAGAAAAAGAAACATCATAAGATATCAGTAATACACGGAATGTAAACTTGGCTACACAGGAACTGAATTACAGAACAGAACAGGGTCTCAAATTTAGAAAACCAACTTATGCTTGCTTAAGGGGAAAGGTGAGTTGGGGTGCTGCATAAAACCAGAGATTGAAATGAACACAGATAAAGTTCCTTAAGCCAAATATGGAATAGACAAGAGCTACTCCTTGCTCAACGAAATGGACTCAACACCGCATATTAAATGCCTAAGAATGTACCTGACTAGTAAGTATCTTAAAACCTATGGATTGCTATGTCTCCGAAAGAGAATCAAGCATGTGTACAGGGGCATAAATGCAGCAGTGATAGGATTGGAGAGGTTCGGTGAGCAAATGAAGACCCTTTGAAGTCATATTGCATGGTACCCATTCCACGGGTTTCAACTACCCAGGTTTAAGGTATTCTTCCTTCAGCTAAAACATGCATGTGGAACCTAGAGTATGATCAACCATGTGATCGGGAGACGTGTTCAAATATGTCTCAGTTTTTGTACCCTGGTACTCGGGTGCAACATTCCAGACGCTTTACTAACACCCTCCCGACTTGGAGAGTCAGTCCCTTTAACCTCCTGTTTGGCCCAGTTTGCAATTTCTGCGGAAGATGAACAGGAATAGTGAGAACCAATGAGAGACTAGCTGGAGGTGTCTGGACGGGCAAATTTAACTCTCATTTCCCACCAGGAAGAGGAATTAACCAAAGGCTCAGCGTGCCGTGCCGGAACCAGATTAGGGCCTGAAGCCATCCTGCGGTGTTGCGGCCAGCTCAAAAGAAAGCGAGTTGAAGAAAGGAGCTCAGGGGCACTGTAATTCACAAACCTGCAGAGTTATAAATGACAGCTATCGTCCAAAAATATACTGAAGTAAGGCTGCCAAGAGGACTTGAAAGCGGGGCAGAATTGCAGGAAACCGATTTCAGGAGGCAGACTGGAATTGCATTGAAAGCATAGGAAAAGAGGCAGAACGTCCACAATGATGCACTTGGCCAAAAAGGGCGTATGCGTTTTTTCCTGAATATATTCAGGAAAAAACGCATACGCCCTTTTTGGCCAACCAAGCAAGCTTGCAAAGGAAATCTGCACTACAATGAAGTCTCACTTCCCCCCGGTCAAAAGGGCCATCTGAAAAAAGTGTAAAATCCAGAAAGGCAGGACAGGCCATGGAGAACTGGGAGCCTTGTTATGCTGATGGGCGGGATGTAAATTGCCAACAGACACTCGGGAGAAGTGTATGGTGTTTCCTGAAACATCTAAAAAACAAAGCAACAGAGCCTAGGGCACTTCCACTTATGGTCCTATAGCTTAGGGAAATTAAAATCAAAAAGACACAGCCACCCCAAAGTTTGGGACGCCTCTGTTTACAAGAACCTCGTTTAGCGTACAAGTTCAACATCGCAGAAAGTGAAAAATGGATAAAGAAGTTGTGGTATTTACTTACAAAGCAATATCACTCAGCAATGAAATCTATGTCATCAGGCCCTTAGCAGCACAATGAGTGGATTCAGGTATGATGATTCTAACTGAAATAAGTCACACAGAAAAAGAAACATCATAAGATATCAGTAATACACGGAATGTAAACTTGGCTACACAGGAACTGAATTACAGAACAGAACAGGGTCTCAAATTTAGAAAACCAACTTATGCTTGCTTAAGGGGAAAGGTGAGTTGGGGTGCTGCATAAAACCAGAGATTGAAATGAGCACAGATAAAGTTCCTTAAGCCAAATATGGAATAGACAAGAGCTACTCCTTGCTCAACGAAATGGACTCAACACCGCATATTAAATGCCTAAGAATGTACCTGACTAGTAAGTATCTTAAAACCTATGGATTGCTATGTCTCCGAAAGAGAATCAAGCATGTGTACAGGGGCATAAACGCAGCAGTGATAGGATTGGAGAGGTTCGGTGAGCAAATGAAGACCCTTTGAAGTCATATTGCATGGTACCCATTCCACGGGTTTCAACTACCCAGGTTTAAGGTATTCTTCCTTCAGCTAAAACATGCATGTGGAACCTAGAGTATGATCAACCATGTGATCGGGAGACGTGTTCAAATATGTCTCAGTTTTCGTACCCTGGTACTCGGGTGCAACATTCCAGACGCTTTACTAACACCCTCCCGACTTGGAGAGTCAGTCCCTTTAACCTCCTGTTTGGCCCAGTTTGCAATTTCTGCGGAAGATGAACAGGAATAGCGAGAACCAATGAGAGACTAGCTGGAGGTGTCTGGATGGGCAAATTTAACTCTCATTTCCCACCAGGAAGAGGAATTAACCAAAGGCTCAGCGTGCCGTGCCGGAACCAGATTAGGGCCTGAAGCCATCCTGCGGTGTTGCGGCCAGCTCAAAAGAAAGCGAGTTGAAGAAAGGAGCTCAGGGGCACTGTAATTCACAAACCTGCAGAGTTATAAATGACAGCTATCGTCCAAAAATATACTGAAGTAAGGCTGCCAAGAGGACTTGAAAGCGGGGCAGAATTGCAGGAAACCGATTTCAGGAGGCAGACTGGAATTGCATTGAAAGCATAGGAAAAGAGGCAGAACGTCCACAATGATGCACTTGGCCAAAAAGGGCGTATGCGTTTTTTCCTGAATATATTCAGGAAAAAACGCATACGCCCTTTTTGGCCAACCAAGCAAGCTTGCAAAGGAAATCTGCACTACAATGAAGTCTCACTTCCCCCCGGTCAAAAGGGCCATCTGAAAAAAGTGTAAAATCCAGAAAGGCAGGACAGGCCATGGAGAACTGGGAGCCTTGTTATGCTGATGGGCGGGATGTAAATTGCCAACAGACACTCGGGAGAAGTGTATGGTGTTTCCTGAAACATCTAAAAAACAAAGCAACAGAGCCTAGGGCACTTCCACTTATGGTCCTATAGCTTAGGGAAATTAAAATCAAAAAGACACAGCCACCCCAAAGTTTGGGACGCCTCTGTTTACAAGAACCTCGTTTACAGTACAAGTTCAACATCGCAGAAAGTGAAAAATGGATAAAGAAGTTGTGGTATTTACTTACAAAGCAATATCACTCAGCAATGAAATCTATGTCATCAGGCCCTTAGCAGCACAATGAGTGGATTCAGGTATGATGATTCTAACTGAAATAAGTCACACAGAAAAAGAAACATCATAAGATATCAGTAATACACGGAATGTAAACTTGGCTACACAGGAACTGAATTACAGAACAGAACAGGGTCTCAAATTTAGAAAACCAACTTATGCTTGCTTAAGGGGAAAGGTGAGTTGGGGTGCTGCATAAAACCAGAGATTGAAATGAGCACAGATAAAGTTCCTTAAGCCAAATATGGAATAGACAAGAGCTACTCCTTGCTCAACGAAATGGACTCAACACCGCATATTAAATGCCTAAGAATGTACCTGACTAGTAAGTATCTTAAAACCTATGGATTGCTATGTCTCCGAAAGAGAATCAAGCATGTGTACAGGGGCATAAACGCAGCAGTGATAGGATTGGAGAGGTTCGGTGAGCAAATGAAGACCCTTTGAAGTCATATTTCATGGTACCCATTCCACGGGTTTCAACTACCCAGGTTTAAGGTATTCTTCCTTCAGCTAAAACATGCATGTGGAACCTAGAGTATGATCAACCATGTGATCGGGAGACGTGTTCAAATATGTCTCAGTTTTTGTACCCTGGTACTCGGGTGCAACATTCCAGACGCTTTACTAACACCCTCCCGACTTGGAGAGTCAGTCCCTTTAACCTCCTGTTTGGCCCAGTTTGCAATTTCTGCGGAAGATGAACAGGAATAGCGAGAACCAATGAGAGACTAGCTGGAGGTGTCTGGACGGGCAAATTTAACTCTCATTTCCCACCAGGAAGAGGAATTAACCAAAGGCTCAGCGTGCCGTGCCGGAACCAGATTAGGGCCTGAAGCCATCCTGCGGTGTTGCGGCCAGCTCAAAAGAAAGCGAGTTGAAGAAAGGAGCTCAGGGCCACTGTAATTCACAAACCTGCAGAGTTATAAATGACAGCTATCGTCCAAAAATATACTGAAGTAAGGCTGCCAAGAGGACTTGAAAGCGGGGCAGAATTGCAGGAAACCGATTTCAGGAGGTAGACTGGAATTGCATTGAAAGCATAGGAAAAGAGGCAGAACGTCCACAATGATGCACTTGGCCAAAAAGGGCGTATGCGTTTTTTCCTGAATATATTCAGGAAAAAACGCATACGCCCTTTTTGGCCAACCAAGCAAGCTTGCAAAGGAAATCTGCACTACAATGAAGTCTCACTTCCCCCCGGTCAAAAGGGCCATCTGAAAAAAGTGTAAAATCCAGAAAGGCAGGACAGGCCATGGAGAACTGGGAGCCTTGTTATGCTGATGGGCGGGATGTAAATTGCCAATAGACACTCGGGAGAAGTGTATGGTGTTTCCTGAAACATCTAAAAAACAAAGCAACAGAGCCTAGGGCACTTCCACTTATGGTCCTATAGCTTAGGGAAATTAAAATCAAAAAGACACAGCCACCCCAAAGTTTGGGACGCCTCTGTTTACAAGAACCTCGTTTACAGTACAAGTTCAACATCGCAGAAAGTGAAAAATGGATAAAGAAGTTGTGGTATTTACTTACAAAGCAATATCACTCAGCAATGAAATCTATGTCATCAGGCCCTTAGCAGCACAATGAGTGGCTTCAGGTATGATGATTCTAACTGAAATAAGTCACACAGAAAAAGAAACATCATAAGATATCAGTAATACACGGAATGTAAACTTGGCTACACAGGAACTGAATTACAGAACAGAACAGGGTCTCAAATTTAGAAAACCAACTTATGCTTGCTTAAGGGGAAAGGTGAGTTGGGGTGCTGCATAAAACCAGAGATTGAAATGAGCACAGATAAAGTTCCTTAAGCCAAATATGGAATAGACAAGAGCTACTCCTTGCTCAACGAAATGGACTCAACACCGCATATTAAATGCCTAAGAATGTACCTGACTAGTAAGTATCTTAAAACCTATGGATTGCTATGTCTCCGAAAGAGAATCAAGCATGTGTACAGGGGCATAAACGCAGCAGTGATAGGATTGGAGAGGTTCGGTGAGCAAATGAAGACCCTTTGAAGTCATATTGCATGGTACCCATTCCACGGGTTTCAACTACCCAGGTTTAAGGTATTCTTCCTTCAGCTAAAACATGCATGTGGAACCTAGAGTATGATCAACCATGTGATCGGGAGACGTGTTCAAATATGTCTCAGTTTTCGTACCCTGGTACTCGGGTGCAACATTCCAGACGCTTTACTAACACCCTCCCGACTTGGAGAGTCAGTCCCTTTAACCTCCTGTTTGGCCCAGTTTGCAATTTCTGCGGAAGATGAACAGGAATAGCGAGAACCAATGAGAGACTAGCTGGAGGTGTCTGGACGGGCAAATTTAACTCTCATTTCCCACCAGGAAGAGGAATTAACCAAAGGCTCAGCGTGCCGTGCCGGAACCAGATTAGGGCCTGAAGCCATCCTGCGGTGTTGCGGCCAGCTCAAAAGAAAGCGAGTTGAAGAAAGGAGCTCAGGGGCACTGTAATTCACAAACCTGCAGAGTTATAAATGACAGCTATCGTCCAAAAATATACTGAAGTAAGGCTGCCAAGAGGACTTGAAAGCGGGACAGAATTGCAGGAAACCGATTTCAGGAGGCAGACTGGAATTGCATTGAAAGCATAGGAAAAGAGGCAGAACGTCCACAATGATGCACTTGGCCAAAAAGGGCGTATGCGTTTTTTCCTGAATATATTCAGGAAAAAACGCATACGCCCTTTTTGGCCAACCAAGCAAGCTTGCAAAGGAAATCTGCACTACAATGAAGTCTCACTTCCCCCCGGTCAAAAGGGCCGTCTGAAAAAAGTGTAAAATCCAGAAAGGCAGGACAGGCCATGGAGAACTGGGAGCCTTGTTATGCTGATGGGCGGGATGTAAATTGCCAACAGACACTCGGGAGAAGTGTATGGTGTTTCCTGAAACATCTAAAAAACAAAGCAACAGAGCCTAGGGCACTTCCACTTATGGTCCTATAGCTTAGGGAAATTAAAATCAAAAAGACACAGCCACCCCAAAGTTTGGGACGCCTCTGTTTACAAGAACCTCGTTTACAGTACAAGTTCAACATCGCAGAAAGTGAAAAATGGATAAAGAAGTTGTGGTATTTACTTACAAAGCAATATCACTCAGCAATGAAATCTATGTCATCAGGCCCTTAGCAGCACAATGAGTGGATTCAGGTATGATGATTCTAACTGAAATAAGTCACACAGAAAAAGAAACATCATAAGATATCAGTAATACACGGAATGTAAACTTGGCTACACAGGAACTGAATTACAGAACAGAACAGGGTCTCAAATTTAGAAAACCAACTTATGCTTGCTTAAGGGTAAAGGTGAGTTGGGGTGCTGCATAAAACCAGAGATTGAAATGAGCACAGATAAAGTTCCTTAAGCCAAATATGGAATAGACAAGAGCTACTCCTTGCTCAACGAAATGGACTCAACACCGCATATTAAATGCCTAAGAATGTACCTGACTAGTAAGTATCTTAAAACCTATGGATTGCTATGTCTCCGAAAGAGAATCAAGCATGTGTACAGGGGCATAAACGCAGCAGTGATAGGATTGGAGAGGTTCGGTGAGCAAATGAAGACCCTTTGAAGTCATATTGCATGGTACCCATTCCACGGGTTTCAACTACCCAGGTTTAAGGTATTCTTCCTTCAGCTAAAACATGCATGTGGAACCTAGAGTATGATCAACCATGTGATCGGGAGACGTGTTCAAATATGTCTCAGTTTTCGTACCCTGGTACTCGGGTGCAACATTCCAGACGCTTTACTAACACCCTCCCGACTTGGAGAGTCAGTCCCTTTAACCTCCTGTTTGGCCCAGTTTGCAATTTCTGCGGAAGATGAACAGGAATAGCGAGAACCAATGAGAGACTAGCTGGAGGTGTCTGGACGGGCAAATTTAACTCTCATTTCCCACCAGGAAGAGGAATTAACCAAAGGCTCAGCGTGCCGTGCCGGAACCAGATTAGGGCCTGAAGCCATCCTGCGGTGTTGCGGCCAGCTCAAAAGAAAGCGAGTTGAAGAAAGGAGCTCAGGGGCACTGTAATTCACAAACCTGCAGAGTTATAAATGACAGCTATCGTCCAAAAATATACTGAAGTAAGGCTGCCAAGTGGACTTGAAAGCGGGGCAGAATTGCAGGAAACCGATTTCAGGAGGTAGACTGGAATTGCATTGAAAGCATAGGAAAAGAGGCAGAACGTCCACAATGATGCACTTGGCCAAAAAGGGCGTATGCGTTTTTTCCTGAATATATTCAGGAAAAAACGCATACGCCCTTTTTGGCCAACCAAGCAAGCTTGCAAAGGAAATCTGCACTACAATGAAGTCTCACTTCCCCCCGGTCAAAAGGGCCATCTGAAAAAAGTGTAAAATCCAGAAAGGCAGGACAGGCCATGGAGAACTGGGAGCCTTGTTATGCTGATGGGCGGGATGTAAATTGCCAACAGACACTCGGGAGAAGTGTATGGTGTTTCCTGAAACATCTAAAAAACAAAGCAACAGAGCCTAGGGCACTTCCACTTATGGTCCTATAGCTTAGGGAAATTAAAATCAAAAAGACACAGCCACCCCAAACATTGGGACGCCTCTGTTTACAAGAACCTCGTTTACAGTACAAGTTCAACATCGCAGAAAGTGAAAAATGGATAAAGAAGTTGTGGTATTTACTTACAAAGCAATATCACTCAGCAATGAAATCTATGTCATCAGGCCCTTAGCAGCACAATGAGTGGATTCAGGTATGATGATTCTAACTGAAATAAGTCACACAGAAAAAGAAACATCATAAGATATCAGTAATACACGGAATGTAAACTTGGCTACACAGGAACTGAATTACAGAACAGAACAGGGTCTCAAATTTAGAAAACCAACTTATGCTTGCTTAAGGGGAAAGGTGAGTTGGGGTGCTGCATAAAACCAGAGATTGAAATGAGCACAGATAAAGTTCCTTAAGCCAAATATGGAATAGACAAGAGCTACTCCTTGCTCAACGAAATGGACTCAACACCGCATATTAAATGCCTAAGAATGTACCTGACTAGTAAGTATCTTAAAACCTATGGATTGCTATGTCTCCGAAAGAGCATCAAGCATGTGTACAGGGGCATAAACGCAGCAGTGATAGGATTGGAGAGGTTCGGTGAGCAAATGAAGACCCTTTGAAGTCATATTGCATGGTACCCATTCCACGGGTTTCAACTACCCAGGTTTAAGGTATTCTTCCTTCAGCTAAAACATGCATGTGGAACCTAGAGTATGATCAACCATGTGATCGGGAGACGTGTTCAAATATGTCTCAGTTTTCGTACCCTGGTACTCGGGTGCAACATTCCAGACGCTTTACTAACACCCTCCCGACTTGGAGAGTCAGTCCCTTTAACCTCCTGTTTGGCCCAGTTTGCAATTTCTGCGGAAGATGAACAGGAATAGCGAGAACCAATGAGAGACTAGCTGGAGGTGTCTGGACGGGCAAATTTAACTCTCATTTCCCACCAGGAAGAGGAATTAACCAAAGGCTCAGCGTGCCGTGCCGGAACCAGATTAGGGCCTGAAGCCATCCTGCGGTGTTGCGGCCAGCTCAAAAGAAAGCGAGTTGAAGAAAGGAGCTCAGGGGCACTGTAATTCACAAACCTGCAGAGTTATAAATGACAGCTATCGTCCAAAAATATACTGAAGTAAGGCTGCCAAGAGGACTTGAAAGCGGGGCAGAATTGCAGGAAACCGATTTCAGGAGGTAGACTGGAATTGCATTGAAAGCATAGGAAAAGAGGCAGAACGTCCACAATGATGCACTTGGCCAAAAAGGGCGTATGCGTTTTTTCCTGAATATATTCAGGAAAAAACGCATACGCCCTTTTTGGCCAACCAAGCAAGCTTGCAAAGGAAATCTGCACTACAATGAAGTCTCACTTCCCCCCGGTCAAAAGGGCCATCTGAAAAAAGTGTAAAATCCAGAAAGGCAGGACAGGCCATGGAGAACTGGGAGCCTTGTTATGCTGATGGGCGGGATGTAAATTGCCAATAGACACTCGGGAGAAGTGTATGGTGTTTCCTGAAACATCTAAAAAACAAAGCAACAGAGCCTAGGGCACTTCCACTTATGGTCCTATAGCTTAGGGAAATTAAAATCAAAAAGACACAGCCACCCCAAAGTTTGGGACGCCTCTGTTTACAAGAACCTCGTTTACAGTACAAGTTCAACATCGCAGAAAGTGAAAAATGGATAAAGAAGTTGTGGTATTTACTTACAAAGCAATATCACTCAGCAATGAAATCTATGTCATCAGGCCCTTAGCAGCACAATGAGTGGCTTCAGGTATGATGATTCTAACTGAAATAAGTCACACAGAAAAAGAAACATCATAAGATATCAGTAATACACGGAATGTAAACTTGGCTACACAGGAACTGAATTACAGAACAGAACAGGGTCTCAAATTTAGAAAACCAACTTATGCTTGCTTAAGGGGAAAGGTGAGTTGGGGTGCTGCATAAAACCAGAGATTGAAATGAGCACAGATAAAGTTCCTTAAGCCAAATATGGAATAGACAAGAGCTACTCCTTGCTCAACGAAATGGACTCAACACCGCATATTAAATGCCTAAGAATGTACCTGACTAGTAAGTATCTTAAAACCTATGGATTGCTATGTCTCCGAAAGAGAATCAAGCATGTGTACAGGGGCATAAACGCAGCAGTGATAGGATTGGAGAGGTTCGGTGAGCAAATGAAGACCCTTTGAAGTCATATTGCATGGTACCCATTCCACGGGTTTCAACTACCCAGGTTTAAGGTATTCTTCCTTCAGCTAAAACATGCATGTGGAACCTAGAGTATGATCAACCATGTGATCGGGAGACGTGTTCAAATATGTCTCAGTTTTCGTACCCTGGTACTCGGGTGCAACATTCCAGACGCTTTACTAACACCCTCCCGACTTGGAGAGTCAGTCCCTTTAACCTCCTGTTTGGCCCAGTTTGCAATTTCTGCGGAAGATGAACAGGAATAGCGAGAACCAATGAGAGACTAGCTGGAGGTGTCTGGACGGGCAAATTTAACTCTCATTTCCCACCAGGAAGAGGAATTAACCAAAGGCTCAGCGTGCCGTGCCGGAACCAGATTAGGGCCTGAAGCCATCCTGCGGTGTTGCGGCCAGCTCAAAAGAAAGCGAGTTGAAGAAAGGAGCTCAGGGGCACTGTAATTCACAAACCTGCAGAGTTATAAATGACAGCTATCGTCCAAAAATATACTGAAGTAAGGCTGCCAAGAGGACTTGAAAGCGGGACAGAATTGCAGGAAACCGATTTCAGGAGGCAGACTGGAATTGCATTGAAAGCATAGGAAAAGAGGCAGAACGTCCACAATGATGCACTTGGCCAAAAAGGGCGTATGCGTTTTTTCCTGAATATATTCAGGAAAAAACGCATACGCCCTTTTTGGCCAACCAAGCAAGCTTGCAAAGGAAATCTGCACTACAATGAAGTCTCACTTCCCCCCGGTCAAAAGGGCCATCTGAAAAAAGTGTAAAATCCAGAAAGGCAGGACAGGCCATGGAGAACTGGGAGCCTTGTTATGCTGATGGGCGGGATGTAAATTGCCAATAGACACTCGGGAGAAGTGTATGGTGTTTCCTGAAACATCTAAAAAACAAAGCAACAGAGCCTAGGGCACTTCCACTTATGGTCCTATAGCTTAGGGAAATTAAAATCAAAAAGACACAGCCACCCCAAAGTTTGGGACGCCTCTGTTTACAAGAACCTCGTTTACAGTACAAGTTCAACATCGCAGAAAGTGAAAAATGGATAAAGAAGTTGTGGTATTTACTTACAAAGCAATATCACTCAGCAATGAAATCTATGTCATCAGGCCCTTAGCAGCACAATGAGTGGCTTCAGGTATGATGATTCTAACTGAAATAAGTCACACAGAAAAAGAAACATCATAAGATATCAGTAATACACGGAATGTAAACTTGGCTACACAGGAACTGAATTACAGAACAGAACAGGGTCTCAAATTTAGAAAACCAACTTATGCTTGCTTAAGGGGAAAGGTGAGTTGGGGTGCTGCATAAAACCAGAGATTGAAATGAGCACAGATAAAGTTCCTTAAGCCAAATATGGAATAGACAAGAGCTACTCCTTGCTCAACGAAATGGACTCAACACCGCATATTAAATGCCTAAGAATGTACCTGACTAGTAAGTATCTTAAAACCTATGGATTGCTATGTCTCCGAAAGAGAATCAAGCATGTGTACAGGGGCATAAACGCAGCAGTGATAGGATTGGAGAGGTTCGGTGAGCAAATGAAGACCCTTTGAAGTCATATTGCATGGTACCCATTCCACGGGTTTCAACTACCCAGGTTTAAGGTATTCTTCCTTCAGCTAAAACATGCATGTGGAACCTAGAGTATGATCAACCATGTGATCGGGAGACGTGTTCAAATATGTCTCAGTTTTCGTACCCTGGTACTCGGGTGCAACATTCCAGACGCTTTACTAACACCCTCCCGACTTGGAGAGTCAGTCCCTTTAACCTCCTGTTTGGCCCAGTTTGCAATTTCTGCGGAAGATGAACAGGAATAGCGAGAACCAATGAGAGACTAGCTGGAGGTGTCTGGACGGGCAAATTTAACTCTCATTTCCCACCAGGAAGAGGAATTAACCAAAGGCTCAGCGTGCCGTGCCGGAACCAGATTAGGGCCTGAAGCCATCCTGCGGTGTTGCGGCCAGCTCAAAAGAAAGCGAGTTGAAGAAAGGAGCTCAGGGGCACTGTAATTCACAAACCTGCAGAGTTATAAATGACAGCTATCGTCCAAAAATATACTGAAGTAAGGCTGCCAAGAGGACTTGAAAGCGGGACAGAATTGCAGGAAACCGATTTCAGGAGGCAGACTGGAATTGCATTGAAAGCATAGGAAAAGAGGCAGAACGTCCACAATGATGCACTTGGCCAAAAAGGGCGTATGCGTTTTTTCCTGAATATATTCAGGAAAAAACGCATACGCCCTTTTTGGCCAACCAAGCAAGCTTGCAAAGGAAATCTGCACTACAATGAAGTCTCACTTCCCCCCGGTCAAAAGGGCCATCTGAAAAAAGTGTAAAATCCAGAAAGGCAGGACAGGCCATGGAGAACTGGGAGCCTTGTTATGCTGATGGGCGGGATGTAAATTGCCAACAGACACTCGGGAGAAGTGTATGGTGTTTCCTGAAACATCTAAAAAACAAAGCAACAGAGCCTAGGGCACTTCCACTTATGGTCCTATAGCTTAGGGAAATTAAAATCAAAAAGACACAGCCACCCCAAAGTTTGGGACGCCTCTGTTTACAAGAACCTCGTTAACAGTACAAGTTCAACATCGCAGAAAGTGAAAAATGGATAAAGAAGTTGTGGTATTTACTTACAAAGCAATATCACTCAGCAATGAAATCTATGTCATCAGGCCCTTAGCAGCACAATGAGTGGATTCAGGTATGATGATTCTAACTGAAATAAGTCACACAGAAAAAGAAACATCATAAGATATCAGTAATACACGGAATGTAAACTTGGCTACACAGGAACTGAATTACAGAACAGAACAGGGTCTCAAATTTAGAAAACCACTTATGCTTGCTTAAGGGTAAAGGTGAGTTGGGGTGCTGCATAAAACCAGAGATTGAAATGAGCACAGATAAAGTTCCTTAAGCCAAATATGGAATAGACAAGAGCTACTCCTTGCTCAATGAAATGGACTCAACACCGCATATTAAATGCCTAAGAATGTACCTGACTAGTAAGTATCTTAAAACCTATGGATTGCTATGTCTCCGAAAGAGCATCAAGCATGTGTACAGGGGCATAAACGCAGCAGTGATAGGATTGGAGAGGTTCGGTGAGCAAATGAAGACCCTTTGAAGTCATATTGCATGGTACCCATTCCACGGGTTTCAACTACCCAGGTTTAAGGTATTCTTCCTTCAGCTAAAACATGCATGTGGAACCTAGAGTATGATCAACCATGTGATCGGGAGACGTGTTCAAATATGTCTCAGTTTTCGTACCCTGGTACTCGGGTGCAACATTCCAGACGCTTTACTAACACCCTCCCGACTTGGAGAGTCAGTCCCTTTAACCTCCTGTTTGGCCCAGTTTGCAATTTCTGCGGAAGATGAACAGGAATAGCGAGAACCAATGAGAGACTAGCTGGAGGTGTCTGGACGGGCAAATTTAACTCTCATTTCCCACCAGGAAGAGGAATTAACCAAAGGCTCAGCGTGCCGTGCCGGAACCAGATTAGGGCCTGAAGCCATCCTGCGGTGTTGCGGCCAGCTCAAAAGAAAGCGAGTTGAAGAAAGGAGCTCAGGGGCACTGTAATTCACAAACCTGCAGAGTTATAAATGACAGCTATCGTCCAAAAATATACTGAAGTAAGGCTGCCAAGAGGACTTGAAAGCGGGGCAGAATTGCAGGAAACCGATTTCAGGAGGTAGACTGGAATTGCATTGAAAGCATAGGAAAAGAGGCAGAACGTCCACAATGATGCACTTGGCCAAAAAGGGCGTATGCGTTTTTTCCTGAATATATTCAGGAAAAAACGCATACGCCCTTTTTGGCCAACCAAGCAAGCTTGCAAAGGAAATCTGCACTACAATGAAGTCTCACTTCCCCCCGGTCAAAAGGGCCATCTGAAAAAAGTGTAAAATCCAGAAAGGCAGGACAGGCCATGGAGAACTGGGAGCCTTGTTATGCTGATGGGCGGGATGTAAATTGCCAATAGACACTCGGGAGAAGTGTATGGTGTTTCCTGAAACATCTAAAAAACAAAGCAACAGAGCCTAGGGCACTTCCACTTATGGTCCTATAGCTTAGGGAAATTAAAATCAAAAAGACACAGCCACCCCAAAGTTTGGGACGCCTCTGTTTACAAGAACCTCGTTTACAGTACAAGTTCAACATCGCAGAAAGTGAAAAATGGATAAAGAAGTTGTGGTATTTACTTACAAAGCAATATCACTCAGCAATGAAATCTATGTCATCAGGCCCTTAGCAGCACAATGAGTGGCTTCAGGTATGATGATTCTAACTGAAATAAGTCACACAGAAAAAGAAACATCATAAGATATCAGTAATACACGGAATGTAAACTTGGCTACACAGGAACTGAATTACAGAACAGAACAGGGTCTCAAATTTAGAAAACCAACTTATGCTTGCTTAAGGGGAAAGGTGAGTTGGGGTGCTGCATAAAACCAGAGATTGAAATGAGCACAGATAAAGTTCCTTAAGCCAAATATGGAATAGACAAGAGCTACTCCTTGCTCAACGAAATGGACTCAACACCGCATATTAAATGCCTAAGAATGTACCTGACTAGTAAGTATCTTAAAACCTATGGATTGCTATGTCTCCGAAAGAGAATCAAGCATGTGTACAGGGGCATAAACGCAGCAGTGATAGGATTGGAGAGGTTCGGTGAGCAAATGAAGACCCTTTGAAGTCATATTGCATGGTACCCATTCCACGGGTTTCAACTACCCAGGTTTAAGGTATTCTTCCTTCAGCTAAAACATGCATGTGGAACCTAGAGTATGATCAACCATGTGATCGGGAGACGTGTTCAAATATGTCTCAGTTTTCGTACCCTGGTACTCGGGTGCAACATTCCAGACGCTTTACTAACACCCTCCCGACTTGGAGAGTCAGTCCCTTTAACCTCCTGTTTGGCCCAGTTTGCAATTTCTGCGGAAGATGAACAGGAATAGCGAGAACCAATGAGAGACTAGCTGGAGGTGTCTGGACGGGCAAATTTAACTCTCATTTCCCACCAGGAAGAGGAATTAACCAAAGGCTCAGCGTGCCGTGCCGGAACCAGATTAGGGCCTGAAGCCATCCTGCGGTGTTGCGGCCAGCTCAAAAGAAAGCGAGTTGAAGAAAGGAGCTCAGGGGCACTGTAATTCACAAACCTGCAGAGTTATAAATGACAGCTATCGTCCAAAAATATACTGAAGTAAGGCTGCCAAGAGGACTTGAAAGCGGGACAGAATTGCAGGAAACCGATTTCAGGAGGCAGACTGGAATTGCATTGAAAGCATAGGAAAAGAGGCAGAACGTCCACAATGATGCACTTGGCCAAAAAGGGCGTATGCGTTTTTTCCTGAATATATTCAGGAAAAAACGCATACGCCCTTTTTGGCCAACCAAGCAAGCTTGCAAAGGAAATCTGCACTACAATGAAGTCTCACTTCCCCCCGGTCAAAAGGGCCATCTGAAAAAAGTGTAAAATCCAGAAAGGCAGGACAGGCCATGGAGAACTGGGAGCCTTGTTATGCTGATGGGCGGGATGTAAATTGCCAACAGACACTCGGGAGAAGTGTATGGTGTTTCCTGAAACATCTAAAAAACAAAGCAACAGAGCCTAGGGCACTTCCACTTATGGTCCTATAGCTTAGGGAAATTAAAATCAAAAAGACACAGCCACCCCAAAGTTTGGGACGCCTCTGTTTACAAGAACCTCGTTTACAGTACAAGTTCAACATCGCAGAAAGTGAAAAATGGATAAAGAAGTTGTGGTATTTACTTACAAAGCAATATCACTCAGCAATGAAATCTATGTCATCAGGCCCTTAGCAGCACAATGAGTGGATTCAGGTATGATGATTCTAACTGAAATAAGTCACACAGAAAAAGAAACATCATAAGATATCAGTAATACACGGAATGTAAACTTGGCTACACAGGAACTGAATTACAGAACAGAACAGGGTCTCAAATTTAGAAAACCAACTTATGCTTGCTTAAGGGTAAAGGTGAGTTGGGGTGCTGCATAAAACCAGAGATTGAAATGAGCACAGATAAAGTTCCTTAAGCCAAATATGGAATAGACAAGAGCTACTCCTTGCTCAACGAAATGGACTCAACACCGCATATTAAATGCCTAAGAATGTACCTGACTAGTAAGTATCTTAAAACCTATGGATTGCTATGTCTCCGAAAGAGAATCAAGCATGTGTACAGGGGCATAAACGCAGCAGTGATAGGATTGGAGAGGTTCGGTGAGCAAATGAAGACCCTTTGAAGTCATATTGCATGGTACCCATTCCACGGGTTTCAACTACCCAGGTTTAAGGTATTCTTCCTTCAGCTAAAACATGCATGTGGAACCTAGAGTATGATCAACCATGTGATCGGGAGACGTGTTCAAATATGTCTCAGTTTTCGTACCCTGGTACTCGGGTGCAACATTCCAGACGCTTTACTAACACCCTCCCGACTTGGAGAGTCAGTCCCTTTAACCTCCTGTTTGGCCCAGTTTGCAATTTCTGCGGAAGATGAACAGGAATAGCGAGAACCAATGAGAGACTAGCTGGAGGTGTCTGGACGGGCAAATTTAACTCTCATTTCCCACCAGGAAGAGGAATTAACCAAAGGCTCAGCGTGCCGTGCCGGAACCAGATTAGGGCCTGAAGCCATCCTGCGGTGTTGCGGCCAGCTCAAAAGAAAGCGAGTTGAAGAAAGGAGCTCAGGGGCACTGTAATTCACAAACCTGCAGAGTTATAAATGACAGCTATCGTCCAAAAATATACTGAAGTAAGGCTGCCAAGTGGACTTGAAAGCGGGGCAGAATTGCAGGAAACCGATTTCAGGAGGTAGACTGGAATTGCATTGAAAGCATAGGAAAAGAGGCAGAACGTCCACAATGATGCACTTGGCCAAAAAGGGCGTATGCGTTTTTTCCTGAATATATTCAGGAAAAAACGCATACGCCCTTTTTGGCCAACCAAGCAAGCTTGCAAAGGAAATCTGCACTACAATGAAGTCTCACTTCCCCCCGGTCAAAAGGGCCATCTGAAAAAAGTGTAAAATCCAGAAAGGCAGGACAGGCCATGGAGAACTGGGAGCCTTGTTATGCTGATGGGCGGGATGTAAATTGCCAACAGACACTCGGGAGAAGTGTATGGTGTTTCCTGAAACATCTAAAAAACAAAGCAACAGAGCCTAGGGCACTTCCACTTATGGTCCTATAGCTTAGGGAAATTAAAATCAAAAAGACACAGCCACCCCAAACATTGGGACGCCTCTGTTTACAAGAACCTCGTTTACAGTACAAGTTCAACATCGCAGAAAGTGAAAAATGGATAAAGAAGTTGTGGTATTTACTTACAAAGCAATATCACTCAGCAATGAAATCTATGTCATCAGGCCCTTAGCAGCACAATGAGTGGATTCAGGTATGATGATTCTAACTGAAATAAGTCACACAGAAAAAGAAACATCATAAGATATCAGTAATACACGGAATGTAAACTTGGCTACACAGGAACTGAATTACAGAACAGAACAGGGTCTCAAATTTAGAAAACCAACTTATGCTTGCTTAAGGGTAAAGGTGAGTTGGGGTGCTGCATAAAACCAGAGATTGAAATGAGCACAGATAAAGTTCCTTAAGCCAAATATGGAATAGACAAGAGCTACTCCTTGCTCAACGAAATGGACTCAACACCGCATATTAAATGCCTAAGAATGTACCTGACTAGTAAGTATCTTAAAACCTATGGATTGCTATGTCTCCGAAAGAGAATCAAGCATGTGTACAGGGGCATAAACGCAGCAGTGATAGGATTGGAGAGGTTCGGTGAGCAAATGAAGACCCTTTGAAGTCATATTGCATGGTACCCATTCCACGGGTTTCAACTACCCAGGTTTAAGGTATTCTTCCTTCAGCTAAAACATGCATGTGGAACCTAGAGTATGATCAACCATGTGATCGGGAGACGTGTTCAAATATGTCTCAGTTTTCGTACCCTGGTACTCGGGTGCAACATTCCAGACGCTTTACTAACACCCTCCCGACTTGGAGAGTCAGTCCCTTTAACCTCCTGTTTGGCCCAGTTTGCAATTTCTGCGGAAGATGAACAGGAATAGCGAGAACCAATGAGAGACTAGCTGGAGGTGTCTGGACGGGCAAATTTAACTCTCATTTCCCACCAGGAAGAGGAATTAACCAAAGGCTCAGCGTGCCGTGCCGGAACCAGATTAGGGCCTGAAGCCATCCTGCGGTGTTGCGGCCAGCTCAAAAGAAAGCGAGTTGAAGAAAGGAGCTCAGGGGCACTGTAATTCACAAACCTGCAGAGTTATAAATGACAGCTATCGTCCAAAAATATACTGAAGTAAGGCTGCCAAGTGGACTTGAAAGCGGGGCAGAATTGCAGGAAACCGATTTCAGGAGGTAGACTGGAATTGCATTGAAAGCATAGGAAAAGAGGCAGAACGTCCACAATGATGCACTTGGCCAAAAAGGGCGTATGCGTTTTTTCCTGAATATATTCAGGAAAAAACGCATACGCCCTTTTTGGCCAACCAAGCAAGCTTGCAAAGGAAATCTGCACTACAATGAAGTCTCACTTCCCCCCGGTCAAAAGGGCCATCTGAAAAAAGTGTAAAATCCAGAAAGGCAGGACAGGCCATGGAGAACTGGGAGCCTTGTTATGCTGATGGGCGGGATGTAAATTGCCAACAGACACTCGGGAGAAGTGTATGGTGTTTCCTGAAACATCTAAAAAACAAAGCAACAGAGCCTAGGGCACTTCCACTTATGGTCCTATAGCTTAGGGAAATTAAAATCAAAAAGACACAGCCACCCCAAACATTGGGACGCCTCTGTTTACAAGAACCTCGTTTACAGTACAAGTTCAACATCGCAGAAAGTGAAAAATGGATAAAGAAGTTGTGGTATTTACTTACAAAGCAATATCACTCAGCAATGAAATCTATGTCATCAGGCCCTTAGCAGCACAATGAGTGGATTCAGGTATGATGATTCTAACTGAAATAAGTCACACAGAAAAAGAAACATCATAAGATATCAGTAATACACGGAATGTAAACTTGGCTACACAGGAACTGAATTACAGAACAGAACAGGGTCTCAAGTTTAGAAAACCAACTTATGCTTGCTTAAGGGTAAAGGTGAGTTGGGGTGCTGCATAAAACCAGAGATTGAAATGAGCACAGATAAAGTTCCTTAAGCCAAATATGGAATAGACAAGAGCTACTCCTTGCTCAACGAAATGGACTCAACACCGCATATTAAATGCCTAAGAATGTACCTGACTAGTAAGTATCTTAAAACCTATGGATTGCTATGTCTCCGAAAGAGAATCAAGCATGTGTACAGGGGCATAAACGCAGCAGTGATAGGATTGGAGAGGTTCGGTGAGCAAATGAAGACCCTTTGAAGTCATATTGCATGGTACCCATTCCACGGGTTTCAACTACCCAGGTTTAAGGTATTCTTCCTTCAGCTAAAACATGCATGTGGAACCTAGAGTATGATCAACCATGTGATCGGGAGACGTGTTCAAATATGTCTCAGTTTTCGTACCCTGGTACTCGGGTGCAACATTCCAGACGCTTTACTAACACCCTCCCGACTTGGAGAGTCAGTCCCTTTAACCTCCTGTTTGGCCCAGTTTGCAATTTCTGCGGAAGATGAACAGGAATAGCGAGAACCAATGAGAGACTAGCTGGAGGTGTCTGGACGGGCAAATTTAACTCTCATTTCCCACCAGGAAGAGGAATTAACCAAAGGCTCAGCGTGCCGTGCCGGAACCAGATTAGGGCCTGAAGCCATCCTGCGGTGTTGCGGCCAGCTCAAAAGAAAGCGAGTTGAAGAAAGGAGCTCAGGGGCACTGTAATTCACAAACCTGCAGAGTTATAAATGACAGCTATCGTCCAAAAATATACTGAAGTAAGGCTGCCAAGTGGACTTGAAAGCGGGGCAGAATTGCAGGAAACCGATTTCAGGAGGTAGACTGGAATTGCATTGAAAGCATAGGAAAAGAGGCAGAACGTCCACAATGATGCACTTGGCCAAAAAGGGCGTATGCGTTTTTTCCTGAATATATTCAGGAAAAAACGCATACGCCCTTTTTGGCCAACCAAGCAAGCTTGCAAAGGAAATCTGCACTACAATGAAGTCTCACTTCCCCCCGGTCAAAAGGGCCATCTGAAAAAAGTGTAAAATCCAGAAAGGCAGGACAGGCCATGGAGAACTGGGAGCCTTGTTATGCTGATGGGCGGGATGTAAATTGCCAACAGACACTCGGGAGAAGTGTATGGTGTTTCCTGAAACATCTAAAAAACAAAGCAACAGAGCCTAGGGCACTTCCACTTATGGTCCTATAGCTTAGGGAAATTAAAATCAAAAAGACACAGCCACCCCAAACATTGGGACGCCTCTGTTTACAAGAACCTCGTTTACAGTACAAGTTCAACATCGCAGAAAGTGAAAAATGGATAAAGAAGTTGTGGTATTTACTTACAAAGCAATATCACTCAGCAATGAAATCTATGTCATCAGGCCCTTAGCAGCACAATGAGTGGATTCAGGTATGATGATTCTAACTGAAATAAGTCACACAGAAAAAGAAACATCATAAGATATCAGTAATACACGGAATGTAAACTTGGCTACACAGGAACTGAATTACAGAACAGAACAGGGTCTCAAATTTAGAAAACCAACTTATGCTTGCTTAAGGGTAAAGGTGAGTTGGGGTGCTGCATAAAACCAGAGATTGAAATGAGCACAGATAAAGTTCCTTAAGCCAAATATGGAATAGACAAGAGCTACTCCTTGCTCAACGAAATGGACTCAACACCGCATATTAAATGCCTAAGAATGTACCTGACTAGTAAGTATCTTAAAACCTATGGATTGCTATGTCTCCGAAAGAGAATCAAGCATGTGTACAGGGGCATAAACGCAGCAGTGATAGGATTGGAGAGGTTCGGTGAGCAAATGAAGACCCTTTGAAGTCATATTGCATGGTACCCATTCCACGGGTTTCAACTACCCAGGTTTAAGGTATTCTTCCTTCAGCTAAAACATGCATGTGGAACCTAGAGTATGATCAACCATGTGATCGGGAGACGTGTTCAAATATGTCTCAGTTTTCGTACCCTGGTACTCGGGTGCAACATTCCAGACGCTTTACTAACACCCTCCCGACTTGGAGAGTCAGTCCCTTTAACCTCCTGTTTGGCCCAGTTTGCAATTTCTGCGGAAGATGAACAGGAATAGCGAGAACCAATGAGAGACTAGCTGGAGGTGTCTGGACGGGCAAATTTAACTCTCATTTCCCACCAGGAAGAGGAATTAACCAAAGGCTCAGCGTGCCGTGCCGGAACCAGATTAGGGCCTGAAGCCATCCTGCGGTGTTGCGGCCAGCTCAAAAGAAAGCGAGTTGAAGAAAGGAGCTCAGGGGCACTGTAATTCACAAACCTGCAGAGTTATAAATGACAGCTATCGTCCAAAAATATACTGAAGTAAGGCTGCCAAGTGGACTTGAAAGCGGGGCAGAATTGCAGGAAACCGATTTCAGGAGGTAGACTGGAATTGCATTGAAAGCATAGGAAAAGAGGCAGAACGTCCACAATGATGCACTTGGCCAAAAAGGGCGTATGCGTTTTTTCCTGAATATATTCAGGAAAAAACGCATACGCCCTTTTTGGCCAACCAAGCAAGCTTGCAAAGGAAATCTGCACTACAATGAAGTCTCACTTCCCCCCGGTCAAAAGGGCCATCTGAAAAAAGTGTAAAATCCAGAAAGGCAGGACAGGCCATGGAGAACTGGGAGCCTTGTTATGCTGATGGGCGGGATGTAAATTGCCAACAGACACTCGGGAGAAGTGTATGGTGTTTCCTGAAACATCTAAAAAACAAAGCAACAGAGCCTAGGGCACTTCCACTTATGGTCCTATAGCTTAGGGAAATTAAAATCAAAAAGACACAGCCACCCCAAACATTGGGACGCCTCTGTTTACAAGAACCTCGTTTACAGTACAAGTTCAACATCGCAGAAAGTGAAAAATGGATAAAGAAGTTGTGGTATTTACTTACAAAGCAATATCACTCAGCAATGAAATCTATGTCATCAGGCCCTTAGCAGCACAATGAGTGGATTCAGGTATGATGATTCTAACTGAAATAAGTCACACAGAAAAAGAAACATCATAAGATATCAGTAATACACGGAATGTAAACTTGGCTACACAGGAACTGAATTACAGAACAGAACAGGGTCTCAAGTTTAGAAAACCAACTTATGCTTGCTTAAGGGTAAAGGTGAGTTGGGGTGCTGCATAAAACCAGAGATTGAAATGAGCACAGATAAAGTTCCTTAAGCCAAATATGGAATAGACAAGAGCTACTCCTTGCTCAACGAAATGGACTCAACACCGCATATTAAATGCCTAAGAATGTACCTGACTAGTAAGTATCTTAAAACCTATGGATTGCTATGTCTCCGAAAGAGAATCAAGCATGTGTACAGGGGCATAAACGCAGCAGTGATAGGATTGGAGAGGTTCGGTGAGCAAATGAAGACCCTTTGAAGTCATATTGCATGGTACCCATTCCACGGGTTTCAACTACCCAGGTTTAAGGTATTCTTCCTTCAGCTAAAACATGCATGTGGAACCTAGAGTATGATCAACCATGTGATCGGGAGACGTGTTCAAATATGTCTCAGTTTTCGTACCCTGGTACTCGGGTGCAACATTCCAGACGCTTTACTAACACCCTCCCGACTTGGAGAGTCAGTCCCTTTAACCTCCTGTTTGGCCCAGTTTGCAATTTCTGCGGAAGATGAACAGGAATAGCGAGAACCAATGAGAGACTAGCTGGAGGTGTCTGGACGGGCAAATTTAACTCTCATTTCCCACCAGGAAGAGGAATTAACCAAAGGCTCAGCGTGCCGTGCCGGAACCAGATTAGGGCCTGAAGCCATCCTGCAGTGTTGCGGCCAGCTCAAAAGAAAGCGAGTTGAAGAAAGGAGCTCAGGGGCACTGTAATTCACAAACCTGCAGAGTTATAAATGACAGCTATCGTCCAAAAATATACTGAAGTAAGGCTGCCAAGAGGACTTGAAAACGGGGCAGAATTGCAGGAAACCGATTTCAGGAGGTAGACTGGAATTGCATTGAAAGCATAGGAAAAGAGGCAGAACGTCCACAATGATGCACTTGGCCAAAAAGGGCGTATGCGTTTTTTTCCTGAATATATTCAGGAAAAAACGCATACGCCCTTTTTGGCCAACCAAGCAAGCTTGCAAAGGAAATCTGCACTACAATGAAGTCTCACTTCCCCCCGGTCAAAAGGGCCATCTGAAAAAAGTGTAAAATCCAGAAAGGCAGGACAGGCCATGGAGAACTGGGAGCCTTGTTATGCTGATGGGCGGGATGTAAATTGCCAACAGACACTCGGGAGAAGTGTATGGTGTTTCCTGAAACATCTAAAAAACAAAGCAACAGAGCCTAGGGCACTTCCACTTATGGTCCTATAGCTTAGGGAAATTAAAATCAAAAAGACACAGCCACCCCAAACATTGGGACGCCTCTGTTTACAAGAACCTCGTTTACAGTACAAGTTCAACATTGCAGAAAGTGAAAAATGGATAAAGAAGTTGTGGTATTTACTTACAAAGCAATATCACTCAGCAATGAAATCTATGTCATCAGGCCCTTAGCAGCACAATGAGTGGATTCAGGTATGATGATTCTAACTGAAATAAGTCACACAGAAAAAGAAACATCATAAGATATCAGTAATACACGGAATGTAAACTTGGCTACACAGGAACTGAATTACAGAACAGAACAGGGTCTCAAATTTAGAAAACCAACTTATGCTTGCTTAAGGGGAAAGGTGAGTTGGGGTGCTGCATAAAACCAGAGATTGAAATGAGCACAGATAAAGTTCCTTAAGCCAAATATGGAATAGACAAGAGCTACTCCTTGCTCAACGAAATGGACTCAACACCGCATATTAAATGCCTAAGAATGTACCTGACTAGTAAGTATCTTAAAACCTATGGATTGCTATGTCTCCGAAAGAGAATCAAGCATGTGTACAGGGGCATAAACGCAGCAGTGATAGGATTGGAGAGGTTCGGTGAGCAAATGAAGACCCTTTGAAGTCATATTGCATGGTACCCATTCCACGGGTTTCAACTACCCAGGTTTAAGGTATTCTTCCTTCAGCTAAAACATGCATGTGGAACCTAGAGTATGATCAACCATGTGATCGGGAGACGTGTTCAAATATGTCTCAGTTTTCGTACCCTGGTACTCGGGTGCAACATTCCAGACGCTTTACTAACACCCTCCCGACTTGGAGAGTCAGTCCCTTTAACCTCCTGTTTGGCCCAGTTTGCAATTTCTGCGGAAGATGAACAGGAATAGCGAGAACCAATGAGAGACTAGCTGGAGGTGTCTGGACGGGCAAATTTAACTCTCATTTCCCACCAGGAAGAGGAATTAACCAAAGGCTCAGCGTGCCGTGCCGGAACCAGATTAGGGCCTGAAGCCATCCTGCGGTGTTGCGGCCAGCTCAAAAGAAAGCGAGTTGAAGAAAGGAGCTCAGGGGCACTGTAATTCACAAACCTGCAGAGTTATAAATGACAGCTATCGTCCAAAAATATACTGAAGTAAGGCTGCCAAGAGGACTTGAAAGCGGGGCAGAATTGCAGGAAACCGATTTCAGGAGGTAGACTGGAATTGCATTGAAAGCATAGGAAAAGAGGCAGAACGTCCACAATGATGCACTTGGCCAAAAAGGGCGTATGCGTTTTTTCCTGAATATATTCAGGAAAAAACGCATACGCCCTTTTTGGCCAACCAAGCAAGGTTGCAAAGGAAATCTTCACTACAATGTAGTCTCACTTCCCCCCGGTCAAAAGGGCCATCTGAAAAAAGTGTAAAATCCAGAAAGGCAGGACAGGCCATGGAGAACTGGGAGCCTTGTTATGCTGATGGGCGGGATGTAAATTGCCAACAGACACTCGGGAGAAGTGTATGGTGTTTCCTGAAACATCTAAAAAACAAAGCAACAGAGCCTAGGGCACTTCCACTTATGGTCCTATAGCTTAGGGAAATTAAAATCAAAAAGACACAGCCACCCCAAAGTTTGGGACGCCTCTGTTTACAAGAACCTCGTTTACAGTACAAGTTCAACATCGCAGAAAGTGAAAAATGGATAAAGAAGTTGTGGTATTTACTTACAAAACAATATCTCTCAGCAATGAAATCTATGTCATCAGGCCCTTAGCAGCACAATGAGTGGATTCAGGTATGATGATTCTAACTGAAATAAGTCACACAGAAAAAGAAACATCATAAGATATCAGTAATACACGGAATGTAAACTTGGCTACACAGGAACTGAATTACAGAACAGAACAGGGTCTCAAATTTAGAAAACCAACTTATGCTTGCTTAAGGGTAAAGGTGAGTTGGGGTGCTGCATAAAACCAGAGATTGAAATGAGCACAGATAAAGTTCCTTAAGCCAAATATGGAATAGACAAGAGCTACTCCTTGCTCAACGAAATGGACTCAACACCGCATATTAAATGCCTAAGAATGTACCTGACTAGTAAGTATCTTAAAACCTATGGATTGCTATGTCTCCGAAAGAGAATCAAGCATGTGTACAGGGGCATAAACGCAGCAGTGATAGGATTGGAGAGGTTCGGTGAGCAAATGAAGACCCTTTGAAGTCATATTGCATGGTACCCATTCCACGGGTTTCAACTACCCAGGTTTAAGGTATTCTTCCTTCAGCTAAAACATGCATGTGGAACCTAGAGTATGATCAACCATGTGATCGGGAGACGTGTTCAAATATGTCTCAGTTTTCGTACCCTGGTACTCGGGTGCAACATTCCAGACGCTTTACTAACACCCTCCCGACTTGGAGAGTCAGTCCCTTTAACCTCCTGTTTGGCTCAGTTTGCAATTTCTGCGGAAGATGAACAGGAATAGCGAGAACCAATGAGAGACTAGCTGGAGGTGTCTGGACGGGCAAATTTAACTCTCATTTCCCACCAGGAAGAGGAATTAACCAAAGGCTCAGCGTGCCGTGCCGGAACCAGATTAGGGCCTGAAGCCATCCTGCGGTGTTGCGGCCAGCTCAAAAGAAAGCGAGTTGAAGAAAGGAGCTCAGGGGCACTGTAATTCACAAACCTGCAGAGTTATAAATGACAGCTATCGTCCAAAAATATACTGAAGTAAGGCTGCCAAGTGGACTTGAAAGCGGGGCAGAATTGCAGGAAACCGATTTCAGGAGGTAGACTGGAATTGCATTGAAAGCATAGGAAAAGAGGCAGAACGTCCACAATGATGCACTTGGCCAAAAAGGGCGTATGCGTTTTTTCCTGAATATATTCAGGAAAAAACGCATACGCCCTTTTTGGCCAACCAAGCAAGCTTGCAAAGGAAATCTGCACTACAATGAAGTCTCACTTCCCCCCGGTCAAAAGGGCCATCTGAAAAAAGTGTAAAATCCAGAAAGGCAGGACAGGCCATGGAGAACTGGGAGCCTTGTTATGCTGATGGGCGGGATGTAAATTGCCAACAGACACTCGGGAGAAGTGTATGGTGTTTCCTGAAACATCTAAAAAACAAAGCAACAGAGCCTAGGGCACTTCCACTTATGGTCCTATAGCTTAGGGAAATTAAAATCAAAAAGACACAGCCACCCCAAACATTGGGACGCCTCTGTTTACAAGAACCTCGTTTACAGTACAAGTTCAACATCGCAGAAAGTGAAAAATGGATAAAGAAGTTGTGGTATTTACTTACAAAGCAATATCACTCAGCAATGAAATCTATGTCATCAGGCCCTTAGCAGCACAATGAGTGGATTCAGGTATGATGATTCTAACTGAAATAAGTCACACAGAAAAAGAAACATCATAAGATATCAGTAATACACGGAATGTAAACTTGGCTACACAGGAACTGAATTACAGAACAGAACAAGGTCTCAAATTTAGAAAACCAACTTATGCTTGCTTAAGGGGAAAGGTGAGTTGGGGTGCTGCATAAAACCAGAGATTGAAATGAGCACAGATAAAGTTCCTTAAGCCAAATATGGAATAGACAAGAGCTACTCCTTGCTCAACGAAATGGACTCAACACCGCATATTAAATGCCTAAGAATGTACCTGACTAGTAAGTATCTTAAAACCTATGGATTGCTATGTCTCCGAAAGAGAATCAAGCATGTGTACAGGGGCATAAACGCAGCAGTGATAGGATTGGAGAGGTTCGGTGAGCAAATGAAGACCCTTTGAAGTCATATTGCATGGTACCCATTCCACGGGTTTCAACTACCCAGGTTTAAGGTATTCTTCCTTCAGCTAAAACATGCATGTGGAACCTAGAGTATGATCAACCATGTGATCGGGAGACTTGTTCAAATATGTCTCAGTTTTCGTACCCTGGTACTCGGGTGCAACATTCCAGACGCTTTACTAACACCCTCCCGACTTGGAGAGTCAGTCCCTTTAACCTCCTGTTTGGCCCAGTTTGCAATTTCTGCGGAAGATGAACAGGAATAGCGAGAACCAATGAGAGACTAGCTGGAGGTGTCTGGACGGGCAAATTTAACTCTCATTTCCCACCAGGAAGAGGAATTAACCAAAGGCTCAGCGTGCCGTGCCGGAACCAGATTAGGGCCTGAAGCCATCCTGCGGTGTTGCGGCCAGCTCAAAAGAAAGCGAGTTGAAGAAAGGAGCTCAGGGGCACTGTAATTCACAAACCTGCAGAGTTATAAATGACAGCTATCGTCCAAAAATATACTGAAGTAAGGCTGCCAAGAGGACTTGAAAGCGGGGCAGAATTGCAGGAAACCGATTTCAGGAGGTAGACTGGAATTGCATTGAAAGCATAGGAAAAGAGGCAGAACGTCCACAATGATGCACTTGGCCAAAAAGGGCGTATGCGTTTTTTCCTGAATATATTCAGGAAAAAACGCATACGCCCTTTTTGGCCAACCAAGCAAGCTTGCAAAGGAAATCTGCACTACAATGAAGTCTCACTTCCCCCCGGTCAAAAGGGCCATCTGAAAAAAGTGTAAAATCCAGAAAGGCAGGACAGGCCATGGAGAACTGGGAGCCTTGTTATGCTGATGGGCGGGATGTAAATTGCCAACAGACACTTGGGAGAAGTGTATGGTGTTTCCTGAAACATCTAAAAAACAAAGCAACAGAGCCTAGGGCACTTCCACTTATGGTCCTATAGCTTAGGGAAATTAAAATCAAAAAGACACAGCCACCCCAAAGTTTGGGACGCCTCTGTTTACAAGAACCTCGTTAACAGTACAAGTTCAACATCGCAGAAAGTGAAAAATGGATAAAGAAGTTGTGGTATTTACTTACAAAGCAATATCACTCAGCAATGAAATCTATGTCATCAGGCCCTTAGCAGCACAATGAGTGGATTCAGGTATGATGATTCTAACTGAAATAAGTCACACAGAAAAAGAAACATCATAAGATATCAGTAATACACGGAATGTAAACTTGGCTACACAGGAACTGAATTACAGAACAGAACAGGGTCTCAAATTTAGAAAACCACTTATGCTTGCTTAAGGGTAAAGGTGAGTTGGGGTGCTGCATAAAACCAGAGATTGAAATGAGCACAGATAAAGTTCCTTAAGCCAAATATGGAATAGACAAGAGCTACTCCTTGCTCAACGAAATGGACTCAACACCGCATATTAAATGCCTAAGAATGTACCTGACTAGTAAGTATCTTAAAACCTATGGATTGCTATGTCTCCGAAAGAGCATCAAGCATGTGTACAGGGGCATAAACGCAGCAGTGATAGGATTGGAGAGGTTCGGTGAGCAAATGAAGACCCTTTGAAGTCATATTGTATGGTACCCATTCCACGGGTTTCAACTACCCAGGTTTAAGGTATTCTTCCTTCAGCTAAAACATGCATGTGGAACCTAGAGTATGATCAACCATGTGATCGGGAGACGTGTTCAAATATGTCTCAGTTTTCGTACCCTGGTACTCGGGTGCAACATTCCAGACGCTTTACTAACACCCTCCCGACTTGGAGAGTCAGTCCCTTTAACCTCCTGTTTGGCCCAGTTTGCAATTTCTGCGGAAGATGAACAGGAATAGCGAGAACCAATGAGAGACTAGCTGGAGGTGTCTGGACGGGCAAATTTAACTCTCATTTCCCACCAGGAAGAGGAATTAACCAAAGGCTCAGCGTGCCGTGCCGGAACCAGATTAGGGCCTGAAGCCATCCTGCGGTGTTGCGGCCAGCTCAAAAGAAAGCGAGTTGAAGAAAGGAGCTCAGGGGCACTGTAATTCACAAACCTGCAGAGTTATAAATGACAGCTATCGTCCAAAAATATACTGAAGTAAGGCTGCCAAGAGGACTTGAAAGCGGGGCAGAATTGCAGGAAACCGATTTCAGGAGGTAGACTGGAATTGCATTGAAAGCATAGGAAAAGAGGCAGAACGTCCACAATGATGCACTTGGCCAAAAAGGGCGTATGCGTTTTTTCCTGAATATATTCAGGAAAAAACGCATACGCCCTTTTTGGCCAACCAAGCAAGCTTGCAAAGGAAATCTGCACTACAATGAAGTCTCACTTCCCCCCGGTCAAAAGGGCCATCTGAAAAAAGTGTAAAATCCAGAAAGGCAGGACAGGCCATGGAGAACTGGGAGCCTTGTTATGCTGATGGGCGGGATGTAAATTGCCAATAGACACTCGGGAGAAGTGTATGGTGTTTCCTGAAACATCTAAAAAACAAAGCAACAGAGCCTAGGGCACTTCCACTTATGGTCCTATAGCTTAGGGAAATTAAAATCAAAAAGACACAGCCACCCCAAAGTTTGGGACGCCTCTGTTTACAAGAACCTCGTTTACAGTACAAGTTCAACATCGCAGAAAGTGAAAAATGGATAAAGAAGTTGTGGTATTTACTTACAAAGCAATATCACTCAGCAATGAAATCTATGTCATCAGGCCCTTAGCAGCACAATGAGTGGCTTCAGGTATGATGATTCTAACTGAAATAAGTCACACAGAAAAAGAAACATCATAAGATATCAGTAATACACGGAATGTAAACTTGGCTACACAGGAACTGAATTACAGAACAGAACAGGGTCTCAAATTTAGAAAACCAACTTATGCTTGCTTAAGGGGAAAGGTGAGTTGGGGTGCTGCATAAAACCAGAGATTGAAATGAGCACAGATAAAGTTCCTTAAGCCAAATATGGAATAGACAAGAGCTACTCCTTGCTCAACGAAATGGACTCAACACCGCATATTAAATGCCTAAGAATGTACCTGACTAGTAAGTATCTTAAAACCTATGGATTGCTATGTCTCCGAAAGAGAATCAAGCATGTGTACAGGGGCATAAACGCAGCAGTGATAGGATTGGAGAGGTTCGGTGAGCAAATGAAGACCCTTTGAAGTCATATTGCATGGTACCCATTCCACGGGTTTCAACTACCCAGGTTTAAGGTATTCTTCCTTCAGCTAAAACATGCATGTGGAACCTAGAGTATGATCAACCATGTGATCGGGAGACGTGTTCAAATATGTCTCAGTTTTCGTACCCTGGTACTCGGGTGCAACATTCCAGACGCTTTACTAACACCCTCCCGACTTGGAGAGTCAGTCCCTTTAACCTCCTGTTTGGCCCAGTTTGCAATTTCTGCGGAAGATGAACAGGAATAGCGAGAACCAATGAGAGACTAGCTGGAGGTGTCTGGACGGGCAAATTTAACTCTCATTTCCCACCAGGAAGAGGAATTAACCAAAGGCTCAGCGTGCCGTGCCGGAACCAGATTAGGGCCTGAAGCCATCCTGCGGTGTTGCGGCCAGCTCAAAAGAAAGCGAGTTGAAGAAAGGAGCTCAGGGGCACTGTAATTCACAAACCTGCAGAGTTATAAATGACAGCTATCGTCCAAAAATATACTGAAGTAAGGCTGCCAAGAGGACTTGAAAGCGGGACAGAATTGCAGGAAACCGATTTCAGGAGGCAGACTGGAATTGCATTGAAAGCATAGGAAAAGAGGCAGAACGTCCACAATGATGCACTTGGCCAAAAAGGGCGTATGCGTTTTTTCCTGAATATATTCAGGAAAAAACGCATACGCCCTTTTTGGCCAACCAAGCAAGCTTGCAAAGGAAATCTGCACTACAATGAAGTCTCACTTCCCCCCGGTCAAAAGGGCCATCTGAAAAAAGTGTAAAATCCAGAAAGGCAGGACAGGCCATGGAGAACTGGGAGCCTTGTTATGCTGATGGGCGGGATGTAAATTGCCAACAGACACTCGGGAGAAGTGTATGGTGTTTCCTGAAACATCTAAAAAACAAAGCAACAGAGCCTAGGGCACTTCCACTTATGGTCCTATAGCTTAGGGAAATTAAAATCAAAAAGACACAGCCACCCCAAAGTTTGGGACGCCTCTGTTTACAAGAACCTCGTTAACAGTACAAGTTCAACATCGCAGAAAGTGAAAAATGGATAAAGAAGTTGTGGTATTTACTTACAAAGCAATATCACTCAGCAATGAAATCTATGTCATCAGGCCCTTAGCAGCACAATGAGTGGATTCAGGTATGATGATTCTAACTGAAATAAGTCACACAGAAAAAGAAACATCATAAGATATCAGTAATACACGGAATGTAAACTTGGCTACACAGGAACTGAATTACAGAACAGAACAGGGTCTCAAATTTAGAAAACCACTTATGCTTGCTTAAGGGTAAAGGTGAGTTGGGGTGCTGCATAAAACCAGAGATTGAAATGAGCACAGATAAAGTTCCTTAAGCCAAATATGGAATAGACAAGAGCTACTCCTTGCTCAACGAAATGGACTCAACACCGCATATTAAATGCCTAAGAATGTACCTGACTAGTAAGTATCTTAAAACCTATGGATTGCTATGTCTCCGAAAGAGCATCAAGCATGTGTACAGGGGCATAAACGCAGCAGTGATAGGATTGGAGAGGTTCGGTGAGCAAATGAAGACCCTTTGAAGTCATATTGCATGGTACCCATTCCACGGGTTTCAACTACCCAGGTTTAAGGTATTCTTCCTTCAGCTAAAACATGCATGTGGAACCTAGAGTATGATCAACCATGTGATCGGGAGACGTGTTCAAATATGTCTCAGTTTTCGTACCCTGGTACTCGGGTGCAACATTCCAGACGCTTTACTAACACCCTCCCGACTTGGAGAGTCAGTCCCTTTAACCTCCTGTTTGGCCCAGTTTGCAATTTCTGCGGAAGATGAACAGGAATAGCGAGAACCAATGAGAGACTAGCTGGAGGTGTCTGGACGGGCAAATTTAACTCTCATTTCCCACCAGGAAGAGGAATTAACCAAAGGCTCAGCGTGCCGTGCCGGAACCAGATTAGGGCCTGAAGCCATCCTGCGGTGTTGCGGCCAGCTCAAAAGAAAGCGAGTTGAAGAAAGGAGCTCAGGGGCACTGTAATTCACAAACCTGCAGAGTTATAAATGACAGCTATCGTCCAAAAATATACTGAAGTAAGGCTGCCAAGAGGACTTGAAAGCGGGGCAGAATTGCAGGAAACCGATTTCAGGAGGTAGACTGGAATTGCATTGAAAGCATAGGAAAAGAGGCAGAACGTCCACAATGATGCACTTGGCCAAAAAGGGCGTATGCGTTTTTTCCTGAATATATTCAGGAAAAAACGCATACGCCCTTTTTGGCCAACCAAGCAAGCTTGCAAAGGAAATCTGCACTACAATGAAGTCTCACTTCCCCCCGGTCAAAAGGGCCATCTGAAAAAAGTGTAAAATCCAGAAAGGCAGGACAGGCCATGGAGAACTGGGAGCCTTGTTATGCTGATGGGCGGGATGTAAATTGCCAATAGACACTCGGGAGAAGTGTATGGTGTTTCCTGAAACATCTAAAAAACAAAGCAACAGAGCCTAGGGCACTTCCACTTATGGTCCTATAGCTTAGGGAAATTAAAATCAAAAAGACACAGCCACCCCAAAGTTTGGGACGCCTCTGTTTACAAGAACCTCGTTTACAGTACAAGTTCAACATCGCAGAAAGTGAAAAATGGATAAAGAAGTTGTGGTATTTACTTACAAAGCAATATCACTCAGCAATGAAATCTATGTCATCAGGCCCTTAGCAGCACAATGAGTGGCTTCAGGTATGATGATTCTAACTGAAATAAGTCACACAGAAAAAGAAACATCATAAGATATCAGTAATACACGGAATGTAAACTTGGCTACACAGGAACTGAATTACAGAACAGAACAGGGTCTCAAATTTAGAAAACCAACTTATGCTTGCTTAAGGGGAAAGGTGAGTTGGGGTGCTGCATAAAACCAGAGATTGAAATGAGCACAGATAAAGTTCCTTAAGCCAAATATGGAATAGACAAGAGCTACTCCTTGCTCAACGAAATGGACTCAACACCGCATATTAAATGCCTAAGAATGTACCTGACTAGTAAGTATCTTAAAACCTATGGATTGCTATGTCTCCGAAAGAGAATCAAGCATGTGTACAGGGGCATAAACGCAGCAGTGATAGGATTGGAGAGGTTCGGTGAGCAAATGAAGACCCTTTGAAGTCATATTGCATGGTACCCATTCCACGGGTTTCAACTACCCAGGTTTAAGGTATTCTTCCTTCAGCTAAAACATGCATGTGGAACCTAGAGTATGATCAACCATGTGATCGGGAGACGTGTTCAAATATGTCTCAGTTTTCGTACCCTGGTACTCGGGTGCAACATTCCAGACGCTTTACTAACACCCTCCCGACTTGGAGAGTCAGTCCCTTTAACCTCCTGTTTGGCCCAGTTTGCAATTTCTGCGGAAGATGAACAGGAATAGCGAGAACCAATGAGAGACTAGCTGGAGGTGTCTGGACGGGCAAATTTAACTCTCATTTCCCACCAGGAAGAGGAATTAACCAAAGGCTCAGCGTGCCGTGCCGGAACCAGATTAGGGCCTGAAGCCATCCTGCGGTGTTGCGGCCAGCTCAAAAGAAAGCGAGTTGAAGAAAGGAGCTCAGGGGCACTGTAATTCACAAACCTGCAGAGTTATAAATGACAGCTATCGTCCAAAAATATACTGAAGTAAGGCTGCCAAGAGGACTTGAAAGCGGGACAGAATTGCAGGAAACCGATTTCAGGAGGCAGACTGGAATTGCATTGAAAGCATAGGAAAAGAGGCAGAACGTCCACAATGATGCACTTGGCCAAAAAGGGCGTATGCGTTTTTTCCTGAATATATTCAGGAAAAAACGCATACGCCCTTTTTGGCCAACCAAGCAAGCTTGCAAAGGAAATCTGCACTACAATGAAGTCTCACTTCCCCCCGGTCAAAAGGGCCATCTGAAAAAAGTGTAAAATCCAGAAAGGCAGGACAGGCCATGGAGAACTGGGAGCCTTGTTATGCTGATGGGCGGGATGTAAATTGCCAACAGACACTCGGGAGAAGTGTATGGTGTTTCCTGAAACATCTAAAAAACAAAGCAACAGAGCCTAGGGCACTTCCACTTATGGTCCTATAGCTTAGGGAAATTAAAATCAAAAAGACACAGCCACCCCAAAGTTTGGGACGCCTCTGTTTACAAGAACCTCGTTTACAGTACAAGTTCAACATCGCAGAAAGTGAAAAATGGATAAAGAAGTTGTGGTATTTACTTACAAAGCAATATCACTCAGCAATGAAATCTATGTCATCAGGCCCTTAGCAGCACAATGAGTGGATTCAGGTATGATGATTCTAACTGAAATAAGTCACACAGAAAAAGAAACATCATAAGATATCAGTAATACACGGAATGTAAACTTGGCTACACAGGAACTGAATTACAGAACAGAACAGGGTCTCAAATTTAGAAAACCAACTTATGCTTGCTTAAGGGGAAAGGTGAGTTGGGGTGCTGCATAAAACCAGAGATTGAAATGAGCACAGATAAAGTTCCTTAAGCCAAATATGGAATAGACAAGAGCTACTCCTTGCTCAACGAAATGGACTCAACACCGCATATTAAATGCCTAAGAATGTACCTGACTAGTAAGTATCTTAAAACCTATGGATTGCTATGTCTCCGAAAGAGAATCAAGCATGTGTACAGGGGCATAAACGCAGCAGTGATAGGATTGGAGAGGTTCGGTGAGCAAATGAAGACCCTTTGAAGTCATATTGCATGGTACCCATTCCACGGGTTTCAACTACCCAGGTTTAAGGTATTCTTCCTTCAGCTAAAACATGCATGTGGAACCTAGAGTATGATCAACCATGTGATCGGGAGACGTGTTCAAATATGTCTCAGTTTTCGTACCCTGGTACTCGGGTGCAACATTCCAGACGCTTTACTAACACCCTCCCGACTTGGAGAGTCAGTCCCTTTAACCTCCTGTTTGGCCCAGTTTGCAATTTCTGCGGAAGATGAACAGGAATAGCGAGAACCAATGAGAGACTAGCTGGAGGTGTCTGGACGGGCAAATTTAACTCTCATTTCCCACCAGGAAGAGGAATTAACCAAAGGCTCAGCGTGCCGTGCCGGAACCAGATTAGGGCCTGAAGCCATCCTGCGGTGTTGCGGCCAGCTCAAAAGAAAGCGAGTTGAAGAAAGGAGCTCAGGGGCACTGTAATTCACAAACCTGCAGAGTTATAAATGACAGCTATCGTCCAAAAATATACTGAAGTAAGGCTGCCAAGTGGACTTGAAAGCGGGGCAGAATTGCAGGAAACCGATTTCAGGAGGTAGACTGGAATTGCATTGAAAGCATAGGAAAAGAGGCAGAACGTCCACAATGATGCACTTGGCCAAAAAGGGCGTATGCGTTTTTTCCTGAATATATTCAGGAAAAAACGCATACGCCCTTTTTGGCCAACCAAGCAAGCTTGCAAAGGAAATCTGCACTACAATGAAGTCTCACTTCCCCCCGGTCAAAAGGGCCATCTGAAAAAAGTGTAAAATCCAGAAAGGCAGGACAGGCCATGGAGAACTGGGAGCCTTGTTATGCTGATGGGCGGGATGTAAATTGCCAACAGACACTCGGGAGAAGTGTATGGTGTTTCCTGAAACATCTAAAAAACAAAGCAACAGAGCCTAGGGCACTTCCACTTATGGTCCTATAGCTTAGGGAAATTAAAATCAAAAAGACACAGCCACCCCAAACATTGGGACGCCTCTGTTTACAAGAACCTCGTTTACAGTACAAGTTCAACATCGCAGAAAGTGAAAAATGGATAAAGAAGTTGTGGTATTTACTTACAAAGCAATATCACTCAGCAATGAAATCTATGTCATCAGGCCCTTAGCAGCACAATGAGTGGATTCAGGTATGATGATTCTAACTGAAATAAGTCACACAGAAAAAGAAACATCATAAGATATCAGTAATACACGGAATGTAAACTTGGCTACACAGGAACTGAATTACAGAACAGAACAGGGTCTCAAATTTAGAAAACCAACTTATGCTTGCTTAAGGGTAAAGGTGAGTTGGGGTGCTGCATAAAACCAGAGATTGAAATGAGCACAGATAAAGTTCCTTAAGCCAAATATGGAATAGACAAGAGCTACTCCTTGCTCAACGAAATGGACTCAACACCGCATATTAAATGCCTAAGAATGTACCTGACTAGTAAGTATCTTAAAACCTATGGATTGCTATGTCTCCGAAAGAGAATCAAGCATGTGTACAGGGGCATAAACGCAGCAGTGATAGGATTGGAGAGGTTCGGTGAGCAAATGAAGACCCTTTGAAGTCATATTGCATGGTACCCATTCCACGGGTTTCAACTACCCAGGTTTAAGGTATTCTTCCTTCAGCTAAAACATGCATGTGGAACCTAGAGTATGATCAACCATGTGATCGGGAGACGTGTTCAAATATGTCTCAGTTTTCGTACCCTGGTACTCGGGTGCAACATTCCAGACGCTTTACTAACACCCTCCCGACTTGGAGAGTCAGTCCCTTTAACCTCCTGTTTGGCCCAGTTTGCAATTTCTGCGGAAGATGAACAGGAATAGCGAGAACCAATGAGAGACTAGCTGGAGGTGTCTGGACGGGCAAATTTAACTCTCATTTCCCACCAGGAAGAGGAATTAACCAAAGGCTCAGCGTGCCGTGCCGGAACCAGATTAGGGCCTGAAGCCATCCTGCGGTGTTGCGGCCAGCTCAAAAGAAAGCGAGTTGAAGAAAGGAGCTCAGGGGCACTGTAATTCACAAACCTGCAGAGTTATAAATGACAGCTATCGTCCAAAAATATACTGAAGTAAGGCTGCCAAGTGGACTTGAAAGCGGGGCAGAATTGCAGGAAACCGATTTCAGGAGGTAGACTGGAATTGCATTGAAAGCATAGGAAAAGAGGCAGAACGTCCACAATGATGCACTTGGCCAAAAAGGGCGTATGCGTTTTTTCCTGAATATATTCAGGAAAAAACGCATACGCCCTTTTTGGCCAACCAAGCAAGCTTGCAAAGGAAATCTGCACTACAATGAAGTCTCACTTCCCCCCGGTCAAAAGGGCCATCTGAAAAAAGTGTAAAATCCAGAAAGGCAGGACAGGCCATGGAGAACTGGGAGCCTTGTTATGCTGATGGGCGGGATGTAAATTGCCAACAGACACTCGGGAGAAGTGTATGGTGTTTCCTGAAACATCTAAAAAACAAAGCAACAGAGCCTAGGGCACTTCCACTTATGGTCCTATAGCTTAGGGAAATTAAAATCAAAAAGACACAGCCACCCCAAACATTGGGACGCCTCTGTTTACAAGAACCTCGTTTACAGTACAAGTTCAACATCGCAGAAAGTGAAAAATGGATAAAGAAGTTGTGGTATTTACTTACAAAGCAATATCACTCAGCAATGAAATCTATGTCATCAGGCCCTTAGCAGCACAATGAGTGGATTCAGGTATGATGATTCTAACTGAAATAAGTCACACAGAAAAAGAAACATCATAAGATATCAGTAATACACGGAATGTAAACTTGGCTACACAGGAACTGAATTACAGAACAGAACAGGGTCTCAAGTTTAGAAAACCAACTTATGCTTGCTTAAGGGTAAAGGTGAGTTGGGGTGCTGCATAAAACCAGAGATTGAAATGAGCACAGATAAAGTTCCTTAAGCCAAATATGGAATAGACAAGAGCTACTCCTTGCTCAACGAAATGGACTCAACACCGCATATTAAATGCCTAAGAATGTACCTGACTAGTAAGTATCTTAAAACCTATGGATTGCTATGTCTCCGAAAGAGAATCAAGCATGTGTACAGGGGCATAAACGCAGCAGTGATAGGATTGGAGAGGTTCGGTGAGCAAATGAAGACCCTTTGAAGTCATATTGCATGGTACCCATTCCACGGGTTTCAACTACCCAGGTTTAAGGTATTCTTCCTTCAGCTAAAACATGCATGTGGAACCTAGAGTATGATCAACCATGTGATCGGGAGACGTGTTCAAATATGTCTCAGTTTTCGTACCCTGGTACTCGGGTGCAACATTCCAGACGCTTTACTAACACCCTCCCGACTTGGAGAGTCAGTCCCTTTAACCTCCTGTTTGGCCCAGTTTGCAATTTCTGCGGAAGATGAACAGGAATAGCGAGAACCAATGAGAGACTAGCTGGAGGTGTCTGGACGGGCAAATTTAACTCTCATTTCCCACCAGGAAGAGGAATTAACCAAAGGCTCAGCGTGCCGTGCCGGAACCAGATTAGGGCCTGAAGCCATCCTGCGGTGTTGCGGCCAGCTCAAAAGAAAGCGAGTTGAAGAAAGGAGCTCAGGGGCACTGTAATTCACAAACCTGCAGAGTTATAAATGACAGCTATCGTCCAAAAATATACTGAAGTAAGGCTGCCAAGTGGACTTGAAAGCGGGGCAGAATTGCAGGAAACCGATTTCAGGAGGTAGACTGGAATTGCATTGAAAGCATAGGAAAAGAGGCAGAACGTCCACAATGATGCACTTGGCCAAAAAGGGCGTATGCGTTTTTTCCTGAATATATTCAGGAAAAAACGCATACGCCCTTTTTGGCCAACCAAGCAAGCTTGCAAAGGAAATCTGCACTACAATGAAGTCTCACTTCCCCCCGGTCAAAAGGGCCATCTGAAAAAAGTGTAAAATCCAGAAAGGCAGGACAGGCCATGGAGAACTGGGAGCCTTGTTATGCTGATGGGCGGGATGTAAATTGCCAACAGACACTCGGGAGAAGTGTATGGTGTTTCCTGAAACATCTAAAAAACAAAGCAACAGAGCCTAGGGCACTTCCACTTATGGTCCTATAGCTTAGGGAAATTAAAATCAAAAAGACACAGCCACCCCAAACATTGGGACGCCTCTGTTTACAAGAACCTCGTTTACAGTACAAGTTCAACATCGCAGAAAGTGAAAAATGGATAAAGAAGTTGTGGTATTTACTTACAAAGCAATATCACTCAGCAATGAAATCTATGTCATCAGGCCCTTAGCAGCACAATGAGTGGATTCAGGTATGATGATTCTAACTGAAATAAGTCACACAGAAAAAGAAACATCATAAGATATCAGTAATACACGGAATGTAAACTTGGCTACACAGGAACTGAATTACAGAACAGAACAGGGTCTCAAATTTAGAAAACCAACTTATGCTTGCTTAAGGGTAAAGGTGAGTTGGGGTGCTGCATAAAACCAGAGATTGAAATGAGCACAGATAAAGTTCCTTAAGCCAAATATGGAATAGACAAGAGCTACTCCTTGCTCAACGAAATGGACTCAACACCGCATATTAAATGCCTAAGAATGTACCTGACTAGTAAGTATCTTAAAACCTATGGATTGCTATGTCTCCGAAAGAGAATCAAGCATGTGTACAGGGGCATAAACGCAGCAGTGATAGGATTGGAGAGGTTCGGTGAGCAAATGAAGACCCTTTGAAGTCATATTGCATGGTACCCATTCCACGGGTTTCAACTACCCAGGTTTAAGGTATTCTTCCTTCAGCTAAAACATGCATGTGGAACCTAGAGTATGATCAACCATGTGATCGGGAGACGTGTTCAAATATGTCTCAGTTTTCGTACCCTGGTACTCGGGTGCAACATTCCAGACGCTTTACTAACACCCTCCCGACTTGGAGAGTCAGTCCCTTTAACCTCCTGTTTGGCCCAGTTTGCAATTTCTGCGGAAGATGAACAGGAATAGCGAGAACCAATGAGAGACTAGCTGGAGGTGTCTGGACGGGCAAATTTAACTCTCATTTCCCACCAGGAAGAGGAATTAACCAAAGGCTCAGCGTGCCGTGCCGGAACCAGATTAGGGCCTGAAGCCATCCTGCGGTGTTGCGGCCAGCTCAAAAGAAAGCGAGTTGAAGAAAGGAGCTCAGGGGCACTGTAATTCACAAACCTGCAGAGTTATAAATGACAGCTATCGTCCAAAAATATACTGAAGTAAGGCTGCCAAGTGGACTTGAAAGCGGGGCAGAATTGCAGGAAACCGATTTCAGGAGGTAGACTGGAATTGCATTGAAAGCATAGGAAAAGAGGCAGAACGTCCACAATGATGCACTTGGCCAAAAAGGGCGTATGCGTTTTTTCCTGAATATATTCAGGAAAAAACGCATACGCCCTTTTTGGCCAACCAAGCAAGCTTGCAAAGGAAATCTGCACTACAATGAAGTCTCACTTCCCCCCGGTCAAAAGGGCCATCTGAAAAAAGTGTAAAATCCAGAAAGGCAGGACAGGCCATGGAGAACTGGGAGCCTTGTTATGCTGATGGGCGGGATGTAAATTGCCAACAGACACTCGGGAGAAGTGTATGGTGTTTCCTGAAACATCTAAAAAACAAAGCAACAGAGCCTAGGGCACTTCCACTTATGGTCCTATAGCTTAGGGAAATTAAAATCAAAAAGACACAGCCACCCCAAACATTGGGACGCCTCTGTTTACAAGAACCTCGTTTACAGTACAAGTTCAACATCGCAGAAAGTGAAAAATGGATAAAGAAGTTGTGGTATTTACTTACAAAGCAATATCACTCAGCAATGAAATCTATGTCATCAGGCCCTTAGCAGCACAATGAGTGGATTCAGGTATGATGATTCTAACTGAAATAAGTCACACAGAAAAAGAAACATCATAAGATATCAGTAATACACGGAATGTAAACTTGGCTACACAGGAACTGAATTACAGAACAGAACAGGGTCTCAAGTTTAGAAAACCAACTTATGCTTGCTTAAGGGTAAAGGTGAGTTGGGGTGCTGCATAAAACCAGAGATTGAAATGAGCACAGATAAAGTTCCTTAAGCCAAATATGGAATAGACAAGAGCTACTCCTTGCTCAACGAAATGGACTCAACACCGCATATTAAATGCCTAAGAATGTACCTGACTAGTAAGTATCTTAAAACCTATGGATTGCTATGTCTCCGAAAGAGAATCAAGCATGTGTACAGGGGCATAAACGCAGCAGTGATAGGATTGGAGAGGTTCGGTGAGCAAATGAAGACCCTTTGAAGTCATATTGCATGGTACCCATTCCACGGGTTTCAACTACCCAGGTTTAAGGTATTCTTCCTTCAGCTAAAACATGCATGTGGAACCTAGAGTATGATCAACCATGTGATCGGGAGACGTGTTCAAATATGTCTCAGTTTTCGTACCCTGGTACTCGGGTGCAACATTCCAGACGCTTTACTAACACCCTCCCGACTTGGAGAGTCAGTCCCTTTAACCTCCTGTTTGGCCCAGTTTGCAATTTCTGCGGAAGATGAACAGGAATAGCGAGAACCAATGAGAGACTAGCTGGAGGTGTCTGGACGGGCAAATTTAACTCTCATTTCCCACCAGGAAGAGGAATTAACCAAAGGCTCAGCGTGCCGTGCCGGAACCAGATTAGGGCCTGAAGCCATCCTGCAGTGTTGCGGCCAGCTCAAAAGAAAGCGAGTTGAAGAAAGGAGCTCAGGGGCACTGTAATTCACAAACCTGCAGAGTTATAAATGACAGCTATCGTCCAAAAATATACTGAAGTAAGGCTGCCAAGAGGACTTGAAAACGGGGCAGAATTGCAGGAAACCGATTTCAGGAGGTAGACTGGAATTGCATTGAAAGCATAGGAAAAGAGGCAGAACGTCCACAATGATGCACTTGGCCAAAAAGGGCGTATGCGTTTTTTTCCTGAATATATTCAGGAAAAAACGCATACGCCCTTTTTGGCCAACCAAGCAAGCTTGCAAAGGAAATCTGCACTACAATGAAGTCTCACTTCCCCCCGGTCAAAAGGGCCATCTGAAAAAAGTGTAAAATCCAGAAAGGCAGGACAGGCCATGGAGAACTGGGAGCCTTGTTATGCTGATGGGCGGGATGTAAATTGCCAACAGACACTCGGGAGAAGTGTATGGTGTTTCCTGAAACATCTAAAAAACAAAGCAACAGAGCCTAGGGCACTTCCACTTATGGTCCTATAGCTTAGGGAAATTAAAATCAAAAAGACACAGCCACCCCAAACATTGGGACGCCTCTGTTTACAAGAACCTCGTTTACAGTACAAGTTCAACATTGCAGAAAGTGAAAAATGGATAAAGAAGTTGTGGTATTTACTTACAAAGCAATATCACTCAGCAATGAAATCTATGTCATCAGGCCCTTAGCAGCACAATGAGTGGATTCAGGTATGATGATTCTAACTGAAATAAGTCACACAGAAAAAGAAACATCATAAGATATCAGTAATACACGGAATGTAAACTTGGCTACACAGGAACTGAATTACAGAACAGAACAGGGTCTCAAATTTAGAAAACCAACTTATGCTTGCTTAAGGGTAAAGGTGAGTTGGGGTGCTGCATAAAACCAGAGATTGAAATGAGCACAGATAAAGTTCCTTAAGCCAAATATGGAATAGACAAGAGCTACTCCTTGCTCAACGAAATGGACTCAACACCGCATATTAAATGCCTAAGAATGTACCTGACTAGTAAGTATCTTAAAACCTATGGATTGCTATGTCTCCGAAAGAGAATCAAGCATGTGTACAGGGGCATAAACGCAGCAGTGATAGGATTGGAGAGGTTCGGTGAGCAAATGAAGACCCTTTGAAGTCATATTGCATGGTACCCATTCCACGGGTTTCAACTACCCAGGTTTAAGGTATTCTTCCTTCAGCTAAAACATGCATGTGGAACCTAGAGTATGATCAACCATGTGATCGGGAGACGTGTTCAAATATGTCTCAGTTTTCGTACCCTGGTACTCGGGTGCAACATTCCAGACGCTTTACTAACACCCTCCCGACTTGGAGAGTCAGTCCCTTTAACCTCCTGTTTGGCCCAGTTTGCAATTTCTGCGGAAGATGAACAGGAATAGCGAGAACCAATGAGAGACTAGCTGGAGGTGTCTGGACGGGCAAATTTAACTCTCATTTCCCACCAGGAAGAGGAATTAACCAAAGGCTCAGCGTGCCGTGCCGGAACCAGATTAGGGCCTGAAGCCATCCTGCGGTGTTGCGGCCAGCTCAAAAGAAAGCGAGTTGAAGAAAGGAGCTCAGGGGCACTGTAATTCACAAACCTGCAGAGTTATAAATGACAGCTATCGTCCAAAAATATACTGAAGTAAGGCTGCCAAGAGGACTTGAAAGCGGGGCAGAATTGCAGGAAACCGATTTCAGGAGGCAGACTGGAATTGCATTTAAAGCATAGGAAAAGAGGCAGAACGTCCACAATGATGCACTTGGCCAAAAAGGGCATATGTGTTTTTTCCTGAATATATTCAGGAAAAAACGCATACGCCCTTTTTGGCCAACCAAGCAAGCTTGCAAAGGAAATCTGCACTACAATGAAGTCTCACTTCCCCCCGGTCAAAAGGGCTATCTGAAAAAAGTGTAAAATCCAGAAAGGCAGGACAGGCCATGGAGAACTGGGAGCCTTGTTATGCTGATGGGCGGGATGTAAATTGCCAACAGACACTCGGGAGAAGTGTATGGTGTTTCCTGAAACATCTAAAAAACAAAGCAACAGAGCCTAGGGCACTTCCACTTATGGTCCTATAGCTTAGGGAAATTAAAATCAAAAAGACACAGCCACCCCAAAGTTTGGGACGCCTCTGTTTACAAGAACCTCGTTTAGCGTACAAGTTCAACATCGCAGAAAGTGAAAAATGGATAAAGAAGTTGTGGTATTTACTTACAAAGCAATATCTCTCAGCAATGAAATCTATGTCATCAGGCCCTTAGCAGCACAATGAGTGGATTCAGGTATGATGATTCTAACTGAAATAAGTCACACAGAAAAAGAAACATCATAAGATATCAGTAATACACGGAATGTAAACTTGGCTACACAGGAACTGAATTACAGAACAGAACAGGGTCTCAAATTTAGAAAACCAACTTATGCTTGCTTAAGGGGAAAGGTGAGTTGGGGTGCTGCATAAAACCAGAGATTGAAATGAGCACAGATAAAGTTCCTTAAGCCAAATATGGAATAGACAAGAGCTACTCCTTGCTCAACGAAATGGACTCAACACCGCATATTAAATGCCTAAGAATGTACCTGACTAGTAAGTATCTTAAAACCTATGGATTGCTATGTCTCCGAAAGAGAATCAAGCATGTGTACAGGGGCATAAACGCAGCAGTGATAGGATTGGAGAGGTTCGGTGAGCAAATGAAGACCCTTTGAAGTCATATTGCATGGTACCCATTCCACGGGTTTCAACTACCCAGGTTTAAGGTATTCTTCCTTCAGCTAAAACATGCATGTGGAACCTAGAGTATGATCAACCATGTGATCGGGAGACGTGTTCAAATATGTCTCAGTTTTCGTACCCTGGTACTCGGGTGCAACATTCCAGACGCTTTACTAACACCCTCCCGACTTGGAGAGTCAGTCCCTTTAACCTCCTGTTTGGCCCAGTTTGCAATTTCTGCGGAAGATGAACAGGAATAGCGAGAACCAATGAGAGACTAGCTGGAGGTGTCTGGACGGGCAAATTTAACTCTCATTTCCCACCAGGAAGAGGAATTAACCAAAGGCTCAGCGTGCCGTGCCGGAACCAGATTAGGGCCTGAAGCCATCCTGCGGTGTTGCGGCCAGCTCAAAAGAAAGCGAGTTGAAGAAAGGAGCTCAGGGGCACTGTAATTCACAAACCTGCAGAGTTATAAATGACAGCTATCGTCCAAAAATATACTGAAGTAAGGCTGCCAAGAGGACTTGAAAGCGGGGCAGAATTGCAGGAAACCGATTTCAGGAGGTAGACTGGAATTGCATTGAAAGCATAGGAAAAGAGGCAGAACGTCCACAATGATGCACTTGGCCAAAAAGGGCGTATGCGTTTTTTCCTGAATATATTCAGGAAAAAACGCATACGCCCTTTTTGGCCAACCAAGCAAGCTTGCAAAGGAAATCTGCACTACAATGAAGTCTCACTTCCCCCCGGTCAAAAGGGCCATCTGAAAAAAGTGTAAAATCCAGAAAGGCAGGACAGGCCATGGAGAACTGGGAGCCTTGTTATGCTGATGGGCGGGATGTAAATTGCCAACAGACACTCGGGAGAAGTGTATGGTGTTTCCTGAAACATCTAAAAAACAAAGCAACAGAGCCTAGGGCACTTCCACTTATGGTCCTATAGCTTAGGGAAATTAAAATCAAAAAGACACAGCCACCCCAAAGTTTGGGACGCCTCTGTTTACAAGAACCTCGTTTACAGTACAAGTTCAACATCGCAGAAAGTGAAAAATGGATAAAGAAGTTGTGGTATTTACTTACAAAACAATATCTCTCAGCAATGAAATCTATGTCATCAGGCCCTTAGCAGCACAATGAGTGGATTCAGGTATGATGATTCTAACTGAAATAAGTCACACAGAAAAAGAAACATCATAAGATATCAGTAATACACGGAATGTAAACTTGGCTACACAGGAACTGAATTACAGAACAGAACAGGGTCTCAAATTTAGAAAACCAACTTATGCTTGCTTAAGGGTAAAGGTGAGTTGGGGTGCTGCATAAAACCAGAGATTGAAATGAGCACAGATAAAGTTCCTTAAGCCAAATATGGAATAGACAAGAGCTACTCCTTGCTCAACGAAATGGACTCAACACCGCATATTAAATGCCTAAGAATGTACCTGACTAGTAAGTATCTTAAAACCTATGGATTGCTATGTCTCCGAAAGAGAATCAAGCATGTGTACAGGGGCATAAACGCAGCAGTGATAGGATTGGAGAGGTTCGGTGAGCAAATGAAGACCCTTTGAAGTCATATTGCATGGTACCCATTCCACGGGTTTCAACTACCCAGGTTTAAGGTATTCTTCCTTCAGCTAAAACATGCATGTGGAACCTAGAGTATGATCAACCATGTGATCGGGAGACGTGTTCAAATATGTCTCAGTTTTCGTACCCTGGTACTCGGGTGCAACATTCCAGACGCTTTACTAACACCCTCCCGACTTGGAGAGTCAGTCCCTTTAACCTCCTGTTTGGCCCAGTTTGCAATTTCTGCGGAAGATGAACAGGAATAGCGAGAACCAATGAGAGACTAGCTGGAGGTGTCTGGACGGGCAAATTTAACTCTCATTTCCCACCAGGAAGAGGAATTAACCAAAGGCTCAGCGTGCCGTGCCGGAACCAGATTAGGGCCTGAAGCCATCCTGCGGTGTTGCGGCCAGCTCAAAAGAAAGCGAGTTGAAGAAAGGAGCTCAGGGGCACTGTAATTCACAAACCTGCAGAGTTATAAATGACAGCTATCGTCCAAAAATATACTGAAGTAAGGCTGCCAAGAGGACTTGAAAGCGGGGCAGAATTGCAGGAAACCGATTTCAGGAGGCAGACTGGAATTGCATTGAAAGCATAGGAAAAGAGGCAGAACGTCCACAATGATGCACTTGGCCAAAAAGGGTGTATGCGTTTTTTCCTGAATATATTCAGGAAAAAACGCATACGCCCTTTTTGGCCAACCAAGCAAGCTTGCAAAGGAAATCTGCACTACAATGAAGTCTCACTTCCCCCCGGTCAAAAGGGCCATCTGAAAAAAGTGTAAAATCCAGAAAGGCAGGACAGGCCATGGAGAACTGGGAGCCTTGTTATGCTGATGGGCGGGATGTAAATTGCCAACAGACACTCGGGAGAAGTGTATGGTGTTTCCTGAAACATCTTAAAAACAAAGCAACAGAGCCTAGGGCACTTCCACTTATGGTCCTATAGCTTAGGGAAATTAAAATCAAAAAGACACAGCCACCCCAAAGTTTGGGACGCCTCTGTTTACAAGAACCTCGTTTACAGTACAAGTTCAACATCGCAGAAAGTGAAAAATGGATAAAGAAGTTGTGGTATTTACTTACAAAGCAATATCACTCAGCAATGAAATCTATGTCATCAGGCCCTTAGCAGCATAATGAGTGGATTCAGGTATGATGATTCTAACTGAAATAAGTCACACAGAAAAAGAAACATCATAAGATATCAGTAATACACGGAATGTAAACTTGGCTACACAGGAACTGAATTACAGAACAGAACAGGGTCTCAAATTTAGAAAACCAACTTATGCTTGCTTAAGGGGAAAGGTGAGTTGGGGTGCTGCATAAAACCAGAGATTGAAATGAGCACAGATAAAGTTCCTTAAGCCAAATATGGAATAGACAAGAGCTACTCCTTGCTCAACGAAATGGACTCAACACCGCATATTAAATGCCTAAGAATGTACCTGACTAGTAAGTATCTTAAAACCTATGGATTGCTATATCTCCAAAAGAGAATCAAGCGTGTGTCCAGGGGCATAAATGCAGCAGTGATAGGATTGGAGAGGTTCGGTGAGCAAACAAAGACCCTTTGAAGTCATATTGCATGGTACCCATTCCACGGGTTTCAACTACCCAGGTTTAAGGTATTCTTCCTTCAGCTAAAACATGCATGTGGAACCTAGAGTATGATCAACCATGTGATCGGGAAACGTGTTCAAATATGTCTCAGTTCTCGTAACCTGGTACTCGGGTGCAACATTCCAGACGCTTTACTAACACCCTCCCGACTTGGAGAGTCAGTCCCTTTAACCTCCTGTTTGGCCCAGTTTGCAATTTCTGCGGAAGATGAACAGGAATAGTGAGAACCAATGAGAGACTAGCTGGAGGTGTCTGGACGGGCAAATTTAACTCTCATTTCCCACCAGGAAGAGGAATTAACCAAAGGCTCAGCGTGCCGTGCCGGAACCAGATTAGGGCCTGAAGCCATCCTGCGTTGTTGCGGCCAGGTCACAAGAAAGCAAGTTGAAGAAAGGAGCTCAGGGGCACTGTAATTCACAAACCTGCAGACTTATAAATGACAGCTATCGTCCAAAAATATACTGAAGTAAGGCTGCCAAGAGGACTTGAAAGCGGGGCAGAATTGCAGGAAACCGATTTCAGGAGGTAGACTGGAATTGCATTGAAAGCATAGGAAAAGAGGCAGAACGTCCACAATGATGCACTTGGCCAAAAAGGGCGTATGCGTTTTTTCCTGAATATATTCAGGAAAAAACGCATACGCCCTTTTTGGCCAACCAAGCAAGCTTGCAAAGGAAATCTGCACTACAATGAAGTCTCACTTCCCCCCGGTCAAAAGGGCCATCTGAAAAAAGTGTAAAATCCAGAAAGGCAGGACAGGCCATGGAGAACTGGGAGCCTTGTTATGCTGATGGGTGGGATGAAAATTGCCAGCAGACACTCGGGAGAAGTGTATGGTGTTTCCTGAAACATCTAAAAAACAAAGCAACAGAGCCTAGGGCACTTCCACTTATGGTCCTATAGCTTAGGGAAATTAAAATCAAAAAGACACAGCCACCCCAAACATTGGGACGCCTCTGTTTACAAGAACCTCGTTTACAGTACAAGTTCAACATCGCAGAAAGTGAAAAATGGATAAAGAAGTTGTGGTATTTACTTACAAAGCAATATCACTCAGCAATGAAATCTATGTCATCAGGCCCTTAGCAGCACAATGAGTGGATTCAGGTATGATGATTCTAACTGAAATAAGTCACACAGAAAAAGAAACATCATAAGATATCAGTAATACACGGAATGTAAACTTGGCTACACAGGAACTGAATTACAGAACAGAACAGGGTCTCAAATTTAGAAAACCAACTTATGCTTGCTTAAGGGGAAAGGTGAGTTGGGGTGCTGCATAAAACCAGAGATTGAAATGAGCACAGATAAAGTTCCTTAAGCCAAATATGGAATAGACAAGAGCTACTCCTTGCTCAACGAAATGGACTCAACACCGCATATTAAACGCCTAAGAATGTACCTGACTAGTAAGTATATTAAAACCTATGGATTACTATGTCTCCGAAAGAGAATCAAGCATGTGTACAGGGGCATAAACGCAGCAGTGATAGGATTGGAGAGGTTCGGTGAGCAAATGAAGACCCTTTGAAGTCATATTGCATGGTACCCATTCCACGGGTTTCAACTACCCAGGTTTAAGGTATTCTTCCTTCAGCTAAAACATGCATGTGGAACCTAGAGTATGATCAACCATGTGATCGGGAAACGTGTTCAAATATGTCTCAGTTTTCGTACCCTGGTACTCGGGTGCAACATTCCAGACGCTTTACTAACACCCTCCCGACTTGGAGAGTCAGTCCCTTTAACCTCCTGTTTGGCCCAGTTTGCAATTTCTGCGGACGATGAACAGGAATAGCGAGAACCAATGAGAGAATAGCTGGAGGTGTCTGGACGGGCAAATTTAACTCTCATTTCCCACCAGGAAGAGGAATTAACCAAAGGCTCAGCGTGCCCTGCCGGAACCAGATTAGGGCCTGAAGACATCCTGCGGTGTTGCGGCCAGCTCAAAAGAAAGCGAGTTGAAGAAAGGAGCTCAGGGGCACTGTAATTCACAAACCTGCAGAGTTATAAATGACAGCTATCGTCCAAAAATATACTGAAGTAAGGCTGCCAAGAGGACTTGAAAGCGGGGCAGAATTGCAGGAAACCGATTTCAGGAGGTAGACTGGAATTGCATTGAAAGCATAGGAAAAGAGGCAGAACGTCCACAATGATGCACTTGGCCAAAAAGGGCGTATGCGTTTTTTCCTGAATATATTCAGGAAAAAACGCATACGCCCTTTTTGGCCAACCAAGCAAGCTTGCAAAGGAAATCTCCACTACAATGAAGTCTCACTTCCCCCCGGTCAAAAGGGCCATCTGAAAAAAGTGTAAAATCCAGAAAGGCGGGACAGCCCATGGAGAACTGGGAGCCTTGTTATGCTGACGGGCGGGATGTAAATTGCCAACAGACACTCGGGAGAAGTGTATGGTGTTTCCTGAAACATCTAAAAAACAAAGCAACAGAGCCTAGGGCACTTCCACTTATGGTCCTATAGCTTAGGGAAATTAAAATCAAAAAGACACAGCCACCCCAAAGTTTGGGACGCCTCTGTTTACAAGAACCTCGTTTACAGTACAAGTTCAACATCGCAGAAAGTGAAAAATGGATAAAGAAGTTGTGGTATTTACTTACAAAGCAATATCACTCAGCAATGAAATCTATGTCATCAGGCCCTTAGCAGCACAATGAGTGGATTCAGGTATGATGATTCTAACTGAAATAAGTCACACAGAAAAAGAAACATCATAAGATATCAGTAATACACGGAATGTAAACTTGGCTACACAGGAACTGAATTACAGAACAGAACACGGTCTCAAATTTAGAAAACCAACTTATGCTTGCTTAAGGGGAAAGGTGAGTTGGGGTGCTGCATAAAACCAGAGATTGAAATGAGCACAGATAAATTTCCTTAAGCCAAATATGGAATAGACAAGAGCTACTCCTTGCTCAACGAAATGGACTCAACACCCCATATTAAGCGCCTAAGAATGTACCTGACTAGTAAGTATCTTAAAACCTATGGATTGCTATATCTCCAAAAGAGAATCAAGCGTGTGTCCAGGGGCATAAATGCAGCAGTGATAGGATTGGAGAGGTTCGGTGAGCAAACAAAGACCCTTTGAAGTCATATTGCATGGTACCCATTCCACGGGTCTCAACTCTCCAGGTTTCAGGGATTCTTCCTTCAGCTAAAACATGCATGTGGAACCTAGAGTATGATCAACCATGTGATCGGGAAACGTGTTCAAATATGTCTCAGTTTTCGTACCCTGGTACTCGGGTGCAACATTCCAGACGCTTTACTAACACCCTCCCGACTTGGAGAGTCAGTCCCTTTAACCTCCTGTTTGGCCCAGTTTGCAATTTCTGCGGAAGATGAACAGGAATAGCGAGAACCAATGAGAGACTAGCTGGAGGTGTCTGGACGGGCAAATTTAACTCTCATTTCCCACCAGGAAGAGGAATTAACCAAAGGCTCAGCGTGCCCTGCCGGAACCAGATTAGGGCCTGAAGCCATCCTGCGGTGTTGCGGCCAGGTCACAAGAAAGCGAGTTGAAGAAAGGAGCTCAGGGGCACTGTAATTCACAAAACTGCAGAGTTATAAATGACAGCTATCGTCCAAAAATATACTGAAGTAAGGCTGCCAAGAGGACTTGAAAGCGGGGCAGAATTGCAGGAAACCGATTTCAGGAGGTAGACTGGAATTGCATTGAAAGCATAGGAAAAGAGGCAGAACGTCCACAATGATGCACTTGGCCAAAAAGGGCGTATGTGTTTTTTCCTGAATATATTCTGGCAAAAACGCATACGCCCTTTTTGGCCAACCAAGCAAGCTTGCAAAGGAAATCTGCACTACAATGAAGTCTCACTTCCCCCCGGTCAAAAGGGCCATCTGAAAAAAGTGTAAAATCCAGAAAGGCGGGACAGGCCATGGAGAACTGGGAGCCTTGTTATGCTGACGGGCGGGATGTAAATTGCCAACAGACACTCGGGAGAAGTGTATGGTGTTTCCTGAAACATCTAAAAAACAAAGCAACAGAGCCTAGGGCACTTCCACTTATGGTCCTATAGCTTAGGGAAATTAAAATCAAAAAGACACAGCCACCCCAAAGTTTGGAACGCCTCTGTTTACAAGAACCTCGTTTACAGTACAAGTTCAACATCGCAGAAAGTGAAAAATGGATAAAGAAGTTGTGGTATTTACTTACAAAGCAATATCACTCAGCAATGAAATCTATGTCATCAGGCCCTTAGCAGCACAATGAGTGGATTCAGGTATGATGATTCTAACTGAAATAAGTCACACAGAAAAAGAAACATCATAAGATATCAGTAATACACGGAATGTAAACTTGGCTACACAGGAACTGAATTACAGAACAGAACAGGGTCTCAAATTTAGAAAACCAACTTATGCTTGCTTAAGGGGAAAGGTGAGTTGGGGTGCTGCATAAAACCAGAGATTGAAATGAGCACAGATAAAGTTCCTTAAGCCAAATATGGAATAGACAAGAGCTACTCCTTGCTCAACGAAATGGACTCAACACCCCATATTAAGCGCCTAAGAATGTACCTGACTAGTAAGTATCTTAAAACCTATGGATTGCTATATCTCCAAAAGAGAATCAAGCGTGTGTCCAGGGGCATAAATGCAGCAGTGATAGGATTGGAGAGGTTCGGTGAGCAAACAAAGACCCTTTGAAGTCATATTGCATGGTACCCATTCCACGGGTCTCAACTCTCCAGGTTTCAGGGATTCTTCCTTCAGCTAAAACATGCATGTGGAACCTAGAGTATGATCAACCATGTGATCGGGAAACGTGTTCAAATATGTCTCAGTTTTCGTACCCTGGTACTCGGGTGCAACATTCCAGACGCTTTACTAACACCCTCCCGACTTGGAGAGTCAGTCCCTTTAACCTCCTGTTTGGCCCAGTTTGCAATTTCTGCGGAAGATGAACAGGAATAGCGAGAACCAATGAGAGACTAGCTGGAGGTGTCTGGACGGGCAAATTTAACTCTCATTTCCCACCAGGAAGAGGAATTAACCAAAGGCTCAGCGTGCCCTGCCGGAACCAGATTAGGGCCTGAAGCCATCCTGCGGTGTTGCGGCCAGGTCACAAGAAAGCGAGTTGAAGAAAGGAGCTCAGGGGCACTGTAATTCACAAAACTGCAGAGTTATAAATGACAGCTATCGTCCAAAAATATACTGAAGTAAGGCTGCCAAGAGGACTTGAAAGCGGGGCAGAATTGCAGGAAACCGATTTCAGGAGGTAGACTGGAATTGCATTGAAAGCATAGGAAAAGAGGCAGAACGTCCACAATGATGCACTTGGCCAAAAAGGGCGTATGTGTTTTTTCCTGAATATATTCTGGGAAAAACGCATACGCCCTTTTTGGCCAACCAAGCAAGCTTGCAAAGGAAATCTGCACTACAATGAAGTCTCACTTCCCCCCGGTCAAAAGGGCCATCTGAAAAAAGTGTAAAATCCAGAAAGGCGGGACAGGCCATGGAGAACTGGGAGCCTTGTTATGCTGACGGGCGGGATGTAAATTGCCAACAGACACTCGGGAGAAGTGTATGGTGTTTCCTGAAACATCTAAAAAACAAAGCAACAGAGCCTAGGGCACTTCCACTTATGGTCCTATAGCTTAGGGAAATTAAAATCAAAAAGACACAGCCACCCCAAAGTTTGGAACGCCTCTGTTTACAAGAACCTCGTTTACAGTACAAGTTCAACATCGCAGAAAGTGAAAAATGGATAAAGAAGTTGTGGTATTTACTTACAAAGCAATATAACTCAGCAATGAAATCTATGTCATCAGGCCCTTAGCAGCACAATGAGTGGATTCAGGTATGATGATTCTAACTGAAATAAGTCACACAGAAAAAGAAACATCATAAGATATCAGTAATACACGGAATGTAAAGTTGGCTACACAGGAACTGAATTACAGAACAGAACAGGGTCTCAAATTTAGAAAACCAACTTATGCTTGCTTAAGGGGAAAGGTGAGTTGGGGTGCTGCATAAAACCAGAGATTGAAATGAGCACAGATAAAGTTCCTTAAGCCAAATATGGAATAGACAAGAGCTACTCCTTGCTCAACGAAATGGACTCAACACCCCATATTAAGCGCCTAAGAATGTACCTGACTAGTAAGTATCTTAAAACCTATGGATTGCTATATCTCCAAAAGAGAATCAAGCGTGTGTCCAGGGGCATAAATGCAGCAGTGATAGGATTGGAGAGGTTCGGTGAGCAAACAAAGACCCTTTGAAGTCATATTGCATGGTACCCATTCCACGGGTTTCAACTACCCAGGTTTAAGGTATTCTTCCTTCAGCTAAAACATGCATGTGGAACCTAGAGTATGATCAACCATGTGATCGGGAAACGTGTTCAAATATGTCTCAGTTCTCGTAACCTGGTACTCGGGTGCAACATTCCAGACGCTTTACTAACACCCTCCCGACTTGGAGAGTCAGTCCCTTTAACCTCCTGTTTGGCCCAGTTTGCAATTTCTGCGGAAGATGAACAGGAATAGCGAGAACCAATGAGAGACTAGCTGGAGGTGTCTGGACGGGCAAATTTAACTCTCATTTCCCACCAGGAAGAGGAATTAACCAAAGGCTCAGCGTGCCGTGCCGGAACCAGATTAGGGCCTGAAGCCATCCTGCGTTGTTGCGGCCAGGTCACAAGAAAGCAAGTTGAAGAAAGGAGCTCAGGGGCACTGTAATTCACAAACCTGCAGACTTATAAATGACAGCTATCGTCCAAAAATATACTGAAGTAAGGCTGCCAAGAGGACTTGAAAGCGGGGCAGAATTGCAGGAAACCGATTTCAGGAGGTAGACTGGAATTGCATTGAAAGCATAGGAAAAGAGGCAGAACGTCCACAATGATGCACTTGGCCAAAAAGGGCGTATGCGTTTTTTCCTGAATATATTCAGGAAAAAACGCATACGCCCTTTTTGGCCAACCAAGCAAGCTTGCAAAGGAAATCTGCACTACAATGAAGTCTCACTTCCCCCCGGTCAAAAGGGCCATCTGAAAAAAGTGTAAAATCCAGAAAGGCAGGACAGGCCATGGAGAACTGGGAGCCTTGTTATGCTGATGGGCGGGATGAAAATTGCCAGCAGACACTCGGGAGAAGTGTATGGTGTTTCCTGAAACATCTAAAAAACAAAGCAACAGAGCCTAGGGCACTTCCACTTATGGTCCTATAGCTTAGGGAAATTAAAATCAAAAAGACACAGCCACCCCAAACATTGGGACGCCTCTGTTTACAAGAACATCGTTTACAGTACAAGTTCAACATCGCAGAAAGTGAAAAATGGATAAAGAAGTTGTGGTATTTACTTACAAAGCAATATCACTCAGCAATGAAATCTATGTCATCAGGCCCTTAGCAGCACAATGAGTGGATTCAGGTATGATGATTCTAACTGAAATAAGTCACACAGAAAAAGAAACATCATAAGATATCAGTAATACACGGAATGTAAACTTGGCTACACAGGAACTGAATTACAGAACAGAACAGGGTCTCAAATTTAGAAAACCAACTTATGCTTGCTTAAGGGGAAAGGTGAGTTGGGGTGCTGCATAAAACCAGAGATTGAAATGAGCACAGATAAAGTTCCTTAAGCCAAATATGGAATAGACAAGAGCTACTCCTTGCTCAACGAAATGGACTCAACACCGCATATTAAACGCCTAAGAATGTACCTGACTAGTAAGTATCTTAAAACCTATGGATTACTATGTCTCCGAAAGAGAATCAAGCATGTGTACAGGGGCATAAACGCAGCAGTGATAGGATTGGAGAGGTTCGGTGAGCAAATGAAGACCCTCTGAAGTCATATTGCATGGTACCCATTCCACGGGTTTCAACTACCCAGGTTTAAGGTATTCTTCCTTCAGCTAAAACATGCATGTGGAACCTAGAGTATGATCAACCATGTGATCGGGAAACGTGTTCAAATATGTCTCAGTTTTCGTACCCTGGTACTCGGGTGCAACATTCCAGACGCTTTACTAACACCCTCCCGACTTGGAGAGTCAGTCCCTTTAACCTCCTGTTTGGCCCAGTTTGCAATTTCTGCGGAAGATGAACAGGAATAGCGAGAACCAATGAGAGACTAGCTGGAGGTGTCTGGACGGGCAAATTTAACTCTCATTTCCCACCAGGAAGAGGAATTAACCAAAGGCTCAGCGTGCCCTGCCGGAACCAGATTAGGGCCTGAAGCCATCCTGCGGTGTTGCGGCCAGGTCACAAGAAAGCGAGTTGAAGAAAGGAGCTCAGGGGCACTGTAATTCACAAAACTGCAGAGTTATAAATGACAGCTATCGTCCAAAAATATACTGAAGTAAGGCTGCCAAGAGGACTTGAAAGCGGGGCAGAATTGCAGGAAACCGATTTCAGGAGGTAGACTGGAATTGCATTGAAAGCATAGGAAAAGAGGCAGAACGTCCACAATGATGCACTTGGCCAAAAAGGGCGTATGTGTTTTTTCCTGAATATATTCTGGGAAAAACGCATACGCCCTTTTTGGCCAACCAAGCAAGCTTGCAAAGGAAATCTGCACTACAATGAAGTCTCACTTCCCCCCGGTCAAAAGGGCCATCTGAAAAAAGTGTAAAATCCAGAAAGGCGGGACAGGCCATGGAGAACTGGGAGCCTTGTTATGCTGACGGGCGGGATGTAAATTGCCAACAGACACTCGGGAGAAGTGTATGGTGTTTCCTGAAACATCTAAAAAACAAAGCAACAGAGCCTAGGGCACTTCCACTTATGGTCCTATAGCTTAGGGAAATTAAAATCAAAAAGACACAGCCACCCCAAAGTTTGGAACGCCTCTGTTTACAAGAACCTCGTTTACAGTACAAGTTCAACATCGCAGAAAGTGAAAAATGGATAAAGAAGTTGTGGTATTTACTTACAAAGCAATATAACTCAGCAATGAAATCTATGTCATCAGGCCCTTAGCAGCACAATGAGTGGATTCAGGTATGATGATTCTAACTGAAATAAGTCACACAGAAAAAGAAACATCATAAGATATCAGTAATACACGGAATGTAAAGTTGGCTACACAGGAACTGAATTACAGAACAGAACAGGGTCTCAAATTTAGAAAACCAACTTATGCTTGCTTAAGGGGAAAGGTGAGTTGGGGTGCTGCATAAAACCAGAGATTGAAATGAGCACAGATAAAGTTCCTTAAGCCAAATATGGAATAGACAAGAGCTACTCCTTGCTCAACGAAATGGACTCAACACCCCATATTAAGCGCCTAAGAATGTACCTGACTAGTAAGTATCTTAAAACCTATGGATTGCTATATCTCCAAAAGAGAATCAAGCGTGTGTCCAGGGGCATAAATGCAGCAGTGATAGGATTGGAGAGGTTCGGTGAGCAAACAAAGACCCTTTGAAGTCATATTGCATGGTACCCATTCCACGGGTTTCAACTACCCAGGTTTAAGGTATTCTTCCTTCAGCTAAAACATGCATGTGGAACCTAGAGTATGATCAACCATGTGATCGGGAAACGTGTTCAAATATGTCTCAGTTCTCGTAACCTGGTACTCGGGTGCAACATTCCAGACGCTTTACTAACACCCTCCCGACTTGGAGAGTCAGTCCCTTTAACCTCCTGTTTGGCCCAGTTTGCAATTTCTGCGGAAGATGAACAGGAATAGCGAGAACCAATGAGAGACTAGCTGGAGGTGTCTGGACGGGCAAATTTAACTCTCATTTCCCACCAGGAAGAGGAATTAACCAAAGGCTCAGCGTGCCGTGCCGGAACCAGATTAGGGCCTGAAGCCATCCTGCGTTGTTGCGGCCAGGTCACAAGAAAGCGAGTTGAAGAAAGGAGCTCAGGGGCACTGTAATTCACAAACCTGCAGACTTATAAATGACAGCTATCGTCCAAAAATATACTGAAGTAAGGCTGCCAAGAGGACTTGAAAGCGGGGCAGAATTGCAGGAAACCGATTTCAGGAGGTAGACTGGAATTGCATTGAAAGCATAGGAAAAGAGGCAGAACGTCCACAATGATGCACTTGGCCAAAAAGGGCGTATGCGTTTTTTCCTGAATATATTCAGGAAAAAACGCATACGCCCTTTTTGGCCAACCAAGCAAGCTTGCAAAGGAAATCTGCACTACAATGAAGTCTCACTTCCCCCCGGTCAAAAGGGCCATCTGAAAAAAGTGTAAAATCCAGAAAGGCAGGACAGGCCATGGAGAACTGGGAGCCTTGTTATGCTGATGGGCGGGATGAAAATTGCCAGCAGACACTCGGGAGAAGTGTATGGTGTTTCCTGAAACATCTAAAAAACAAAGCAACAGAGCCTAGGGCACTTCCACTTATGGTCCTATAGCTTAGGGAAATTAAAATCAAAAAGACACAGCCACCCCAAACATTGGGACGCCTCTGTTTACAAGAACATCGTTTACAGTACAAGTTCAACATCGCAGAAAGTGAAAAATGGATAAAGAAGTTGTGGTATTTACTTACAAAGCAATATCACTCAGCAATGAAATCTATGTCATCAGGCCCTTAGCAGCACAATGAGTGGATTCAGGTATGATGATTCTAACTGAAATAAGTCACACAGAAAAAGAAACATCATAAGATATCAGTAATACACGGAATGTAAACTTGGCTACACAGGAACTGAATTACAGAACAGAACAGGGTCTCAAATTTAGAAAACCAACTTATGCTTGCTTAAGGGGAAAGGTGAGTTGGGGTGCTGCATAAAACCAGAGATTGAAATGAGCACAGATAAAGTTCCTTAAGCCAAATATGGAATAGACAAGAGCTACTCCTTGCTCAACGAAATGGACTCAACACCGCATATTAAACGCCTAAGAATGTACCTGACTAGTAAGTATCTTAAAACCTATGGATTACTATGTCTCCGAAAGAGAATCAAGCATGTGTACAGGGGCATAAACGCAGCAGTGATAGGATTGGAGAGGTTCGGTGAGCAAATGAAGACCCTCTGAAGTCATATTGCATGGTACCCATTCCACGGGTTTCAACTACCCAGGTTTAAGGTATTCTTCCTTCAGCTAAAACATGCATGTGGAACCTAGAGTATGATCAACCATGTGATCGGGAAACGTGTTCAAATATGTCTCAGTTTTCGTACCCTGGTACTCGGGTGCAACATTCCAGACGCTTTACTAACACCCTCCCGACTTGGAGAGTCAGTCCCTTTAACCTCCTGTTTGGCCCAGTTTGCAATTTCTGCGGAAGATGAACAGGAATAGCGAGAACCAATGAGAGACTAGCTGGAGGTGTCTGGACGGGCAAATTTAACTCTCATTTCCCACCAGGAAGAGGAATTAACCAAAGGCTCAGCGTGCCCTGCCGGAACCAGATTAGGGCCTGAAGCCATCCTGCGGTGTTGCGGCCAGGTCACAAGAAAGCGAGTTGAAGAAAGGAGCTCAGGGGCACTGTAATTCACAAAACTGCAGAGTTATAAATGACAGCTATCGTCCAAAAATATACTGAAGTAAGGCTGCCAAGAGGACTTGAAAGCGGGGCAGAATTGCAGGAAACCGATTTCAGGAGGTAGACTGGAATTGCATTGAAAGCATAGGAAAAGAGGCAGAACGTCCACAATGATGCACTTGGCCAAAAAGGGCGTATGTGTTTTTTCCTGAATATATTCTGGGAAAAACGCATACGCCCTTTTTGGCCAACCAAGCAAGCTTGCAAAGGAAATCTGCACTACAATGAAGTCTCACTTCCCCCCGGTCAAAAGGGCCATCTGAAAAAAGTGTAAAATCCAGAAAGGCGGGACAGGCCATGGAGAACTGGGAGCCTTGTTATGCTGACGGGCGGGATGTAAATTGCCAACAGACACTCGGGAGAAGTGTATGGTGTTTCCTGAAACATCTAAAAAACAAAGCAACAGAGCCTAGGGCACTTCCACTTATGGTCCTATAGCTTAGGGAAATTAAAATCAAAAAGACACAGCCACCCCAAAGTTTGGAACGCCTCTGTTTACAAGAAACTCGTTTACAGTACAAGTTCAACATCGCAGAAAGTGAAAAATGGATAAAGAAGTTGTGGTATTTACTTACAAAGCAATATCACTCAGCAATGAAATCTATGTCATCAGGCCCTTAGCAGCACAATGAGTGGATTCAGGTATGATGATTCTAACTGAAATAAGTCACACAGAAAAAGAAACATCATAAGATATCAGTAATACACGGAATGTAAACTTGGCTACACAGGAACTGAATTACAGAACAGAACAGGGTCTCAAATTTAGAAAACCAACTTATGCTTGCTTAAGGGGAAAGGTGAGTTGGGGTGCTGCATAAAACCAGAGATTGAAATGAGCACAGATAAAGTTCCTTAAGCCAAATATGGAATAGACAAGAGCTACTCCTTGCTCAACGAAATGGACTCAACACCCCATATTAAGCGCCTAAGAATGTACCTGACTAGTAAGTATCTTAAAACCTATGGATTGCTATATCTCCAAAAGAGAATCAAGCGTGTGTCCAGGGGCATAAATGCAGCAGTGATAGGATTGGAGAGGTTCGGTGAGCAAACAAAGACCCTTTGAAGTCATATTGCATGGTACCCATTCCACGGGTTTCAACTACCCAGGTTTAAGGTATTCTTCCTTCAGCTAAAACATGCATGTGGAACCTAGAGTATGATCAACCATGTGATCGGGAGACGTGTTCAAATATGTCTCAGTTTTTGTACCCTGGTACTCGGGTGCAACATTCCAGACGCTTTACTAACACCCTCCCGACTTGGAGAGTCAGTCCCTTTAACCTCCTGTTTGGCCCAGTTTGCAATTTCTGCGGAAGATGAACAGGAATAGCGAGAACCAATGAGAGACTAGCTGGAGGTGTCTGGACGGGCAAATTTAACTCTCATTTCCCACCAGGAAGAGGAATTAACCAAAGGCTCAGCGTGCCGTGCCGGAACCAGATTAGGGCCTGAAGCCATCCTGCGTTGTTGCGGCCAGGTCACAAGAAAGCGAGTTGAAGAAAGGAGCTCAGGGGCACTGTAATTCACAAACCTGCAGACTTATAAATGACAGCTATCGTCCAAAAATATACTGAAGTAAGGCTGCCAAGAGGACTTGAAAGCGGGGCAGAATTGCAGGAAACCGATTTCAGGAGGTAGACTGGAATTGCATTGAAAGCATAGGAAAAGAGGCAGAACGTCCACAATGATGCACTTGGCCAAAAAGGGCGTATGCGTTTTTTCCTGAATATATTCAGGAAAAAACGCATACGCCCTTTTTGGCCAACCAAGCAAGCTTGCAAAGGAAATCTGCACTACAATGAAGTCTCACTTCCCCCCGGTCAAAAGGGCCATCTGAAAAAAGTGTAAAATCCAGAAAGGCAGGACAGGCCATGGAGAACTGGGAGCCTTGTTATGCTGATGGGCGGGATGAAAATTCCCAGCAGACACTCGGGAGAAGTGTATGGTGTTTCCTGAAACATCTAAAAAACAAAGCAACAGAGCCTAGGGCACTTCCACTTATGGTCCTATAGCTTAGGGAAATTAAAATCAAAAAGACACAGCCACCCCAAACATTGGGACGCCTCTGTTTACAAGAACCTCGTTTACAGTACAAGTTCAACATCGCAGAAAGTGAAAAATGGATAAAGAAGTTGTGGTATTTACTTACAAAGCAATATCACTCAGCAATGAAATCTATGTCATCAGGCCCTTAGCAGCACAATGAGTGGATTCAGGTATGACGATTCTAACTGAAATAAGTCACACAGAAAAAGAAACATCATAAGATATCAGTAATACACGGAATGTAAACTTGGCTACACAGGAACTGAATTACAGAACAGAACAGGGTCTCATATTTAGAAAACCAACTTATGCTTGCTTAAGGGTAAAGGTGAGTTGGGGTGCTGCATAAAACCAGAGATTGAAATGAGCACAGATAAAGTTCCTTAAGCCAAATATGGAATAGACAAGAGCTACTCCTTGCTCAGCGAAATGGACTCAACACCCCATATTAAGCGCCTAAGAATGTACCTGACTAGTAAGTATCTTAAAACCTATGGATTGCTATATCTCCAAAAGAGAATCAAGCGTGTGTCCAGGGGCATAAATGCAGCAGTGATAGGATTGGAGAGGTTCGGTGAGCAAACAAAGACCCTTTGAAGTCATATTGCATGGTACCCATTCCACGGGTCTCAACTCTCCAGGTTTCAGGGATTCTTCCTTCAGCTAAAACATGCATGTGGAACCTAGAGTATGATCAACCATGTGATCGGGCAACGTGTTCAAATATGTCTCAGTTTTCGTACCCTGGTACTCGGGTGCAACATTCCAGACGCTTTACTAACACCCTCCCGACTTGGAGAGTCAGTCCCTTTAACCTCCTGTTTGGCCCAGTTTGCAATTTCTGCGGAAGATGAACAGGAATAGCGAGAACCAATGAGAGACTAGCTGGAGGTGTCTGGACGGGCAAATTTAACTCTCATTTCCCACCAGGAAGAGGAATTAACCAAAGGCTCAGCGTGCCCTGCCGGAACCAGATTAGGGCCTGAAGACATCCTGCGGTGTTGCGGCCAGCTCAAAAGAAAGCGAGTTGAAGAAAGGAGCTCAGGGGCACTGTAATTCACAAAACTGCAGAGTTATAAATGACAGCTATCGTCCAAAAATATACTGAAGTAAGGCTGCCAAGAGGACTTGAAAGCGGGGCAGAATTGCAGGAAACCGATTTCAGGAGGTAGACTGGAATTGCATTGAAAGCATAGGAAAAGAGGCAGAACGTCCACAATGATGCACTTGGCCAAAAAGGGCGTATGTGTTTTTTCCTGAATATATTCTGGGAAAAACGCATACGCCCTTTTTGGCCAACCAAGCAAGCTTGCAAAGGAAATCTGCACTACAATGAAGTCTCACTTCCCCCCGGTCAAAAGGGCCATCTGAAAAAAGTGTAAAATCCAGAAAGGCAGGACAGGCCATGGAGAACTGGGAGCCTTGTTATGCTGACGGGCGGGATGTAAATAGCCAACAGACACTCGGGAGAAGTGTATGGTGTTTCCTGAAACATCTAAAAAACAAAGCAACAGAGCCTAGGGCACTTCCACTTATGGTCCTATAGCTTAGGGAAATTAAAATCAAAAAGACACAGCCACCCCAAAGTTTGGGACGCCTCTGTTTACAAGAACCTCGTTTACAGTACAAGTTCAACATCGCAGAAAGTGAAAAATGGATAAAGAATTTGTGGTATTTACTTACAAAGCAATATCACTCAGCAATGAAATCTATGTCATCAGGCCCTTAGCAGCACAATGAGTGGATTCAGGTATGACGATTCTAACTGAAATAAGTCACACAGAAAAAGAAACATCATAAGATATCAGTAATACACGGAATGTAAACTTGGCTACACAGGAACTGAATTACAGAACAGAACAGGGTCTCATATTTAGAAAACCAACTTATGCTTGCTTAAGGGTAAAGGTGAGTTGGGGTGCTGCATAAAACCAGAGATTGAAATGAGCACAGATAAAGTTCCTTAAGCCAAATATGGAATAGACAAGAGCTACTCCTTGCTCAGCGAAATGGACTCAACACCCCATATTAAGCGCCTAAGAATGTACCTGACTAGTAAGTATCTTAAAACCTATGGATTGCTATATCTCCAAAAGAGAATCAAGCGTGTGTCCAGGGGCATAAATGCAGCAGTGATAGGATTGGAGAGGTTCGGTGAGCAAACAAAGACCCTTTGAAGTCATATTGCATGGTACCCATTCCACGGGTCTCAACTCTCCAGGTTTCAGGGATTCTTCCTTCAGCTAAAACATGCATGTGGAACCTAGAGTATGATCAACCATGTGATCGGGCAACGTGTTCAAATATGTCTCAGTTTTCGTACCCTGGTACTCGGGTGCAACATTCCAGACGCTTTACTAACACCCTCCCGACTTGGAGAGTCAGTCCCTTTAACCTCCTGTTTGGCCCAGTTTGCAATTTCTGCGGAAGATGAACAGGAATAGCGAGAACCAATGAGAGACTAGCTGGAGGTGTCTGGACGGGCAAATTTAACTCTCATTTCCCACCAGGAAGAGGAATTAACCAAAGGCTCAGCGTGCCGTGCCGGAACCAGATTAGGGCCTGAAGCCATCCTGCGGTGTTGCGGCCAGCTCAAAAGAAAGCGAGTTGAAGAAAGGAGCTCAGGGGCACTGTAATTCACAAACCTGCAGACTTATAAATGACAGCTATCGTCCAAAAATATACTGAAGTAAGGCTGCCAAGAGGACTTGAAAGCGGGGCAGAATTGCAGGAAACCGATTTCAGGAGGTAGACTGGAATTGCATTGAAAGCATAGGAAAAGAGGCAGAACGTCCACAATGATGCACTTGGCCAAAAAGGGCGTATGCGTTTTTTCCTGAATATATTCAGGAAAAAACGCATACGCCCTTTTTGGCCAACCAAGCAAGCTTGCAAAGGAAATCTGCACTACAATGAAGTCTCACTTCCCCCCGGTCAAAAGGGCCATCTGAAAAAAGTGTAAAATCCAGAAAGGCAGGACAGGCCATGGAGAACTGGGAGCCTTGTTATCCTGATGGGCGGGATGAAAATTGCCAGCAGACACTCGGGAGAAGTGTATGGTGTTTCCTGAAACATCTAAAAAACAAAGCAACAGAGCCTAGGGCACTTCCACTTATGGTCCTATAGCTTAGGGAAATTAAAATCAAAAAGACACAGCCACCCCAAACATTGGGACGCCTCTGTTTACAAGAACCTCATTTACAGTACAAGTTCAACATCGCAGAAAGTGAAAAATGGATAAAGAAGTTGTGGTATTTACTTACAAAGCAATATCACTCAGCAATGAAATCTATGTCATCAGGCCCTTAGCAGCACAATGAGTGGATTCAGGTATGATGATTCTAACTGAAATAAGTCACACAGAAAAAGAAACATCATAAGATATCAGTAATACACGGAATGTAAACTTGGCTACACAGGAACTGAATTACAGAACAGAACAGGGTCTCAAATTTAGAAAAGCAACTTATGCTTGCTTAAGGGGAAAGGTGAGTTGGGGTGCTGCATAAAACCAGAGATTGAAATGAGCACAGATAAAGTTCCTTAAGCCAAATATGGAATAGACAAGAGCTACTCCTTGCTCAACGAAATGGACTCAACACCGCATATTAAGCGCCTAAGAATGTACCTGACTAGTAAGTATCTTAAAACCTATGGATTACTATGTCTCCGAAAGAGAATCAAGCATGTGTACAGGGGCATAAACGCAGCAGTGATAGGATTGGAGAGGTTCGGTGAGCAAATGAAGACCCTCTGAAGTCATATTGCATGGTACCCATTCCACGGGTTTCAACTACCCAGGTTTAAGGTATTCTTCCTTCAGCTAAAACATGCATGTGGAACCTAGAGTATGATCAACCATGTGATCGGGAAACGTGTTCAAATATGTCTCAGTTTTCGTACCCTGGTACTCGGGTGCAACATTCCAGACGCTTTACTAACACCCTCCCGACTTGGAGAGTCAGTCCCTTTAACCTCCTGTTTGGCCCAGTTTGCAATTTCTGCGGAAGATGAACAGGAATAGCGAGAACCAATGAGAGACTAGCTGGAGGTGTCTGGACGGGCAAATTTAACTCTCATTTCCCACCAGGAAGAGGAATTAACCAAAGGCTCAGCGTGCCCTGCCGCAACCAGATTAGGGCCTGAAGACATCCTGCGGTGTTGCGGCCAGCTCAAAAGAAAGCGAGTTGAAGAAAGGAGCTCAGGGGCACTGTAATTCACAAAACTGCAGAGTTATAAATGACAGCTATCGTCCAAAAATATACTGAAGTAAGGCTGCCAAGAGGACTTGAAAGCGGGGCAGAATTGCAGGAAACCGATTTCAGGAGGTAGACTGGAATTGCATTGAAAGCATAGGAAAAGAGGCAGAACGTCCACAATGATGCACTTGGCCAAAAAGGGCGTATGTGTTTTTTCCTGAATATATTCTGGGAAAAACGCATACGCCCTTTTTGGCCAACCAAGCAAGCTTGCAAAGGAAATCTGCACTACAATGAAGTCTCACTTCCCCCCGGTCAAAAGGGCCATCTGAAAAAAGTGTAAAATCCAGAAAGGCAGGACAGGCCATGGAGAACTGGGAGCCTTGTTATGCTGACGGGCGGGATGTAAATAGCCAACAGACACTCGGGAGAAGTGTATGGTGTTTCCTGAAACATCTAAAAAACAAAGCAACAGAGCCTAGGGCACTTCCACTTATGGTCCTATAGCTTAGGGAAATTAAAATCAAAAAGACACAGCCACCCCAAAGTTTGGGACGCCTCTGTTTACAAGAACCTCGTTTACAGTACAAGTTCAACATCGCAGAAAGTGAAAAATGGATAAAGAATTTGTGGTATTTACTTACAAAGCAATATCACTCAGCAATGAAATCTATGTCATCAGGCCCTTAGCAGCACAATGAGTGGATTCAGGTATGACGATTCTAACTGAAATAAGTCACACAGAAAAAGAAACATCATAAGATATCAGTAATACACGGAATGTAAACTTGGCTACACAGGAACTGAATTACAGAACAGAACAGGGTCTCATATTTAGAAAACCAACTTATGCTTGCTTAAGGGTAAAGGTGAGTTGGGGTGCTGCATAAAACCAGAGATTGAAATGAGCACAGATAAAGTTCCTTAAGCCAAATATGGAATAGACAAGAGCTACTCCTTGCTCAGCGAAATGGACTCAACACCCCATATTAAGCGCCTAAGAATGTACCTGACTAGTAAGTATCTTAAAACCTATGGATTGCTATATCTCCAAAAGAGAATCAAGCGTGTGTCCAGGGGCATAAATGCAGCAGTGATAGGATTGGAGAGGTTCGGTGAGCAAACAAAGACCCTTTGAAGTCATATTGCATGGTACCCATTCCACGGGTCTCAACTCTCCAGGTTTCAGGGATTCTTCCTTCAGCTAAAACATGCATGTGGAACCTAGAGTATGATCAACCATGTGATCGGGCAACGTGTTCAAATATGTCTCAGTTTTCGTACCCTGGTACTCGGGTGCAACATTCCAGACGCTTTACTAACACCCTCCCGACTTGGAGAGTCAGTCCCTTTAACCTCCTGTTTGGCCCAGTTTGCAATTTCTGCGGAAGATGAACAGGAATAGCGAGAACCAATGAGAGACTAGCTGGAGGTGTCTGGACGGGCAAATTTAACTCTCATTTCCCACCAGGAAGAGGAATTAACCAAAGGCTCAGCGTGCCGTGCCGGAACCAGATTAGGGCCTGAAGCCATCCTGCGGTGTTGCGGCCAGCTCAAAAGAAAGCGAGTTGAAGAAAGGAGCTCAGGGGCACTGTAATTCACAAACCTGCAGAGTTATAAATGACAGCTATCGTCCAAAAATATACTGAAGTAAGGCTGCCAAGAGGACTTGAAAGCGGGGCAGAATTGCAGGAAACCGATTTCAGGAGGTAGACTGGAATTGCATTGAAAGCATAGGAAAAGAGGCAGAACGTCCACAATGATGCACTTGGCCAAAAAGGGCGTATGCGTTTTTTCCTGAATATATTCAGGAAAAAACGCATACGCCCTTTTTGGCCAACCAAGCAAGCTTGCAAAGGAAATCTGCACTACAATGAAGTCTCACTTACCCCCGGTCAAAAGGGCCATCTGAAAAAAGTGTAAAATCCAGAAAGGCAGGACAGGCCATGGAGAACTGGGAGCCTTGTTATGCTGATGGGCGGGATGAAAATTGCCAGCAGACACTCGGGAGAAGTGTATGGTGTTTCCTGAAACATCTAAAAAACAAAGCAACAGAGCCTAGGGCACTTCCACTTATGGTCCTATAGCTTAGGGAAATTAAAATCAAAAAGACACAGCCACCCCAAACATTGGGACGCCTCTGTTTACAAGAACCTCATTTACAGTACAAGTTCAACATCGCAGAAAGTGAAAAATGGATAAAGAAGTTGTGGTATTTACTTACAAAGCAATATCACTCAGCAATGAAATCTATGTCATCAGGCCCTTAGCAGCACAATGAGTGGATTCAGGTATGATGATTCTAACTGAAATAAGTCACACAGAAAAAGAAACATCATAAGATATCAGTAATACACGGAATGTAAACTTGGCTACACAGGAACTGAATTACAGAACAGAACAGGGTCTCAAATTTAGAAAAGCAACTTATGCTTGCTTAAGGGGAAAGGTGAGTTGGGGTGCTGCATAAAACCAGAGATTGAAATGAGCACAGATAAAGTTCCTTAAGCCAAATATGGAATAGACAAGAGCTACTCCTTGCTCAACGAAATGGACTCAACACCGCATATTAAGCGCCTAAGAATGTACCTGACTAGTAAGTATCTTAAAACCTATGGATTACTATGTCTCCGAAAGAGAATCAAGCATGTGTACAGGGGCATAAACGCAGCAGTGATAGGATTGGAGAGGTTCGGTGAGCAAATGAAGACCCTCTGAAGTCATATTGCATGGTACCCATTCCACGGGTTTCAACTACCCAGGTTTAAGGTATTCTTCCTTCAGCTAAAACATGCATGTGGAACCTAGAGTATGATCAACCATGTGATCGGGAAACGTGTTCAAATATGTCTCAGTTTTCGTACCCTGGTACTCGGGTGCAACATTCCAGACGCTTTACTAACACCCTCCCGACTTGGAGAGTCAGTCCCTTTAACCTCCTGTTTGGCCCAGTTTGCAATTTCTGCGGAAGATGAACAGGAATAGCGAGAACCAATGAGAGACTAGCTGGAGGTGTCTGGACGGGCAAATTTAACTCTCATTTCCCACCAGGAAGAGGAATTAACCAAAGGCTCAGCGTGCCCTGCCGGAACCAGATTAGGGCCTGAAGACATCCTGCGGTGTTGCGGCCAGCTCAAAAGAAAGCGAGTTGAAGAAAGGAGCTCAGGGGCACTGTAATTCACAAAACTGCAGAGTTATAAATGACAGCTATCGTCCAAAAATATACTGAAGTAAGGCTGCCAAGAGGACTTGAAAGCGGGGCAGAATTGCAGGAAACCGATTTCAGGAGGTAGACTGGAATTGCATTGAAAGCATAGGAAAAGAGGCAGAACGTCCACAATGATGCACTTGGCCAAAAAGGGCGTATGTGTTTTTTCCTGAATATATTCTGGGAAAAACGCATACGCCCTTTTTGGCCAACCAAGCAAGCTTGCAAAGGAAATCTGCACTACAATGAAGTCTCACTTCCCCCCGGTCAAAAGGGCCATCTGAAAAAAGTGTAAAATCCAGAAAGGCGGGACAGCCCATGGAGAACTGGGAGCCTTGTTATGCTGACGGGCGGGATGTAAATTGCCAACAGACACTCGGGAGAAGTGTATGGTGTTTCCTGAAACATCTAAAAAACAAAGCAACAGAGCCTAGGGCACTTCCACTTATGGTCCTATAGCTTAGGGAAATTAAAATCAAAAAGACACAGCCACCCCAAAGTTTGGGACGCCTCTGTTTACAAGAACCTCGTTTACAGTACAAGTTCAACATCGCAGAAAGTGAAAAATGGATAAAGAAGTTGTGGTATTTACTTACAAAGCAATATCACTCAGCAATGAAATCTATGTCATCAGGCCCTTAACAGCACAATGAGTGGATTCAGGTATGATGATTCTAACTGAAATAAGTCACACAGAAAAAGAAACATCATAAGATATCAGTAATACACGGAATGTAAACTTGGCTACACAGGAACTGAATTACAGAACAGAACACGGTCTCAAATTTAGAAAACCAACTTATGCTTGCTTAAGGGTAAAGGTGAGTTGGGGTGCTGCATAAAACCAGAGATTGAAATGAGCACAGATAAAGTTCCTTAAGCCAAATATGGAATAGACAAGAGCTACTCCTTGCTCAACGAAATGGACTCAACACCGCATATTAAACGACTAAGAATGTACCTGACTAGTAAGTATCTTAAAACCTATGGATTACTATGTCTCCGAAAGAGAATCAAGCATGTGTACAGGGGCATAAACGCAACAGTGATAGGATTGGAGAGGTTCGGTGAGCAAATGAAGACCCTCTGAAGTCATATTGCATGGTACCCATTCCACGGGTTTCAACTACCCAGGTTTAAGGGATTCTTCCTTCAGCTAAAACATGCATGTGGAACCTAGAGTATGATCAACCATGTGATCGGGAAACGTGTTCAAATATGTCTCAGTTTTCGTACCCTGGTACTCGGGTGCAACATTCCAGACGCTTTACTAACACCCTCCCGACTTGGAGAGTCAGTCCCTTTAACCTCCTGTTTGGCCCAGTTTGCAATTTCTGCGGAAGATGAACAGGAATAGCGAGAACCAATGAGAGACTAGCTGGAGGTGTCTGGACGGGCAAATTTAACTCTCATTTCCCACCAGGAAGAGGAATTAACCAAAGGCTCAGCGTGCCCTGCCGGAACCAGATTAGGGCCTGAAGACATCCTGCGGTGTTGCGGCCAGCTCAAAAGAAAGCGAGTTGAAGAAAGGAGCTCAGGGGCACTGTAATTCACAAAACTGCAGAGTTATAAATGACAGCTATCGTCCAAAAATATACTGAAGTAAGGCTGCCAAGAGGACTTGAAAGCGGTGCAGAATTGCAGGAAACCGATTTCAGGAGGTAGACTGGAATTGCATTGAAAGCATAGGAAAAGAGGCAGAACGTCCACAATGATGCACTTGGCCAAAAAGGGCGTATGCGTTTTTTCCTGAATATATTCTGGGAAAAACGCATACGCCCTTTTTGGCCAACCAAGCAAGCTTGCAAAGGAAATCTGCACTACAATGAAGTCTCACTTCCCCCCGGTCAAAAGGGCCATCTGAAAAAAGTGTAAAATCCAGAAAGGCAGGACAGGCCATGGAGAACTGGGAGCCTTGTTATGCTGACGGGCGGGATGTAAATAGCCAACAGACACTCGGGAGAAGTGTATGGTGTTTCCTGAAACATCTAAAAAACAAAGCAACAGAGCCTAGGGCACTTCCACTTATGGTCCTATAGCTTAGGGAAATTAAAATCAAAAAGACACAGCCACCCCAAAGTTTGGGACGCCTCTGTTTACAAGAACCTCGTTTACAGTACAAGTTCAACATCGCAGAAAGTGAAAAATGGATAAAGAATTTGTGGTATTTACTTACAAAGCAATATCACTCAGCAATGAAATCTATGTCATCAGGCCCTTAGCAGCACAATGAGTGGATTCAGGTATGACGATTCTAACTGAAATAAGTCACACAGAAAAAGAAACATCATAAGATATCAGTAATACACGGAATGTAAACTTGGCTACACAGGAACTGAATTACAGAACAGAACAGGGTCTCATATTTAGAAAACCAACTTATGCTTGCTTAAGGGTAAAGGTGAGTTGGGGTGCTGCATAAAACCAGAGATTGAAATGAGCACAGATAAAGTTCCTTAAGCCAAATATGGAATAGACAAGAGCTACTCCTTGCTCAACGAAATGGACTCAACACCCCATATTAAGCGCCTAAGAATGTACCTGACTAGTAAGTATCTTAAAACCTATGGATTGCTATATCTCCAAAAGAGAATCAAGCGTGTGTCCAGGGGCATAAATGCAGCAGTGATAGGATTGGAGAGGTTCGGTGAGCAAACAAAGACCCTTTGAAGTCATATTGCATGGTACCCATTCCACGGGTCTCAACTCTCCAGGTTTCAGGGATTCTTCCTTCAGCTAAAACATGCATGTGGAACCTAGAGTATGATCAACCATGTGATCGGGAAACGTGTTCAAATATGTCTCAGTTTTCGTACCCTGGTACTCGGGTGCAACATTCCAGACGCTTTACTAACACCCTCCCGACTTGGAGAGTCAGTCCCTTTAACCTCCTGTTTGGCCCAGTTTGCAATTTCTGCGGAAGATGAACAGGAATAGCGAGAACCAATGAGAGACTAGCTGGAGGTGTCTGGACGGGCAAATTTAACTCTCATTTCCCACCAGGAAGAGGAATTAACCAAAGGCTCAGCGTGCCGTGCCGGAACCAGATTAGGGCCTGAAGCCATCCTGCGGTGTTGCGGCCAGCTCAAAAGAAAGCGAGTTGAAGAAAGGAGCTCAGGGGCACTGTAATTCACAAACCTGCAGAGTTATAAATGACAGCTATCGTCCAAAAATATACTGAAGTAAGGCTGCCAAGAGGACTTGAAAGCGGGGCAGAATTGCAGGAAACCGATTTCAGGAGGTAGACTGGAATTGCATTGAAAGCATAGGAAAAGAGGCAGAACGTCCACAATGATGCACTTGGCCAAAAAGGGCGTATGCGTTTTTTCCTGAATATATTCAGGAAAAAACGCATACGCCCTTTTTGGCCAACCAAGCAAGCTTGCAAAGGAAATCTGCACTACAATGAAGTCTCACTTCCCCCCGGTCAAAAGGGCCATCTGAAAAAAGTGTAAAATCCAGGAAGGCAGGACAGGCCATGGAGAACTGGGAGCCTTGTTATGCTGATGGGCGGGATGAAAATTGCCAGCAGACACTCGGGAGAAGTGTATGGTGTTTCCTGAAACATCTAAAAAACAAAGCAACAGAGCCTAGGGCACTTCCACTTATGGTCCTATAGCTTAGGGAAATTAAAATAAAAAAGACACAGCCACCCCAAAGTTTGGGACGCCTCTGTTTACAAGAACCTCGTTTACAGTACAAGTTCAACATCGCAGAAAGTGAAAAATGGATAAAGAAGTTGTGGTATTTACTTACAAAGCAATATCACTCAGCAATGAAATCTATGTCATCAGGCCCTTAGCAGCACAATGAGTGGATTCAGGTATGATGATTCTAACTGAAATAAGTCACACAGAAAAAGAAACATCATAAGATATCAGTAATACACGGAATGTAAACTTGGCTACACAGGAACTGATTTACAGAACAGAACAGGGTCTCAAATTTAGAAAACCAACTTATGCTTGCTTAAGGGGAAAGGTGAGTTGGGGTGCTGCATAAAACCAGAGATTGAAATGAGCACAGATAAAGTTCCTTAAGCCAAATATGGAATAGACAAGAGCTACTCCTTGCTCAACGAAATGGACTCAACACCGCATATTAAATGCCTAAGAATGTACCTGACTAGTAAGTATCTTAAAACCTATGGATTGCTATGTCTCCGAAAGAGAATCAAGCATGTGTACAGGGGCATAAACGCAGCAGTGATAGGATTGGAGAGGTTCGGTGAGCAAACAAATACCCTTAGAAGTCATATTGCATGGTACCCATTCCACGGGTTTCAACTACCCAGGTTTAAGGTATTCTTCCTTCAGCTAAAACATGCATGTGGAACCTAGAGTATGATCAACCATGTGATCGGGAGACGTGTTCAAATATGTCTCAGTTTTCGTACCCTGGTACTCGGGTGCAACATTCCAGACGCTTTACTAACACTCTCCCGACTTGGAGAGTCAGTCCCTTTAACCTCCTGTTTGGCCCAGTTTGCAATTTCTGCGGAAGATGAACAGGAATAGCGAGAACCAATGAGAGACTAGCTGGAAGGTGTCTGGACGGGCAAATTTAACTCTCATTTCCCACCAGGAAGAGGAATTAACCAAAGGGTCAGCGTGCCGTGCCGGAACCAGATTAGGGCCTGAAGCCATCCTGCGGTGTTGCGGCCAGGTCACAAGAAAGCGAGTTGAAGAAAGGAGCTCAGGGGCACTGTAATTCACAAACCTGCAGACTTATAAATGACAGCTATCGTCCAAAAATATACTGAAGTAAGGCTGCCAAGAGGACTTGAAAGCGGGGCAGAATTGCAGGAAACCGATTTCAGGAGGTAGACTGGAATTGCATTGAAAGCATAGGAAAAGAGGCAGAACGTCCACAATGATGCACTTGGCCAAAAAGGGCGTATGCGTTTTTTCCTGAATATATTCAGGAAAAAACGCATACGCCCTTTTTGGCCAACCAAGCAAGCTTGCAAAGGAAATCTGCACTACAATGAAGTCTCACTTCCCCCCGGTCAAAAGGGCAATCTGAAAAAAGTGTAAAATCCAGAAAGGCGGGACAGCCCATGGAGAACTGGGAGCCTTGTTATGCTGATGGGCGGGATGTAAATTGCCAACAGACACTCGGGAGAAGTGTATGGTGTTTCCTGAAACATCTAAAAAACAAAGCAACAGAGCCTAGGGCACTTCCACTTATGGTCCTATAGCTTAGGGAAATTAAAATCAAAAAGACACAGCCACCCCAAAGTTTGGGACGCCTCTGTTTACAAGAACCTCGTTTACAGTACAAGTTCAACATCGCAGAAAGTGAAAAATGGATAAAGAAGTTGTGGTATTTACTTACAAAGCAATATCACTCAGCAATGAAATCTATGTCATCAGGCCCTTAGCAGCACAATGAGTGGATTCAGGTATGATGATTCTAACTGAAATAAGTCACACAGAAAAAGAAACATCATAAGATATCAGTAATACACGGAATGTAAACTTGGCTACACAGGAACTGAATTACAGAACAGAACAGGGTCTCAAATTTAGAAAACCAACTTATGCTTGCTTAAGGGTAAAGGTGAGTTGGGGTGCTGCATAAAACCAGAGATTGAAATGAGCACAGATAAAGTTCCTTAAGCCAAATATGGAATAGACAAGAGCTACTCCTTGCTCAACGAAATGGACTCAACACCCCATATTAAGCGCCTAAGAATGTACCTGACTAGTAAGTATCTTAAAACCTATGGATTGCTATATCTCCAAAAGAGAATCAAGCGTGTGTCCAGGGGCATAAATGCAGCAGTGATAGGATTGGAGAGGTTCGGTGAGCAAACAAAGACCCTTTGAAGTCATATTGCATGGTACCCATTCCACGGGTCTCAACTCTCCAGGTTTCAGGGATTCTTCCTTCAGCTAAAACATGCATGTGGAACCTAGAGTATGATCAACCATGTGATCAGGAAACGTGTTCAAATATGTCTCAGTTTTCGTACCCTGGTACTCGGGTGCAACATTCCAGACGCTTTACTAACACCCTCCCGACTTGGAGAGTCAGTCCCTTTAACCTCCTGTTTGGCCCAGTTTGCAATTTCTGCGGAAGATGAACAGGAATAGCGAGAACCAATGAGAGACTAGCTGGAGGTGTCTGGACGGGCAAATTTAACTCTCATTTCCCACCAGGAAGAGGAATTAACCAAAGGCTCAGCGTGCCCTGCCGGAACCAGATTAGGGCCTGAAGCCATCCTGCGGTGTTGCGGCCAGGTCACAAGAAAGCAAGTTGAAGAAAGGAGCTCAGGGGCACTGTAATTCACAAACCTGCAGACTTATAAATGACAGCTATCGTCCAAAAATATACTGAAGTAAGGCTGCCAAGAGGACTTGAAAGCGGGGCAGAATTGCAGGAAACCGATTTCAGGAGGTAGACTGGAATTGCATTGAAAGCATAGGAAAAGAGGCAGAACGTCCACAATGATGCACTTGGCCAAAAAGGGCGTATGCGTTTTTTCCTGAATATATTCAGGAAAAAACGCATACGCCCTTTTTGGCCAACCAAGCAAGCTTGCAAAGGAAATCTGCACTACAATGAAGTCTCACTTCCCCCCGGTCAAAAGGGCCATCTGAAAAAAGTGTAAAATCCAGAAAGGCAGGACAGGCCATGGAGAACTGGGAGCCTTGTTATGCTGATGGGCGGGATGAAAATTGCCAGCAGACACTCGGGAGAAGTGTATGGTGTTTCCTGAAACATCTAAAAAACAAAGCAACAGAGCCTAGGGCACTTCCACTTATGGTCCTATAGCTTAGGGAAATTAAAATAAAAAAGACACAGCCACCCCAAACATTGGGACGCCTCTGTTTACAAGAACCTCGTTTACAGTACAAGTTCAACATCGCAGAAAGTGAAAAATGGATAAAGAAGTTGTGGTATTTACTTACAAAGCAATATCACTCAGCAATGAAATCTATGTCATCAGGCCCTTAGCAGCACAATGAGTGGATTCAGGTATGATGATTCTAACTGAAATAAGTCACACAGAAAAAGAAACATCATAAGATATCAGTAATACACGGAATGTAAACTTGGCTACACAGGAACTGAATTACAGAACAGAACAGGGTCTCAAATTTAGAAAACCAACTTATGCTTGCTTAAGGGGAAAGGTGAGTTGGGGTGCTGCATAAAACCAGAGATTGAAATGAGCACAGATAAAGTTCCTTAAGCCAAATATGGAATAGACAAGAGCTACTCCTTGCTCAACGAAATGGACTCAACACCGCATATTAAACGCCTAAGAATGTACCTGACTAGTAAGTATCTTAAAACCTATGGATTACTATGTCTCCGAAAGAGAATCAAGCATGTGTACAGGGGCATAAACGCAGCAGTGATAGGATTGGAGAGGTTCGGTGAGCAAATGAAGACCCTCTGAAGTCATATTGCATGGTACCCATTCCACGGGTTTCAACTACCCAGGTTTAAGGTATTCTTCCTTCAGCTAAAACATGCATGTGGAACCTAGAGTATGATCAACCATGTGATCGGGAAACGTGTTCAAATATGTCTCAGTTTTCGTACCCTGGTACTCGGGTGCAACATTCCAGACGCTTTACTAACACCCTCCCGACTTGGAGAGTCAGTCCCTTTAACCTCCTGTTTGGCCCAGTTTGCAATTTCTGCGGAAGATGAACAGGAATAGCGAGAACAAATGAGAGACTAGCTGGAGGTGTCTGGACGGGCAAATTTAACTCTCATTTCCCACCAGGAAGAGGAATTAACCAAAGGCTCAGCGTGCCCTGCCGGAACCAGATTAGGGCCTGAAGCCATCCTGCGGTGTTGCGGCCAGGTCACAAGAAAGCGAGTTGAAGAAAGGAGCTCAGGGGCACTGTAATTCACAAAACTGCAGAGTTATAAATGACAGCTATCGTCCAAAAATATACTGAAGTAAGGCTGCCAAGAGGACTTGAAAGCGGGGCAGAATTGCAGGAAACCGATTTCAGGAGGTAGACTGGAATTGCATTGAAAGCATAGGAAAAGAGGCAGAACGTCCACAATGATGCACTTGGCCAAAAAGGGCGTATGTGTTTTTTCCTGAATATATTCTGGGAAAAACGCATACGCCCTTTTTGGCCAACCAAGCAAGCTTGCAAAGGAAATCTGCACTACAATGAAGTCTCACTTCCCCCCGGTCAAAAGGGCCATCTGAAAAAAGTGTAAAATCCAGAAAGGCAGGACAGGCCATGGAGAACTGGGAGCCTTGTTATGCTGACGGGCGGGATGTAAATAGCCAACAGACACTCGGGAGAAGTGTATGGTGTTTCCTGAAACATCTAAAAAACAAAGCAACAGAGCCTAGGGCACTTCCACTTATGGTCCTATAGCTTAGGGAAATTAAAATCAAAAAGACACAGCCACCCCAAAGTTTGGAACGCCTCTGTTTACAAGAACCTCGTTTACAGTACAAGTTCAACATCGCAGAAAGTGAAAAATGGATAAAGAAGTTGTGGTATTTACTTACAAAGCAATATCACTCAGCAATGAAATCTATGTCATCAGGCCCTTAGCAGCACAATGAGTGGATTCAGGTATGATGATTCTAACTGAAATAAGTCACACAGAAAAAGAAACATCATAAGATATCAGTAATACACGGAATGTAAACTTGGCTACACAGGAACTGAATTACAGAACAGAACAGGGTCTCAAATTTAGAAAACCAACTTATGCTTGCTTAAGGGGAAAGGTGAGTTGGGGTGCTGCATAAAACCAGAGATTGAAATGAGCACAGATAAAGTTCCTTAAGCCAAATATGGAATAGACAAGAGCTACTCCTTGCTCAACGAAATGGACTCAACACCCCATATTAAGCGCCTAAGAATGTACCTGACTAGTAAGTATCTTAAAACCTATGGATTGCTATATCTCCAAAAGAGAATCAAGCGTGTGTCCAGGGGCATAAATGCAGCAGTGATAGGATTGGAGAGGTTCGGTGAGCAAACAAAGACCCTTTGAAGTCATATTGCATGGTACCCATTCCACGGGTCTCAACTCTCCAGGTTTCAGGGATTCTTCCTTCAGCTAAAACATGCATGTGGAACCTAGAGTATGATCAACCATGTGATCGGGAGACGTGTTCAAATATGTCTCAGTTTTCGTACCCTGGTACTCGGGTGCAACATTCCAGACGCTTTACTAACACTCTCCCGACTTGGAGAGTCAGTCCCTTTAACCTCCTGTTTGGCCCAGTTTGCAATTTCTGCGGAAGATGAACAGGAATAGCGAGAACCAATGAGAGACTAGCTGGAGGTGTCTGGACGGGCAAATTTAACTCTCATTTCCCACCAGGAAGAGGAATTAACCAAAGGGTCAGCGTGCCGTGCCGGAACCAGATTAGGGCCTGAAGCCATCCTGCGGTGTTGCGGCCAGGTCACAAGAAAGCGAGTTGAAGAAAGGAGCTCAGGGGCACTGTAATTCACAAACCTGCAGACTTATAAATGACAGCTATCGTCCAAAAATATACTGAAGTAAGGCTGCCAAGAGGACTTGAAAGCGGGGCAGAATTGCAGGAAACCGATTTCAGGAGGTAGACTGGAATTGCATTGAAAGCATAGGAAAAGAGGCAGAACGTCCACAATGATGCACTTGGCCAAAAAGGGCGTATGCGTTTTTTCCTGAATATATTCAGGAAAAAACGCATACGCCCTTTTTGGCCAACCAAGCAAGCTTGCAAAGGAAATCTGCACTACAATGAAGTCTCACTTCCCCCCGGTCAAAAGGGCCATCTGAAAAAAGTGTAAAATCCAGAAAGGCAGGACAGGCCATGGAGAACTGGGAGCCTTGTTATGCTGATGGGCGGGATGAAAATTGCCAGCAGACACTCGGGAGAAGTGTATGGTGTTTCCTGAAACATCTAAAAAACAAAGCAACAGAGCCTAGGGCACTTCCACTTATGGTCCTATAGCTTAGGGAAATTAAAATAAAAAAGACACAGCCACCCCAAACATTGGGACGCCTCTGTTTACAAGAACCTCGTTTACAGTACAAGTTCAACATCGCAGAAAGTGAAAAATGGATAAAGAAGTTGTGGTATTTACTTACAAAGCAATATCACTCAGCAATGAAATCTATGTCATCAGGCCCTTAGCAGCACAATGAGTGGATTCAGGTATGATGATTCTAACTGAAATAAGTCACACAGAAAAAGAAACATCATAAGATATCAGTAATACACGGAATGTAAACTTGGCTACACAGGAACTGAATTACAGAACAGAACAGGGTCTCAAATTTAGAAAACCAACTTATGCTTGCTTAAGGGGAAAGGTGAGTTGGGGTGCTGCATAAAACCAGAGATTGAAATGAGCACAGATAAAGTTCCTTAAGCCAAATATGGAATAGACAAGAGCTACTCCTTGCTCAACGAAATGGACTCAACACCGCATATTAAACGCCTAAGAATGTACCTGACTAGTAAGTATCTTAAAACCTATGGATTACTATGTCTCCGAAAGAGAATCAAGCATGTGTACAGGGGCATAAACGCAGCAGTGATAGGATTGGAGAGGTTCGGTGAGCAAATGAAGACCCTCTGAAGTCATATTGCATGGTACCCATTCCACGGGTTTCAACTACCCAGGTTTAAGGTATTCTTCCTTCAGCTAAAACATGCATGTGGAACCTAGAGTATGATCAACCATGTGATCGGGAAACGTGTTCAAATATGTCTCAGTTTTCGTACCCTGGTACTCGGGTGCAACATTCCAGACGCTTTACTAACACCCTCCCGACTTGGAGAGTCAGTCCCTTTAACCTCCTGTTTGGCCCAGTTTGCAATTTCTGCGGAAGATGAACAGGAATAGCGAAAACAAATGAGAGACTAGCTGGAGGTGTCTGGACGGGCAAATTTAACTCTCATTTCCCACCAGGAAGAGGAATTAACCAAAGGCTCAGCGTGCCCTGCCGGAACCAGATTAGGGCCTGAAGCCATCCTGCGGTGTTGCGGCCAGGTCACAAGAAAGCGAGTTGAAGAAAGGAGCTCAGGGGCACTGTAATTCACAAAACTGCAGAGTTATAAATGACAGCTATCGTCCAAAAATATACTGAAGTAAGGCTGCCAAGAGGACTTGAAAGCGGGGCAGAATTGCAGGAAACCGATTTCAGGAGGTAGACTGGAATTGCATTGAAAGCATAGGAAAAGAGGCAGAACGTCCACAATGATGCACTTGGCCAAAAAGGGCGTATGTGTTTTTTCCTGAATATATTCTGGGAAAAACGCATACGCCCTTTTTGGCCAACCAAGCAAGCTTGCAAAGGAAATCTGCACTACAATGAAGTCTCACTTCCCCCCGGTCAAAAGGGCCATCTGAAAAAAGTGTAAAATCCAGAAAGGCAGGACAGGCCATGGAGAACTGGGAGCCTTGTTATGCTGACGGGCGGGATGTAAATAGCCAACAGACACTCGGGAGAAGTGTATGGTGTTTCCTGAAACATCTAAAAAACAAAGCAACAGAGCCTAGGGCACTTCCACTTATGGTCCTATAGCTTAGGGAAATTAAAATCAAAAAGACACAGCCACCCCAAAGTTTGGAACGCCTCTGTTTACAAGAACCTCGTTTACAGTACAAGTTCAACATCGCAGAAAGTGAAAAATGGATAAAGAAGTTGTGGTATTTACTTACAAAGCAATATCACTCAGCAATGAAATCTATGTCATCAGGCCCTTAGCAGCACAATGAGTGGATTCAGGTATGATGATTCTAACTGAAATAAGTCACACAGAAAAAGAAACATCATAAGATATCAGTAATACACGGAATGTAAACTTGGCTACACAGGAACTGAATTACAGAACAGAACAGGGTCTCAAATTTAGAAAACCAACTTATGCTTGCTTAAGGGGAAAGGTGAGTTGGGGTGCTGCATAAAACCAGAGATTGAAATGAGCACAGATAAAGTTCCTTAAGCCAAATATGGAATAGACAAGAGCTACTCCTTGCTCAACGAAATGGACTCAACACCCCATATTAAGCGCCTAAGAATGTACCTGACTAGTAAGTATCTTAAAACCTATGGATTGCTATATCTCCAAAAGAGAATCAAGCGTGTGTCCAGGGGCATAAATGCAGCAGTGATAGGATTGGAGAGGTTCGGTGAGCAAACAAAGACCCTTTGAAGTCATATTGCATGGTACCCATTCCACGGGTCTCAACTCTCCAGGTTTCAGGGATTCTTCCTTCAGCTAAAACATGCATGTGGAACCTAGAGTATGATCAACCATGTGATCGGGAAACGTGTTCAAATATGTCTCAGTTCTCGTACCCTGGTACTTGGGTGCAACATTCCAGACGCTTTACTAACACCCTCCCGACTTGGAGAGTCAGTCCCTTTAACCTCCTGTTTGGCCCAGTTTGCAATTTCTGCGGAAGATGAACAGGAATAGCGAGAACCAATGAGAGACTAGCTGGAGGTGTCTGGACGGGCAAATTTAACTCTCATTTCCCACCAGGAAGAGGAATTAACCAAAGGCTCAGCGTGCCGTGCCGGAACCAGATTAGGGCCTGAAGCCATCCTGCGGTGTTGCGGCCAGCTCAAAAGAAAGCGAGTTGAAGAAAGGAGCTCAGGGGCACTGTAATTCACAAACCTGCAGAGTTATAAATGACAGCTATCGTCCAAAAATATACTGAAGTAAGGCTGCCAAGAGGACTTGAAAGCGGGGCAGAATTGCAGGAAACCGATTTCAGGAGGTAGACTGGAATTGCATTGAAAGCATAGGAAAAGAGGCAGAACGTCCACAATGATGCACTTGGCCTAAAAGGGCGTATGCGTTTTTTCCTGAATATATTCAGGAAAAAACGCATACGCCCTTTTTGGCCAACCAAGCAAGCTTGCAAAGGAAATCTGCACTACAATGAAGTCTCACTTCCCCCCGATCAAAAGGGCCATCTGAAAAAAGTAAAAAATCCAGAAAGGCAGGACAGGCCATGGAGAACTGGGAGCCTTGTTATGCTGATGGGCGGGATGTAAATTGCCAACAGACACTCGGGAGAAGTGTATGCTGTTTCCTGAAACATCTAAAAAACAAAGCAACAGAGTCTAGGGCACTTCCACTTATGGTCCTATAGCTTAGGGAAATTAAAATCAAAAAGACACAGCCACCCCAAAGTTTGGAACGCCTCTGTTTACAAGAACCTCGTTTACAGTACAAGTTCAACATCGCAGAAAGTGAAAAATGGATAAAGAAGTTGTGGTATTTACTTACAAAGCAATACCACTCAGCAATGAAATCTATGTCATCAGGCCCTTAGCAGCACAATGAGTGGATTCAGGTATGATGATTCTAACTGAAATAAGTCACACAGAAAAAGAAACATCATAAGATATCAGTAATACACGGAATGTAAACTTGGCTACACAGGAACTGAATTACAGAACAGAACAGGGTCTCAAATTTAGAAAACCAACTTATGCTTGCTTAAGGGGAAAGGTGAGTTGGGGTGCTGCATAAAACCAGAGATTGAAATGAGCACAGATAAAGTTCCTTAAGCGAAATATGGAATAGACAAGAGCTATTCCTTGCTCAACGAAATGGACTCAACACCGCATATTAAATGCCTAAGAATGTACCTGACTAGTAAGTATCTTAAAACCTATGGATTGCTATGTCTCCGAAAGAGAATCAAGCATGTGTACAGGGGCATAAACGCAGCAGTGATAGGATTGGAGAGGTTCGGTGAGCAAATGAAGACCCTTTGAAGTCATATTGCATGGTACCCATTCCACAGGTTTCAACTACCCAGGTTTAAGGTATTCTTCCTTCAGCTAAAACATGCATGTGGAACCTAGAGTATGATCAACCATGTGATCGGGAGACGTGTTCAAATATGTCTCAGTTTTCGTACGCTGGTACTCGGGTGCAACATTCCAGACGCTTTACTAACACTCTCCCGACTTGGAGAGTCAGTCCCTTTAACCTCCTGTTTGGCCCAGTTTGCAATTTCTGCGGAAGATGAACAGGAATAGCGAGAACCAATGAGAGACTAGCTGGAGGTGTCTGGACGGGCAAATTTAACTCTCATTTCCCACCAGGAAGAGGAATTAACCAAAGGCTCAGCGTGCCGTGCCGGAACCAGATTAGGGCCTGAAGCCATCCTGCGGTGTTGCGGCCAGCTCAAAAGAAAGCGAGTTGAAGAAAGGAGCTCAGGGGCACTGTAATTCACAAACCTGCAGAGTTATAAATGACAGCTATCGTCCAAAAATATACTGAAGTAAGGCTGCCAAGAGGACTTGAAAGCGGGGCAGAATTGCAGGAAACCGATTTCAGGAGGTAGACTGGAATTGCATTGAAAGCATAGGAAAAGAGGCAGAACGTCCACAATGATGCACTTGGCCAAAAAGGGCGTATGCGTTTTTTCCTGAATATATTCAGGAAAAAACGCATACGCCCTTTTTGGCCAACCAAGCAAGCTTGCAAAGGAAATCTGCACTACAATGAAGTCTCACTTCAACCCGGTCAAAAGGGCCATCTGAAAAAAGTGTAAAATCCAGAAAGGCAGGACAGGCCATGGAGAACTGGGAGCCTTGTTATGCTGATGGGCGGGGTGTAAATTGCCAACAGACACTCGGGAGAAGTGTATGGTGTTTCCTGAAACATCTAAAAAACAAAGCAACAGAGCCTAGGGCACTTCCACTTATGGTCCTATAGCTTAGGGAAATTAAAATCAAAAAGACACAGCCACCCCAAAGTTTGGGACGCCTCTGTTTACAAGAACCTCGTTTACAGTACAAGTTCAACATCGCAGAAAGTGAAAAATGGATAAAGAAGTTGTGGTATTTACTTACAAAACAATATCTCTCAGCAATGAAATCTATGTCATCAGGCCCTTAGCAGCACAATGAGTGGATTCAGGTATGATGATTCTAACTGAAATAAGTCACACAGAAAAAGAAACATCATAAGATATCAGTAATACACGGAATGTAAACTTGGCTACACAGGAACTGAATTACAGAACAGAACAGGGTCTCAAATTTAGAAAACCAACTTATGCTTGCTTAAGGGGAAAGGTGAGTTGGGGTGCTGCATAAAACCAGAGATTGAAATGAGCACAGATAAAGTTCCTTAAGCCAAATATGGAATAGACAAGAGCTACTCCTTGCTCAACGAAATGGACTCAACACCGCATATTAAATGCCTAAGAATGTACCTGACTAGTAAGTATCTTAAAACCTATGGATTGCTATGTCTCCGAAAGAGAATCAAGCATGTGTACAGGGGCATAAACGCAGCAGTGATAGGATTGGAGAGGTTCGGTGAGCAAATGAAGACCCTTTGAAGTCATATTGCATGGTACCCATTCCACGGGTTTCAACTACCCAGGTTTAAGGTATTCTTCCTTCAGCTAAAACATGCATGTGGAACCTAGAGTATGATCAACCATGTGATCGGGAGACGTGTTCAAATATGTCTCAGTTTTCGTACCCTGGTACTCGGGTGCAACATTCCAGACGCTTTACTAACACCCTCCCGACTTGGAGAGTCAGTCCCTTTAACCTCCTGTTTGGCCCAGTTTGCAATTTCTGCGGAAGATGAACAGGAATAGCGAGAACCAATGAGAGACTAGCTGGAGGTGTCTGGACGGGCAAATTTAACTCTCATTTCCCACCAGGAAGAGGAATTAACCAAAGGCTCAGCGTGCCGTGCCGGAACCAGATTAGGGCCTGAAGCCATCCTGCGGTGTTGCGGCCAGCTCAAAAGAAAGCGAGTTGAAGAAAGGAGCTCAGGGGCACTGTAATTCACAAACCTGCAGAGTTATAAATGACAGCTATCGTCCAAAAATATACTGAAGTAAGGCTGCCAAGAGGACTTGAAAGCGGGGCAGAATTGCAGGAAACCGATTTCAGGAGGCAGACTGGAATTGCATTTAAAGCATAGGAAAAGAGGCAGAACGTCCACAATGATGCACTTGGCCAAAAAGGGCATATGTGTTTTTTCCTGAATATATTCAGGAAAAAACGCATACGCCCTTTTTGGCCAACCAAGCAAGCTTGCAAAGGAAATCTGCACTACAATGAAGTCTCACTTCCCCCCGGTCAAAAGGGCTATCTGAAAAAAGTGTAAAATCCAGAAAGGCAGGACAGGCCATGGAGAACTGGGAGCCTTGTTATGCTGATGGGCGGGATGTAAATTGCCAACAGACACTCGGGAGAAGTGTATGGTGTTTCCTGAAACATCTAAAAAACAAAGCAACAGAGCCTAGGGCACTTCCACTTATGGTCCTATAGCTTAGGGAAATTAAAATCAAAAAGACACAGCCACCCCAAAGTTTGGGACGCCTCTGTTTACAAGAACCTCGTTTAGCGTACAAGTTCAACATCGCAGAAAGTGAAAAATGGATAAAGAAGTTGTGGTATTTACTTACAAAGCAATATCTCTCAGCAATGAAATCTATGTCATCAGGCCCTTAGCAGCACAATGAGTGGATTCAGGTATGATGATTCTAACTGAAATAAGTCACACAGAAAAAGAAACATCATAAGATATCAGTAATACACGGAATGTAAACTTGGCTACACAGGAACTGAATTACAGAACAGAACAGGGTCTCAAATTTAGAAAACCAACTTATGCTTGCTTAAGGGGAAAGGTGAGTTGGGGTGCTGCATAAAACCAGAGATTGAAATGAGCACAGATAAAGTTCCTTAAGCCAAATATGGAATAGACAAGAGCTACTCCTTGCTCAACGAAATGGACTCAACACCGCATATTAAATGCCTAAGAATGTACCTGACTAGTAAGTATCTTAAAACCTATGGATTGCTATGTCTCCGAAAGAGAATCAAGCATGTGTACAGGGGCATAAACGCAGCAGTGATAGGATTGGAGAGGTTCGGTGAGCAAATGAAGACCCTTTGAAGTCATATTGCATGGTACCCATTCCACGGGTTTCAACTACCCAGGTTTAAGGTATTCTTCCTTCAGCTAAAACATGCATGTGGAACCTAGAGTATGATCAACCATGTGATCGGGAGACGTGTTCAAATATGTCTCAGTTTTCGTACCCTGGTACTCGGGTGCAACATTCCAGACGCTTTACTAACACCCTCCCGACTTGGAGAGTCAGTCCCTTTAACCTCCTGTTTGGCCCAGTTTGCAATTTCTGCGGAAGATGAACAGGAATAGCGAGAACCAATGAGAGACTAGCTGGAGGTGTCTGGACGGGCAAATTTAACTCTCATTTCCCACCAGGAAGAGGAATTAACCAAAGGCTAAGCGTGCCGTGCCGGAACCAGATTAGGGCCTGAAGCCATCCTGCGGTGTTGCGGCCAGCTCAAAAGAAAGCGAGTTGAAGAAAGGAGCTCAGGGGCACTGTAATTCACAAACCTGCAGAGTTATAAATGACAGCTATCGTCCAAAAATATACTGAAGTAAGGCTGCCAAGAGGACTTGAAAGCGGGGCAGAATTGCAGGAAACCGATTTCAGGAGGTAGACTGGAATTGCATTGAAAGCATAGGAAAAGAGGCAGAACGTCCACAATGATGCACTTGGCCAAAAAGGGCGTATGCGTTTTTTCCTGAATATATTCAGGAAAAAACGCATACGCCCTTTTTGGCCAACCAAGCAAGCTTGCAAAGGAAATCTGCACTACAATGAAGTCTCACTTCCCCCCGGTCAAAAGGGCCATCTGAAAAAAGTGTAAAATCCAGAAAGGCAGGACAGGCCATGGAGAACTGGGAGCCTTGTTATGCTGATGGGCGGGATGTAAATTGCCAACAGACACTCGGGAGAAGTGTATGGTGTTTCCTGAAACATCTAAAAAACAAAGCAACAGAGCCTAGGGCACTTCCACTTATGGTCCTATAGCTTAGGGAAATTAAAATCAAAAAGACACAGCCACCCCAAAGTTTGGGACGCCTCTGTTTACAAGAACCTCGTTTACAGTACAAGTTCAACATCGCAGAAAGTGAAAAATGGATAAAGAAGTTGTGGTATTTACTTACAAAACAATATCTCTCAGCAATGAAATCTATGTCATCAGGCCCTTAGCAGCACAATGAGTGGATTCAGGTATGATGATTCTAACTGAAATAAGTCACACAGAAAAAGAAACATCATAAGATATCAGTAATACACGGAATGTAAACTTGGCTACACAGGAACTGAATTACAGAACAGAACAGGGTCTCAAATTTAGAAAACCAACTTATGCTTGCTTAAGGGTAAAGGTGAGTTGGGGTGCTGCATAAAACCAGAGATTGAAATGAGCACAGATAAAGTTCCTTAAGCCAAATATGGAATAGACAAGAGCTACTCCTTGCTCAACGAAATGGACTCAACACCGCATATTAAATGCCTAAGAATGTACCTGACTAGTAAGTATCTTAAAACCTATGGATTGCTATGTCTCCGAAAGAGAATCAAGCATGTGTACAGGGGCATAAACGCAGCAGTGATAGGATTGGAGAGGTTCGGTGAGCAAATGAAGACCCTTTGAAGTCATATTGCATGGTACCCATTCCACGGGTTTCAACTACCCAGGTTTAAGGTATTCTTCCTTCAGCTAAAACATGCATGTGGAACCTAGAGTATGATCAACCATGTGATCGGGAGACGTGTTCAAATATGTCTCAGTTTTCGTACCCTGGTACTCGGGTGCAACATTCCAGACGCTTTACTAACACCCTCCCGACTTGGAGAGTCAGTCCCTTTAACCTCCTGTTTGGCCCAGTTTGCAATTTCTGCGGAAGATGAACAGGAATAGCGAGAACCAATGAGAGACTAGCTGGAGGTGTCTGGACGGGCAAATTTAACTCTCATTTCCCACCAGGAAGAGGAATTAACCAAAGGCTCAGCGTGCCGTGCCGGAACCAGATTAGGGCCTGAAGCCATCCTGCGGTGTTGCGGCCAGCTCAAAAGAAAGCGAGTTGAAGAAAGGAGCTCAGGGGCACTGTAATTCACAAACCTGCAGAGTTATAAATGACAGCTATCGTCCAAAAATATACTGAAGTAAGGCTGCCAAGAGGACTTGAAAGCGGGGCAGAATTGCAGGAAACCGATTTCAGGAGGCAGACTGGAATTGCATTGAAAGCATAGGAAAAGAGGCAGAACGTCCACAATGATGCACTTGGCCAAAAAGGGTGTATGCGTTTTTTCCTGAATATATTCAGGAAAAAACGCATACGCCCTTTTTGGCCAACCAAGCAAGCTTGCAAAGGAAATCTGCACTACAATGAAGTCTCACTTCCCCCCGGTCAAAAGGGCCATCTGAAAAAAGTGTAAAATCCAGAAAGGCAGGACAGGCCATGGAGAACTGGGAGCCTTGTTATGCTGATGGGCGGGATGTAAATTGCCAACAGACACTCGGGAGAAGTGTATGGTGTTTCCTGAAACATCTTAAAAACAAAGCAACAGAGCCTAGGGCACTTCCACTTATGGTCCTATAGCTTAGGGAAATTAAAATCAAAAAGACACAGCCACCCCAAAGTTTGGGACGCCTCTGTTTACAAGAACCTCGTTTACAGTACAAGTTCAACATCGCAGAAAGTGAAAAATGGATAAAGAAGTTGTGGTATTTACTTACAAAGCAATATCACTCAGCAATGAAATCTATGTCATCAGGCCCTTAGCAGCATAATGAGTGGATTCAGGTATGATGATTCTAACTGAAATAAGTCACACAGAAAAAGAAACATCATAAGATATCAGTAATACACGGAATGTAAACTTGGCTACACAGGAACTGAATTACAGAACAGAACAGGGTCTCAAATTTAGAAAACCAACTTATGCTTGCTTAAGGGTAAAGGTGAGTTGGGGTGCTGCATAAAACCAGAGATTGAAATGAGCACAGATAAAGTTCCTTAAGCCAAATATGGAATAGACAAGAGCTACTCCTTGCTCAACGAAATGGACTCAACACCGCATATTAAATGCCTAAGAATGTACCTGACTAGTAAGTATCTTAAAACCTATGGATTGCTATATCTCCAAAAGAGAATCAAGCGTGTGTCCAGGGGCATAAATGCAGCAGTGATAGGATTGGAGAGGTTCGGTGAGCAAACAAAGACCCTTTGAAGTCATATTGCATGGTACCCATTCCACGGGTTTCAACTACCCAGGTTTAAGGTATTCTTCCTTCAGCTAAAACATGCATGTGGAACCTAGAGTATGATCAACCATGTGATCGGGAAACGTGTTCAAATATGTCTCAGTTCTCGTAACCTGGTACTCGGGTGCAACATTCCAGACGCTTTACTAACACCCTCCCGACTTGGAGAGTCAGTCCCTTTAACCTCCTGTTTGGCCCAGTTTGCAATTTCTGCGGAAGATGAACAGGAATAGTGAGAACCAATGAGAGACTAGCTGGAGGTGTCTGGACGGGCAAATTTAACTCTCATTTCCCACCAGGAAGAGGAATTAACCAAAGGCTCAGCGTGCCGTGCCGGAACCAGATTAGGGCCTGAAGCCATCCTGCGTTGTTGCGGCCAGGTCACAAGAAAGCAAGTTGAAGAAAGGAGCTCAGGGGCACTGTAATTCACAAACCTGCAGACTTATAAATGACAGCTATCGTCCAAAAATATACTGAAGTAAGGCTGCCAAGAGGACTTGAAAGCGGGGCAGAATTGCAGGAAACCGATTTCAGGAGGTAGACTGGAATTGCATTGAAAGCATAGGAAAAGAGGCAGAACGTCCACAATGATGCACTTGGCCAAAAAGGGCGTATGCGTTTTTTCCTGAATATATTCAGGAAAAAACGCATACGCCCTTTTTGGCCAACCAAGCAAGCTTGCAAAGGAAATCTGCACTACAATGAAGTCTCACTTCCCCCCGGTCAAAAGGGCCATCTGAAAAAAGTGTAAAATCCAGAAAGGCAGGACAGGCCATGGAGAACTGGGAGCCTTGTTATGCTGATGGGTGGGATGAAAATTGCCAGCAGACACTCGGGAGAAGTGTATGGTGTTTCCTGAAACATCTAAAAAACAAAGCAACAGAGCCTAGGGCACTTCCACTTATGGTCCTATAGCTTAGGGAAATTAAAATCAAAAAGACACAGCCACCCCAAACATTGGGACGCCTCTGTTTACAAGAACCTCGTTTACAGTACAAGTTCAACATCGCAGAAAGTGAAAAATGGATAAAGAAGTTGTGGTATTTACTTACAAAGCAATATCACTCAGCAATGAAATCTATGTCATCAGGCCCTTAGCAGCACAATGAGTGGATTCAGGTATGATGATTCTAACTGAAATAAGTCACACAGAAAAAGAAACATCATAAGATATCAGTAATACACGGAATGTAAACTTGGCTACACAGGAACTGAATTACAGAACAGAACAGGGTCTCAAATTTAGAAAACCAACTTATGCTTGCTTAAGGGGAAAGGTGAGTTGGGGTGCTGCATAAAACCAGAGATTGAAATGAGCACAGATAAAGTTCCTTAAGCCAAATATGGAATAGACAAGAGCTACTCCTTGCTCAACGAAATGGACTCAACACCGCATATTAAACGCCTAAGAATGTACCTGACTAGTAAGTATATTAAAACCTATGGATTACTATGTCTCCGAAAGAGAATCAAGCATGTGTACAGGGGCATAAACGCAGCAGTGATAGGATTGGAGAGGTTCGGTGAGCAAATGAAGACCCTTTGAAGTCATATTGCATGGTACCCATTCCACGGGTTTCAACTACCCAGGTTTAAGGTATTCTTCCTTCAGCTAAAACATGCATGTGGAACCTAGAGTATGATCAACCATGTGATCGGGAAACGTGTTCAAATATGTCTCAGTTTTCGTACCCTGGTACTCGGGTGCAACATTCCAGACGCTTTACTAACACCCTCCCGACTTGGAGAGTCAGTCCCTTTAACCTCCTGTTTGGCCCAGTTTGCAATTTCTGCGGACGATGAACAGGAATAGCGAGAACCAATGAGAGAATAGCTGGAGGTGTCTGGACGGGCAAATTTAACTCTCATTTCCCACCAGGAAGAGGAATTAACCAAAGGCTCAGCGTGCCCTGCCGGAACCAGATTAGGGCCTGAAGACATCCTGCGGTGTTGCGGCCAGCTCAAAAGAAAGCGAGTTGAAGAAAGGAGCTCAGGGGCACTGTAATTCACAAACCTGCAGAGTTATAAATGACAGCTATCGTCCAAAAATATACTGAAGTAAGGCTGCCAAGAGGACTTGAAAGCGGGGCAGAATTGCAGGAAACCGATTTCAGGAGGTAGACTGGAATTGCATTGAAAGCATAGGAAAAGAGGCAGAACGTCCACAATGATGCACTTGGCCAAAAAGGGCGTATGCGTTTTTTCCTGAATATATTCAGGAAAAAACGCATACGCCCTTTTTGGCCAACCAAGCAAGCTTGCAAAGGAAATCTCCACTACAATGAAGTCTCACTTCCCCCCGGTCAAAAGGGCCATCTGAAAAAAGTGTAAAATCCAGAAAGGCGGGACAGCCCATGGAGAACTGGGAGCCTTGTTATGCTGACGGGCGGGATGTAAATTGCCAACAGACACTTGGGAGAAGTGTATGGTGTTTCCTGAAACATCTAAAAAACAAAGCAACAGAGCCTAGGGCACTTCCACTTATGGTCCTATAGCTTAGGGAAATTAAAATCAAAAAGACACAGCCACCCCAAAGTTTGGGACGCCTCTGTTTACAAGAACCTCGTTTACAGTACAAGTTCAACATCGCAGAAAGTGAAAAATGGATAAAGAAGTTGTGGTATTTACTTACAAAGCAATATCACTCAGCAATGAAATCTATGTCATCAGGCCCTTAGCAGCACAATGAGTGGATTCAGGTATGATGATTCTAACTGAAATAAGTCACACAGAAAAAGAAACATCATAAGATATCAGTAATACACGGAATGTAAACTTGGCTACACAGGAACTGAATTACAGAACAGAACACGGTCTCAAATTTAGAAAACCAACTTATGCTTGCTTAAGGGGAAAGGTGAGTTGGGGTGCTGCATAAAACCAGAGATTGAAATGAGCACAGATAAATTTCCTTAAGCCAAATATGGAATAGACAAGAGCTACTCCTTGCTCAACGAAATGGACTCAACACCCCATATTAAGCGCCTAAGAATGTACCTGACTAGTAAGTATCTTAAAACCTATGGATTGCTATATCTCCAAAAGAGAATCAAGCGTGTGTCCAGGGGCATAAATGCAGCAGTGATAGGATTGGAGAGGTTCGGTGAGCAAACAAAGACCCTTTGAAGTCATATTGCATGGTACCCATTCCACGGGTCTCAACTCTCCAGGTTTCAGGGATTCTTCCTTCAGCTAAAACATGCATGTGGAACCTAGAGTATGATCAACCATGTGATCGGGAAACGTGTTCAAATATGTCTCAGTTTTCGTACCCTGGTACTCGGGTGCAACATTCCAGACGCTTTACTAACACCCTCCCGACTTGGAGAGTCAGTCCCTTTAACCTCCTGTTTGGCCCAGTTTGCAATTTCTGCGGAAGATGAACAGGAATAGCGAGAACCAATGAGAGACTAGCTGGAGGTGTCTGGACGGGCAAATTTAACTCTCATTTCCCACCAGGAAGAGGAATTAACCAAAGGCTCAGCGTGCCCTGCCGGAACCAGATTAGGGCCTGAAGCCATCCTGCGGTGTTGCGGCCAGGTCACAAGAAAGCGAGTTGAAGAAAGGAGCTCAGGGGCACTGTAATTCACAAAACTGCAGAGTTATAAATGACAGCTATCGTCCAAAAATATACTGAAGTAAGGCTGCCAAGAGGACTTGAAAGCGGGGCAGAATTGCAGGAAACCGATTTCAGGAGGTAGACTGGAATTGCATTGAAAGCATAGGAAAAGAGGCAGAACGTCCACAATGATGCACTTGGCCAAAAAGGGCGTATGTGTTTTTACCTGAATATATTCTGGCAAAAACGCATACGCCCTTTTTGGCCAACCAAGCAAGCTTGCAAAGGAAATCTGCACTACAATGAAGTCTCACTTCCCCCCGGTCAAAAGGGCCATCTGAAAAAAGTGTAAAATCCAGAAAGGCGGGACAGGCCATGGAGAACTGGGAGCCTTGTTATGCTGACGGGCGGGATGTAAATTGCCAACAGACACTCGGGAGAAGTGTATGGTGTTTCCTGAAACATCTAAAAAACAAAGCAACAGAGCCTAGGGCACTTCCACTTATGGTCCTATAGCTTAGGGAAATTAAAATCAAAAAGACACAGCCACCCCAAAGTTTGGAACGCCTCTGTTTACAAGAACCTCGTTTACAGTACAAGTTCAACATCGCAGAAAGTGAAAAATGGATAAAGAAGTTGTGGTATTTACTTACAAAGCAATATCACTCAGCAATGAAATCTATGTCATCAGGCCCTTAGCAGCACAATGAGTGGATTCAGGTATGATGATTCTAACTGAAATAAGTCACACAGAAAAAGAAACATCATAAGATATCAGTAATACACGGAATGTAAACTTGGCTACACAGGAACTGAATTACAGAACAGAACAGGGTCTCAAATTTAGAAAACCAACTTATGCTTGCTTAAGGGGAAAGGTGAGTTGGGGTGCTGCATAAAACCAGAGATTGAAATGAGCACAGATAAAGTTCCTTAAGCCAAATATGGAATAGACAAGAGCTACTCCTTGCTCAACGAAATGGACTCAACACCCCATATTAAGCGCCTAAGAATGTACCTGACTAGTAAGTATCTTAAAACCTATGGATTGCTATATCTCCAAAAGAGAATCAAGCGTGTGTCCAGGGGCATAAATGCAGCAGTGATAGGATTGGAGAGGTTCGGTGAGCAAACAAAGACCCTTTGAAGTCATATTGCATGGTACCCATTCCACGGGTCTCAACTCTCCAGGTTTCAGGGATTCTTCCTTCAGCTAAAACATGCATGTGGAACCTAGAGTATGATCAACCATGTGATCGGGAAACGTGTTCAAATATGTCTCAGTTTTCGTACCCTGGTACTCGGGTGCAACATTCCAGACACTTTACTAACACCCTCCCGACTTGGAGAGTCAGTCCCTTTAACCTCCTGTTTGGCCCAGTTTGCAATTTCTGCGGAAGATGAACAGGAATAGCGAGAACCAATGAGAGACTAGCTGGAGGTGTCTGGACGGGCAAATTTAACTCTCATTTCCCACCAGGAAGAGGAATTAACCAAAGGCTCAGCGTGCCCTGCCGGAACCAGATTAGGGCCTGAAGCCATCCTGCGGTGTTGCGGCCAGGTCACAAGAAAGCGAGTTGAAGAAAGGAGCTCAGGGGCACTGTAATTCACAAAACTGCAGAGTTATAAATGACAGCTATCGTCCAAAAATATACTGAAGTAAGGCTGCCAAGAGGACTTGAAAGCGGGGCAGAATTGCAGGAAACCGATTTCAGGAGGTAGACTGGAATTGCATTGAAAGCATAGGAAAAGAGGCAGAACGTCCACAATGATGCACTTGGCCAAAAAGGGCGTATGTGTTTTTTCCTGAATATATTCTGGGAAAAACGCATACGCCCTTTTTGGCCAACCAAGCAAGCTTGCAAAGGAAATCTGCACTACAATGAAGTCTCACTTCCCCCCGGTCAAAAGGGCCATCTGAAAAAAGTGTAAAATCCAGAAAGGCGGGACAGGCCATGGAGAACTGGGAGCCTTGTTATGCTGACGGGCGGGATGTAAATTGCCAACAGACACTCGGGAGAAGTGTATGGTGTTTCCTGAAACATCTAAAAAACAAAGCAACAGAGCCTAGGGCACTTCCACTTATGGTCCTATAGCTTAGGGAAATTAAAATAAAAAAGACACAGCCACCCCAAAGTTTGGAACGCCTCTGTTTACAAGAACCTCGTTTACAGTACAAGTTCAACATCGCAGAAAGTGAAAAATGGATAAAGAAGTTGTGGTATTTACTTACAAAGCAATATAACTCAGCAATGAAATCTATGTCATCAGGCCCTTAGCAGCACAATGAGTGGATTCAGGTATGATGATTCTAACTGAAATAAGTCACACAGAAAAAGAAACATCATAAGATATCAGTAATACACGGAATGTAAAGTTGGCTACACAGGAACTGAATTACAGAACAGAACAGGGTCTCAAATTTAGAAAACCAACTTATGCTTGCTTAAGGGGAAAGGTGAGTTGGGGTGCTGCATAAAACCAGAGATTGAAATGAGCACAGATAAAGTTCCTTAAGCCAAATATGGAATAGACAAGAGCTACTCCTTGCTCAACGAAATGGACTCAACACCCCATATTAAGCGCCTAAGAATGTACCTGACTAGTAAGTATCTTAAAACCTATGGATTGCTATATCTCCAAAAGAGAATCAAGCGTGTGTCCAGGGGCATAAATGCAGCAGTGATAGGATTGGAGAGGTTCGGTGAGCAAACAAAGACCCTTTGAAGTCATATTGCATGGTACCCATTCCACGGGTTTCAACTACCCAGGTTTAAGGTATTCTTCCTTCAGCTAAAACATGCATGTGGAACCTAGAGTATGATCAACCATGTGATCGGGAAACGTGTTCAAATATGTCTCAGTTCTCGTAACCTGGTACTCGGGTGCAACATTCCAGACGCTTTACTAACACCCTCCCGACTTGGAGAGTCAGTCCCTTTAACCTCCTGTTTGGCCCAGTTTGCAATTTCTGCGGAAGATGAACAGGAATAGCGAGAACCAATGAGAGACTAGCTGGAGGTGTCTGGACGGGCAAATTTAACTCTCATTTCCCACCAGGAAGAGGAATTAACCAAAGGCTCAGCGTGCCGTGCCGGAACCAGATTAGGGCCTGAAGCCATCCTGCGTTGTTGCGGCCAGGTCACAAGAAAGCAAGTTGAAGAAAGGAGCTCAGGGGCACTGTAATTCACAAACCTGCAGACTTATAAATGACAGCTATCGTCCAAAAATATACTGAAGTAAGGCTGCCAAGAGGACTTGAAAGCGGGGCAGAATTGCAGGAAACCGATTTCAGGAGGTAGACTGGAATTGCATTGAAAGCATAGGAAAAGAGGCAGAACGTCCACAATGATGCACTTGGCCAAAAAGGGCGTATGCGTTTTTTCCTGAATATATTCAGGAAAAAACGCATACGCCCTTTTTGGCCAACCAAGCAAGCTTGCAAAGGAAATCTGCACTACAATGAAGTCTCACTTCCCCCCGGTCAAAAGGGCCATCTGAAAAAAGTGTAAAATCCAGAAAGGCAGGACAGGCCATGGAGAACTGGGAGCCTTGTTATGCTGATGGGCGGGATGAAAATTGCCAGCAGACACTCGGGAGAAGTGTATGGTGTTTCCTGAAACATCTAAAAAACAAAGCAACAGAGCCTAGGGCACTTCCACTTATGGTCCTATAGCTTAGGGAAATTAAAATCAAAAAGACACAGCCACCCCAAACATTGGGACGCCTCTGTTTACAAGAACATCGTTTACAGTACAAGTTCAACATCGCAGAAAGTGAAAAATGGATAAAGAAGTTGTGGTATTTACTTACAAAGCAATATCACTCAGCAATGAAATCTATGTCATCAGGCCCTTAGCAGCACAATGAGTGGATTCAGGTATGATGATTCTAACTGAAATAAGTCACACAGAAAAAGAAACATCATAAGATATCAGTAATACACGGAATGTAAACTTGGCTACACAGGAACTGAATTACAGAACAGAACAGGGTCTCAAATTTAGAAAACCAACTTATGCTTGCTTAAGGGGAAAGGTGAGTTGGGGTGCTGCATAAAACCAGAGATTGAAATGAGCACAGATAAAGTTCCTTAAGCCAAATATGGAATAGACAAGAGCTACTCCTTGCTCAACGAAATGGACTCAACACCGCATATTAAACGCCTAAGAATGTACCTGACTAGTAAGTATCTTAAAACCTATGGATTACTATGTCTCCGAAAGAGAATCAAGCATGTGTACAGGGGCATAAACGCAGCAGTGATAGGATTGGAGAGGTTCGGTGAGCAAATGAAGACCCTCTGAAGTCATATTGCATGGTACCCATTCCACGGGTTTCAACTACCCAGGTTTAAGGTATTCTTCCTTCAGCTAAAACATGCATGTGGAACCTAGAGTATGATCAACCATGTGATCGGGAAACGTGTTCAAATATGTCTCAGTTTTCGTACCCTGGTACTCGGGTGCAACATTCCAGACGCTTTACTAACACCCTCCCGACTTGGAGAGTCAGTCCCTTTAACCTCCTGTTTGGCCCAGTTTGCAATTTCTGCGGAAGATGAACAGGAATAGCGAGAACCAATGAGAGACTAGCTGGAGGTGTCTGGACGGGCAAATTTAACTCTCATTTCCCACCAGGAAGAGGAATTAACCAAAGGCTCAGCGTGCCCTGCCGGAACCAGATTAGGGCCTGAAGCCATCCTGCGGTGTTGCGGCCAGGTCACAAGAAAGCGAGTTGAAGAAAGGAGCTCAGGGGCACTGTAATTCACAAAACTGCAGAGTTATAAATGACAGCTATCGTCCAAAAATATACTGAAGTAAGGCTGCCAAGAGGACTTGAAAGCGGGGCAGAATTGCAGGAAACCGATTTCAGGAGGTAGACTGGAATTGCATTGAAAGCATAGGAAAAGAGGCAGAACGTCCACAATGATGCACTTGGCCAAAAAGGGCGTATGTGTTTTTTCCTGAATATATTCTGGGAAAAACGCATACGCCCTTTTTGGCCAACCAAGCAAGCTTGCAAAGGAAATCTGCACTACAATGAAGTCTCACTTCCCCCCGGTCAAAAGGGCCATCTGAAAAAAGTGTAAAATCCAGAAAGGCGGGACAGGCCATGGAGAACTGGGAGCCTTGTTATGCTGACGGGCGGGATGTAAATTGCCAACAGACACTCGGGAGAAGTGTATGGTGTTTCCTGAAACATCTAAAAAACAAAGCAACAGAGCCTAGGGCACTTCCACTTATGGTCCTATAGCTTAGGGAAATTAAAATCAAAAAGACACAGCCACCCCAAAGTTTGGAACGCCTCTGTTTACAAGAAACTCGTTTACAGTACAAGTTCAACATCGCAGAAAGTGAAAAATGGATAAAGAAGTTGTGGTATTTACTTACAAAGCAATATCACTCAGCAATGAAATCTATGTCATCAGGCCCTTAGCAGCACAATGAGTGGATTCAGGTATGATGATTCTAACTGAAATAAGTCACACAGAAAAAGAAACATCATAAGATATCAGTAATACACGGAATGTAAACTTGGCTACACAGGAACTGAATTACAGAACAGAACAGGGTCTCAAATTTAGAAAACCAACTTATGCTTGCTTAAGGGGAAAGGTGAGTTGGGGTGCTGCATAAAACCAGAGATTGAAATGAGCACAGATAAAGTTCCTTAAGCCAAATATGGAATAGACAAGAGCTACTCCTTGCTCAACGAAATGGACTCAACACCCCATATTAAGCGCCTAAGAATGTACCTGACTAGTAAGTATCTTAAAACCTATGGATTGCTATATCTCCAAAAGAGAATCAAGCGTGTGTCCAGGGGCATAAATGCAGCAGTGATAGGATTGGAGAGGTTCGGTGAGCAAACAAAGACCCTTTGAAGTCATATTGCATGGTACCCATTCCACGGGTTTCAACTACCCAGGTTTAAGGTATTCTTCCTTCAGCTAAAACATGCATGTGGAACCTAGAGTATGATCAACCATGTGATCGGGAGACGTGTTCAAATATGTCTCAGTTTTTGTACCCTGGTACTCGGGTGCAACATTCCAGACGCTTTACTAACACCCTCCCGACTTGGAGAGTCAGTCCCTTTAACCTCCTGTTTGGCCCAGTTTGCAATTTCTGCGGAAGATGAACAGGAATAGCGAGAACCAATGAGAGACTAGCTGGAGGTGTCTGGACGGGCAAATTTAACTCTCATTTCCCACCAGGAAGAGGAATTAACCAAAGGCTCAGCGTGCCGTGCCGGAACCAGATTAGGGCCTGAAGCCATCCTGCGTTGTTGCGGCCAGGTCACAAGAAAGCGAGTTGAAGAAAGGAGCTCAGGGGCACTGTAATTCACAAACCTGCAGACTTATAAATGACAGCTATCGTCCAAAAATATACTGAAGTAAGGCTGCCAAGAGGACTTGAAAGCGGGGCAGAATTGCAGGAAACCGATTTCAGGAGGTAGACTGGAATTGCATTGAAAGCATAGGAAAAGAGGCAGAACGTCCACAATGATGCACTTGGCCAAAAAGGGCGTATGCGTTTTTTCCTGAATATATTCAGGAAAAAACGCATACGCCCTTTTTGGCCAACCAAGCAAGCTTGCAAAGGAAATCTGCACTACAATGAAGTCTCACTTCCCCCCGGTCAAAAGGGCCATCTGAAAAAAGTGTAAAATCCAGAAAGGCAGGACAGGCCATGGAGAACTGGGAGCCTTGTTATGCTGATGGGCGGGATGAAAATTCCCAGCAGACACTCGGGAGAAGTGTATGGTGTTTCCTGAAACATCTAAAAAACAAAGCAACAGAGCCTAGGGCACTTCCACTTATGGTCCTATAGCTTAGGGAAATTAAAATCAAAAAGACACAGCCACCCCAAACATTGGGACGCCTCTGTTTACAAGAACCTCGTTTACAGTACAAGTTCAACATCGCAGAAAGTGAAAAATGGATAAAGAAGTTGTGGTATTTACTTACAAAGCAATATCACTCAGCAATGAAATCTATGTCATCAGGCCCTTAGCAGCACAATGAGTGGATTCAGGTATGACGATTCTAACTGAAATAAGTCACACAGAAAAAGAAACATCATAAGATATCAGTAATACACGGAATGTAAACTTGGCTACACAGGAACTGAATTACAGAACAGAACAGGGTCTCATATTTAGAAAACCAACTTATGCTTGCTTAAGGGTAAAGGTGAGTTGGGGTGCTGCATAAAACCAGAGATTGAAATGAGCACAGATAAAGTTCCTTAAGCCAAATATGGAATAGACAAGAGCTACTCCTTGCTCAGCGAAATGGACTCAACACCCCATATTAAGCGCCTAAGAATGTACCTGACTAGTAAGTATCTTAAAACCTATGGATTGCTATATCTCCAAAAGAGAATCAAGCGTGTGTCCAGGGGCATAAATGCAGCAGTGATAGGATTGGAGAGGTTCGGTGAGCAAACAAAGACCCTTTGAAGTCATATTGCATGGTACCCATTCCACGGGTCTCAACTCTCCAGGTTTCAGGGATTCTTCCTTCAGCTAAAACATGCATGTGGAACCTAGAGTATGATCAACCATGTGATCGGGCAACGTGTTCAAATATGTCTCAGTTTTCGTACCCTGGTACTCGGGTGCAACATTCCAGACGCTTTACTAACACCCTCCCGACTTGGAGAGTCAGTCCCTTTAACCTCCTGTTTGGCCCAGTTTGCAATTTCTGCGGAAGATGAACAGGAATAGCGAGAACCAATGAGAGACTAGCTGGAGGTGTCTGGACGGGCAAATTTAACTCTCATTTCCCACCAGGAAGAGGAATTAACCAAAGGCTCAGCGTGCCCTGCCGGAACCAGTTTAGGGCCTGAAGACATCCTGCGGTGTTGCGGCCAGCTCAAAAGAAAGCGAGTTGAAGAAAGGAGCTCAGGGGCACTGTAATTCACAAAACTGCAGAGTTATAAATGACAGCTATCGTCCAAAAATATACTGAAGTAAGGCTGCCAAGAGGACTTGAAAGCGGGGCAGAATTGCAGGAAACCGATTTCAGGAGGTAGACTGGAATTGCATTGAAAGCATAGGAAAAGAGGCAGAACGTCCACAATGATGCACTTGGCCAAAAAGGGCGTATGTGTTTTTTCCTGAATATATTCTGGGAAAAACGCATACGCCCATTTTGGCCAACCAAGCAAGCTTGCAAAGGAAATCTGCACTACAATGAAGTCTCACTTCCCCCCGGTCAAAAGGGCCATCTGAAAAAAGTGTAAAATCCAGAAAGGCAGGACAGGCCATGGAGAACTGGGAGCCTTGTTATGCTGACGGGCGGGATGTAAATAGCCAACAGACACTCGGGAGAAGTGTATGGTGTTTCCTGAAACATCTAAAAAACAAAGCAACAGAGCCTAGGGCACTTCCACTTATGGTCCTATAGCTTAGGGAAATTAAAATCAAAAAGACACAGCCACCCCAAAGTTTGGGACGCCTCTGTTTACAAGAACCTCGTTTACAGTACAAGTTCAACATCGCAGAAAGTGAAAAATGGATAAAGAATTTGTGGTATTTACTTACAAAGCAATATCACTCAGCAATGAAATCTATGTCATCAGGCCCTTAGCAGCACAATGAGTGGATTCAGGTATGACGATTCTAACTGAAATAAGTCACACAGAAAAAGAAACATCATAAGATATCAGTAATACACGGAATGTAAACTTGGCTACACAGGAACTGAATTACAGAACAGAACAGGGTCTCATATTTAGAAAACCAACTTATGCTTGCTTAAGGGTAAAGGTGAGTTGGGGTGCTGCATAAAACCAGAGATTGAAATGAGCACAGATAAAGTTCCTTAAGCCAAATATGGAATAGACAAGAGCTACTCCTTGCTCAGCGAAATGGACTCAACACCCCATATTAAGCGCCTAAGAATGTACCTGACTAGTAAGTATCTTAAAACCTATGGATTGCTATATCTCCAAAAGAGAATCAAGCGTGTGTCCAGGGGCATAAATGCAGCAGTGATAGGATTGGAGAGGTTCGGTGAGCAAACAAAGACCCTTTGAAGTCATATTGCATGGTACCCATTCCACGGGTCTCAACTCTCCAGGTTTCAGGGATTCTTCCTTCAGCTAAAACATGCATGTGGAACCTAGAGTATGATCAACCATGTGATCGGGCAACGTGTTCAAATATGTCTCAGTTTTCGTACCCTGGTACTCGGGTGCAACATTCCAGACGCTTTACTAACACCCTCCCGACTTGGAGAGTCAGTCCCTTTAACCTCCTGTTTGGCCCAGTTTGCAATTTCTGCGGAAGATGAACAGGAATAGCGAGAACCAATGAGAGACTAGCTGGAGGTGTCTGGACGGGCAAATTTAACTCTCATTTCCCACCAGGAAGAGGAATTAACCAAAGGCTCAGCGTGCCGTGCCGGAACCAGATTAGGGCCTGAAGCCATCCTGCGGTGTTGCGGCCAGCTCAAAAGAAAGCGAGTTGAAGAAAGGAGCTCAGGGGCACTGTAATTCACAAACCTGCAGACTTATAAATGACAGCTATCGTCCAAAAATATACTGAAGTAAGGCTGCCAAGAGGACTTGAAAGCGGGGCAGAATTGCAGGAAACCGATTTCAGGAGGTAGACTGGAATTGCATTGAAAGCATAGGAAAAGAGGCAGAACGTCCACAATGATGCACTTGGCCAAAAAGGGCGTATGCGTTTTTTCCTGAATATATTCAGGAAAAAACGCATACGCCCTTTTTGGCCAACCAAGCAAGCTTGCAAAGGAAATCTGCACTACAATGAAGTCTCACTTCCCCCCGGTCAAAAGGGCCATCTGAAAAAAGTGTAAAATCCAGAAAGGCAGGACAGGCCATGGAGAACTGGGAGCCTTGTTATCCTGATGAGCGGGATGAAAATTGCCAGCAGACACTCGGGAGAAGTGTATGGTGTTTCCTGAAACATCTAAAAAACAAAGCAACAGAGCCTAGGGCACTTCCACTTATGGTCCTATAGCTTAGGGAAATTAAAATCAAAAAGACACAGCCACCCCAAACATTGGGACGCCTCTGTTTACAAGAACCTCATTTACAGTACAAGTTCAACATCGCAGAAAGTGAAAAATGGATAAAGAAGTTGTGGTATTTACTTACAAAGCAATATCACTCAGCAATGAAATCTATGTCATCAGGCCCTTAGCAGCACAATGAGTGGATTCAGGTATGATGATTCTAACTGAAATAAGTCACACAGAAAAAGAAACATCATAAGATATCAGTAATACACGGAATGTAAACTTGGCTACACAGGAACTGAATTACAGAACAGAACAGGGTCTCAAATTTAGAAAAGCAACTTATGCTTGCTTAAGGGGAAAGGTGAGTTGGGGTGCTGCATAAAACCAGAGATTGAAATGAGCACAGATAAAGTTCCTTAAGCCAAATATGGAATAGACAAGAGCTACTCCTTGCTCAACGAAATGGACTCAACACCGCATATTAAGCGCCTAAGAATGTACCTGACTAGTAAGTATCTTAAAACCTATGGATTACTATGTCTCCGAAAGAGAATCAAGCATGTGTACAGGGGCATAAACGCAGCAGTGATAGGATTGGAGAGGTTCGGTGAGCAAATGAAGACCCTCTGAAGTCATATTGCATGGTACCCATTCCACGGGTTTCAACTACCCAGGTTTAAGGTATTCTTCCTTCAGCTAAAACATGCATGTGGAACCTAGAGTATGATCAACCATGTGATCGGGAAACGTGTTCAAATATGTCTCAGTTTTCGTACCCTGGTACTCGGGTGCAACATTCCAGACGCTTTACTAACACCCTCCCGACTTGGAGAGTCAGTCCCTTTAACCTCCTGTTTGGCCCAGTTTGCAATTTCTGCGGAAGATGAACAGGAATAGCGAGAACCAATGAGAGACTAGCTGGAGGTGTCTGGACGGGCAAATTTAACTCTCATTTCCCACCAGGAAGAGGAATTAACCAAAGGCTCAGCGTGCCCTGCCGCAACCAGATTAGGGCCTGAAGACATCCTGCGGTGTTGCGGCCAGCTCAAAAGAAAGCGAGTTGAAGAAAGGAGCTCAGGGGCACTGTAATTCACAAAACTGCAGAGTTATAAATGACAGCTATCGTCCAAAAATATACTGAAGTAAGGCTGCCAAGAGGACTTGAAAGCGGGGCAGAATTGCAGGAAACCGATTTCAGGAGGTAGACTGGAATTGCATTGAAAGCATAGGAAAAGAGGCAGAACGTCCACAATGATGCACTTGGCCAAAAAGGGCGTATGTGTTTTTTCCTGAATATATTCTGGGAAAAACGCATACGCCCTTTTTGGCCAACCAAGCAAGCTTGCAAAGGAAATCTGCACTACAATGAAGTCTCACTTCCCCCCGGTCAAAAGGGCCATCTGAAAAAAGTGTAAAATCCAGAAAGGCAGGACAGGCCATGGAGAACTGGGAGCCTTGTTATGCTGACGGGCGGGATGTAAATAGCCAACAGACACTCGGGAGAAGTGTATGGTGTTTCCTGAAACATCTAAAAAACAAAGCAACAGAGCCTAGGGCACTTCCACTTATGGTCCTATAGCTTAGGGAAATTAAAATCAAAAAGACACAGCCACCCCAAAGTTTGGGACGCCTCTGTTTACAAGAACCTCGTTTACAGTACAAGTTCAACATCGCAGAAAGTGAAAAATGGATAAAGAATTTGTGGTATTTACTTACAAAGCAATATCACTCAGCAATGAAATCTATGTCATCAGGCCCTTAGCAGCACAATGAGTGGATTCAGGTATGACGATTCTAACTGAAATAAGTCACACAGAAAAAGAAACATCATAAGATATCAGTAATACACGGAATGTAAACTTGGCTACACAGGAACTGAATTACAGAACAGAACAGGGTCTCATATTTAGAAAACCAACTTATGCTTGCTTAAGGGTAAAGGTGAGTTGGGGTGCTGCATAAAACCAGAGATTGAAATGAGCACAGATAAAGTTCCTTAAGCCAAATATGGAATAGACAAGAGCTACTCCTTGCTCAGCGAAATGGACTCAACACCCCATATTAAGCGCCTAAGAATGTACCTGACTAGTAAGTATCTTAAAACCTATGGATTGCTATATCTCCAAAAGAGAATCAAGCGTGTGTCCAGGGGCATAAATGCAGCAGTGATAGGATTGGAGAGGTTCGGTGAGCAAACAAAGACCCTTTGAAGTCATATTGCATGGTACCCATTCCACGGGTCTCAACTCTCCAGGTTTCAGGGATTCTTCCTTCAGCTAAAACATGCATGTGGAACCTAGAGTATGATCAACCATGTGATCGGGCAACGTGTTCAAATATGTCTCAGTTTTCGTACCCTGGTACTCGGGTGCAACATTCCAGACGCTTTACTAACACCCTCCCGACTTGGAGAGTCAGTCCCTTTAACCTCCTGTTTGGCCCAGTTTGCAATTTCTGCGGAAGATGAACAGGAATAGCGAGAACCAATGAGAGACTAGCTGGAGGTGTCTGGACGGGCAAATTTAACTCTCATTTCCCACCAGGAAGAGGAATTAACCAAAGGCTCAGCGTGCCGTGCCGGAACCAGATTAGGGCCTGAAGCCATCCTGCGGTGTTGCGGCCAGCTCAAAAGAAAGCGAGTTGAAGAAAGGAGCTCAGGGGCACTGTAATTCACAAACCTGCAGAGTTATAAATGACAGCTATCGTCCAAAAATATACTGAAGTAAGGCTGCCAAGAGGACTTGAAAGCGGGGCAGAATTGCAGGAAACCGATTTCAGGAGGTAGACTGGAATTGCATTGAAAGCATAGGAAAAGAGGCAGAACGTCCACAATGATGCACTTGGCCAAAAAGGGCGTATGCGTTTTTTCCTGAATATATTCAGGAAAAAACGCATACGCCCTTTTTGGCCAACCAAGCAAGCTTGCAAAGGAAATCTGCACTACAATGAAGTCTCACTTCCCCCCGGTCAAAAGGGCCATCTGAAAAAAGTGTAAAATCCAGAAAGGCAGGACAGGCCATGGAGAACTGGGAGCCTTGTTATCCTGATGGGCGGGATGAAAATTGCCAGCAGACACTCGGGAGAAGTGTATGGTGTTTCCTGAAACATCTAAAAAACAAAGCAACAGAGCCTAGGGCACTTCCACTTATGGTCCTATAGCTTAGGGAAATTAAAATCAAAAAGACACAGCCACCCCAAACATTGGGACGCCTCTGTTTACAAGAACCTCATTTACAGTACAAGTTCAACATCGCAGAAAGTGAAAAATGGATAAAGAAGTTGTGGTATTTACTTACAAAGCAATATCACTCAGCAATGAAATCTATGTCATCAGGCCCTTAGCAGCACAATGAGTGGATTCAGGTATGATGATTCTAACTGAAATAAGTCACACAGAAAAAGAAACATCATAAGATATCAGTAATACACGGAATGTAAACTTGGCTACACAGGAACTGAATTACAGAACAGAACAGGGTCTCAAATTTAGAAAAGCAACTTATGCTTGCTTAAGGGGAAAGGTGAGTTGGGGTGCTGCATAAAACCAGAGATTGAAATGAGCACAGATAAAGTTCCTTAAGCCAAATATGGAATAGACAAGAGCTACTCCTTGCTCAACGAAATGGACTCAACACCGCATATTAAGCGCCTAAGAATGTACCTGACTAGTAAGTATCTTAAAACCTATGGATTACTATGTCTCCGAAAGAGAATCAAGCATGTGTACAGGGGCATAAACGCAGCAGTGATAGGATTGGAGAGGTTCGGTGAGCAAATGAAGACCCTCTGAAGTCATATTGCATGGTACCCATTCCACGGGTTTCAACTACCCAGGTTTAAGGTATTCTTCCTTCAGCTAAAACATGCATGTGGAACCTAGAGTATGATCAACCATGTGATCGGGAAACGTGTTCAAATATGTCTCAGTTTTCGTACCCTGGTACTCGGGTGCAACATTCCAGACGCTTTACTAACACCCTCCCGACTTGGAGAGTCAGTCCCTTTAACCTCCTGTTTGGCCCAGTTTGCAATTTCTGCGGAAGATGAACAGGAATAGCGAGAACCAATGAGAGACTAGCTGGAGGTGTCTGGACGGGCAAATTTAACTCTCATTTCCCACCAGGAAGAGGAATTAACCAAAGGCTCAGCGTGCCCTGCCGGAACCAGATTAGGGCCTGAAGACATCCTGCGGTGTTGCGGCCAGCTCAAAAGAAAGCGAGTTGAAGAAAGGAGCTCAGGGGCACTGTAATTCACAAAACTGCAGAGTTATAAATGACAGCTATCGTCCAAAAATATACTGAAGTAAGGCTGCCAAGAGGACTTGAAAGCGGGGCAGAATTGCAGGAAACCGATTTCAGGAGGTAGACTGGAATTGCATTGAAAGCATAGGAAAAGAGGCAGAACGTCCACAATGATGCACTTGGCCAAAAAGGGCGTATGTGTTTTTTCCTGAATATATTCTGGGAAAAACGCATACGCCCTTTTTGGCCAACCAAGCAAGCTTGCAAAGGAAATCTGCACTACAATGAAGTCTCACTTCCCCCCGGTCAAAAGGGCCATCTGAAAAAAGTGTAAAATCCAGAAAGGCGGGACAGCCCATGGAGAACTGGGAGCCTTGTTATGCTGACGGGCGGGATGTAAATTGCCAACAGACACTCGGGAGAAGTGTATGGTGTTTCCTGAAACATCTAAAAAACAAAGCAACAGAGCCTAGGGCACTTCCACTTATGGTCCTATAGCTTAGGGAAATTAAAATCAAAAAGACACAGCCACCCCAAAGTTTGGGACGCCTCTGTTTACAAGAACCTCGTTTACAGTACAAGTTCAACATCGCAGAAAGTGAAAAATGGATAAAGAAGTTGTGGTATTTACTTACAAAGCAATATCACTCAGCAATGAAATCTATGTCATCAGGCCCTTAACAGCACAATGAGTGGATTCAGGTATGATGATTCTAACTGAAATAAGTCACACAGAAAAAGAAACATCATAAGATATCAGTAATACACGGAATGTAAACTTGGCTACACAGGAACTGAATTACAGAACAGAACACGGTCTCAAATTTAGAAAACCAACTTATGCTTGCTTAAGGGTAAAGGTGAGTTGGGGTGCTGCATAAAACCAGAGATTGAAATGAGCACAGATAAAGTTCCTTAAGCCAAATATGGAATAGACAAGAGCTACTCCTTGCTCAACGAAATGGACTCAACACCGCATATTAAACGACTAAGAATGTACCTGACTAGTAAGTATCTTAAAACCTATGGATTACTATGTCTCCGAAAGAGAATCAAGCATGTGTACAGGGGCATAAACGCAACAGTGATAGGATTGGAGAGGTTCGGTGAGCAAATGAAGACCCTCTGAAGTCATATTGCATGGTACCCATTCCACGGGTTTCAACTACCCAGGTTTAAGGGATTCTTCCTTCAGCTAAAACATGCATGTGGAACCTAGAGTATGATCAACCATGTGATCGGGAAACGTGTTCAAATATGTCTCAGTTTTCGTACCCTGGTACTCGGGTGCAACATTCCAGACGCTTTACTAACACCCTCCCGACTTGGAGAGTCAGTCCCTTTAACCTCCTGTTTGGCCCAGTTTGCAATTTCTGCGGAAGATGAACAGGAATAGCGAGAACCAATGAGAGACTAGCTGGAGGTGTCTGGACGGGCAAATTTAACTCTCATTTCCCACCAGGAAGAGGAATTAACCAAAGGCTCAGCGTGCCCTGCCGGAACCAGATTAGGGCCTGAAGACATCCTGCGGTGTTGCGGCCAGCTCAAAAGAAAGCGAGTTGAAGAAAGGAGCTCAGGGGCACTGTAATTCACAAAACTGCAGAGTTATAAATGACAGCTATCGTCCAAAAATATACTGAAGTAAGGCTGCCAAGAGGACTTGAAAGCGGTGCAGAATTGCAGGAAACCGATTTCAGGAGGTAGACTGGAATTGCATTGAAAGCATAGGAAAAGAGGCAGAACGTCCACAATGATGCACTTGGCCAAAAAGGGCGTATGTGTTTTTTCCTGAATATATTCTGGGAAAAACGCATACGCCCTTTTTGGCCAACCAAGCAAGCTTGCAAAGGAAATCTGCACTACAATGAAGTCTCACTTCCCCCCGGTCAAAAGGGCCATCTGAAAAAAGTGTAAAATCCAGAAAGGCAGGACAGGCCATGGAGAACTGGGAGCCTTGTTATGCTGACGGGCGGGATGTAAATAGCCAACAGACACTCGGGAGAAGTGTATGGTGTTTCCTGAAACATCTAAAAAACAAAGCAACAGAGCCTAGGGCACTTCCACTTATGGTCCTATAGCTTAGGGAAATTAAAATCAAAAAGACACAGCCACCCCAAAGTTTGGGATGCCTCTGTTTACAAGAACCTCGTTTACAGTACAAGTTCAACATCGCAGAAAGTGAAAAATGGATAAAGAATTTGTGGTATTTACTTACAAAGCAATATCACTCAGCAATGAAATCTATGTCATCAGGCCCTTAGCAGCACAATGAGTGGATTCAGGTATGACGATTCTAACTGAAATAAGTCACACAGAAAAAGAAACATCATAAGATATCAGTAATACACGGAATGTAAACTTGGCTACACAGGAACTGAATTACAGAACAGAACAGGGTCTCATATTTAGAAAACCAACTTATGCTTGCTTAAGGGTAAAGGTGAGTTGGGGTGCTGCATAAAACCAGAGATTGAAATGAGCACAGATAAAGTTCCTTAAGCCAAATATGGAATAGACAAGAGCTACTCCTTGCTCAACGAAATGGACTCAACACCCCATATTAAGCGCCTAAGAATGTACCTGACTAGTAAGTATCTTAAAACCTATGGATTGCTATATCTCCAAAAGAGAATCAAGCGTGTGTCCAGGGGCATAAATGCAGCAGTGATAGGATTGGAGAGGTTCGGTGAGCAAACAAAGACCCTTTGAAGTCATATTGCATGGTACCCATTCCACGGGTCTCAACTCTCCAGGTTTCAGGGATTCTTCCTTCAGCTAAAACATGCATGTGGAACCTAGAGTATGATCAACCATGTGATCGGGAAACGTGTTCAAATATGTCTCAGTTTTCGTACCCTGGTACTCGGGTGCAACATTCCAGACGCTTTACTAACACCCTCCCGACTTGGAGAGTCAGTCCCTTTAACCTCCTGTTTGGCCCAGTTTGCAATTTCTGCGGAAGATGAACAGGAATAGCGAGAACCAATGAGAGACTAGCTGGAGGTGTCTGGACGGGCAAATTTAACTCTCATTTCCCACCAGGAAGAGGAATTAACCAAAGGCTCAGCGTGCCGTGCCGGAACCAGATTAGGGCCTGAAGCCATCCTGCGGTGTTGCGGCCAGCTCAAAAGAAAGCGAGTTGAAGAAAGGAGCTCAGGGGCACTGTAATTCACAAACCTGCAGAGTTATAAATGACAGCTATCGTCCAAAAATATACTGAAGTAAGGCTGCCAAGAGGACTTGAAAGCGGGGCAGAATTGCAGGAAACCGATTTCAGGAGGTAGACTGGAATTGCATTGAAAGCATAGGAAAAGAGGCAGAACGTCCACAATGATGCACTTGGCCAAAAAGGGCGTATGCGTTTTTTCCTGAATATATTCAGGAAAAAACGCATACGCCCTTTTTGGCCAACCAAGCAAGCTTGCAAAGGAAATCTGCACTACAATGAAGTCTCACTTCCCCCCGGTCAAAAGGGCCATCTGAAAAAAGTGTAAAATCCAGGAAGGCAGGACAGGCCATGGAGAACTGGGAGCCTTGTTATGCTGATGGGCGGGATGAAAATTGCCAGCAGACACTCGGGAGAAGTGTATGGTGTTTCCTGAAACATCTAAAAAACAAAGCAACAGAGCCTAGGGCACTTCCACTTATGGTCCTATAGCTTAGGGAAATTAAAATAAAAAAGACACAGCCACCCCAAAGTTTGGGACGCCTCTGTTTACAAGAACCTCGTTTACAGTACAAGTTCAACATCGCAGAAAGTGAAAAATGGATAAAGAAGTTGTGGTATTTACTTACAAAGCAATATCACTCAGCAATGAAATCTATGTCATCAGGCCCTTAGCAGCACAATGAGTGGATTCAGGTATGATGATTCTAACTGAAATAAGTCACACAGAAAAAGAAACATCATAAGATATCAGTAATACACGGAATGTAAACTTGGCTACACAGGAACTGATTTACAGAACAGAACAGGGTCTCAAATTTAGAAAACCAACTTATGCTTGCTTAAGGGGAAAGGTGAGTTGGGGTGCTGCATAAAACCATAGATTGAAATGAGCACAGATAAAGTTCCTTAAGCCAAATATGGAATAGACAAGAGCTACTCCTTGCTCAACGAAATGGACTCAACACCGCATATTAAATGCCTAAGAATGTACCTGACTAGTAAGTATCTTAAAACCTATGGATTGCTATGTCTCCGAAAGAGAATCAAGCATGTGTACAGGGGCATAAACGCAGCAGTGATAGGATTGGAGAGGTTCGGTGAGCAAACAAATACCCTTAGAAGTCATATTGCATGGTACCCATTCCACGGGTTTCAACTACCCAGGTTTAAGGTATTCTTCCTTCAGCTAAAACATGCATGTGGAACCTAGAGTATGATCAACCATGTGATCGGGAGACGTGTTCAAATATGTCTCAGTTTTCGTACCCTGGTACTCGGGTGCAACATTCCAGACGCTTTACTAACACTCTCCCGACTTGGAGAGTCAGTCCCTTTAACCTCCTGTTTGGCCCAGTTTGCAATTTCTGCGGAAGATGAACAGGAATAGCGAGAACCAATGAGAGACTAGCTGGAAGGTGTCTGGACGGGCAAATTTAACTCTCATTTCCCACCAGGAAGAGGAATTAACCAAAGGGTCAGCGTGCCGTGCCGGAACCAGATTAGGGCCTGAAGCCATCCTGCGGTGTTGCGGCCAGGTCACAAGAAAGCGAGTTGAAGAAAGGAGCTCAGGGGCACTGTAATTCACAAACCTGCAGACTTATAAATGACAGCTATCGTCCAAAAATATACTGAAGTAAGGCTGCCAAGAGGACTTGAAAGCGGGGCAGAATTGCAGGAAACCGATTTCAGGAGGTAGACTGGAATTGCATTGAAAGCATAGGAAAAGAGGCAGAACGTCCACAATGATGCACTTGGCCAAAAAGGGCGTATGCGTTTTTTCCTGAATATATTCAGGAAAAAACGCATACGCCCTTTTTGGCCAACCAAGCAAGCTTGCAAAGGAAATCTGCACTACAATGAAGTCTCACTTCCCCCCGGTCAAAAGGGCAATCTGAAAAAAGTGTAAAATCCAGAAAGGCGGGACAGCCCATGGAGAACTGGGAGCCTTGTTATGCTGATGGGCGGGATGTAAATTGCCAACAGACACTCGGGAGAAGTGTATGGTGTTTCCTGAAACATCTAAAAAACAAAGCAACAGAGCCTAGGGCACTTCCACTTATGGTCCTATAGCTTAGGGAAATTAAAATCAAAAAGACACAGCCACCCCAAAGTTTGGGACGCCTCTGTTTACAAGAACCTCGTTTACAGTACAAGTTCAACATCGCAGAAAGTGAAAAATGGATAAAGAAGTTGTGGTATTTACTTACAAAGCAATATCACTCAGCAATGAAATCTATGTCATCAGGCCCTTAGCAGCACAATGAGTGGATTCAGGTATGATGATTCTAACTGAAATAAGTCACACAGAAAAAGAAACATCATAAGATATCAGTAATACACGGAATGTAAACTTGGCTACACAGGAACTGAATTACAGAACAGAACACGGTCTCAAATTTAGAAAACCAACTTATGCTTGCTTAAGGGTAAAGGTGAGTTGGGGTGCTGCATAAAACCAGAGATTGAAATGAGCACAGATAAAGTTCCTTAAGCCAAATATGGAATAGACAAGAGCTACTCCTTGCTCAACGAAATGGACTCAACACCCCATATTAAGCGCCTAAGAATGTACCTGACTAGTAAGTATCTTAAAACCTATGGATTGCTATATCTCCAAAAGAGAATCAAGCGTGTGTCCAGGGGCATAAATGCAGCAGTGATAGGATTGGAGAGGTTCGGTGAGCAAACAAAGACCCTTTGAAGTCATATTGCATGGTACCCATTCCACGGGTCTCAACTCTCCAGGTTTCAGGGATTCTTCCTTCAGCTAAAACATGCATGTGGAACCTAGAGTATGATCAACCATGTGATCAGGAAACGTGTTCAAATATGTCTCAGTTTTCGTACCCTGGTACTCGGGTGCAACATTCCAGACGCTTTACTAACACCCTCCCGACTTGGAGAGTCAGTCCCTTTAACCTCCTGTTTGGCCCAGTTTGCAATTTCTGCGGAAGATGAACAGGAATAGCGAGAACCAATGAGAGACTAGCTGGAGGTGTCTGGACGGGCAAATTTAACTCTCATTTCCCACCAGGAAGAGGAATTAACCAAAGGCTCAGCGTGCCCTGCCGGAACCAGATTAGGGCCTGAAGCCATCCTGCGGTGTTGCGGCCAGGTCACAAGAAAGCAAGTTGAAGAAAGGAGCTCAGGGGCACTGTAATTCACAAACCTGCAGACTTATAAATGACAGCTATCGTCCAAAAATATACTGAAGTAAGGCTGCCAAGAGGACTTGAAAGCGGGGCAGAATTGCAGGAAACCGATTTCAGGAGGTAGACTGGAATTGCATTGAAAGCATAGGAAAAGAGGCAGAACGTCCACAATGATGCACTTGGCCAAAAAGGGCGTATGCGTTTTTTCCTGAATATATTCAGGAAAAAACGCATACGCCCTTTTTGGCCAACCAAGCAAGCTTGCAAAGGAAATCTGCACTACAATGAAGTCTCACTTCCCCCCGGTCAAAAGGGCCATCTGAAAAAAGTGTAAAATCCAGAAAGGCAGGACAGGCCATGGAGAACTGGGAGCCTTGTTATGCTGATGGGCGGGATGAAAATTGCCAGCAGACACTCGGGAGAAGTGTATGGTGTTTCCTGAAACATCTAAAAAACAAAGCAACAGAGCCTAGGGCACTTCCACTTATGGTCCTATAGCTTAGGGAAATTAAAATAAAAAAGACACAGCCACCCCAAACATTGGGACGCCTCTGTTTACAAGAACCTCGTTTACAGTACAAGTTCAACATCGCAGAAAGTGAAAAATGGATAAAGAAGTTGTGGTATTTACTTACAAAGCAATATCACTCAGCAATGAAATCTATGTCATCAGGCCCTTAGCAGCACAATGAGTGGATTCAGGTATGATGATTCTAACTGAAATAAGTCACACAGAAAAAGAAACATCATAAGATATCAGTAATACACGGAATGTAAACTTGGCTACACAGGAACTGAATTACAGAACAGAACAGGGTCTCAAATTTAGAAAACCAACTTATGCTTGCTTAAGGGGAAAGGTGAGTTGGGGTGCTGCATAAAACCAGAGATTGAAATGAGCACAGATAAAGTTCCTTAAGCCAAATATGGAATAGACAAGAGCTACTCCTTGCTCAACGAAATGGACTCAACACCGCATATTAAACGCCTAAGAATGTACCTGACTAGTAAGTATCTTAAAACCTATGGATTACTATGTCTCCGAAAGAGAATCAAGCATGTGTACAGGGGCATAAACGCAGCAGTGATAGGATTGGAGAGGTTCGGTGAGCAAATGAAGACCCTCTGAAGTCATATTGCATGGTACCCATTCCACGGGTTTCAACTACCCAGGTTTAAGGTATTCTTCCTTCAGCTAAAACATGCATGTGGAACCTAGAGTATGATCAACCATGTGATCGGGAAACGTGTTCAAATATGTCTCAGTTTTCGTACCCTGGTACTCGGGTGCAACATTCCAGACGCTTTACTAACACCCTCCCGACTTGGAGAGTCAGTCCCTTTAACCTCCTGTTTGGCCCAGTTTGCAATTTCTGCGGAAGATGAACAGGAATAGCGAGAACAAATGAGAGACTAGCTGGAGGTGTCTGGACGGGCAAATTTAACTCTCATTTCCCACCAGGAAGAGGAATTAACCAAAGGCTCAGCGTGCCCTGCCGGAACCAGATTAGGGCCTGAAGCCATCCTGCGGTGTTGCGGCCAGGTCACAAGAAAGCGAGTTGAAGAAAGGAGCTCAGGGGCACTGTAATTCACAAAACTGCAGAGTTATAAATGACAGCTATCGTCCAAAAATATACTGAAGTAAGGCTGCCAAGAGGACTTGAAAGCGGGGCAGAATTGCAGGAAACCGATTTCAGGAGGTAGACTGGAATTGCATTGAAAGCATAGGAAAAGAGGCAGAACGTCCACAATGATGCACTTGGCCAAAAAGGGCGTATGTGTTTTTTCCTGAATATATTCTGGGAAAAACGCATACGCCCTTTTTGGCCAACCAAGCAAGCTTGCAAAGGAAATCTGCACTACAATGAAGTCTCACTTCCCCCCGGTCAAAAGGGCCATCTGAAAAAAGTGTAAAATCCAGAAAGGCAGGACAGGCCATGGAGAACTGGGAGCCTTGTTATGCTGACGGGCGGGATGTAAATAGCCAACAGACACTCGGGAGAAGTGTATGGTGTTTCCTGAAACATCTAAAAAACAAAGCAACAGAGCCTAGGGCACTTCCACTTATGGTCCTATAGCTTAGGGAAATTAAAATCAAAAAGACACAGCCACCCCAAAGTTTGGAACGCCTCTGTTTACAAGAACCTCGTTTACAGTACAAGTTCAACATCGCAGAAAGTGAAAAATGGATAAAGAAGTTGTGGTATTTACTTACAAAGCAATATCACTCAGCAATGAAATCTATGTCATCAGGCCCTTAGCAGCACAATGAGTGGATTCAGGTATGATGATTCTAACTGAAATAAGTCACACAGAAAAAGAAACATCATAAGATATCAGTAATACACGGAATGTAAACTTGGCTACACAGGAACTGAATTACAGAACAGAACAGGGTCTCAAATTTAGAAAACCAACTTATGCTTGCTTAAGGGGAAAGGTGAGTTGGGGTGCTGCATAAAACCAGAGATTGAAATGAGCACAGATAAAGTTCCTTAAGCCAAATATGGAATAGACAAGAGCTACTCCTTGCTCAACGAAATGGACTCAACACCCCATATTAAGCGCCTAAGAATGTACCTGACTAGTAAGTATCTTAAAACCTATGGATTGCTATATCTCCAAAAGAGAATCAAGCATGTGTACAGGGGCATAAACGCAGCAGTGATAGGATTGGAGAGGTTCGGTGAGCAAACAAATACCCTTAGAAGTCATATTGCATGGTACCCATTCCACGGGTTTCAACTACCCAGGTTTAAGGTATTCTTCCTTCAGCTAAAACATGCATGTGGAACCTAGAGTATGATCAACCATGTGATCGGGAGACGTGTTCAAATATGTCTCAGTTTTCGTACCCTGGTACTCGGGTGCAACATTCCAGACGCTTTACTAACACTCTCCCGACTTGGAGAGTCAGTCCCTTTAACCTCCTGTTTGGCCCAGTTTGCAATTTCTGCGGAAGATGAACAGGAATAGCGAGAACCAATGAGAGACTAGCTGGAGGTGTCTGGACGGGCAAATTTAACTCTCATTTCCCACCAGGAAGAGGAATTAACCAAAGGGTCAGCGTGCCGTGCCGGAACCAGATTAGGGCCTGAAGCCATCCTGCGGTGTTGCGGCCAGGTCACAAGAAAGCGAGTTGAAGAAAGGAGCTCAGGGGCACTGTAATTCACAAACCTGCAGACTTATAAATGACAGCTATCGTCCAAAAATATACTGAAGTAAGGCTGCCAAGAGGACTTGAAAGCGGGGCAGAATTGCAGGAAACCGATTTCAGGAGGTAGACTGGAATTGCATTGAAAGCATAGGAAAAGAGGCAGAACGTCCACAATGATGCACTTGGCCAAAAAGGGCGTATGCGTTTTTTCCTGAATATATTCAGGAAAAAACGCATACGCCCTTTTTGGCCAACCAAGCAAGCTTGCAAAGGAAATCTGCACTACAATGAAGTCTCACTTCCCCCCGGTCAAAAGGGCAATCTGAAAAAAGTGTAAAATCCAGAAAGGCGGGACAGCCCATGGAGAACTGGGAGCCTTGTTATGCTGATGGGCGGGATGTAAATTGCCAACAGACACTCGGGAGAAGTGTATGGTGTTTCCTGAAACATCTAAAAAACAAAGCAACAGAGCCTAGGGCACTTCCACTTATGGTCCTATAGCTTAGGGAAATTAAAATCAAAAAGACACAGCCACCCCAAAGTTTGGGACGCCTCTGTTTACAAGAACCTCGTTTACAGTACAAGTTCAACATCGCAGAAAGTGAAAAATGGATAAAGAAGTTGTGGTATTTACTTACAAAGCAATATCACTCAGCAAAGAAATCTATGTCATCAGGCCCTTAGCAGCACAATGAGTGGATTCAGGTATGATGATTCTAACTGAAATAAGTCACACAGAAAAAGAAACATCATAAGATATCAGTAATACACGGAATGTAAACTTGGCTACACAGGAACTGAATTACAGAACAGAACACGGTCTCAAATTTAGAAAACCAACTTATGCTTGCTTAAGGGTAAAGGTGAGTTGGGGTGCTGCATAAAACCAGAGATTGAAATGAGCACAGATAAAGTTCCTTAAGCCAAATATGGAATAGACAAGAGCTACTCCTTGCTCAACGAAATGGACTCAACACCCCATATTAAGCGCCTAAGAATGTACCTGACTAGTAAGTATCTTAAAACCTATGGATTGCTATATCTCCAAAAGAGAATCAAGCGTGTGTCCAGGGGCATAAATGCAGCAGTGATAGGATTGGAGAGGTTCGGTGAGCAAACAAAGACCCTTTGAAGTCATATTGCATGGTACCCATTCCACGGGTCTCAACTCTCCAGGTTTCAGGGATTCTTCCTTCAGCTAAAACATGCATGTGGAACCTAGAGTATGATCAACCATGTGATCAGGAAACGTGTTCAAATATGTCTCAGTTTTCGTACCCTGGTACTCGGGTGCAACATTCCAGACGCTTTACTAACACCCTCCCGACTTGGAGAGTCACTCCCTTTAACCTCCTGTTTGGCCCAGTTTGCAATTTCTGCGGAAGATGAACAGGAATAGCGAGAACCAATGAGAGACTAGCTGGAGGTGTCTGGACGGGCAAATTTAACTCTCATTTCCCACCAGGAAGAGGAATTAACCAAAGGCTCAGCGTGCCCTGCCGGAACCAGATTAGGGCCTGAAGCCATCCTGCGGTGTTGCGGCCAGGTCACAAGAAAGCAAGTTGAAGAAAGGAGCTCAGGGGCACTGTAATTCACAAACCTGCAGACTTATAAATGACAGCTATCGTCCAAAAATATACTGAAGTAAGGCTGCCAAGAGGACTTGAAAGTGGGGCAGAATTGCAGGAAACAGATTTCAGGAGGTAGACTGGAATTGCATTGAAAGCATAGGAAAAGAGGCAGAACGTCCACAATGATGCACTTGGCCAAAAAGGGCGTATGCGTTTTTTCCTGAATATATTCAGGAAAAAACGCATACGCCCTTTTTGGCCAACCAAGCAAGCTTGCAAAGGAAATCTGCACTACAATGAAGTCTCACTTCCCCCCGGTCAAAAGGGCCATCTGAAAAAAGTGTAAAATCCAGAAAGGCAGGACAGGCCATGGAGAACTGGGAGCCTTGTTATGCTGATGGGCGGGATGAAAATTGCCAGCAGACACTCGGGAGAAGTGTATGGTGTTTCCTGAAACATCTAAAAAACAAAGCAACAGAGCCTAGGGCACTTCCACTTATGGTCCTATAGCTTAGGGAAATTAAAATAAAAAAGACACAGCCACCCCAAACATTGGGACGCCTCTGTTTACAAGAACCTCGTTTACAGTACAAGTTCAACATCGCAGAAAGTGAAAAATGGATAAAGAAGTTGTGGTATTTACTTACAAAGCAATATCACTCAGCAATGAAATCTATGTCATCAGGCCCTTAGCAGCACAATGAGTGGATTCAGGTATGATGATTCTAACTGAAATAAGTCACACAGAAAAAGAAACATCATAAGATATCAGTAATACACGGAATGTAAACTTGGCTACACAGGAACTGAATTACAGAACAGAACAGGGTCTCAAATTTAGAAAACCAACTTATGCTTGCTTAAGGGGAAAGGTGAGTTGGGGTGCTGCATAAAACCAGAGATTGAAATGAGCACAGATAAAGTTCCTTAAGCCAAATATGGAATAGACAAGAGCTACTCCTTGCTCAACGAAATGGACTCAACACCGCATATTAAACGCCTAAGAATGTACCTGACTAGTAAGTATCTTAAAACCTATGGATTACTATGTCTCCGAAAGAGAATCAAGCATGTGTACAGGGGCATAAACGCAGCAGTGATAGGATTGGAGAGGTTCGGTGAGCAAATGAAGACCCTCTGAAGTCATATTGCATGGTACCCATTCCACGGGTTTCAACTACCCAGGTTTAAGGTATTCTTCCTTCAGCTAAAACATGCATGTGGAACCTAGAGTATGATCAACCATGTGATCGGGAAACGTGTTCAAATATGTCTCAGTTTTCGTACCCTGGTACTCGGGTGCAACATTCCAGACGCTTTACTAACACCCTCCCGACTTGGAGAGTCAGTCCCTTTAACCTCCTGTTTGGCCCAGTTTGCAATTTCTGCGGAAGATGAACAGGAATAGCGAAAACAAATGAGAGACTAGCTGGAGGTGTCTGGACGGGCAAATTTAACTCTCATTTCCCACCAGGAAGAGGAATTAACCAAAGGCTCAGCGTGCCCTGCCGGAACCAGATTAGGGCCTGAAGCCATCCTGCGGTGTTGCGGCCAGGTCACAAGAAAGCGAGTTGAAGAAAGGAGCTCAGGGGCACTGTAATTCACAAAACTGCAGAGTTATAAATGACAGCTATCGTCCAAAAATATACTGAAGTAAGGCTGCCAAGAGGACTTGAAAGCGGGGCAGAATTGCAGGAAACCGATTTCAGGAGGTAGACTGGAATTGCATTGAAAGCATAGGAAAAGAGGCAGAACGTCCACAATGATGCACTTGGCCAAAAAGGGCGTATGTGTTTTTTCCTGAATATATTCTGGGAAAAACGCATACGCCCTTTTTGGCCAACCAAGCAAGCTTGCAAATGAAATCTGCACTACAATGAAGTCTCACTTCCCCCCGGTCAAAAGGGCCATCTGAAAAAAGTGTAAAATCCAGAAAGGCAGGACAGGCCATGGAGAACTGGGAGCCTTGTTATGCTGACGGGCGGGATGTAAATAGCCAACAGACACTCGGGAGAAGTGTATGGTGTTTCCTGAAACATCTAAAAAACAAAGCAACAGAGCCTAGGGCACTTCCACTTATGGTCCTATAGCTTAGGGAAATTAAAATCAAAAAGACACAGCCACCCCAAAGTTTGGAACGCCTCTGTTTACAAGAACCTCGTTTACAGTACAAGTTCAACATCGCAGAAAGTGAAAAATGGATAAAGAAGTTGTGGTATTTACTTACAAAGCAATATCACTCAGCAATGAAATCTATGTCATCAGGCCCTTAGCAGCACAATGAGTGGATTCAGGTATGATGATTCTAACTGAAATAAGTCACACAGAAAAAGAAACATCATAAGATATCAGTAATACACGGAATGTAAACTTGGCTACACAGGAACTGAATTACAGAACAGAACAGGGTCTCAAATTTAGAAAACCAACTTATGCTTGCTTAAGGGGAAAGGTGAGTTGGGGTGCTGCATAAAACCAGAGATTGAAATGAGCACAGATAAAGTTCCTTAAGCCAAATATGGAATAGACAAGAGCTACTCCTTGCTCAACGAAATGGACTCAACACCCCATATTAAGCGCCTAAGAATGTACCTGACTAGTAAGTATCTTAAAACCTATGGATTGCTATATCTCCAAAAGAGAATCAAGCGTGTGTCCAGGGGCATAAATGCAGCAGTGATAGGATTGGAGAGGTTCGGTGAGCAAACAAAGACCCTTTGAAGTCATATTGCATGGTACCCATTCCACGGGTCTCAACTCTCCAGGTTTCAGGGATTCTTCCTTCAGCTAAAACATGCATGTGGAACCTAGAGTATGATCAACCATGTGATCGGGAAACGTGTTCAAATATGTCTCAGTTCTCGTACCCTGGTACTTGGGTGCAACATTCCAGACGCTTTACTAACACCCTCCCGACTTGGAGAGTCAGTCCCTTTAACCTCCTGTTTGGCCCAGTTTGCAATTTCTGCGGAAGATGAACAGGAATAGCGAGAACCAATGAGAGACTAGCTGGAGGTGTCTGGACGGGCAAATTTAACTCTCATTTCCCACCAGGAAGAGGAATTAACCAAAGGCTCAGCGTGCCGTGCCGGAACCAGATTAGGGCCTGAAGCCATCCTGCGGTGTTGCGGCCAGCTCAAAAGAAAGCGAGTTGAAGAAAGGAGCTCAGGGGCACTGTAATTCACAAACCTGCAGAGTTATAAATGACAGCTATCGTCCAAAAATATACTGAAGTAAGGCTGCCAAGAGGACTTGAAAGCGGGGCAGAATTGCAGGAAACCGATTTCAGGAGGTAGACTGGAATTGCATTGAAAGCATAGGAAAAGAGGCAGAACGTCCACAATGATGCACTTGGCCTAAAAGGGCGTATGCGTTTTTTCCTGAATATATTCAGGAAAAAACGCATACGCCCTTTTTGGCCAACCAAGCAAGCTTGCAAAGGAAATCTGCACTACAATGAAGTCTCACTTCCCCCCGATCAAAAGGGCCATCTGAAAAAAGTAAAAAATCCAGAAAGGCAGGACAGGCCATGGAGAACTGGGAGCCTTGTTATGCTGATGGGCGGGATGTAAATTGCCAACAGACACTCGGGAGAAGTGTATGCTGTTTCCTGAAACATCTAAAAAACAAAGCAACAGAGTCTAGGGCACTTCCACTTATGGTCCTATAGCTTAGGGAAATTAAAATCAAAAAGACACAGCCACCCCAAAGTTTGGAACGCCTCTGTTTACAAGAACCTCGTTTACAGTACAAGTTCAACATCGCAGAAAGTGAAAAATGGATAAAGAAGTTGTGGTATTTACTTACAAAGCAATACCACTCAGCAATGAAATCTATGTCATCAGGCCCTTAGCAGCACAATGAGTGGATTCAGGTATGATGATTCTAACTGAAATAAGTCACACAGAAAAAGAAACATCATAAGATATCAGTAATACACGGAATGTAAACTTGGCTACACAGGAACTGAATTACAGAACAGAACAGGGTCTCAAATTTAGAAAACCAACTTATGCTTGCTTAAGGGGAAAGGTGAGTTGGGGTGCTGCATAAAACCAGAGATTGAAATGAGCACAGATAAAGTTCCTTAAGCGAAATATGGAATAGACAAGAGCTATTCCTTGCTCAACGAAATGGACTCAACACCGCATATTAAATGCCTAAGAATGTACCTGACTAGTAAGTATCTTAAAACCTATGGATTGCTATGTCTCCGAAAGAGAATCAAGCATGTGTACAGGGGCATAAACGCAGCAGTGATAGGATTGGAGAGGTTCGGTGAGCAAATGAAGACCCTTTGAAGTCATATTGCATGGTACCCATTCCACGGGTTTCAACTACCCAGGTTTAAGGTATTCTTCCTTCAGCTAAAACATGCATGTGGAACCTAGAGTATGATCAACCATGTGATCGGGAGACGTGTTCAAATATGTCTCAGTTTTCGTACGCTGGTACTCGGGTGCAACATTCCAGACGCTTTACTAACACTCTCCCGACTTGGAGAGTCAGTCCCTTTAACCTCCTGTTTGGCCCAGTTTGCAATTTCTGCGGAAGATGAACAGGAATAGCGAGAACCAATGAGAGACTAGCTGGAGGTGTCTGGACGGGCAAATTTAACTCTCATTTCCCACCAGGAAGAGGAATTAACCAAAGGCTCAGCGTGCCGTGCCGGAACCAGATTAGGGCCTGAAGCCATCCTGTGGTGTTGCGGCCAGCTCAAAAGAAAGCGAGTTGAAGAAAGGAGCTCAGGGGCACTGTAATTCACAAACCTGCAGAGTTATAAATGACAGCTATCGTCCAAAAATATACTGAAGTAAGGCTGCCAAGAGGACTTGAAAGCGGGGCAGAATTGCAGGAAACCGATTTCAGGAGGTAGACTGGAATTGCATTGAAAGCATAGGAAAAGAGGCAGAACGTCCACAATGATGCACTTGGCCAAAAAGGGCGTATGCGTTTTTTCCTGAATATATTCAGGAAAAAACGCATACGCCCTTTTTGGCCAACCAAGCAAGCTTGCAAAGGAAATCTGCACTACAATGAAGTCTCACTTCAACCCGGTCAAAAGGGCCATCTGAAAAAAGTGTAAAATCCAGAAAGGCAGGACAGGCCATGGAGAACTGGGAGCCTTGTTATGCTGATGGGCGGGGTGTAATTTGCCAACAGACACTCGGGAGAAGTGTATGGTGTTTCCTGAAACATCTAAAAAACAAAGCAACAGAGCCTAGGGCACTTCCACTTATGGTCCTATAGCTTAGGGAAATTAAAATCAAAAAGACACAGCCACCCCAAAGTTTGGGACGGCTCTGTTTACAAGAACCTCGTTTACGGTACAAGTTCAATATCGCACAAAGTGAAAAATGGATAAAGAAGTTGTGGTACTTACGTACAATGCAATATCACTCAGCAATGAAATGTATGTCATCAGGCCCGTAGCAGCATAATGAGTGGATTCAGGTATGATGATTCTAACTGAAATAAGTCACACAGAAAAAGAAACATCATAAGATATCAGTAATACACGGAATGTAAACTTGGCTACACAGGAACTGAATTACAGAACAGAACAGGGTCTCAAATTTAGAAAACCAACTTATGCTTGCTTAAGGGGAAAGGTGAGTTGGTGTGCTGCATAAAACCAGAGATTGAAATGAGCACAGATAAAGTTCCTTAAGTCAAATATGGAATAGACAAGAGCTACTTCTTGCTCAACGAAATGGACTCAACACCCCATATTAAATGCCTAAGAATGTACCTGACTAGTAAGTATCTTAAAACCTATGGATTGCTATGTCTCCGAAAGGGAATCAAGCCTGTGTACAGGGGCATAAACGCAGCAGTGATAGGATTGGAGAGGTTCGGTAAGCAAATGAAGACACTTTGAAGTCATATTGCATGGTACCCATTCCACGGGTCTCAACTCTCCAGGTTTCAGGGATTCTTCCTTCAGCTAAAACATGCATGTGGAACCCAGAGTATGATCAACCATGTGATCGGGAGACTTGTTCCAAAATGTCTCAGTTCTCGTCCCCTGGTACTCGGGTGCAACATTCCAGACGCTTTACTAACACTCTCCCGACTTGCAGAGTCAGTGCCTTTAACCTCCTGTTTGGCCCAGTTTGCAATTTCTGCGGAAGATGAACAGGAATAGGGAGAACCAATGAGAGACTAGCTGGAGGTGTCTGGACGGGCAAATTTAACTCTCATTTCCCACCAGGAAGAGGAATTAACCAAAGGCTCAGCATGTCGTGCCGGGACCAGATTAGGGCCTGAAGCCATCCTGCGGTGTTGTGGCCAGCTCACAAGAAAGCGAGTTGAAGAAAGGAGCTCAGGGGCACTGTAATTCACAAACCTGCAGACTTATAAATGACAGCTATCGTCCAAAAATATACTGAAGTAAGGTTGCCAAGAGGACTTGAAAGCGGGGAAGAATTGCAGGAAACCGATTTCAGGAGGTAGACTGGAATTGCATTGAAAGCATAGGAAAACAGGGAGAACGACCACAATGATGCACTTCGCCAAAAAGGGCGTATGCGTTTTTTCCTGACATATGCCCTTTTTCGCCAACCAAGCAAGCTTGCAAAGGAAATTTGCACTACAATGAAGTCTCACTTCCCCCCGGTCAAAAGGGCCATCTGAGAAAAGTGTAAAATCCAGAAAGGCAGGACAGGCCATGGAGAACTTGGAGCCTTGTTATGCTGATGGGCGGGATGTAAATTGCCAACAGCCACTCGGGAGAAGTTTATGGTGTTTCCTGAAACATCTAAAAAACAAAGCAACAGAGCCTAGGGCACTTCCACTTATGGTCCTATAGCTTAGGGAAATTAAAATCAAAAAGACACAGCCACCCCACAGTTTGGGACAGCTCTGTTTACAAGAACCTCATTTACGGTATAAGTTTAATATCGCAGAAAGTGAAAAATGGATAAAGAAGTTGTGGTACTTATGTACAATGCAAAATCACTCAGCCATGAAATCTACGTCATCAGGCCCATAGCAGCATAATGAGTGGATTCAGGTATGATGATTCTAACTGAAATATGTCACACAGAAAAAGAAACATCATAAGATATCACTAATACACGGAATGTGAACTTGGCTACACATGAACTGAATTACAAAACAGAACAGGGTCTCAAGTTTAGAAAACCAACTTATGCTTCCTTAAGGGGGAAAGTGAGTTGGGGTGCTGCATAAAACCAGAGTTTGAAATTAGCACAGATACCATTCAATAAGCCAAATATGTAATAGACAAGACCTACCCCTTGCTCAACAAAATGGACTCAACAATGAGGTATCACCTCACACCTGATAGAATGGGCATCATGAGAAAATCTACAAACAAAAATGCTGGAAAGGGTGTGGAGTAAAGGAACCCTCTTCCACTATTGTTGGGAATATAAATTGATACAGTCACTACGGAGAACAATATGGAGTTTCTTAAGAAACTAACAATAGAATTACCATATGATACAGCAATCCCAGTACTGGACATATACCCAGACAAAACCATAAATCAAAACGAGACATTCACCGCAATGTTCATTGCATCACTATTTACAATATCGAGGTAATGGAAGCAACCTAAATGCCCACAGACAGACGAATGCATAAAGCTGTGGTACATATATAAAATGGAATATTACTAAGCCATGAAAAGGAATGAAATTGGGTCATTTGTAGAGACGTCGATGGATCTAGAGACTGTCATACAGAGTGAAGTAAGTCAGAAAGACAAAAACAAATCTTGTATATTCATGCATATATGTGGAACCTAGAAAAACTGTACAGATTAACCATTTTGCAAGGCATAAATAGAGCAACAGATGTAGACAACAAATGTATGGACAACAAGGGGGGAAAGCTGTTGGGGGGGTGGTGGTGGGAGGAGTTGAGAGACTGGGATTGGCATGTATACATTTATATGTATAAAATAGATAACCAATAAGAACCTGCTGTATAAAAATATAAAATAAAATTCAAAATTAAAAAGAAATAAAATTTAAAAAATAAAACAGAAAAAACAATTATTCCCTTCACATACATGTATTTATATGAATAAATTATTTCCATGCTTATATCTGTAAATACAAAAAAGAGGAATAAAATCTACCTTGAACCAAAAACGAAAAAGAGAAAAAAAACACAGAACCCACCAGTTCCACAGAGGAAAACCGTATCAGGGCACTTGCTCCAGTTGTAAACAATTCTGAAGTTGGCCAGTGGTGGGGAATCGTCTCCCATTCAGCCAGCAGCCCCCACGCAACAAGCGTCCTCATTGCAAAGCTGGGGCACAGTGCCGAGGCATCTGTGAGTAAACGTGAGCTGAGCCCCAGGCCAGTTGCTGCTGAACTATTCCCACCCGTCCCAGGTAAAACACCTGAATATATACAAGGACTTGAAAGCCTAGAGGAAGGGCCATAGAGCCACACGAGTGACAGCATGCCGGCCGACTTGGTGCCTGCAGGCCAGCCAGGATGGTCCTGGCCCTGGGTGCTCTTCTGGAAGATTTCCATTTCCCTGACTGAGATACCCGTCCTGTCCCTGCCCCCACTGCTTTTTTCCTTCCTCACCTCTGCCCAGGGAGAAATTCCAGCAGCAGGTATGGGTGACACATCCTCTTCTTTAGCAGGTGGCAGCCTGGCAACTGCTGCAGAAAGTCCAGCAGAGCCCCACTCACACTGGGCCACCCACAAAGCCGTGGCCTCTCACTCCCTCCCACCAGCCCAGCCCCGAGACTGCTGACAGGGCAGAGAAAATGGCGTCAGGCACGGCTGCAGGGGCTCTTGCTGCCTGGAGTGGTATTTATATTGATCTCAACCCAGGCACACCTGGGGAGGGCTGGCCCGCACGGTAAGGCTGCCCAGGTCAGCCAATCATCACCCCTCAGGGGCTCACAGTTGCAGAAAATGGAACTTGCTGAACCGGCCAGGTCCAAGGAACAGGTGTGGGCTCCTGAGAGTCAGGATAGACAAGGGGCTGCAGCTTTGGCTTGTTTTCTAATCATTTTATCTGGCCCATGAGTGGGAGACAACTTCAAGAAAACCCTCTCCTTATGAGAGGAACCCAGGAGTCAGGGAGAGGAGGGGTGGGTGGTGGTTGGAGACAGAGGCCTGGTGCCCCGGGTGCAGTGGAAGTCTCTGGAAGACCAGGTGGAGGGAGGCCGCACAGAGTGACGCCCAGGGTCACAGACCTGTCACAGCTGCTGTTTGTTAGTTCAAGTCCTGCTCTGAGGTGCTCTGTGCCAGCTCTGAGCGACAGGTGAGCTGGGGGTGCTCTGCAATGAGGGCTATGTGCACGGTTCCTGTGTGCCCAGCCCTGCCATGGTACCTGCAAGGGTAGCTCTGTATCCTGGGAAGGGCCTGACCACGAGAGCCCCGTGGGCTGGGGTGGGGGTGGGGTACCTGCCCAGGTGAGCTCCATATTCTGGGATTGGTCTGACCATGAGAGCCCCATGGGCTGCTGGGGACCTGGTAAAGGATGTCAGGACAGTCAGTGAAGCCACCGAGGATATACCTCCAGTTGCTCCTAATTCCTACACCCTGCTGGTCATTCTACCAACCACCAGGACATGGTATTCTGTATTAGTCTTCAATGATGCCTTCTTTTGTATTCCATTAGTCCCAGAGTCACAAGAAATTTTGGCTTGTGAGTGGCAGGACTCAACATACAACTAAAACAATACTTCCGGGCCGTCTTGCCCCAAGGGTGCAAAAATTCCCACACCATCTTTGGGGAAAGCTTAGCTAAAGACCTAAAAGTTCTACCTCTGGAAAAGGAAACCCTCCTTCAGTACGCAGACGACATTCTGATCGCCAGCCCTACTAAGGAGGCCTCTGAACTACCAAGCCAATAAAGGATAGAAGTTGTCCAAGAAAAAGCTCAAATATCACAGACTGCGGTGACCTGCCTGGGCTTCATTCTCACAGAAGGTCGGAGAAGCCCATCCCAGGAAAGGGAAGAAACCATTTGCAGCCTTACCCCTTTCTAAAACTAGAAGACAGCTTAGGGGTTCCTGGGGAGGCCAGGGTTTGCTGCTTCTGGATCCCTAACTACAGTCTACTAGCTGGGCCTCTATATGAAACACTGAAAGGAAAAGATGATGATCCTTTTGAATAGAATCCAGAAGTGGCCTTTCAAGAATGGAAAGAGCAGTCAATTCAGACCCTTGCCCTGGAACTCCCTAATTTAGCTAAACCCTTTGACCTTTACATTCCCGGTGAAAGGTGAATCGCCATTGGAGAATTAGTGCAAAAACTGGGACCACTTGAAATGGAACAATGCAAGAATGCCATCCAGGTAGGATAAACTACGGTCACCAAGGGGCTTGGCCCACTGCCGCATCTGGCCAAGATACTGGCGGTATCTAAAAACCTGGAAATCAGCAGCCCAAAAGGCCACCTCCTTCCTAAGGGAAAAGGACCCCACGTGGTGATCCTAACCACCAACGATGCCCTGAAGTTGCAGGGTTCGCTCCGTGGGCACACCGACCTCGAGTGAGGAGGCCCTCCAACTCCAACATCCAGAGAGATAACCGGGGGCAACAGGGCACCATGACGACTCGTGTGAACATCACTTGACCTGGAGTTTCTCTCATAAAACAATAAGAGTGTGTCCCAAAAGAGTAGACTACTGCTTGCAGGACTTACTGCACCCAGAGGGGAGCTAATAATCTTGGCGGGGGAACCGTATATCACACTGTCACCATAGAAAAGCCTACAGACACCGTGATGATGGTGGCCAATAAGACCGGCTGGACTCCTGTTTACTTCAAAAGGCTGTTGACTCAGTGGTCATCATGGTCCTTGATCACCACTGACCCTGGACTGTCTGGGAGTTGAGCGGGCAGGGCTCTGACACCTGGTGCTGTTTGTACGTTAATTCAGGGGCCTAATTGAAGAAAGCGCAGACTACTGGTCAGAGCATCTAGGCTGGCAGAAACGGTCAGCCTAAGGTGGCCGAACAAATGTGGGGCGGGGTGAAACCGGCCCCCACAGCGTCTCTGCACATCTCTTTCCTGGACCCTTAAAGGTCATTAGAATCTATAACACTTCCAATGCTGGTGCTCAGGTGGACGAGCAGGGAGGCAGGGGGCCTGGGGACAATCAACGTCACCTGGAGGCTGCTGGGGAGAAGCTCTGACCCTCGCCCCCGGGTATTAGGGCTCCCAACTCAGCACTCAGCAGTTACAGAAGAAGTGTCTGCACCCTCAGCACTCCAAGAATGAGGAACGGGACAAAAGGCAGAGGAGGGGTTTGTCCCCAGCAAAGCCCATTAAAAATCCCTGGGAGATAAAAATAGAATCTGGGCAATAAAGTCAAGTCTAACCTTTTTTATCCTTTGTGCTTTGTCTAATTTCACGTGCTCCTAGGGTCCCGCATGCAGAGGTTCCACACCCGGCACTTCAGACCAGATTTCCTAGTGCAGAATGGCTGGGTCGACACCTCAGCTCCTGGGGCCCAGTGCAGACTCCGCGATATAGAGCCTGAGCTGCAGCCAACCTGGCCCTCGAGAGCTCCGCCCCCTCCCTCCCACTGACTCTGACAGGATCTCTACACAGCAGCCCAGCCCACAGCCCACGGGGTAGTGCATGCTCTCACCTCTCCATTCTCTGATCAAAATATAAAGTTTCCTTTGCTTGTGAACCAAACTCAGTCTCGATCTGTTGGCCCCAATGACACTGGGCAGGGGGACACTTGTTGGGGTCCACTCTGGAGGATCAGTAACAGAAATTGAGACTATTGTAACCTCAATGAACAGATGTGTGAGCCAAACTGTAGTTAACATAGAACAGTGTATAAGGCTCGGGTAAAATAAGATGTTTCTAACACTTCCATTTGATATTTCCATCACTTTATTATAAGCAAGTTCAGTGAAAAGGTTTGTCTTATTTGTCAGGTCAATATTAGAGAAACGAAGTGATTTCTTTCCAAGGATGTACATCTAATAATCTTGGTTAAAGCTTCAATCTTGTTTTAAATGCTTTTCCATTGAAAATGATACCTCTCTTTCAGCTCCCCCATTTCTGAGAAGTATAAAATCTTATAATTTATTATTACCAAAGGGGAAAGGTGGGAGGAGGGATAAATTAACAGTTTGGGATTAACACATACACACTGCTATGTATAAAATAGATCATCAACAAGGAACTACTGTATAGCACAGGGAACTACACTCAACATTTTGCAATAACCTATAAGGGGAAATAATCTGAAAAAGAATAGATATTTTTATTGACATCATCTATCAATGACAGTTAAAGTGTAACCTAAGGGAAGCTGGTGGTGAGTGCTTCTGACCCTGAAGACTTCAATCATCTAAAGTTTGGACTCTGCCTACTTCCCAAGGCCCTTAATGAACATATGTGTAGCCGTAGCTTAAAAAATTCCCCAGTTTGGGTTTCGGGGAGACACTGATTTTGAAAAAGCCCTGGTGTTCTCCTTACATGAATGGGACTCTTCCTACTGCTAAAACATGTCTGTCACACCCAGAGGATGGTATACCGTCTGATCGGGAAGAGTTTGGAAAAGGCATCTCATCTCCTCATCTCCTGGTGCTCAGGTTCACCCCTCCAGCGTCTTTACTAACAGTCTCCCCACTTGGAGATGTCAGCACTGTCAACATCCTGTTGCGTACAGTTTGGAATTTGTCCAGAGGATGAAGCGGAAGGATGAGGAACAATGAGAGACAAGTCCTAGGTGTTCAGACAGGCACATGTCACTCTAATTTCCAATCAGGAAGACGAATTGACCAAAGGCTAGGGTTGCCCATGGAAACAGTATAGGGCTTGAGGAAATCCCGCTGCTTTGTGGCCAGTTCCCATAAACACAAGTTGAACAATGGAACTCAGGGGCAGTAAAATTCACAAAACTGCAGAGTTGAAAATATCCATCACTGAAAAATGTCTTGAGGAAAGTCAGAGAAAAGGACTTGTAAGCAAGGGAGAATGGCAGGAAAGGGATTTGAGGAGGTAGAAAGGACTCGCCATTAAGCACAAGAAAAGGAGCTGAACATTGCCAACATTGCAGTTGGCCAAAAAGGGTGTATGCGTTTTTTTCTGTATATATTCAAGAAAAGGGCATACACTTTTTTAGCCAACCAAACAGGTGGGCACTGGAAGTCAATACTACAAAAGATATCACTTCGCATCAGTCAGAAGAGCCATCCTCATAAAGCGTAAACAACAGAAATGCAGGACAGGGCAAGGAGAAGAGGGAGCCCTGTGAGACTTATAGTGGAAATGTATATTGCCAACGGCCATTCTGGAGAAGTGTATTGTGTTTACTAAAGCATCTAAAAAATGAGCTACAGAGCATAGGGCACTTGCACTCATGGGCGTATATCTTGAGAAAAACAAAAATCGAGAGGACACAGGCACCCCAATGTTTACCCCCTCTCTGTTTAAAAGATCCTCAACTAGGATATAACTTAAATGTCTCTGGAGGGAAAAAATGGGTAGAGATGTGGTACTTAGGTAGAGTGGAATATTATTCAGCCTGGAAATCAATGAAATATGGCCAGTTGTAACAACTCCGGAGGAGTTACGTATGATCTTTCTAAGTGACATAATTCAAAAAGAAAAAGACACATATCATAAGATATCACTTAAAGGTGGAATCCAAAATGGCTACACATGAAATAAATTACAAAACAAAAACATAGTCAAATATGTAGAAAACACGCATAAGGCTGCTAAACGGGAAAGGTGGGGAGGGGTGAGGCATCACCCAGGAGGTTGAAATTAGCAAAGATACCATTCCAAATACCAAACTGATAATCAACAAGGCCTACACGGTAGCTAAAAGAACTGCACTCAGCACACTCAAGTCACCGGAAAAGAATATATACGACTGGTAAGAATCTGAAAAAGAATTTACTGATGTCTCTCTGTACGTGAATCAAGTGGATGTACAGCAGCAAGAAACAGAGCTTTGAAAATCAGCTGTAACCAATATAGTAATAAATTGAAAAAAATAAACGACAGAGAGACAGAGAAAACCTCTTACAACTTTTCCTCAGGGCCGGTGATGCAACATGGATTGAACACATCTAGACCCACAGCAGGATGAGACATAAGGCTGGAAACTGTTTGCGCTAAGAGAAATGTGAGGTTGGGTGAGGAAATGCACACCCTTTAAAGTAATACTACCTGGTACCCATTCAATGGGTCCCAAATATGCAGGTTCAAGGGATCTTCCTACAGCTAAAACATGCATGGAAAACCCAGAGGACTGTACACCATGTGATCAGGAGATGTGTCTAAAATGCAGCTCATTTATCCTCTCCTGGTGCTCCTGTTCACCATTCCAGCCACGTTACTTAGAATCTCCCCACTTGGAGAATCAGCACATTTCAACTTCTGTTTCACACATTTTGCAAATTGTGAGGAGGATGAACGGGGAACCAATGAGAGAATAGTTGTAGGGGTTTGGACGGGCACATATCACTCTAATTTCCCATTAAGAATAAGAATTGAAAAAAGGCTCAGCCCGCCTCGCCCGAGCCAAAATAGGGCCTGAAGCAATCCTGCGGGTTTGAGGCCAGCTCACAAAAGAGCAACTTAAAAAATGGAGCTCAGGGTCACTGCAATTCACAAACCTGCAGAGTTATAAATGAAAACTAACGTCCAAAAATATGTTGAGGTAAGGCAAAGAAGAGGATCTGAATGCAAGACAGAATTGCAAGAAACAGATTTCAAGAGATAGATTGGACTCGTCTTTAAAGCACATGAAAAGCGGCAGAATTTCGACAATGATGCAGTTGGCCCAAAAGGGCGTATGCGTTTTTTCCTGATTATATCCAGGAAAAAACGCATACGCACTTTATGGGCAACGAAGCAAGCAAGCAATGCAAATGTGCACAACAAAGAAGTCTCATTTCCCACTGGTCAAAAGGGCCATCCTAAAAAATTGTAAAAACCAGAAATGCAGGACAGGCCATGGAGAACAGGGAGCCTTTATACGCTGATGGGCAGTGTGTGAACTGCCGAGAGCCACTCTGGAGAAGTGTATGGTGGTTCCTAAATCATCTAAAAAACAGAGCTACAGAGCATAGGACACTTCCAATCATGGGAGTATATCTAGGGAAATCTAAAAATTAACAAGACACAAGCACACCACAGTTTAGGGCTACTCTGTTTACAAGAACCTCAACTTCAGTATACCTTAAATATCCCAGGAAAGAGAACAATGGATAAAGAAGATGTGGTACTTATGTACAATGGAATATCTCTTCACCATGAAATCAATGTAATAAGGCTAGTAGAAGGATAAAGAGTGGATTTAGGTCCGATAATACTACTTGAAATAAGTCAAACAGAAAAAGAAACATATCATAAGATATCACTTATAGAGGGAGGGTAAATATGGCTGCACAAGAAACGAATTACAGAACAGAACAGTGTCTCACATTTAGAAAACACACTTATTTCAGCTTAAGGGGAAAGGAGAGGTGGGGTGATGCATAAAACCAGAGTTTGAAATTAGCACAGATACCGTTCAATAAACCAAATAGATATTAGACAAGATCTACACCTTGCTCAATGAACTGGCCTCAACACACCCTATACACCGCAGAGAAATATATCTGAGTAATAAGAATCTTAAAACCCATGTATTGATATATCTCCATAAGGGAATCAAGTGTGTGCAGAGTGGCACAAACACAGCAGTGAAAATGAGCTAAACCCCATTATAGAAATAAATTTTAAAAACAAAACGCAGAAACAATGAAAGAGAGAAAAATTCTTACAAAATTCGCTCAGGGGCTGTGATGCAACCTGGATTGACCACATATAAACCCACAGCTGGATAAGACATAAGGCTGGACACTTGGGGCTGAGAGGATTGATGAGCTTTGGTGAGCAACTGCCAAAAGTTTAATGCAATACTTCATGCTACTCATTCCAAGGGTCCCAACACTCCAGGTTGAAGGGAATCTTCCTACAGCTAAACCATGCTTGGGAAACCCAGCGACTGGTATACCATATGATCGGGAAAGGTTTCTAAAACGCACCTCATTTTTCCTCTCCTGGGGCTACGGATCGACATTCCAGCCGCTTTACCAAAAATATCCCCACATGGAGAGTCAATGCCTTTAAGTTCTGGTATCGCACAGTCTGCAGTTAGTGCGGAGGATGAATGGGAATAGGGGAAACCAGTGAGAAACTAGCTGTAGCGGTTTCAATGGGCACATGTCACTCTAAATTCACATCAGTAAGAAGAATAAACCAAAGGCACAGCAAGGTGCCCCAGAAGAAGAATAGGGCCTGAAGGAATCCTGTGGTTATGAGGCAAGATCACAAAAATAAGAGCTGAAAAATGGAGCTAAGGGCCACTGCAATTCAAAAACCTGCAGAGTTATAAAGGCCAACTATTTTCAAAAAATATATTGAGGTAAGGCTATGAAGAGGCACTGAAAGCAAGGCAGAATTGCAGGAAAACGATTTCAGGAGGTAGACTGGAATTGCATTTAAAGCATAGGAAAAGAGGCAGAACGTCCACAATGATGCACTTGGCCAAAAAGGGCGTATGCCTTTTTTCCTGAATTTATTCAGGAAAAAAGGCATACGCCCTTTTTGGCCAACCAAGCAAGCTTGCAAAGGAAATCTGCACTACAATGAAGTCTCACTTCTCCCCGGTCAAAAGGGCCATCTGAAAAAAGTGTAAAATCCAGAAAGGCAGGACAGGCCATGGAGAACTGGGAGCCTTGTTATGCTGATGGGCGGGATGTGTATGGTGTTTCCTGAAACATCTAAAAAACAAAGCAACAGAGCCTAGGGCACTTCCACTTATGGTCCTATAGCTTAGGGAAATTAAAATCAAAAAGACACAGCCACCCCAAAATTTGGGACGCCTCTGTTTACAAGAACCTCGTTAACCGTACAAGTTCAATATCACAGAAAGTGAAAAATGGATAAAGAACTTGTGGTACTTACCTACAATGCAGTATCACTCAGCAATGAAATCTATGTCATCAGGCCCGCAGCAGCATAATGAGTGGATACAGGTACGATGATTCTAACTGAAATAAGACACACAGAAAAAGAAACATCATAAGATATCAGTAATACACGGAATGTAAACTTGGCTACACAGGAACTGAATTACAGAACAGAACAGGGTCTCAAATTTAGAAAACCAACTTATGCTTGCTTAAGGGGAAAGGTGAGTTGGGGTGCTGCATAAAACCAGAGATTGAAATGAGCACAGATAAAGTTCCTTAAGCCAAATATGGAATAGACAAGAGCTACTCCTTGCTCAACGAAATGGACTCAACACCGCATATTAAATGCCTAAGAATGTACCTGACTAGTAAGTATCTTAAAACCTATGGATTGCTATGTCTCCAAAAGAGAATCAAGCATGTGTACAGGGGCATAAACGCAGCAGTGATAGGATTGGAGAGGTTCGGTGAGCAAATGAAGACCCTTTGAAGTCATATTGCATGGTACCCATTCCACGGGTTTCAACTACCCAGGTTTAAGGTATTCTTCCTTCAGCTAAAACATGCATGTGGAACCTAGAGTATGATCAACCATGTGATCGGGAGACATGTTCAAATATGTCTCAGTTTTCGTACCCTGGTACTCGGGTGCAACATTCCAGACGCTTTACTAACACTCTCCCGACTTGGAGAGTCAGTCCCTTTAACCTCCTGTTTGGCCCAGTTTGCAATTTCTGCGGAAGATGAACAGGAATAGCGAGAACCAATGAGAGACTAGCTGGAGGTGTCTGGACGGGCAAATTTAACTCTCATTTCCCACCAGGAAGAGGAATTAACCAAAGGCTCAGCGTGCCGTGCCGGAACCAGATTAGGGCCTGAAGCCATCCTGCGGTGTTGCGGCCAGCTCAAAAGAAAGCGAGTTGAAGAAAGGAGCTCAGGGGCACTGTAATTCACAAACCTGCAGAGTTATAAATGACAGCTATCGTCCAAAAATATACTGAAGTAAGGCTGCCAAGAGGACTTGAAAGCGGGGCAGAATTGCAGGAAACCGATTTCAGGAGGTAGACTGGAATTGCATTGAAAGCATAGGAAAAGAGGCAGAACGTCCACAATGATGCACTTGGCCAAAAAGGGCGTATGCGTTTTTTCCTGAATATATTCAGGAAAAAACGCATACGCCCTTTTTGGCCAACCAAGCAAGCTTGCAAAGGAAATCTGCACTACAATGAAGTCTCACTTCCCCCCGGTCAAAAGGGCCATCTGAAAAAAGTGTAAAATCCAGAAAGGCAGGACAGGCCATGGAGAACTGGGAGCCTTGTTATGCTGATGGGCGGGATGTAAATTGCCAACAGACACTCGGGAGAAGTGTATGGTGTTTCCTGAAACATCTAAAAAACAAAGCAACAGAGCCTAGGGCACTTCCACTTATGGTCCTATAGCTTAGGGAAATTAAAATCAAAAAGACACAGCCACCCCAAAGTTTGGGACGCCTCTGTTTACAAGAACCTCGTTTACAGTACAAGTTCAACATCGCAGAAAGTGAAAAATGGATAAAGAAGTTGTGGTATTTACTTACAAAGCAATATCACTCAGCAATGAAATCTATGTCATCAGGCCCTTAGCAGCACAATGAGTGGATTCAGGTATGATGATTCTAACTGAAATAAGTCACACAGAAAAAGAAACATCATAAGATATCAGTAATACACGGAATGTAAACTTGGCTACACAGGAACTGAATTACAGAACAGAACAGGGTCTCAAATTTAGAAAACCAACTTATGCTTGCTTAAGGGGAAAGGTGAGTTGGGGTGCTGCATAAAACCAGAGATTGAAATGAGCACAGATAAAGTTCCTTAAGCCAAATATGGAATAGACAAGAGCTGCTCCTTGCTCAACGAAATGGACTCAACACCGCATATTAAACGCCTAAGAATGTACCTGACTAGTAAGTATCTTAAAACCTATGGATTGCTATGTCTCCGAAAGAGAATCAAGCATGTGTACAGGGGCATAAACGCAGCAGTGATAGGATTGGAGAGGTTCGGTGAGCAAATGAAGACCCTTTGAAGTCATATTGCATGGTACCCATTCCACGGGTTTCAACTACCCAGGTTTAAGGTATTCTTCCTTCAGCTAAAACATGCATGTGGAACCTAGAGTATGATCAACCATGTGATCGGGAGACGTGTTCAAATATGTCTCAGTTTTCGTACCCTGGTACTCGGGTGCAACATTCCAGACGCTTTACTAACACCCTCCCGACTTGGAGAGTCAGTCCCTTTAACCTCCTGTTTGGCCCAGTTTGCAATTTCTACGGAAGATGAACAGGAATAGCGAGAACCAATGAGAGACTAGCTGGAGGTGTCTGGACGGGCAAATTTAACTCTCATTTCCCACCAGGAAGAGGAATTAACCAAAGGCTCAGCGTGCCGTGCCGGAACCAGATTAGGGCCTGAAGCCATCCTGCGGTGTTGCGGCCAGCTCAAAAGAAAGCGAGTTGAAGAAAGGAGCTCAGGGGCACTGTAATTCACAAACCTGCAGAGTTATAAATGACAGCTATCGTCCAAAAATATACTGAAGTAAGGCTGCCAAGAGGACTTGAAAGCGGGGCAGAATTGCAGGAAACCGATTTCAGGAGGCAGACTGGAATTGCATTGAAAGCATAGGAAAAGAGGCAGAACGTCCACCATGATGCACTTGGCCAAAAAGGGCGTATGCGTTTTTTCCTGAATATATTCAGGAAAAAACGCATACGCCCTTTTTGGCCAACCAAGCAAGCTTGCAAAGGAAATCTGCACTACAATGAAGTCTCACTTCCCCCCGGTCAAAAGGGCCATCTGAAAAAAGTGTAAAATCCAGAAAGGCAGGACAGGCCATGGAGAACTGGGAGCCTTGTTATGCTGATGGGCGGGATGTAAATTGCCAACAGACACTCGGGAGAAGTGTATGGTGTTTCCTGAAACATCTAAAAAACAAAGCAACAGAGCCTAGGGCACTTCCACTTATGGTCCTATAGCTTAGGGAAATTAAAATCAAAAAGACACAGCCACCCCAAAGTTTGGGACGCCTCTGTTTACAAGAACCTCGTTTACAGTACAAGTTCAACATCGCAGAAAGTGAAAAATGGATAAAGAAGTTGTGGTATTTACTTACAAAGCAATATCACTCAGCAATGAAATCTATGTCATCAGGCCCTTAGCAGCACAATGAGTGGATTCAGGTATGATGATTCTAACTGAAATAAGTCACACAGAAAAAGAAACATCATAAGATATCAGTAATACACGGAATGTAAACTTGGCTACACAGGAACTGAATTACAGAACAGAACAGGGTCTCAAATTTAGAAAACCAACTTATGCTTGCTTAAGGGTAAAGGTGAGTTGGGGTGCTGCATAAAACCAGAGATTGAAATGAGCACAGATAAAGTTCCTTAAGCCAAATATGGAATAGACAAGAGCTACTCCTTGCTCAACGAAATGGACTCAACACCGCATATTAAACGCCTAAGAATGTACCTGACTAGTAAGTATCTTAAAACCTATGGATTGCTATGTCTCCGAAAGAGAATCAAGCATGTGTACAGGGGCATAAACGCAGCAGTGATAGGATTGGAGAGGTTCGGTGAGCAAATGAAGACCCTTTGAAGTCATATTGCATGGTACCCATTCCACGGGTTTCAACTACCCAGGTTTAAGGTATTCTTCCTTCAGCTAAAACATGCATGTGGAACCTAGAGTATGATCAACCATGTGATCGGGAGACGTGTTCAAATATGTCTCAGTTTTCGTACCCTGGTACTCGGGTGCAACATTCCAGACGCTTTACTAACACCCTCCCGACTTGGAGAGTCAGTCCCTTTAACCTCCTGTTTGGCCCAGTTTGCAATTTCTGCGGAAGATGAACAGGAATAGCGAGAACCAATGAGAGACTAGCTGGAGGTGTCTGGACGGGCAAATTTAACTCTCATTTCCCACCAGGAAGAGGAATTAACCAAAGGCTCAGCGTGCCGTGCCGGAACCAGATTAGGGCCTGAAGCCATCCTGCGGTGTTGCGGCCAGCTCAAAAGAAAGCGAGTTGAAGAAAGGAGCTCAGGGGCACTGTAATTCACAAACCTGCAGAGTTATAAATGACAGCTATCGTCCAAAAATATACTGAAGTAAGGCTGCCAAGAGGACTTGAAAGCGGGGCAGAATTGCAGGAAACCGATTTCAGGAGGTAGACTGGAATTGCAGTGAAAGCATAGGAAAAGAGGCAGAACGTCCACAATGATGCACTTGGCCAAAAAGGGCGTATGCGTTTTTTCCTGAATATATTCAGGAAAAAACGCATACGCCCTTTTTGGCCAACCAAGCAAGCTTGCAAAGGAAATCTGCACTACAATGAAGTCTCACTTCCCCCCGGTCAAAAGGGCCATCTGAAAAAAGTGTAAAATCCAGAAAGGCAGGACAGGCCATGGAGAACTGGGAGCCTTGTTATGCTGATGGGCGGGATGTAAATTGCCAACAGACACTCGGGAGAAGTGTATGGTGTTTCCTGAAACATCTAAAAAACAAAGCAACAGAGCCTAGGGCACTTCCACTTATGGTCCTATAGCTTAGGGAAATTAAAATCAAAAAGACACAGCCACCCCAAAGTTTGGGACGCCTCTGTTTACAAGAACCTCGTTTACAGTACAAGTTCAACATCGCAGAAAGTGAAAAATGGATAAAGAAGTTGTGGTATTTACTTACAAAGCAATATCACTCAGCAATGAAATCTATGTCATCAGGCCCTTAGCAGCACAATGAGTGGATTCAGGTATGATGATTCTAACTGAAATAAGTCACACAGAAAAAGAAACATCATAAGATATCAGTAATACACGGAATGTAAACTTGGCTACACAGGAACTGAATTACAGAACAGAACAGGGTCTCAAATTTAGAAAACCAACTTATGCTTGCTTAAGGGTAAAGGTGAGTTGGGGTGCTGCATAAAACCAGAGATTGAAATGAGCACAGATAAAGTTCCTTAAGCCAAATATGGAATAGACAAGAGCTACTCCTTGCTCAACGAAATGGACTCAACACCGCATATTAAACGCCTAAGAATGTACCTGACTAGTAAGTATCTTAAAACCTATGGATTGCTATGTCTCCGAAAGAGAATCAAGCATGTGTACAGGGGCATAAACGCAGCAGTGATAGGATTGGAGAGGTTCGGTGAGCAAATGAAGACCCTCTGAAGTCATATTGCATGGTACCCATTCCACGGGTTTCAACTACCCAGGTTTAAGGTATTCTTCCTTCAGCTAAAACATGCATGTGGAACCTAGAGTATGATCAACCATGTGATCGGGAGACGTGTTCAAATATGTCTCAGTTTTCGTACCCTGGTACTCGGGTGCAACATTCCAGACGCTTTACTAACACCCTCCCGACTTGGAGAGTCAGTCCCTTTAACCTCCTGTTTGGCCCAGTTTGCAATTTCTGCGGAAGATGAACAGGAATAGCGAGAACCAATGAGAGACTAGCTGGAGGTGTCTGGACGGGCAAATTTAACTCTCATTTCCCACCAGGAAGAGGAATTAACCAAAGGCTCAGCGTGCCGTACCGGAACCAGATTAGGGCCTGAAGCCATCCTGCGGTGTTGCGGCCAGCTCAAAAGAAAGCGAGTTGAAGAAAGGAGCTCAGGGGCACTGTAATTCACAAACCTGCAGAGTTATAAATGACAGCTATCGTCCAAAAATATACTGAAGTAAGGCTGCCAAGAGGACTTGAAAGCGGGGCAGAATTGCAGGAAACCGATTTCAGGAGGTAGACTGGAATTGCAGTGAAAGCATAGGAAAAGAGGCAGAACGTCCACAATGATGCACTTGGCCAAAAAGGGCGTATGCGTTTTTTCCTGAATATATTCAGGAAAAAACGCATACGCCCTTTTTGGCCAACCAAGCAAGCTTGCAAAGGAAATCTGCACTACAATGAAGTCTCACTTCCCCCCGGTCAAAAGGGCCATCTGAAAAAAGTGTAAAATCCAGAAAGGCAGGACAGGCCATGGAGAACTGGGAGCCTTGTTATGCTGATGGGCGGGATGTAAATTGCCAACAGACACTCGGGAGAAGTGTATGGTGTTTCCTGAAACATCTAAAAAACAAAGCAACAGAGCCTAGGGCACTTCCACTTATGGTCCTATAGCTTAGGGAAATTAAAATCAAAAAGACACAGCCACCCCAAAGTTTGGGACGCCTCTGTTTACAAGAACCTCGTTTACAGTACAAGTTCAACATCGCAGAAAGTGAAAAATGGATAAAGAAGTTGTGGTATTTACTTACAAAGCAATATCACTCAGCAATGAAATCTATGTCATCAGGCCCTTAGCAGCACAATGAGTGGATTCAGGTATGATGATTCTAACTGAAATAAGTCACACAGAAAAAGAAACATCATAAGATATCAGTAATACATGGAATGTAAACTTGGCTACACAGGAACTGAATTACAGAACAGAACAGGGTCTCAAATTTAGAAAACCAACTTATGCTTGCTTAAGGGGAAAGGTGAGTTGGGGTGCTGCATAAAACCAGAGATTGAAATGAGCACAGATAAAGTTCCTTAAGCCAAATATGGAATAGACAAGAGCTACTCCTTGCTCAACGAAATGGACTCAACACCGCATATTAAACGCCTAAGAATGTACCTGACTAGTAAGTATCTTAAAACCTATGGATTGCTATGTCTCTGAAAGAGAATCAAGCATGTGTACAGGGGCATAAACGCAGCAGTGATAGGATTGGAGAGGTTCGGTGAGCAAATGAAGACCCTCTGAAGTCATATTGCATGGTACCCATTCCACGGGTTTCAACTACCCAGGTTTAAGGTATTCTTCCTTCAGCTAAAACATGCATGTGGAACCTAGAGTATGATCAACCATGTGATCGGGAGACGTGTTCAAATATGTCTCAGTTTTCGTACCCTGGTACTCGGGTGCAACATTCCAGACGCTTTACTAACACCCTCCCGACTTGGAGAGTCAGTCCCTTTAACATCCTGTTTGGCCCAGTTTGCAATTTCTGCGGAAGATGAACAGGAATAGCGAGAACCAATGAGAGACTAGCTGGAGGTGTCTGGACGGGCAAATTTAACTCTCATTTCCCACCAGGAAGAGGAATTAACCAAAGGCTCAGCGTGCCGTGCCGGAACCAGATTAGGGCCTGAAGCCATCCTGCGGTGTTGCGGCCAGCTCAAAAGAAAGCGAGTTGAAGAAAGGAGCTCAGGGGCACTGTAATTCACAAACCTGCAGAGTTATAAATGACAGCTATCGTCCAAAAATATACTGAAGTAAGGCTGCCAAGAGGACTTGAAAGCGGGGCAGAATTGCAGGAAACCGATTTCAGGAGGCAGACTGGAATTGCATTGAAAGCATAGGAAAAGAGGCAGAACGTCCACCATGATGCACTTGGCCAAAAAGGGCGTATGCGTTTTTTCCTGAATATATTCAGGAAAAAATGCATACGCCCTTTTTGGCCAACCAAGCAAGCTTGCAAAGGAAATCTGCACTACAATGAAGTCTCACTTCCCCCCGGTCAAAAGGGCCATCTGAAAAAAGTGTAAAATCCAGAAAGACAGGACAGGCCATGGAGAACTGGGAGCCTTGTTATGCTGATGGGCGGGATGTAAATTGCCAACAGACACTCGGGAGAAGTGTATGGTGTTTCCTGAAACATCTAAAAAACAAAGCAACAGAGCCTAGGGCACTTCCACTTATGGTCCTATAGCTTAGGGAAATTAAAATCAAAAAGACACAGCCACCCCAAAGTTTGGGACGCCTCTGTTTACAAGAACCTCGTTTACCGTACAAGTTCAACATCGCAGAAAGTGAAAAATGGATAAAGAAGTTGTGGTATTTACTTACAAAGCAATATCACTCAGCAATGAAATCTATGTCATCAGGCCCTTAGCAGCACAATGAGTGGATTCAGGTATGATGATTCTAACTGAAATAAGTCACACAGAAAAAGAAACATCATAAGATATCAGTAATACACGGAATGTAAACTTGGCTACACAGGAACTGAATTACAGAACAGAACAGGGTCTCAAATTTAGAAAACCAACTTATGCTTGCTTAAGGGGAAAGGTGAGTTGGGGTGCTGCATAAAACCAGAGATTGAAATGAACACAGATAAAGTTCCTTAAGCCAAATATGGAATAGACAAGAGCTACTCCTTGCTCAACGAAATGGACTCAACACCGCATATTAAACGCCTAAGAATGTACCTGACTAGTAAGTATCTTAAAACCTATGGATTGCTATGTCTCCGAAAGAGAATCAAGCATGTGTACAGGGGCATAAACGCAGCAGTGATAGGATTGGAGAGGTTCGGTGAGCAAATGAAGACCCTTTGAAGTCATATTGCATGGTACCCATTCCACGGGTTTCAACTACCCAGGTTTAAGGTATTCTTCCTTCAGTTAAAACATGCATGTGGAACCTAGAGTATGATCAACCATGTGATCGGGAGACGTGTTCAAATATGTCTCAGTTTTCGTACCCTGGTACTCGGGTGCAACATTCCAGACGCTTTACTAACACCCTCCCGACTTGGAGAGTCAGTCCCTTTAACCTCCTGTTTGGCCCAGTTTGCAATTTCTGCGGAAGATGAACAGGAATAGCGAGAACCAATGAGAGACTAGCTGGAGGTGTCTGGACGGGCAAATTTAACTCTCATTTCCCACCAGGAAGAGGAATTAACCAAAGGCTCAGCGTGCCGTGCCGGAACCAGATTAGGGCCTGAAGCCATCCTGCGGTGTTGCGGCCAGCTCAAAAGAAAGCGAGTTGAAGAAAGGAGCTCAGGGGCACTGTAATTCACAAACGTGCAGAGTTATAAATGACAGCTATCGTCCAAAAATATACTGAAGTAAGGCTGCCAAGAGGACTTGAAAGCGGGGCAGAATTGCAGGAAACCGATTTCAGGAGGTAGACTGGAATTGCATTGAAAGCATAGGAAAAGAGGCAGAACGTCCACAATGATACACTTGGCCAAAAAGGGCGTATGCGTTTTTTCCTGAATATATTCAGGAAAAAACGCATACGCCCTTTTTGGCCAACCAAGCAAGCTTGCAAAGGAAATCTGCACTACAATGAAGTCTCACTTCCCCCCGGTCAAAAGGGCCATCTGAAAAAAGTGTAAAATCCAGAAAGGCAGGACAGGCCATGGAGAACTGGGAGCCTTGTTATGCTGATGGGCGGGATGTAAATTGCCAACAGACACTCGGGAGAAGTGTATGGTGTTTCCTGAAACATCTAAAAAACAAAGCAACAGAGCCTAGGGCACTTCCACTTATGGTCCTATAGCTTAGGGAAATTAAAATCAAAAAGACACAGCCACCCCAAAGTTTGGGACGCCTCTGTTTACAAGAACCTCGTTTACAGTACAAGTTCAACATCGCAGAAAGTGAAAAATGGATAAAGAAGTTGTGGTATTTACTTACAAAGCAATATCACTCAGCAATGAAATCTATGTCATCAGGCCCTTAGCAGCACAATGAGTGGATTCAGGTATGATGATTCTAACTGAAATAAGTCACACAGAAAAAGAAACATCATAAGATATCAGTAATACACGGAATGTAAACTTGGCTACACAGGAACTGAATTACAGAACAGAACAGGGTCTCAAATTTAGAAAACCAACTTATGCTTGCTTAAGGGGAAAGGTGAGTTGGGGTGCTGCATAAAACCAGAGATTGAAATGAGCACAGATAAAGTTCCTTAAGCCAAATATGGAATAGACAAGAGCTACTCCTTGCTCAACGAAATGGACTCAACACCGCATATTAAATGCCTAAGAATGTACCTGACTAGTAAGTATCTTAAAACCTATGGATTGCTATGTCTCCGAAAGAGAATCAAGCATGTGTACAGGGGCATAAACGCAGCAGTGATAGGATTGGAGAGGTTCGGTGAGCAAATGAAGACCCTTTGAAGTCATATTGCATGGTACCCATTCCACGGGTTTCAACTACCCAGGTTTAAGGTATTCTTCCTTCAGCTAAAACATGCATGTGGAACCTAGAGTATGATCAACCATGTGATCGGGAGACGTGTTCAAATATGTCTCAGTTTTCGTACCCTGGTACTCGGGTGCAACATTCCAGACGTTTTACTAACACCCTCCCGACTTGGAGAGTCAGTCCCTTTAACCTCCTGTTTGGCCCAGTTTGCAATTTCTGCGGAAGATGAACAGGAATAGCGAGAACCAATGAGAGACTAGCTGGAAGGTGTCTGGACGGGCAAATTTAACTCTCATTTCCCACCAGGAAGAGGAATTAACCAAAGGCTCAGCGTGCCGTGCCGGAACCAGATTAGGGCCTGAAGCCATCCTGCGGTGTTGCGGCCAGCTCAAAAGAAAGCGAGTTGAAGAAAGGAGCTCAGGGGCACTGTAATTCACAAACCTGCAGAGTTATAAATGACAGCTATCGTCCAAAAATATACTGAAGTAAGGCTGCCAAGAGGACTTGAAAGCGGGGCAGAATTGCAGGAAACCGATTTCAGGAGGCAGACTGGAATTGCATTGAAAGCATAGGAAAAGAGGCAGAACGTCCACCATGATGCACTTGGCCAAAAAGGGCGTATGCGTTTTTTCCTGAATATATTCAGGAAAAAACGCATACGCCCTTTTTGGCCAACCAAGCAAGCTTGCAAAGGAAATCTGCACTACAATGAAGTCTCACTTCCCCCCGGTCAAAAGGGCCATCTGAAAAAAGTGTAAAATCCAGAAAGGCAGGACAGGCCATGGAGAACTGGGAGCCTTGTTATGCTGATGGGCGGGATGTAAATTGCCAACAGACACTCGGGAGAAGTGTATGGTGTTTCCTGAAACATCTAAAAAACAAAGCAACAGCGCCTAGGGCACTTCCACTTATGGTCCTATAGCTTAGGGAAATTAAAATCAAAAAGACACAGCCACCCCAAAGTTTGGGACGCCTCTGTTTACAAGAACCTCGTTTACCGTACAAGTTCAACATCGCAGAAAGTGAAAAATGGATAAAGAAGTTGTGGTATTTACTTACAAAGCAATATCACTCAGCAATGAAATCTATGTCATCAGGCCCTTAGCAGCACAATGAGTGGATTCAGGTATGATGATTCTAACTGAAATAAGTCACACAGAAAAAGAAACATCATAAGATATCAGTAATACACGGAATGTAAACTTGGCTACACAGGAACTGAATTACAGAACAGAACAGGGTCTCAAATTTAGAAAACCCACTTATGCTTGCTTAAGGGGAAAGGTGAGTTGGGGTGCTGCATAAAACCAGAGATTGAAATGAGCACAGATAAAGTTCCTTAAGCCAAATATGGAATAGACAAGAGCTACTCCTTGCTCAACGAAATGGACTCAACACCGCATATTAAATGCCTAAGAATGTACCTGACTAGTAAGTATCTTAAAACCTATGGATTGCTATGTCTCCGAAAGAGAATCAAGCATGTGTACAGGGGCATAAACGCAGCAGTGATAGGATTGGAGAGGTTCGGTGAGCAAATGAAGACCCTCTGAAGTCATATTGCATGGTACCCATTCCACGGGTTTCAACTACCCAGGTTTAAGGTATTCTTCCTTCAGCTAAAACATGCATGTGGAACCTAGAGTATGATCAACCATGTGATCGGGAAACGTGTTCAAATATGTCTCAGTTTTCGTACCCTGGTTCTCGGGTGCAACATTCCAGACGCTTTACTAACACCCTCCCGACTTGGAGAGTCAGTCCCTTTAACCTCCTGTTTGGCCCAGTTTGCAATTTCTGCGGAAGATGAACAGGAATAGCGAGAACCAATGAGAGACTAGCTGGAGGTGTCTGGACGGGCAAATTTAACTCTCATTTCCCACCAGGAAGAGGAATTAACCAAAGGCTCAGCGTGCCCTGCCGGAACCAGATTAGGGCCTGAAGCCATCCTGCGGTGTTGCGGCCAGCTCAAAAGAAAGCGAGTTGAAGAAAGGAGCTCAGGGGCACTGTAATTCACAAACCTGCAGAGTTATAAATGACAGCTATCGTCCAAAAATATACTGAAGTAAGGCTGCCAAGAGGACTTGAAAGCGGGGCAGAATTGCAGGAAACCGATTTCAGGAGGTAGACTGGAATTGCATTGAAAGCATAGGAAAAGAGGCAGAACGTCCACAATGATGCACTTGGCCAAAAAGGGCGTATGTGTTTTTTCCTGAATATATTCTGGGAAAAACGCATACGCCCTTTTTGGCCAACCAAGCAAGCTTGCAAAGGAAATCTGCACTACAATGAAGTCTCACTTCCCCCCGGTCAAAAGGGCCATCTGAAAAAAGTGTAAAATCCAGAAAGGCGGGACAGCCCATGGAGAACTGGGAGCCTTGTTATGCTGACGGGCGGGATGTAAATTGCCAACAGACACTCGGGAGAAGTGTATGGTGTTTCCTGAAACATCTAAAAAACAAAGCAACAGAGCCTAGGGCACTTCCACTTATGGTCCTATAGCTTAGGGAAATTAAAATCAAAAAGACACAGCCACCCCAAAGTTTGGGACGCCTCTGTTTACAAGAACCTCGTTTACAGTACAAGTTCAACATCGCAGAAAGTGAAAAATGGATAAAGAAGTTGTGGTATTTACTTACAAAGCAATATCACTCAGCAATGAAATCTATGTCATCAGGCCCTTAACAGCACAATGAGTGGATTCAGGTATGATGATTCTAACTGAAATAAGTCACACAGAAAAAGAAACATCATAAGATATCAGTAATACACGGAATGTAAACTTGGCTACACAGGAACTGAATTACAGAACAGAACACGGTCTCAAATTTAGAAAACCAACTTATGCTTGCTTAAGGGTAAAGGTGAGTTGGGGTGCTGCATAAAACCAGAGATTGAAATGAGCACAGATAAAGTTCCTTAAGCCAAATATGGAATAGACAAGAGCTACTCCTTGCTCAACGAAATGGACTCAACACCGCATATTAAACGACTAAGAATGTACCTGACTAGTAAGTATCTTAAAACCTATGGATTACTATGTCTCCGAAAGAGAATCAAGCATGTGTACAGGGGCATAAACGCAACAGTGATAGGATTGGAGAGGTTCGGTGAGCAAATGAAGACCCTCTGAAGTCATATTGCATGGTACCCATTCCACGGGTTTCAACTACCCAGGTTTAAGGGATTCTTCCTTCAGCTAAAACATGCATGTGGAACCTAGAGTATGATCAACCATGTGATCGGGAAACGTGTTCAAATATGTCTCAGTTTTCGTACCCTGGTACTCGGGTGCAACATTCCAGACGCTTTACTAACACCCTCCCGACTTGGAGAGTCAGTCCCTTTAACCTCCTGTTTGGCCCAGTTTGCAATTTCTGCGGAAGATGAACAGGAATAGCGAGAACCAATGAGAGACTAGCTGGAGGTGTCTGGACGGGCAAATTTAACTCTCATTTCCCACCAGGAAGAGGAATTAACCAAAGGCTCAGCGTGCCCTGCCGGAACCAGATTAGGGCCTGAAGACATCCTGCGGTGTTGCGGCCAGCTCAAAAGAAAGCGAGTTGAAGAAAGGAGCTCAGGGGCACTGTAATTCACAAAACTGCAGAGTTATAAATGACAGCTATCGTCCAAAAATATACTGAAGTAAGGCTGCCAAGAGGACTTGAAAGCGGTGCAGAATTGCAGGAAACCGATTTCAGGAGGTAGACTGGAATTGCATTGAAAGCATAGGAAAAGAGGCAGAACGTCCACAATGATGCACTTGGCCAAAAAGGGCGTATGTGTTTTTTCCTGAATATATTCTGGGAAAAACGCATACGCCCTTTTTGGCCAACCAAGCAAGCTTGCAAAGGAAATCTGCACTACAATGAAGTCTCACTTCCCCCCGGTCAAAAGGGCCATCTGAAAAAAGTGTAAAATCCAGAAAGGCAGGACAGGCCATGGAGAACTGGGAGCCTTGTTATGCTGACGGGCGGGATGTAAATAGCCAACAGACACTCGGGAGAAGTGTATGGTGTTTCCTGAAACATCTAAAAAACAAAGCAACAGAGCCTAGGGCACTTCCACTTATGGTCCTATAGCTTAGGGAAATTAAAATCAAAAAGACACAGCCACCCCAAAGTTTGGGACGCCTCTGTTTACAAGAACCTCGTTTACAGTACAAGTTCAACATCGCAGAAAGTGAAAAATGGATAAAGAATTTGTGGTATTTACTTACAAAGCAATATCACTCAGCAATGAAATCTATGTCATCAGGCCCTTAGCAGCACAATGAGTGGATTCAGGTATGACGATTCTAACTGAAATAAGTCACACAGAAAAAGAAACATCATAAGATATCAGTAATACACGGAATGTAAACTTGGCTACACAGGAACTGAATTACAGAACAGAACAGGGTCTCATATTTAGAAAACCAACTTATGCTTGCTTAAGGGTAAAGGTGAGTTGGGGTGCTGCATAAAACCAGAGATTGAAATGAGCACAGATAAAGTTCCTTAAGCCAAATATGGAATAGACAAGAGCTACTCCTTGCTCAACGAAATGGACTCAACACCCCATATTAAGCGCCTAAGAATGTACCTGACTAGTAAGTATCTTAAAACCTATGGATTGCTATATCTCCAAAAGAGAATCAAGCGTGTGTCCAGGGGCATAAATGCAGCAGTGATAGGATTGGAGAGGTTCGGTGAGCAAACAAAGACCCTTTGAAGTCATATTGCATGGTACCCATTCCACGGGTCTCAACTCTCCAGGTTTCAGGGATTCTTCCTTCAGCTAAAACATGCATGTGGAACCTAGAGTATGATCAACCATGTGATCGGGAAACGTGTTCAAATATGTCTCAGTTTTCGTACCCTGGTACTCGGGTGCAACATTCCAGACGCTTTACTAACACCCTCCCGACTTGGAGAGTCAGTCCCTTTAACCTCCTGTTTGGCCCAGTTTGCAATTTCTGCGGAAGATGAACAGGAATAGCGAGAACCAATGAGAGACTAGCTGGAGGTGTCTGGACGGGCAAATTTAACTCTCATTTCCCACCAGGAAGAGGAATTAACCAAAGGCTCAGCGTGCCGTGCCGGAACCAGATTAGGGCCTGAAGCCATCCTGCGGTGTTGCGGCCAGCTCAAAAGAAAGCGAGTTGAAGAAAGGAGCTCAGGGGCACTGTAATTCACAAACCTGCAGAGTTATAAATGACAGCTATCGTCCAAAAATATACTGAAGTAAGGCTGCCAAGAGGACTTGAAAGCGGGGCAGAATTGCAGGAAACCGATTTCAGGAGGCAGACTGGAATTGCATTGAAAGCATAGGAAAAGAGGCAGAACGTCCACAATGATGCACTTGGCCAAAAAGGGCGTATGCGTTTTTTCCTGAATATATTCAGGAAAAAACGCATACGCCCTTTTTGGCCAACCAAGCAAGCTTGCAAAGGAAATCTGCACTACAATGAAGTCTCACTTCCCCCCGGTCAAAAGGGCCATCTGAAAAAAGTGTAAAATCCAGGAAGGCAGGACAGGCCATGGAGAACTGGGAGCCTTGTTATGCTGATGGGCGGGATGAAAATTGCCAGCAGACACTCGGGAGAAGTGTATGGTGTTTCCTGAAACATCTAAAAAACAAAGCAACAGAGCCTAGGGCACTTCCACTTATGGTCCTATAGCTTAGGGAAATTAAAATAAAAAAGACACAGCCACCCCAAAGTTTGGGACGCCTCTGTTTACAAGAACCTCGTTTACAGTACAAGTTCAACATCGCAGAAAGTGAAAAATGGATAAAGAAGTTGTGGTATTTACTTACAAAGCAATATCACTCAGCAATGAAATCTATGTCATCAGGCCCTTAGCAGCACAATGAGTGGATTCAGGTATGATGATTCTAACTGAAATAAGTCACACAGAAAAAGAAACATCATAAGATATCAGTAATACACGGAATGTAAACTTGGCTACACAGGAACTGATTTACAGAACAGAACAGGGTCTCAAATTTAGAAAACCAACTTATGCTTGCTTAAGGGGAAAGGTGAGTTGGGGTGCTGCATAAAACCATAGATTGAAATGAGCACAGATAAAGTTCCTTAAGCCAAATATGGAATAGACAAGAGCTACTCCTTGCTCAACGAAATGGACTCAACACCGCATATTAAATGCCTAAGAATGTACCTGACTAGTAAGTATCTTAAAACCTATGGATTGCTATGTCTCCGAAAGAGAATCAAGCATGTGTACAGGGGCATAAACGCAGCAGTGATAGGATTGGAGAGGTTCGGTGAGCAAACAAATACCCTTAGAAGTCATATTGCATGGTACCCATTCCACGGGTTTCAACTACCCAGGTTTAAGGTATTCTTCCTTCAGCTAAAACATGCATGTGGAACCTAGAGTATGATCAACCATGTGATCGGGAGACGTGTTCAAATATGTCTCAGTTTTCGTACCCTGGTACTCGGGTGCAACATTCCAGACGCTTTACTAACACTCTCCCGACTTGGAGAGTCAGTCCCTTTAACCTCCTGTTTGGCCCAGTTTGCAATTTCTGCGGAAGATGAACAGGAATAGCGAGAACCAATGAGAGACTAGCTGGAAGGTGTCTGGACGGGCAAATTTAACTCTCATTTCCCACCAGGAAGAGGAATTAACCAAAGGGTCAGCGTGCCGTGCCGGAACCAGATTAGGGCCTGAAGCCATCCTGCGGTGTTGCGGCCAGGTCACAAGAAAGCGAGTTGAAGAAAGGAGCTCAGGGGCACTGTAATTCACAAACCTGCAGACTTATAAATGACAGCTATCGTCCAAAAATATACTGAAGTAAGGCTGCCAAGAGGACTTGAAAGCGGGGCAGAATTGCAGGAAACCGATTTCAGGAGGTAGACTGGAATTGCATTGAAAGCATAGGAAAAGAGGCAGAACGTCCACAATGATGCACTTGGCCAAAAAGGGCGTATGCGTTTTTTCCTGAATATATTCAGGAAAAAACGCATACGCCCTTTTTGGCCAACCAAGCAAGCTTGCAAAGGAAATCTGCACTACAATGAAGTCTCACTTCCCCCCGGTCAAAAGGGCAATCTGAAAAAAGTGTAAAATCCAGAAAGGCGGGACAGCCCATGGAGAACTGGGAGCCTTGTTATGCTGATGGGCGGGATGTAAATTGCCAACAGACACTCGGGAGAAGTGTATGGTGTTTCCTGAAACATCTAAAAAACAAAGCAACAGAGCCTAGGGCACTTCCACTTATGGTCCTATAGCTTAGGGAAATTAAAATCAAAAAGACACAGCCACCCCAAAGTTTGGGACGCCTCTGTTTACAAGAACCTCGTTTACAGTACAAGTTCAACATCGCAGAAAGTGAAAAATGGATAAAGAAGTTGTGGTATTTACTTACAAAGCAATATCACTCAGCAATGAAATCTATGTCATCAGGCCCTTAGCAGCACAATGAGTGGATTCAGGTATGATGATTCTAACTGAAATAAGTCACACAGAAAAAGAAACATCATAAGATATCAGTAATACACGGAATGTAAACTTGGCTACACAGGAACTGAATTACAGAACAGAACACGGTCTCAAATTTAGAAAACCAACTTATGCTTGCTTAAGGGTAAAGGTGAGTTGGGGTGCTGCATAAAACCAGAGATTGAAATGAGCACAGATAAAGTTCCTTAAGCCAAATATGGAATAGACAAGAGCTACTCCTTGCTCAACGAAATGGACTCAACACCCCATATTAAGCGCCTAAGAATGTACCTGACTAGTAAGTATCTTAAAACCTATGGATTGCTATATCTCCAAAAGAGAATCAAGCGTGTGTCCAGGGGCATAAATGCAGCAGTGATAGGATTGGAGAGGTTCGGTGAGCAAACAAAGACCCTTTGAAGTCATATTGCATGGTACCCATTCCACGGGTCTCAACTCTCCAGGTTTCAGGGATTCTTCCTTCAGCTAAAACATGCATGTGGAACCTAGAGTATGATCAACCATGTGATCAGGAAACGTGTTCAAATATGTCTCAGTTTTCGTACCCTGGTACTCGGGTGCAACATTCCAGACGCTTTACTAACACCCTCCCGACTTGGAGAGTCAGTCCCTTTAACCTCCTGTTTGGCCCAGTTTGCAATTTCTGCGGAAGATGAACAGGAATAGCGAGAACCAATGAGAGACTAGCTGGAGGTGTCTGGACGGGCAAATTTAACTCTCATTTCCCACCAGGAAGAGGAATTAACCAAAGGCTCAGCGTGCCCTGCCGGAACCAGATTAGGGCCTGAAGCCATCCTGCGGTGTTGCGGCCAGGTCACAAGAAAGCAAGTTGAAGAAAGGAGCTCAGGGGCACTGTAATTCACAAACCTGCAGACTTATAAATGACAGCTATCGTCCAAAAATATACTGAAGTAAGGCTGCCAAGAGGACTTGAAAGCGGGGCAGAATTGCAGGAAACCGATTTCAGGAGGTAGACTGGAATTGCATTGAAAGCATAGGAAAAGAGGCAGAACGTCCACAATGATGCACTTGGCCAAAAAGGGCGTATGCGTTTTTTCCTGAATATATTCAGGAAAAAACGCATACGCCCTTTTTGGCCAACCAAGCAAGCTTGCAAAGGAAATCTGCACTACAATGAAGTCTCACTTCCCCCCGGTCAAAAGGGCCATCTGAAAAAAGTGTAAAATCCAGAAAGGCAGGACAGGCCATGGAGAACTGGGAGCCTTGTTATGCTGATGGGCGGGATGAAAATTGCCAGCAGACACTCGGGAGAAGTGTATGGTGTTTCCTGAAACATCTAAAAAACAAAGCAACAGAGCCTAGGGCACTTCCACTTATGGTCCTATAGCTTAGGGAAATTAAAATAAAAAAGACACAGCCACCCCAAACATTGGGACGCCTCTGTTTACAAGAACCTCGTTTACAGTACAAGTTCAACATCGCAGAAAGTGAAAAATGGATAAAGAAGTTGTGGTATTTACTTACAAAGCAATATCACTCAGCAATGAAATCTATGTCATCAGGCCCTTAGCAGCACAATGAGTGGATTCAGGTATGATGATTCTAACTGAAATAAGTCACACAGAAAAAGAAACATCATAAGATATCAGTAATACACGGAATGTAAACTTGGCTACACAGGAACTGAATTACAGAACAGAACAGGGTCTCAAATTTAGAAAACCAACTTATGCTTGCTTAAGGGGAAAGGTGAGTTGGGGTGCTGCATAAAACCAGAGATTGAAATGAGCACAGATAAAGTTCCTTAAGCCAAATATGGAATAGACAAGAGCTACTCCTTGCTCAACGAAATGGACTCAACACCGCATATTAAACGCCTAAGAATGTACCTGACTAGTAAGTATCTTAAAACCTATGGATTACTATGTCTCCGAAAGAGAATCAAGCATGTGTACAGGGGCATAAACGCAGCAGTGATAGGATTGGAGAGGTTCGGTGAGCAAATGAAGACCCTCTGAAGTCATATTGCATGGTACCCATTCCACGGGTTTCAACTACCCAGGTTTAAGGTATTCTTCCTTCAGCTAAAACATGCATGTGGAACCTAGAGTATGATCAACCATGTGATCGGGAAACGTGTTCAAATATGTCTCAGTTTTCGTACCCTGGTACTCGGGTGCAACATTCCAGACGCTTTACTAACACCCTCCCGACTTGGAGAGTCAGTCCCTTTAACCTCCTGTTTGGCCCAGTTTGCAATTTCTGCGGAAGATGAACAGGAATAGCGAGAACAAATGAGAGACTAGCTGGAGGTGTCTGGACGGGCAAATTTAACTCTCATTTCCCACCAGGAAGAGGAATTAACCAAAGGCTCAGCGTGCCCTGCCGGAACCAGATTAGGGCCTGAAGCCATCCTGCGGTGTTGCGGCCAGGTCACAAGAAAGCGAGTTGAAGAAAGGAGCTCAGGGGCACTGTAATTCACAAAACTGCAGAGTTATAAATGACAGCTATCGTCCAAAAATATACTGAAGTAAGGCTGCCAAGAGGACTTGAAAGCGGGGCAGAATTGCAGGAAACCGATTTCAGGAGGTAGACTGGAATTGCATTGAAAGCATAGGAAAAGAGGCAGAACGTCCACAATGATGCACTTGGCCAAAAAGGGCGTATGTGTTTTTTCCTGAATATATTCTGGGAAAAACGCATACGCCCTTTTTGGCCAACCAAGCAAGCTTGCAAAGGAAATCTGCACTACAATGAAGTCTCACTTCCCCCCGGTCAAAAGGGCCATCTGAAAAAAGTGTAAAATCCAGAAAGGCAGGACAGGCCATGGAGAACTGGGAGCCTTGTTATGCTGACGGGCGGGATGTAAATAGCCAACAGACACTCGGGAGAAGTGTATGGTGTTTCCTGAAACATCTAAAAAACAAAGCAACAGAGCCTAGGGCACTTCCACTTATGGTCCTATAGCTTAGGGAAATTAAAATCAAAAAGACACAGCCACCCCAAAGTTTGGAACGCCTCTGTTTACAAGAACCTCGTTTACAGTACAAGTTCAACATCGCAGAAAGTGAAAAATGGATAAAGAAGTTGTGGTATTTACTTACAAAGCAATATCACTCAGCAATGAAATCTATGTCATCAGGCCCTTAGCAGCACAATGAGTGGATTCAGGTATGATGATTCTAACTGAAATAAGTCACACAGAAAAAGAAACATCATAAGATATCAGTAATACACGGAATGTAAACTTGGCTACACAGGAACTGAATTACAGAACAGAACAGGGTCTCAAATTTAGAAAACCAACTTATGCTTGCTTAAGGGGAAAGGTGAGTTGGGGTGCTGCATAAAACCAGAGATTGAAATGAGCACAGATAAAGTTCCTTAAGCCAAATATGGAATAGACAAGAGCTACTCCTTGCTCAACGAAATGGACTCAACACCCCATATTAAGCGCCTAAGAATGTACCTGACTAGTAAGTATCTTAAAACCTATGGATTGCTATATCTCCAAAAGAGAATCAAGCATGTGTACAGGGGCATAAACGCAGCAGTGATAGGATTGGAGAGGTTCGGTGAGCAAACAAATACCCTTAGAAGTCATATTGCATGGTACCCATTCCACGGGTTTCAACTACCCAGGTTTAAGGTATTCTTCCTTCAGCTAAAACATGCATGTGGAACCTAGAGTATGATCAACCATGTGATCGGGAGACGTGTTCAAATATGTCTCAGTTTTCGTACCCTGGTACTCGGGTGCAACATTCCAGACGCTTTACTAACACTCTCCCGACTTGGAGAGTCAGTCCCTTTAACCTCCTGTTTGGCCCAGTTTGCAATTTCTGCGGAAGATGAACAGGAATAGCGAGAACCAATGAGAGACTAGCTGGAGGTGTCTGGACGGGCAAATTTAACTCTCATTTCCCACCAGGAAGAGGAATTAACCAAAGGGTCAGCGTGCCGTGCCGGAACCAGATTAGGGCCTGAAGCCATCCTGCGGTGTTGCGGCCAGGTCACAAGAAAGCGAGTTGAAGAAAGGAGCTCAGGGGCACTGTAATTCACAAACCTGCAGACTTATAAATGACAGCTATCGTCCAAAAATATACTGAAGTAAGGCTGCCAAGAGGACTTGAAAGCGGGGCAGAATTGCAGGAAACCGATTTCAGGAGGTAGACTGGAATTGCATTGAAAGCATAGGAAAAGAGGCAGAACGTCCACAATGATGCACTTGGCCAAAAAGGGCGTATGCGTTTTTTCCTGAATATATTCAGGAAAAAACGCATACGCCCTTTTTGGCCAACCAAGCAAGCTTGCAAAGGAAATCTGCACTACAATGAAGTCTCACTTCCCCCCGGTCAAAAGGGCAATCTGAAAAAAGTGTAAAATCCAGAAAGGCGGGACAGCCCATGGAGAACTGGGAGCCTTGTTATGCTGATGGGCGGGATGTAAATTGCCAACAGACACTCGGGAGAAGTGTATGGTGTTTCCTGAAACATCTAAAAAACAAAGCAACAGAGCCTAGGGCACTTCCACTTATGGTCCTATAGCTTAGGGAAATTAAAATCAAAAAGACACAGCCACCCCAAAGTTTGGGACGCCTCTGTTTACAAGAACCTCGTTTACAGTACAAGTTCAACATCGCAGAAAGTGAAAAATGGATAAAGAAGTTGTGGTATTTACTTACAAAGCAATATCACTCAGCAATGAAATCTATGTCATCAGGCCCTTAGCAGCACAATGAGTGGATTCAGGTATGATGATTCTAACTGAAATAAGTCACACAGAAAAAGAAACATCATAAGATATCAGTAATACACGGAATGTAAACTTGGCTACACAGGAACTGAATTACAGAACAGAACACGGTCTCAAATTTAGAAAACCAACTTATGCTTGCTTAAGGGTAAAGGTGAGTTGGGGTGCTGCATAAAACCAGAGATTGAAATGAGCACAGATAAAGTTCCTTAAGCCAAATATGGAATAGACAAGAGCTACTCCTTGCTCAACGAAATGGACTCAACACCCCATATTAAGCGCCTAAGAATGTACCTGACTAGTAAGTATCTTAAAACCTATGGATTGCTATATCTCCAAAAGAGAATCAAGCGTGTGTCCAGGGGCATAAATGCAGCAGTGATAGGATTGGAGAGGTTCGGTGAGCAAACAAAGACCCTTTGAAGTCATATTGCATGGTACCCATTCCACGGGTCTCAACTCTCCAGGTTTCAGGGATTCTTCCTTCAGCTAAAACATGCATGTGGAACCTAGAGTATGATCAACCATGTGATCAGGAAACGTGTTCAAATATGTCTCAGTTTTCGTACCCTGGTACTCGGGTGCAACATTCCAGACGCTTTACTAACACCCTCCCGACTTGGAGAGTCACTCCCTTTAACCTCCTGTTTGGCCCAGTTTGCAATTTCTGCGGAAGATGAACAGGAATAGCGAGAACCAATGAGAGACTAGCTGGAGGTGTCTGGACGGGCAAATTTAACTCTCATTTCCCACCAGGAAGAGGAATTAACCAAAGGCTCAGCGTGCCCTGCCGGAACCAGATTAGGGCCTGAAGCCATCCTGCGGTGTTGCGGCCAGGTCACAAGAAAGCAAGTTGAAGAAAGGAGCTCAGGGGCACTGTAATTCACAAACCTGCAGACTTATAAATGACAGCTATCGTCCAAAAATATACTGAAGTAAGGCTGCCAAGAGGACTTGAAAGTGGGGCAGAATTGCAGGAAACAGATTTCAGGAGGTAGACTGGAATTGCATTGAAAGCATAGGAAAAGAGGCAGAACGTCCACAATGATGCACTTGGCCAAAAAGGGCGTATGCGTTTTTTCCTGAATATATTCAGGAAAAAACGCATACGCCCTTTTTGGCCAACCAAGCAAGCTTGCAAAGGAAATCTGCACTACAATGAAGTCTCACTTCCCCCCGGTCAAAAGGGCCATCTGAAAAAAGTGTAAAATCCAGAAAGGCAGGACAGGCCATGGAGAACTGGGAGCCTTGTTATGCTGATGGGCGGGATGAAAATTGCCAGCAGACACTCGGGAGAAGTGTATGGTGTTTCCTGAAACATCTAAAAAACAAAGCAACAGAGCCTAGGGCACTTCCACTTATGGTCCTATAGCTTAGGGAAATTAAAATAAAAAAGACACAGCCACCCCAAACATTGGGACGCCTCTGTTTACAAGAACCTCGTTTACAGTACAAGTTCAACATCGCAGAAAGTGAAAAATGGATAAAGAAGTTGTGGTATTTACTTACAAAGCAATATCACTCAGCAATGAAATCTATGTCATCAGGCCCTTAGCAGCACAATGAGTGGATTCAGGTATGATGATTCTAACTGAAATAAGTCACACAGAAAAAGAAACATCATAAGATATCAGTAATACACGGAATGTAAACTTGGCTACACAGGAACTGAATTACAGAACAGAACAGGGTCTCAAATTTAGAAAACCAACTTATGCTTGCTTAAGGGGAAAGGTGAGTTGGGGTGCTGCATAAAACCAGAGATTGAAATGAGCACAGATAAAGTTCCTTAAGCCAAATATGGAATAGACAAGAGCTACTCCTTGCTCAACGAAATGGACTCAACACCGCATATTAAACGCCTAAGAATGTACCTGACTAGTAAGTATCTTAAAACCTATGGATTACTATGTCTCCGAAAGAGAATCAAGCATGTGTACAGGGGCATAAACGCAGCAGTGATAGGATTGGAGAGGTTCGGTGAGCAAATGAAGACCCTCTGAAGTCATATTGCATGGTACCCATTCCACGGGTTTCAACTACCCAGGTTTAAGGTATTCTTCCTTCAGCTAAAACATGCATGTGGAACCTAGAGTATGATCAACCATGTGATCGGGAAACGTGTTCAAATATGTCTCAGTTTTCGTACCCTGGTACTCGGGTGCAACATTCCAGACGCTTTACTAACACCCTCCCGACTTGGAGAGTCAGTCCCTTTAACCTCCTGTTTGGCCCAGTTTGCAATTTCTGCGGAAGATGAACGGGAATAGCGAAAACAAATGAGAGACTAGCTGGAGGTGTCTGGACGGGCAAATTTAACTCTCATTTCCCACCAGGAAGAGGAATTAACCAAAGGCTCAGCGTGCCCTGCCGGAACCAGATTAGGGCCTGAAGCCATCCTGCGGTGTTGCGGCCAGGTCACAAGAAAGCGAGTTGAAGAAAGGAGCTCAGGGGCACTGTAATTCACAAAACTGCAGAGTTATAAATGACAGCTATCGTCCAAAAATATACTGAAGTAAGGCTGCCAAGAGGACTTGAAAGCGGGGCAGAATTGCAGGAAACCGATTTCAGGAGGTAGACTGGAATTGCATTGAAAGCATAGGAAAAGAGGCAGAACGTCCACAATGATGCACTTGGCCAAAAAGGGCGTATGTGTTTTTTCCTGAATATATTCTGGGAAAAACGCATACGCCCTTTTTGGCCAACCAAGCAAGCTTGCAAATGAAATCTGCACTACAATGAAGTCTCACTTCCCCCCGGTCAAAAGGGCCATCTGAAAAAAGTGTAAAATCCAGAAAGGCAGGACAGGCCATGGAGAACTGGGAGCCTTGTTATGCTGACGGGCGGGATGTAAATAGCCAACAGACACTCGGGAGAAGTGTATGGTGTTTCCTGAAACATCTAAAAAACAAAGCAACAGAGCCTAGGGCACTTCCACTTATGGTCCTATAGCTTAGGGAAATTAAAATCAAAAAGACACAGCCACCCCAAAGTTTGGAACGCCTCTGTTTACAAGAACCTCGTTTACAGTACAAGTTCAACATCGCAGAAAGTGAAAAATGGATAAAGAAGTTGTGGTATTTACTTACAAAGCAATATCACTCAGCAATGAAATCTATGTCATCAGGCCCTTAGCAGCACAATGAGTGGATTCAGGTATGATGATTCTAACTGAAATAAGTCACACAGAAAAAGAAACATCATAAGATATCAGTAATACACGGAATGTAAACTTGGCTACACAGGAACTGAATTACAGAACAGAACAGGGTCTCAAATTTAGAAAACCAACTTATGCTTGCTTAAGGGGAAAGGTGAGTTGGGGTGCTGCATAAAACCAGAGATTGAAATGAGCACAGATAAAGTTCCTTAAGCCAAATATGGAATAGACAAGAGCTACTCCTTGCTCAACGAAATGGACTCAACACCCCATATTAAGCGCCTAAGAATGTACCTGACTAGTAAGTATCTTAAAACCTATGGATTGCTATATCTCCAAAAGAGAATCAAGCGTGTGTCCAGGGGCATAAATGCAGCAGTGATAGGATTGGAGAGGTTCGGTGAGCAAACAAAGACCCTTTGAAGTCATATTGCATGGTACCCATTCCACGGGTCTCAACTCTCCAGGTTTCAGGGATTCTTCCTTCAGCTAAAACATGCATGTGGAACCTAGAGTATGATCAACCATGTGATCGGGAAACGTGTTCAAATATGTCTCAGTTCTCGTACCCTGGTACTTGGGTGCAACATTCCAGACGCTTTACTAACACCCTCCCGACTTGGAGAGTCAGTCCCTTTAACCTCCTGTTTGGCCCAGTTTGCAATTTCTGCGGAAGATGAACAGGAATAGCGAGAACCAATGAGAGACTAGCTGGAGGTGTCTGGACGGGCAAATTTAACTCTCATTTCCCACCAGGAAGAGGAATTAACCAAAGGCTCAGCGTGCCGTGCCGGAACCAGATTAGGGCCTGAAGCCATCCTGCGGTGTTGCGGCCAGCTCAAAAGAAAGCGAGTTGAAGAAAGGAGCTCAGGGGCACTGTAATTCACAAACCTGCAGAGTTATAAATGACAGCTATCGTCCAAAAATATACTGAAGTAAGGCTGCCAAGAGGACTTGAAAGCGGGGCAGAATTGCAGGAAACCGATTTCAGGAGGTAGACTGGAATTGCATTGAAAGCATAGGAAAAGAGGCAGAACGTCCACAATGATGCACTTGGCCTAAAAGGGCGTATGCGTTTTTTCCTGAATATATTCAGGAAAAAACGCATACGCCCTTTTTGGCCAACCAAGCAAGCTTGCAAAGGAAATCTGCACTACAATGAAGTCTCACTTCCCCCCGATCAAAAGGGCCATCTGAAAAAAGTAAAAAATCCAGAAAGGCAGGACAGGCCATGGAGAACTGGGAGCCTTGTTATGCTGATGGGCGGGATGTAAATTGCCAACAGACACTCGGGAGAAGTGTATGCTGTTTCCTGAAACATCTAAAAAACAAAGCAACAAAGTCTAGGGCACTTCCACTTATGGTCCTATAGCTTAGGGAAATTAAAATCAAAAAGACACAGCCACCCCAAAGTTTGGAACGCCTCTGTTTACAAGAACCTCGTTTACAGTACAAGTTCAACATCGCAGAAAGTGAAAAATGGATAAAGAAGTTGTGGTATTTACTTACAAAGCAATACCACTCAGCAATGAAATCTATGTCATCAGGCCCTTAGCAGCACAATGAGTGGATTCAGGTATGATGATTCTAACTGAAATAAGTCACACAGAAAAAGAAACATCATAAGATATCAGTAATACACGGAATGTAAACTTGGCTACACAGGAACTGAATTACAGAACAGAACAGGGTCTCAAATTTAGAAAACCAACTTATGCTTGCTTAAGGGGAAAGGTGAGTTGGGGTGCTGCATAAAACCAGAGATTGAAATGAGCACAGATAAAGTTCCTTAAGCGAAATATGGAATAGACAAGAGCTATTCCTTGCTCAACGAAATGGACTCAACACCGCATATTAAATGCCTAAGAATGTACCTGACTAGTAAGTATCTTAAAACCTATGGATTGCTATGTCTCCGAAAGAGAATCAAGCATGTGTACAGGGGCATAAACGCAGCAGTGATAGGATTGGAGAGGTTCGGTGAGCAAATGAAGACCCTTTGAAGTCATATTGCATGGTACCCATTCCACGGGTTTCAACTACCCAGGTTTAAGGGATTCTTCCTTCAGCTAAAACATGCATGTGGAACCTAGAGTATGATCAACCATGTGATCGGGAGACGTGTTCAAATATGTCTCAGTTTTCGTACGCTGGTACTCGGGTGCAACATTCCAGACGCTTTACTAACACTCTCCCGACTTGGAGAGTCAGTCCCTTTAACCTCCTGTTTGGCCCAGTTTGCAATTTCTGCGGAAGATGAACAGGAATAGCGAGAACCAATGAGAGACTAGCTGGAGGTGTCTGGACGGGCAAATTTAACTCTCATTTCCCACCAGGAAGAGGAATTAACCAAAGGCTCAGCGTGCCGTGCCGGAACCAGATTAGGGCCTGAAGCCATCCTGCGGTGTTGCGGCCAGCTCAAAAGAAAGCGAGTTGAAGAAAGGAGCTCAGGGGCACTGTAATTCACAAACCTGCAGAGTTATAAATGACAGCTATCGTCCAAAAATATACTGAAGTAAGGCTGCCAAGAGGACTTGAAAGCGGGGCAGAATTGCAGGAAACCGATTTCAGGAGGTAGACTGGAATTGCATTGAAAGCATAGGAAAAGAGGCAGAACGTCCACAATGATGCACTTGGCCAAAAAGGGCGTATGCGTTTTTTCCTGAATATATTCAGGAAAAAACGCATACGCCCTTTTTGGCCAACCAAGCAAGCTTGCAAAGGAAATCTGCACTACAATGAAGTCTCACTTCAACCCGGTCAAAAGGGCCATCTGAAAAAAGTGTAAAATCCAGAAAGGCAGGACAGGCCATGGAGAACTGGGAGCCTTGTTATGCTGATGGGCGGGGTGTAATTTGCCAACAGACACTCGGGAGAAGTGTATGGTGTTTCCTGAAACATCTAAAAAACAAAGCAACAGAGCCTAGGGCACTTCCACTTATGGTCCTATAGCTTAGGGAAATTAAAATCAAAAAGACACAGCCACCCCAAAGTTTGGGACGGCTCTGTTTACAAGAACCTCGTTTACGGTACAAGTTCAATATCGCACAAAGTGAAAAATGGATAAAGAAGTTGTGGTACTTACGTACAATGCAATATCACTCAGCAATGAAATGTATGTCATCAGGCCCGTAGCAGCATAATGAGTGGATTCAGGTATGATGATTCTAACTGAAATAAGTCACACAGAAAAAGAAACATCATAAGATATCAGTAATACACGGAATGTAAACTTGGCTACACAGGAACTGAATTACAGAACAGAACAGGGTCTCAAATTTAGAAAACCAACTTATGCTTGCTTAAGGGGAAAGGTGAGTTGGTGTGCTGCATAAAACCAGAGATTGAAATGAGCACAGATAAAGTTCCTTAAGTCAAATATGGAATAGACAAGAGCTACTTCTTGCTCAACGAAATGGACTCAACACCCCATATTAAATGCCTAAGAATGTACCTGACTAGTAAGTATCTTAAAACCTATGGATTGCTATGTCTCCGAAAGGGAATCAAGCCTGTGTACAGGGGCATAAACGCAGCAGTGATAGGATTGGAGAGGTTCGGTAAGCAAATGAAGACACTTTGAAGTCATATTGCATGGTACCCATTCCACGGGTCTCAACTCTCCAGGTTTCAGGGATTCTTCCTTCAGCTAAAACATGCATGTGGAACCCAGAGTATGATCAACCATGTGATCGGGAGACTTGTTCCAAAATGTCTCAGTTCTCGTCCCCTGGTACTCGGGTGCAACATTCCAGACGCTTTACTAACACTCTCCCGACTTGCAGAGTCAGTGCCTTTAACCTCCTGTTTGGCCCAGTTTGCAATTTCTGCGGAAGATGAACAGGAATAGGGAGAACCAATGAGAGACTAGCTGGAGGTGTCTGGACGGGCAAATTTAACTCTCATTTCCCACCAGGAAGAGGAATTAACCAAAGGCTCAGCATGTCGTGCCGGGACCAGATTAGGGCCTGAAGCCATCCTGCGGTGTTGTGGCCAGCTCACAAGAAAGCGAGTTGAAGAAAGGAGCTCAGGGGCACTGTAATTCACAAACCTGCAGACTTATAAATGACAGCTATCGTCCAAAAATATACTGAAGTAAGGTTGCCAAGAGGACTTGAAAGCGGGGAAGAATTGCAGGAAACCGATTTCAGGAGGTAGACTGGAATTGCATTGAAAGCATAGGAAAACAGGGAGAACGACCACAATGATGCACTTCGCCAAAAAGGGCGTATGCGTTTTTTCCTGACATATGCCCTTTTTCGCCAACCAAGCAAGCTTGCAAAGGAAATTTGCACTACAATGAAGTCTCACTTCCCCCCGGTCAAAAGGGCCATCTGAGAAAAGTGTAAAATCCAGAAAGGCAGGACAGGCCATGGAGAACTTGGAGCCTTGTTATGCTGATGGGCGGGATGTAAATTGCCAACAGCCACTCGGGAGAAGTTTATGGTGTTTCCTGAAACATCTAAAAAACAAAGCAACAGAGCCTAGGGCACTTCCACTTATGGTCCTATAGCTTAGGGAAATTAAAATCAAAAAGACACAGCCACCCCACAGTTTGGGACAGCTCTGTTTACAAGAACCTCATTTACGGTATAAGTTTAATATCGCAGAAAGTGAAAAATGGATAAAGAAGTTGTGGTACTTATGTACAATGCAAAATCACTCAGCCATGAAATCTACGTCATCAGGCCCATAGCAGCATAATGAGTGGATTCAGGTATGATGATTCTAACTGAAATATGTCACACAGAAAAAGAAACATCATAAGATATCACTAATACACGGAATGTGAACTTGGCTACACATGAACTGAATTACAAAACAGAACAGGGTCTCAAGTTTAGAAAACCAACTTATGCTTCCTTAAGGGGGAAAGTGAGTTGGGGTGCTGCATAAAACCAGAGTTTGAAATTAGCACAGATACCATTCAATAAGCCAAATATGTAATAGACAAGACCTACCCCTTGCTCAACAAAATGGACTCAACAATGAGGTATCACCTCACACCTGATAGAATGGGCATCATGAGAAAATCTACAAACAAAAATGCTGGAAAGGGTGTGGAGTAAAGGAACCCTCTTCCACTATTGTTGGGAATATAAATTGATACAGTCACTACGGAGAACAATATGGAGTTTCTTAAGAAACTAACAATAGAATTACCATATGATACAGCAATCCCAGTACTGGACATATACCCAGACAAAACCATAAATCAAAACGAGACATTCACCGCAATGTTCATTGCATCACTATTTACAATATCGAGGTAATGGAAGCAACCTAAATGCCCACAGACAGACGAATGCATAAAGCTGTGGTACATATATAAAATGGAATATTACTAAGCCATGAAAAGGAATGAAATTGGGTCATTTGTAGAGACGTCGATGGATCTAGAGACTGTCATACAGAGTGAAGTAAGTCAGAAAGACAAAAACAAATCTTGTATATTCATGCATATATGTGGAACCTAGAAAAACTGTACAGATTAACCATTTTGCAAGGCATAAATAGAGCAACAGATGTAGACAACAAATGTATGGACAACAAGGGGGGAAAGCTGTTGGGGGGGTGGTGGTGGGAGGAGTTGAGAGACTGGGATTGGCATGTATACATTTATATGTATAAAATAGATAACCAATAAGAACCTGCTGTATAAAAATATAAAATAAAATTCAAAATTAAAAAGAAATAAAATTTAAAAAATAAAACAGAAAAAACAATTATTCCCTTCACATACATGTATTTATATGAATAAATTATTTCCATGCTTATATCTGTAAATACAAAAAAGAGGAATAAAATCTACCTTGAACCAAAAACGAAAAAGAGAAAAAAAACACAGAACCCACCAGTTCCACAGAGGAAAACCGTATCAGGGCACTTGCTCCAGTTGTAAACAATTCTGAAGTTGGCCAGTGGTGGGGAATCGTCTCCCATTCAGCCAGCAGCCCCCACGCAACAAGCGTCCTCATTGCAAAGCTGGGGCACAGTGCCGAGGCATCTGTGAGTAAACGTGAGCTGAGCCCCAGGCCAGTTGCTGCTGAACTATTCCCACCCGTCCCAGGTAAAACACCTGAATATATACAAGGACTTGAAAGCCTAGAGGAAGGGCCATAGAGCCACACGAGTGACAGCATGCCGGCCGACTTGGTGCCTGCAGGCCAGCCAGGATGGTCCTGGCCCTGGGTGCTCTTCTGGAAGATTTCCATTTCCCTGACTGAGATACCCGTCCTGTCCCTGCCCCCACTGCTTTTTTCCTTCCTCACCTCTGCCCAGGGAGAAATTCCAGCAGCAGGTATGGGTGACACATCCTCTTCTTTAGCAGGTGGCAGCCTGGCAACTGCTGCAGAAAGTCCAGCAGAGCCCCACTCACACTGGGCCACCCACAAAGCCGTGGCCTCTCACTCCCTCCCACCAGCCCAGCCCCGAGACTGCTGACAGGGCAGAGAAAATGGCGTCAGGCACGGCTGCAGGGGCTCTTGCTGCCTGGAGTGGTATTTATATTGATCTCAACCCAGGCACACCTGGGGAGGGCTGGCCCGCACGGTAAGGCTGCCCAGGTCAGCCAATCATCACCCCTCAGGGGCTCACAGTTGCAGAAAATGGAACTTGCTGAACCGGCCAGGTCCAAGGAACAGGTGTGGGCTCCTGAGAGTCAGGATAGACAAGGGGCTGCAGCTTTGGCTTGTTTTCTAATCATTTTATCTGGCCCATGAGTGGGAGACAACTTCAAGAAAACCCTCTCCTTATGAGAGGAACCCAGGAGTCAGGGAGAGGAGGGGTGGGTGGTGGTTGGAGACAGAGGCCTGGTGCCCCGGGTGCAGTGGAAGTCTCTGGAAGACCAGGTGGAGGGAGGCCGCACAGAGTGACGCCCAGGGTCACAGACCTGTCACAGCTGCTGTTTGTTAGTTCAAGTCCTGCTCTGAGGTGCTCTGTGCCAGCTCTGAGCGACAGGTGAGCTGGGGGTGCTCTGCAATGAGGGCTATGTGCACGGTTCCTGTGTGCCCAGCCCTGCCATGGTACCTGCAAGGGTAGCTCTGTATCCTGGGAAGGGCCTGACCACGAGAGCCCCGTGGGCTGGGGTGGGGGTGGGGTACCTGCCCAGGTGAGCTCCATATTCTGGGATTGGTCTGACCATGAGAGCCCCATGGGCTGCTGGGGACCTGGTAAAGGATGTCAGGACAGTCAGTGAAGCCACCGAGGATATACCTCCAGTTGCTCCTAATTCCTACACCCTGCTGGTCATTCTACCAACCACCAGGACATGGTATTCTGTATTAGTCTTCAATGATGCCTTCTTTTGTATTCCATTAGTCCCAGAGTCACAAGAAATTTTGGCTTGTGAGTGGCAGGACTCAACATACAACTAAAACAATACTTCCGGGCCGTCTTGCCCCAAGGGTGCAAAAATTCCCACACCATCTTTGGGGAAAGCTTAGCTAAAGACCTAAAAGTTCTACCTCTGGAAAAGGAAACCCTCCTTCAGTACGCAGACGACATTCTGATCGCCAGCCCTACTAAGGAGGCCTCTGAACTACCAAGCCAATAAAGGATAGAAGTTGTCCAAGAAAAAGCTCAAATATCACAGACTGCGGTGACCTGCCTGGGCTTCATTCTCACAGAAGGTCGGAGAAGCCCATCCCAGGAAAGGGAAGAAACCATTTGCAGCCTTACCTCTTTCTAAAACTAGAAGACAGCTTAGGGGTTCCTGGGGAGGCCAGGGTTTGCTGCTTCTGGATCCCTAACTACAGTCTACTAGCTGGGCCTCTATATGAAACACTGAAAGGAAAAGATGATGATCCTTTTGAATAGAATCCAGAAGTGGCCTTTCAAGAATGGAAAGAGCAGTCAATTCAGACCCTTGCCCTGGAACTCCCTAATTTAGCTAAACCCTTTGACCTTTACATTCCCGGTGAAAGGTGAATCGCCATTGGAGAATTAGTGCAAAAACTGGGACCACTTGAAATGGAACAATGCAAGAATGCCATCCAGGTAGGATAAACTACGGTCACCAAGGGGCTTGGCCCACTGCCGCATCTGGCCAAGATACTGGCGGTATCTAAAAACCTGGAAATCAGCAGCCCAAAAGGCCACCTCCTTCCTAAGGGAAAAGGACCCCACGTGGTGATCCTAACCACCAACGATGCCCTGAAGTTGCAGGGTTCGCTCCGTGGGCACACCGACCTCGAGTGAGGAGGCCCTCCAACTCCAACATCCAGAGAGATAACCGGGGGCAACAGGGCACCATGACGACTCGTGTGAACATCACTTGACCTGGAGTTTCTCTCATAAAACAATAAGAGTGTGTCCCAAAAGAGTAGACTACTGCTTGCAGGACTTACTGCACCCAGAGGGGAGCTAATAATCTTGGCGGGGGAACCGTATATCACACTGTCACCATAGAAAAGCCTACAGACACCGTGATGATGGTGGCCAATAAGACCGGCTGGACTCCTGTTTACTTCAAAAGGCTGTTGACTCAGTGGTCATCATGGTCCTTGATCACCACTGACCCTGGACTGTCTGGGAGTTGAGCGGGCAGGGCTCTGACACCTGGTGCTGTTTGTACGTTAATTCAGGGGCCTAATTGAAGAAAGCGCAGACTACTGGTCAGAGCATCTAGGCTGGCAGAAACGGTCAGCCTAAGGTGGCCGAACAAATGTGGGGCGGGGTGAAACCGGCCCCCACAGCGTCTCTGCACATCTCTTTCCTGGACCCTTAAAGGTCATTAGAATCTATAACACTTCCAATGCTGGTGCTCAGGTGGACGAGCAGGGAGGCAGGGGGCCTGGGGACAATCAACGTCACCTGGAGGCTGCTGGGGAGAAGCTCTGACCCTCGCCCCCGGGTATTAGGGCTCCCAACTCAGCACTCAGCAGTTACAGAAGAAGTGTCTGCACCCTCAGCACTCCAAGAATGAGGAACGGGACAAAAGGCAGAGGAGGGGTTTGTCCCCAGCAAAGCCCATTAAAAATCCCTGGGAGATAAAAATAGAATCTGGGCAATAAAGTCAAGTCTAACCTTTTTTATCCTTTGTGCTTTGTCTAATTTCACGTGCTCCTAGGGTCCCGCATGCAGAGGTTCCACACCCGGCACTTCAGACCAGATTTCCTAGTGCAGAATGGCTGGGTCGACACCTCAGCTCCTGGGGCCCAGTGCAGACTCCGCGATATAGAGCCTGAGCTGCAGCCAACCTGGCCCTCGAGAGCTCCGCCCCCTCCCTCCCACTGACTCTGACAGGATCTCTACACAGCAGCCCAGCCCACAGCCCACGGGGTAGTGCATGCTCTCACCTCTCCATTCTCTGATCAAAATATAAAGTTTCCTTTGCTTGTGAACCAAACTCAGTCTCGATCTGTTGGCCCCAATGACACTGGGCAGGGGGACACTTGTTGGGGTCCACTCTGGAGGATCAGTAACAGAAATTGAGACTATTGTAACCTCAATGAACAGATGTGTGAGCCAAACTGTAGTTAACATAGAACAGTGTATAAGGCTCGGGTAAAATAAGATGTTTCTAACACTTCCATTTGATATTTCCATCACTTTATTATAAGCAAGTTCAGTGAAAAGGTTTGTCTTATTTGTCAGGTCAATATTAGAGAAACGAAGTGATTTCTTTCCAAGGATGTACATCTAATAATCTTGGTTAAAGCTTCAATCTTGTTTTAAATGCTTTTCCATTGAAAATGATACCTCTCTTTCAGCTCCCCCATTTCTGAGAAGTATAAAATCTTATAATTTATTATTACCAAAGGGGAAAGGTGGGAGGAGGGATAAATTAACAGTTTGGGATTAACACATACACACTGCTATGTATAAAATAGATCATCAACAAGGAACTACTGTATAGCACAGGGAACTACACTCAACATTTTGCAATAACCTATAAGGGGAAATAATCTGAAAAAGAATAGATATTTTTATTGACATCATCTATCAATGACAGTTAAAGTGTAACCTAAGGGAAGCTGGTGGTGAGTGCTTCTGACCCTGAAGACTTCAATCATCTAAAGTTTGGACTCTGCCTACTTCCCAAGGCCCTTAATGAACATATGTGTAGCCGTAGCTTAAAAAATTCCCCAGTTTGGGTTTCGGGGAGACACTGATTTTGAAAAAGCCCTGGTGTTCTCCTTACATGAATGGGACTCTTCCTACTGCTAAAACATGTCTGTCACACCCAGAGGATGGTATACCGTCTGATCGGGAAGAGTTTGGAAAAGGCATCTCATCTCCTCATCTCCTGGTGCTCAGGTTCACCCCTCCAGCGTCTTTACTAACAGTCTCCCCACTTGGAGATGTCAGCACTGTCAACATCCTGTTGCGTACAGTTTGGAATTTGTCCAGAGGATGAAGCGGAAGGATGAGGAACAATGAGAGACAAGTCCTAGGTGTTCAGACAGGCACATGTCACTCTAATTTCCAATCAGGAAGACGAATTGACCAAAGGCTAGGGTTGCCCATGGAAACAGTATAGGGCTTGAGGAAATCCCGCTGCTTTGTGGCCAGTTCCCATAAACACAAGTTGAACAATGGAACTCAGGGGCAGTAAAATTCACAAAACTGCAGAGTTGAAAATATCCATCACTGAAAAATGTCTTGAGGAAAGTCAGAGAAAAGGACTTGTAAGCAAGGGAGAATGGCAGGAAAGGGATTTGAGGAGGTAGAAAGGACTCGCCATTAAGCACAAGAAAAGGAGCTGAACATTGCCAACATTGCAGTTGGCCAAAAAGGGTGTATGCGTTTTTTTCTGTATATATTCAAGAAAAGGGCATACACTTTTTTAGCCAACTAAACAGGTGGGCACTGGAAGTCAATACTACAAAAGATATCACTTCGCATCAGTCAGAAGAGCCATCCTCATAAAGCGTAAACAACAGAAATGCAGGACAGGGCAAGGAGAAGAGGGAGCCCTGTGAGACTTATAGTGGAAATGTATATTGCCAACGGCCATTCTGGAGAAGTGTATTGTGTTTACTAAAGCATCTAAAAAATGAGCTACAGAGCATAGGGCACTTGCACTCATGGGCGTATATCTTGAGAAAAACAAAAATCGAGAGGACACAGGCACCCCAATGTTTACCCCCTCTCTGTTTAAAAGATCCTCAACTAGGATATAACTTAAATGTCTCTGGAGGGAAAAAATGGGTAGAGATGTGGTACTTAGGTAGAGTGGAATATTATTCAGCCTGGAAATCAATGAAATATGGCCAGTTGTAACAACTCCGGAGGAGTTACGTATGATCTTTCTAAGTGACAGAATTCAAAAAGAAAAAGACACATATCATAAGATATCACTTAAAGGTGGAATCCAAAATGGCTACACATGAAATAAATTACAAAACAAAAACATAGTCAAATATGTAGAAAACACGCATAAGGCTGCTAAACGGGAAAGGTGGGGAGGGGTGAGGCATCACCCAGGAGGTTGAAATTAGCAAAGATACCATTCCAAATACCAAACTGATAATCAACAAGGCCTACACGGTAGCTAAAAGAACTGCACTCAGCACACTCAAGTCACCGGAAAAGAATATATACGACTGGTAAGAATCTGAAAAAGAATTTACTGATGTCTCTCTGTACGTGAATCAAGTGGATGTACAGCAGCAAGAAACAGAGCTTTGAAAATCAGCTGTAACCAATATAGTAATAAATTGAAAAAAATAAACGACAGAGAGACAGAGAAAACCTCTTACAACTTTTCCTCAGGGCCGGTGATGCAACATGGATTGAACACATCTAGACCCACAGCAGGATGAGACATAAGGCTGGAAACTGTTTGCGCTAAGAGAAATGTGAGGTTGGGTGAGGAAATGCACACCCTTTAAAGTAATACTACCTGGTACCCATTCAATGGGTCCCAAATATGCAGGTTCAAGGGATCTTCCTACAGCTAAAACATGCATGGAAAACCCAGAGGACTGTACACCATGTGATCAGGAGATGTGTCTAAAATGCAGCTCATTTATCCTCTCCTGGTGCTCCTGTTCACCATTCCAGCCACGTTACTTAGAATCTCCCCACTTGGAGAATCAGCACATTTCAACTTCTGTTTCACACATTTTGCAAATTGTGAGGAGGATGAACGGGGAACCAATGAGAGAATAGTTGTAGGGGTTTGGACGGGCACATATCACTCTAATTTCCCATTAAGAATAAGAATTGAAAAAAGGCTCAGCCCGCCTCGCCCGAGCCAAAATAGGGCCTGAAGCAATCCTGCGGGTTTGAGGCCAGCTCACAAAAGAGCAACTTAAAAAATGGAGCTCAGGGTCACTGCAATTCACAAACCTGCAGAGTTATAAATGAAAACTAACGTCCAAAAATATGTTGAGGTAAGGCAAAGAAGAGGATCTGAATGCAAGACAGAATTGCAAGAAACAGATTTCAAGAGATAGATTGGACTCGTCTTTAAAGCACATGAAAAGCGGCAGAATTTCGACAATGATGCAGTTGGCCCAAAAGGGCGTATGCGTTTTTTCCTGATTATATCCAGGAAAAAACGCATACGCACTTTATGGGCAACGAAGCAAGCAAGCAATGCAAATGTGCACAACAAAGAAGTCTCATTTCCCACTGGTCAAAAGGGCCATCCTAAAAAATTGTAAAAACCAGAAATGCAGGACAGGCCATGGAGAACAGGGAGCCTTTATACGCTGATGGGCAGTGTGTGAACTGCCGAGAGCCACTCTGGAGAAGTGTATGGTGGTTCCTAAATCATCTAAAAAACAGAGCTACAGAGCATAGGACACTTCCAATCATGGGAGTATATCTAGGGAAATCTAAAAATTAACAAGACACAAGCACACCACAGTTTAGGGCTACTCTGTTTACAAGAACCTCAACTTCAGTATACCTTAAATATCCCAGGAAAGAGAACAATGGATAAAGAAGATGTGGTACTTATGTACAATGGAATATCTCTTCACCATGAAATCAATGTAATAAGGCTAGTAGAAGGATAAAGAGTGGATTTAGGTCCGATAATACTACTTGAAATAAGTCAAACAGAAAAAGAAACATATCATAAGATATCACTTATAGAGGGAGGGTAAATATGGCTGCACAAGAAATGAATTACAGAACAGAACAGTGTCTCACATTTAGAAAACACACTTATTTCAGCTTAAGGGGAAAGGAGAGGTGGGGTGATGCATAAAACCAGAGTTTGAAATTAGCACAGATACCGTTCAATAAACCAAATAGATATTAGACAAGATCTACACCTTGCTCAATGAACTGGCCTCAACACACCCTATACACCGCAGAGAAATATATCTGAGTAATAAGAATCTTAAAACCCATGTATTGATATATCTCCATAAGGGAATCAAGTGTGTGCAGAGTGGCACAAACACAGCAGTGAAAATGAGCTAAACCCCATTATAGAAATAAATTTTAAAAACAAAACGCAGAAACAATGAAAGAGAGAAAAATTCTTACAAAATTCGCTCAGGGGCTGTGATGCAACCTGGATTGACCACATATAAACCCACAGCTGGATAAGACATAAGGCTGGACACTTGGGGCTGAGAGGATTGATGAGCTTTGGTGAGCAACTGCCAAAAGTTTAATGCAATACTTCATGCTACTCATTCCAAGGGTCCCAACACTCCAGGTTGAAGGGAATCTTCCTACAGCTAAACCATGCTTGGGAAACCCAGCGACTGGTATACCATATGATCGGGAAAGGTTTCTAAAACGCACCTCATTTTTCCTCTCCTAGGGCTACGGATCGACATTCCAGCCGCTTTACCAAAAATATCCCCACATGGAGAGTCAATGCCTTTAAGTTCTGGTATCGCACAGTCTGCAGTTAGTGCGGAGGATGAATGGGAATAGGGGAAACCAGTGAGAAACTAGCTGTAGCGGTTTCAATGGGCACATGTCACTCTAAATTCACATCAGTAAGAAGAATAAACCAAAGGCACAGCAAGGTGCCCCAGAAGAAGAATAGGGCCTGAAGGAATCCTGTGGTTATGAGGCAAGATCACAAAAATAAGAGCTGAAAAATGGAGCTAAGGGCCACTGCAATTCAAAAACCTGCAGAGTTATAAAGGCCAACTATTTTCAAAAAATATATTGAGGTAAGGCTATGAAGAGGCACTGAAAGCAAGGCAGAATTGCAGGAAAACGATTTCAGGAGGTAGACTGGAATTGCATTTAAAGCATAGGAAAAGAGGCAGAACGTCCACAATGATGCACTTGGCCAAAAAGGGCGTATGCCTTTTTTCCTGAATTTATTCAGGAAAAAAGGCATACGCTCTTTTTGGCCAACCAAGCAAGCTTGCAAAGGAAATCTGCACTACAATGAAGTCTCAGTTCTCCCCGGTCAAAAGGGCCATCTGAAAAAAGTGTAAAATCCAGAAAGGCAGGACAGGCCATGGAGAACTGGGAGCCTTGTTATGCTGATGGGCGGGATGTGTATGGTGTTTCCTGAAACATCTAAAAAACAAAGCAACAGAGCCTAGGGCACTTCCACTTATGGTCCTATAGCTTAGGGAAATTAAAATCAAAAAGACACAGCCACCCCAAAATTTGGGACGCCTCTGTTTACAAGAACCTCGTTAACCGTACAAGTTCAATATCACAGAAAGTGAAAAATGGATAAAGAACTTGTGGTACTTACCTACAATGCAGTATCACTCAGCAATGAAATCTATGTCATCAGGCCCGCAGCAGCATAATGAGTGGATACAGGTACGATGATTCTAACTGAAATAAGACACACAGAAAAAGAAACATCATAAGATATCAGTAATACACGGAATGTAAACTTGGCTACACAGGAACTGAATTACAGAACAGAACAGGGTCTCAAATTTAGAAAACCAACTTATGCTTGCTTAAGGGGAAAGGTGAGTTGGGGTGCTGCATAAAACCAGAGATTGAAATGAGCACAGATAAAGTTCCTTAAGCCAAATATGGAATAGACAAGAGCTACTCCTTGCTCAACGAAATGGACTCAACACCGCATATTAAATGCCTAAGAATGTACCTGACTAGTAAGTATCTTAAAACCTATGGATTGCTATGTCTCCAAAAGAGAATCAAGCATGTGTACAGGGGCATAAACGCAGCAGTGATAGGATTGGAGAGGTTCGGTGAGCAAATGAAGACCCTTTGAAGTCATATTGCATGGTACCCATTCCACGGGTTTCAACTACCCAGGTTTAAGGTATTCTTCCTTCAGCTAAAACATGCATGTGGAACCTAGAGTATGATCAACCATGTGATCGGGAGACATGTTCAAATATGTCTCAGTTTTCGTACCCTGGTACTCGGGTGCAACATTCCAGACGCTTTACTAACACTCTCCCGACTTGGAGAGTCAGTCCCTTTAACCTCCTGTTTGGCCCAGTTTGCAATTTCTGCGGAAGATGAACAGGAATAGCGAGAACCAATGAGAGACTAGCTGGAGGTGTCTGGACGGGCAAATTTAACTCTCATTTCCCACCAGGAAGAGGAATTAACCAAAGGCTCAGCGTGCCGTGCCGGAACCAGATTAGGGCCTGAAGCCATCCTGCGGTGTTGCGGCCAGCTCAAAAGAAAGCGAGTTGAAGAAAGGAGCTCAGGGGCACTGTAATTCACAAACCTGCAGAGTTATAAATGACAGCTATCGTCCAAAAATATACTGAAGTAAGGCTGCCAAGAGGACTTGAAAGCGGGGCAGAATTGCAGGAAACCGATTTCAGGAGGTAGACTGGAATTGCATTGAAAGCATAGGAAAAGAGGCAGAACGTCCACAATGATGCACTTGGCCAAAAAGGGCGTATGCGTTTTTTCCTGAATATATTCAGGAAAAAACGCATACGCACTTTTTGGCCAACCAAGCAAGCTTGCAAAGGAAATCTGCACTACAATGAAGTCTCACTTCCCCCCGGTCAAAAGGGCCATCTGAAAAAAGTGTAAAATCCAGAAAGGCAGGACAGGCCATGGAGAACTGGGAGCCTTGTTATGCTGATGGGCGGGATGTAAATTGCCAACAGACACTCGGGAGAAGTGTATGGTGTTTCCTGAAACATCTAAAAAACAAAGCAACAGAGCCTAGGGCACTTCCACTTATGGTCCTATAGCTTAGGGAAATTAAAATCAAAAAGACACAGCCACCCCAAAGTTTGGGACGCCTCTGTTTACAAGAACCTCGTTTACAGTACAAGTTCAACATCGCAGAAAGTGAAAAATGGATAAAGAAGTTGTGGTATTTACTTACAAAGCAATATCACTCAGCAATGAAATCTATGTCATCAGGCCCTTAGCAGCACAATGAGTGGATTCAGGTATGATGATTCTAACTGAAATAAGTCACACAGAAAAAGAAACATCATAAGATATCAGTAATACACGGAATGTAAACTTGGCTACACAGGAACTGAATTACAGAACAGAACAGGGTCTCAAATTTAGAAAACCAACTTATGCTTGCTTAAGGGGAAAGGTGAGTTGGGGTGCTGCATAAAACCAGAGATTGAAATGAGCACAGATAAAGTTCCTTAAGCCAAATATGGAATAGACAAGAGCTGCTCCTTGCTCAACGAAATGGACTCAACACCGCATATTAAACGCCTAAGAATGTACCTGACTAGTAAGTATCTTAAAACCTATGGATTGCTATGTCTCCGAAAGAGAATCAAGCATGTGTACAGGGGCATAAACGCAGCAGTGATAGGATTGGAGAGGTTCGGTGAGCAAATGAAGACCCTTTGAAGTCATATTGCATGGTACCCATTCCACGGGTTTCAACTACCCAGGTTTAAGGTATTCTTCCTTCAGCTAAAACATGCATGTGGAACCTAGAGTATGATCAACCATGTGATCGGGAGACGTGTTCAAATATGTCTCAGTTTTCGTACCCTGGTACTCGGGTGCAACATTCCAGACGCTTTACTAACACCCTCCCGACTTGGAGAGTCAGTCCCTTTAACCTCCTGTTTGGCCCAGTTTGCAATTTCTACGGAAGATGAACAGGAATAGCGAGAACCAATGAGAGACTAGCTGGAGGTGTCTGGACGGGCAAATTTAACTCTCATTTCCCACCAGGAAGAGGAATTAACCAAAGGCTCAGCGTGCCGTGCCGGAACCAGATTAGGGCCTGAAGCCATCCTGCGGTGTTGCGGCCAGCTCAAAAGAAAGCGAGTTGAAGAAAGGAGCTCAGGGGCACTGTAATTCACAAACCTGCAGAGTTATAAATGACAGCTATCGTCCAAAAATATACTGAAGTAAGGCTGCCAAGAGGACTTGAAAGCGGGGCAGAATTGCAGGAAACCGATTTCAGGAGGCAGACTGGAATTGCATTGAAAGCATAGGAAAAGAGGCAGAACGTCCACCATGATGCACTTGGCCAAAAAGGGCGTATGCGTTTTTTCCTGAATATATTCAGGAAAAAACGCATACGCCCTTTTTGGCCAACCAAGCAAGCTTGCAAAGGAAATCTGCACTACAATGAAGTCTCACTTCCCCCCGGTCAAAAGGGCCATCTGAAAAAAGTGTAAAATCCAGAAAGGCAGGACAGGCCATGGAGAACTGGGAGCCTTGTTATGCTGATGGGCGGGATGTAAATTGCCAACAGACACTCGGGAGAAGTGTATGGTGTTTCCTGAAACATCTAAAAAACAAAGCAACAGAGCCTAGGGCACTTCCACTTATGGTCCTATAGCTTAGGGAAATTAAAATCAAAAAGACACAGCCACCCCAAAGTTTGGGACGCCTCTGTTTACAAGAACCTCGTTTACAGTACAAGTTCAACATCGCAGAAAGTGAAAAATGGATAAAGAAGTTGTGGTATTTACTTACAAAGCAATATCACTCAGCAATGAAATCTATGTCATCAGGCCCTTAGCAGCACAATGAGTGGATTCAGGTATGATGATTCTAACTGAAATAAGTCACACAGAAAAAGAAACATCATAAGATATCAGTAATACACGGAATGTAAACTTGGCTACACAGGAACTGAATTACAGAACAGAACAGGGTCTCAAATTTAGAAAACCAACTTATGCTTGCTTAAGGGTAAAGGTGAGTTGGGGTGCTGCATAAAACCAGAGATTGAAATGAGCACAGATAAAGTTCCTTAAGCCAAATATGGAATAGACAAGAGCTACTCCTTGCTCAACGAAATGGACTCAACACCGCATATTAAACGCCTAAGAATGTACCTGACTAGTAAGTATCTTAAAACCTATGGATTGCTATGTCTCCGAAAGAGAATCAAGCATGTGTACAGGGGCATAAACGCAGCAGTGATAGGATTGGAGAGGTTCGGTGAGCAAATGAAGACCCTTTGAAGTCATATTGCATGGTACCCATTCCACGGGTTTCAACTACCCAGGTTTAAGGTATTCTTCCTTCAGCTAAAACATGCATGTGGAACCTAGAGTATGATCAACCATGTGATCGGGAGACGTGTTCAAATATGTCTCAGTTTTCGTACCCTGGTACTCGGGTGCAACATTCCAGACGCTTTACTAACACCCTCCCGACTTGGAGAGTCAGTCCCTTTAACCTCCTGTTTGGCCCAGTTTGCAATTTCTGCGGAAGATGAACAGGAATAGCGAGAACCAATGAGAGACTAGCTGGAGGTGTCTGGACGGGCAAATTTAACTCTCATTTCCCACCAGGAAGAGGAATTAACCAAAGGCTCAGCGTGCCGTACCGGAACCAGATTAGGGCCTGAAGCCATCCTGCGGTGTTGCGGCCAGCTCAAAAGAAAGCGAGTTGAAGAAAGGAGCTCAGGGGCACTGTAATTCACAAACCTGCAGAGTTATAAATGACAGCTATCGTCCAAAAATATACTGAAGTAAGGCTGCCAAGAGGACTTGAAAGCGGGGCAGAATTGCAGGAAACCGATTTCAGGAGGTAGACTGGAATTGCAGTGAAAGCATAGGAAAAGAGGCAGAACGTCCACAATGATGCACTTGGCCAAAAAGGGCGTATGCGTTTTTTCCTGAATATATTCAGGAAAAAACGCATACGCCCTTTTTGGCCAACCAAGCAAGCTTGCAAAGGAAATCTGCACTACAATGAAGTCTCACTTCCCCCCGGTCAAAAGGGCCATCTGAAAAAAGTGTAAAATCCAGAAAGGCAGGACAGGCCATGGAGAACTGGGAGCCTTGTTATGCTGATGGGCGGGATGTAAATTGCCAACAGACACTCGGGAGAAGTGTATGGTGTTTCCTGAAACATCTAAAAAACAAAGCAACAGAGCCTAGGGCACTTCCACTTATGGTCCTATAGCTTAGGGAAATTAAAATCAAAAAGACACAGCCACCCCAAAGTTTGGGACGCCTCTGTTTACAAGAACCTCGTTTACAGTACAAGTTCAACATCGCAGAAAGTGAAAAATGGATAAAGAAGTTGTGGTATTTACTTACAAAGCAATATCACTCAGCAATGAAATCTATGTCATCAGGCCCTTAGCAGCACAATGAGTGGATTCAGGTATGATGATTCTAACTGAAATAAGTCACACAGAAAAAGAAACATCATAAGATATCAGTAATACACGGAATGTAAACTTGGCTACACAGGAACTGAATTACAGAACAGAACAGGGTCTCAAATTTAGAAAACCAACTTATGCTTGCTTAAGGGTAAAGGTGAGTTGGGGTGCTGCATAAAACCAGAGATTGAAATGAGCACAGATAAAGTTCCTTAAGCCAAATATGGAATAGACAAGAGCTACTCCTTGCTCAACGAAATGGACTCAACACCGCATATTAAACGCCTAAGAATGTACCTGACTAGTAAGTATCTTAAAACCTATGGATTGCTATGTCTCCGAAAGAGAATCAAGCATGTGTACAGGGGCATAAACGCAGCAGTGATAGGATTGGAGAGGTTCGGTGAGCAAATGAAGACCCTTTGAAGTCATATTGCATGGTACCCATTCCACGGGTTTCAACTACCCAGGTTTAAGGTATTCTTCCTTCAGCTAAAACATGCATGTGGAACCTAGAGTATGATCAACCATGTGATCGGGAGACGTGTTCAAATATGTCTCAGTTTTCGTACCCTGGTACTCGGGTGCAACATTCCAGACGCTTTACTAACACCCTCCCGACTTGGAGAGTCAGTCCCTTTAACCTCCTGTTTGGCCCAGTTTGCAATTTCTGCGGAAGATGAACAGGAATAGCGAGAACCAATGAGAGACTAGCTGGAGGTGTCTGGACGGGCAAATTTAACTCTCATTTCCCACCAGGAAGAGGAATTAACCAAAGGCTCAGCGTGCCGTACCGGAACCAGATTAGGGCCTGAAGCCATCCTGCGGTGTTGCGGCCAGCTCAAAAGAAAGCGAGTTGAAGAAAGGAGCTCAGGGGCACTGTAATTCACAAACCTGCAGAGTTATAAATGACAGCTATCGTCCAAAAATATACTGAAGTAAGGCTGCCAAGAGGACTTGAAAGCGGGGCAGAATTGCAGGAAACCGATTTCAGGAGGTAGACTGGAATTGCAGTGAAAGCATAGGAAAAGAGGCAGAACGTCCACAATGATGCACTTGGCCAAAAAGGGCGTATGCGTTTTTTCCTGAATATATTCAGGAAAAAACGCATACGCCCTTTTTGGCCAACCAAGCAAGCTTGCAAAGGAAATCTGCACTACAATGAAGTCTCACTTCCCCCCGGTCAAAAGGGCCATCTGAAAAAAGTGTAAAATCCAGAAAGGCAGGACAGGCCATGGAGAACTGGGAGCCTTGTTATGCTGATGGGCGGGATGTAAATTGCCAACAGACACTCGGGAGAAGTGTATGGTGTTTCCTGAAACATCTAAAAAACAAAGCAACAGAGCCTAGGGCACTTCCACTTATGGTCCTATAGCTTAGGGAAATTAAAATCAAAAAGACACAGCCACCCCAAAGTTTGGGACGCCTCTGTTTACAAGAACCTCGTTTACAGTACAAGTTCAACATCGCAGAAAGTGAAAAATGGATAAAGAAGTTGTGGTATTTACTTACAAAGCAATATCACTCAGCAATGAAATCTATGTCATCAGGCCCTTAGCAGCACAATGAGTGGATTCAGGTATGATGATTCTAACTGAAATAAGTCACACAGAAAAAGAAACATCATAAGATATCAGTAATACACGGAATGTAAACTTGGCTACACAGGAACTGAATTACAGAACAGAACAGGGTCTCAAATTTAGAAAACCAACTTATGCTTGCTTAAGGGGAAAGGTGAGTTGGGGTGCTGCATAAAACCAGAGATTGAAATGAGCACAGATAAAGTTCCTTAAGCCAAATATGGAATAGACAAGAGCTACTCCTTGCTCAACGAAATGGACTCAACACCGCATATTAAACGCCTAAGAATGTACCTGACTAGTAAGTATCTTAAAACCTATGGATTGCTATGTCTCCGAAAGAGAATCAAGCATGTGTACAGGGGCATAAACGCAGCAGTGATAGGATTGGAGAGGTTCGGTGAGCAAATGAAGACCCTCTGAAGTCATATTGCATGGTACCCATTCCACGGGTTTCAACTACCCAGGTTTAAGGTATTCTTCCTTCAGTTAAAACATGCATGTGGAACCTAGAGTATGATCAACCATGTGATCGGGAGACGTGTTCAAATATGTCTCAGTTTTCGTACCCTGGTACTCGGGTGCAACATTCCAGACGCTTTACTAACACCCTCCCGACTTGGAGAGTCAGTCCCTTTAACCTCCTGTTTGGCCCAGTTTGCAATTTCTGCGGAAGATGAACAGGAATAGCGAGAACCAATGAGAGACTAGCTGGAGGTGTCTGGACGGGCAAATTTAACTCTCATTTCCCACCAGGAAGAGGAATTAACCAAAGGCTCAGCGTGCCGTGCCGGAACCAGATTAGGGCCTGAAGCCATCCTGCGGTGTTGCGGCCAGCTCAAAAGAAAGCGAGTTGAAGAAAGGAGCTCAGGGGCACTGTAATTCACAAACGTGCAGAGTTATAAATGACAGCTATCGTCCAAAAATATACTGAAGTAAGGCTGCCAAGAGGACTTGAAAGCGGGGCAGAATTGCAGGAAACCGATTTCAGGAGGTAGACTGGAATTGCATTGAAAGCATAGGAAAAGAGGCAGAACGTCCACAATGATACACTTGGCCAAAAAGGGCGTATGCGTTTTTTCCTGAATATATTCAGGAAAAAACGCATACGCCCTTTTTGGCCAACCAAGCAAGCTTGCAAAGGAAATCTGCACTACAATGAAGTCTCACTTCCCCCCGGTCAAAAGGGCCATCTGAAAAAAGTGTAAAATCCAGAAAGGCAGGACAGGCCATGGAGAACTGGGAGCCTTGTTATGCTGATGGGCGGGATGTAAATTGCCAACAGACACTCGGGAGAAGTGTATGGTGTTTCCTGAAACATCTAAAAAACAAAGCAACAGAGCCTAGGGCACTTCCACTTATGGTCCTATAGCTTAGGGAAATTAAAATCAAAAAGACACAGCCACCCCAAAGTTTGGGACGCCTCTGTTTACAAGAACCTCGTTTACAGTACAAGTTCAACATCGCAGAAAGTGAAAAATGGATAAAGAAGTTGTGGTATTTACTTACAAAGCAATATCACTCAGCAATGAAATCTATGTCATCAGGCCCTTAGCAGCACAATGAGTGGATTCAGGTATGATGATTCTAACTGAAATAAGTCACACAGAAAAAGAAACATCATAAGATATCAGTAATACACGGAATGTAAACTTGGCTACACAGGAACTGAATTACAGAACAGAACAGGGTCTCAAATTTAGAAAACCAACTTATGCTTGCTTAAGGGGAAAGGTGAGTTGGGGTGCTGCATAAAACCAGAGATTGAAATGAGCACAGATAAAGTTCCTTAAGCCAAATATGGAATAGACAAGAGCTACTCCTTGCTCAACGAAATGGACTCAACACCGCATATTAAATGCCTAAGAATGTACCTGACTAGTAAGTATCTTAAAACCTATGGATTGCTATGTCTCCGAAAGAGAATCAAGCATGTGTACAGGGGCATAAACGCAGCAGTGATAGGATTGGAGAGGTTCGGTGAGCAAATGAAGACCCTTTGAAGTCATATTGCATGGTACCCATTCCACGGGTTTCAACTACCCAGGTTTAAGGTATTCTTCCTTCAGCTAAAACATGCATGTGGAACCTAGAGTATGATCAACCATGTGATCGGGAGACGTGTTCAAATATGTCTCAGTTTTCGTACCCTGGTACTCGGGTGCAACATTCCAGACGTTTTACTAACACCCTCCCGACTTGGAGAGTCAGTCCCTTTAACCTCCTGTTTGGCCCAGTTTGCAATTTCTGCGGAAGATGAACAGGAATAGCGAGAACCAATGAGAGACTAGCTGGAAGGTGTCTGGACGGGCAAATTTAACTCTCATTTCCCACCAGGAAGAGGAATTAACCAAAGGCTCAGCGTGCCGTGCCGGAACCAGATTAGGGCCTGAAGCCATCCTGCGGTGTTGCGGCCAGCTCAAAAGAAAGCGAGTTGAAGAAAGGAGCTCAGGGGCACTGTAATTCACAAACCTGCAGAGTTATAAATGACAGCTATCGTCCAAAAATATACTGAAGTAAGGCTGCCAAGAGGACTTGAAAGCGGGGCAGAATTGCAGGAAACCGATTTCAGGAGGCAGACTGGAATTGCATTGAAAGCATAGGAAAAGAGGCAGAACGTCCACCATGATGCACTTGGCCAAAAAGGGCGTATGCGTTTTTTCCTGAATATATTCAGGAAAAAACGCATACGCCCTTTTTGGCCAACCAAGCAAGCTTGCAAAGGAAATCTGCACTACAATGAAGTCTCACTTCCCCCCGGTCAAAAGGGCCATCTGAAAAAAGTGTAAAATCCAGAAAGGCAGGACAGGCCATGGAGAACTGGGAGCCTTGTTATGCTGATGGGCGGGATGTAAATTGCCAACAGACACTCGGGAGAAGTGTATGGTGTTTCCTGAAACATCTAAAAAACAAAGCAACAGCGCCTAGGGCACTTCCACTTATGGTCCTATAGCTTAGGGAAATTAAAATCAAAAAGACACAGCCACCCCAAAGTTTGGGACGCCTCTGTTTACAAGAACCTCGTTTACCGTACAAGTTCAACATCGCAGAAAGTGAAAAATGGATAAAGAAGTTGTGGTATTTACTTACAAAGCAATATCACTCAGCAATGAAATCTATGTCATCAGGCCCTTAGCAGCACAATGAGTGGATTCAGGTATGATGATTCTAACTGAAATAAGTCACACAGAAAAAGAAACATCATAAGATATCAGTAATACACGGAATGTAAACTTGGCTACACAGGAACTGAATTACAGAACAGAACAGGGTCTCAAATTTAGAAAACCAACTTATGCTTGCTTAAGGGGAAAGGTGAGTTGGGGTGCTGCATAAAACCAGAGATTGAAATGAGCACAGATAAAGTTCCTTAAGCCAAATATGGAATAGACAAGAGCTACTCCTTGCTCAACGAAATGGACTCAACACCGCATATTAAATGCCTAAGAATGTACCTGACTAGTAAGTATCTTAAAACCTATGGATTGCTATGTCTCCGAAAGAGAATCAAGCATGTGTACAGGGGCATAAACGCAGCAGTGATAGGATTGGAGAGGTTCGGTGAGCAAATGAAGACCCTTTGAAGTCATATTGCATGGTACCCATTCCACGGGTTTCAACTACCCAGGTTTAAGGTATTCTTCCTTCAGCTAAAACATGCATGTGGAACCTAGAGTATGATCAACCATGTGATCGGGAGACGTGTTCAAATATGTCTCAGTTTTCGTACCCTGGTACTCGGGTGCAACATTCCAGACGTTTTACTAACACCCTCCCGACTTGGAGAGTCAGTCCCTTTAACCTCCTGTTTGGCCCAGTTTGCAATTTCTGCGGAAGATGAACAGGAATAGCGAGAACCAATGAGAGACTAGCTGGAGGTGTCTGGACGGGCAAATTTAACTCTCATTTCCCACCAGGAAGAGGAATTAACCAAAGGCTCAGCGTGCCGTGCCGGAACCAGATTAGGGCCTGAAGCCATCCTGCGGTGTTGCGGCCAGCTCAAAAGAAAGCGAGTTGAAGAAAGGAGCTCAGGGGCACTGTAATTCACAAACCTGCAGAGTTATAAATGACAGCTATCGTCCAAAAATATACTGAAGTAAGGCTGCCAAGAGGACTTGAAAGCGGGGCAGAATTGCAGGAAACCGATTTCAGGAGGCAGACTGGAATTGCATTGAAAGCATAGGAAAAGAGGCAGAACGTCCACCATGATGCACTTGGCCAAAAAGGGCGTATGCGTTTTTTCCTGAATATATTCAGGAAAAAACGCATACGCCCTTTTTGGCCAACCAAGCAAGCTTGCAAAGGAAATCTGCACTACAATGAAGTCTCACTTCCCCCCGATCAAAAGGGCCATCTGAAAAAAGTGTAAAATCCAGAAAGGCAGGACAGGCCATGGAGAACTGGGAGCCTTGTTATGCTGATGGGCGGGATGTAAATTGCCAACAGACACTCGGGAGAAGTGTATGGTGTTTCCTGAAACATCTAAAAAACAAAGCAACAGAGCCTAGGGCACTTCCACTTATGGTCCTATAGCTTAGGGAAATTAAAATCAAAAAGACACAGCCACCCCAAAGTTTGGGACGCCTCTGTTTACAAGAACCTCGTTTACCGTACAAGTTCAACATCGCAGAAAGTGAAAAATGGATAAAGAAGTTGTGGTATTTACTTACAAAGCAATATCACTCAGCAATGAAATCTATGTCATCAGGCCCTTAGCAGCACAATGAGTGGATTCAGGTATGATGATTCTAACTGAAATAAGTCACACAGAAAAAGAAACATCATAAGATATCTGTAATACACGGAATGTAAACTTGGCTACACAGGAACTGAATTACAGAACAGAACAGGGTCTCAAATTTAGAAAACCAACTTATGCTTGCTTAAGGGGAAAGGTGAGTTGGGGTGCTGCATAAAACCAGAGATTGAAATGAGCACAGATAAAGTTCCTTAAGCCAAATATGGAATAGACAAGAGCTACTCCTTGCTCAACGAAATGGACTCAACACCGCATATTAAATGCCTAAGAATGTACCTGACTAGTAAGTATCTTAAAACCTATGGATTGCTATGTCTCCGAAAGAGAATCAAGCATGTGTACAGGGGCATAAACGCAGCAGTGATAGGATTGGAGAGGTTCGGTGAGCAAATGAAGACCCTTTGAAGTCATATTGCATGGTACCCATTCCACGGGTTTCAACTACCCAGGTTTAAGGTATTCTTCCTTCAGCTAAAACATGCATGTGGAACCTAGAGTATGATCAACCATGTGATCGGGAGACGTGTTCAAATATGTCTCAGTTTTCGTACCCTGGTACTCGGGTGCAACATTCCAGACGTTTTACTAACACCCTCCCGACTTGGAGAGTCAGTCCCTTTAACCTCCTGTTTGGCCCAGTTTGCAATTTCTGCGGAAGATGAACAGGAATAGCGAGAACCAATGAGAGACTAGCTGGAGGTGTCTGGACGGGCAAATTTAACTCTCATTTCCCACGAGGAAGAGGAATTAACCAAAGGCTCAGCGTGCCGTGCCGGAACCAGATTAGGGCCTGAAGCCATCCTGCGGTGTTGCGGCCAGCTCAAAAGAAAGCGAGTTGAAGAAAGGAGCTCAGGGGCACTGTAATTCACAAACCTGCAGAGTTATAAATGACAGCTATCGTCCAAAAATATACTGAAGTAAGGCTGCCAAGAGGACTTGAAAGCGGGGCAGAATTGCAGGAAACCGATTTCAGGAGGCAGACTGGAATTGCATTGAAAGCATAGGAAAAGAGGCAGAACGTCCACCATGATGCACTTGGCCAAAAAGGGCGTATGCGTTTTTTCCTGAATATATTCAGGAAAAAACGCATACGCCCTTTTTGGCCAACCAAGCAAGCTTGCAAAGGAAATCTGCACTACAATGAAGTCTCACTTCCCCCCGGTCAAAAGGGCCATCTGAAAAAAGTGTAAAATCCAGAAAGGCAGGACAGGCCATGGAGAACTGGGAGCCTTGTTATGCTGATGGGCGGGATGTAAATTGCCAACAGACACTCGGGAGAAGTGTATGGTGTTTCCTGAAACATCTAAAAAACAAAGCAACAGAGCCTAGGGCACTTCCACTTATGGTCCTATAGCTTAGGGAAATTAAAATCAAAAAGACACAGCCACCCCAAAGTTTGGGACGCCTCTGTTTACAAGAACCTCGTTTACCGTACAAGTTCAACATCGCAGAAAGTGAAAAATGGATAAAGAAGTTGTGGTATTTACTTACAAAGCAATATCACTCAGCAATGAAATCTATGTCATCAGGCCCTTAGCAGCACAATGAGTGGATTCAGGTATGATGATTCTAACTGAAATAAGTCACACAGAAAAAGAAACATCATAAGATATCTGTAATACACGGAATGTAAACTTGGCTACACAGGAACTGAATTACAGAACAGAACAGGGTCTCAAATTTAGAAAACCAACTTATGCTTGCTTAAGGGGAAAGGTGAGTTGGGGTGCTGCATAAAACCAGAGATTGAAATGAGCACAGATAAAGTTCCTTAAGCCAAATATGGAATAGACAAGAGCTACTCCTTGCTCAACGAAATGGACTCAACACCGCATATTAAACGCCTAAGAATGTACCTGACTAGTAAGTATCTTAAAACCTATGGATTGCTATGTCTCCGAAAGAGAATCAAGCATGTGTACAGGGGCATAAACGCAGCAGTGATAGGATTGGAGAGGTTCGGTGAGCAAATGAAGACCCTCTGAAGTCATATTGCATGGTACCCATTCCACGGGTTTCAACTACCCAGGTTTAAGGTATTCTTCCTTCAGCTAAAACATGCATGTGGAACCTAGAGTATGATCAACCATGTGATCGGGAGACGTGTTCAAATATGTCTCAGTTTTCGTACCCTGGTACTCGGGTGCAAGATTCCAGACGCTTTACTAACACCCTCCCGACTTGGAGAGTCAGTCCCTTTAACATCCTGTTTGGCCCAGTTTGCAATTTCTGCGGAAGATGAACAGGAATAGCGAGAACCAATGAGAGACTAGCTGGAGGTGTCTGGACGGGCAAATTTAACTCTCATTTCCCACCAGGAAGAGGAATTAACCAAAGGCTCAGCGTGCCGTGCCGGAACCAGATTAGGGCCTGAAGCCATCCTGCGGTGTTGCGGCCAGCTCAAAAGAAAGCGAGTTGAAGAAAGGAGCTCAGGGGCACTGTAATTCACAAACCTGCAGAGTTATAAATGACAGCTATCGTCCAAAAATATACTGAAGTAAGGCTGCCAAGAGGACTTGAAAGCGGGGCAGAATTGCAGGAAACCGATTTCAGGAGGCAGACTGGAATTGCATTGAAAGCATAGGAAAAGAGGCAGAACGTCCACCATGATGCACTTGGCCAAAAAGGGCGTATGCGTTTTTTCCTGAATATATTCAGGAAAAAATGCATACGCCCTTTTTGGCCAACCAAGCAAGCTTGCAAAGGAAATCTGCACTACAATGAAGTCTCACTTCCCCCCGGTCAAAAGGGCCATCTGAAAAAAGTGTAAAATCCAGAAAGACAGGACAGGCCATGGAGAACTGGGAGCCTTGTTATGCTGATGGGCGGGATGTAAATTGCCAACAGACACTCGGGAGAAGTGTATGGTGTTTCCTGAAACATCTAAAAAACAAAGCAACAGAGCCTAGGGCACTTCCACTTATGGTCCTATAGCTTAGGGAAATTAAAATCAAAAAGACACAGCCACCCCAAAGTTTGGGACGCCTCTGTTTACAAGAACCTCGTTTACCGTACAAGTTCAACATCGCAGAAAGTGAAAAATGGATAAAGAAGTTGTGGTATTTACTTACAAAGCAATATCACTCAGCAATGAAATCTATGTCATCAGGCCCTTAGCAGCACAATGAGTGGATTCAGGTATGATGATTCTAACTGAAATAAGTCACACAGAAAAAGAAACATCATAAGATATCAGTAATACACGGAATGTAAACTTGGCTACACAGGAACTGAATTACAGAACAGAACAGGGTCTCAAATTTAGAAAACCAACTTATGCTTGCTTAAGGGGAAAGGTGAGTTGGGGTGCTGCATAAAACCAGAGATTGAAATGAACACAGATAAAGTTCCTTAAGCCAAATATGGAATAGACAAGAGCTACTCCTTGCTCAACGAAATGGACTCAACACCGCATATTAAACGCCTAAGAATGTACCTGACTAGTAAGTATCTTAAAACCTATGGATTGCTATGTCTCCGAAAGAGAATCAAGCATGTGTACAGGGGCATAAACGCAGCAGTGATAGGATTGGAGAGGTTCGGTGAGCAAATGAAGACCCTTTGAAGTCATATTGCATGGTACCCATTCCACGGGTTTCAACTACCCAGGTTTAAGGTATTCTTCCTTCAGCTAAAACATGCATGTGGAACCTAGAGTATGATCAACCATGTGATCGGGAGACGTGTTCAAATATGTCTCAGTTTTCGTACCCTGGTACTCGGGTGCAACATTCCAGACGCTTTACTAACACCCTCCCGACTTGGAGAGTCAGTCCCTTTAACCTCCTGTTTGGCCCAGTTTGCAATTTCTGCGGAAGATGAACAGGAATAGCGAGAACCAATGAGAGACTAGCTGGAGGTGTCTGGACGGGCAAATTTAACTCTCATTTCCCACCAGGAAGAGGAATTAACCAAAGGCTCAGCGTGCCGTGCCGGAACCAGATTAGGGCCTGAAGCCATCCTGCGGTGTTGCGGCCAGCTCAAAAGAAAGCGAGTTGAAGAAAGGAGCTCAGGGGCACTGTAATTCACAAACGTGCAGAGTTATAAATGACAGCTATCGTCCAAAAATATACTGAAGTAAGGCTGCCAAGAGGACTTGAAAGCGGGGCAGAATTGCAGGAAACCGATTTCAGGAGGTAGACTGGAATTGCATTGAAAGCATAGGAAAAGAGGCAGAACGTCCACAATGATACACTTGGCCAAAAAGGGCGTATGCGTTTTTTCCTGAATATATTCAGGAAAAAACGCATACGCCCTTTTTGGCCAACCAAGCAAGCTTGCAAAGGAAATCTGCACTACAATGAAGTCTCACTTCCCCCCGGTCAAAAGGGCCATCTGAAAAAAGTGTAAAATCCAGAAAGGCAGGACAGGCCATGGAGAACTGGGAGCCTTGTTATGCTGATGGGCGGGATGTAAATTGCCAACAGACACTCGGGAGAAGTGTATGGTGTTTCCTGAAACATCTAAAAAACAAAGCAACAGAGCCTAGGGCACTTCCACTTATGGTCCTATAGCTTAGGGAAATTAAAATCAAAAAGACACAGCCACCCCAAAGTTTGGGACGCCTCTGTTTACAAGAACCTCGTTTACAGTACAAGTTCAACATCGCAGAAAGTGAAAAATGGATAAAGAAGTTGTGGTATTTACTTACAAAGCAATATCACTCAGCAATGAAATCTATGTCATCAGGCCCTTAGCAGCACAATGAGTGGATTCAGGTATGATGATTCTAACTGAAATAAGTCACACAGAAAAAGAAACATCATAAGATATCAGTAATACACGGAATGTAAACTTGGCTACACAGGAACTGAATTACAGAACAGAACAGGGTCTCAAATTTAGAAAACCAACTTATGCTTGCTTAAGGGGAAAGGTGAGTTGGGGTGCTGCATAAAACCAGAGATTGAAATGAGCACAGATAAAGTTCCTTAAGCCAAATATGGAATAGACAAGAGCTACTCCTTGCTCAACGAAATGGACTCAACACCGCATATTAAATGCCTAAGAATGTACCTGACTAGTAAGTATCTTAAAACCTATGGATTGCTATGTCTCCGAAAGAGAATCAAGCATGTGTACAGGGGCATAAACGCAGCAGTGATAGGATTGGAGAGGTTCGGTGAGCAAATGAAGACCCTTTGAAGTCATATTGCATGGTACCCATTCCACGGGTTTCAACTACCCAGGTTTAAGGTATTCTTCCTTCAGCTAAAACATGCATGTGGAACCTAGAGTATGATCAACCATGTGATCGGGAGACGTGTTCAAATATGTCTCAGTTTTCGTACCCTGGTACTCGGGTGCAACATTCCAGACGTTTTACTAACACCCTCCCGACTTGGAGAGTCAGTCCCTTTAACCTCCTGTTTGGCCCAGTTTGCAATTTCTGCGGAAGATGAACAGGAATAGCGAGAACCAATGAGAGACTAGCTGGAAGGTGTCTGGACGGGCAAATTTAACTCTCATTTCCCACCAGGAAGAGGAATTAACCAAAGGCTCAGCGTGCCGTGCCGGAACCAGATTAGGGCCTGAAGCCATCCTGCGGTGTTGCGGCCAGCTCAAAAGAAAGCGAGTTGAAGAAAGGAGCTCAGGGGCACTGTAATTCACAAACCTGCAGAGTTATAAATGACAGCTATCGTCCAAAAATATACTGAAGTAAGGCTGCCAAGAGGACTTGAAAGCGGGGCAGAATTGCAGGAAACCGATTTCAGGAGGCAGACTGGAATTGCATTGAAAGCATAGGAAAAGAGGCAGAACGTCCACCATGATGCACTTGGCCAAAAAGGGCGTATGCGTTTTTTCCTGAATATATTCAGGAAAAAATGCATACGCCCTTTTTGGCCAACCAAGCAAGCTTGCAAAGGAAATCTGCACTACAATGAAGTCTCACTTCCCCCCGGTCAAAAGGGCCATCTGAAAAAAGTGTAAAATCCAGAAAGGCAGGACAGGCCATGGAGAACTGGGAGCCTTGTTATGCTGATGGGCGGGATGTAAATTGCCAACAGACACTCGGGAGAAGTGTATGGTGTTTCCTGAAACATCTAAAAAACAAAGCAACAGCGCCTAGGGCACTTCCACTTATGGTCCTATAGCTTAGGGAAATTAAAATCAAAAAGACACAGCCACCCCAAAGTTTGGGACGCCTCTGTTTACAAGAACCTCGTTTACCGTACAAGTTCAACATCGCAGAAAGTGAAAAATGGATAAAGAAGTTGTGGTATTTACTTACAAAGCAATATCACTCAGCAATGAAATCTATGTCATCAGGCCCTTAGCAGCACAATGAGTGGATTCAGGTATGATGATTCTAACTGAAATAAGTCACACAGAAAAAGAAACATCATAAGATATCAGTAATACACGGAATGTAAACTTGGCTACACAGGAACTGAATTACAGAACAGAACAGGGTCTCAAATTTAGAAAACCAACTTATGCTTGCTTAAGGGGAAAGGTGAGTTGGGGTGCTGCATAAAACCAGAGATTGAAATGAGCACAGATAAAGTTCCTTAAGCCAAATATGGAATAGACAAGAGCTACTCCTTGCTCAACGAAATGGACTCAACACCGCATATTAAATGCCTAAGAATGTACCTGACTAGTAAGTATCTTAAAACCTATGGATTGCTATGTCTCCGAAAGAGAATCAAGCATGTGTACAGGGGCATAAACGCAGCAGTGATAGGATTGGAGAGGTTCGGTGAGCAAATGAAGACCCTTTGAAGTCATATTGCATGGTACCCATTCCACGGGTTTCAACTACCCAGGTTTAAGGTATTCTTCCTTCAGCTAAAACATGCATGTGGAACCTAGAGTATGATCAACCATGTGATCGGGAGACGTGTTCAAATATGTCTCAGTTTTCGTACCCTGGTACTCGGGTGCAACATTCCAGACGCTTTACTAACACCCTCCCGACTTGGAGAGTCAGTCCCTTTAACCTCCTGTTTGGCCCAGTTTGCAATTTCTGCGGAAGATGAACAGGAATAGCGAGAACCAATGAGAGACTAGCTGGAGGTGTCTGGACGGGCAAATTTAACTCTCATTTCCCACCAGGAAGAGGAATTAACCAAAGGCTCAGCGTGCCGTGCCGGAACCAGATTAGGGCCTGAAGCCATCCTGCGGTGTTGCGGCCAGCTCAAAAGAAAGCGAGTTGAAGAAAGGAGCTCAGGGGCACTGTAATTCACAAACGTGCAGAGTTATAAATGACAGCTATCGTCCAAAAATATACTGAAGTAAGGCTGCCAAGAGGACTTGAAAGCGGGGCAGAATTGCAGGAAACCGATTTCAGGAGGTAGACTGGAATTGCATTGAAAGCATAGGAAAAGAGGCAGAACGTCCACAATGATACACTTGGCCAAAAAGGGCGTATGCGTTTTTTCCTGAATATATTCAGGAAAAAACGCATACGCCCTTTTTGGCCAACCAAGCAAGCTTGCAAAGGAAATCTGCACTACAATGAAGTCTCACTTCCCCCCGGTCAAAAGGGCCATCTGAAAAAAGTGTAAAATCCAGAAAGGCAGGACAGGCCATGGAGAACTGGGAGCCTTGTTATGCTGATGGGCGGGATGTAAATTGCCAACAGACACTCGGGAGAAGTGTATGGTGTTTCCTGAAACATCTAAAAAACAAAGCAACAGAGCCTAGGGCACTTCCACTTATGGTCCTATAGCTTAGGGAAATTAAAATCAAAAAGACACAGCCACCCCAAAGTTTGGGACGCCTCTGTTTACAAGAACCTCGTTTACAGTACAAGTTCAACATCGCAGAAAGTGAAAAATGGATAAAGAAGTTGTGGTATTTACTTACAAAGCAATATCACTCAGCAATGAAATCTATGTCATCAGGCCCTTAGCAGCACAATGAGTGGATTCAGGTATGATGATTCTAACTGAAATAAGTCACACAGAAAAAGAAACATCATAAGATATCAGTAATACACGGAATGTAAACTTGGCTACACAGGAACTGAATTACAGAACAGAACAGGGTCTCAAATTTAGAAAACCAACTTATGCTTGCTTAAGGGGAAAGGTGAGTTGGGGTGCTGCATAAAACCAGAGATTGAAATGAGCACAGATAAAGTTCCTTAAGCCAAATATGGAATAGACAAGAGCTACTCCTTGCTCAACGAAATGGACTCAACACCGCATATTAAATGCCTAAGAATGTACCTGACTAGTAAGTATCTTAAAACCTATGGATTGCTATGTCTCCGAAAGAGAATCAAGCATGTGTACAGGGGCATAAACGCAGCAGTGATAGGATTGGAGAGGTTCGGTGAGCAAATGAAGACCCTTTGAAGTCATATTGCATGGTACCCATTCCACGGGTTTCAACTACCCAGGTTTAAGGTATTCTTCCTTCAGCTAAAACATGCATGTGGAACCTAGAGTATGATCAACCATGTGATCGGGAGACGTGTTCAAATATGTCTCAGTTTTCGTACCCTGGTACTCGGGTGCAACATTCCAGACGTTTTACTAACACCCTCCCGACTTGGAGAGTCAGTCCCTTTAACCTCCTGTTTGGCCCAGTTTGCAATTTCTGCGGAAGATGAACAGGAATAGCGAGAACCAATGAGAGACTAGCTGGAAGGTGTCTGGACGGGCAAATTTAACTCTCATTTCCCACCAGGAAGAGGAATTAACCAAAGGCTCAGCGTGCCGTGCCGGAACCAGATTAGGGCCTGAAGCCATCCTGCGGTGTTGCGGCCAGCTCAAAAGAAAGCGAGTTGAAGAAAGGAGCTCAGGGGCACTGTAATTCACAAACCTGCAGAGTTATAAATGACAGCTATCGTCCAAAAATATACTGAAGTAAGGCTGCCAAGAGGACTTGAAAGCGGGGCAGAATTGCAGGAAACCGATTTCAGGAGGCAGACTGGAATTGCATTGAAAGCATAGGAAAAGAGGCAGAACGTCCACCATGATGCACTTGGCCAAAAAGGGCGTATGCGTTTTTTCCTGAATATATTCAGGAAAAAATGCATACGCCCTTTTTGGCCAACCAAGCAAGCTTGCAAAGGAAATCTGCACTACAATGAAGTCTCACTTCCCCCCGGTCAAAAGGGCCATCTGAAAAAAGTGTAAAATCCAGAAAGGCAGGACAGGCCATGGAGAACTGGGAGCCTTGTTATGCTGATGGGCGGGATGTAAATTGCCAACAGACACTCGGGAGAAGTGTATGGTGTTTCCTGAAACATCTAAAAAACAAAGCAACAGCGCCTAGGGCACTTCCACTTATGGTCCTATAGCTTAGGGAAATTAAAATCAAAAAGACACAGCCACCCCAAAGTTTGGGACGCCTCTGTTTACAAGAACCTCGTTTACCGTACAAGTTCAACATCGCAGAAAGTGAAAAATGGATAAAGAAGTTGTGGTATTTACTTACAAAGCAATATCACTCAGCAATGAAATCTATGTCATCAGGCCCTTAGCAGCACAATGAGTGGATTCAGGTATGATGATTCTAACTGAAATAAGTCACACAGAAAAAGAAACATCATAAGATATCAGTAATACACGGAATGTAAACTTGGCTACACAGGAACTGAATTACAGAACAGAACAGGGTCTCAAATTTAGAAAACCAACTTATGCTTGCTTAAGGGGAAAGGTGAGTTGGGGTGCTGCATAAAACCAGAGATTGAAATGAGCACAGATAAAGTTCCTTAAGCCAAATATGGAATAGACAAGAGCTACTCCTTGCTCAACGAAATGGACTCAACACCGCATATTAAATGCCTAAGAATGTACCTGACTAGTAAGTATCTTAAAACCTATGGATTGCTATGTCTCCGAAAGAGAATCAAGCATGTGTACAGGGGCATAAACGCAGCAGTGATAGGATTGGAGAGGTTCGGTGAGCAAATGAAGACCCTTTGAAGTCATATTGCATGGTACCCATTCCACGGGTTTCAACTACCCAGGTTTAAGGTATTCTTCCTTCAGCTAAAACATGCATGTGGAACCTAGAGTATGATCAACCATGTGATCGGGAGACGTGTTCAAATATGTCTCAGTTTTCGTACCCTGGTACTCGGGTGCAACATTCCAGACGTTTTACTAACACCCTCCCGACTTGGAGAGTCAGTCCCTTTAACCTCCTGTTTGGCCCAGTTTGCAATTTCTGCGGAAGATGAACAGGAATAGCGAGAACCAATGAGAGACTAGCTGGAGGTGTCTGGACGGGCAAATTTAACTCTCATTTCCCACCAGGAAGAGGAATTAACCAAAGGCTCAGCGTGCCGTGCCGGAACCAGATTAGGGCCTGAAGCCATCCTGCGGTGTTGCGGCCAGCTCAAAAGAAAGCGAGTTGAAGAAAGGAGCTCAGGGGCACTGTAATTCACAAACCTGCAGAGTTATAAATGACAGCTATCGTCCAAAAATATACTGAAGTAAGGCTGCCAAGAGGACTTGAAAGCGGGGCAGAATTGCAGGAAACCGATTTCAGGAGGCAGACTGGAATTGCATTGAAAGCATAGGAAAAGAGGCAGAACGTCCACCATGATGCACTTGGCCAAAAAGGGCGTATGCGTTTTTTCCTGAATATATTCAGGAAAAAACGCATACGCCCTTTTTGGCCAACCAAGCAAGCTTGCAAAGGAAATCTGCACTACAATGAAGTCTCACTTCCCCCCGGTCAAAAGGGCCATCTGAAAAAAGTGTAAAATCCAGAAAGGCAGGACAGGCCATGGAGAACTGGGAGCCTTGTTATGCTGATGGGCGGGATGTAAATTGCCAACAGACACTCGGGAGAAGTGTATGGTGTTTCCTGAAACATCTAAAAAACAAAGCAACAGAGCCTAGGGCACTTCCACTTATGGTCCTATAGCTTAGGGAAATTAAAATCAAAAAGACACAGCCACCCCAAAGTTTGGGACGCCTCTGTTTACAAGAACCTCGTTTACCGTACAAGTTCAACATCGCAGAAAGTGAAAAATGGATAAAGAAGTTGTGGTATTTACTTACAAAGCAATATCACTCAGCAATGAAATCTATGTCATCAGGCCCTTAGCAGCACAATGAGTGGATTCAGGTATGATGATTCTAACTGAAATAAGTCACACAGAAAAAGAAACATCATAAGATATCTGTAATACACGGAATGTAAACTTGGCTACACAGGAACTGAATTACAGAACAGAACAGGGTCTCAAATTTAGAAAACCAACTTATGCTTGCTTAAGGGGAAAGGTGAGTTGGGGTGCTGCATAAAACCAGAGATTGAAATGAGCACAGATAAAGTTCCTTAAGCCAAATATGGAATAGACAAGAGCTACTCCTTGCTCAACGAAATGGACTCAACACCGCATATTAAATGCCTAAGAATGTACCTGACTAGTAAGTATCTTAAAACCTATGGATTGCTATGTCTCCGAAAGAGAATCAAGCATGTGTACAGGGGCATAAACGCAGCAGTGATAGGATTGGAGAGGTTCGGTGAGCAAATGAAGACCCTTTGAAGTCATATTGCATGGTACCCATTCCACGGGTTTCAACTACCCAGGTTTAAGGTATTCTTCCTTCAGCTAAAACATGCATGTGGAACCTAGAGTATGATCAACCATGTGATCGGGAGACGTGTTCAAATATGTCTCAGTTTTCGTACCCTGGTACTCGGGTGCAACATTCCAGACGCTTTACTAACACCCTCCCGACTTGGAGAGTCAGTCCCTTTAACCTCCTGTTTGGCCCAGTTTGCAATTTCTGCGGAAGATGAACAGGAATAGCGAGAACCAATGAGAGACTAGCTGGAAGGTGTCTGGACGGGCAAATTTAACTCTCATTTCCCACCAGGAAGAGGAATTAACCAAAGGCTCAGCGTGCCGTGCCGGAACCAGATTAGGGCCTGAAGCCATCCTGCGGTGTTGCGGCCAGCTCAAAAGAAAGCGAGTTGAAGAAAGGAGCTCAGGGGCACTGTAATTCACAAACCTGCAGAGTTATAAATGACAGCTATCGTCCAAAAATATACTGAAGTAAGGCTGCCAAGAGGACTTGAAAGCGGGGCAGAATTGCAGGAAACCGATTTCAGGAGGCAGACTGGAATTGCATTGAAAGCATAGGAAAAGAGGCAGAACGTCCACCATGATGCACTTGGCCAAAAAGGGCGTATGCGTTTTTTCCTGAATATATTCAGGAAAAAACGCATACGCCCTTTTTGGCCAACCAAGCAAGCTTGCAAAGGAAATCTGCACTACAATGAAGTCTCACTTCCCCCCCGGTCAAAAGGGCCATCTGAAAAAAGTGTAAAATCCAGAAAGGCAGGACAGGCCATGGAGAACTGGGAGCCTTGTTATGCTGATGGGCGGGATGTAAATTGCCAACAGACACTCGGGAGAAGTGTATGGTGTTTCCTGAAACATCTAAAAAACAAAGCAACAGAGCCTAGGGCACTTCCACTTATGGTTCTATAGCTTAGGGAAATTAAAATCAAAAAGACACAGCCACCCCAAAGTTTGGGACGCCTCTGTTTACAAGAACCTCGTTTACCGTACAAGTTCAACATCGCAGAAAGTGAAAAATGGATAAAGAAGTTGTGGTATTTACTTACAAAGCAATATCACTCAGCAATGAAATCTATGTCATCAGGCCCTTAGCAGCACAATGAGTGGATTCAGGTATGATGATTCTAACTGAAATAAGTCACACAGAAAAAGAAACATCATAAGATATCAGTAATACACGGAATGTAAACTTGGCTACACAAGAACTGAATTACAGAACAGAACAGGGTCTCAAATTTAGAAAACCAACTTATGCTTGCTTAAGGGGAAAGGTGAGTTGGGGTGCTGCATAAAACCAGAGATTGAAATGAGCACAGATAAAGTTCCTTAAGCCAAATATGGAATAGACAAGAGCTACTCCTTGCTCAACGAAATGGACTCAACACCGCATATTAAACGCCTAAGAATGTACCTGACTAGTAAGTATCTTAAAACCTATGGATTGCTATGTCTCCGAAAGAGAATCAAGCATGTGTACAGGGGCATAAACGCAGCAGTGATAGGATTGGAGAGGTTCGGTGAGCAAATGAAGACCCTTTGAAGTCATATTGCATGGTACCCATTCCACGGGTTTCAACTACCCAGGTTTAAGGTATTCTTCCTTCAGCTAAAACATGCATGTGGAACCTAGAGTATGATCAACCATGTGATCGGGAGACGTGTTCAAATATGTCTCAGTTTTCGTACCCTGGTACTCGGGTGCAACATTCCAGACGCTTTACTAACACCCTCCCGACTTGGAGAGTCAGTCCCTTTAACCTCCTGTTTGGCCCAGTTTGCAATTTCTGCGGAAGATGAACAGGAATAGCGAGAACCAATGAGAGACTAGCTGGAAGGTGTCTGGACGGGCAAATTTAACTCTCATTTCCCACCAGGAAGAGGAATTAACCAAAGGCTCAGCGTGCCGTGCCGGAACCAGATTAGGGCCTGAAGTCATCCTGCGGTGTTGCGGCCAGCTCAAAAGAAAGCGAGTTGAAGAAAGGAGCTCAGGGGCACTGTAATTCACAAACCTGCAGAGTTATAAATGACAGCTATCGTCCAAAAATATACTGAAGTAAGGCTGCCAAGAGGACTTGAAAGCGGGGCAGAATTGCAGGAAACCGATTTCAGGAGGCAGACTGGAATTGCATTGAAAGCATAGGAAAAGAGGCAGAACGTTCACCATGATGCACTTGGCCAAAAAGGGCGTATGCATTTTTTCCTGAATATATTCAGGAAAAAACGCATACGCCCTTTTTGGCCAACCAAGCAAGCTTGCAAAGGAAATCTGCACTACAATGAAGTCTCACTTCCCCCCGGTCAAAAGGGCCATCTGAAAAAAGTGTAAAATCCAGAAAGGCAGGACAGGCCATGGAGAACTGGGAGCCTTGTTATGCTGATGGGCGGGATGTAAATTGCCAACAGACACTCGGGAGAAGTGTATGGTGTTTCCTGAAACATCTAAAAAACAAAGCAACAGAGCCTAGGGCACTTCCACTTATGGTCCTATAGCTTAGGGAAATTAAAATCAAAAAGACACAGCCACCCCAAAGTTTGGGACGCCTCTGTTTACAAGAACCTCGTTTACCGTACAAGTTCAACATCGCAGAAAGTGAAAAATGGATAAAGAAGTTGTGGTATTTACTTACAAAGCAATATCACTCAGCAATGAAATCTATGTCATCAGGCCCTTAGCAGCACAATGAGTGGATTCAGGTATGATGATTCTAACTGAAATAAGTCACACAGAAAAAGAAACATCATAAGATATCAGTAATACACGGAATGTAAACTTGGCTACACAGGAACTGAATTACAGAACAGAACAGGGTCTCAAATTTAGAAAACCAACTTATGCTTGCTTAAGGGGAAAGGTGAGTTGGGGTGCTGCATAAAACCAGAGATTGAAATGAGCACAGATAAAGTTCCTTAAGCCAAATATGGAATAGACAAGAGCTACTCCTTGCTCAACGAAATGGACTCAACACCGCATATTAAATGCCTAAGAATGTACCTGACTAGTAAGTATCTTAAAACCTATGGATTGCTATGTCTCCGAAAGAGAATCAAGCATGTGTACAGGGGCATAAACGCAGCAGTGATAGGATTGGAGAGGTTCGGTGAGCAAATGAAGACCCTTTGAAGTCATATTGCATGGTACCCATTCCACGGGTTTCAACTACCCAGGTTTAAGGTATTCTTCCTTCAGCTAAAACATGCATGTGGAACCTAGAGTATGATCAACCATGTGATCGGGAGACGTGTTCAAATATGTCTCAGTTTTCGTACCCTGGTACTCGGGTGCAACATTCCAGACGCTTTACTAACACCCTCCCGACTTGGAGAGTCAGTCCCTTTAACCTCCTGTTTGGCCCAGTTTGCAATTTCTGCGGAAGATGAACAGGAATAGCGAGAACCAATGAGAGACTAGCTGGAGGTGTCTGGACGGGCAAATTTAACTCTCATTTCCCACCAGGAAGAGGAATTAACCAAAGGCTCAGCGTGCCGTGCCGGAACCAGATTAGGGCCTGAAGCCATCCTGCGGTGTTGCGGCCAGCTCAAAAGAAAGCGAGTTGAAGAAAGGAGCTCAGGGGCACTGTAATTCACAAACCTGCAGAGTTATAAATGACAGCTATCGTCCAAAAATATACTGAAGTAAGGCTGCCAAGAGGACTTGAAAGCGGGGCAGAATTGCAGGAAACCGATTTCAGGAGGTAGACTGGAATTGCATTGAAAGCATAGGAAAAGAGGCAGAACGTCCACAATGATGCACTTGGCCAAAAAGGGCGTATGCGTTTTTTCCTGAATATATTCAGGAAAAAACGCATACGCCCTTTTTGGCCAACCAAGCAAGCTTGCAAAGGAAATCTGCACTACAATGAAGTCTCACTTCCCCCCGGTCAAAAGGGCCATCTGAAAAAAGTGTAAAATCCAGAAAGGCAGGACAGGCCATGGAGAACTGGGAGCCTTGTTATGCTGATGGGCGGGATGTAAATTGCCAACAGACACTCGGGAGAAGTGTATGGTGTTTCCTGAAACATCTAAAAAACAAAGCAACAGAGCCTAGGGCACTTCCACTTATGGTCCTATAGCTTAGGGAAATTAAAATCAAAAAGACACAGCCACCCCAAAGTTTGGGACGCCTCTGTTTACAAGAACCTCGTTTACCGTACAAGTTCAACATCGCAGAAAGTGAAAAATGGATAAAGAAGTTGTGGTATTTACTTACAAAGCAATATCACTCAGCAATGAAATCTATGTCATCAGGCCCTTAGCAGCACAATGAGTGGATTCAGGTATGATGATTCTAACTGAAATAAGTCACACAGAAAAAGAAACATCATAAGATATCTGTAATACACGGAATGTAAACTTGGCTACACAGGAACTGAATTACAGAACAGAACAGGGTCTCAAATTTAGAAAACCAACTTATGCTTGCTTAAGGGGAAAGGTGAGTTGGGGTGCTGCATAAAACCAGAGATTGAAATGAGCACAGATAAAGTTCCTTAAGCCAAATATGGAATAGACAAGAGCTACTCCTTGCTCAACGAAATGGACTCAACACCGCATATTAAATGCCTAAGAATGTACCTGACTAGTAAGTATCTTAAAACCTATGGATTGCTATGTCTCCGAAAGAGAATCAAGCATGTGTACAGGGGCATAAACGCAGCAGTGATAGGATTGGAGAGGTTCGGTGAGCAAATGAAGACCCTTTGAAGTCATATTGCATGGTACCCATTCCACGGGTTTCAACTACCCAGGTTTAAGGTATTCTTCCTTCAGCTAAAACATGCATGTGGTACCTAGAGTATGATCAACCATGTGATCGGGAGACGTGTTCAAATATGTCTCAGTTTTCGTACCCTGGTACTCGGGTGCAACATTCCAGACGCTTTACTAACACCCTCCCGACTTGGAGAGTCAGTCCCTTTAACCTCCTGTTTGGCCCAGTTTGCAATTTCTGTGGAAGATGAACAGGAATAGCGAGAACCAATGAGAGACTAGCTGGAGGTGTCTGGACGGGCAAATTTAACTCTCATTTCCCACCAGGAAGAGGAATTAACCAAAGGCTCAGCGTGCCGTGCCGGAACCAGATTAGGGCCTGAAGCCATCCTGCGGTGTTGCGGCCAGCTCAAAAGAAAGCGAGTTGAAGAAAGGAGCTCAGGGGCACTGTAATTCACAAACCTGCAGAGTTATAAATGACAGCTATCGTCCAAAAATATACTGAAGTAAGGCTGCCAAGAGGACTTGAAAGCGGGGCAGAATTGCAGGAAACCGATTTCAGGAGGTAGACTGGAATTGCATTGAAAGCATAGGAAAAGAGGCAGAACGTCCACAATGATGCACTTGGCCAAAAAGGGCGTATGCGTTTTTTCCTGAATATATTCAGGAAAAAACGCATACGCCCTTTTTGGCCAACCAAGCAAGCTTGCAAAGGAAATCTGCACTACAATGAAGTCTCACTTCCCCCCGGTCAAAAGGGCCATCTGAAAAAAGTGTAAAATCCAGAAAGGCAGGACAGGCCATGGAGAACTGGGAGCCTTGTTATGCTGATGGGCGGGATGTAAATTGCCAACAGACACTCGGGAGAAGTGTATGGTGTTTCCTGAAACATCTAAAAAACAAAGCAACAGAGCCTAGGGCACTTCCACTTATGGTCCTATAGCTTAGGGAAATTAAAATCAAAAAGACACAGCCACCCCAAAGTTTGGGACGCCTCTGTTTACAAGAACCTCGTTTACCGTACAAGTTCAACATCGCAGAAAGTGAAAAATGGATAAAGAAGTTGTGGTATTTACTTACAAAGCAATATCACTCAGCAATGAAATCTATGTCATCAGGCCCTTAGCAGCACAATGAGTGGATTCAGGTATGATGATTCTAACTGAAATAAGTCACACAGAAAAAGAAACATCATAAGATATCAGTAATACACGGAATGTAAACTTGGCTACACAGGAACTGAATTACAGAACAGAACAGGGTCTCAAATTTAGAAAACCAACTTATGCTTTCTTAAGGGTAAAGGTGAGTTGGGGTGCTGCATAAAACCAGAGATTGAAATGAGCACAGATAAAGTTCCTTAAGCCAAATATGGAATAGACAAGAGCTACTCCTTGCTCAACGAAATGGACTCAACACCGCATATTAAATGCCTAAGAATGTACCTGACTAGTAAGTATCTTAAAACCTATGGATTGCTATGTCTCCGAAAGAGAATCAAGCATGTGTACAGGGGCATAAACGCAGCAGTGATAGGATTGGAGAGGTTCGGTGAGCAAATGAAGACCCTTTGAAGTCATATTGCATGGTACCCATTCCACGGGTTTCAACTACCCAGGTTTAAGGTATTCTTCCTTCAGCTAAAACATGCATGTGGAACCTAGAGTATGATCAACCATGTGATCGGGAGACGTGTTCAAATATGTCTCAGTTTTCGTACCCTGGTACTCGGGTGCAACATTCCAGACGCTTTACTAACACCCTCCCGACTTGGAGAGTCAGTCCCTTTAACCTCCTGTTTGGCCCAGTTTGCAATTTCTGCGGAAGATGAACAGGAATAGCGAGAACCAATGAGAGACTAGCTGGAGGTGTCTGGACGGGCAAATTTAACTCTCATTTCCCACCAGGAAGAGGAATTAACCAAAGGCTCAGCGTGCCGTGCCGGAACCAGATTAGGGCCTGAAGCCATCCTGCGGTGTTGCGGCCAGCTCAAAAGAAAGCGAGTTGAAGAAAGGAGCTCAGGGGCACTGTAATTCACAAACCTGCAGAGTTATAAATGACAGCTATCGTCCAAAAATATACTGAAGTAAGGCTGCCAAGAGGACTTGAAAGCGGGGCAGAATTGCAGGAAACCGATTTCAGGAGGTAGACTGGAATTGCATTGAAAGCATAGGAAAAGAGGCAGAACGTCCACAATGATGCACTTGGCCAAAAAGGGCGTATGCGTTTTTTCCTGAATATATTCAGGAAAAAACGCATACGCCCTTTTTGGCCAACCAAGCAAGCTTGCAAAGGAAATCTGCACTACAATGAAGTCTCACTTCCCCCCGGTCAAAAGGGCCATCTGAAAAAAGTGTAAAATCCAGAAAGGCAGGACAGGCCATGGAGAACTGGGAGCCTTGTTATGCTGATGGGCGGGATGTAAATTGCCAACAGACACTCGGGAGAAGTGTATGGTGTTTCCTGAAACATCTAAAAAACAAAGCAACAGAGCCTAGGGCACTTCCACTTATGGTCCTATAGCTTAGGGAAATTAAAATCAAAAAGACACAGCCACCCCAAAGTTTGGGACGCCTCTGTTTACAAGAACCTCGTTTACCGTACAAGTTCAACATCGCAGAAAGTGAAAAATGGATAAAGAAGTTGTGGTATTTACTTACAAAGCAATATCACTCAGCAATGAAATCTATGTCATCAGGCCCTTAGCAGCACAATGAGTGGATTCAGGTATGATGATTCTAACTGAAATAAGTCACACAGAAAAAGAAACATCATAAGATATCAGTAATACACGGAATGTAAACTTGGCTACACAGGAACTGAATTACAGAACAGAACAGGGTCTCAAATTTAGAAAACCAACTTATGCTTGCTTAAGGGGAAAGGTGAGTTGGGGTGCTGCATAAAACCAGAGATTGAAATGAGCACAGATAAAGTTCCTTAAGCCAAATATGGAATAGACAAGAGCTACTCCTTGCTCAACGAAATGGACTCAACACCGCATATTAAATGCCTAAGAATGTACCTGACTAGTAAGTATCTTAAAACCTATGGATTGCTATGTCTCCGAAAGAGAATCAAGCATGTGTACAGGGGCATAAACGCAGCAGTGATAGGATTGGAGAGGTTCGGTGAGCAAATGAAGACCCTTTGAAGTCATATTGCATGGTACCCATTCCACGGGTTTCAACTACCCAGGTTTAAGGTATTCTTCCTTCAGCTAAAACATGCATGTGGAACCTAGGGTATGATCAACCATGTGATCGGGAGACGTGTTCAAATATGTCTCAGTTTTCGTACCCTGGTACTCGGGTGCAACATTCCAGACGCTTTACTAACACCCTCCCGACTTGGAGAGTCAGTCCCTTTAACCTCCTGTTTGGCCCAGTTTGCAATTTCTGCGGAAGATGAACAGGAATAGCGAGAACCAATGAGAGACTAGCTGGAAGGTGTCTGGACGGGCAAATTTAACTCTCATTTCCCACCAGGAAGAGGAATTAACCAAAGGCTCAGCATGCCGTGCCGGAACCAGATTAGGGCCTGAAGCCATCCTGCGGTGTTGCGGCCAGCTCAAAAGAAAGCGAGTTGAAGAAAGGAGCTCAGGGGCACTGTAATTCACAAACCTGCAGAGTTATAAATGACAGCTATCGTCCAAAAATATACTGAAGTAAGGCTGCCAAGAGGACTTGAAAGCGGGGCAGAATTGCAGGAAACCGATTTCAGGAGGCAGACTGGAATTGCATTGAAAGCATAGGAAAAGAGGCAGAACGTCCACCATGATGCACTTGGCCAAAAAGTGCGTATGCGTTTTTTCCTGAATATATTCAGGAAAAAACGCATACGCCCTTTTTGGCCAACCAAGCAAGCTTGCAAAGGAAATCTGCACTACAATGAAGTCTCACTTCCCCCCGGTCAAAAGGGCCATCTGAAAAAAGTGTAAAATCCAGAAAGGCAGGACAGGCCATGGAGAACTGGGAGCCTTGTTATGCTGATGGGCGGGATGTAAATTGCCAACAGACACTCGGGAGAAGTGTATGGTGTTTCCTGAAACATCTAAAAAACAAAGCAACAGAGCCTAGGGCACTTCCACTTATGGTCCTATAGCTTAGGGAAATTAAAATCAAAAAGACACAGCCACCCCAAAGTTTGGGACGCCTCTGTTTACAAGAACCTCGTTTACAGTACAAGTTCAACATCGCAGAAAGTGAAAAATGGATAAAGAAGTTGTGGTATTTACTTACAAAGCAATATCACTCAGCAATGAAATCTATGTCATCAGGCCCTTAGCAGCACAATGAGTGGATTCAGGTATGATGATTCTAACTGAAATAAGTCACACAGAAAAAGAAACATCATAAGATATCAGTAATACACGGAATGTAAACTTGGCTACACAGGAACTGAATTACAGAACAGAACAGGGTCTCAAATTTAGAAAACCAACTTATGCTTGCTTAAGGGTAAAGGTGAGTTGGGGTGCTGCATAAAACCAGAGATTGAAATGAGCACAGATAAAGTTCCTTAAGCCAAATATGGAATAGACAAGAGCTACTCCTTGCTCAACGAAATGGACTCAACACCGCATATTAAACGCCTAAGAATGTACCTGACTAGTAAGTATCTTAAAACCTATGGATTGCTATGTCTCCGAAAGAGAATCAAGCATGTGTACAGGGGCATAAACGCAGCAGTGATAGGATTGGAGAGGTTCGGTGAGCAAATGAAGACCCTTTGAAGTCATATTGCATGGTACCCATTCCACGGGTTTCAACTACCCAGGTTTAAGGTATTCTTCCTTCAGCTAAAACATGCATGTGGAACCTAGAGTATGATCAACCATGTGATCGGGAGACGTGTTCAAATATGTCTCAGTTTTCGTACCCTGGTACTCGGGTGCAACATTCCAGACGCTTTACTAACACCCTCCCGACTTGGAGAGTCAGTCCCTTTAACCTCCTGTTTGGCCCAGTTTGCAATTTCTGCGGAAGATGAACAGGAATAGCGAGAACCAATGAGAGACTAGCTGGAGGTGTCTGGACGGGCAAATTTAACTCTCATTTCCCACCAGGAAGAGGAATTAACCAAAGGCTCAGCATGCCGTGCCGGAACCAGATTAGGGCCTGAAGCCATCCTGCGGTGTTGCGGCCAGCTCAAAAGAAAGCGAGTTGAAGAAAGGAGCTCAGGGGCACTGTAATTCACAAATCTGCAGAGTTATAAATGACAGCTATCGTCCAAAAATATACTGAAGTAAGGCTGCCAAGAGGACTTGAAAGCGGGGCAGAATTGCAGGAAACCGATTTCAGGAGGTAGACTGGAATTGCAGTGAAAGCATAGGAAAAGAGGCAGAACGTCCACAATGATGCACTTGGCCAAAAAGGGCGTATGCGTTTTTTCCTGAATATATTCAGGAAAAAACGCATACGCCCTTTTTGGCCAACCAAGCAAGCTTGCAAAGGAAATCTGCACTACAATGAAGTCTCACTTCCCCCCGGTCAAAAGGGCCATCTGAAAAAAGTGTAAAATCCAGAAAGGCAGGACAGGCCATGGAGAACTGGGAGCCTTGTTATGCTGATGGGCGGGATGTAAATTGCCAACAGACACTCGGGAGAAGTGTATGGTGTTTCCTGAAACATCTAAAAAACAAAGCAACAGAGCCTAGGGCACTTCCACTTATGGTCCTATAGCTTAGGGAAATTAAAATCAAAAAGACACAGCCACCCCAAAGTTTGGGACGCCTCTGTTTACAAGAACCTCGTTTACAGTACAAGTTCAACATCGCAGAAAGTGAAAAATGGATAAAGAAGTTGTGGTATTTACTTACAAAGCAATATCACTCAGCAATGAAATCTATGTCATCAGGCCCTTAGCAGCACAATGAGTGGATTCAGGTATGATGATTCTAACTGAAATAAGTCACACAGAAAAAGAAACATCATAAGATATCAGTAATACACGGAATGTAAACTTGGCTACACAGGAACTGAATTACAGAACAGAACAGGGTCTCAAATTTAGAAAACCAACTTATGCTTGCTTAAGGGGAAAGGTGAGTTGGGGTGCTGCATAAAACCAGAGATTGAAATGAGCACAGATAAAGTTCCTTAAGCCAAATATGGAATAGACAAGAGCTACTCCTTGCTCAACGAAATGGACTCAACACCGCATATTAAATGCCTAAGAATGTACCTGACTAGTAAGTATCTTAAAACCTATGGATTGCTATGTCTCCGAAAGAGAATCAAGCATGTGTACAGGGGCATAAACGCAGCAGTGATAGGATTGGAGAGGTTCGGTGAGCAAATGAAGACCCTCTGAAGTCATATTGCATGGTACCCATTCCACGGGTTTCAACTACCCAGGTTTAAGGTATTCTTCCTTCAGCTAAAACATGCATGTGGAACCTAGAGTATGATCAACCATGTGATCGGGAGACGTGTTCAAATATGTCTCAGTTTTCGTACCCTGGTACTCGGGTGCAACATTCCAGACGCTTTACTAACACCCTCCCGACTTGGAGAGTCAGTCCCTTTAACCTCCTGTTTGGCCCAGTTTGCAATTTCTGCGGAAGATGAACAGGAATAGCGAGAACCAATGAGAGACTAGCTGGAGGTGTCTGGACGGGCAAATTTAACTCTCATTTCCCACCAGGAAGAGGAATTAACCAAAGGCTCAGCGTGCCGTGCCGGAACCAGATTAGGGCCTGAAGCCATCCTGCGGTGTTGCGGCCAGCTCAAAAGAAAGCGAGTTGAAGAAAGGAGCTCAGGGGCACTGTAATTCACAAACCTGCAGAGTTATAAATGACAGCTATCGTCCAAAAATATACTGAAGTAAGGCTGCCAAGAGGACTTGAAAGCGGGGCAGAATTGCAGGAAACCGATTTCAGGAGGCAGACTGGAATTGCATTGAAAGCATAGGAAAAGAGGCAGAACGTCCACCATGATGCACTTGGCCAAAAAGGGCGTATGCGTTTTTTCCTGAATATATTCAGGAAAAAACGCATACGCCCTTTTTGGCCAACCAAGCAAGCTTGCAAAGGAAATCTGCACTACAATGAAGTCTCACTTCCCCCCGGTCAAAAGGGCCATCTGAAAAAAGTGTAAAATCCAGAAAGACAGGACAGGCCATGGAGAACTGGGAGCCTTGTTATGCTGATGGGCGGGATGTAAATTGCCAACAGACACTCGGGAGAAGTGTATGGTGTTTCCTGAAACATCTAAAAAACAAAGCAACAGAGCCTAGGGCACTTCCACTTATGGTCCTATAGCTTAGGGAAATTAAAATCAAAAAGACACAGCCACCCCAAAGTTTGGGACGCCTCTGTTTACAAGAACCTCGTTTACAGTACAAGTTCAACATCGCAGAAAGTGAAAAATGGATAAAGAAGTTGTGGTATTTACTTACAAAGCAATATCACTCAGCAATGAAATCTATGTCATCAGGCCCTTAGCAGCACAATGAGTGGATTCAGGTATGATGATTCTAACTGAAATAAGTCACACAGAAAAAGAAACATCATAAGATATCAGTAATACACGGAATGTAAACTTGGCTACACAGGAACTGAATTACAGAACAGAACAGGGTCTCAAATTTAGAAAACCAACTTATGCTTGCTTAAGGGGAAAGGTGAGTTGGGGTGCTGCATAAAACCAGAGATTGAAATGAGCACAGATAAAGTTCCTTAAGCCAAATATGGAATAGACAAGAGCTACTCCTTGCTCAACGAAATGGACTCAACACCGCATATTAAATGCCTAAGAATGTACCTGACTAGTAAGTATCTTAAAACCTATGGATTGCTATGTCTCCGAAAGAGAATCAAGCATGTGTACAGGGGCATAAACGCAGCAGTGATAGGATTGGAGAGGTTCGGTGAGCAAATGAAGACCCTCTGAAGTCATATTGCATGGTACCCATTCCACGGGTTTCAACTACCCAGGTTTAAGGTATTCTTCCTTCAGCTAAAACATGCATGTGGAACCTAGAGTATGATCAACCATGTGATCGGGAGACGTGTTCAAATATGTCTCAGTTTTCGTACCCTGGTACTCGGGTGCAACATTCCAGACGCTTTACTAACACCCTCCCGACTTGGAGAGTCAGTCCCTTTAACCTCCTGTTTGGCCCAGTTTGCAATTTCTGCGGAAGATGAACAGGAATAGCGAGAACCAATGAGAGACTAGCTGGAGGTGTCTGGACGGGCAAATTTAACTCTCATTTCCCACCAGGAAGAGGAATTAACCAAAGGCTCAGCGTGCCGTGCCGGAACCAGATTAGGGCCTGAAGCCATCCTGCGGTGTTGCGGCCAGCTCAAAAGAAAGCGAGTTGAAGAAAGGAGCTCAGGGGCACTGTAATTCACAAACCTGCAGAGTTATAAATGACAGCTATCGTCCAAAAATATACTGAAGTAAGGCTGCCAAGAGGACTTGAAAGCGGGGCAGAATTGCAGGAAACCGATTTCAGGAGGCAGACTGGAATTGCATTGAAAGCATAGGAAAAGAGGCAGAACGTCCACCATGATGCACTTGGCCAAAAAGGGCGTATGCGTTTTTTCCTGAATATATTCAGGAAAAAACGCATACGCCCTTTTTGGCCAACCAAGCAAGCTTGCAAAGGAAATCTGCACTACAATGAAGTCTCACTTCCCCCCGGTCAAAAGGGCCATCTGAAAAAAGTGTAAAATCCAGAAAGACAGGACAGGCCATGGAGAACTGGGAGCCTTGTTATGCTGATGGGCGGGATGTAAATTGCCAACAGACACTCGGGAGAAGTGTATGGTGTTTCCTGAAACATCTAAAAAACAAAGCAACAGAGCCTAGGGCACTTCCACTTATGGTCCTATAGCTTAGGGAAATTAAAATCAAAAAGACACAGCCACCCCAAAGTTTGGGACGCCTCTGTTTACAAGAACCTCATTTACAGTACAAGTTCAACATCGCAGAAAGTGAAAAATGGATAAAGAAGTTGTGGTATTTACTTACAAAGCAATATCACTCAGCAATGAAATCTATGTCATCAGGCCCTTAGCAGCACAATGAGTGGATTCAGGTATGATGATTCTAACTGAAATAAGTCACACAGAAAAAGAAACATCATAAGATATCAGTAATACACGGAATGTAAACTTGGCTACACAGGAACTGAATTACAGAACAGAACAGGGTCTCAAATTTAGAAAACCAACTTATGCTTGCTTAAGGGGAAAGGTGAGTTGGGGTGCTGCATAAAACCAGAGATTGAAATGAGCACAGATAAAGTTCCTTAAGCCAAATATGGAATAGACAAGAGCTACTCCTTGCTCAACGAAATGGACTCAACACCGCATATTAAACGCCTAAGAATGTACCTGACTAGTAAGTATCTTAAAACCTATGGATTGCTATGTCTCCGAAAGAGAATCAAGCATGTGTACAGGGGCATAAACGCAGCAGTGATAGGATTGGAGAGGTTCGGTGAGCAAATGAAGACCCTTTGAAGTCATATTGCATGGTACCCATTCCACGGGTTTCAACTACCCAGGTTTAAGGTATTCTTCCTTCAGCTAAAACATGCATGTGGAACCTAGAGTATGATCAACCATGTGATCGGGAGACGTGTTCAAATATGTCTCAGTTTTCGTACCCTGGTACTCGGGTGCAACATTCCAGACGCTTTACTAACACCCTCCCGACTTGGAGAGTCAGTCCCTTTAACCTCCTGTTTGGCCCAGTTTGCAATTTCTGCGGAAGATGAACAGGAATAGCGAGAACCAATGAGAGACTAGCTGGAGGTGTCTGGACGGGCAAATTTAACTCTCATTTCCCACCAGGAAGAGGAATTAACCAAAGGCTCAGCGTGCCGTGCCGGAACCAGATTAGGGCCTGAAGCCATCCTGCGGTGTTGCGGCCAGCTCAAAAGAAAGCGAGTTGAAGAAAGGAGCTCAGGGGCACTGTAATTCACAAACCTGCAGAGTTATAAATGACAGCTATCGTCCAAAAATATACTGAAGTAAGGCTGCCAAGAGGACTTGAAAGCGGGGCAGAATTGCAGGAAACCGATTTCAGGAGGTAGACTGGAATTGCATTGAAAGCATAGGAAAAGAGGCAGAACGTCCACAATGATGCACTTGGCCAAAAAGGGCGTATGCGTTTTTTCCTGAATATATTCAGGAAAAAACGCATACGCCCTTTTTGGCCAACCAAGCAAGCTTGCAAAGGAAATCTGCACTACAATGAAGTCTCACTTCCCCCCGGTCAAAAGGGCCATCTGAAAAAAGTGTAAAATCCAGAAAGGCAGGACAGGCCATGGAGAACTGGGAGCCTTGTTATGCTGATGGGCGGGATGTAAATTGCCAACAGACACTCGGGAGAAGTGTATGGTGTTTCCTGAAACATCTAAAAAACAAAGCAACAGAGCCTAGGGCACTTCCACTTATGGTCCTATAGCTTAGGGAAATTAAAATCAAAAAGACACAGCCACCCCAAAGTTTGGGACGCCTCTGTTTACAAGAACCTCGTTTACCGTACAAGTTCAACATCGCAGAAAGTGAAAAATGGATAAAGAAGTTGTGGTATTTACTTACAAAGCAATATCACTCAGCAATGAAATCTATGTCATCAGGCCCTTAGCAGCACAATGAGTGGATTCAGGTATGATGATTCTAACTGAAATAAGTCACACAGAAAAAGAAACATCATAAGATATCAGTAATACACGGAATGTAAACTTGGCTACACAGGAACTGAATTACAGAACAGAACAGGGTCTCAAATTTAGAAAACCAACTTATGCTTGCTTAAGGGGAAAGGTGAGTTGGGGTGCTGCATAAAACCAGAGATTGAAATGAGCACAGATAAAGTTCCTTAAGCCAAATATGGAATAGACAAGAGCTACTCCTTGCTCAACGAAATGGACTCAACACCGCATATTAAATGCCTAAGAATGTACCTGACTAGTAAGTATCTTAAAACCTATGGATTGCTATGTCTCCGAAAGAGAATCAAGCATGTGTACAGGGGCATAAACGCAGCAGTGATAGGATTGGAGAGGTTCAGTGAGCAAATGAAGACCCTTTGAAGTCATATTGCATGGTACCCATTCCACGGGTTTCAACTACCCAGGTTTAAGGTATTCTTCCTTCAGCTAAAACATGCATGTGGTACCTAGAGTATGATCAACCATGTGATCGGGAGACGTGTTCAAATATGTCTCAGTTTTCGTACCCTGGTACTCGGGTGCAACATTCCAGACGCTTTACTAACACCCTCCCGACTTGGAGAGTCAGTCCCTTTAACCTCCTGTTTGGCCCAGTTTGCAATTTCTGCGGAAGATGAACAGGAATAGCGAGAACCAATGAGAGACTAGCTGGAGGTGTCTGGACGGGCAAATTTAACTCTCATTTCCCACCAGGAAGAGGAATTAACCAAAGGCTCAGCGTGCCGTGCCGGAACCAGATTAGGGCCTGAAGCCATCCTGCGGTGTTGCGGCCAGCTCAAAAGAAAGCGAGTTGAAGAAAGGAGCTCAGGGGCACTGTAATTCACAAACCTGCAGAGTTATAAATGACAGCTATCGTCCAAAAATATACTGAAGTAAGGCTGCCAAGAGGACTTGAAAGCGGGGCAGAATTGCAGGAAACCGATTTCAGGAGGTAGACTGGAATTGCATTGAAAGCATAGGAAAAGAGGCAGAACGTCCACAATGATGCACTTGGCCAAAAAGGGCGTATGCGTTTTTTCCTGAATATATTCAGGAAAAAACGCATACGCCCTTTTTGGCCAACCAAGCAAGCTTGCAAAGGAAATCTGCACTACAATGAAGTCTCACTTCCCCCCGGTCAAAAGGGCCATCTGAAAAAAGTGTAAAATCCAGAAAGGCAGGACAGGCCATGGAGAACTGGGAGCCTTGTTATGCTGATGGGCGGGATGTAAATTGCCAACAGACACTCGGGAGAAGTGTATGGTGTTTCCTGAAACATCTAAAAAACAAAGCAACAGAGCCTAGGGCACTTCCACTTATGGTCCTATAGCTTAGGGAAATTAAAATCAAAAAGACACAGCCACCCCAAAGTTTGGGACGCCTCTGTTTACAAGAACCTCGTTTACCGTACAAGTTCAACATCGCAGAAAGTGAAAAATGGATAAAGAAGTTGTGGTATTTACTTACAAAGCAATATCACTCAGCAATGAAATCTATGTCATCAGGCCCTTAGCAGCACAATGAGTGGATTCAGGTATGATGATTCTAACTGAAATAAGTCACACAGAAAAAGAAACATCATAAGATATCAGTAATACACGGAATGTAAACTTGGCTACACAGGAACTGAATTACAGAACAGAACAGGGTCTCAAATTTAGAAAACCAACTTATGCTTGCTTAAGGGGAAAGGTGAGTTGGGGTTCTGCATAAAACCAGAGATTGAAATGAGCACAGATAAAGTTCCTTAAGCCAAATATGGAATAGACAAGAGCTACTCCTTGCTCAACGAAATGGACTCAACACCGCATATTAAATGCCTAAGAATGTACCTGACTAGTAAGTATCTTAAAACCTATGGATTGCTATGTCTCCGAAAGAGAATCAAGCATGTGTACAGGGGCATAAACGCAGCAGTGATAGGATTGGAGAGGTTCGGTGAGCAAATGAAGACCCTTTGAAGTCATATTGCATGGTACCCATTCCACGGGTTTCAACTACCCAGGTTTAAGGTATTCTTCCTTCAGCTAAAACATGCATGTGGAACCTAGAGTATGATCAACCATGTGATCGGGAGACGTGTTCAAATATGTCTCAGTTTTCGTACCCTGGTACTCGGGTGCAACATTCCAGACGCTTTACTAACACCCTCCCGACTTGGAGAGTCAGTCCCTTTAACCTCCTGTTTGGCCCAGTTTGCAATTTCTGCGGAAGATGAACAGGAATAGCGAGAACCAATGAGAGACTAGCTGGAGGTGTCTGGACGGGCAAATTTAACTCTCATTTCCCACCAGGAAGAGGAATTAACCAAAGGCTCAGCGTGCCGTGCCGGAACCAGATTAGGGCCTGAAGCCATCCTGCGGTGTTGCGGCCAGCTCAAAAGAAAGCGAGTTGAAGAAAGGAGCTCAGGGGCACTGTAATTCACAAACCTGCAGAGTTATAAATGACAGCTATCGTCCAAAAATATACTGAAGTAAGGCTGCCAAGAGGACTTGAAAGCGGGGCAGAATTGCAGGAAACCGATTTCAGGAGGTAGACTGGAATTGCATTGAAAGCATAGGAAAAGAGGCAGAACGTCCACAATGATGCACTTGGCCAAAAAGGGCGTATGCGTTTTTTCCTGAATATATTCAGGAAAAAACGCATACGCCCTTTTTGGCCAACCAAGCAAGCTTGCAAAGGAAATCTGCACTACAATGAAGTCTCACTTCCCCCCGGTCAAAAGGGCCATCTGAAAAAAGTGTAAAATCCAGAAAGGCAGGACAGGCCATCGAGAACTGGGAGCCTTGTTATGCTGATGGGCGGGATGTAAATTGCCAACAGACACTCGGGAGAAGTGTATGGTGTTTCCTGAAACATCTAAAAAACAAAGCAACAGAGCCTAGGGCACTTCCACTTATGGTCCTATAGCTTAGGGAAATTAAAATCAAAAAGACACAGCCACCCCAAAGTTTGGGACGCCTCTGTTTACAAGAACCTCGTTTACCGTACAAGTTCAACATCGCAGAAAGTGAAAAATGGATAAAGAAGTTGTGGTATTTACTTACAAAGCAATATCACTCAGCAATGAAATCTATGTCATCAGGCCCTTAGCAGCACAATGAGTGGATTCAGGTATGATGATTCTAACTGAAATAAGTCACACAGAAAAAGAAACATCATAAGATATCAGTAATACACGGAATGTAAACTTGGCTACACAGGAACTGAATTACAGAACAGAACAGGGTCTCAAATTTAGAAAACCAACTTATGCTTGCTTAAGGGTAAAGGTGAGTTGGGGTGCTGCATAAAACCAGAGATTGAAATGAGCACAGATAAAGTTCCTTAAGCCAAATATGGAATAGACAAGAGCTACTCCTTGCTCAACGAAATGGACTCAACACCGCATATTAAATGCCTAAGAATGTACCTGACTAGTAAGTATCTTAAAACCTATGGATTGCTATGTCTCCGAAAGAGAATCAAGCATGTGTACAGGGGCATAAACGCAGCAGTGATAGGATTGGAGAGGTTCGGTGAGCAAATGAAGACCCTTTGAAGTCATATTGCATGGTACCCATTCCACGGGTTTCAACTACCCAGGTTTAAGGTATTCTTCCTTCAGCTAAAACATGCATGTGGAACCTAGGGTATGATCAACCATGTGATCGGGAGACGTGTTCAAATATGTCTCAGTTTTCGTACCCTGGTACTCGGGTGCAACATTCCAGACGCTTTACTAACACCCTCCCGACTTGGAGAGTCAGTCCCTTTAACCTCCTGTTTGGCCCAGTTTGCAATTTCTGCGGAAGATGAACAGGAATAGCGAGAACCAATGAGAGACTAGCTGGAAGGTGTCTGGACGGGCAAATTTAACTCTCATTTCCCACCAGGAAGAGGAATTAACCAAAGGCTCAGCATGCCGTGCCAGAACCAGATTAGGGCCTGAAGCCATCCTGCGGTGTTGCGGCCAGCTCAAAAGAAAGCGAGTTGAAGAAAGGAGCTCAGGGGCACTGTAATTCACAAACCTGCAGAGTTATAAATGACAGCTATCGTCCAAAAATATACTGAAGTAAGGCTGCCAAGAGGACTTGAAAGCGGGGCAGAATTGCAGGAAACCGATTTCAGGAGGCAGACTGGAATTGCATTGAAAGCATAGGAAAAGAGGCAGAACGTCCACCATGATGCACTTGGCCAAAAAGTGCGTATGCGTTTTTTCCTGAATATATTCAGGAAAAAACGCATACGCCCTTTTTGGCCAACCAAGCAAGCTTGCAAAGGAAATCTGCACTACAATGAAGTCTCACTTCCCCCCGGTCAAAAGGGCCATCTGAAAAAAGTGTAAAATCCAGAAAGGCAGGACAGGCCATGGAGAACTGGGAGCCTTGTTATGCTGATGGGCGGGATGTAAATTGCCAACAGACACTCGGGAGAAGTGTATGGTGTTTCCTGAAACATCTAAAAAACAAAGCAACAGAGCCTAGGGCACTTCCACTTATGGTCCTATAGCTTAGGGAAATTAAAATCAAAAATACACAGCCACCCCAATGTTTGGGACGCCTCTGTTTACAAGAACCTCGTTTACAGTACAAGTTCAACATCGCAGAAAGTGAAAAATGGATAAAGAAGTTGTGGTATTTACTTACAAAGCAATATCACTCAGCAATGAAATCTATGTCATCAGGCCCTTAGCAGCACAATGAGTGGATTCAGGTATGATGATTCTAACTGAAATAAGTCACACAGAAAAAGAAACATCATAAGATATCAGTAATACACGGAATGTAAACTTGGCTACACAGGAACTGAATTACAGAACAGAACAGGGTCTCAAATTTAGAAAACCAACTTATGCTTGCTTAAGGGTAAAGGTGAGTTGGGGTGCTGCATAAAACCAGAGATTGAAATGAGCACAGATAAAGTTCCTTAAGCCAAATATGGAATAGACAAGAGCTACTCCTTGCTCAACGAAATGGACTCAACCCCGCATATTAAACGCCTAAGAATGTACCTGACTAGTAAGTATCTTAAAACCTATGGATTGCTATGTCTCCGAAAGAGAATCAAGCATGTGTACAGGGGCATAAACGCAGCAGTGATAGGATTGGAGAGGTTCGGTGAGCAAATGAAGACCCTTTGAAGTCATATTGCATGGTACCCATTCCACGGGTTTCAACTACCCAGGTTTAAGGTATTCTTCCTTCAGCTAAAACATGCATGTGGAACCTAGAGTATGATCAACCATGTGATCGGGAGACGTGTTCAAATATGTCTCAGTTTTCGTACCCTGGTACTCGGGTGCAACATTCCAGACGCTTTACTAACACCCTCCCGACTTGGAGAGTCAGTCCCTTTAACCTCCTGTTTGGCCCAGTTTGCAATTTCTGCGGAAGATGAACAGGAATAGCGAGAACCAATGAGAGACTAGCTGGAGGTGTCTGGACGGGCAAATTTAACTCTCATTTCCCACCAGGAAGAGGAATTAACCAAAGGCTCAGCATGCCGTGCCGGAACCAGATTAGGGCCTGAAGCCATCCTGCGGTGTTGCGGCCAGCTCAAAAGAAAGCGAGTTGAAGAAAGGAGCTCAGGGGCACTGTAATTCACAAACCTGCAGAGTTATAAATGACAGCTATCGTCCAAAAATATACTGAAGTAAGGCTGCCAAGAGGACTTGAAAGCGGGGCAGAATTGCAGGAAACCGATTTCAGGAGGTAGACTGGAATTGCAGTGAAAGCATAGGAAAAGAGGCAGAACGTCCACAATGATGCACTTGGCCAAAAAGGGCGTATGCGTTTTTTCCTGAATATATTCAGGAAAAAACGCATACGCCCTTTTTGGCCAACCAAGCAAGCTTGCAAAGGAAATCTGCACTACAATGAAGTCTCACTTCCCCCCGGTCAAAAGGGCCATCTGAAAAAAGTGTAAAATCCAGAAAGGCAGGACAGGCCATGGAGAACTGGGAGCCTTGTTATGCTGATGGGCGGGATGTAAATTGCCAACAGACACTCGGGAGAAGTGTATGGTGTTTCCTGAAACATCTAAAAAACAAAGCAACAGAGCCTAGGGCACTTCCACTTATGGTCCTATAGCTTAGGGAAATTAAAATCAAAAAGACACAGCCACCCCAAAGTTTGGGACGCCTCTGTTTACAAGAACCTCGTTTACCGTACAAGTTCAACATCGCAGAAAGTGAAAAATGGATAAAGAAGTTGTGGTATTTACTTACAAAGCAATATCACTCAGCAATGAAATCTATGTCATCAGGCCCTTAGCAGCACAATGAGTGGATTCAGGTATGATGATTCTAACTGAAATAAGTCACACAGAAAAAGAAACATCATAAGATATCAGTAATACACGGAATGTAAACTTGGCTACACAGGAACTGAATTACAGAACAGAACAGGGTCTCAAATTTAGAAAACCAACTTATGCTTGCTTAAGGGGAAACGTGAGTTGGGGTGCTGCATAAAACCAGAGATTGAAATGAGCACAGATAAAGTTCCTTAAGCCAAATATGGAATAGACAAGAGCTACTCCTTGCTCAACGAAATGGACTCAACACCGCATATTAAATGCCTAAGAATGTACCTGACTAGTAAGTATCTTAAAACCTATGGATTGCTATGTCTCCGAAAGAGAATCAAGCATGTGTACAGGGGCATAAACGCAGCAGTGATAGGATTGGAGAGGTTCGGTGAGCAAATGAAGACCCTCTGAAGTCATATTGCATGGTACCCATTCCACGGGTTTCAACTACCCAGGTTTAAGGTATTCTTCCTTCAGCTAAAACATGCATGTGGAACCTAGAGTATGATCAACCATGTGATCGGGAGACGTGTTCAAATATGTCTCAGTTTTCGTACCCTGGTACTCGGGTGCAACATTCCAGACGCTTTACTAACACCCTCCCGACTTGGAGAGTCAGTCCCTTTAACCTCCTGTTTGGCCCAGTTTGCAATTTCTGCGGAAGATGAACAGGAATAGCGAGAACCAATGAGAGACTAGCTGGAGGTGTCTGGACGGGCAAATTTAACTCTCATTTCCCACCAGGAAGAGGAATTAACCAAAGGCTCAGCGTGCCGTGCCGGAACCAGATTAGGGCCTGAAGCCATCCTGCGGTGTTGCGGCCAGCTCAAAAGAAAGCGAGTTGAAGAAAGGAGCTCAGGGGCACTGTAATTCACAAACCTGCAGAGTTATAAATGACAGCTATCGTCCAAAAATATACTGAAGTAAGGCTGCCAAGAGGACTTGAAAGCGGGGCAGAATTGCAGGAAACCGATTTCAGGAGGCAGACTGGAATTGCATTGAAAGCATAGGAAAAGAGGCAGAACGTCCACCATGATGCACTTGGCCAAAAAGGGCGTATGCGTTTTTTCCTGAATATATTCAGGAAAAAACGCATACGCCCTTTTTGGCCAACCAAGCAAGCTTGCAAAGGAAATCTGCACTACAATGAAGTCTCACTTCCCCCCGGTCAAAAGGGCCATCTGAAAAAAGTGTAAAATCCAGAAAGACAGGACAGGCCATGGAGAACTGGGAGCTTTGTTATGCTGATGGGCGGGATGTAAATTGCCAACAGACACTCGGGAGAAGTGTATGGTGTTTCCTGAAACATCTAAAAAACAAAGCAACAGAGCCTAGGGCACTTCCACTTATGGTCCTATAGCTTAGGGAAATTAAAATCAAAAAGACACAGCCACCCCAAAGTTTGGGACGCCTCTGTTTACAAGAACCTCGTTTACAGTACAAGTTCAACATCGCAGAAAGTGAAAAATGGATAAAGAAGTTGTGGTATTTACTTACAAAGCAATATCACTCAGCAATGAAATCTATGTCATCAGGCCCTTAGCAGCACAATGAGTGGATTCAGGTATGATGATTCTAACTGAAATAAGTCACACAGAAAAAGAAACATCATAAGATATCAGTAATACACGGAATGTAAACTTGGCTACACAGGAACTGAATTACAGAACAGAACAGGGTCTCAAATTTAGAAAACCAACTTATGCTTGCTTAAGGGGAAAGGTGAGTTGGGGTGCTGCATAAAACCAGAGATTGAAATGAGCACAGATAAAGTTCCTTAAGCCAAATATGGAATAGACAAGAGCTACTCCTTGCTCAACGAAATGGACTCAACACCGCATATTAAATGCCTAAGAATGTACCTGACTAGTAAGTATCTTAAAACCTATGGATTGCTATGTCTCCGAAAGAGAATCAAGCATGTGTACAGGGGCATAAACGCAGCAGTGATAGGATTGGAGAGGTTCGGTGAGCAAATGAAGACCCTCTGAAGTCATATTTCATGGTACCCATTCCACGGGTTTCAACTACCCAGGTTTAAGGTATTCTTCCTTCAGCTAAATCATGCATGTGGAACCTAGAGTATGATCAACCATGTGATCGGGAGACGTGTTCAAATATGTCTCAGTTTTCGTACCCTGGTACTCGGGTGCAACATTCCAGACGCTTTACTAACACCCTCCCGACTTGGAGAGTCAGTCCCTTTAACCTCCTGTTTGGCCCAGTTTGCAATTTCTGCGGAAGATGAACAGGAATAGCGAGAACCAATGAGAGACTAGCTGGAGGTGTCTGGACGGGCAAATTTAACTCTCATTTCCCACCAGGAAGAGGAATTAACCAAAGGCTCAGCGTGCCGTGCCGGAACCAGATTAGGGCCTGAAGCCATCCTGCGGTGTTGCGGCCAGCTCAAAAGAAAGCGAGTTGAAGAAAGGAGCTCAGGGGCACTGTAATTCACAAACCTGCAGAGTTATAAATGACAGCTATCGTCCAAAAATATACTGAAGTAAGGCTGCCAAGAGGACTTGAAAGCGGGGCAGAATTGCAGGAAACCGATTTCAGGAGGCAGACTGGAATTGCATTGAAAGCATAGGAAAAGAGGCAGAACGTCCACCATGATGCACTTGGCCAAAAAGGGCGTATGCGTTTTTTCCTGAATATATTCAGGAAAAAACGCATACGCCCTTTTTGGCCAACCAAGCAAGCTTGCAAAGGAAATCTGCACTACAATGAAGTCTCACTTCCCCCCGGTCAAAAGGGCCATCTGAAAAAAGTGTAAAATCCAGAAAGACAGGACAGGCCATGGAGAACTGGGAGCCTTGTTATGCTGATGGGCGGGATGTAAATTGCCAACAGACACTCGGGAGAAGTGTATGGTGTTTCCTGAAACATCTAAAAAACAAAGCAACAGAGCCTAGGGCACTTCCACTTATGGTCCTATAGCTTAGGGAAATTAAAATCAAAAAGACACAGCCACCCCAAAGTTTGGGACGCCTCTGTTTACAAGAACCTCGTTTACCGTACAAGTTCAACATCGCAGAAAGTGAAAAATGGATAAAGAAGTTGTGGTATTTACTTACAAAGCAATATCACTCAGCAATGAAATCTATGTCATCAGGCCCTTAGCAGCACAATGAGTGGATTCAGGTATGATGATTCTAACTGAAATAAGTCACACAGAAAAAGAAACATCATAAGATATCAGTAATACACGGAATGTAAACTTGGCTACACAGGAACTGAATTACAGAACAGAACAGGGTCTCAAATTTAGAAAACCAACTTATGCTTGCTTAAGGGGAAAGGTGAGTTGGGGTGCTGCATAAAACCAGAGATTGAAATGAGCACAGATAAAGTTCCTTAAGCCAAATATGGAATAGACAAGAGCTACTCCTTGCTCAACGAAATGGACTCAACACCGCATATTAAACGCCTAAGAATGTACCTGACTAGTAAGTATCTTAAAACCTATGGATTGCTATGTCTCCGAAAGAGAATCAAGCATGTGTACAGGGGCATAAACGCAGCAGTGATAGGATTGGAGAGGTTCGGTGAGCAAATGAAGACCCTTTGAAGTCATATTGCATGGTACCCATTCCACGGGTTTCAACTACCCAGGTTTAAGGTATTCTTCCTTCAGCTAAAACATGCATGTGGAACCTAGAGTATGATCAACCATGTGATCGGGAGACGTGTTCAAATATGTCTCAGTTTTCGTACCCTGGTACTCGGGTGCAACATTCCAGACGCTTTACTAACACCCTCCCGACTTGGAGAGTCAGTCCCTTTAACCTCCTGTTTGGCCCAGTTTGCAATTTCTGCGGAAGATGAACAGGAATAGCGAGAACCAATGAGAGACTAGCTGGAGGTGTCTGGACGGGCAAATTTAACTCTCATTTCCCACCAGGAAGAGGAATTAACCAAAGGCTCAGCGTGCCGTGCCGGAACCAGATTAGGGCCTGAAGCCATCCTGCGGTGTTGCGGCCAGCTCAAAAGAAAGCGAGTTGAAGAAAGGAGCTCAGGGGCACTGTAATTCACAAACCTGCAGAGTTATAAATGACAGCTATCGTCCAAAAATATACTGAAGTAAGGCTGCCAAGAGGACTTGAAAGCGGGGCAGAATTGCAGGAAACCGATTTCAGGAGGTAGACTGGAATTGCATTGAAAGCATAGGAAAAGAGGCAGAACGTCCACAATGATGCACTTGGCCAAAAAGGGCGTATGCGTTTTTTCCTGAATATATTCAGGAAAAAACGCATACGCCCTTTTTGGCCAACCAAGCAAGCTTGCAAAGGAAATCTGCACTACAATGAAGTCTCACTTCCCCCCGGTCAAAAGGGCCATCTGAAAAAAGTGTAAAATCCAGAAAGGCAGGACAGGCCATGGAGAACTGGGAGCCTTGTTATGCTGATGGGCGGGATGTAAATTGCCAACAGACACTCGGGAGAAGTGTATGGTGTTTCCTGAAACATCTAAAAAACAAAGCAACAGAGCCTAGGGCACTTCCACTTATGGTCCTATAGCTTAGGGAAATTAAAATCAAAAAGACACAGCCACCCCAAAGTTTGGGACGCCTCTGTTTACAAGAACCTCGTTTACAGTACAAGTTCAACATCGCAGAAAGTGAAAAATGGATAAAGAAGTTGTGGTATTTACTTACAAAACAATATCTCTCAGCAATGAAATCTATGTCATCAGGCCCTTAGCAGCACAATGAGTGGATTCAGGTATGATGATTCTAACTGAAATAAGTCACACAGAAAAAGAAACATCATAAGATATCAGTAATACACGGAATGTAAACTTGGCTACACAGGAACTGAATTACAGAACAGAACAGGGTCTCAAATTTAGAAAACCAACTTATGCTTGCTTAAGGGGAAAGGTGAGTTGGGGTGCTGCATAAAACCAGAGATTGAAATGAGCACAGATAAAGTTCCTTAAGCCAAATATGGAATAGACAAGAGCTACTCCTTGCTCAACGAAATGGACTCAACACCGCATATTAAATGCCTAAGAATGTACCTGACTAGTAAGTATCTTAAAACCTATGGATTGCTATGTCTCCGAAAGAGAATCAAGCATGTGTACAGGGGCATAAACGCAGCAGTGATAGGATTGGAGAGGTTCGGTGAGCAAATGAAGACCCTTTGAAGTCATATTGCATGGTACCCATTCCACGGGTTTCAACTACCCAGGTTTAAGGTATTCTTCCTTCAGCTAAAACATGCATGTGGAACCTAGAGTATGATCAACCATGTGATCGGGAGACGTGTTCAAATATGTCTCAGTTTTCGTACCCTGGTACTCGGGTGCAACATTCCAGACGCTTTACTAACACCCTCCCGACTTGGAGAGTCAGTCCCTTTAACCTCCTGTTTGGCCCAGTTTGCAATTTCTGCGGAAGATGAACAGGAATAGCGAGAACCAATGAGAGACTAGCTGGAGGTGTCTGGACGGGCAAATTTAACTCTCATTTCCCACCAGGAAGAGGAATTAACCAAAGGCTCAGCGTGCCGTGCCGGAACCAGATTAGGGCCTGAAGCCATCCTGCGGTGTTGCGGCCAGCTCAAAAGAAAGCGAGTTGAAGAAAGGAGCTCAGGGGCACTGTAATTCACAAACCTGCAGAGTTATAAATGACAGCTATCGTCCAAAAATATACTGAAGTAAGGCTGCCAAGAGGACTTGAAAGCGGGGCAGAATTGCAGGAAACCGATTTCAGGAGGTAGACTGGAATTGCATTGAAAGCATAGGAAAAGAGGCAGAACGTCCACAATGATGCACTTGGCCAAAAAGGGCGTATGCGTTTTTTCCTGAATATATTCAGGAAAAAACGCATACGCCCTTTTTGGCCAACCAAGCAAGCTTGCAAAGGAAATCTGCACTACAATGAAGTCTCACTTCCCCCCGGTCAAAAGGGCCATCTGAAAAAAGTGTAAAATCCAGAAAGGCAGGACAGGCCATGGAGAACTGGGAGCCTTGTTATGCTGATGGGCGGGATGTAAATTGCCAACAGACACTCGGGAGAAGTGTATGGTGTTTCCTGAAACATCTAAAAAACAAAGCAACAGAGCCTAGGGCACTTCCACTTATGGTCCTATAGCTTAGGGAAATTAAAATCAAAAAGACACAGCCACCCCAAAGTTTGGGACGCCTCTGTTTACAAGAACCTCGTTTACCGTACAAGTTCAACATCGCAGAAAGTGAAAAATGGATAAAGAAGTTGTGGTATTTACTTACAAAGCAATATCACTCAGCAATGAAATCTATGTCATCAGGCCCTTAGCAGCACAATGAGTGGATTCAGGTATGATGATTCTAACTGAAATAAGTCACACAGAAAAAGAAACATCATAAGATATCAGTAATACACGGAATGTAAACTTGGCTACACAGGAACTGAATTACAGAACAGAACAGGGTCTCAAATTTAGAAAACCAACTTATGCTTGCTTAAGGGGAAAGGTGAGTTGGGGTGCTGCATAAAACCAGAGATTGAAATGAGCACAGATAAAGTTCCTTAAGCCAAATATGGAATAGACAAGAGCTACTCCTTGCTCAACGAAATGGACTCAACACCGCATATTAAATGCCTAAGAATGTACCTGACTAGTAAGTATCTTAAAACCTATGGATTGCTATGTCTCCGAAAGAGAATCAAGCATGTGTACAGGGGCATAAACGCAGCAGTGATAGGATTGGAGAGGTTCGGTGAGCAAATGAAGACCCTCTGAAGTCATATTGCATGGTACCCATTCCACGGGTTTCAACTACCCAGGTTTAAGGTATTCTTCCTTCAGCTAAAACATGCATGTGGAACCTAGAGTATGATCAACCATGTGATCGGGAGACGTGTTCAAATATGTCTCAGTTTTCGTACCCTGGTACTCGGGTGCAACATTCCAGACGCTTTACTAACACCCTCCCGACTTGGAGAGTCAGTCCCTTTAACCTCCTGTTTGGCCCAGTTTGCAATTTCTGCGGAAGATGAACAGGAATAGCGAGAACCAATGAGAGACTAGCTGGAAGGTGTCTGGACGGGCAAATTTAACTCTCATTTCCCACCAGGAAGAGGAATTAACCAAAGGCTCAGCATGCCGTGCCGGAACCAGATTAGGGCCTGAAGCCATCCTGCGGTGTTGCGGCCAGCTCAAAAGAAAGCGAGTTGAAGAAAGGAGCTCAGGGGCACTGTAATTCACAAACCTGCAGAGTTATAAATGACAGCTATCGTCCAAAAATATACTGAAGTAAGGCTGCCAAGAGGACTTGAAAGCGGGGCAGAATTGCAGGAAACCGATTTCAGGAGGCAGACTGGAATTGCATTGAAAGCATAGGAAAAGAGGCAGAACGTCCACCATGATGCACTTGGCCAAAAAGTGCGTATGCGTTTTTTCCTGAATATATTCAGGAAAAAACGCATACGCCCTTTTTGGCCAACCAAGCAAGCTTGCAAAGGAAATCTGCACTACAATGAAGTCTCACTTCCCCCCGGTCAAAAGGGCCATCTGAAAAAAGTGTAAAATCCAGAAAGGCAGGACAGGCCATGGAGAACTGGGAGCCTTGTTATGCTGATGGGCGGGATGTAAATTGCCAACAGACACTCGGGAGAAGTGTATGGTGTTTCCTGAAACATCTAAAAAACAAAGCAACAGAGCCTAGGGCACTTCCACTTATGGTCCTATAGCTTAGGGAAATTAAAATCAAAAAGACACAGCCACCCCAAAGTTTGGGACGCCTCTGTTTACAAGAACCTCGTTTACCGTACAAGTTCAACATCGCAGAAAGTGAAAAATGGATAAAGAAGTTGTGGTATTTACTTACAAAGCAATATCACTCAGCAATGAAATCTATGTCATCAGGCCCTTAGCAGCACAATGAGTGGATTCAGGTATGATGATTCTAACTGAAATAAGTCACACAGAAAAAGAAACATCATAAGATATCAGTAATACACGGAATGTAAACTTGGCTACACAGGAACTGAATTACAGAACAGAACAGGGTCTCAAATTTAGAAAACCAACTTATGCTTGCTTAAGGGTAAAGGTGAGTTGGGGTGCTGCATAAAACCAGAGATTGAAATGAGCACAGATAAAGTTCCTTAAGCCAAATATGGAATAGACAAGAGCTACTCCTTGCTCAACGAAATGGACTCAACACCGCATATTAAATGCCTAAGAATGTACCTGACTAGTAAGTATCTTAAAACCTATGGATTGCTATGTCTCCGAAAGAGAATCAAGCATGTGTACAGGGGCATAAACGCAGCAGTGATAGGATTGGAGAGGTTCGGTGAGCAAATGAAGACCCTTTGAAGTCATATTGCATGGTACCCATTCCACGGGTTTCAACTACCCAGGTTTAAGGTATTCTTCCTTCAGCTAAAACATGCATGTGGAACCTAGAGTATGATCAACCATGTGATCGGGAGACGTGTTCAAATATGTCTCAGTTTTCGTACCCTGGTACTCGGGTGCAACATTCCAGACGCTTTACTAACACCCTCCCGACTTGGAGAGTCAGTCCCTTTAACCTCCTGTTTGGCCCAGTTTGCAATTTCTGCGGAAGATGAACAGGAATAGCGAGAACCAATGAGAGACTAGCTGGAGGTGTCTGGACGGGCAAATTTAACTCTCATTTCCCACCAGGAAGAGGAATTAACCAAAGGCTCAGCGTGCCGTGCCGGAACCAGATTAGGGCCTGAAGCCATCCTGCGGTGTTGCGGCCAGCTCAAAAGAAAGCGAGTTGAAGAAAGGAGCTCAGGGGCACTGTAATTCACAAACCTGCAGAGTTATAAATGACAGCTATCGTCCAAAAATATACTGAAGTAAGGCTGCCAAGAGGACTTGAAAGCGGGGCAGAATTGCAGGAAACCGATTTCAGGAGGCAGACTGGAATTGCATTGAAAGCATAGGAAAAGAGGCAGAACGTCCACCATGATGCACTTGGCCAAAAAGGGCGTATGTGTTTTTTCCTGAATATATTCAGGAAAAAACGCATACGCCCTTTTTGGCCAACCAAGCAAGCTTGCAAAGGAAATCTGCACTACAATGAAGTCTCACTTCCCCCCGGTCAAAAGGGCCATCTGAAAAAAGTGTAAAATCCAGAAAGACAGGACAGGCCATGGAGAACTGGGAGCTTTGTTATGCTGATGGGCGGGATGTAAATTGCCAACAGACACTCGGGAGAAGTGTATGGTGTTTCCTGAAACATCTAAAAAACAAAGCAACAGAGCCTAGGGCACTTCCACTTATGGTCCTATAGCTTAGGGAAATTAAAATCAAAAAGACACAGCCACCCCAAAGTTTGGGACGCCTCTGTTTACAAGAACCTCGTTTACAGTACAAGTTCAACATCGCAGAAAGTGAAAAATGGATAAAGAAGTTGTGGTATTTACTTACAAAGCAATATCACTCAGCAATGAAATCTATGTCATCAGGCCCTTAGCAGCACAATGAGTGGATTCAGGTATGATGATTCTAACTGAAATAAGTCACACAGAAAAAGAAACATCATAAGATATCAGTAATACACGGAATGTAAACTTGGCTACACAGGAACTGAATTACAGAACAGAACAGGGTCTCAAATTTAGAAAACCAACTTATGCTTGCTTAAGGGGAAAGGTGAGTTGGGGTGCTGCATAAAACCAGAGATTGAAATGAGCACAGATAAAGTTCCTTAAGCCAAATATGGAATAGACAAGAGCTACTCCTTGCTCAACGAAATGGACTCAACACCGCATATTAAATGCCTAAGAATGTACCTGACTAGTAAGTATCTTAAAACCTATGGATTGCTATGTCTCCGAAAGAGAATCAAGCATGTGTACAGGGGCATAAACGCAGCAGTGATAGGATTGGAGAGGTTCGGTGAGCAAATGAAGACCCTCTGAAGTCATATTTCATGGTACCCATTCCACGGGTTTCAACTACCCAGGTTTAAGGTATTCTTCCTTCAGCTAAATCATGCATGTGGAACCTAGAGTATGATCAACCATGTGATCGGGAGACGTGTTCAAATATGTCTCAGTTTTCGTACCCTGGTACTCAGGTGCAACATTCCAGACGCTTTACTAACACCCTCCCGACTTGGAGAGTCAGTCCCTTTAACCTCCTGTTTGGCCCAGTTTGCAATTTCTGCGGAAGATGAACAGGAATAGCGAGAACCAATGAGAGACTAGCTGGAGGTGTCTGGACGGGCAAATTTAACTCTCATTTCCCACCAGGAAGAGGAATTAACCAAAGGCTCAGCGTGCCGTGCCGGAACCAGATTAGGGCCTGAAGCCATCCTGTGGTGTTGCGGCCAGCTCAAAAGAAAGCGAGTTGAAGAAAGGAGCTCAGGGGCACTGTAATTCACAAACCTGCAGAGTTATAAATGACAGCTATCGTCCAAAAATATACTGAAGTAAGGCTGCCAAGAGGACTTGAAAGCGGGGCAGAATTGCAGGAAACCGATTTCAGGAGGCAGACTGGAATTGCATTGAAAGCATAGGAAAAGAGGCAGAACGTCCACCATGATGCACTTGGCCAAAAAGGGCGTATGCGTTTTTTCCTGAATATATTCAGGAAAAAACGCATACGCCCTTTTTGGCCAACCAAGCAAGCTTGCAAAGGAAATCTGCACTACAATGAAGTCTCACTTCCCCCCGGTCAAAAGGGCCATCTGAAAAAAGTGTAAAATCCAGAAAGACAGGACAGGCCATGGAGAACTGGGAGCCTTGTTATGCTGATGGGCGGGATGTAAATTGCCAACAGACACTCGGGAGAAGTGTATGGTGTTTCCTGAAACATCTAAAAAACAAAGCAACAGAGCCTAGGGCACTTCCACTTATGGTCCTATAGCTTAGGGAAATTAAAATCAAAAAGACACAGCCACCCCAAAGTTTGGGACGCCTCTGTTTACAAGAACCTCGTTTACCGTACAAGTTCAACATCGCAGAAAGTGAAAAATGGATAAAGAAGTTGTGGTATTTACTTACAAAGCAATATCACTCAGCAATGAAATCTATGTCATCAGGCCCTTAGCAGCACAATGAGTGGATTCAGGTATGATGATTCTAACTGAAATAAGTCACACAGAAAAAGAAACATCATAAGATATCAGTAATACACGGAATGTAAACTTGGCTACACAGGAACTGAATTACAGAACAGAACAGGGTCTCAAATTTAGAAAACCAACTTATGCTTGCTTAAGGGGAAAGGTGAGTTGGGGTGCTGCATAAAACCAGAGATTGAAATGAGCACAGATAAAGTTCCTTAAGCCAAATATGGAATAGACAAGAGCTACTCCTTGCTCAACGAAATGGACTCAACACCGCATATTAAACGCCTAAGAATGTACCTGACTAGTAAGTATCTTAAAACCTATGGATTACTATGTCTCCGAAAGAGAATCAAGCATGTGTACAGGGGCATAAACGCAGCAGTGATAGGATTGGAGAGGTTCGGTGAGCAAATGAAGACCCTTTGAAGTCATATTGCATGGTACCCATTCCACGGGTTTCAACTACCCAGGTTTAAGGTATTCTTCCTTCAGCTAAAACATGCATGTGGAACCTAGAGTATGATCAACCATGTGATCGGGAGACGTGTTCAAATATGTCTCAGTTTTCGTACCCTGGTACTCGGGTGCAACATTCCAGACGCTTTACTAACACCCTCCCGACTTGGAGAGTCAGTCCCTTTAACCTCCTGTTTGGCCCAGTTTGCAATTTCTGCGGAAGATGAACAGGAATAGCGAGAACCAATGAGAGACTAGCTGGAGGTGTCTGGACGGGCAAATTTAACTCTCATTTCCCACCAGGAAGAGGAATTAACCAAAGGCTCAGCGTGCCGTGCCGGAACCAGATTAGGGCCTGAAGCCATCCTGCGGTGTTGCGGCCAGCTCAAAAGAAAGCGAGTTGAAGAAAGGAGCTCAGGGGCACTGTAATTCACAAACCTGCAGAGTTATAAATGACAGCTATCGTCCAAAAATATACTGAAGTAAGGCTGCCAAGAGGACTTGAAAGCGGGGCAGAATTGCAGGAAACCGATTTCAGGAGGTAGACTGGAATTGCATTGAAAGCATAGGAAAAGAGGCAGAACGTCCACAATGATGCACTTGGCCAAAAAGGGCGTATGCGTTTTTTCCTGAATATATTCAGGAAAAAACGCATACGCCCTTTTTGGCCAACCAAGCAAGCTTGCAAAGGAAATCTGCACTACAATGAAGTCTCACTTCCCCCCGGTCAAAAGGGCCATCTGAAAAAAGTGTAAAATCCAGAAAGGCAGGACAGGCCATGGAGAACTGGGAGCCTTGTTATGCTGATGGGCGGGATGTAAATTGCCAACAGACACTCGGGAGAAGTGTATGGTGTTTCCTGAAACATCTAAAAAACAAAGCAACAGAGCCTAGGGCACTTCCACTTATGGTCCTATAGCTTAGGGAAATTAAAATCAAAAAGACACAGCCACCCCAAAGTTTGGGACGCCTCTGTTTACAAGAACCTCGTTTACCGTACAAGTTCAACATCGCAGAAAGTGAAAAATGGATAAAGAAGTTGTGGTATTTACTTACAAAGCAATATCACTCAGCAATGAAATCTATGTCATCAGGCCCTTAGCAGCACAATGAGTGGATTCAGGTATGATGATTCTAACTGAAATAAGTCACACAGAAAAAGAAACATCATAAGATATCAGTAATACACGGAATGTAAACTTGGCTACACAGGAACTGAATTACAGAACAGAACAGGGTCTCAAATTTAGAAAACCAACTTATGCTTTCTTAAGGGGAAAGGTGAGTTGGGGTGCTGCATAAAACCAGAGATTGAAATGAGCACAGATAAAGTTCCTTAAGCCAAATATGGAATAGACAAGAGCTACTCCTTGCTCAACGAAATGGACTCAACACCGCATATTAAACGCCTAAGAATGTACCTGACTAGTAAGTATCTTAAAACCTATGGATTGCTATGTCTCTGAAAGAGAATCAAGCATGTGTACAGGGGCATAAACGCAGCAGTGATAGGATTGGAGAGGTTCGGTGAGCAAATGAAGACCCTTTGAAGTCATATTGCATGGTACCCATTCCACGGGTTTCAACTACCCAGGTTTAAGGTATTCTTCCTTCAGCTAAAACATGCATGTGGAACCTAGAGTATGATCAACCATGTGATCGGGAGACGTGTTCAAATATGTCTCAGTTTTCGTACCCTGGTACTCGGGTGCAACATTCCAGACGCTTTACTAACACCCTCCCGACTTGGAGAGTCAGTCCCTTTAACCTCCTGTTTGGCCCAGTTTGCAATTTCTGCGGAAGATGAACAGGAATAGCGAGAACCAATGAGAGACTAGCTGGAGGTGTCTGGACGGGCAAATTTAACTCTCATTTCCCACCAGGAAGAGGAATTAACCAAAGGCTCAGCGTGCCGTGCCGGAACCAGATTAGGGCCTGAAGCCATCCTGCGGTGTTGCGGCCAGCTCAAAAGAAAGCGAGTTGAAGAAAGGAGCTCAGGGGCACTGTAATTCACAAACCTGCAGAGTTATAAATGACAGCTATCGTCCAAAAATATACTGAAGTAAGGCTGCCAAGAGGACTTGAAAGCGGGGCAGAATTGCAGGAAACCGATTTCAGGAGGCAGACTGGAATTGCATTGAAAGCATAGGAAAAGAGGCAGAACGTCCACCATGATGCACTTGGCCAAAAAGTGCGTATGCGTTTTTTCCTGAATATATTCAGGAAAAAACGCATACGCCCTTTTTGGCCAACCAAGCAAGCTTGCAAAGGAAATCTGCACTACAATGAAGTCTCACTTCCCCCCGGTCAAAAGGGCCATCTGAAAAAAGTGTAAAATCCAGAAAGGCAGGACAGGCCATCGAGAACTGGGAGCCTTGTTGTGCTGATGGGCGGGATGTAAATTGCCAACAGACACTCGGGAGAAGTGTATGGTGTTTCCTGAAACATCTAAAAAACAAAGCAACAGAGCCTAGGGCACTTCCACTTATGGTCCTATAGCTTAGGGAAATTAAAATCAAAAAGACACAGCCACCCCAAAGTTTGGGACGCCTCTGTTTACAAGAACCTCGTTTACCGTACAAGTTCAACATCGCAGAAAGTGAAAAATGGATAAAGAAGTTGTGGTATTTACTTACAAAGCAATATCACTCAGCAATGAAATCTATGTCATCAGGCCCTTAGCAGCACAATGAGTGGATTCAGGTATGATGATTCTAACTGAAATAAGTCACACAGAAAAAGAAACATCATAAGATATCAGTAATACACGGAATGTAAACTTGGCTACACAGGAACTGAATTACAGAACAGAACAGGGTCTCAAATTTAGAAAACCAACTTATGCTTGCTTAAGGGTAAAGGTGAGTTGGGGTGCTGCATAAAACCAGAGATTGAAATGAGCACAGATAAAGTTCCTTAAGCCAAATATGGAATAGACAAGAGCTACTCCTTGCTCAACGAAATGGACTCAACACCGCATATTAAATGCCTAAGAATGTACCTGACTAGTAAGTATCTTAAAACCTATGGATTGCTATGTCTCCGAAAGAGAATCAAGCATGTGTACAGGGGCATAAACGCAGCAGTGATAGGATTGGAGAGGTTCGGTGAGCAAATGAAGACCCTTTGAAGTCATATTGCATGGTACCCATTCCACGGGTTTCAACTACCCAGGTTTAAGGTATTCTTCCTTCAGCTAAAACATGCATGTGGAACCTAGAGTATGATCAACCATGTGATCGGGAGACGTGTTCAAATATGTCTCAGTTTTCGTACCCTGGTACTCGGGTGCAACATTCCAGACGCTTTACTAACACCCTCCCGACTTGGAGAGTCAGTCCCTTTAACCTCCTGTTTGGCCCAGTTTGCAATTTCTGCGGAAGATGAACAGGAATAGCGAGAACCAATGAGAGACTAGCTGGAAGGTGTCTGGACGGGCAAATTTAACTCTCATTTCCCACCAGGAAGAGGAATTAACCAAAGGCTCAGCATGCCGTGCCGGAACCAGATTAGGGCCTGAAGCCATCCTGCGGTGTTGCGGCCAGCTCAAAAGAAAGCGAGTTGAAGAAAGGAGCTCAGGGGCACTGTAATTCACAAACCTGCAGAGTTATAAATGACAGCTATCGTCCAAAAATATACTGAAGTAAGGCTGCCAAGAGGACTTGAAAGCGGGGCAGAATTGCAGGAAACCGATTTCAGGAGGCAGACTGGAATTGCATTGAAAGCATAGGAAAAGAGGCAGAACGTCCACCATGATGCACTTGGCCAAAAAGTGCGTATGCGTTTTTTCCTGAATATATTCAGGAAAAAACGCATACGCCCTTTTTGGCCAACCAAGCAAGCTTGCAAAGGAAATCTGCACTACAATGAAGTCTCACTTCCCCCCGGTCAAAAGGGCCATCTGAAAAAAGTGTAAAATCCAGAAAGGCAGGACAGGCCATGGAGAACTGGGAGCCTTGTTATGCTGATGGGCGGGATGTAAATTGCCAACAGACACTCGGGAGAAGTGTATGGTGTTTCCTGAAACATCTAAAAAACAAAGCAACAGAGCCTAGGGCACTTCCACTTATGGTCCTATAGCTTAGGGAAATTAAAATCAAAAAGACACAGCCACCCCAAAGTTTGGGACGCCTCTGTTTACAAGAACCTCGTTTACCGTACAAGTTCAACATCGCAGAAAGTGAAAAATGGATAAAGAAGTTGTGGTATTTACTTACAAAGCAATATCACTCAGCAATGAAATCTATGTCATCAGGCCCTTAGCAGCACAATGAGTGGATTCAGGTATGATGATTCTAACTGAAATAAGTCACACAGAAAAAGAAACATCATAAGATATCAGTAATACACGGAATGTAAACTTGGCTACACAGGAACTGAATTACAGAACAGAACAGGGTCTCAAATTTAGAAAACCAACTTATGCTTGCTTAAGGGTAAAGGTGAGTTGGGGTGCTGCATAAAACCAGAGATTGAAATGAGCACAGATAAAGTTCCTTAAGCCAAATATGGAATAGACAAGAGCTACTCCTTGCTCAACGAAATGGACTCAACACCGCATATTAAATGCCTAAGAATGTACCTGACTAGTAAGTATCTTAAAACCTATGGATTGCTATGTCTCTGAAAGAGAATCAAGCATGTGTACAGGGGCATAAACGCAGCAGTGATAGGATTGGAGAGGTTCGGTGAGCAAATGAAGACCCTTTGAAGTCATATTGCATGGTACCCATTCCACGGGTTTCAACTACCCAGGTTTAAGGTATTCTTCCTTCAGCTAAAACATGCATGTGGAACCTAGAGTATGATCAACCATGTGATCGGGAGACGTGTTCAAATATGTCTCAGTTTTCGTACCCTGGTACTCGGGTGCAACATTCCAGACGCTTTACTAACACCCTCCCGACTTGGAGAGTCAGTCCCTTTAACCTCCTGTTTGGCCCAGTTTGCAATTTCTGCGGAAGATGAACAGGAATAGCGAGAACCAATGAGAGACTAGCTGGAAGGTGTCTGGACGGGCAAATTTAACTCTCATTTCCCACCAGGAAGAGGAATTAACCAAAGGCTCAGCATGCCGTGCCGGAACCAGATTAGGGCCTGAAGCCATCCTGCGGTGTTGCGGCCAGCTCAAAAGAAAGCGAGTTGAAGAAAGGAGCTCAGGGGCACTGTAATTCACAAACCTGCAGAGTTATAAATGACAGCTATCGTCCAAAAATATACTGAAGTAAGGCTGCCAAGAGGACTTGAAAGCGGGGCAGAATTGCAGGAAACCGATTTCAGGAGGCAGACTGGAATTGCATTGAAAGCATAGGAAAAGAGGCAGAACGTCCACCATGATGCACTTGGCCAAAAAGGGCGTATGCGTTTTTTCCTGAATATATTCAGGAAAAAACGCATACGCCCTTTTTGGCCAACCAAGCAAGCTTGCAAAGGAAATCTGCACTACAATGAAGTCTCACTTCCCCCCGGTCAAAAGGGCCATCTGAAAAAAGTGTAAAATCCAGAAAGGCAGGACAGGCCATCGAGAACTGGGAGCCTTGTTATGCTGATGGGCGGGATGTAAATTGCCAACAGACACTCGGGAGAAGTGTATGGTGTTTCCTGAAACATCTAAAAAACAAAGCAACAGAGCCTAGGGCACTTCCACTTATGGTCCTATAGCTTAGGGAAATTAAAATCAAAAAGACACAGCCACCCCAAAGTTTGGGACGCCTCTGTTTACAAGAACCTCGTTTACCGTACAAGTTCAACATCGCAGAAAGTGAAAAATGGATAAAGAAGTTGTGGTATTTACTTACAAAGCAATATCACTCAGCAATGAAATCTATGTCATCAGGCCCTTAGCAGCACAATGAGTGGCTTCAGGTATGATGATTCTAACTGAAATAAGTCACACAGAAAAAGAAACATCATAAGATATCAGTAATACACGGAATGTAAACTTGGCTACACAGGAACTGAATTACAGAACAGAACAGGGTCTCAAATTTAGAAAACCAACTTATGCTTGCTTAAGGGGAAAGGTGAGTTGGGGTGCTGCATAAAACCAGAGATTGAAATGAGCACAGATAAAGTTCCTTAAGCCAAATATGGAATAGACAAGAGCTACTCCTTGCTCAACGAAATGGACTCAACACCGCATATTAAATGCCTAAGAATGTACCTGACTAGTAAGTATCTTAAAACCTATGGATTGCTATGTCTCTGAAAGAGAATCAAGCATGTGTACAGGGGCATAAACGCAGCAGTGATAGGATTGGAGAGGTTCGGTGAGCAAATGAAGACCCTTTGAAGTCATATTGCATGGTACCCATTCCACGGGTTTCAACTACCCAGGTTTAAGGTATTCTTCCTTCAGCTAAAACATGCATGTGGAACCTAGAGTATGATCAACCATGTGATCGGGAGACGTGTTCAAATATGTCTCAGTTTTCGTACCCTGGTACTCGGGTGCAACATTCCAGACGCTTTACTAACACCCTCCCGACTTGGAGAGTCAGTCCCTTTAACCTCCTGTTTGGCCCAGTTTGCAATTTCTGCGGAAGATGAACAGGAATAGCGAGAACCAATGAGAGACTAGCTGGAAGGTGTCTGGACGGGCAAATTTAACTCTCATTTCCCACCAGGAAGAGGAATTAACCAAAGGCTCAGCATGCCGTGCCGGAACCAGATTAGGGCCTGAAGCCATCCTGCGGTGTTGCGGCCAGCTCAAAAGAAAGCGAGTTGAAGAAAGGAGCTCAGGGGCACTGTAATTCACAAACCTGCAGAGTTATAAATGACAGCTATCGTCCAAAAATATACTGAAGTAAGGCTGCCAAGAGGACTTGAAAGCGGGGCAGAATTGCAGGAAACCGATTTCAGGAGGCAGACTGGAATTGCATTGAAAGCATAGGAAAAGAGGCAGAACGTCCACCATGATGCACTTGGCCAAAAAGGGCGTATGCGTTTTTTCCTGAATATATTCAGGAAAAAACGCATACGCCCTTTTTGGCCAACCAAGCAAGCTTGCAAAGGAAATCTGCACTACAATGAAGTCTCACTTCCCCCCGGTCAAAAGGGCCATCTGAAAAAAGTGTAAAATCCAGAAAGGCAGGACAGGCCATCGAGAACTGGGAGCCTTGTTATGCTGATGGGCGGGATGTAAATTGCCAACAGACACTCGGGAGAAGTGTATGGTGTTTCCTGAAACATCTAAAAAACAAAGCAACAGAGCCTAGGGCACTTCCACTTATGGTCCTATAGCTTAGGGAAATTAAAATCAAAAAGACACAGCCACCCCAAAGTTTGGGACGCCTCTGTTTACAAGAACCTCGTTTACCGTACAAGTTCAACATCGCAGAAAGTGAAAAATGGATAAAGAAGTTGTGGTATTTACTTACAAAGCAATATCACTCAGCAATGAAATCTATGTCATCAGGCCCTTAGCAGCACAATGAGTGGCTTCAGGTATGATGATTCTAACTGAAATAAGTCACACAGAAAAAGAAACATCATAAGATATCAGTAATACACGGAATGTAAACTTGGCTACACAGGAACTGAATTACAGAACAGAACAGGGTCTCAAATTTAGAAAACCAACTTATGCTTGCTTAAGGGGAAAGGTGAGTTGGGGTGCTGCATAAAACCAGAGATTGAAATGAGCACAGATAAAGTTCCTTAAGCCAAATATGGAATAGACAAGAGCTACTCCTTGCTCAACGAAATGGACTCAACACCGCATATTAAATGCCTAAGAATGTACCTGACTAGTAAGTATCTTAAAACCTATGGATTGCTATGTCTCCGAAAGAGAATCAAGCATGTGTACAGGGGCATAAACGCAGCAGTGATAGGATTGGAGAGGTTCGGTGAGCAAATGAAGACCCTCTGAAGTCATATTGCATGGTACCCATTCCACGGGTTTCAACTACCCAGGTTTAAGGTATTCTTCCTTCAGCTAAAACATGCATGTGGAACCTAGAGTATGATCAACCATGTGATCGGGAGACGTGTTCAAATATGTCTCAGTTTTCGTACCCTGGTACTCGGGTGCAACATTCCAGACGCTTTACTAACACCCTCCCGACTTGGAGAGTCAGTCCCTTTAACCTCCTGTTTGGCCCAGTTTGCAATTTCTGCGGAAGATGAACAGGAATAGCGAGAACCAATGAGAGACTAGCTGGAGGTGTCTGGACGGGCAAATTTAACTCTCATTTCCCACCAGGAAGAGGAATTAACCAAAGGCTCAGCGTGCCGTGCCGGAACCAGATTAGGGCCTGAAGCCATCCTGCGGTATTGCGGCCAGCTCAAAAGAAAGCGAGTTGAAGAAAGGAGCTCAGGGGCACTGTAATTCACAAACCTGCAGAGTTATAAATGACAGCTATCGTCCAAAAATATACTGAAGTAAGGCTGCCAAGAGGACTTGAAAGCGGGGCAGAATTGCAGGAAACCGATTTCAGGAGGTAGACTGGAATTGCATTGAAAGCATAGGAAAAGAGGCAGAACGTCCACAATGATGCACTTGGCCAAAAAGGGCGTATGCGTTTTTTCCTGAATATATTCAGGAAAAAACGCATACGCCCTTTTTGGCCAACCAAGCAAGCTTGCAAAGGAAATCTGCACTACAATGAAGTCTCACTTCCCCCCGGTCAAAAGGGCCATCTGAAAAAAGTGTAAAATCCAGAAAGGCAGGACAGGCCATGGAGAACTGGGAGCCTTGTTATGCTGATGGGCGGGATGTAAATTGCCAACAGACACTCGGGAGAAGTGTATGGTGTTTCCTGAAACATCTAAAAAACAAAGCAACAGAGCCTAGGGCACTTCCACTTATGGTCCTATAGTTTAGGGAAATTAAAATCAAAAAGACACAGCCACCCCAAAGTTTGGGACGCCTCTGTTTACAAGAACCTCGTTTACAGTACAAGTTCAACATCGCAGAAAGTGAAAAATGGATAAAGAAGTTGTGGTATTTACTTACAAAGCAATATCACTCAGCAATGAAATCTATGTCATCAGGCCCTTAGCAGCACAATGAGTGGATTCAGGTATGATGATTCTAACTGAAATAAGTCACACAGAAAAAGAAACATCATAAGATATCAGTAATACACGGAATGTAAACTTGGCTACACAGGAACTGAATTACAGAACAGAACAGGGTCTCAAATTTAGAAAACCAACTTATGCTTGCTTAAGGGGAAAGGTGAGTTGGGGTGCTGCATAAAACCAGAGATTGAAATGAGCACAGATAAAGTTCCTTAAGCCAAATATGGAATAGACAAGAGCTACTCCTTGCTCAACGAAATGGACTCAACACCGCATATTAAACGCCTAAGAATGTACCTGACTAGTAAGTATCTTAAAACCTATGGATTGCTATGTCTCCGAAAGAGAATCAAGCATGTGTACAGGGGCATAAACGCAGCAGTGATAGGATTGGAGAGGTTCGGTGAGCAAATGAAGACCCTTTGAAGTCATATTGCATGGTACCCATTCCACGGGTTTCAACTACCCAGGTTTAAGGTATTCTTCCTTCAGCTAAAACATGCATGTGGAACCTAGAGTATGATCAACCATGTGATCGGGAGACGTGTTCAAATATGTCTCAGTTTTCGTACCCTGGTACTCGGGTGCAACATTCCAGATGCTTTACTAACACCCTCCCGACTTGGAGAGTCAGTCCCTTTAACCTCCTGTTTGGCCCAGTTTGCAATTTCTGCGGAAGATGAACAGGAATAGCGAGAACCAATGAGAGACTAGCTGGAGGTGTCTGGACGGGCAAATTTAACTCTCATTTCCCACCAGGAAGAGGAATTAACCAAAGGCTCAGCGTGCCGTGCCGGAACCAGATTAGGGCCTGAAGCCATCCTGCGGTGTTGCGGCCAGCTCAAAAGAAAGCGAGTTGAAGAAAGGAGCTCAGGGGCACTGTAATTCACAAACCTGCAGAGTTATAAATGACAGCTATCGTCCAAAAATATACTGAAGTAAGGCTGCCAAGAGGACTTGAAAGCGGGGCAGAATTGCAGGAAACCGATTTCAGGAGGCAGACTGGAATTGCATTGAAAGCATAGGAAAAGAGGCAGAACGTCCACCATGATGCACTTGGCCAAAAAGGGCGTATGCGTTTTTTCCTGAATATATTCAGGAAAAAACGCATACGCCCTTTTTGGCCAACCAAGCAAGCTTGCAAAGGAAATCTGCACTACAATGAAGTCTCACTTCCCCCCGGTCAAAAGGGCCATCTGAAAAAAGTGTAAAATCCAGAAAGGCAGGACAGGCCATGGAGAACTGGGAGCCTTGTTATGCTGATGGGCGGGATGTAAATTGCCAACAGACACTCGGGAGAAGTGTATGGTGTTTCCTGAAACATCTAAAAAACAAAGCAACAGAGCCTAGGGCACTTCCACTTATGGTCCTATAGCTTAGGGAAATTAAAATCAAAAAGACACAGCCACCCCAAAGTTTGGGACGCCTCTGTTTACAAGAACCTCGTTTACAGTACAAGTTCAACATCGCAGAAAGTGAAAAATGGATAAAGAAGTTGTGGTATTTACTTACAAAGCAATATCACTCAGCAATGAAATCTATGTCATCAGGCCCTTAGCAGCACAATGAGTGGATTCAGGTATGATGATTCTAACTGAAATAAGTCACACAGAAAAAGAAACATCATAAGATATCAGTAATACACGGAATGTAAACTTGGCTACACAGGAACTGAATTACAGAACAGAACAGGGTCTCAAATTTAGAAAACCAACTTATGCTTGCTTAAGGGGAAAGGTGAGTTGGGGTGCTGCATAAAACCAGAGATTGAAATGAGCACAGATAAAGTTCCTTAAGCCAAATATGGAATAGACAAGAGCTACTCCTTGCTCAACGAAATGGACTCAACACCGCATATTAAACGCCTAAGAATGTACCTGACTAGTAAGTATCTTAAAACCTATGGATTGCTATGTCTCCGAAAGAGAATCAAGCATGTGTACAGGGGCATAAACGCAGCCGTGATAGGATTGGAGAGGTTCAGTGAGCAAATGAAGACCCTTTGAAGTCATATTGCATGGTACCCATTCCACGGGTTTCAACTACCCAGGTTTAAGGTATTCTTCCTTCAGCTAAAACATGCATGTGGAACCTAGAGTATGATCAACCATGTGATCGGGAGACGTGTTCAAATATGTCTCAGTTTTCGTACCCTGGTACTCGGGTGCAACATTCCAGACGCTTTACTAACACCCTCCCGACTTGGAGAGTCAGTCCCTTTAACCTCCTGTTTGGCCCAGTTTGCAATTTCTGCGGAAGATGAACAGGAATAGCGAGAACCAATGAGAGACTAGCTGGAGGTGTCTGGACGGGCAAATTTAACTCTCATTTCCCACCAGGAAGAGGAATTAACCAAAGGCTCAGCATGCCGTGCCGGAACCAGATTAGGGCCTGAAGCCATCCTGCGGTGTTGCGGCCAGCTCAAAAGAAAGCGAGTTGAAGAAAGGAGCTCAGGGGCACTGTAATTCACAAACCTGCAGAGTTATAAATGACAGCTATCGTCCAAAAATATACTGAAGTAAGGCTGCCAAGAGGACTTGAAAGCGGGGCAGAATTGCAGGAAACCGATTTCAGGAGGTAGACTGGAATTGCAGTGAAAGCATAGGAAAAGAGGCAGAACGTCCACAATGATGCACTTGGCCAAAAAGGGCGTATGCGTTTTTTCCTGAATATATTCAGGAAAAAACGCATACGCCCTTTTTGGCCAACCAAGCAAGCTTGCAAAGGAAATCTGCACTACAATGAAGTCTCACTTCCCCCCGGTCAAAAGGGCCATCTGAAAAATGTGTAAAATCCAGAAAGGCAGGACAGGCCATGGAGAACTGGGAGCCTTGTTATGCTGATGGGCGGGATGTAAATTGCCAACAGACACTCGGGAGAAGTGTATGGTGTTTCCTGAAACATCTAAAAAACAAAGCAACAGAGCCTAGGGCACTTCCACTTATGGTCCTATAGCTTAGGGAAATTAAAATCAAAAAGACACAGCCACCCCAAAGTTTGGGACGCCTCTGTTTACAAGAACCTCGTTTACAGTACAAGTTCAACATCGCAGAAAGTGAAAAATGGATAAAGAAGTTGTGGTATTTACTTACAAAGCAATATCACTCAGCAATGAAATCTATGTCATCAGGCCCTTAGCAGCACAATGAGTGGATTCAGGTATGATGATTCTAACTGAAATAAGTCACACAGAAAAAGAAACATCATAAGATATCAGTAATACACGGAATGTAAACTTGGCTACACAGGAACTGAATTACAGAACAGAACAGGGTCTCAAATTTAGAAAACCAACTTATGCTTGCTTAAGGGTAAAGGTGAGTTGGGGTGCTGCATAAAACCAGAGATTGAAATGAGCACAGATAAAGTTCCTTAAGCCAAATATGGAATAGACAAGAGCTACTCCTTGCTCAACGAAATGGACTCAACACCGCATATTAAATGCCTAAGAATGTACCTGACTAGTAAGTATCTTAAAACCTATGGATTGCTATGTCTCCGAAAGAGAATCAAGCATGTGTACAGGGGCATAAACGCAGCAGTGATAGGATTGGAGAGGTTCGGTGAGCAAATGAAGACCCTCTGAAGTCATATTGCATGGTACCCATTCCACGGGTTTCAACTACCCAGGTTTAAGGTATTCTTCCTTCAGCTAAAACATGCATGTGGAACCTAGAGTATGATCAACCATGTGATCGGGAGACGTGTTCAAATATGTCTCAGTTTTCGTACCCTGGTACTCGGGTGCAACATTCCAGACGCTTTACTAACACCCTCCCGACTTGGAGAGTCAGTCCCTTTAACCTCCTGTTTGGCCCAGTTTGCAATTTCTGCGGAAGATGAACAGGAATAGCGAGAACCAATGAGAGACTAGCTGGAGGTGTCTGGACGGGCAAATTTAACTCTCATTTCCCACCAGGAAGAGGAATTAACCAAAGGCTCAGCGTGCCGTGCCGGAACCAGATTAGGGCCTGAAGCCATCCTGCGGTGTTGCGGCCAGCTCAAAAGAAAGCGAGTTGAAGAAAGGAGCTCAGGGGCACTGTAATTCACAAACCTGCAGAGTTATAAATGACAGCTATCGTCCAAAAATATACTGAAGTAAGGCTGCCAAGAGGACTTGAAAGCGGGGCAGAATTGCAGGAAACCGATTTCAGGAGGCAGACTGGAATTGCATTGAAAGCATAGGAAAAGAGGCAGAACGTCCACCATGATGCACTTGGCCAAAAAGGGCGTATGCGTTTTTTCCTGAATATATTCAGGAAAAAACGCATACGCCCTTTCTGGCCAACCAAGCAAGCTTGCAAAGGAAATCTGCACTACAATGAAGTCTCACTTCCCCCCGGTCAAAAGGGCCATCTGAAAAAAGTGTAAAATCCAGAAAGACAGGACAGGCCATGGAGAACTGGGAACCTTGTTATGCTGATGGGCGGGATGTAAATTGCCAACAGACACTCGGGAGAAGTGTATGGTGTTTCCTGAAACATCTAAAAAACAAAGCAACAGAGCCTAGGGCACTTCCACTTATGGTCCTATAGTTTAGGGAAATTAAAATCAAAAAGACACAGCCACCCCAAAGTTTGGGACGCCTCTGTTTACAAGAACCTCGTTTACAGTACAAGTTCAACATCGCAGAAAGTGAAAAATGGATAAAGAAGTTGTGGTATTTACTTACAAAGCAATATCACTCAGCAATGAAATCTATGTCATCAGGCCCTTAGCAGCACAATGAGTGGATTCAGGTATGATGATTCTAACTGAAATAAGTCACACAGAAAAAGAAACATCATAAGATATCAGTAATACACGGAATGTAAACTTGGCTACACAGGAACTGAATTACAGAACAGAACAGGGTCTCAAATTTAGAAAACCAACTTATGCTTGCTTAAGGGGAAAGGTGAGTTGGGGTGCTGCATAAAACCAGAGATTGAAATGAGCACAGATAAAGTTCCTTAAGCCAAATATGGAATAGACAAGAGCTACTCCTTGCTCAATGAAATGGACTCAACACCGCATATTAAATGCCTAAGAATGTACCTGACTAGTAAGTATCTTAAAACCTATGGATTGCTATGTCTCCGAAAGAGAATCAAGCATGTGTACAGGGGCATAAACGCAGCAGTGATAGGATTGGAGAGGTTCGGTGAGCAAATGAAGACCCTCTGAAGTCATATTGCATGGTACCCATTCCACGGGTTTCAACTACCCAGGTTTAAGGTATTCTTCCTTCAGCTAAAACATGCATGTGGAACCTAGAGTATGATCAACCATGTGATCGGGAGACGTGTTCAAATATGTCTCAGTTTTCGTACCCTGGTACTCGGGTGCAACATTCCAGACGCTTTACTAACACCCTCCCGACTTGGAGAGTCAGTCCCTTTAACCTCCTGTTTGGCCCAGTTTGCAATTTCTGCGGAAGATGAACAGGAATAGCGAGAACCAATGAGAGACTAGCTGGAGGTGTCTGGACGGGCAAATTTAACTCTCATTTCCCACCAGGAAGAGGAATTAACCAAAGGCTCAGCGTGCCGTGCCGGAACCAGATTAGGGCCTGAAGCCATCCTGCGGTGTTGCGGCCAGCTCAAAAGAAAGCGAGTTGAAGAAAGGAGCTCAGGGGCACTGTAATTCACAAACCTGCAGAGTTATAAATGACAGCTATCGTCCAAAAATATACTGAAGTAAGGCTGCCAAGAGGACTTGAAAGCGGGGCAGAATTGCAGGAAACCGATTTCAGGAGGCAGACTGGAATTGCATTGAAAGCATAGGAAAAGAGGCAGAACGTCCACCATGATGCACTTGGCCAAAAAGGGCGTATGCGTTTTTTCCTGAATATATTCAGGAAAAAACGCATACGCCCTTTTTGGCCAACCAAGCAAGCTTGCAAAGGAAATCTGCACTACAATGAAGTCTCACTTCCCCCCGGTCAAAAGGGCCATCTGAAAAAAGTGTAAAATCCAGAAAGACAGGACAGGCCATGGAGAACTGGGAGCCTTGTTATGCTGATGGGCGGGATGTAAATTGCCAACAGACACTCGGGAGAAGTGTATGGTGTTTCCTGAAACATCTAAAAAACAAAGCAACAGAGCCTAGGGCACTTCCACTTATGGTCCTATAGCTTAGGGAAATTAAAATCAAAAAGACACAGCCACCCCAAAGTTTGGGACGCCTCTGTTTACAAGAACCTCGTTTACCGTACAAGTTCAACATCGCAGAAAGTGAAAAATGGATAAAGAAGTTGTGGTATTTACTTACAAAGCAATATCACTCAGCAATGAAATCTATGTCATCAGGCCCTTAGCAGCACAATGAGTGGATTCAGGTATGATGATTCTAACTGAAATAAGTCACACAGAAAAAGAAACATCATAAGATATCAGTAATACACGGAATGTAAACTTGGCTACACAGGAACTGAATTACAGAACAGAACAGGGTCTCAAATTTAGAAAACCAACTTATGCTTTCTTAAGGGGAAAGGTGAGTTGGGGTGCTGCATAAAACCAGAGATTGAAATGAGCACAGATAAAGTTCCTTAAGCCAAATATGGAATAGACAAGAGCTACTCCTTGCTCAACGAAATGGACTCAACACCGCATTTTAAACGCCTAAGAATGTACCTGACTAGTAAGTATCTTAAAACCTATGGATTGCTATGTCTCTGAAAGAGAATCAAGCATGTGTACAGGGGCATAAACGCAGCAGTGATAGGATTGGAGAGGTTCGGTGAGCAAATGAAGACCCTTTGAAGTCATATTGCATGGTACCCATTCCACGGGTTTCAACTACCCAGGTTTAAGGTATTCTTCCTTCAGCTAAAACATGCATGTGGAACCTAGAGTATGATCAACCATGTGATCGGGAGACGTGTTCAAATATGTCTCAGTTTTCGTACCCTGGTACTCGGGTGCAACATTCCAGACGCTTTACTAACACCCTCCCGACTTGGAGAGTCAGTCCCTTTAACCTCCTGTTTGGCCCAGTTTGCAATTTCTGCGGAAGATGAACAGGAATAGCGAGAACCAATGAGAGACTAGCTGGAGGTGTCTGGACGGGCAAATTTAACTCTCATTTCCCACCAGGAAGAGGAATTAACCAAAGGCTCAGCGTGCCGTGCCGGAACCAGATTAGGGCCTGAAGCCATCCTGCGGTGTTGCGGCCAGCTCAAAAGAAAGCGAGTTGAAGAAAGGAGCTCAGGGGCACTGTAATTCACAAACCTGCAGAGTTATAAATGACAGCTATCGTCCAAAAATATACTGAAGTAAGGCTGCCAAGAGGACTTGAAAGCGGGGCAGAATTGCAGGAAACCGATTTCAGGAGGTAGACTGGAATTGCATTGAAAGCATAGGAAAAGAGGCAGAACGTCCACAATGATGCACTTGGCCAAAAAGGGCGTATGCGTTTTTTCCTGAATATATTCAGGAAAAAACGCATACGCACTTTTTGGCCAACCAAGCAAGCTTGCAAAGGAAATCTGCACTACAATGAAGTCTCACTTCCCCCCGGTCAAAAGGGCCATCTGAAAAAAGTGTAAAATCCAGAAAGGCAGGACAGGCCATGGAGAACTGGGAGCCTTGTTATGCTGATGGGCGGGATGTAAATTGCCAACAGACACTCGGGAGAAGTGTATGGTGTTTCCTGAAACATCTAAAAAACAAAGCAACAGAGCCTAGGGCACTTCCACTTATGGTCCTATAGCTTAGGGAAATTAAAATCAAAAAGACACAGCCACCCCAAAGTTTGGGACGCCTCTGTTTACAAGAACCTCGTTTACTGTACAAGTTCAACATCGCAGAAAGTGAAAAATGGATAAAGAAGTTGTGGTATTTACTTACAAAGCAATATCACTCAGCAATGAAATCTATGTCATCAGGCCCTTAGCAGCACAATGAGTGGATTCAGGTATGATGATTCTAACTGAAATAAGTCACACAGAAAAAGAAACATCATAAGATATCAGTAATACACGGAATGTAAACTTGGCTACACAGGAACTGAATTACAGAACAGAACAGGGTCTCAAATTTAGAAAACCAACTTATGCTTTCTTAAGGGGAAAGGTGAGTTGGGGTGCTGCATAAAACCAGAGATTGAAATGAGCACAGATAAAGTTCCTTAAGCCAAATATGGAATAGACAAGAGCTACTCCTTGCTCAACGAAATGGACTCAACACCGCATATTAAACGCCTAAGAATGTACCTGACTAGTAAGTATCTTAAAACCTATGGATTGCTATGTCTCTGAAAGAGAATCAAGCATGTGTACAGGGGCATAAACGCAGCAGTGATAGGATTGGAGAGGTTCGGTGAGCAAATGAAGACCCTTTGAAGTCATATTGCATGGTACCCATTCCACGGGTTTCAACTACCCAGGTTTAAGGTATTCTTCCTTCAGCTAAAACATGCATGTGGAACCTAGAGTATGATCAACCATGTGATCGGGAGACGTGTTCAAATATGTCTCAGTTTTCGTACCCTGGTACTCGGGTGCAACATTCCAGACGCTTTACTAACACCCTCCCGACTTGGAGAGTCAGTCCCTTTAACCTCCTGTTTGGCCCAGTTTGCAATTTCTGCGGAAGATGAACAGGAATAGCGAGAACCAATGAGAGACTAGCTGGAGGTGTCTGGACGGGCAAATTCAACTCTCATTTCCCACCAGGAAGAGGAATTAACCAAAGGCTCAGCGTGCCGTGCCGGAACCAGATTAGGGCCTGAAGCCATCCTGCGGTGTTGCGGCCAGCTCAAAAGAAAGCGAGTTGAAGAAAGGAGCTCAGGGGCACTGTAATTCACAAACCTGCAGAGTTATAAATGACAGCTATCGTCCAAACATATACTGAAGTAAGGCTGCCAAGAGGACTTGAAAGCGGGGCAGAATTGCAGGAAACCGATTTCAGGAGGCAGACTGGAATTGCATTGAAAGCATAGGAAAAGAGGCAGAACGTCCACCATGATGCACTTGGCCAAAAAGTGCGTATGCGTTTTTTCCTGAATATATTCAGGAAAAAACGCATACGCCCTTTTTGGCCAACCAAGCAAGCTTGCAAAGGAAATCTGCACTACAATGAAGTCTCACTTCCCCCCGGTCAAAAGGGCCATCTGAAAAAAGTGTAAAATCCAGAAAGGCAGGACAGGCCATCGAGAACTGGGAGCCTTGTTATGCTGATGGGCGGGATGTAAATTGCCAACAGACACTCGGGAGAAGTGTATGGTGTTTCCTGAAACATCTAAAAAACAAAGCAACAGAGCCTAGGGCACTTCCACTTATGGTCCTATAGCTTAGGGAAATGAAAATCAAAAAGACACAGCCACCCCAAAGTTTGGGACGCCTCTGTTTACAAGAACCTCGTTTACCGTACAAGTTCAACATCGCAGAAAGTGAAAAATGGATAAAGAAGTTGTGGTATTTACTTACAAAGCAATATCACTCAGCAATGAAATCTATGTCATCAGGCCCTTAGCAGCACAATGAGTGGATTCAGGTATGATGATTCTAACTGAAATAAGTCACACAGAAAAAGAAACATCATAAGATATCAGTAATACACGGAATGTAAACTTGGCTACACAGGAACTGAATTACAGAACAGAACAGGGTCTCAAATTTAGAAAACCAACTTATGCTTGCTTAAGGGTAAAGGTGAGTTGGGGTGCTGCATAAAACCAGAGATTGAAATGAGCACAGATAAAGTTCCTTAAGCCAAATATGGAATAGACAAGAGCTACTCCTTGCTCAACGAAATGGACTCAACACCGCATATTAAATGCATAAGAATGTACCTGACTAGTAAGTATCTTAAAACCTATGGATTGCTATGTCTCCGAAAGAGAATCAAGCATGTGTACAGGGGCATAAACGCAGCAGTGATAGGATTGGAGAGGTTCGGTGAGCAAATGAAGACCCTTTGAAGTCATATTGCATGGTACCCATTCCACGGGTTTCAACTACCCAGGTTTAAGGTATTCTTCCTTCAGCTAAAACATGCATGTGGAACCTAGAGTATGATCAACCATGTGATCGGGAGACGTGTTCAAATATGTCTCAGTTTTCGTACCCTGGTACTCGGGTGCAACATTCCAGACGCTTTACTAACACCCTCCCGACTTGGAGAGTCAGTCCCTTTAACCTCCTGTTTGGCCCAGTTTGCAATTTCTGCGGAAGATGAACAGGAATAGCGAGAACCAATGAGAGACTAGCTGGAGGTGTCTGGACGGGCAAATTTAACTCTCATTTCCCACCAGGAAGAGGAATTAACCAAAGGCTCAGCATGCCGTGCCGGAACCAGATTAGGGCCTGAAGCCATCCTGCGGTGTTGCGGCCAGCTCAAAAGAAAGCGAGTTGAAGAAAGGAGCTCAGGGGCACTGTAATTCACAAACCTGCAGAGTTATAAATGACAGCTATCGTCCAAAAATATACTGAAGTAAGGCTGCCAAGAGGACTTGAAAGCGGGGCAGAATTGCAGGAAACCGATTTCAGGAGGTAGACTGGAATTGCATTGAAAGCATAGGAAAAGAGGCAGAACGTCCACAATGATGCACTCGGCCAAAAAGGGCGTATGCGTTTTTTCCTGAATATATTCAGGAAAAAACGCATACGCCCTTTTTGGCCAACCAAGCAAGCTTGCAAAGGAAATCTGCACTACAATGAAGTCTCACTTCCCCCCGGTCAAAAGGGCCATCTGAAAAAAGTGTAAAATCCAGAAAGGCAGGACAGGCCATCGAGAACTGGGAGCCTTGTTATGCTGATGGGCGGGATGTAAATTGCCAACAGACACTCGGGAGAAGTGTATGGTGTTTCCTGAAACATCTAAAAAACAAAGCAACAGAGCCTAGGGCACTTCCACTTATGGTCCTATAGCTTAGGGAAATTAAAATCAAAAAGACACAGCCACCCCAAAGTTTGGGACGCCTCTGTTTACAAGAACCTCGTTTACCGTACAAGTTCAACATCGCAGAAAGTGAAAAATGGATAAAGAAGTTGTGGTATTTACTTACAAAGCAATATCACTCAGCAATGAAATCTATGTCATCAGGCCCTTAGCAGCACAATGAGTGGCTTCAGGTATGATGATTCTAACTGAAATAAGTCACACAGAAAAAGAAACATCATAAGATATCAGTAATACACGGAATGTAAACTTGGCTACACAGGAACTGAATTACAGAACAGAACAGGGTCTCAAATTTAGAAAACCAACTTATGCTTGCTTAAGGGGAAAGGTGAGTTGGGGTGCTGCATAAAACCAGAGATTGAAATGAGCACAGATAAAGTTCCTTAAGCCAAATATGGAATAGACAAGAGCTACTCCTTGCTCAACGAAATGGACTCAACACCGCATATTAAATGCCTAAGAATGTACCTGACTAGTAAGTATCTTAAAACCTATGGATTGCTATGTCTCCGAAAGAGAATCAAGCATGTGTACAGGGGCATAAACGCAGCAGTGATAGGATTGGAGAGGTTCGGTGAGCAAATGAAGACCCTCTGAAGTCATATTGCATGGTACCCATTCCACGGGTTTCAACTACCCAGGTTTAAGGTATTCTTCCTTCAGCTAAAACATGCATGTGGAACCTAGAGTATGATCAACCATGTGATCGGGAGACGTGTTCAAATATGTCTCAGTTTTCGTACCCTGGTACTCGGGTGCAACATTCCAGACGCTTTACTAACACCCTCCCGACTTGGAGAGTCAGTCCCTTTAACCTCCTGTTTGGCCCAGTTTGCAATTTCTGCGGAAGATGAACAGGAATAGCGAGAACCAATGAGAGACTAGCTGGAGGTGTCTGGACGGGCAAATTTAACTCTCATTTCCCACCAGGAAGAGGAATTAACCAAAGGCTCAGCGTGCCGTGCCGGAACCAGATTAGGGCCTGAAGCCATCCTGCGGTGTTGCGGCCAGCTCAAAAGAAAGCGAGTTGAAGAAAGGAGCTCAGGGGCACTGTAATTCACAAACCTGCAGAGTTATAAATGACAGCTATCGTCCAAAAATATACTGAAGTAAGGCTGCCAAGAGGACTTGAAAGCGGGGCAGAATTGCAGGAAACCGATTTCAGGAGGTAGACTGGAATTGCATTGAAAGCATAGGAAAAGAGGCAGAACGTCCACAATGATGCACTTGGCCAAAAAGGGCGTATGCGTTTTTTCCTGAATATATTCAGGAAAAAACGCATACGCCCTTTTTGGCCAACCAAGCAAGCTTGCAAAGGAAATCTGCACTACAATGAAGTCTCACTTCCCCCCGGTCAAAAGGGCCATCTGAAAAAAGTGTAAAATCCAGAAAGGCAGGACAGGCCATGGAGAACTGGGAGCCTTGTTATGCTGATGGGCGGGATGTAAATTGCCAACAGACACTCGGGAGAAGTGTATGGTGTTTCCTGAAACATCTAAAAAACAAAGCAACAGAGCCTAGGGCACTTCCACTTATGGTCCTATAGCTTAGGGAAATTAAAATCAAAAAGACACAGCCACCCCAAAGTTTGGGACGCCTCTGTTTACAAGAACCTCGTTTACTGTACAAGTTCAACATCGCAGAAAGTGAAAAATGGATAAAGAAGTTGTGGTATTTACTTACAAAGCAATATCACTCAGCAATGAAATCTATGTCATCAGGCCCTTAGCAGCACAATGAGTGGATTCAGGTATGATGATTCTAACTGAAATAAGTCACACAGAAAAAGAAACATCATAAGATATCAGTAATACACGGAATGTAAACTTGGCTACACAGGAACTGAATTACAGAACAGAACAGGGTCTCAAATTTAGAAAACCAACTTATGCTTGCTTAAGGGTAAAGGTGAGTTGGGGTGCTGCATAAAACCAGAGATTGAAATGAGCACAGATAAAGTTCCTTAAGCCAAATATGGAATAGACAAGAGCTACTCCTTGCTCAACGAAATGGACTCAACACCGCATATTAAATGCCTAAGAATGTACCTGACTAGTAAGTATCTTAAAACCTATGGATTGCTATGTCTCCGAAAGAGAATCAAGCATGTGTACAGGGGCATAAACGCAGCAGTGATAGGATTGGAGAGGTTCGGTGAGCAAATGAAGACCCTTTGAAGTCATATTGCATGGTACCCATTCCACGGGTTTCAACTACCCAGGTTTAAGGTATTCTTCCTTCAGCTAAAACATGCATGTGGAACCTAGGGTATGATCAACCATGTGATCGGGAGACGTGTTCAAATATGTCTCAGTTTTCGTACCCTGGTACTCGGGTGCAACATTCCAGACGCTTTACTAACACCCTCCCGACTTGGAGAATCAGTCCCTTTAACCTCCTGTTTGGCCCAGTTTGCAATTTCTGCGGAAGATGAACAGGAATAGCGAGAACCAATGAGAGACTAGCTGGAAGGTGTCTGGACGGGCAAATTTAACTCTCATTTCCCACCAGGAAGAGGAATTAACCAAAGGCTCAGCATGCCGTGCCGGAACCAGATTAGGGCCTGAAGCCATCCTGCGGTGTTGCGGCCAGCTCAAAAGAAAGCGAGTTGAAGAAAGGAGCTCAGGGGCACTGTAATTCACAAACCTGCAGAGTTATAAATGACAGCTATCGTCCAAAAATATACTGAAGTAAGGCTGCCAAGAGGACTTGAAAGCGGGGCAGAATTGCAGGAAACCGATTTCAGGAGGCAGACTGGAATTGCATTGAAAGCATAGGAAAAGAGGCAGAACGTCCACCATGATGCACTTGGCCAAAAAGGGCGTATGCGTTTTTTCCTGAATATATTCAGGAAAAAACGCATACGCCCTTTTTGGCCAACCAAGCAAGCTTGCAAAGGAAATCTGCACTACAATGAAGTCTCACTTCCCCCCGGTCAAAAGGGCCATCTGAAAAAAGTGTAAAATCCAGAAAGGCAGGACAGGCCATGGAGAACTGGGAGCCTTGTTATGCTGATGGGCGGGATGTAAATTGCCAACAGACACTCGGGAGAAGTGTATGGTGTTTCCTGAAACATCTAAAAAACAAAGCAACAGAGCCTAGGGCACTTCCACTTATGGTCCTATAGCTTAGGGAAATTAAAATCAAAAAGACACAGCCACCCCAAAGTTTGGGACGCCTCTGTTTACAAGAACCTCGTTTACTGTACAAGTTCAACATCGCAGAAAGTGAAAAATGGATAAAGAAGTTGTGGTATTTACTTACAAAGCAATATCACTCAGCAATGAAATCTATGTCATCAGGCCCTTAGCAGCACAATGAGTGGATTCAGGTATGATGATTCTAACTGAAATAAGTCACACAGAAAAAGAAACATCATAAGATATCAGTAATACACGGAATGTAAACTTGGCTACACAGGAACTGAATTACAGAACAGAACAGGGTCTCAAATTTAGAAAACCAACTTATGCTTGCTTAAGGGGAAAGGTGAGTTGGGGTGCTGCATAAAACCAGAGATTGAAATGAGCACAGATAAAGTTCCTTAAGGCAAATATGGAATAGACAAGAGCTACTCCTTGCTCAACGAAATGGACTCAACACCGCATATTAAATGCCTAAGAATGTACCTGACTAGTAAGTATCTTAAAACCTATGGATTGCTATGTCTCCGAAAGAGAATCAAGCATGTGTACAGGGGCATAAACGCAGCAGTGATAGGATTGGAGAGGTTCGGTGAGCAAATGAAGACCCTTTGAAGTCATATTGCATGGTACCCATTCCACGGGTTTCAACTACCCAGGTTTAAGGTATTCTTCCTTCAGCTAAAACATGCATGTGGAACCTAGGGTATGATCAACCATGTGATCGGGAGACGTGTTCAAATATGTCTCAGTTTTCGTACCCTGGTACTCGGGTGCAACATTCCAGACGCTTTACTAACACCCTCCCGACTTGGAGAGTCAGTCCCTTTAACCTCCTGTTTGGCCCAGTTTGCAATTTCTGCGGAAGATGAACAGGAATAGCGAGAACCAATGAGAGACTAGCTGGAAGGTGTCTGGACGGGCAAATTTAACTCTCATTTCCCACCAGGAAGAGGAATTAACCAAAGGCTCAGCATGCCGTGCCGGAACCAGATTAGGGCCTGAAGCCATCCTGCGGTGTTGCGGCCAGCTCAAAAGAAAGCGAGTTGAAGAAAGGAGCTCAGGGGCACTGTAATTCACAAACCTGCAGAGTTATAAATGACAGCTATCGTCCAAAAATATACTGAAGTAAGGCTGCCAAGAGGACTTGAAAGCGGGGCAGAATTGCAGGAAACCGATTTCAGGAGGCAGACTGGAATTGCATTGAAAGCATAGGAAAAGAGGCAGAACGTCCACCATGATGCACTTGGCCAAAAAGGGCGTATGCGTTTTTTCCTGAATATATTCAGGAAAAAACGCATACGCCCTTTTTGGCCAACCAAGCAAGCTTGCAAAGGAAATCTGCACTACAATGAAGTCTCACTTCCCCCCGGTCAAAAGGGCCATCTGAAAAAAGTGTAAAATCCAGAAAGGCAGGACAGGCCATGGAGAACTGGGAGCCTTGTTATGCTGATGGGCGGGATGTAAATTGCCAACAGACACTCGGGAGAAGTGTATGGTGTTTCCTGAAACATCTAAAAAACAAAGCAACAGAGCCTAGGGCACTTCCACTTATGGTCCTATAGCTTAGGGAAATTAAAATCAAAAAGACACAGCCACCCCAAAGTTTGGGACGCCTCTGTTTACAAGAACCTCGTTTACAGTACAAGTTCAACATCGCAGAAAGTGAAAAATGGATAAAGAAGTTGTGGTATTTACTTACAAAGCAATATCACTCAGCAATGAAATCTATGTCATCAGGCCCTTAGCAGCACAATGAGTGGATTCAGGTATGATGATTCTAACTGAAATAAGTCACACAGAAAAAGAAACATCATAAGATATCAGTAATACACGGAATGTAAACTTGGCTACACAGGAACTGAATTACAGAACAGAACAGGGTCTCAAATTTAGAAAACCAACTTATGCTTGCTTAAGGGGAAAGGTGAGTTGGGGTGCTGCATAAAACCAGAGATTGAAATGAGCACAGATAAAGTTCCTTAAGCCAAATATGGAATAGACAAGAGCTACTCCTTGCTCAACGAAATGGACTCAACACCGCATATTAAATGCCTAAGAATGTACCTGACTAGTAAGTATCTTAAAACCTATGGATTGCTATGTCTCCGAAAGAGAATCAAGCATGTGTACAGGGGCATAAACGCAGCAGTGATAGGATTGGAGAGGTTCGGTGAGCAAATGAAGACCCTCTGAAGTCATATTGCATGGTACCCATTCCACGGGTTTCAACTACCCAGGTTTAAGGTATTCTTCCTTCAGCTAAAACATGCATGTGGAACCTAGAGTATGATCAACCATGTGATCGGGAGACGTGTTCAAATATGTCTCAGTTTTCGTACCCTGGTACTCGGGTGCAACATTCCAGACGCTTTACTAACACCCTCCCGACTTGGAGAGTCAGTCCCTTTAACCTCCTGTTTGGCCCAGTTTGCAATTTCTGCGGAAGATGAACAGGAATAGCGAGAACCAATGAGAGACTAGCTGGAGGTGTCTGGACGGGCAAATTTAACTCTCATTTCCCACCAGGAAGAGGAATTAACCAAAGGCTCAGCGTGCCGTGCCGGAACCAGATTAGGGCCTGAAGCCATCCTGCGGTGTTGCGGCCAGCTCAAAAGAAAGCGAGTTGAAGAAAGGAGCTCAGGGGCACTGTAATTCACAAACCTGCAGAGTTATAAATGACAGCTATCGTCCAAAAATATACTGAAGTAAGGCTGCCAAGAGGACTTGAAAGCGGGGCAGAATTGCAGGAAACCGATTTCAGGAGGCAGACTGGAATTGCATTGAAAGCATAGGAAAAGAGGCAGAACGTCCACCATGATGCACTTGGCCAAAAAGGGCGTATGCGTTTTTTCCTGAATATATTCAGGAAAAAACGCATACGCCCTTTCTGGCCAACCAAGCAAGCTTGCAAAGGAAATCTGCACTACAATGAAGTCTCACTTCCCCCCGGTCAAAAGGGCCATCTGAAAAAAGTGTAAAATCCAGAAAGACAGGACAGGCCATGGAGAACTGGGAGCCTTGTTATGCTGATGGGCGGGATGTAAATTGCCAACAGACACTCGGGAGAAGTGTATGGTGTTTCCTGAAACATCTAAAAAACAAAGCAACAGAGCCTAGGGCACTTCCACTTATGGTCCTATAGCTTAGGGAAATTAAAATCAAAAAGACACAGCCACCCCAAAGTTTGGGACGCCTCTGTTTACAAGAACCTCGTTTACAGTACAAGTTCAACATCGCAGAAAGTGAAAAATGGATAAAGAAGTTGTGGTATTTACTTACAAAGCAATATCACTCAGCAATGAAATCTATGTCATCAGGCCCTTAGCAGCACAATGAGTGGATTCAGGTATGATGATTCTAACTGAAATAAGTCACACAGAAAAAGAAACATCATAAGATATCAGTAATACACGGAATGTAAACTTGGCTACACAGGAACTGAATTACAGAACAGAACAGGGTCTCAAATTTAGAAAACCAACTTATGCTTGCTTAAGGGGAAAGGTGAGTTGGGGTGCTGCATAAAACCAGAGATTGAAATGAGCACAGATAAAGTTCCTTAAGCCAAATATGGAATAGACAAGAGCTACTCCTTGCTCAACGAAATGGACTCAACACCGCATATTAAATGCCTAAGAATGTACCTGACTAGTAAGTATCTTAAAACCTATGGATTGCTATGTCTCCGAAAGAGAATCAAGCATGTGTACAGGGGCATAAACGCAGCAGTGATAGGATTGGAGAGGTTCGGTGAGCAAATGAAGACCCTCTGAAGTCATATTGCATGGTACCCATTCCATGGGTTTCAACTACCCAGGTTTAAGGTATTCTTCCTTCAGCTAAAACATGCATGTGGAACCTAGAGTATGATCAACCATGTGATCGGGAGACGTGTTCAAATATGTCTCAGTTTTCGTACCCTGTTACTCGGGTGCAACATTCCAGACGCTTTACTAACACCCTCCCGACTTGGAGAGTCAGTCCCTTTAACCTCCTGTTTGGCCCAGTTTGCAATTTCTGCGGAAGATGAACAGGAATAGCGAGAACCAATGAGAGACTAGCTGGAGGTGTCTGGACGGGCAAATTTAACTCTCATTTCCCACCAGGAAGAGGAATTAACCAAAGGCTCAGCGTGCCGTGCCGGAACCAGATTAGGGCCTGAAGCCATCCTGCGGTGTTGCGGCCAGCTCAAAAGAAAGCGAGTTGAAGAAAGGAGCTCAGGGGCACTGTAATTCACAAACCTGCAGAGTTATAAATGACAGCTATCGTCCAAAAATATACTGAAGTAAGGCTGCCAAGAGGACTTGAAAGCGGGGCAGAATTGCAGGAAACCGATTTCAGGAGGCAGACTGGAATTGCATTGAAAGCATAGGAAAAGAGGCAGAACGTCCACCATGATGCACTTGGCCAAAAAGGGCGTATGCGTTTTTTCCTGAATATATTCAGGAAAAAACGCATACGCCCTTTTTGGCCAACCAAGCAAGCTTGCAAAGGAAATCTGCACTACAATGAAGTCTCACTTCCCCCCGGTCAAAAGGGCCATCTGAAAAAAGTGTAAAATCCAGAAAGACAGGACAGGCCATGGAGAACTGGGAGCCTTGTTATGCTGATGGGCGGGATGTAAATTGCCAACAGACACTCGGGAGAAGTGTATGGTGTTTCCTGAAACATCTAAAAAACAAAGCAACAGAGCCTAGGGCACTTCCACTTATGGTCCTATAGCTTAGGGAAATTAAAATCAAAAAGACACAGCCACCCCAAAGTTTGGGACGCCTCTGTTTACAAGAACCTCGTTTACCGTACAAGTTCAACATCGCAGAAAGTGAAAAATGGATAAAGAAGTTGTGGTATTTACTTACAAAGCAATATCACTCAGCAATGAAATCTATGTCATCAGGCCCTTAGCAGCACAATGAGTGGATTCAGGTATGATGATTCTAACTGAAATAAGTCACACAGAAAAAGAAACATCATAAGATATCAGTAATACACGGAATGTAAACTTGGCTACACAGGAACTGAATTACAGAACAGAACAGGGTCTCAAATTTAGAAAACCAACTTATGCTTGCTTAAGGGGAAAGGTGAGTTGGGGTGCTGCATAAAACCAGAGATTGAAATGAGCACAGATAAAGTTCCTTAAGCCAAATATGGAATAGACAAGAGCTACTCCTTGCTCAACGAAATGGACTCAACACCGCATATTAAACGCCTAAGAATGTACCTGACTAGTAAGTATCTTAAAACCTATGGATTGCTATGTCTCTGAAAGAGAATCAAGCATGTGTACAGGGGCATAAACGCAGCAGTGATAGGATTGGAGAGGTTCGGTGAGCAAATGAAGACCCTTTGAAGTCATATTGCATGGTACCCATTCCACGGGTTTCAACTACCCAGGTTTAAGGTATTCTTCCTTCAGCTAAAACATGCATGTGGAACCTAGAGTATGATCAACCATGTGATCGGGAGACGTGTTCAAATATGTCTCAGTTTTCGTACCCTGGTACTCGGGTGCAACATTCCAGACGCTTTACTAACACCCTCCCGACTTGGAGAGTCAGTCCCTTTAACCTCCTGTTTGGCCCAGTTTGCAATTTCTGCGGAAGATGAACAGGAATAGCGAGAACCAATGAGAGACTAGCTGGAGGTGTCTGGACGGGCAAATTTAACTCTCATTTCCCACCAGGAAGAGGAATTAACCAAAGGCTCAGCGTGCCGTGCCGGAACCAGATTAGGGCCTGAAGCCATCCTGCGGTGTTGCGGCCAGCTCAAAAGAAAGCGAGTTGAAGAAAGGAGCTCAGGGGCACTGTAATTCACAAACCTGCAGAGTTATAAATGACAGCTATCGTCCAAAAATATACTGAAGTAAGGCTGCCAAGAGGACTTGAAAGCGGGGCAGAATTGCAGGAAACCGATTTCAGGAGGTAGACTGGAATTGCATTGAAAGCATAGGAAAAGAGGCAGAACGTCCACAATGATGCACTTGGCCAAAAAGGGCGTATGCGTTTTTTCCTGAATATATTCAGGAAAAAACGCATACGCCCTTTTTGGCCAACCAAGCAAGCTTGCAAAGGAAATCTGCACTACAATGAAGTCTCACTTCCCCCCGGTCAAAAGGGCCATCTGAAAAAAGTGTAAAATCCAGAAAGGCAGGACAGGCCATGGAGAACTGGGAGCCTTGTTATGCTGATGGGCGGGATGTAAATTGCCAACAGACACTCGGGAGAAGTGTATGGTGTTTCCTGAAACATCTAAAAAACAAAGCAACAGAGCCTAGGGCACTTCCACTTATGGTCCTATAGCTTAGGGAAATTAAAATCAAAAAGACACAGCCACCCCAAAGTTTGGGACGCCTCTGTTTACAAGAACCTCGTTTACCGTACAAGTTCAACATCGCAGAAAGTGAAAAATGGATAAAGAAGTTGTGGTATTTACTTACAAAGCAATATCACTCAGCAATGAAATCTATGTCATCAGGCCCTTAGCAGCACAATGAGTGGATTCAGGTATGATGATTCTAACTGAAATAAGTCACACAGAAAAAGAAACATCATAAGATATCAGTAATACACGGAATGTAAACTTGGCTACACAGGAACTGAATTACAGAACAGAACAGGGTCTCAAATTTAGAAAACCAACTTATGCTTGCTTAAGGGGAAAGGTGAGTTGGGGTGCTGCATAAAACCAGAGATTGAAATGAGCACAGATAAAGTTCCTTAAGGCAAATATGGAATAGACAAGAGCTACTCCTTGCTCAACGAAATGGACTCAACACCGCATATTAAATGCCTAAGAATGTACCTGACTAGTAAGTATCTTAAAACCTATGGATTGCTATGTCTCCGAAAGAGAATCAAGCATGTGTACAGGGGCATAAACGCAGCAGTGATAGGATTGGAGAGGTTCGGTGAGCAAATGAAGACCCTTTGAAGTCATATCGCATGGTACCCATTCCACGGGTTTCAACTACCCAGGTTTAAGGTATTCTTCCTTCAGCTAAAACATGCATGTGGAACCTAGAGTATGATCAACCATGTGATCGGGAGACGTGTTCAAATATGTCTCAGTTTTCGTACCCTGGTACTCGGGTGCAACATTCCAGACGCTTTACTAACACCCTCCCGACTTGGAGAGTCAGTCCCTTTAACCTCCTGTTTGGCCCAGTTTGCAATTTCTGCGGAAGATGAACAGGAATAGCGAGAACCAATGAGAGACTAGCTGGAAGGTGTCTGGACGGGCAAATTTAACTCTCATTTCCCACCAGGAAGAGGAATTAACCAAAGGCTCAGCGTGCCGTGCCGGAACCAGATTAGGGCCTGAAGCCATCCTGCGGTGTTGCGGCCAGCTCAAAAGAAAGCGAGTTGAAGAAAGGAGCTCAGGGGCACTGTAATTCACAAACCTGCAGAGTTATAAATGACAGCTATCGTCCAAAAATATACTGAAGTAAGGCTGCCAAGAGGACTTGAAAGCGGGGCAGAATTGCAGGAAACCGATTTCAGGAGGCAGACTGGAATTGCATTGAAAGCATAGGAAAAGAGGGAGAACGTCCACCATGATGCACTTGGCCAAAAAGGGCGTATGCGTTTTTTCCTGAATATATTCAGGAAAAAACGCATACGCCCTTTTTGGCCAACCAAGCAAGCTTGCAAAGGAAATCTGCACTACAATGAAGTCTCACTTCCCCCCGGTCAAAAGGGCCATCTGAAAAAAGTGTAAAATCCAGAAAGGCAGGACAGGCCATCGAGAACTGGGAGCCTTGTTATGCTGATGGGCGGGATGTAAATTGCCAACAGACACTCGGGAGAAGTGTATGGTGTTTCCTGAAACATCTAAAAAACAAAGCAACAGAGCCTAGGGCACTTCCACTTATGGTCCTATAGCTTAGGGAAATTAAAATCAAAAAGACACAGCCACCCCAAAGTTTGGGACGCCTCTGTTTACAAGAACCTCGTTTACCGTACAAGTTCAACATCGCAGAAAGTGAAAAATGGATAAAGAAGTTGTGGTATTTACTTACAAAGCAATATCACTCAGCAATGAAATCTATGTCATCAGGCCCTTAGCAGCACAATGAGTGGATTCAGGTATGATGATTCTAACTGAAATAAGTCACACAGAAAAAGAAACATCATAAGATATCAGTAATACACGGAATGTAAACTTGGCTACACAAGAACTGAATTACAGAACAGAACAGGGTCTCAAATTTAGAAAACCAACTTATGCTTGCTTAAGGGGAAAGGTGAGTTGGGGTGCTGCATAAAACCAGAGATTGAAATGAGCACAGATAAAGTTCCTTAAGCCAAATATGGAATAGACAAGAGCTACTCCTTGCTCAACGAAATGGACTCAACACCGCATATTAAATGCCTAAGAATGTACCTGACTAGTAAGTATCTTAAAACCTATGGATTGCTATGTCTCCGAAAGAGAATCAAGCATGTGTACAGGGGCATAAACGCAGCAGTGATAGGATTGGAGAGGTTCGGTGAGCAAATGAAGACCCTTTGAAGTCATATCGCATGGTACCCATTCCACGGGTTTCAACTACCCAGGTTTAAGGTATTCTTCCTTCAGCTAAAACATGCATGTGGAACCTAGAGTATGATCAACCATGTGATCGGGAGACGTGTTCAAATATGTCTCAGTTTTCGTACCCTGGTACTCGGGTGCAACATTCCAGACGTTTTACTAACACCCTCCCGACTTGGAGAGTCAGTCCCTTTAACCTCCTGTTTGGCCCAGTTTGCAATTTCTGCGGAAGATGAACAGGAATAGCGAGAACCAATGAGAGACTAGCTGGAAGGTGTCTGGACGGGCAAATTTAACTCCCATTTCCCACCAGGAAGAGGAATTAACCAAAGGCTCAGCGTGCCGTGCCGGAACCAGATTAGGGCCTGAAGCCATCCTGCGGTGTTGCGGCCAGCTCAAAAGAAAGCGAGTTGAAGAAAGGAGCTCAGGGGCACTGTAATTCACAAACCTGCAGAGTTATAAATGACAGCTATCGTCCAAAAATATACTGAAGTAAGGCTGCCAAGAGGACTTGAAAGCGGGGCAGAATTGCAGGAAACCGATTTCAGGAGGCAGACTGGAATTGCATTGAAAGCATAGGAAAAGAGGCAGAACGTCCACAATGATGCACTTGGCCAAAAAGGGCGTATGCGTTTTTTCCTGAATATATTCAGGAAAAAACGCATACGCCCTTTTTGGCCAACCAAGCAAGCTTGCAAAGGAAATCTGCACTACAATGAAGTCTCACTTCCCCCCGGTCAAAAGGGCCATCTGAAAAAAGTGTAAAATCCAGAAAGACAGGACAGGCCATGGAGAACTGGGAGCCTTGTTATGCTGATGGGCGGGATGTAAATTGCCAACAGACACTCGGGAGAAGTGTATGGTGTTTCCTGAAACATCTAAAAAACAAAGCAACAGAGCCTAGGGCACTTCCACTTATGGTCCTATAGCTTAGGGAAATTAAAATCAAAAAGACACAGCCACCCCAAAGTTTGGGACGCCTCTGTTTACAAGAACCTCGTTTACCGTACAAGTTCAACATCGCAGAAAGTGAAAAATGGATAAAGAAGTTGTGGTATTTACTTACAAAGCAATATCACTCAGCAATGAAATCTATGTCATCAGGCCCTTAGCAGCACAATGAGTGGATTCAGGTATGATGATTCTAACTGAAATAAGTCACACAGAAAAAGAAACATCATAAGATATCAGTAATACACGGAATGTAAACTTGGCTACACAGGAACTGAATTACAGAACAGAACAGGGTCTCAAATTTAGAAAACCAACTTATGCTTGCTTAAGGGGAAAGGTGAGTTGGGGTGCTGCATAAAACCAGAGATTGAAATGAGCACAGATAAAGTTCCTTAAGCCAAATATGGAATAGACAAGAGCTACTCCTTGCTCAACGAAATGGACTCAACACCGCATATTAAACGCCTAAGAATGTACCTGACTAGTAAGTATCTTAAAACCTATGGATTGCTATGTCTCTGAAAGAGAATCAAGCATGTGTACAGGGGCATAAACGCAGCAGTGATAGGATTGGAGAGGTTCGGTGAGCAAATGAAGACCCTTTGAAGTCATATTGCATGGTACCCATTCCACGGGTTTCAACTACCCAGGTTTAAGGTATTCTTCCTTCAGCTAAAACATGCATGTGGAACCTAGAGTATGATCAACCATGTGATCGGGAGACGTGTTCAAATATGTCTCAGTTTTCGTACCCTGGTACTCGGGTGCAACATTCCAGACGCTTTACTAACACCCTCCCGACTTGGAGAGTCAGTCCCTTTAACCTCCTGTTTGGCCCAGTTTGCAATTTCTGCGGAAGATGAACAGGAATAGCGAGAACCAATGAGAGACTAGCTGGAGGTGTCTGGACGGGCAAATTTAACTCTCATTTCCCACCAGGAAGAGGAATTAACCAAAGGCTCAGCGTGCCGTGCCGGAACCAGATTAGGGCCTGAAGCCATCCTGCGGTGTTGCGGCCAGCTCAAAAGAAAGCGAGTTGAAGAAAGGAGCTCAGGGGCACTGTAATTCACAAACCTGCAGAGTTATAAATGACAGCTATCGTCCAAAAATATACTGAAGTAAGGCTGCCAAGAGGACTTGAAAGCGGGGCAGAATTGCAGGAAACCGATTTCAGGAGGTAGACTGGAATTGCATTGAAAGCATAGGAAAAGAGGCAGAACGTCCACAATGATGCACTTGGCCAAAAAGGGCGTATGCGTTTTTTCCTGAATATATTCAGGAAAAAACGCATACGCCCTTTTTGGCCAACCAAGCAAGCTTGCAAAGGAAATCTGCACTACAATGAAGTCTCACTTCCCCCCGGTCAAAAGGGCCATCTGAAAAAAGTGTAAAATCCAGAAAGGCAGGACAGGCCATGGAGAACTGGGAGCCTTGTTATGCTGATGGGCGGGATGTAAATTGCCAACAGACACTCGGGAGAAGTGTATGGTGTTTCCTGAAACATCTAAAAAACAAAGCAACAGAGCCTAGGGCACTTCCACTTATGGTCCTATAGCTTAGGGAAATTAAAATCAAAAAGACACAGCCACCCCAAAGTTTGGGACGCCTCTGTTTACAAGAACCTCGTTTACCGTACAAGTTCAACATCGCAGAAAGTGAAAAATGGATAAAGAAGTTGTGGTATTTACTTACAAAGCAATATCACTCAGCAATGAAATCTATGTCATCAGGCCCTTAGCAGCACAATGAGTGGATTCAGGTATGATGATTCTAACTGAAATAAGTCACACAGAAAAAGAAACATCATAAGATATCAGTAATACACGGAATGTAAACTTGGCTACACAGGAACTGAATTACAGAACAGAACAGGGTCTCAAATTTAGAAAACCAACTTATGCTTGCTTAAGGGGAAAGGTGAGTTGGGGTGCTGCATAAAACCAGAGATTGAAATGAGCACAGATAAAGTTCCTTAAGCCAAATATGGAATAGACAAGAGCTACTCCTTGCTCAACGAAATGGACTCAACACCGCATATTAAATGCCTAAGAATGTACCTGACTAGTAAGTATCTTAAAACCTATGGATTGCTATGTCTCCGAAAGAGAATCAAGCATGTGTACAGGGGCATAAACGCAGCAGTGATAGGATTGGAGAGGTTCGGTGAGCAAATGAAGACCCTTTGAAGTCATATCGCATGGTACCCATTCCACGGGTTTCAACTACCCAGGTTTAAGGTATTCTTCCTTCAGCTAAAACATGCATGTGGAACCTAGAGTATGATCAACCATGTGATCGGGAGACGTGTTCAAATATGTCTCAGTTTTCGTACCCTGGTACTCGGGTGCAACATTCCAGACGCTTTACTAACACCCTCCCGACTTGGAGAGTCAGTCCCTTTAACCTCCTGTTTGGCCCAGTTTGCAATTTCTGCGGAAGATGAACAGGAATAGCGAGAACCAATGAGAGACTAGCTGGAAGGTGTCTGGACGGGCAAATTTAACTCTCATTTCCCACCAGGAAGAGGAATTAACCAAAGGCTCAGCGTGCCGTGCCGGAACCAGATTAGGGCCTGAAGCCATCCTGCGGTGTTGCGGCCAGCTCAAAAGAAAGCGAGTTGAAGAAAGGAGCTCAGGGGCACTGTAATTCACAAACCTGCAGAGTTATAAATGACAGCTATCGTCCAAAAATATACTGAAGTAAGGCTGCCAAGAGGACTTGAAAGCGGGGCAGAATTGCAGGAAACCGATTTCAGGAGGCAGACTGGAATTGCATTGAAAGCATAGGAAAAGAGGGAGAACGTCCACCATGATGCACTTGGCCAAAAAGGGCGTATGCGTTTTTTCCTGAATATATTCAGGAAAAAACGCATACGCCCTTTTTGGCCAACCAAGCAAGCTTGCAAAGGAAATCTGCACTACAATGAAGTCTCACTTCCCCCCGGTCAAAAGGGCCATCTGAAAAAAGTGTAAAATCCAGAAAGGCAGGACAGGCCATCGAGAACTGGGAGCCTTGTTATGCTGATGGGCGGGATGTAAATTGCCAACAGACACTCGGGAGAAGTGTATGGTGTTTCCTGAAACATCTAAAAAACAAAGCAACAGAGCCTAGGGCACTTCCACTTATGGTCCTATAGCTTAGGGAAATTAAAATCAAAAAGACACAGCCACCCCAAAGTTTGGGACGCCTCTGTTTACAAGAACCTCGTTTACCGTACAAGTTCAACATCGCAGAAAGTGAAAAATGGATAAAGAAGTTGTGGTATTTACTTACAAAGCAATATCACTCAGCAATGAAATCTATGTCATCAGGCCCTTAGCAGCACAATGAGTGGATTCAGGTATGATGATTCTAACTGAAATAAGTCACACAGAAAAAGAAACATCATAAGATATCAGTAATACACGGAATGTAAACTTGGCTACACAAGAACTGAATTACAGAACAGAACAGGGTCTCAAATTTAGAAAACCAACTTATGCTTGCTTAAGGGGAAAGGTGAGTTGGGGTGCTGCATAAAACCAGAGATTGAAATGAGCACAGATAAAGTTCCTTAAGCCAAATATGGAATAGACAAGAGCTACTCCTTGCTCAACGAAATGGACTCAACACCGCATATTAAATGCCTAAGAATGTACCTGACTAGTAAGTATCTTAAAACCTATGGATTGCTATGTCTCCGAAAGAGAATCAAGCATGTGTACAGGGGCATAAACGCAGCAGTGATAGGATTGGAGAGGTTCGGTGAGCAAATGAAGACCCTTTGAAGTCATATCGCATGGTACCCATTCCACGGGTTTCAACTACCCAGGTTTAAGGTATTCTTCCTTCAGCTAAAACATGCATGTGGAACCTAGAGTATGATCAACCATGTGATCGGGAGACGTGTTCAAATATGTCTCAGTTTTCGTACCCTGGTACTCGGGTGCAACATTCCAGACGTTTTACTAACACCCTCCCGACTTGGAGAGTCAGTCCCTTTAACCTCCTGTTTGGCCCAGTTTGCAATTTCTGCGGAAGATGAACAGGAATAGCGAGAACCAATGAGAGACTAGCTGGAAGGTGTCTGGACGGGCAAATTTAACTCCCATTTCCCACCAGGAAGAGGAATTAACCAAAGGCTCAGCGTGCCGTGCCGGAACCAGATTAGGGCCTGAAGCCATCCTGCGGTGTTGCGGCCAGCTCAAAAGAAAGCGAGTTGAAGAAAGGAGCTCAGGGGCACTGTAATTCACAAACCTGCAGAGTTATAAATGACAGCTATCGTCCAAAAATATACTGAAGTAAGGCTGCCAAGAGGACTTGAAAGCGGGGCAGAATTGCAGGAAACCGATTTCAGGAGGCAGACTGGAATTGCATTGAAAGCATAGGAAAAGAGGCAGAACGTCCACAATGATGCACTTGGCCAAAAAGGGCGTATGCGTTTTTTCCTGAATATATTCAGGAAAAAACGCATACGCCCTTTTTGGCCAACCAAGCAAGCTTGCAAAGGAAATCTGCACTACAATGAAGTCTCACTTCCCCCCGGTCAAAAGGGCCATCTGAAAAAAGTGTAAAATCCAGAAAGGCAGGACAGGCCATGGAGAACTGGGAGCCTTGTTATGCTGATGGGCGGGATGTAAATTGCCAACAGACACTCGGGAGAAGTGTATGGTGTTTCCTGAAACATCTAAAAAACAAAGCAACAGAGCCTAGGGCACTTCCACTTATGGTCCTATAGCTTAGGGAAATTAAAATCAAAAAGACACAGCCACCCCAAAGTTTGGGACGCCTCTGTTTACAAGAACCTCGTTTACCGTACAAGTTCAACATCGCAGAAAGTGAAAAATGGATAAAGAAGTTGTGGTATTTACTTACAAAGCAATATCACTCAGCAATGAAATCTATGTCATCAGGCCCTTAGCAGCACAATGAGTGGATTCAGGTATGATGATTCTAACTGAAATAAGTCACACAGAAAAAGAAACATCATAAGATATCAGTAATACACGGAATGTAAACTTGGCTACACAGGAACTGAATTACAGAACAGAACAGGGTCTCAAATTTAGAAAACCAACTTATGCTTGCTTAAGGGGAAAGGTGAGTTGGGGTGCTGCATAAAACCAGAGATTGAAATGAGCACAGATAAAGTTCCTTAAGCCAAATATGGAATAGACAAGAGCTACTCCTTGCTCAACGAAATGGACTCAACACCGCATATTAAATGCCTAAGAATGTACCTGACTAGTAAGTATCTTAAAACCTATGGATTGCTATGTCTCCGAAAGAGAATCAAGCATGTGTACAGGGGCATAAACGCAGCAGTGATAGGATTGGAGAGGTTCGGTGAGCAAATGAAGACCCTTTGAAGTCATATCGCATGGTACCCATTCCACGGGTTTCAACTACCCAGGTTTAAGGTATTCTTCCTTCAGCTAAAACATGCATGTGGAACCTAGAGTATGATCAACCATGTGATCGGGAGACGTGTTCAAATATGTCTCAGTTTTCGTACCCTGGTACTCGGGTGCAACATTCCAGACGCTTTACTAACACCCTCCCGACTTGGAGAGTCAGTCCCTTTAACCTCCTGTTTGGCCCAGTTTGCAATTTCTGCGGAAGATGAACAGGAATAGCGAGAACCAATGAGAGACTAGCTGGAAGGTGTCTGGACGGGCAAATTTAACTCTCATTTCCCACCAGGAAGAGGAATTAACCAAAGGCTCAGCGTGCCGTGCCGGAACCAGATTAGGGCCTGAAGCCATCCTGCGGTGTTGCGGCCAGCTCAAAAGAAAGCGAGTTGAAGAAAGGAGCTCAGGGGCACTGTAATTCACAAACCTGCAGAGTTATAAATGACAGCTATCGTCCAAAAATATACTGAAGTAAGGCTGCCAAGAGGACTTGAAAGCGGGGCAGAATTGCAGGAAACCGATTTCAGGAGGCAGACTGGAATTGCATTGAAAGCATAGGAAAAGAGGCAGAACGTCCACCATGATGCACTTGGCCAAAAAGGGCGTATGCGTTTTTTCCTGAATATATTCAGGAAAAAACGCATACGCCCTGTTTGGCCAACCAAGCAAGCTTGCAAAGGAAATCTGCACTACAATGAAGTCTCACTTCCCCCCGGTCAAAAGGGCCATCTGAAAAAAGTGTAAAATCCAGAAAGGCAGGACAGGCCATCGAGAACTGGGAGCCTTGTTATGCTGATGGGCGGGATGTAAATTGCCAACAGACACTCGGGAGAAGTGTATGGTGTTTCCTGAAACATCTAAAAAACAAAGCAACAGAGCCTAGGGCACTTCCACTTATGGTCCTATAGCTTAGGGAAATTAAAATCAAAAAGACACAGCCACCCCAAAGTTTGGGACGCCTCTGTTTACAAGAACCTCGTTTACCGTACAAGTTCAACATCGCAGAAAGTGAAAAATGGATAAAGAAGTTGTGGTATTTACTTACAAAGCAATATCACTCAGCAATGAAATCTATGTCATCAGGCCCTTAGCAGCACAATGAGTGGATTCAGGTATGATGATTCTAACTGAAATAAGTCACACAGAAAAAGAAACATCATAAGATATCAGTAATACACGGAATGTAAACTTGGCTACACAAGAACTGAATTACAGAACAGAACAGGGTCTCAAATTTAGAAAACCAACTTATGCTTGCTTAAGGGGAAAGGTGAGTTGGGGTGCTGCATAAAACCAGAGATTGAAATGAGCACAGATAAAGTTCCTTAAGCCAAATATGGAATAGACAAGAGCTACTCCTTGCTCAACGAAATGGACTCAACACCGCATATTAAATGCCTAAGAATGTACCTGACTAGTAAGTATCTTAAAACCTATGGATTGCTATGTCTCCGAAAGAGAATCAAGCATGTGTACAGGGGCATAAACGCAGCAGTGATAGGATTGGAGAGGTTCGGTGAGCAAATGAAGACCCTTTGAAGTCATATCGCATGGTACCCATTCCACGGGTTTCAACTACCCAGGTTTAAGGTATTCTTCCTTCAGCTAAAACATGCATGTGGAACCTAGAGTATGATCAACCATGTGATCGGGAGACGTGTTCAAATATGTCTCAGTTTTCGTACCCTGGTACTCGGGTGCAACATTCCAGACGCTTTACTAACACCCTCCCGACTTGGAGAGTCAGTCCCTTTAACCTCCTGTTTGGCCCAGTTTGCAATTTCTGCGGAAGATGAACAGGAATAGCGAGAACCAATGAGAGACTAGCTGGAAGGTGTCTGGACGGGCAAATTTAACTCTCATTTCCCACCAGGAAGAGGAATTAACCAAAGGCTCAGCGTGCCGTACCGGAACCAGATTAGGGCCTGAAGCCATCCTGCGGTGTTGCGGCCAGCTCAAAAGAAAGCGAGTTGAAGAAAGGAGCTCAGGGGCACTGTAATTCACAAACCTGCAGAGTTATAAATGACAGCTATCGTCCAAAAATATACTGAAGTAAGGCTGCCAAGAGGACTTGAAAGCGGGGCAGAATTGCAGGAAACCGATTTCAGGAGGCAGACTGGAATTGCATTGAAAGCATAGGAAAAGAGGCAGAACGTCCACCATGATGCACTTGGCCAAAAAGGGCGTATGCGTTTTTTCCTGAATATATTCAGGAAAAAACGCATACGCCCTTTTTGGCCAACCAAGCAAGCTTGCAAAGGAAATCTGCACTACAATGAAGTCTCACTTCCCCCCGGTCAAAAGGGCCATCTGAAAAAAGTGTAAAATCCAGAAAGGCAGGACAGGCCATGGAGAACTGGGAGCCTTGTTATGCTGATGGGCGGGATGTAAATTGCCAACAGACACTCGGGAGAAGTGTATGGTGTTTCCTGAAACATCTAAAAAACAAAGCAACAGAGCCTAGGGCACTTCCACTTATGGTCCTATAGCTTAGGGAAATTAAAATCAAAAAGACACAGCCACCCCAAAGTTTGGGACGCCTCTGTTTACAAGAACCTCGTTTACCGTACAAGTTCAACATCGCAGAAAGTGAAAAATGGATAAAGAAGTTGTGGTATTTACTTACAAAGCAATATCACTCAGCAATGAAATCTATGTCATCAGGCCCTTAGCAGCACAATGAGTGGATTCAGGTATGATGATTCTAACTGAAATAAGTCACACAGAAAAAGAAACATCATAAGATATCAGTAATACACGGAATGTAAACTTGGCTACACAGGAACTGAATTACAGAACAGAACAGGGTCTCAAATTTAGAAAACCAACTTATGCTTGCTTAAGGGGAAAGGTGAGTTGGGGTGCTGCATAAAACCAGAGATTGAAATGAGCACAGATAAAGTTCCTTAAGCCAAATATGGAATAGACAAGAGCTACTCCTTGCTCAACGAAATGGACTCAACACCGCATATTAAACGCCTAAGAATGTACCTGACTAGTAAGTATCTTAAAACCTATGGATTGCTATGTCTCCGAAAGAGAATCAAGCATGTGTACAGGGGCATAAACGCAGCAGTGATAGGATTGGAGAGGTTCGGTGAGCAAATGAAGACCCTTTGAAGTCATATCGCATGGTACCCATTCCACGGGTTTCAACTACCCAGGTTTAAGGTATTCTTCCTTCAGCTAAAACATGCATGTGGAACCTAGAGTATGATCAACCATGTGATCGGGAGACGTGTTCAAATATGTCTCAGTTTTCGTACCCTGGTACTCGGGTGCAACATTCCAGACGCTTTACTAACACCCTCCCGACTTGGAGAGTCAGTCCCTTTAACCTCCTGTTTGGCCCAGTTTGCAATTTCTGCGGAAGATGAACAGGAATAGCGAGAACCAATGAGAGACTAGCTGGAAGGTGTCTGGACGGGCAAATTTAACTCTCATTTCCCACCAGGAAGAGGAATTAACCAAAGGCTCAGCGTGCCGTGCCGGAACCAGATTAGGGCCTGAAGCCATCCTGCGGTGTTGCGGCCAGCTCAAAAGAAAGCGAGTTGAAGAAAGGAGCTCAGGGGCACTGTAATTCACAAACCTGCAGAGTTATAAATGACAGCTATCGTCCAAAAATATACTGAAGTAAGGCTGCCAAGAGGACTTGAAAGCGGGGCAGAATTGCAGGAAACCGATTTCAGGAGGCAGACTGGAATTGCATTGAAAGCATAGGAAAAGAGGCAGAACGTCCACCATGATGCACTTGGCCAAAAAGGGCGTATGCGTTTTTTCCTGAATATATTCAGGAAAAAACGCATACGCACTTTTTGGCCAACCAAGCAAGCTTGCAAAGGAAATCTGCACTACAATGAAGTCTCACTTCCCCCCGGTCAAAAGGGCCATCTGAAAAAAGTGTAAAATCCAGAAAGGCAGGACAGGCCATCGAGAACTGGGAGCCTTGTTATGCTGATGGGCGGGATGTAAATTGCCAACAGACACTCGGGAGAAGTGTATGGTGTTTCCTGAAACATCTAAAAAACAAAGCAACAGAGCCTAGGGCACTTCCACTTATGGTCCTATAGCTTAGGGAAATTAAAATCAAAAAGACACAGCCACCCCAAAGTTTGGGACGCCTCTGTTTACAAGAACCTCGTTTACCGTACAAGTTCAACATCGCAGAAAGTGAAAAATGGATAAAGAAGTTGTGGTATTTACTTACAAAGCAATATCACTCAGCAATGAAATCTATGTCATCAGGTCCTTAGCAGCACAATGAGTGGATTCAGGTATGATGATTCTAACTGAAATAAGTCACACAGAAAAAGAAACATCATAAGATATCAGTAATACACGGAATGTAAACTTGGCTACACAGGAACTGAATTACAGAACAGAACAGGGTCTCAAATTTAGAAAACCAACTTATGCTTGCTTAAGGGGAAAGGTGAGTTGGGGTGCTGCATAAAACCAGAGATTGAAATGAGCACAGATAAAGTTCCTTAAGCCAAATATGGAATAGACAAGAGCTACTCCTTGCTCAACGAAATGGACTCAACACCGCATATTAAACGCCTAAGAATGTACCTGACTAGTAAGTATCTTAAAACCTATGGATTGCTATGTCTCCGAAAGAGAATCAAGCATGTGTACAGGGGCATAAACGCAGCAGTGATAGGATTGGAGAGGTTCGGTGAGCAAATGAAGACCCTTTGAAGTCATATCGCATGGTACCCATTCCACGGGTTTCAACTACCCAGGTTTAAGGTATTCTTCCTTCAGCTAAAACATGCATGTGGAACCTAGAGTATGATCAACCATGTGATCGGGAGACGTGTTCAAATATGTCTCAGTTTTCGTACCCTGGTACTCGGGTGCAACATTCCAGACGCTTTACTAACACCCTCCCGACTTGGAGAGTCAGTCCCTTTAACCTCCTGTTTGGCCCAGTTTGCAATTTCTGCGGAAGATGAACAGGAATAGCGAGAACCAATGAGAGACTAGCTGGAAGGTGTCTGGACGGGCAAATTTAACTCTCATTTCCCACCAGGAAGAGGAATTAACCAAAGGCTCAGCGTGCCGTGCCGGAACCAGTTTAGGGCCTGAAGCCATCCTGCGGTGTTGCGGCCAGCTCAAAAGAAAGCGAGTTGAAGAAAGGAGCTCAGGGGCACTGTAATTCACAAACCTGCAGAGTTATAAATGACAGCTATCGTCCAAAAATATACTGAAGTAAGGCTGCCAAGAGGACTTGAAAGCGGGGCAGAATTGCAGGAAACCGATTTCAGGAGGCAGACTGGAATTGCATTGAAAGCATAGGAAAAGAGGCAGAACGTCCACCATGATGCACTTGGCCAAAAAGGGCGTATGCGTTTTTTCCTGAATATATTCAGGAAAAAACGCATACGCCCTTTTTGGCCAACCAAGCAAGCTTGCAAAGGAAATCTGCACTACAATGAAGTCTCACTTCCCCCCGGTCAAAAGGGCCATCTGAAAAAAGTGTAAAATCCAGAAAGGCAGGACAGGCCATGGAGAACTGGGAGCCTTGTTATGCTGATGGGCGGGATGTAAATTGCCAACAGACACTCGGGAGAAGTGTATGGTGTTTCCTGAAACATCTAAAAAACAAAGCAACAGAGCCTAGGGCACTTCCACTTATGGTCCTATAGCTTAGGGAAATTAAAATCAAAAAGACACAGCCACCCCAAAGTTTGGGACGCCTCTGTTTACAAGAACCTCGTTTACCGTACAAGTTCAACATCGCAGAAAGTGAAAAATGGATAAAGAAGTTGTGGTATTTACTTACAAAGCAATATCACTCAGCAATGAAATCTATGTCATCAGGCCCTTAGCAGCACAATGAGTGGATTCAGGTATGATGATTCTAACTGAAATAAGTCACACAGAAAAAGAAACATCATAAGATATCAGTAATACACGGAATGTAAACTTGGCTACACAGGAACTGAATTACAGAACAGAACAGGGTCTCAAATTTAGAAAACCAACTTATGCTTGCTTAAGGGGAAAGGTGAGTTGGGGTGCTGCATAAAACCAGAGATTGAAATGAGCACAGATAAAGTTCCTTAAGCCAAATATGGAATAGACAAGAGCTACTCCTTGCTCAACGAAATGGACTCAACACCGCATATTAAACGCCTAAGAATGTACCTGACTAGTAAGTATCTTAAAACCTATGGATTGCTATGTCTCCGAAAGAGAATCAAGCATGTGTACAGGGGCATAAACGCAGCAGTGATAGGATTGGAGAGGTTCGGTGAGCAAATGAAGACCCTTTGAAGTCATATCGCATGGTACCCATTCCACGGGTTTCAACTACCCAGGTTTAAGGTATTCTTCCTTCAGCTAAAACATGCATGTGGAACCTAGAGTATGATCAACCATGTGATCGGGAGACGTGTTCAAATATGTCTCAGTTTTCGTACCCTGGTACTCGGGTGCAACATTCCAGACGCTTTACTAACACCCTCCCGACTTGGAGAGTCAGTCCCTTTAACCTCCTGTTTGGCCCAGTTTGCAATTTCTGCGGAAGATGAACAGGAATAGCGAGAACCAATGAGAGACTAGCTGGAAGGTGTCTGGACGGGCAAATTTAACTCTCATTTCCCACCAGGAAGAGGAATTAACCAAAGGCTCAGCGTGCCGTGCCGGAACCAGATTAGGGCCTGAAGCCATCCTGCGGTGTTGCGGCCAGCTCAAAAGAAAGCGAGTTGAAGAAAGGAGCTCAGGGGCACTGTAATTCACAAACCTGCAGAGTTATAAATGACAGCTATCGTCCAAAAATATACTGAAGTAAGGCTGCCAAGAGGACTTGAAAGCGGGGCAGAATTGCAGGAAACCGATTTCAGGAGGCAGACTGGAATTGCATTGAAAGCATAGGAAAAGAGGCAGAACGTCCACCATGATGCACTTGGCCAAAAAGGGCGTATGCGTTTTTTCCTGAATATATTCAGGAAAAAACGCATACGCCCTTTTTGGCCAACCAAGCAAGCTTGCAAAGGAAATCTGCACTACAATGAAGTCTCACTTCCCCCCGGTCAAAAGGGCCATCTGAAAAAAGTGTAAAATCCAGAAAGGCAGGACAGGCCATGGAGAACTGGGAGCCTTGTTATGCTGATGGGCGGGATGTAAATTGCCAACAGACACTCGGGAGAAGTGTATGGTGTTTCCTGAAACATCTAAAAAACAAAGCAACAGAGCCTAGGGCACTTCCACTTATGGTCCTATAGCTTAGGGAAATTAAAATCAAAAAGACACAGCCACCCCAAAGTTTGGGACGCCTCTGTTTACAAGAACCTCGTTTACCGTACAAGTTCAACATCGCAGAAAGTGAAAAATGGATAAAGAAGTTGTGGTATTTACTTACAAAGCAATATCACTCAGCAATGAAATCTATGTCATCAGGCCCTTAGCAGCACAATGAGTGGATTCAGGTATGATGATTCTAACTGAAATAAGTCACACAGAAAAAGAAACATCATAAGATATCAGTAATACACGGAATGTAAACTTGGCTACACAGGAACTGAATTACAGAACAGAACAGGGTCTCAAATTTAGAAAACCAACTTATGCTTGCTTAAGGGGAAAGGTGAGTTGGGGTGCTGCATAAAACCAGAGATTGAAATGAGCACAGATAAAGTTCCTTAAGCCAAATATGGAATAGACAAGAGCTACTCCTTGCTCAACGAAATGGACTCAACACCGCATATTAAATGCCTAAGAATGTACCTGACTAGTAAGTATCTTAAAACCTATGGATTGCTATGTCTCCGAAAGAGAATCAAGCATGTGTACAGGGGCATAAACGCAGCAGTGATAGGATTGGAGAGGTTCGGTGAGCAAATGAAGACCCTTTGAAGTCATATCGCATGGTACCCATTCCATGGGTTTCAACTACCCAGGTTTAAGGTATTCTTCCTTCAGCTAAACCATACATGTGGAACCTAGAGTATGATCAACCATGTGATCGGGAGACGTGTTCAAATATGTCTCAGTTTTCGTACCCTGGTACTCGGGTGCAACATTCCAGACGCTTTACTAACACCCTCCCGACTTGGAGAGTCAGTCCCTTTAACCTCCTGTTTGGCCCAGTTTGCAATTTCTGCGGAAGATGAACAGGAATAGCGAGAACCAATGAGAGACTAGCTGGAAGGTGTCTGGACGGGCAAATTTAACTCTCATTTCCCACCAGGAAGAGGAATTAACCAAAGGCTCAGCGTGCCGTGCCGGAACCAGATTAGGGCCTGAAGCCATCCTGCGGTGTTGCGGCCAGCTCAAAAGAAAGCGAGTTGAAGAAAGGAGCTCAGGGGCACTGTAATTCACAAACCTGCAGAGTTATAAATGACAGCTATCGTCCAAAAATATACTGAAGTAAGGCTGCCAAGAGGACTTGAAAGCGGGGCAGAATTGCAGGAAACCGATTTCAGGAGGCAGACTGGAATTGCATTGAAAGCATAGGAAAAGAGGCAGAACGTCCACCATGATGCACTTGGCCAAAAAGGGCGTATGCGTTTTTTCCTGAATATATTCAGGAAAAAACGCATACGCCCTTTTTGGCCAACCAAGCAAGCTTGCAAAGGAAATCTGCACTACAATGAAGTCTCACTTCCCCCCGGTCAAAAGGGCCATCTGAAAAAAGTGTAAAATCCAGAAAGGCAGGACAGGCCATGGAGAACTGGGAGCCTTGTTATGCTGATGGGCGGGATGTAAATTGCCAACAGACACTCGGGAGAAGTGTATGGTGTTTCCTGAAACATCTAAAAAACAAAGCAACAGAGCCTAGGGCACTTCCACTTATGGTCCTATAGCTTAGGGAAATTAAAATCAAAAAGACACAGCCACCCCAAAGTTTGGGACGCCTCTGTTTACAAGAACCTCGTTTACCGTACAAGTTCAACATCGCAGAAAGTGAAAAATGGATAAAGAAGTTGTGGTATTTACTTACAAAGCAATATCACTCAGCAATGAAATCTATGTCATCAGGCCCTTAGCAGCACAATGAGTGGATTCAGGTATGATGATTCTAACTGAAATAAGTCACACAGAAAAAGAAACATCATAAGATATCAGTAATACACGGAATGTAAACTTGGCTACACAGGAACTGAATTACAGAACAGAACAGGGTCTCAAATTTAGAAAACCAACTTATGCTTGCTTAAGGGGAAAGGTGAGTTGGGGTGCTGCATAAAACCAGAGATTGAAATGAGCACAGATAAAGTTCCTTAAGCCAAATATGGAATAGACAAGAGCTACTCCTTGCTCAACGAAATGGACTCAACACCGCATATTAAACGCCTAAGAATGTACCTGACTAGTAAGTATCTTAAAACCTATGGATTGCTATGTCTCCGAAAGAGAATCAAGCATGTGTACAGGGGCATAAACGCAGCAGTGATAGGATTGGAGAGGTTCGGTGAGCAAATGAAGACCCTTTGAAGTCATATTGCATGGTACCCATTCCACGGGTTTCAACTACCCAGGTTTAAGGTATTCTTCCTTCAGCTAAAACATGCATGTGGAACCTAGAGTATGATCAACCATGTGATCGGGAGACGTGTTCAAATATGTCTCAGTTTTCGTACCCTGGTACTCGGGTGCAACATTCCAGACGCTTTACTAACACCCTCCCGACTTGGAGAGTCAGTCCCTTTAACCTCCTGTTTGGCCCAGTTTGCAATTTCTGCGGAAGATGAACAGGAATAGCGAGAACCAATGAGAGACTAGCTGGAAGGTGTCTGGACGGGCAAATTTAACTCTCATTTCCCACCAGGAAGAGGAATTAACCAAAGGCTCAGCGTGCCGTGCCGGAACCAGATTAGGGCCTGAAGCCATCCTGCGGTGTTGCGGCCAGCTCAAAAGAAAGCGAGTTGAAGAAAGGAGCTCAGGGGCACTGTAATTCACAAACCTGCAGAGTTATAAATGACAGCTATCGTCCAAAAATATACTGAAGTAAGGCTGCCAAGAGGACTTGAAAGCGGGGCAGAATTGCAGGAAACCGATTTCAGGAGGCAGACTGGAATTGCATTGAAAGCATAGGAAAAGAGGCAGAACGTCCACCATGATGCACTTGGCCAAAAAGGGCGTATGCGTTTTTTCCTGAATATATTCAGGAAAAAACGCATACGCCCTTTTTGGCCAACCAAGCAAGCTTGCAAAGGAAATCTGCACTACAATGAAGTCTCACTTCCCCCCGGTCAAAAGGGCCATCTGAAAAAAGTGTAAAATCCAGAAAGGCAGGACAGGCCATGGAGAACTGGGAGCCTTGTTATGCTGATGGGCGGGATGTAAATTGCCAACAGACACTCGGGAGAAGTGTATGGTGTTTCCTGAAACATCTAAAAAACAAAGCAACAGAGCCTAGGGCACTTCCACTTATGGTCCTATAGCTTAGGGAAATTAAAATCAAAAAGACACAGCCACCCCAAAGTTTGGGACGCCTCTGTTTACAAGAACCTCGTTTACCGTACAAGTTCAACATCGCAGAAAGTGAAAAATGGATAAAGAAGTTGTGGTATTTACTTACAAAGCAATATCACTCAGCAATGAAATCTATGTCATCAGGCCCTTAGCAGCACAATGAGTGGATTCAGGTATGATGATTCTAACTGAAATAAGTCACACAGAAAAAGAAACATCATAAGATATCAGTAATACACGGAATGTAAACTTGGCTACACAGGAACTGAATTACAGAACAGAACAGGGTCTCAAATTTAGAAAACCAACTTATGCTTGCTTAAGGGGAAAGGTGAGTTGGGGTGCTGCATAAAACCAGAGATTGAAATGAGCACAGATAAAGTTCCTTAAGCCAAATATGGAATAGACAAGAGCTACTCCTTGCTCAACGAAATGGACTCAACACCGCATATTAAACGCCTAAGAATGTACCTGACTAGTAAGTATCTTAAAACCTATGGATTGCTATGTCTCCGAAAGAGAATCAAGCATGTGTACAGGGGCATAAATGCAGCAGTGATAGGATTGGAGAGGTTCGGTGAGCAAATGAAGACCCTTTGAAGTCATATCGCATGGTACCCATTCCACGGGTTTCAACTACCCAGGTTTAAGGTATTCTTCCTTCAGCTAAAACATGCATGTGGAACCTAGAGTATGATCAACCATGTGATCGGGAGACGTGTTCAAATATGTCTCAGTTTTCGTACCCTGGTACTCGGGTGCAACATTCCAGACGCTTTACTAACACCCTCCCGACTTGGAGAGTCAGTCCCTTTAACCTCCTGTTTGGCCCAGTTTGCAATTTCTGCGGAAGATGAACAGGAATAGCGAGAACCAATGAGAGACTAGCTGGAAGGTGTCTGGACGGGCAAATTTAACTCTCATTTCCCACCAGGAAGAGGAATTAACCAAAGGCTCAGCGTGCCGTGCCGGAACCAGATTAGGGCCTGAAGCCATCCTGCGGTGTTGCGGCCAGCTCAAAAGAAAGCGAGTTGAAGAAAGGAGCTCAGGGGCACTGTAATTCACAAACCTGCAGAGTTATAAATGACAGCTATCGTCCAAAAATATACTGAAGTAAGGCTGCCAAGAGGACTTGAAAGCGGGGCAGAATTGCAGGAAACCGATTTCAGGAGGCAGACTGGAATTGCATTGAAAGCATAGGAAAAGAGGCAGAACGTCCACCATGATGCACTTGGCCAAAAAGGGCGTATGCGTTTTTTCCTGAATATATTCAGGAAAAAACGCATACGCCCTTTTTGGCCAACCAAGCAAGCTTGCAAAGGAAATCTGCACTACAATGAAGTCTCACTTCCCCCCGGTCAAAAGGGCCATCTGAAAAAAGTGTAAAATCCAGAAAGGCAGGACAGGCCATGGAGAACTGGGAGCCTTGTTATGCTGATGGGCGGGATGTAAATTGCCAACAGACACTCGGGAGAAGTGTATGGTGTTTCCTGAAACATCTAAAAAACAAAGCAACAGAGCCTAGGGCACTTCCACTTATGGTCCTATAGCTTAGGGAAATTAAAATCAAAAAGACACAGCCACCCCAAAGTTTGGGACGCCTCTGTTTACAAGAACCTCGTTTACCGTACAAGTTCAACATCGCAGAAAGTGAAAAATGGATAAAGAAGTTGTGGTATTTACTTACAAAGCAATATCACTCAGCAATGAAATCTATGTCATCAGGCCCTTAGCAGCACAATGAGTGGATTCAGGTATGATGATTCTAACTGAAATAAGTCACACAGAAAAAGAAACATCATAAGATATCAGTAATACACGGAATGTAAACTTGGCTACACAGGAACTGAATTACAGAACAGAACAGGGTCTCAAATTTAGAAAACCAACTTATGCTTGCTTAAGGGGAAAGGTGAGTTGGGGTGCTGCATAAAACCAGAGATTGAAATGAGCACAGATAAAGTTCCTTAAGCCAAATATGGAATAGACAAGAGCTACTCCTTGCTCAACGAAATGGACTCAACACCGCATATTAAATGCCTAAGAATGTACCTGACTAGTAAGTATCTTAAAACCTATGGATTGCTATGTCTCCGAAAGAGAATCAAGCATGTGTACAGGGGCATAAACGCAGCAGTGATAGGATTGGAGAGGTTCGGTGAGCAAATGAAGACCCTTTGAAGTCATATCGCATGGTACCCATTCCATGGGTTTCAACTACCCAGGTTTAAGGTATTCTTCCTTCAGCTAAAACATGCATGTGGAACCTAGAGTATGATCAACCATGTGATCGGGAGACGTGTTCAAATATGTCTCAGTTTTCGTACCCTGGTACTCGGGTGCAACATTCCAGACGCTTTACTAACACCCTCCCGACTTGGAGAGTCAGTCCCTTTAACCTCCTGTTTGGCCCAGTTTGCAATTTCTGCGGAAGATGAACAGGAATAGCGAGAACCAATGAGAGACTAGCTGGAAGGTGTCTGGACGGGCAAATTTAACTCTCATTTCCCACCAGGAAGAGGAATTAACCAAAGGCTCAGCGTGCCGTGCCGGAACCAGATTAGGGCCTGAAGCCATCCTGCGGTGTTGCGGCCAGCTCAAAAGAAAGCGAGTTGAAGAAAGGAGCTCAGGGGCACTGTAATTCACAAACCTGCAGAGTTATAAATGACAGCTATCGTCCAAAAATATACTGAAGTAAGGCTGCCAAGAGGACTTGAAAGCGGGGCAGAATTGCAGGAAACCGATTTCAGGAGGCAGACTGGAATTGCATTGAAAGCATAGGAAAAGAGGCAGAACGTCCACCATGATGCACTTGGCCAAAAAGGGCGTATGCGTTTTTTCCTGAATATATTCAGGAAAAAACGCATACGCCCTTTTTGGCCAACCAAGCAAGCTTGCAAAGGAAATCTGCACTACAATGAAGTCTCACTTCCCCCCGGTCAAAAGGGCCATCTGAAAAAAGTGTAAAATCCAGAAAGGCAGGACAGGCCATGGAGAACTGGGAGCCTTGTTATGCTGATGGGCGGGATGTAAATTGCCAACAGACACTCGGGAGAAGTGTATGGTGTTTCCTGAAACATCTAAAAAACAAAGCAACAGAGCCTAGGGCACTTCCACTTATGGTCCTATAGCTTAGGGAAATTAAAATCAAAAAGACACAGCCACCCCAAAGTTTGGGACGCCTCTGTTTACAAGAACCTCGTTTACCGTACAAGTTCAACATCGCAGAAAGTGAAAAATGGATAAAGAAGTTGTGGTATTTACTTACAAAGCAATATCACTCAGCAATGAAATCTATGTCATCAGGCCCTTAGCAGCACAATGAGTGGATTCAGGTATGATGATTCTAACTGAAATAAGTCACACAGAAAAAGAAACATCATAAGATATCAGTAATACACGGAATGTAAACTTGGCTACACAGGAACTGAATTACAGAACAGAACAGGGTCTCAAATTTAGAAAACCAACTTATGCTTGCTTAAGGGGAAAGGTGAGTTGGGGTGCTGCATAAAACCAGAGATTGAAATGAGCACAGATAAAGTTCCTTAAGCCAAATATGGAATAGACAAGAGCTACTCCTTGCTCAACGAAATGGACTCAACACCGCATATTAAACGCCTAAGAATGTACCTGACTAGTAAGTATCTTAAAACCTATGGATTGCTATGTCTCCGAAAGAGAATCAAGCATGTGTACAGGGGCATAAACGCAGCAGTGATAGGATTGGAGAGGTTCGGTGAGCAAATGAAGACCCTTTGAAGTCATATTGCATGGTACCCATTCCACGGGTTTCAACTACCCAGGTTTAAGGTATTCTTCCTTCAGCTAAAACATGCATGTGGAACCTAGAGTATGATCAACCATGTGATCGGGAGACGTGTTCAAATATGTCTCAGTTTTCGTACCCTGGTACTCGGGTGCAACATTCCAGACGCTTTACTAACACCCTCCCGACTTGGAGAGTCAGTCCCTTTAACCTCCTGTTTGGCCCAGTTTGCAATTTCTGCGGAAGATGAACAGGAATAGCGAGAACCAATGAGAGACTAGCTGGAAGGTGTCTGGACGGGCAAATTTAACTCTCATTTCCCACCAGGAAGAGGAATTAACCAAAGGCTCAGCGTGCCGTGCCGGAACCAGATTAGGGCCTGAAGCCATCCTGCGGTGTTGCGGCCAGCTCAAAAGAAAGCGAGTTGAAGAAAGGAGCTCAGGGGCACTGTAATTCACAAACCTGCAGAGTTATAAATGACAGCTATCGTCCAAAAATATACTGAAGTAAGGCTGCCAAGAGGACTTGAAAGCGGGGCAGAATTGCAGGAAACCGATTTCAGGAGGCAGACTGGAATTGCATTGAAAGCATAGGAAAAGAGGCAGAACGTCCACCATGATGCACTTGGCCAAAAAGGGCGTATGCGTTTTTTCCTGAATATATTCAGGAAAAAACGCATACGCCCTTTTTGGCCAACCAAGCAAGCTTGCAAAGGAAATCTGCACTACAATGAAGTCTCACTTCCCCCCGGTCAAAAGGGCCATCTGAAAAAAGTGTAAAATCCAGAAAGGCAGGACAGGCCATGGAGAACTGGGAGCCTTGTTATGCTGATGGGCGGGATGTAAATTGCCAACAGACACTCGGGAGAAGTGTATGGTGTTTCCTGAAACATCTAAAAAACAAAGCAACAGAGCCTAGGGCACTTCCACTTATGGTCCTATAGCTTAGGGAAATTAAAATCAAAAAGACACAGCCACCCCAAAGTTTGGGACGCCTCTGTTTACAAGAACCTCGTTTACCGTACAAGTTCAACATCGCAGAAAGTGAAAAATGGATAAAGAAGTTGTGGTATTTACTTACAAAGCAATATCACTCAGCAATGAAATCTATGTCATCAGGCCCTTAGCAGCACAATGAGTGGATTCAGGTATGATGATTCTAACTGAAATAAGTCACACAGAAAAAGAAACATCATAAGATATCAGTAATACACGGAATGTAAACTTGGCTACACAGGAACTGAATTACAGAACAGAACAGGGTCTCAAATTTAGAAAACCAACTTATGCTTGCTTAAGGGGAAAGGTGAGTTGGGGTGCTGCATAAAACCAGAGATTGAAATGAGCACAGATAAAGTTCCTTAAGCCAAATATGGAATAGACAAGAGCTACTCCTTGCTCAACGAAATGGACTCAACACCGCATATTAAACGCCTAAGAATGTACCTGACTAGTAAGTATCTTAAAACCTATGGATTGCTATGTCTCCGAAAGAGAATCAAGCATGTGTACAGGGGCATAAATGCAGCAGTGATAGGATTGGAGAGGTTCGGTGAGCAAATGAAGACCCTTTGAAGTCATATCGCATGGTACCCATTCCACGGGTTTCAACTACCCAGGTTTAAGGTATTCTTCCTTCAGCTAAAACATGCATGTGGAACCTAGAGTATGATCAACCATGTGATCGGGAGACGTGTTCAAATATGTCTCAGTTTTCGTACCCTGGTACTCGGGTGCAACATTCCAGACGCTTTACTAACACCCTCCCGACTTGGAGAGTCAGTCCCTTTAACCTCCTGTTTGGCCCAGTTTGCAATTTCTGCGGAAGATGAACAGGAATAGCGAGAACCAATGAGAGACTAGCTGGAAGGTGTCTGGACGGGCAAATTTAACTCTCATTTCCCACCAGGAAGAGGAATTAACCAAAGGCTCAGCGTGCCGTGCCGGAACCAGATTAGGGCCTGAAGCCATCCTGCGGTGTTGCGGCCAGCTCAAAAGAAAGCGAGTTGAAGAAAGGAGCTCAGGGGCACTGTAATTCACAAACCTGCAGAGTTATAAATGACAGCTATCGTCCAAAAATATACTGAAGTAAGGCTGCCAAGAGGACTTGAAAGCGGGGCAGAATTGCAGGAAACCGATTTCAGGAGGCAGACTGGAATTGCATTGAAAGCATAGGAAAAGAGGCAGAACGTCCACCATGATGCACTTGGCCAAAAAGGGCGTATGCGTTTTTTCCTGAATATATTCAGGAAAAAACGCATACGCCCTTTTTGGCCAACCAAGCAAGCTTGCAAAGGAAATCTGCACTACAATGAAGTCTCACTTCCCCCCGGTCAAAAGGGCCATCTGAAAAAAGTGTAAAATCCAGAAAGGCAGGACAGGCCATGGAGAACTGGGAGCCTTGTTATGCTGATGGGCGGGATGTAAATTGCCAACAGACACTCGGGAGAAGTGTATGGTGTTTCCTGAAACATCTAAAAAACAAAGCAACAGAGCCTAGGGCACTTCCACTTATGGTCCTATAGCTTAGGGAAATTAAAATCAAAAAGACACAGCCACCCCAAAGTTTGGGACGCCTCTGTTTACAAGAACCTCGTTTACCGTACAAGTTCAACATCGCAGAAAGTGAAAAATGGATAAAGAAGTTGTGGTATTTACTTACAAAGCAATATCACTCAGCAATGAAATCTATGTCATCAGGCCCTTAGCAGCACAATGAGTGGATTCAGGTATGATGATTCTAACTGAAATAAGTCACACAGAAAAAGAAACATCATAAGATATCAGTAATACACGGAATGTAAACTTGGCTACACAGGAACTGAATTACAGAACAGAACAGGGTCTCAAATTTAGAAAACCAACTTATGCTTGCTTAAGGGGAAAGGTGAGTTGGGGTGCTGCATAAAACCAGAGATTGAAATGAGCACAGATAAAGTTCCTTAAGCCAAATATGGAATAGACAAGAGCTACTCCTTGCTCAACGAAATGGACTCAACACCGCATATTAAATGCCTAAGAATGTACCTGACTAGTAAGTATCTTAAAACCTATGGATTGCTATGTCTCCGAAAGAGAATCAAGCATGTGTACAGGGGCATAAACGCAGCAGTGATAGGATTGGAGAGGTTCGGTGAGCAAATGAAGACCCTTTGAAGTCATATCGCATGGTACCCATTCCATGGGTTTCAACTACCCAGGTTTAAGGTATTCTTCCTTCAGCTAAAACATGCATGTGGAACCTAGAGTATGATCAACCATGTGATCGGGAGACGTGTTCAAATATGTCTCAGTTTTCGTACCCTGGTACTCGGGTGCAACATTCCAGACGCTTTACTAACACCCTCCCGACTTGGAGAGTCAGTCCCTTTAACCTCCTGTTTGGCCCAGTTTGCAATTTCTGCGGAAGATGAACAGGAATAGCGAGAACCAATGAGAGACTAGCTGGAAGGTGTCTGGACGGGCAAATTTAACTCTCATTTCCCACCAGGAAGAGGAATTAACCAAAGGCTCAGCGTGCCGTGCCGGAACCAGATTAGGGCCTGAAGCCATCCTGCGGTGTTGCGGCCAGCTCAAAAGAAAGCGAGTTGAAGAAAGGAGCTCAGGGGCACTGTAATTCACAAACCTGCAGAGTTATAAATGACAGCTATCGTCCAAAAATATACTGAAGTAAGGCTGCCAAGAGGACTTGAAAGCGGGGCAGAATTGCAGGAAACCGATTTCAGGAGGCAGACTGGAATTGCATTGAAAGCATAGGAAAAGAGGCAGAACGTCCACCATGATGCACTTGGCCAAAAAGGGCGTATGCGTTTTTTCCTGAATATATTCAGGAAAAAACGCATACGCCCTTTTTGGCCAACCAAGCAAGCTTGCAAAGGAAATCTGCACTACAATGAAGTCTCACTTCCCCCCGGTCAAAAGGGCCATCTGAAAAAAGTGTAAAATCCAGAAAGGCAGGACAGGCCATGGAGAACTGGGAGCCTTGTTATGCTGATGGGCGGGATGTAAATTGCCAACAGACACTCGGGAGAAGTGTATGGTGTTTCCTGAAACATCTAAAAAACAAAGCAACAGAGCCTAGGGCACTTCCACTTATGGTCCTATAGCTTAGGGAAATTAAAATCAAAAAGACACAGCCACCCCAAAGTTTGGGACGCCTCTGTTTACAAGAACCTCGTTTACCGTACAAGTTCAACATCGCAGAAAGTGAAAAATGGATAAAGAAGTTGTGGTATTTACTTACAAAGCAATATCACTCAGCAATGAAATCTATGTCATCAGGCCCTTAGCAGCACAATGAGTGGATTCAGGTATGATGATTCTAACTGAAATAAGTCACACAGAAAAAGAAACATCATAAGATATCAGTAATACACGGAATGTAAACTTGGCTACACAGGAACTGAATTACAGAACAGAACAGGGTCTCAAATTTAGAAAACCAACTTATGCTTGCTTAAGGGGAAAGGTGAGTTGGGGTGCTGCATAAAACCAGAGATTGAAATGAGCACAGATAAAGTTCCTTAAGCCAAATATGGAATAGACAAGAGCTACTCCTTGCTCAACGAAATGGACTCAACACCGCATATTAAATGCCTAAGAATGTACCTGACTAGTAAGTATCTTAAAACCTATGGATTGCTATGTCTCCGAAAGAGAATCAAGCATGTGTACAGGGGCATAAACGCAGCAGTGATAGGATTGGAGAGGTTCGGTGAGCAAATGAAGACCCTTTGAAGTCATATTGCATGGTACCCATTCCACGGGTTTCAACTACCCAGGTTTAAGGTATTCTTCCTTCAGCTAAAACATGCATGTGGAACCTAGAGTATGATCAACCATGTGATCGGGAGACGTGTTCAAATATGTCTCAGTTTTCGTACCCTGGTACTCGGGTGCAACATTCCAGACGCTTTACTAACACCCTCCCGACTTGGAGAGTCAGTCCCTTTAACCTCCTGTTTGGCCCAGTTTGCAATTTCTGCGGAAGATGAACAGGAATAGCGAGAACCAATGAGAGACTAGCTGGAGGTGTCTGGACGGGCAAATTTAACTCTCATTTCCCACCAGGAAGAGGAATTAACCAAAGGCTCAGCGTGCCGTGCCGGAACCAGATTAGGGCCTGAAGCCATCCTGCGGTGTTGCGGCCAGCTCAAAAGAAAGCGAGTTGAAGAAAGGAGCTCAGGGGCACTGTAATTCACAAACCTGCAGAGTTATAAATGACAGCTATCGTCCAAAAATATACTGAAGTAAGGCTGCCAAGAGGACTTGAAAGCGGGGCAGAATTGCAGGAAACCGATTTCAGGAGGCAGACTGGAATTGCATTGAAAGCATAGGAAAAGAGGCAGAACGTCCACCATGATGCACTTGGCCAAAAAGGGCGTATGCGTTTTTTCCTGAATATATTCAGGAAAAAACGCATACGCCCTTTTTGGCCAACCAAGCAAGCTTGCAAAGGAAATCTGCACTACAATGAAGTCTCACTTCCCCCCGGTCAAAAGGGCCATCTGAAAAAAGTGTAAAATCCAGAAAGGCAGGACAGGCCATGGAGAACTGGGAGCCTTGTTATGCTGATGGGCGGGATGTAAATTGCCAACAGACACTCGGGAGAAGTGTATGGTGTTTCCTGAAACATCTAAAAAACAAAGCAACAGAGCCTAGGGCACTTCCACTTATGGTCCTATAGCTTAGGGAAATTAAAATCAAAAAGACACAGCCACCCCAAAGTTTGGGACGCCTCTGTTTACAAGAACCTCGTTTACCGTACAAGTTCAACATCGCAGAAAGTGAAAAATGGATAAAGAAGTTGTGGTATTTACTTACAAAGCAATATCACTCAGCAATGAAATCTATGTCATCAGGCCCTTAGCAGCACAATGAGTGGATTCAGGTATGATGATTCTAACTGAAATAAGTCACACAGAAAAAGAAACATCATAAGATATCTGTAATACACGGAATGTAAACTTGGCTACACAGGAACTGAATTACAGAACAGAACAGGGTCTCAAATTTAGAAAACCAACTTATGCTTGCTTAAGGGGAAAGGTGAGTTGGGGTGCTGCATAAAACCAGAGATTGAAATGAGCACAGATAAAGTTCCTTAAGCCAAATATGGAATAGACAAGAGCTACTCCTTGCTCAACGAAATGGACTCAACACCGCATATTAAATGCCTAAGAATGTACCTGACTAGTAGGTATCTTAAAACCTATGGATTGCTATGTCTCCGAAAGAGAATCAAGCATGTGTACAGGGGCATAAACGCAGCAGTGATAGGATTGGAGAGGTTCGGTGAGCAAATGAAGACCCTTTGAAGTCATATCGCATGGTACCCATTCCACGGGTTTCAACTACCCAGGTTTAAGGTATTCTTCCTTCAGCTAAAACATGCATGTGGTACCTAGAGTATGATCAACCATGTGATCGGGAGACGTGTTCAAATATGTCTCAGTTTTCGTACCCTGGTACTCGGGTGCAACATTCCAGACGCTTTACTAACACCCTCCCGACTTGGAGAGTCAGTCCCTTTAACCTCCTGTTTGGCCCAGTTTGCAATTTCTGCGGAAGATGAACAGGAATAGCGAGAACCAATGAGAGACTAGCTGGAGGTGTCTGGACGGGCAAATTTAACTCTCATTTCCCACCAGGAAGAGGAATTAACCAAAGGCTCAGCGTGCCGTGCCGGAACCAGATTAGGGCCTGAAGCCATCCTGCGGTGTTGCGGCCAGCTCAAAAGAAAGCGAGTTGAAGAAAGGAGCTCAGGGGCACTGTAATTCAAAAACCTGCAGAGTTATAAATGACAGCTATCGTCCAAAAATATACTGAAGTAAGGCTGCCAAGAGGACTTGAAAGCGGGGCAGAATTGCAGGAAACCGATTTCAGGAGGCAGACTGGAATTGCATTGAAAGCATAGGAAAAGAGGCAGAACGTCCACCATGATGCACTTGGCCAAAAAGGGCGTATGCGTTTTTTCCTGAATATATTCAGGAAAAAACGCATACGCCCTTTTTGGCCAACCAAGCAAGCTTGCAAAGGAAATCTGCACTACAATGAAGTCTCACTTCCCCCCGGTCAAAAGGGCCATCTGAAAAAAGTGTAAAATCCAGAAAGGCAGGACAGGCCATGGAGAACTGGGAGCCTTGTTATGCTGATGGGCGGGATGTAAATTGCCAACAGACACTCGGGAGAAGTGTATGGTGTTTCCTGAAACATCTAAAAAACAAAGCAACAGAGCCTAGGGCACTTCCACTTATGGTCCTATAGCTTAGGGAAATTAAAATCAAAAAGACACAGCCACCCCAAAGTTTGGGACGCCTCTGTTTACAAGAACCTCGTTTACCGTACAAGTTCAACATCGCAGAAAGTGAAAAATGGATAAAGAAGTTGTGGTATTTACTTACAAAGCAATATCACTCAGCAATGAAATCTATGTCATCAGGCCCTTAGCAGCACAATGAGTGGATTCAGGTATGATGATTCTAACTGAAATAAGTCACACAGAAAAAGAAACATCATAAGATATCAGTAATACACGGAATGTAAACTTGGCTACACAGGAACTGAATTACAGAACAGAACAGGGTCTCAAATTTAGAAAACCAACTTATGCTTGCTTAAGGGGAAAGGTGAGTTGGGGTGCTGCATAAAACCAGAGATTGAAATGAGCACAGATAAAGTTCCTTAAGCCAAATATGGAATAGACAAGAGCTACTCCTTGCTCAACGAAATGGACTCAACACCGCATATTAAATGCCTAAGAATGTACCTGACTAGTAAGTATCTTAAAACCTATGGATTGCTATGTCTCCGAAAGAGAATCAAGCATGTGTACAGGGGCATAAACGCAGCAGTGATAGGATTGGAGAGGTTCGGTGAGCAAATGAAGACCCTTTGAAGTCATATCGCATGGTACCCATTCCACGGGTTTCAACTACCCAGGTTTAAGGTATTCTTCCTTCAGCTAAAACATGCATGTGGAACCTAGAGTATGATCAACCATGTGATCGGGAGACGTGTTCAAATATGTCTCAGTTTTCGTACCCTGGTACTCGGGTGCAACATTCCAGACGCTTTACTAACACCCTCCCGACTTGGAGAGTCAGTCCCTTTAACCTCCTGTTTGGCCCAGTTTGCAATTTCTGCGGAAGATGAACAGGAATAGCGAGAACCAATGAGAGACTAGCTGGAAGGTGTCTGGACGGGCAAATTTAACTCTCATTTCCCACCAGGAAGAGGAATTAACCAAAGGCTCAGCGTGCCGTGCCGGAACCAGATTAGGGCCTGAAGCCATCCTGCGGTGTTGCGGCCAGCTCAAAAGAAAGCGAGTTGAAGAAAGGAGCTCAGGGGCACTGTAATTCACAAACCTGCAGAGTTATAAATGACAGCTATCGTACAAAAATATACTGAAGTAAGGCTGCCAAGAGGACTTGAAAGCGGGGCAGAATTGCAGGAAACCGATTTCAGGAGGCAGACTGGAATTGCATTGAAAGCATAGGAAAAGAGGCAGAACGTCCACAATGATGCACTTGGCCAAAAAGGGCGTATGCGTTTTTTCCTGAATATATTCAGGAAAAAACGCATACGCCCTTTTTGGCCAACCAAGCAAGCTTGCAAAGGAAATCTGCACTACAATGAAGTCTCACTTCCCCCCGGTCAAAAGGGCCATCTGAAAAAAGTGTAAAATCCAGAAAGGCAGGACAGGCCATGGAGAACTGGGAGCCTTGTTATGCTGATGGGCGGGATGTAAATTGCCAACAGACACTCGGGAGAAGTGTATGGTGTTTCCTGAAACATCTAAAAAACAAAGCAACAGAGCCTAGGGCACTTCCACTTATGGTCCTATAGCTTAGGGAAATTAAAATCAAAAAGACACAGCCACCCCAAAGTTTGGGACGCCTCTGTTTACAAGAACCTCGTTTACAGTACAAGTTCAACATCGCAGAAAGTGAAAAATGGATAAAGAAGTTGTGGTATTTACTTACAAAGCAATATCACTCAGCAATGAAATCTATGTCATCAGGCCCTTAGCAGCACAATGAGTGGATTCAGGTATGATGATTCTAACTGAAATAAGTCACACAGAAAAAGAAACATCATAAGATATCAGTAATACACGGAATGTAAACTTGGCTACACAGGAACTGAATTACAGAACAGAACAGGGTCTCAAATTTAGAAAACCAACTTATGCTTGCTTAAGGGGAAAGGTGAGTTGGGGTGCTGCATAAAACCAGAGATTGAAATGAGCACAGATAAAGTTCCTTAAGCCAAATATGGAATAGACAAGAGCTACTCCTTGCTCAACGAAATGGACTCAACACCGCATATTAAATGCCTAAGAATGTACCTGACTAGTAAGTATCTTAAAACCTATGGATTGCTATGTCTCCGAAAGAGAATCAAGCATGTGTACAGGGGCATAAACGCAGCAGTGATAGGATTGGAGAGGTTCGGTGAGCAAATGAAGACCCTTTGAAGTCATATCGCATGGTACCCATTCCACGGGTTTCAACTACCCAGGTTTAAGGTATTCTTCCTTCAGCTAAAACATGCATGTGGAACCTAGAGTATGATCAACCATGTGATCGGGAGACGTGTTCAAATATGTCTCAGTTTTCGTACCCTGGTACTCGGGTGCAACATTCCAGACGCTTTACTAACACCCTCCCGACTTGGAGAGTCAGTCCCTTTAACCTCCTGTTTGGCCCAGTTTGCAATTTCTGCGGAAGATGAACAGGAATAGCGAGAACCAATGAGAGACTAGCTGGAAGGTGTCTGGACGGGCAAATTTAACTCTCATTTCCCACCAGGAAGAGGAATTAACCAAAGGCTCAGCGTGCCGTGCCGGAACCAGTTTAGGGCCTGAAGCCATCCTGCGGTGTTGCGGCCAGCTCAAAAGAAAGCGAGTTGAAGAAAGGAGCTCAGGGGCACTGTAATTCACAAACCTGCAGAGTTATAAATGACAGCTATCGTCCAAAAATATACTGAAGTAAGGCTGCCAAGAGGACTTGAAAGCGGGGCAGAATTGCAGGAAACCGATTTCAGGAGGCAGACTGGAATTGCATTGAAAGCATAGGAAAAGAGGCAGAACGTCCACCATGATGCACTTGGCCAAAAAGGGCGTATGCGTTTTTTCCTGAATATATTCAGGAAAAAACGCATACGCCCTTTTTGGCCAACCAAGCAAGCTTGCAAAGGAAATCTGCACTACAATGAAGTCTCACTTCCCCCCGGTCAAAAGGGCCATCTGAAAAAAGTGTAAAATCCAGAAAGGCAGGACAGGCCATGGAGAACTGGGAGCCTTGTTATGCTGATGGGCGGGATGTAAATTGCCAACAGACACTCGGGAGAAGTGTATGGTGTTTCCTGAAACATCTAAAAAACAAAGCAACAGAGCCTAGGGCACTTCCACTTATGGTCCTATAGCTTAGGGAAATTAAAATCAAAAAGACACAGCCACCCCAAAGTTTGGGACGCCTCTGTTTACAAGAACCTCGTTTACCGTACAAGTTCAACATCGCAGAAAGTGAAAAATGGATAAAGAAGTTGTGGTATTTACTTACAAAGCAATATCACTCAGCAATGAAATCTATGTCATCAGGCCCTTAGCAGCACAATGAGTGGATTCAGGTATGATGATTCTAACTGAAATAAGTCACACAGAAAAAGAAACATCATAAGATATCAGTAATACACGGAATGTAAACTTGGCTACACAGGAACTGAATTACAGAACAGAACAGGGTCTCAAATTTAGAAAACCAACTTATGCTTGCTTAAGGGGAAAGGTGAGTTGGGGTGCTGCATAAAACCAGAGATTGAAATGAGCACAGATAAAGTTCCTTAAGCCAAATATGGAATAGACAAGAGCTACTCCTTGCTCAACGAAATGGACTCAACACCGCATATTAAATGCCTAAGAATGTACCTGACTAGTAAGTATCTTAAAACCTATGGATTGCTATGTCTCCGAAAGAGAATCAAGCATGTGTACAGGGGCATAAACGCAGCAGTGATAGGATTGGAGAGGTTCGGTGAGCAAATGAAGACCCTTTGAAGTCATATCGCATGGTACCCATTCCACGGGTTTCAACTACCCAGGTTTAAGGTATTCTTCCTTCAGCTAAAACATGCATGTGGAACCTAGAGTATGATCAACCATGTGATCGGGAGACGTGTTCAAATATGTCTCAGTTTTCGTACCCTGGTACTCGGGTGCAACATTCCAGACGCTTTACTAACACCCTCCCGACTTGGAGAGTCAGTCCCTTTAACCTCCTGTTTGGCCCAGTTTGCAATTTCTGCGGAAGATGAACAGGAATAGCGAGAACCAATGAGAGACTAGCTGGAAGGTGTCTGGACGGGCAAATTTAACTCTCATTTCCCACCAGGAAGAGGAATTAACCAAAGGCTCAGCGTGCCGTGCCGGAACCAGATTAGGGCCTGAAGCCATCCTGCGGTGTTGCGGCCAGCTCAAAAGAAAGCGAGTTGAAGAAAGGAGCTCAGGGGCACTGTAATTCACAAACCTGCAGAGTTATAAATGACAGCTATCGTCCAAAAATATACTGAAGTAAGGCTGCCAAGAGGACTTGAAAGCGGGGCAGAATTGCAGGAAACCGATTTCAGGAGGCAGACTGGAATTGCATTGAAAGCATAGGAAAAGAGGCAGAACGTCCACCATGATGCACTTGGCCAAAAAGGGCGTATGCGTTTTTTCCTGAATATATTCAGGAAAAAACGCATACGCCCTTTTTGGCCAACCAAGCAAGCTTGCAAAGGAAATCTGCACTACAATGAAGTCTCACTTCCCCCCGGTCAAAAGGGCCATCTGAAAAAAGTGTAAAATCCAGAAAGGCAGGACAGGCCATGGAGAACTGGGAGCCTTGTTATGCTGATGGGCGGGATGTAAATTGCCAACAGACACTCGGGAGAAGTGTATGGTGTTTCCTGAAACATCTAAAAAACAAAGCAACAGAGCCTAGGGCACTTCCACTTATGGTCCTATAGCTTAGGGAAATTAAAATCAAAAAGACACAGCCACCCCAAAGTTTGGGACGCCTCTGTTTACAAGAACCTCGTTTACCGTACAAGTTCAACATCGCAGAAAGTGAAAAATGGATAAAGAAGTTGTGGTATTTACTTACAAAGCAATATCACTCAGCAATGAAATCTATGTCATCAGGCCCTTAGCAGCACAATGAGTGGATTCAGGTATGATGATTCTAACTGAAATAAGTCACACAGAAAAAGAAACATCATAAGATATCAGTAATACACGGAATGTAAACTTGGCTACACAGGAACTGAATTACAGAACAGAACAGGGTCTCAAATTTAGAAAACCAACTTATGCTTGCTTAAGGGGAAAGGTGAGTTGGGGTGCTGCATAAAACCAGAGATTGAAATGAGCACAGATAAAGTTCCTTAAGCCAAATATGGAATAGACAAGAGCTACTCCTTGCTCAACGAAATGGACTCAACACCGCATATTAAATGCCTAAGAATGTACCTGACTAGTAAGTATCTTAAAACCTATGGATTGCTATGTCTCCGAAAGAGAATCAAGCATGTGTACAGGGGCATAAACGCAGCAGTGATAGGATTGGAGAGGTTCGGTGAGCAAATGAAGACCCTTTGAAGTCATATCGCATGGTACCCATTCCATGGGTTTCAACTACCCAGGTTTAAGGTATTCTTCCTTCAGCTAAACCATACATGTGGAACCTAGAGTATGATCAACCATGTGATCGGGAGACGTGTTCAAATATGTCTCAGTTTTCGTACCCTGGTACTCGGGTGCAACATTCCAGACGCTTTACTAACACCCTCCCGACTTGGAGAGTCAGTCCCTTTAACCTCCTGTTTGGCCCAGTTTGCAATTTCTGCGGAAGATGAACAGGAATAGCGAGAACCAATGAGAGACTAGCTGGAAGGTGTCTGGACGGGCAAATTTAACTCTCATTTCCCACCAGGAAGAGGAATTAACCAAAGGCTCAGCGTGCCGTGCCGGAACCAGATTAGGGCCTGAAGCCATCCTGCGGTGTTGCGGCCAGCTCAAAAGAAAGCGAGTTGAAGAAAGGAGCTCAGGGGCACTGTAATTCACAAACCTGCAGAGTTATAAATGACAGCTATCGTCCAAAAATATACTGAAGTAAGGCTGCCAAGAGGACTTGAAAGCGGGGCAGAATTGCAGGAAACCGATTTCAGGAGGCAGACTGGAATTGCATTGAAAGCATAGGAAAAGAGGCAGAACGTCCACCATGATGCACTTGGCCAAAAAGGGCGTATGCGTTTTTTCCTGAATATATTCAGGAAAAAACGCATACGCCCTTTTTGGCCAACCAAGCAAGCTTGCAAAGGAAATCTGCACTACAATGAAGTCTCACTTCCCCCCGGTCAAAAGGGCCATCTGAAAAAAGTGTAAAATCCAGAAAGGCAGGACAGGCCATGGAGAACTGGGAGCCTTGTTATGCTGATGGGCGGGATGTAAATTGCCAACAGACACTCGGGAGAAGTGTATGGTGTTTCCTGAAACATCTAAAAAACAAAGCAACAGAGCCTAGGGCACTTCCACTTATGGTCCTATAGCTTAGGGAAATTAAAATCAAAAAGACACAGCCACCCCAAAGTTTGGGACGCCTCTGTTTACAAGAACCTCGTTTACCGTACAAGTTCAACATCGCAGAAAGTGAAAAATGGATAAAGAAGTTGTGGTATTTACTTACAAAGCAATATCACTCAGCAATGAAATCTATGTCATCAGGCCCTTAGCAGCACAATGAGTGGATTCAGGTATGATGATTCTAACTGAAATAAGTCACACAGAAAAAGAAACATCATAAGATATCAGTAATACACGGAATGTAAACTTGGCTACACAGGAACTGAATTACAGAACAGAACAGGGTCTCAAATTTAGAAAACCAACTTATGCTTGCTTAAGGGGAAAGGTGAGTTGGGGTGCTGCATAAAACCAGAGATTGAAATGAGCACAGATAAAGTTCCTTAAGCCAAATATGGAATAGACAAGAGCTACTCCTTGCTCAACGAAATGGACTCAACACCGCATATTAAACGCCTAAGAATGTACCTGACTAGTAAGTATCTTAAAACCTATGGATTGCTATGTCTCCGAAAGAGAATCAAGCATGTGTACAGGGGCATAAACGCAGCAGTGATAGGATTGGAGAGGTTCGGTGAGCAAATGAAGACCCTTTGAAGTCATATTGCATGGTACCCATTCCACGGGTTTCAACTACCCAGGTTTAAGGTATTCTTCCTTCAGCTAAAACATGCATGTGGAACCTAGAGTATGATCAACCATGTGATCGGGAGACGTGTTCAAATATGTCTCAGTTTTCGTACCCTGGTACTCGGGTGCAACATTCCAGACGCTTTACTAACACCCTCCCGACTTGGAGAGTCAGTCCCTTTAACCTCCTGTTTGGCCCAGTTTGCAATTTCTGCGGAAGATGAACAGGAATAGCGAGAACCAATGAGAGACTAGCTGGAAGGTGTCTGGACGGGCAAATTTAACTCTCATTTCCCACCAGGAAGAGGAATTAACCAAAGGCTCAGCGTGCCGTGCCGGAACCAGATTAGGGCCTGAAGCCATCCTGCGGTGTTGTGGCCAGCTCAAAAGAAAGCGAGTTGAAGAAAGGAGCTCAGGGGCACTGTAATTCACAAACCTGCAGAGTTATAAATGACAGCTATCGTCCAAAAATATACTGAAGTAAGGCTGCCAAGAGGACTTGAAAGCGGGGCAGAATTGCAGGAAACCGATTTCAGGAGGCAGACTGGAATTGCATTGAAAGCATAGGAAAAGAGGCAGAACGTCCACCATGATGCACTTGGCCAAAAAGGGCGTATGCGTTTTTTCCTGAATATATTCAGGAAAAAACGCATACGCCCTTTTTGGCCAACCAAGCAAGCTTGCAAAGGAAATCTGCACTACAATGAAGTCTCACTTCCCCCCGGTCAAAAGGGCCATCTGAAAAAAGTGTAAAATCCAGAAAGGCAGGACAGGCCATGGAGAACTGGGAGCCTTGTTATGCTGATGGGCGGGATGTAAATTGCCAACAGACACTCGGGAGAAGTGTATGGTGTTTCCTGAAACATCTAAAAAACAAAGCAACAGAGCCTAGGGCACTTCCACTTATGGTCCTATAGCTTAGGGAAATTAAAATCAAAAAGACACAGCCACCCCAAAGTTTGGGACGCCTCTGTTTACAAGAACCTCGTTTACCGTACAAGTTCAACATCGCAGAAAGTGAAAAATGGATAAAGAAGTTGTGGTATTTACTTACAAAGCAATATCACTCAGCAATGAAATCTATGTCATCAGGCCCTTAGCAGCACAATGAGTGGATTCAGGTATGATGATTCTAACTGAAATAAGTCACACAGAAAAAGAAACATCATAAGATATCAGTAATACACGGAATGTAAACTTGGCTACACAGGAACTGAATTACAGAACAGAACAGGGTCTCAAATTTAGAAAACCAACTTATGCTTGCTTAAGGGGAAAGGTGAGTTGGGGTGCTGCATAAAACCAGAGATTGAAATGAGCACAGATAAAGTTCCTTAAGCCAAATATGGAATAGACAAGAGCTACTCCTTGCTCAACGAAATGGACTCAACACCGCATATTAAACGCCTAAGAATGTACCTGACTAGTAAGTATCTTAAAACCTATGGATTGCTATGTCTCCGAAAGAGAATCAAGCATGTGTACAGGGGCATAAACGCAGCAGTGATAGGATTGGAGAGGTTCGGTGAGCAAATGAAGACCCTTTGAAGTCATATTGCATGGTACCCATTCCACGGGTTTCAACTACCCAGGTTTAAGGTATTCTTCCTTCAGCTAAAACATGCATGTGGAACCTAGAGTATGATCAACCATGTGATCGGGAGACGTGTTCAAATATGTCTCAGTTTTCGTACCCTGGTACTCGGGTGCAACATTCCAGACGCTTTACTAACACCCTCCCGACTTGGAGAGTCAGTCCCTTTAACCTCCTGTTTGGCCCAGTTTGCAATTTCTGCGGAAGATGAACAGGAATAGCGAGAACCAATGAGAGACTAGCTGGAAGGTGTCTGGACGGGCAAATTTAACTCTCATTTCCCACCAGGAAGAGGAATTAACCAAAGGCTCAGCGTGCCGTGCCGGAACCAGATTAGGGCCTGAAGCCATCCTGCGGTGTTGCGGCCAGCTCAAAAGAAAGCGAGTTGAAGAAAGGAGCTCAGGGGCACTGTAATTCACAAACCTGCAGAGTTATAAATGACAGCTATCGTCCAAAAATATACTGAAGTAAGGCTGCCAAGAGGACTTGAAAGCGGGGCAGAATTGCAGGAAACCGATTTCAGGAGGCAGACTGGAATTGCATTGAAAGCATAGGAAAAGAGGCAGAACGTCCACCATGATGCACTTGGCCAAAAAGGGCGTATGCGTTTTTTCCTGAATATATTCAGGAAAAAACGCATACGCCCTTTTTGGCCAACCAAGCAAGCTTGCAAAGGAAATCTGCACTACAATGAAGTCTCACTTCCCCCCGGTCAAAAGGGCCATCTGAAAAAAGTGTAAAATCCAGAAAGGCAGGACAGGCCATGGAGAACTGGGAGCCTTGTTATGCTGATGGGCGGGATGTAAATTGCCAACAGACACTCGGGAGAAGTGTATGGTGTTTCCTGAAACATCTAAAAAACAAAGCAACAGAGCCTAGGGCACTTCCACTTATGGTCCTATAGCTTAGGGAAATTAAAATCAAAAAGACACAGCCACCCCAAAGTTTGGGACGCCTCTGTTTACAAGAACCTCGTTTACCGTACAAGTTCAACATCGCAGAAAGTGAAAAATGGATAAAGAAGTTGTGGTATTTACTTACAAAGCAATATCACTCAGCAATGAAATCTATGTCATCAGGCCCTTAGCAGCACAATGAGTGGATTCAGGTATGATGATTCTAACTGAAATAAGTCACACAGAAAAAGAAACATCATAAGATATCAGTAATACACGGAATGTAAACTTGGCTACACAGGAACTGAATTACAGAACAGAACAGGGTCTCAAATTTAGAAAACCAACTTATGCTTGCTTAAGGGGAAAGGTGAGTTGGGGTGCTGCATAAAACCAGAGATTGAAATGAGCACAGATAAAGTTCCTTAAGCCAAATATGGAATAGACAAGAGCTACTCCTTGCTCAACGAAATGGACTCAACACCGCATATTAAATGCCTAAGAATGTACCTGACTAGTAAGTATCTTAAAACCTATGGATTGCTATGTCTCCGAAAGAGAATCAAGCATGTGTACAGGGGCATAAACGCAGCAGTGATAGGATTGGAGAGGTTCGGTGAGCAAATGAAGACCCTTTGAAGTCATATCGCATGGTACCCATTCCATGGGTTTCAACTACCCAGGTTTAAGGTATTCTTCCTTCAGCTAAAACATGCATGTGGAACCTAGAGTATGATCAACCATGTGATCGGGAGACGTGTTCAAATATGTCTCAGTTTTCGTACCCTGGTACTCGGGTGCAACATTCCAGACGCTTTACTAACACCCTCCCGACTTGGAGAGTCAGTCCCTTTAACCTCCTGTTTGGCCCAGTTTGCAATTTCTGCGGAAGATGAACAGGAATAGCGAGAACCAATGAGAGACTAGCTGGAAGGTGTCTGGACGGGCAAATTTAACTCTCATTTCCCACCAGGAAGAGGAATTAACCAAAGGCTCAGCGTGCCGTGCCGGAACCAGATTAGGGCCTGAAGCCATCCTGCGGTGTTGCGGCCAGCTCAAAAGAAAGCGAGTTGAAGAAAGGAGCTCAGGGGCACTGTAATTCACAAACCTGCAGAGTTATAAATGACAGCTATCGTCCAAAAATATACTGAAGTAAGGCTGCCAAGAGGACTTGAAAGCGGGGCAGAATTGCAGGAAACCGATTTCAGGAGGCAGACTGGAATTGCATTGAAAGCATAGGAAAAGAGGCAGAACGTCCACCATGATGCACTTGGCCAAAAAGGGCGTATGCGTTTTTTCCTGAATATATTCAGGAAAAAACGCATACGCCCTTTTTGGCCAACCAAGCAAGCTTGCAAAGGAAATCTGCACTACAATGAAGTCTCACTTCCCCCCGGTCAAAAGGGCCATCTGAAAAAAGTGTAAAATCCAGAAAGGCAGGACAGGCCATGGAGAACTGGGAGCCTTGTTATGCTGATGGGCGGGATGTAAATTGCCAACAGACACTCGGGAGAAGTGTATGGTGTTTCCTGAAACATCTAAAAAACAAAGCAACAGAGCCTAGGGCACTTCCACTTATGGTCCTATAGCTTAGGGAAATTAAAATCAAAAAGACACAGCCACCCCAAAGTTTGGGACGCCTCTGTTTACAAGAACCTCGTTTACCGTACAAGTTCAACATCGCAGAAAGTGAAAAATGGATAAAGAAGTTGTGGTATTTACTTACAAAGCAATATCACTCAGCAATGAAATCTATGTCATCAGGCCCTTAGCAGCACAATGAGTGGATTCAGGTATGATGATTCTAACTGAAATAAGTCACACAGAAAAAGAAACATCATAAGATATCAGTAATACACGGAATGTAAACTTGGCTACACAGGAACTGAATTACAGAACAGAACAGGGTCTCAAATTTAGAAAACCAACTTATGCTTGCTTAAGGGGAAAGGTGAGTTGGGGTGCTGCATAAAACCAGAGATTGAAATGAGCACAGATAAAGTTCCTTAAGCCAAATATGGAATAGACAAGAGCTACTCCTTGCTCAACGAAATGGACTCAACACCGCATATTAAATGCCTAAGAATGTACCTGACTAGTAAGTATCTTAAAACCTATGGATTGCTATGTCTCCGAAAGAGAATCAAGCATGTGTACAGGGGCATAAACACAGCAGTGATAGGATTGGAGAGGTTCGGTGAGCAAATGAAGACCCTTTGAAGTCATATTGCATGGTACCCATTCCACGGGTTTCAACTACCCAGGTTTAAGGTATTCTTCCTTCAGCTAAAACATGCATGTGGAACCTAGAGTATGATCAACCATGTGATCGGGAGACGTGTTCAAATATGTCTCAGTTTTCGTACCCTGGTACTCGGGTGCAACATTCCAGACGCTTTACTAACACCCTCCCGACTTGGAGAGTCAGTCCCTTTAACCTCCTGTTTGGCCCAGTTTGCAATTTCTGCGGAAGATGAACAGGAATAGCGAGAACCAATGAGAGACTAGCTGGAGGTGTCTGGACGGGCAAATTTAACTCTCATTTCCCACCAGGAAGAGGAATTAACCAAAGGCTCAGCGTGCCGTGCCGGAACCAGATTAGGGCCTGAAGCCATCCTGCGGTGTTGCGGCCAGCTCAAAAGAAAGCGAGTTGAAGAAAGGAGCTCAGGGGCACTGTAATTCACAAACCTGCAGAGTTATAAATGACAGCTATCGTCCAAAAATATACTGAAGTAAGGCTGCCAAGAGGACTTGAAAGCGGGGCAGAATTGCAGGAAACCGATTTCAGGAGGCAGACTGGAATTGCATTGAAAGCATAGGAAAAGAGGCAGAACGTCCACCATGATGCACTTGGCCAAAAAGGGCGTATGCGTTTTTTCCTGAATATATTCAGGAAAAAACGCATACGCCCTTTTTGGCCAACCAAGCAAGCTTGCAAAGGAAATCTGCACTACAATGAAGTCTCACTTCCCCCCGGTCAAAAGGGCCATCTGAAAAAAGTGTAAAATCCAGAAAGGCAGGACAGGCCATGGAGAACTGGGAGCCTTGTTATGCTGATGGGCGGGATGTAAATTGCCAACAGACACTCGGGAGAAGTGTATGGTGTTTCCTGAAACATCTAAAAAACAAAGCAACAGAGCCTAGGGCACTTCCACTTATGGTCCTATAGCTTAGGGAAATTAAAATCAAAAAGACACAGCCACCCCAAAGTTTGGGACGCCTCTGTTTACAAGAACCTCGTTTACCGTACAAGTTCAACATCGCAGAAAGTGAAAAATGGATAAAGAAGTTGTGGTATTTACTTACAAAGCAATATCACTCAGCAATGAAATCTATGTCATCAGGCCCTTAGCAGCACAATGAGTGGATTCAGGTATGATGATTCTAACTGAAATAAGTCACACAGAAAAAGAAACATCATAAGATATCAGTAATACACGGAATGTAAACTTGGCTACACAGGAACTGAATTACAGAACAGAACAGGGTCTCAAATTTAGAAAACCAACTTATGCTTGCTTAAGGGGAAAGGTGAGTTGGGGTGCTGCATAAAACCAGAGATTGAAATGAGCACAGATAAAGTTCCTTAAGCCAAATATGGAATAGACAAGAGCTACTCCTTGCTCAACGAAATGGACTCAACACCGCATATTAAATGCCTAAGAATGTACCTGACTAGTAAGTATCTTAAAACCTATGGATTGCTATGTCTCCGAAAGAGAATCAAGCATGTGTACAGGGGCATAAACGCAGCAGTGATAGGATTGGAGAGGTTCGGTGAGCAAATGAAGACCCTTTGAAGTCATATTGCATGGTACCCATTCCACGGGTTTCAACTACCCAGGTTTAAGGTATTCTTCCTTCAGCTAAAACATGCATGTGGAACCTAGAGTATGATCAACCATGTGATCGGGAGACGTGTTCAAATATGTCTCAGTTTTCGTACCCTGGTACTCGGGTGCAACATTCCAGACGCTTTACTAACACCCTCCCGACTTGGAGAGTCAGTCCCTTTAACCTCCTGTTCGGCCCAGTTTGCAATTTCTGCGGAAGATGAACAGGAATAGCGAGAACCAATGAGAGACTAGCTGGAGGTGTCTGGACGGGCAAATTTAACTCTCATTTCCCACCAGGAAGAGGAATTAACCAAAGGCTCAGCGTGCCGTGCCGGAACCAGATTAGGGCCTGAAGCCATCCTGCGGTGTTGCGGCCAGCTCAAAAGAAAGCGAGTTGAAGAAAGGAGCTCAGGGGCACTGTAATTCACAAACCTGCAGAGTTATAAATGACAGCTATCGTCCAAAAATATACTGAAGTAAGGCTGCCAAGAGGACTTGAAAGCGGGGCAGAATTGCAGGAAACCGATTTCAGGAGGCAGACTGGAATTGCATTGAAAGCATAGGAAAAGAGGCAGAACGTCCACCATGATGCACTTGGCCAAAAAGGGCGTATGCGTTTTTTCCTGAATATATTCAGGAAAAAACGCATACGCCCTTTTTGGCCAACCAAGCAAGCTTGCAAAGGAAATCTGCACTACAATGAAGTCTCACTTCCCCCCGGTCAAAAGGGCCATCTGAAAAAAGTGTAAAATCCAGAAAGGCAGGACAGGCCATGGAGAACTGGGAGCCTTGTTATGCTGATGGGCGGGATGTAAATTGCCAACAGACACTCGGGAGAAGTGTATGGTGTTTCCTGAAACATCTAAAAAACAAAGCAACAGAGCCTAGGGCACTTCCACTTATGGTCCTATAGCTTAGGGAAATTAAAATCAAAAAGACACAGCCACCCCAAAGTTTGGGACGCCTCTGTTTACAAGAACCTCATTTACCGTACAAGTTCAACATCGCAGAAAGTGAAAAATGGATAAAGAAGTTGTGGTATTTACTTACAAAGCAATATCACTCAGCAATGAAATCTATGTCATCAGGCCCTTAGCAGCACAATGAGTGGATTCAGGTATGATGATTCTAACTGAAATAAGTCACACAGAAAAAGAAACATCATAAGATATCTGTAATACACGGAATGTAAACTTGGCTACACAGGAACTGAATTACAGAACAGAACAGGGTCTCAAATTGAGAAAACCAACTTATGCTTGCTTAAGGGGAAAGGTGAGTTGGGGTGCTGCATAAAACCAGAGATTGAAATGAGCACAGATAAAGTTCCTTAAGCCAAATATGGAATAGACAAGAGCTACTCCTTGCTCAACGAAATGGACTCAACACCGCATATTAAATGCCTAAGAATGTACCTGACTAGTAGGTATCTTAAAACCTATGGATTGCTATGTCTCCGAAAGAGAATCAAGCATGTGTACAGGGGCATAAACGCAGCAGTGATAGGATTGGAGAGGTTCGGTGAGCAAATGAAGACCCTTTGAAGTCATATTGCATGGTACCCATTCCACGGGTTTCAACTACCCAGGTTTAAGGTATTCTTCCTTCAGCTAAAACATGCATGTGGTACCTAGAGTATGATCAACCATGTGATCGGGAGACGTGTTCAAATATGTCTCAGTTTTCGTACCCTGGTACTCGGGTGCAACATTCCAGACGCTTTACTAACACCCTCCCGACTTGGAGAGTCAGTCCCTTTAACCTCCTGTTCGGCCCAGTTTGCAATTTCTGCGGAAGATGAACAGGAATAGCGAGAACCAATGAGAGACTAGCTGGAGGTGTCTGGACGGGCAAATTTAACTCTCATTTCCCACCAGGAAGAGGAATTAACCAAAGGCTCAGCGTGCCGTGCCGGAACCAGATTAGGGCCTGAAGCCATCCTGCGGTGTTGCGGCCAGCTCAAAAGAAAGCGAGTTGAAGAAAGGAGCTCAGGGGCACTGTAATTCACAAACCTGCAGAGTTATAAATGACAGCTATCGTCCAAAAATATACTGAAGTAAGGCTGCCAAGAGGACTTGAAAGCGGGGCAGAATTGCAGGAAACCGATTTCAGGAGGCAGACTGGAATTGCATTGAAAGCATAGGAAAAGAGGCAGAACGTCCACCATGATGCACTTGGCCAAAAAGGGCGTATGCGTTTTTTCCTGAATATATTCAGGAAAAAACGCATACGCCCTTTTTGGCCAACCAAGCAAGCTTGCAAAGGAAATCTGCACTACAATGAAGTCTCACTTCCCCCCGGTCAAAAGGGCCATCTGAAAAAAGTGTAAAATCCAGAAAGGCAGGACAGGCCATGGAGAACTGGGAGCCTTGTTATGCTGATGGGCGGGATGTAAATTGCCAACAGACACTCGGGAGAAGTGTATGGTGTTTCCTGAAACATCTAAAAAACAAAGCAACAGAGCCTAGGGCACTTCCACTTATGGTCCTATAGCTTAGGGAAATTAAAATCAAAAAGACACAGCCACCCCAAAGTTTGGGACGCCTCTGTTTACAAGAACCTCGTTTACCGTACAAGTTCAACATCGCAGAAAGTGAAAAATGGATAAAGAAGTTGTGGTATTTACTTACAAAGCAATATCACTCAGCAATGAAATCTATGTCATCAGGCCCTTAGCAGCACAATGAGTGGATTCAGGTATGATGATTCTAACTGAAATAAGTCACACAGAAAAAGAAACATCATAAGATATCTGTAATACACGGAATGTAAACTTGGCTACACAGGAACTGAATTACAGAACAGAACAGGGTCTCAAATTGAGAAAACCAACTTATGCTTGCTTAAGGGGAAAGGTGAGTTGGGGTGCTGCATAAAACCAGAGATTGAAATGAGCACAGATAAAGTTCCTTAAGCCAAATATGGAATAGACAAGAGCTACTCCTTGCTCAACGAAATGGACTCAACACCGCATATTAAATGCCTAAGAATGTACCTGACTAGTAGGTATCTTAAAACCTATGGATTGCTATGTCTCCGAAAGAGAATCAAGCATGTGTACAGGGGCATAAACGCAGCAGTGATAGGATTGGAGAGGTTCGGTGAGCAAATGAAGACCCTTTGAAGTCATATTGCATGGTACCCATTCCACGGGTTTCAACTACCCAGGTTTAAGGTATTCTTCCTTCAGCTAAAACATGCATGTGGAACCTAGAGTATGATCAACCATGTGATCGGGAGACGTGTTCAAATATGTCTCAGTTTTCGTACCCTGGTACTCGGGTGCAACATTCCAGACGCTTTACTAACACCCTCCCGACTTGGAGAGTCAGTCCCTTTAACCTCCTGTTTGGCCCAGTTTGCAATTTCTGCGGAAGATGAACAGGAATAGCGAGAACCAATGAGAGACTAGCTGGAAGGTGTCTGGACGGGCAAATTTAACTCTCATTTCCCACCAGGAAGAGGAATTAACCAAAGGCTCAGCGTGCCGTGCCGGAACCAGATTAGGGCCTGAAGCCATCCTGCGGTGTTGCGGCCAGCTCAAAAGAAAGCGAGTTGAAGAAAGGAGCTCAGGGGCACTGTAATTCACAAACCTGCAGAGTTATAAATGACAGCTATCGTCCAAAAATATACTGAAGTAAGGCTGCCAAGAGGACTTGAAAGCGGGGCAGAATTGCAGGAAACCGATTTCAGGAGGCAGACTGGAATTGCATTGAAAGCATAGGAAAAGAGGCAGAACGTCCACCATGATGCACTTGGCCAAAAAGGGCGTATGCGTTTTTTCCTGAATATATTCAGGAAAAAACGCATACGCCCTTTTTGGCCAACCAAGCAAGCTTGCAAAGGAAATCTGCACTACAATGAAGTCTCACTTCCCCCCGGTCAAAAGGGCCATCTGAAAAAAGTGTAAAATCCAGAAAGGCAGGACAGGCCATGGAGAACTGGGAGCCTTGTTATGCTGATGGGCGGGATGTAAATTGCCAACAGACACTCGGGAGAAGTGTATGGTGTTTCCTGAAACATCTAAAAAACAAAGCAACAGAGCCTAGGGCACTTCCACTTATGGTCCTATAGCTTAGGGAAATTAAAATCAAAAAGACACAGCCACCCCAAAGTTTGGGACGCCTCTGTTTACAAGAACCTCGTTTACAGTACAAGTTCAACATCGCAGAAAGTGAAAAATGGATAAAGAAGTTGTGGTATTTACTTACAAAGCAATATCACTCAGCAATGAAATCTATGTCATCAGGCCCTTAGCAGCACAATGAGTGGATTCAGGTATGATGATTCTAACTGAAATAAGTCACACAGAAAAAGAAACATCATAAGATATCTGTAATACACGGAATGTAAACTTGGCTACACAGGAACTGAATTACAGAACAGAACAGGGTCTCAAATTGAGAAAACCAACTTATGCTTGCTTAAGGGGAAAGGTGAGTTGGGGTGCTGCATAAAACCAGAGATTGAAATGAGCACAGATAAAGTTCCTTAAGCCAAATATGGAATAGACAAGAGCTACTCCTTGCTCAACGAAATGGACTCAACACCGCATATTAAATGCCTAAGAATGTACCTGACTAGTAGGTATCTTAAAACCTATGGATTGCTATGTCTCCGAAAGAGAATCAAGCATGTGTACAGGGGCATAAACGCAGCAGTGATAGGATTGGAGAGGTTCGGTGAGCAAATGAAGACCCTTTGAAGTCATATTGCATGGTACCCATTCCACGGGTTTCAACTACCCAGGTTTAAGGTATTCTTCCTTCAGCTAAAACATGCATGTGGAACCTAGAGTATGATCAACCATGTGATCGGGAGACGTGTTCAAATATGTCTCAGTTTTCGTACCCTGGTACTCGGGTGCAACATTCCAGACGCTTTACTAACACCCTCCCGACTTGGAGAGTCAGTCCCTTTAACCTCCTGTTTGGCCCAGTTTGCAATTTCTGCGGAAGATGAACAGGAATAGCGAGAACCAATGAGAGACTAGCTGGAAGGTGTCTGGACGGGCAAATTTAACTCTCATTTCCCACCAGGAAGAGGAATTAACCAAAGGCTCAGCGTGCCGTGCCGGAACCAGATTAGGGCCTGAAGCCATCCTGCGGTGTTGCGGCCAGCTCAAAAGAAAGCGAGTTGAAGAAAGGAGCTCAGGGGCACTGTAATTCACAAACCTGCAGAGTTATAAATGACAGCTATCGTACAAAAATATACTGAAGTAAGGCTGCCAAGAGGACTTGAAAGCGGGGCAGAATTGCAGGAAACCGATTTCAGGAGGCAGACTGGAATTGCATTGAAAGCATAGGAAAAGAGGCAGAACGTCCACAATGATGCACTTGGCCAAAAAGGGCGTATGCGTTTTTTCCTGAATATATTCAGGAAAAAACGCATACGCCCTTTTTGGCCAACCAAGCAAGCTTGCAAAGGAAATCTGCACTACAATGAAGTCTCACTTCCCCCCGGTCAAAAGGGCCATCTGAAAAAAGTGTAAAATCCAGAAAGGCAGGACAGGCCATGGAGAACTGGGAGCCTTGTTATGCTGATGGGCGGGATGTAAATTGCCAACAGACACTCGGGAGAAGTGTATGGTGTTTCCTGAAACATCTAAAAAACAAAGCAACAGAGCCTAGGGCACTTCCACTTATGGTCCTATAGCTTAGGGAAATTAAAATCAAAAAGACACAGCCACCCCAAAGTTTGGGACGCCTCTGTTTACAAGAACCTCGTTTAGCGTACAAGTTCAACACCGCAGAAAGTGAAAAATGGATAAAGAAGTTGTGGTATTTACTTACAAAGCAATATCACTCAGCAATGAAATCTATGTCATCAGGCCCTTAGCAGCACAATGAGTGGATTCAGGTATGATGATTCTAACTGAAATAAGTCACACAGAAAAAGAAACATCATAAGATATCAGTAATACACGGAATGTAAACTTGGCTACACAGGAACTGAATTACAGAACAGAACAGGGTCTCAAATTTAGAAAACCAACTTATGCTTGCTTAAGGGGAAAGGTGAGTTGGGGTGCTGCATAAAACCAGAGATTGAAATGAGCACAGATAAAGTTCCTTAAGCCAAATATGGAATAGACAAGAGCTACTCCTTGCTCAACGAAATGGACTCAACACCGCATATTAAATGCCTAAGAATGTACCTGACTAGTAAGTATCTTAAAACCTATGGATTGCTATGTCTCCGAAAGAGAATCAAGCATGTGTACAGGGGCATAAACGCAGCAGTGATAGGATTGGAGAGGTTCGGTGAGCAAATGAAGACCCTTTGAAGTCATATTGCATGGTACCCATTCCACGGGTTTCAACTACCCAGGTTTAAGGTATTCTTCCTTCAGCTAAAACATGCATGTGGAACCTAGAGTATGATCAACCATGTGATCGGGAGACGTGTTCAAATATGTCTCAGTTTTCGTACCCTGGTACTCGGGTGCAACATTCCAGACGCTTTACTAACACCCTCCCGACTTGGAGAGTCAGTCCCTTTAACCTCCTGTTCGGCCCAGTTTGCAATTTCTGCGGAAGATGAACAGGAATAGCGAGAACCAATGAGAGACTAGCTGGAGGTGTCTGGACGGGCAAATTTAACTCTCATTTCCCACCAGGAAGAGGAATTAACCAAAGGCTCAGCGTGCCGTGCCGGAACCAGATTAGGGCCTGAAGCCATCCTGCGGTGTTGCGGCCAGCTCAAAAGAAAGCGAGTTGAAGAAAGGAGCTCAGGGGCACTGTAATTCACAAACCTGCAGAGTTATAAATGACAGCTATCGTCCAAAAATATACTGAAGTAAGGCTGCCAAGAGGACTTGAAAGCGGGGCAGAATTGCAGGAAACCGATTTCAGGAGGTAGACTGGAATTGCATTGAAAGCATAGGAAAAGAGGCAGAACGTCCACAATGATGCACTTGGCCAAAAAGGGCGTATGCGTTTTTTCCTGAATATATTCAGGAAAAAACGCATACGCCCTTTTTGGCCAACCAAGCAAGCTTGCAAAGGAAATCTACACTACAATGAAGTCTCACTTCCCCCCGGTCAAAAGGGCCATCTGAAAAAAGTGTAAAATCCAGAAAGGCAGGACAGGCCATGGAGAACTGGGAGCCTTGTTATGCTGATGGGCGGGATGTAAATTGCCAACAGACACTCGGGAGAAGTGTATGGTGTTTCCTGAAACATCTAAAAAACAAAGCAACAGAGCCTAGGGCACTTCCACTTATGGTCCTATAGCTTAGGGAAATTAAAATCAAAAAGACACAGCCACCCCAAAGTTTGGGACGCCTCTGTTTACAAGAACCTCGTTTAGCGTACAAGTTCAACACCGCAGAAAGTGAAAAATGGATAAAGAAGTTGTGGTATTTACTTACAAAGCAATATCACTCAGCAATGAAATCTATGTCATCAGGCCCTTAGCAGCACAATGAGTGGATTCAGGTATGATGATTCTAACTGAAATAAGTCACACAGAAAAAGAAACATCATAAGATATCAGTAATACACGGAATGTAAACTTGGCTACACAGGAACTGAATTACAGAACAGAACAGGGTCTCAAATTTAGAAAACCAACTTATGCTTGCTTAAGGGGAAAGGTGAGTTGGGGTGCTGCATAAAACCAGAGATTGAAATGAGCACAGATAAAGTTCCTTAAGCCAAATATGGAATAGACAAGAGCTACTCCTTGCTCAACGAAATGGACTCAACACCGCATATTAAATGCCTAAGAATGTACCTGACTAGTAAGTATCTTAAAACCTATGGATTGCTATGTCTCCGAAAGAGAATCAAGCATGTGTACAGGGGCATAAACGCAGCAGTGATAGGATTGGAGAGGTTCGGTGAGCAAATGAAGACCCTTTGAAGTCATATTGCATGGTACCCATTCCACGGGTTTCAACTACCCAGGTTTAAGGTATTCTTCCTTCAGCTAAAACATGCATGTGGAACCTAGAGTATGATCAACCATGTGATCGGGAGACGTGTTCAAATATGTCTCAGTTTTCGTACCCTGGTACTCGGGTGCAACATTCCAGACGCTTTACTAACACCCTCCCGACTTGGAGAGTCAGTCCCTTTAACCTCCTGTTTGGCCCAGTTTGCAATTTCTGCGGAAGATGAACAGGAATAGCGAGAACCAATGAGAGACTAGCTGGAGGTGTCTGGACGGGCAAATTTAACTCTCATTTCCCACCAGGAAGAGGAATTAACCAAAGGCTCAGCGTGCCGTGCCGGAACCAGATTAGGGCCTGAAGCCATCCTGCGGTGTTGCGGCCAGCTCAAAAGAAAGCGAGTTGAAGAAAGGAGCTCAGGGGCACTGTAATTCACAAACCTGCAGAGTTATAAATGACAGCTATCGTCCAAAAATATACTGAAGTAAGGCTGCCAAGAGGACTTGAAAGCGGGGCAGAATTGCAGGAAACCGATTTCAGGAGGTAGACTGGAATTGCATTGAAAGCATAGGAAAAGAGGCAGAACGTCCACCATGATGCACTTGGCCAAAAAGGGCGTATGCGTTCTTTCCTGAATATATTCAGGAAAAAACGCATACGCCCTTTTTGGCCAACCAAGCAAGCTTGCAAAGGAAATCTGCACTACAATGAAGTCTCACTTCCCCCCGGTCAAAAGGGCCATCTGAAAAAAGTGTAAAATCCAGAAAGGCAGGACAGGCCATGGAGAACTGGGAGCCTTGTTATGCTGATGGGCGGGATGTAAATTGCCAACAGACACTCGGGAGAAGTGTATGGTGTTTCCTGAAACATCTAAAAAACAAAGCAACAGAGCCTAGGGCACTTCCACTTATGGTCCTATAGCTTAGGGAAATTAAAATCAAAAAGACACAGCCACCCCAAAGTTTGGGACGCCTCTGTTTACAAGAACCTCGTTTACAGTACAAGTTCAACATCGCAGAAAGTGAAAAATGGATAAAGAAGTTGTGGTATTTACTTACAAAGCAATATCACTCAGCAATGAAATCTATGTCATCAGGCCCTTAGCAGCACAATGAGTGGATTCAGGTATGATGATTCTAACTGAAATAAGTCACACAGAAAAAGAAACATCATAAGATATCAGTAATACACGGAATGTAAACTTGGCTACACAGGAACTGAATTACAGAACAGAACAGGGTCTCAAATTTAGAAAACCAACTTATGCTTGCTTAAGGGGAAAGGTGAGTTGGGGTGCTGCATAAAACCAGAGATTGAAATGAGCACAGATAAAGTTCCTTAAGCCAAATATGGAATAGACAAGAGCTACTCCTTGCTCAACGAAATGGACTCAACACCGCATATTAAATGCCTAAGAATGTACCTGACTAGTAAGTATCTTAAAACCTATGGATTGCTATGTCTCCGAAAGAGAATCAAGCATGTGTACAGGGGCATAAACGCAGCAGTGATAGGATTGGAGAGGTTCGGTGAGCAAATGAAGACCCTTTGAAGTCATATTGCATGGTACCCATTCCACGGGTTTCAACTACCCAGGTTTAAGGTATTCTTCCTTCAGCTAAAACATGCATGTGGAACCTAGAGTATGATCAACCATGTGATCGGGAGACGTGTTCAAATATGTCTCAGTTTTCGTACCCTGGTACTCGGGTGCAACATTCCAGACGCTTTACTAACACCCTCCCGACTTGGAGAGTCAGTCCCTTTAACCTCCTGTTTGGCCCAGTTTGCAATTTCTGCGGAAGATGAACAGGAATAGCGAGAACCAATGAGAGACTAGCTGGAGGTGTCTGGACGGGCAAATTTAACTCTCATTTCCCACCAGGAAGAGGAATTAACCAAAGGCTCAGCGTGCCGTGCCGGAACCAGATTAGGGCCTGAAGCCATCCTGCGGTGTTGCGGCCAGCTCAAAAGAAAGCGAGTTGAAGAAAGGAGCTCAGGGGCACTGTAATTCACAAACCTGCAGAGTTATAAATGACAGCTATCGTCCAAAAATATACTGAAGTAAGGCTGCCAAGAGGACTTGAAAGCGGGGCAGAATTGCAGGAAACCGATTTCAGGAGGTAGACTGGAATTGCATTGAAAGCATAGGAAAAGAGGCAGAACGTCCACAATGATGCACTTGGCCAAAAAGGGCGTATGCGTTTTTTCCTGAATATATTCAGGAAAAAACGCATACGCCCTTTTTGGCCAACCAAGCAAGCTTGCAAAGGAAATCTGCACTACAATGAAGTCTCACTTCCTCCCGGTCAAAAGGGCCATCTGAAAAAAGTGTAAAATCCAGAAAGGCAGGACAGGCCATGGAGAACTGGGAGCCTTGTTATGCTGATGGGCGGGATGTAAATTGCCAACAGACACTCGGGAGAAGTGTATGGTGTTTCCTGAAACATCTAAAAAACAAAGCAACAGAGCCTAGGGCACTTCCACTTATGGTCCTATAGCTTAGGGAAATTAAAATCAAAAAGACACAGCCACCCCAAAGTTTGGGACGCCTCTGTTTACAAGAACCTCGTTTACCGTACAAGTTCAACATCGCAGAAAGTGAAAAATGGATAAAGAAGTTGTGGTATTTACTTACAAAGCAATATCACTCAGCAATGAAATCTATGTCATCAGGCCCTTAGCAGCACAATGAGTGGATTCAGGTATGATGATTCTAACTGAAATAAGTCACACAGAAAAAGAAACATCATAAGATATCAGTAATACACGGAATGTAAACTTGGCTACACAGGAACTGAATTACAGAACAGAACAGGGTCTCAAATTTAGAAAACCAACTTATGCTTGCTTAAGGGGAAAGGTGAGTTGGGGTGCTGCATAAAACCAGAGATTGAAATGAGCACAGATAAAGTTCCTTAAGCCAAATATGGAATAGACAAGAGCTACTCCTTGCTCAACGAAATGGACTCAACACCGCATATTAAATGCCTAAGAATGTACCTGACTAGTAAGTATCTTAAAACCTATGGATTGCTATGTCTCCGAAAGAGAATCAAGCATGTGTACAGGGGCATAAACGCAGCAGTGATAGGATTGGAGAGGTTCGGTGAGCAAATGAAGACCCTTTGAAGTCATATTGCATGGTACCCATTCCACGGGTTTCAACTACCCAGGTTTAAGGTATTCTTCCTTCAGCTAAAACATGCATGTGGAACCTAGATTATGATCAACCATGTGATCGGGAGACGTGTTCAAATATGTCTCAGTTTTCGTACCCTGGTACTCGGGTGCAACATTCCAGACGCTTTACTAACTCCCTCCCGACTTGGAGAGTCAGTCCCTTTAACCTCCTGTTTGGCCCAGTTTGCAATTTCTGCGGAAGATGAACAGGAATAGCGAGAACCAATGAGAGACTAGCTGGAGGTGTCTGGACGGGCAAATTTAACTCTCATTTCCCACCAGGAAGAGGAATTAACCAAAGGCTCAGCGTGCCGTGCCGGAACCAGATTAGGGCCTGAAGCCATCCTGCGGTGTTGCGGCCAGCTCAAAAGAAAGCGAGTTGAAGAAAGGAGCTCAGGGGCACTGTAATTCACAAACCTGCAGAGTTATAAATGACAGCTATCGTCCAAAAATATACTGAAGTAAGGCTGCCAAGAGGACTTGAAAGCGGGGCAGAATTGCAGGAAACCGATTTCAGGAGGTAGACTGGAATTGCATTGAAAACATAGGAAAAGAGGCAGAACGTCCACAATGATGCACTTGGCCAAAAAGGGCGTATGCGTTTTTTCCTGAATATATTCAGGAAAAAACGCATACGCCCTTTTTGGCCAACCAAGCAAGCTTGCAAAGGAAATCTGCACTACAATGAAGTCTCACTTCCCCCCGGTCAAAAGGGCCATCTGAAAAAAGTGTAAAATCCAGAAAGGCAGGACAGGCCATGGAGAACTGGGAGCCTTGTTATGCTGATGGGCGGGATGTAAATTGCCAACAGACACTCGGGAGAAGTGTATGGTGTTTCCTGAAACATCTAAAAAACAAAGCAACAGAGCCTAGGGCACTTCCACTTATGGTCCTATAGCTTAGGGAAATTAAAATCAAAAAGACACAGCCACCCCAAAGTTTGGGACGCCTCTGTTTACAAGAACCTCGTTTAGCGTACAAGTTCAACATCGCAGAAAGTGAAAAATGGATAAAGAAGTTGTGGTATTTACTTACAAAGCAATATCACTCAGCAATGAAATCTATGTCATCAGGCCCTTAGCAGCACAATGAGTGGATTCAGGTATGATGATTCTAACTGAAATAAGTCACACAGAAAAAGAAACATCATAAGATATCAGTAATACACGGAATGTAAACTTGGCTACACAGGAACTGAATTACAGAACAGAACAGGGTCTCAAATTTAGAAAACCAACTTATGCTTGCTTAAGGGGAAAGGTGAGTTGGGGTGCTGCATAAAACCAGAGATTGAAATGAGCACAGATAAAGTTCCTTAAGCCAAATATGGAATAGACAAGAGCTACTCCTTGCTCAACGAAATGGACTCAACACCGCATATTAAATGCCTAAGAATGTACCTGACTAGTAAGTATCTTAAAACCTATGGATTGCTATGTCTCCGAAAGAGAATCAAGCATGTGTACAGGGGCATAAACGCAGCAGTGATAGGATTGGAGAGGTTCGGTGAGCAAATGAAGACCCTTTGAAGTCATATTGCATGGTACCCATTCCACGGGTTTCAACTACCCAGGTTTAAGGTATTCTTCCTTCAGCTAAAACATGCATGTGGAACCTAGAGTATGATCAACCATGTGATCGGGAGACGTGTTCAAATATGTCTCAGTTTTCGTACCCTGGTACTCGGGTGCAACATTCCAGACGCTTTACTAACACCCTCCCGACTTGGAGAGTCAGTCCCTTTAACCTCCTGTTTGGCCCAGTTTGCAATTTCTGCGGAAGATGAACAGGAATAGCGAGAACCAATGAGAGACTAGCTGGAGGTGTCTGGACGGGCAAATTTAACTCTCATTTCCCACCAGGAAGAGGAATTAACCAAAGGCTCAGCGTGCCGTGCCGGAACCAGATTAGGGCCTGAAGCCATCCTGCGGTGTTGCGGCCAGCTCAAAAGAAAGCGAGTTGAAGAAAGGAGCTCAGGGGCACTGTAATTCACAAACCTGCAGAGTTATAAATGACAGCTATCGTCCAAAAATATACTGAAGTAAGGCTGCCAAGAGGACTTGAAAGCGGGGCAGAATTGCAGGAAACCGATTTCAGGAGGCAGACTGGAATTGCATTGAAAGCATAGGAAAAGGGGCAGAACGTCCACAATGATGCACTTGGCCAAAAAGGGCGTATGCGTTTTTTCCTGAATATATTCAGGAAAAAACGCATACGCCCTTTTTGGCCAACCAAGCAAGCTTGCAAAGGAAATCTGCACTACAATGAAGTCTCACTTCCTCCCGGTCAAAAGGGCCATCTGAAAAAAGTGTAAAATCCAGAAAGGCAGGACAGGCCATGGAGAACTGGGAGCCTTGTTATGCTGATGGGCGGGATGTAAATTGCCAACAGACACTCGGGAGAAGTGTATGGTGTTTCCTGAAACATCTAAAAAACAAAGCAACAGAGCCTAGGGCACTTCCACTTATGGTCCTATAGCTTAGGGAAATTAAAATCAAAAAGACACAGCCACCCCAAAGTTTGGGACGCCTCTGTTTACAAGAACCTCGTTTACCGTACAAGTTCAACATCGCAGAAAGTGAAAAATGGATAAAGAAGTTGTGGTATTTACTTACAAAGCAATATCACTCAGCAATGAAATCTATGTCATCAGGCCCTTAGCAGCACAATGAGTGGATTCAGGTATGATGATTCTAACTGAAATAAGTCACACAGAAAAAGAAACATCATAAGATATCAGTAATACACGGAATGTAAACTTGGCTACACAGGAACTGAATTACAGAACAGAACAGGGTCTCAAATTTAGAAAACCAACTTATGCTTGCTTAAGGGGAAAGGTGAGTTGGGGTGCTGCATAAAACCAGAGATTGAAATGAGCACAGATAAAGTTCCTTAAGCCAAATATGGAATAGACAAGAGCTACTCCTTGCTCAACGAAATGGACTCAACACCGCATATTAAATGCCTAAGAATGTACCTGACTAGTAAGTATCTTAAAACCTATGGATTGCTATGTCTCCGAAAGAGAATCAAGCATGTGTACAGGGGCATAAACGCAGCAGTGATAGGATTGGAGAGGTTCGGTGAGCAAATGAAGACCCTTTGAAGTCATATTGCATGGTACCCATTCCACGGGTTTCAACTACCCAGGTTTAAGGTATTCTTCCTTCAGCTAAAACATGCATGTGGAACCTAGAGTATGATCAACCATGTGATCGGGAGACGTGTTCAAATATGTCTCAGTTTTCGTACCCTGGTACTCGGGTGCAACATTCCAGACGCTTTACTAACACCCTCCCGACTTGGAGAGTCAGTCCCTTTAACCTCCTGTTTGGCCCAGTTTGCAATTTCTGCGGAAGATGAACAGGAATAGCGAGAACCAATGAGAGACTAGCTGGAGGTGTCTGGACGGGCAAATTTAACTCTCATTTCCCACCAGGAAGAGGAATTAACCAAAGGCTCAGCGTGCCGTGCCGGAACCAGATTAGGGCCTGAAGCCATCCTGCGGTGTTGCGGCCAGCTCAAAAGAAAGCGAGTTGAAGAAAGGAGCTCAGGGGCACTGTAATTCACAAACCTGCAGAGTTATAAATGACAGCTATCGTCCAAAAATATACTGAAGTAAGGCTGCCAAGAGGACTTGAAAGCGGGGCAGAATTGCAGGAAACCGATTTCAGGAGGTAGACTGGAATTGCATTGAAAGCATAGGAAAAGAGGCAGAACGTCCACAATGATGCACTTGGCCAAAAAGGGCGTATGCGTTTTTTCCTGAATATATTCAGGAAAAAACGCATACGCCCTTTTTGGCCAACCAAGCAAGCTTGCAAAGGAAATCTGCACTACAATGAAGTCTCACTTCCCCCCGGTCAAAAGGGCCATCTGAAAAAAGTGTAAAATCCAGAAAGGCAGGACAGGCCATGGAGAACTGGGAGCCTTGTTATGCTGATGGGCGGGATGTAAATTGCCAACAGACACTCGGGAGAAGTGTATGGTGTTTCCTGAAACATCTAAAAAACAAAGCAACAGAGCCTAGGGCACTTCCACTTATGGTCCTATAGCTTAGGGAAATTAAAATCAAAAAGACACAGCCACCCCAAAGTTTGGGACGCCTCTGTTTACAAGAACCTCGTTTACAGTACAAGTTCAACATCGCAGAAAGTGAAAAATGGATAAAGAAGTTGTGGTATTTACTTACAAAGCAATATCACTCAGCAATGAAATCTATGTCATCAGGCCCTTAGCAGCACAATGAGTGGATTCAGGTATGATGATTCTAACTGAAATAAGTCACACAGAAAAAGAACCATCATAAGATATCAGTAATACACGGAATGTAAACTTGGCTACACAGGAACTGAATTACAGAACAGAACAGGGTCTCAAATTTAGAAAACCAACTTATGCTTGCTTAAGGGGAAAGGTGAGTTGGGGTGCTGCATAAAACCAGAGATTGAAATGAGCACAGATAAAGTTCCTTAAGCCAAATATGGAATAGACAAGAGCTACTCCTTGCTCAACGAAATGGACTCAACACCGCATATTAAATGCCTAAGAATGTACCTGACTAGTAAGTATCTTAAAACCTATGGATTGCTATGTCTCCGAAAGAGAATCAAGCATGTGTACAGGGGCATAAACGCAGCAGTGATAGGATTGGAGAGGTTCGGTGAGCAAATGAAGACCCTTTGAAGTCATATTGCATGGTACCCATTCCACGGGTTTCAACTACCCAGGTTTAAGGTATTCTTCCTTCAGCTAAAACATGCATGTGGAACCTAGAGTATGATCAACCATGTGATCGGGAGACGTGTTCAAATATGTCTCAGTTTTCGTACCCTGGTACTCGGGTGCAACATTCCAGACGCTTTACTAACACCCTCCCGACTTGGAGAGTCAGTCCCTTTAACCTCCTGTTTGGCCCAGTTTGCAATTTCTGCGGAAGATGAACAGGAATAGCGAGAACCAATGAGAGACTAGCTGGAGGTGTCTGGACGGGCAAATTTAACTCTCATTTCCCACCAGGAAGAGGAATTAACCAAAGGCTCAGCGTGCCGTGCCGGAACCAGATTAGGGCCTGAAGCCATCCTGCGGTGTTGCGGCCAGCTCAAAAGAAAGCGAGTTGAAGAAAGGAGCTCAGGGGCACTGTAATTCACAAACCTGCAGACTTATAAATGACAGCTATCGTCCAAAAATATACTGAAGTAAGGCTGCCAAGAGGACTTGAAAGCGGGGCAGAATTGCAGGAAACCGATTTCAGGAGGTAGACTGGAATTGCATTGAAAGCATAGGAAAAGAGGCAGAACGTCCACAATGATGCACTTGGCCAAAAAGGGCGTATGCGTTTTTTCCTGAATATATTCAGGAAAAAACGCATACGCCCTTTTTGGCCAACCAAGCAAGCTTGCAAAGGAAATCTGCACTACAATGAAGTCTCACTTCCCCCCGGTCAAAAGGGCCATCTGAAAAAAGTGTAAAATCCAGAAAGGCAGGACAGGCCATGGAGAACTGGGAGCCTTGTTATGCTGATGGGCGGGATGTAAATTGCCAACAGACACTCGGGAGAAGTGTATGGTGTTTCCTGAAACATCTAAAAAACAAAGCAACAGAGCCTAGGGCACTTCCACTTATGGTCCTATAGCTTAGGGAAATTAAAATCAAAAAGACACAGCCACCCCAAAGTTTGGGACGCCTCTGTTTACAAGAACCTCGTTTACAGTACAAGTTCAACATCGCAGAAAGTGAAAAATGGATAAAGAAGTTGTGGTATTTACTTACAAAGCAATATCACTCAGCAATGAAATCTATGTCATCAGGCCCTTAGCAGCACAATGAGTGGATTCAGGTATGATGATTCTAACTGAAATAAGTCACACAGAAAAAGAACCATCATAAGATATCAGTAATACACGGAATGTAAACTTGGCTACACAGGAACTGAATTACAGAACAGAACAGGGTCTCAAATTTAGAAAACCAACTTATGCTTGCTTAAGGGGAAAGGTGAGTTGGGGTGCTGCATAAAACCAGAGATTGAAATGAGCACAGATAAAGTTCCTTAAGCCAAATATGGAATAGACAAGAGCTACTCCTTGCTCAACGAAATGGACTCAACACCGCATATTAAATGCCTAAGAATGTACCTGACTAGTAAGTATCTTAAAACCTATGGATTGCTATGTCTCCGAAAGAGAATCAAGCATGTGTACAGGGGCATAAACGCAGCAGTGATAGGATTGGAGAGGTTCGGTGAGCAAATGAAGACCCTTTGAAGTCATATTGCATGGTACCCATTCCACGGGTTTCAACTACCCAGGTTTAAGGTATTCTTCCTTCAGCTAAAACATGCATGTGGAACCTAGAGTATGATCAACCATGTGATCGGGAGACGTGTTCAAATATGTCTCAGTTTTCGTACCCTGGTACTCGGGTGCAACATTCCAGACGCTTTACTAACACCCTCCCGACTTGGAGAGTCAGTCCCTTTAACCTCCTGTTTGGCCCAGTTTGCAATTTCTGCGGAAGATGAACAGGAATAGCGAGAACCAATGAGAGACTAGCTGGAGGTGTCTGGACGGGCAAATTTAACTCTCATTTCCCACCAGGAAGAGGAATTAACCAAAGGCTCAGCGTGCCGTGCCGGAACCAGATTAGGGCCTGAAGCCATCCTGCGGTGTTGCGGCCAGCTCAAAAGAAAGCGAGTTGAAGAAAGGAGCTCAGGGGCACTGTAATTCACAAACCTTCAGAGTTATAAATGACAGCTATCGTCCAAAAATATACTGAAGTAAGGCTGCCAAGAGGACTTGAAAGCGGGGCAGAATTGCAGGAAACCGATTTCAGGAGGTAGACTGGAATTGCATTGAAAGCATAGGAAAAGAGGCAGAACGTCCACAATGATGCACTTGGCCAAAAAGGGCGTATGCGTTTTTTCCTGAATATATTCAGGAAAAAACGCATACGCCCTTTTTGGCCAACCAAGCAAGCTTGCAAAGGAAATCTGCACTACAATGAAGTCTCACTTCCCCCCGGTCAAAAGGGCCATCTGAAAAAAGTGTAAAATCCAGAAAGGCAGGACAGGCCATGGAGAACTGGGAGCCTTGTTATGCTGATGGGCGGGATGTAAATTGCCAACAGACACTCGGGAGAAGTGTATGGTGTTTCCTGAAACATCTAAAAAACAAAGCAACAGAGCCTAGGGCACTTCCACTTATGGTCCTATAGCTTAGGGAAATTAAAATCAAAAAGACACAGCCACCCCAAAGTTTGGGACGCCTCTGTTTACAAGAACCTCGTTTACAGTACAAGTTCAACATCGCAGAAAGTGAAAAATGGATAAAGAAGTTGTGGTATTTACTTACAAAGCAATATCACTCAGCAATGAAATCTATGTCATCAGGCCCTTAGCAGCACAATGAGTGGATTCAGGTATGATGATTCTAACTGAAATAAGTCACACAGAAAAAGAACCATCATAAGATATCAGTAATACACGGAATGTAAACTTGGCTACACAGGAACTGAATTACAGAACAGAACAGGGTCTCAAATTTAGAAAACCAACTTATGCTTGCTTAAGGGGAAAGGTGAGTTGGGGTGCTGCATAAAACCAGAGATTGAAATGAGCACAGATAAAGTTCCTTAAGCCAAATATGGAATAGACAAGAGCTACTCCTTGCTCAACGAAATGGACTCAACACCGCATATTAAATGCCTAAGAATGTACCTGACTAGTAAGTATCTTAAAACCTATGGATTGCTATGTCTCCGAAAGAGAATCAAGCATGTGTACAGGGGCATAAACGCAGCAGTGATAGGATTGGAGAGGTTCGGTGAGCAAATGAAGACCCTTTGAAGTCATATTGCATGGTACCCATTCCACGGGTTTCAACTACCCAGGTTTAAGGTATTCTTCCTTCAGCTAAAACATGCATGTGGAACCTAGAGTATGATCAACCATGTGATCGGGAGACGTGTTCAAATATGTCTCAGTTTTCGTACCCTGGTACTCGGGTGCAACATTCCAGACGCTTTACTAACACCCTCCCGACTTGGAGAGTCAGTCCCTTTAACCTCCTGTTTGGCCCAGTTTGCAATTTCTGCGGAAGATGAACAGGAATAGCGAGAACCAATGAGAGACTAGCTGGAGGTGTCTGGACGGGCAAATTTAACTCTCATTTCCCACCAGGAAGAGGAATTAACCAAAGGCTCAGCGTGCCGTGCCGGAACCAGATTAGGGCCTGAAGCCATCCTGCGGTGTTGCGGCCAGCTCAAAAGAAAGCGAGTTGAAGAAAGGAGCTCAGGGGCACTGTAATTCACAAACCTGCAGAGTTATAAATGACAGCTATCGTCCAAAAATATACTGAAGTAAGGCTGCCAAGAGGACTTGAAAGCGGGGCAGAATTGCAGGAAACCGATTTCAGGAGGTAGACTGGAATTGCATTGAAAGCATAGGAAAAGAGGCAGAACGTCCACAATGATGCACTTGGCCAAAAAGGGCGTATGCGTTTTTTCCTGAATATATTCAGGAAAAAACGCATACGCCCTTTTTGGCCAACCAAGCAAGCTTGCAAAGGAAATCTGCACTACAATGAAGTCTCACTTCCCCCCGGTCAAAAGGGCCATCTGAAAAAAGTGTAAAATCCAGAAAGGCAGGACAGGCCATGGAGAACTGGGAGCCTTGTTATGCTGATGGGCGGGATGTAAATTGCCAACAGACACTCGGGAGAAGTGTATGGTGTTTCCTGAAACATCTAAAAAACAAAGCAACAGAGCCTAGGGCACTTCCACTTATGGTCCTATAGCTTAGGGAAATTAAAATCAAAAAGACACAGCCACCCCAAAGTTTGGGACGCCTCTGTTTACAAGAACCTCGTTTACAGTACAAGTTCAACATCGCAGAAAGTGAAAAATGGATAAAGAAGTTGTGGTATTTACTTACAAAGCAATATCACTCAGCAATGAAATCTATGTCATCAGGCCCTTAGCAGCACAATGAGTGGATTCAGGTATGATGATTCTAACTGAAATAAGTCACACAGAAAAAGAACCATCATAAGATATCAGTAATACACGGAATGTAAACTTGGCTACACAGGAACTGAATTACAGAACAGAACAGGGTCTCAAATTTAGAAAACCAACTTATGCTTGCTTAAGGGGAAAGGTGAGTTGGGGTGCTGCATAAAACCAGAGATTGAAATGAGCACAGATAAAGTTCCTTAAGCCAAATATGGAATAGACAAGAGCTACTCCTTGCTCAACGAAATGGACTCAACACCGCATATTAAATGCCTAAGAATGTACCTGACTAGTAAGTATCTTAAAACCTATGGATTGCTATGTCTCCGAAAGAGAATCAAGCATGTGTACAGGGGCATAAACGCAGCAGTGATAGGATTGGAGAGGTTCGGTGAGCAAATGAAGACCCTTTGAAGTCATATTGCATGGTACCCATTCCACGGGTTTCAACTACCCAGGTTTAAGGTATTCTTCCTTCAGCTAAAACATGCATGTGGAACCTAGAGTATGATCAACCATGTGATCGGGAGACGTGTTCAAATATGTCTCAGTTTTCGTACCCTGGTACTCGGGTGCAACATTCCAGACGCTTTACTAACACCCTCCCGACTTGGAGAGTCAGTCCCTTTAACCTCCTGTTTGGCCCAGTTTGCAATTTCTGCGGAAGATGAACAGGAATAGCGAGAACCAATGAGAGACTAGCTGGAGGTGTCTGGACGGGCAAATTTAACTCTCATTTCCCACCAGGAAGAGGAATTAACCAAAGGCTCAGCGTGCCGTGCCGGAACCAGATTAGGGCCTGAAGCCATCCTGCGGTGTTGCGGCCAGCTCAAAAGAAAGCGAGTTGAAGAAAGGAGCTCAGGGGCACTGTAATTCACAAACCTGCAGAGTTATAAATGACAGCTATCGTCCAAAAATATACTGAAGTAAGGCTGCCAAGAGGACTTGAAAGCGGGGCAGAATTGCAGGAAACCGATTTCAGGAGGTAGACTGGAATTGCATTGAAAGCATAGGAAAAGAGGCAGAACGTCCACAATGATGCACTTGGCCAAAAAGGGCGTATGCGTTTTTTCCTGAATATATTCAGGAAAAAACGCATACGCCCTTTTTGGCCAACCAAGCAAGCTTGCAAAGGAAATCTGCACTACAATGAAGTCTCACTTCCCCCCGGTCAAAAGGGCCATCTGAAAAAAGTGTAAAATCCAGAAAGGGAGGACAGGCCATGGAGAACTGGGAGCCTTGTTATGCTGATGGGCGGGATGTAAATTGCCAACAGACACTCGGGAGAAGTGTATGGTGTTTCCTGAAACATCTAAAAAACAAAGCAACAGAGCCTAGGGCACTTCCACTTATGGTCCTATAGCTTAGGGAAATTAAAATCAAAAAGACACAGCCACCCCAAAGTTTGGGACGCCTCTGTTTACAAGAACCTCGTTTACAGTACAAGTTCAACATCGCAGAAAGTGAAAAATGGATAAAGAAGTTGTGGTATTTACTTACAAAGCAATATCACTCAGCAATGAAATCTATGTCATCAGGCCCTTAGCAGCACAATGAGTGGATTCAGGTATGATGATTCTAACTGAAATAAGTCACACAGAAAAAGAAACATCATAAGATATCAGTAATACACGGAATGTAAACTTGGCTACACAGGAACTGAATTACAGAACAGAACAGGGTCTCAAATTTAGAAAACCAACTTATGCTTGCTTAAGGGGAAAGGTGAGTTGGGGTGCTGCATAAAACCAGAGATTGAAATGAGCACAGATAAAGTTCCTTAAGCCAAATATGGAATAGACAAGAGCTACTCCTTGCTCAACGAAATGGACTCAACACCGCATATTAAATGCCTAAGAATGTACCTGACTAGTAAGTATCTTAAAACCTATGGATTGCTATGTCTCCGAAAGAGAATCAAGCATGTGTACAGGGGCATAAACGCAGCAGTGATAGGATTGGAGAGGTTCGGTGAGCAAATGAAGACCCTTTGAAGTCATATTGCATGGTACCCATTCCACGGGTTTCAACTACCCAGGTTTAAGGTATTCTTCCTTCAGCTAAAACATGCATGTGGAACCTAGAGTATGATCAACCATGTGATCGGGAGACGTGTTCAAATATGTCTCAGTTTTCGTACCCTGGTACTCGGGTGCAACATTCCAGACGCTTTACTAACACCCTCCCGACTTGGAGAGTCAGTCCCTTTAACCTCCTGTTTGGCCCAGTTTGCAATTTCTGCGGAAGATGAACAGGAATAGCGAGAACCAATGAGAGACTAGCTGGAGGTGTCTGGACGGGCAAATTTAACTCTCATTTCCCACCAGGAAGAGGAATTAACCAAAGGCTCAGCGTGCCGTGCCGGAACCAGATTAGGGCCTGAAGCCATCCTGCGGTGTTGCGGCCAGCTCAAAAGAAAGCGAGTTGAAGAAAGGAGCTCAGGGGCACTGTAATTCACAAACCTGCAGAGTTATAAATGACAGCTATCGTCCAAAAATATACTGAAGTAAGGCTGCCAAGAGGACTTGAAAGCGGGGCAGAATTGCAGGAAACCGATTTCAGGAGGTAGACTGGAATTGCATTGAAAGCATAGGAAAAGAGGCAGAACGTCCACAATGATGCACTTGGCCAAAAAGGGCGTATGCGTTTTTTCCTGAATATATTCAGGAAAAAACGCATACGCCCTTTTTGGCCAACCAAGCAAGCTTGCAAAGGAAATCTGCACTACAATGAAGTCTCACTTCCCCCCGGTCAAAAGGGCCATCTGAAAAAAGTGTAAAATCCAGAAAGGCAGGACAGGCCATGGAGAACTGGGAGCCTTGTTATGCTGATGGGCGGGATGAAAATTGCCAGCAGACACTCGGGAGAAGTGTATGGTGTTTCCTGAAACATCTAAAAAACAAAGCAACAGAGCCTAGGGCACTTCCACTTATGGTCCTATAGCTTAGGGAAATTAAAATCAAAAAGACACAGCCACCCCAAAGTTTGGGACGCCTCTGTTTACAAGAACCTCGTTTACAGTACAAGTTCAACATCGCAGAAAGTGAAAAATGGATAAAGAAGTTGTGGTATTTACTTACAAAGCAATATCACTCAGCAATGAAATCTATGTCATCAGGCCCTTAGCAGCACAATGAGTGGATTCAGGTATGATGATTCTAACTGAAATAAGTCACACAGAAAAAGAAACATCATAAGATATCAGTAATACACGGAATGTAAACTTGGCTACACAGGAACTGAATTACAGAACAGAACAGGGTCTCAAATTTAGAAAACCAACTTATGCTTGCTTAAGGGGAAAGGTGAGTTGGGGTGCTGCATAAAACCAGAGATTGAAATGAGCACAGATAAAGTTCCTTAAGCCAAATATGGAATAGACAAGAACTACTCCTTGCTCAACGAAATGGACTCAACACCGCATATTAAATGCCTAAGAATGTACCTGACTAGTAAGTATCTTAAAACCTATGGATTGCTATGTCTCCGAAAGAGAATCAAGCATGTGTACAGGGGCATAAACGCAGCAGTGATAGGATTGGAGAGGTTCGGTGAGCAAATGAAGACCCTTTGAAGTCATATTGCATGGTACCCATTCCACGGGTTTCAACTACCCAGGTTTAAGGTATTCTTCCTTCAGCTAAAACATGCATGTGGAACCTAGAGTATGATCAACCATGTGATCGGGAGACGTGTTCAAATATGTCTCAGTTTTCGTACCCTGGTACTCGGGTGCAACATTCCAGACGCTTTACTAACACCCTCCCGACTTGGAGAGTCAGTCCCTTTAACCTCCTGTTTGGCCCAGTTTGCAATTTCTGCGGAAGATGAACAGGAATAGCGAGAACCAATGAGAGACTAGCTGGAGGTGTCTGGACGGGCAAATTTAACTCTCATTTCCCACCAGGAAGAGGAATTAACCAAAGGCTCAGCGTGCCGTGCCGGAACCAGATTAGGGCCTGAAGCCATCCTGCGGTGTTGCGGCCAGCTCAAAAGAAAGCGAGTTGAAGAAAGGAGCTCAGGGGCACTGTAATTCACAAACCTGCAGAGTTATAAATGACAGCTATCGTCCAAAAATATACTGAAGTAAGGCTGCCAAGAGGACTTGAAAGCGGGGCAGAATTGCAGGAAACCGATTTCAGGAGGTAGACTGGAATTGCATTGAAAGCATAGGAAAAGAGGCAGAACGTCCACAATGATGCACTTGGCCAAAAAGGGCGTATGCGTTTTTTCCTGAATATATTCAGGAAAAAACGCATACGCCCTTTTTGGCCAACCAAGCAAGCTTGCAAAGGAAATCTGCACTACAATGAAGTCTCACTTCCCCCCGGTCAAAAGGGCCATCTGAAAAAAGTGTAAAATCCAGAAAGGCAGGACAGGCCATGGAGAACTGGGAGCCTTGTTATGCTGATGGGCGGGATGTAAATTGCCAACAGACACTCGGGAGAAGTGTATGGTGTTTCCTGAAACATCTAAAAAACAAAGCAACAGAGCCTAGGGCACTTCCACTTATGGTCCTATAGCTTAGGGAAATTAAAATCAAAAAGACACAGCCACCCCAAAGTTTGGGACGCCTCTGTTTACAAGAACCTCGTTTACAGTACAAGTTCAACATCGCAGAAAGTGAAAAATGGATAAAGAAGTTGTGGTATTTACTTACAAAGCAATATCACTCAGCAATGAAATCTATGTCATCAGGCCCTTAGCAGCACAATGAGTGGATTCAGGTATGATGATTCTAACTGAAATAAGTCACACAGAAAAAGAACCATCATAAGATATCAGTAATACACGGAATGTAAACTTGGCTACACAGGAACTGAATTACAGAACAGAACAGGGTCTCAAATTTAGAAAACCAACTTATGCTTGCTTAAGGGGAAAGGTGAGTTGGGGTGCTGCATAAAACCAGAGATTGAAATGAGCACAGATAAAGTTCCTTAAGCCAAATATGGAATAGACAAGAGCTACTCCTTGCTCAACGAAATGGACTCAACACCGCATATTAAATGCCTAAGAATGTACCTGACTAGTAAGTATCTTAAAACCTATGGATTGCTATGTCTCCGAAAGAGAATCAAGCATGTGTACAGGGGCATAAACGCAGCAGTGATAGGATTGGAGAGGTTCGGTGAGCAAATGAAGACCCTTTGAAGTCATATTGCATGGTACCCATTCCACGGGTTTCAACTACCCAGGTTTAAGGTATTCTTCCTTCAGCTAAAACATGCATGTGGAACCTAGAGTATGATCAACCATGTGATCGGGAGACGTGTTCAAATATGTCTCAGTTTTCGTACCCTGGTACTCGGGTGCAACATTCCAGACGCTTTACTAACACCCTCCCGACTTGGAGAGTCAGTCCCTTTAACCTCCTGTTTGGCCCAGTTTGCAATTTCTGCGGAAGATGAACAGGAATAGCGAGAACCAATGAGAGACTAGCTGGAGGTGTCTGGACGGGCAAATTTAACTCTCATTTCCCACCAGGAAGAGGAATTAACCAAAGGCTCAGCGTGCCGTGCCGGAACCAGATTAGGGCCTGAAGCCATCCTGCGGTGTTGCGGCCAGCTCAAAAGAAAGCGAGTTGAAGAAAGGAGCTCAGGGGCACTGTAATTCACAAACCTGCAGAGTTATAAATGACAGCTATCGTCCAAAAATATACTGAAGTAAGGCTGCCAAGAGGACTTGAAAGCGGGGCAGAATTGCAGGAAACCGATTTCAGGAGGTAGACTGGAATTGCATTGAAAGCATAGGAAAAGAGGCAGAACGTCCACAATGATGCACTTGGCCAAAAAGGGCGTATGCGTTTTTTCCTGAATATATTCAGGAAAAAACGCATACGCCCTTTTTGGCCAACCAAGCAAGCTTGCAAAGGAAATCTGCACTACAATGAAGTCTCACTTCCCCCCGGTCAAAAGGGCCATCTGAAAAAAGTGTAAAATCCAGAAAGGCAGGACAGGCCATGGAGAACTGGGAGCCTTGTTATGCTGATGGGCGGGATGTAAATTGCCAACAGACACTCGGGAGAAGTGTATGGTGTTTCCTGAAACATCTAAAAAACAAAGCAACAGAGCCTAGGGCACTTCCACTTATGGTCCTATAGCTTAGGGAAATTAAAATCAAAAAGACACAGCCACCCCAAAGTTTGGGACGCCTCTGTTTACAAGAACCTCGTTTACAGTACAAGTTCAACATCGCAGAAAGTGAAAAATGGATAAAGAAGTTGTGGTATTTACTTACAAAGCAATATCACTCAGCAATGAAATCTATGTCATCAGGCCCTTAGCAGCACAATGAGTGGATTCAGGTATGATGATTCTAACTGAAATAAGTCACACAGAAAAAGAAACATCATAAGATATCAGTAATACACGGAATGTAAACTTGGCTACACAGGAACTGAATTACAGAACAGAACAGGGTCTCAAATTTAGAAAACCAACTTATGCTTGCTTAAGGGGAAAGGTGAGTTGGGGTGCTGCATAAAACCAGAGATTGAAATGAGCACAGATAAAGTTCCTTAAGCCAAATATGGAATAGACAAGAGCTACTCCTTGCTCAACGAAATGGACTCAACACCGCATATTAAATGCCTAAGAATGTACCTGACTAGTAAGTATCTTAAAACCTATGGATTGCTATGTCTCCGAAAGAGAATCAAGCATGTATACAGGGGCATAAACGCAGCAGTGATAGGATTGGAGAGGTTCGGTGAGCAAATGAAGACCCTTTGAAGTCATATTGCATGGTACCCATTCCACGGGTTTCAACTACCCAGGTTTAAGGTATTCTTCCTTCAGCTAAAACATGCATGTGGAACCTAGAGTATGATCAACCATGTGATCGGGAGACGTGTTCAAATATGTCTCAGTTTTCGTACCCTGGTACTCGGGTGCAACATTCCAGACGCTTTACTAACACCCTCCCGACTTGGAGAGTCAGTCCCTTTAACCTCCTGTTTGGCCCAGTTTGCAATTTCTGCGGAAGATGAACAGGAATAGCGAGAACCAATGAGAGACTAGCTGGAGGTGTCTGGACGGGCAAATTTAACTCTCATTTCCCACCAGGAAGAGGAATTAACCAAAGGCTCAGCGTGCCGTGCCGGAACCAGATTAGGGCCTGAAGCCATCCTGCGGTGTTGCGGCCAGCTCAAAAGAAAGCGAGTTGAAGAAAGGAGCTCAGGGGCACTGTAATTCACAAACCTGCAGAGTTATAAATGACAGCTATCGTCCAAAAATATACTGAAGTAAGGCTGCCAAGAGGACTTGAAAGCGGGGCAGAATTGCAGGAAACCGATTTCAGGAGGTAGACTGGAATTGCATTGAAAGCATAGGAAAAGAGGCAGAACGTCCACAATGATGCACTTGGCCAAAAAGGGCGTATGCGTTTTTTCCTGAATATATTCAGGAAAAAACGCATACGCCCTTTTTGGCCAACCAAGCAAGCTTGCAAAGGAAATCTGCACTACAATGAAGTCTCACTTCCCCCCGGTCAAAAGGGCCATCTGAAAAAAGTGTAAAATCCAGAAAGGCAGGACAGGCCATGGAGAACTGGGAGCCTTGTTATGCTGATGGGCGGGATGAAAATTGCCAGCAGACACTCGGGAGAAGTGTATGGTGTTTCCTGAAACATCTAAAAAACAAAGCAACAGAGCCTAGGGCACTTCCACTTATGGTCCTATAGCTTAGGGAAATTAAAATCAAAAAGACACAGCCACCCCAAAGTTTGGGACGCCTCTGTTTACAAGAACCTCGTTTACAGTACAAGTTCAACATCGCAGAAAGTGAAAAATGGATAAAGAAGTTGTGGTATTTACTTACAAAACAATATCACTCAGCAATGAAATCTATGTCATCAGGCCCTTAGCAGCACAATGAGTGGATTCAGGTATGATGATTCTAACTGAAATAAGTCACACAGAAAAAGAACCATCATAAGATATCAGTAATACACGGAATGTAAACTTGGCTACACAGGAACTGAATTACAGAACAGAACAGGGTCTCAAATTTAGAAAACCAACTTATGCTTGCTTAAGGGGAAAGGTGAGTTGGGGTGCTGCATAAAACCAGAGATTGAAATGAGCACAGATAAAGTTCCTTAAGCCAAATATGGAATAGACAAGAGCTACTCCTTGCTCAACGAAATGGACTCAACACCGCATATTAAATGCCTAAGAATGTACCTGACTAGTAAGTATCTTAAAACCTATGGATTGCTATGTCTCCGAAAGAGAATCAAGCATGTGTACAGGGGCATAAACGCAGCAGTGATAGGATTGGAGAGGTTCGGTGAGCAAATGAAGACCCTTTGAAGTCATATTGCATGGTACCCATTCCACGGGTTTCAACTACCCAGGTTTAAGGTATTCTTCCTTCAGCTAAAACATGCATGTGGAACCTAGAGTATGATCAACCATGTGATCGGGAGACGTGTTCAAATATGTCTCAGTTTTCGTACCCTGGTACTCGGGTGCAACATTCCAGACGCTTTACTAACACCCTCCCGACTTGGAGAGTCAGTCCCTTTAACCTCCTGTTTGGCCCAGTTTGCAATTTCTGCGGAAGATGAACAGGAATAGCGAGAACCAATGAGAGACTAGCTGGAGGTGTCTGGACGGGCAAATTTAACTCTCATTTCCCACCAGGAAGAGGAATTAACCAAAGGCTCAGCGTGCCGTGCCGGAACCAGATTAGGGCCTGAAGCCATCCTGCGGTGTTGCGGCCAGCTCAAAAGAAAGCGAGTTGAAGAAAGGAGCTCAGGGGCACTGTAATTCACAAACCTGCAGAGTTATAAATGACAGCTATCGTCCAAAAATATACTGAAGTAAGGCTGCCAAGAGGACTTGAAAGCGGGGCAGAATTGCAGGAAACCGATTTCAGGAGGTAGACTGGAATTGCATTGAAAGCATAGGAAAAGAGGCAGAACGTCCACAATGATGCACTTGGCCAAAAAGGGCGTATGCGTTTTTTCCTGAATATATTCAGGAAAAAACGCATACGCCCTTTTTGGCCAACCAAGCAAGCTTGCAAAGGAAATCTGCACTACAATGAAGTCTCACTTCCCCCCGGTCAAAAGGGCCATCTGAAAAAAGTGTAAAATCCAGAAAGGCAGGACAGGCCATGGAGAACTGGGAGCCTTGTTATGCTGATGGGCGGGATGTAAATTGCCAACAGACACTCGGGAGAAGTGTATGGTGTTTCCTGAAACATCTAAAAAACAAAGCAACAGAGCCTAGGGCACTTCCACTTATGGTCCTATAGCTTAGGGAAATTAAAATCAAAAAGACACAGCCACCCCAAAGTTTGGGACGCCTCTGTTTACAAGAACCTCGTTTACAGTACAAGTTCAACATCGCAGAAAGTGAAAAATGGATAAAGAAGTTGTGGTATTTACTTACAAAGCAATATCACTCAGCAATGAAATCTATGTCATCAGGCCCTTAGCAGCACAATGAGTGGATTCAGGTATGATGATTCTAACTGAAATAAGTCACACAGAAAAAGAAACATCATAAGATATCAGTAATACACGGAATGTAAACTTGGCTACACAGGAACTGAATTACAGAACAGAACAGGGTCTCAAATTTAGAAAACCAACTTATGCTTGCTTAAGGGGAAAGGTGAGTTGGGGTGCTGCATAAAACCAGAGATTGAAATGAGCACAGATAAAGTTCCTTAAGCCAAATATGGAATAGACAAGAGCTACTCCTTGCTCAACGAAATGGACTCAACACCGCATATTAAATGCCTAAGAATGTACCTGACTAGTAAGTATCTTAAAACCTATGGATTGCTATGTCTCCGAAAGAGAATCAAGCATGTATACAGGGGCATAAACGCAGCAGTGATAGGATTGGAGAGGTTCGGTGAGCAAATGAAGACCCTTTGAAGTCATATTGCATGGTACCCATTCCACGGGTTTCAACTACCCAGGTTTAAGGTATTCTTCCTTCAGCTAAAACATGCATGTGGAACCTAGAGTATGATCAACCATGTGATCGGGAGACGTGTTCAAATATGTCTCAGTTTTCGTACCCTGGTACTCGGGTGCAACATTCCAGACGCTTTACTAACACCCTCCCGACTTGGAGAGTCAGTCCCTTTAACCTCCTGTTTGGCCCAGTTTGCAATTTCTGCGGAAGATGAACAGGAATAGCGAGAACCAATGAGAGACTAGCTGGAGGTGTCTGGACGGGCAAATTTAACTCTCATTTCCCACCAGGAAGAGGAATTAACCAAAGGCTCAGCGTGCCGTGCCGGAACCAGATTAGGGCCTGAAGCCATCCTGCGGTGTTGCGGCCAGCTCAAAAGAAAGCGAGTTGAAGAAAGGAGCTCAGGGGCACTGTAATTCACAAACCTGCAGAGTTATAAATGACAGCTATCGTCCAAAAATATACTGAAGTAAGGCTGCCAAGAGGACTTGAAAGCGGGGCAGAATTGCAGGAAACCGATTTCAGGAGGTAGACTGGAATTGCATTGAAAGCATAGGAAAAGAGGCAGAACGTCCACAATGATGCACTTGGCCAAAAAGGGCGTATGCGTTTTTTCCTGAATATATTCAGGAAAAAACGCATACGCCCTTTTTGGCCAACCAAGCAAGCTTGCAAAGGAAATCTGCACTACAATGAAGTCTCACTTCCCCCCGGTCAAAAGGGCCATCTGAAAAAAGTGTAAAATCCAGAAAGGCAGGACAGGCCATGGAGAACTGGGAGCCTTGTTATGCTGATGGGCGGGATGAAAATTGCCAGCAGACACTCGGGAGAAGTGTATGGTGTTTCCTGAAACATCTAAAAAACAAAGCAACAGAGCCTAGGGCACTTCCACTTATGGTCCTATAGCTTAGGGAAATTAAAATCAAAAAGACACAGCCACCCCAAAGTTTGGGACGCCTCTGTTTACAAGAACCTCGTTTACAGTACAAGTTCAACATCGCAGAAAGTGAAAAATGGATAAAGAAGTTGTGGTATTTACTTACAAAGCAATATCACTCAGCAATGAAATCTATGTCATCAGGCCCTTAGCAGCACAATGAGTGGATTCAGGTATGATGATTCTAACTGAAATAAGTCACACAGAAAAAGAAACATCATAAGATATCAGTAATACACGGAATGTAAACTTGGCTACACAGGAACTGAATTACAGAACAGAACAGGGTCTCAAATTTAGAAAACCAACTTATGCTTGCTTAAGGGGAAAGGTGAGTTGGGGTGCTGCATAAAACCAGAGATTGAAATGAGCACAGATAAAGTTCCTTAAGCCAAATATGGAATAGACAAGAGCTACTCCTTGCTCAACGAAATGGACTCAACACCGCATATTAAATGCCTAAGAATGTACCTGACTAGTAAGTATCTTAAAACCTATGGATTGCTATGTCTCCGAAAGAGAATCAAGCATGTGTACAGGGGCATAAACGCAGCAGTGATAGGATTGGAGAGGTTCGGTGAGCAAATGAAGACCCTTTGAAGTCATATTGCATGGTACCCATTCCACGGGTTTCAACTACCCAGGTTTAAGGTATTCTTCCTTCAGCTAAAACATGCATGTGGAACCTAGAGTATGATCAACCATGTGATCGGGAGACGTGTTCAAATATGTCTCAGTTTTCGTACCCTGGTACTCGGGTGCAACATTCCAGACGCTTTACTAACACCCTCCCGACTTGGAGAGTCAGTCCCTTTAACCTCCTGTTTGGCCCAGTTTGCAATTTCTGCGGAAGATGAACAGGAATAGCGAGAACCAATGAGAGACTAGCTGGAGGTGTCTGGACGGGCAAATTTAACTCTCATTTCCCACCAGGAAGAGGAATTAACCAAAGGCTCAGCGTGCCGTGCCGGAACCAGATTAGGGCCTGAAGCCATCCTGCGGTGTTGCGGCCAGCTCAAAAGAAAGCGAGTTGAAGAAAGGAGCTCAGGGGCACTGTAATTCACAAACCTGCAGAGTTATAAATGACAGCTATCGTCCAAAAATATACTGAAGTAAGGCTGCCAAGAGGACTTGAAAGCGGGGCAGAATTGCAGGAAACCGATTTCAGGAGGTAGACTGGAATTGCATTGAAAGCATAGGAAAAGAGGCAGAACGTCCACAATGATGCACTTGGCCAAAAAGGGCGTATGCGTTTTTTCCTGAATATATTCAGGAAAAAACGCATACGCCCTTTTGGCCAACCAAGCAAGCTTGCAAAGGAAATCTGCACTACAATGAAGTCTCACTTCCCCCCGGTCAAAAGGGCCATCTGAAAAAAGTGTAAAATCCAGAAAGGCAGGACAGGCCATGGAGAACTGGGAGCCTTGTTATGCTGATGGGCGGGATGTAAATTGCCAACAGACACTCGGGAGAAGTGTATGGTGTTTCCTGAAACATCTAAAAACAAAGCAACAGAGCCTAGGGCACTTCCACTTATGGTCCTATAGCTTAGGGAAATTAAAATCAAAAAGACACAGCCACCCAAAGTTTGGGACGCCTCTGTTTACAAGAACCTCGTTTACAGTACAAGTTCAACATCGCAGAAAGTGAAAAATGATAAAGAAGTTGTGGTATTTACTTACAAAGCAATATCACTCAGCAATGAAATCTATGTCATCAGGCCCTTAGCAGCACAATGAGTGGATTCAGGTATGATGATTCTAACTGAAATAAGTCACACAGAAAAAGGAAAAAAACATCATAAGATATCAGTAATACACGGAATGTAAACTTGGCTACACAGGAACTGAATTACAGAACAGAACAGGGTCTCAAATTTAGAAAAACCAACTTATGCTTGCTTAAGGGGAAAGGTGAGTTGGGGTGCTGCATAAAACCAGAGATTGAAATGAGCACAGATAAAGTTCCTTAAGCCAAATATGGAATAGACAAGAGCTACTCCTTGCTCAACGAAATGGACTCAACACCGCATATTAAATGCCTAAGAATGTACCTGACTAGTAAGTATCTTAAAACCTATGGATTGCTATGTCTCCGAAAGAGAATCAAGCATGTGTACAGGGGCATAAACGCAGCAGTGATAGGATTGGAGAGGTTCGGTGAGCAAATGAAGACCCTTTGAAGTCATATTGCATGGTACCCATTCCACGGGTTTCAACTACCCAGGTTTAAGGTATTCTTCCTTCAGCTAAAACATGCATGTGGAACCTAGAGTATGATCAACCATGTGATCGGGAGACGTGTTCAAATATGTCCTCAGTTTTCGTACCCTGGTACTCGGGTGCAACATTCCAGACGCTTTACTAACACCCTCCCGACTTGGAGAGTCAGTCCCTTTAACCTCCTGTTTGGCCCAGTTTGCAATTTCTGCGGAAGATGAACAGGAATAGCGAGAACCAATGAGAGACTAGCTGAGGTGTCTGGACGGGCAAATTTAACTCTCATTTCCACCAGGAAGAGGAATTAACCAAAGGCTCAGCGTGCCGTGCCGGAACCAGATTAGGGCCTGAAGCCATCCTGCGGTGTTGCGGCCAGCTCAAAGAAAGCGAGTTGAAGAAAGGAGCTCAGGGGCACTGTAATTCACAAACCTGCAGAGTTATAAATGACAGCTATCGTCCAAAAATATACTGAAGTAAGGCTGCCAAGAGGACTTGAAAGCGGGGCAGAATTGCAGGAAACCGATTTCAGGAGGTAGACTGGAATTGCATTGAAAGCATAGGAAAAGAGGCAGAACGTCCACAATGATGCACTTGGCCAAAAAGGGCGTATGCGTTTTTTCCTGAATATATTCAGGAAAAAACGCATACGCCCTTTTTGGCCAACCAAGCAAGCTTGCAAAGGAAATCTGCACTACAATGAAGTCTCACTT